>NW_027117289.1:0-1216350 GCF_038021145.1 Phyllosticta citriasiana | reverse complement strand
AGATATATATAAAATTAAAAGAATTTAATTAAAGTTAAGTAGAGGAAAGATAAAGTTAAGTAAAGTCTTATTAATTATTATAAATATAGAAGATACTATTTACTCTACTATCTTCTATATATATTTATATAAGAAGTAAAATAAAATCTAAATAATTTAAATAAGAACTAAACTCTCTTCTTACTATATAAATTACTACTTTAGTTATATTATTATAATAGATAAAAGAATTAATCTTTTTATTATTTACGTAAATTTCTATTAGTTACTAAGTAGGCTATATAGCTTTAGTAGTAGTATTATTTATTAGTATAGCTAGCTTACTTAGCTTAGCTAGTTTATATAGCTTAGTTATAATTAGCTTTAGCTTATTAAGTAATTATATAGTAGTATACTTATATTACTAGTATTATCTTACTTATTAGCTATTATAATATTCCTCCTCTAAGAGAAAGCCTAAGTTAGCTTATTAGGTAGATACTTATATAGATAACTAACTAGTACTATATTAGTAAGGGCGTAAAGTATAGAACTACTAGGTATATCTTATTATTAGGTTTATAGTTTAACTAACCTTCTTTACTAACCCTTAATAATAATACCTACTCTACTTATCTTTACTTCTTATCTCTTCCTTTACTCTTAATTCTCTTACTTAAGTAAATAGCTTAAGCTAAATAATAGTAAGTTTACGTTTATAGTTAGTCTAGAATACTTAACTAATTATTATATAAAGTATCTAATTAATCTTATTACTTCTAGCGCGTTTACGTAAATATAATACCTTAAGAGGAGAGTAAGGCTACTTAAGTCTATTATATAATACGTTACGCGTAATTATCTAATCGTTTATATATTTTAAGTCTAAAAAGGTAAAGTAAAGCTAACTAGTCTAGGTATAGTACTTAGCTCCTAAGAGCTTATATATATTACTATTCTACCTATAGATCCTTATATAAATATTATATAAGCTAGTTTATCTATCTTTTTCTTATATATACGTTCTAGTAGCTATTATATTATAGAGCTACCTAGTATACCTTTATATAAAGGCGATAATAGTAGTATTATTTATCTAGCTACTTTACCTATAGAGTTCTTAGTAGAACCTTTAGATTAGGACTTAGAGGTAGATACTACTAATAAGTCTATAGTTTTTATCCTATATAAGACTTTTAAAAAACTAGCTAAGGTATATTACGCTATTATTTATCCTTATATAATAGCTAACTAACTTATAGAAGTCTCTTAGAGGTAATAAAGCTAGCTAATATATATTATATATATTAGGTCTTAGTAACTTAGCCTATTATATAGTCGTTATAGTTTCTAAGAATTATTTTAACCTTATATCTATAGAATCTTACGCTTCTTTATATAATACTTATTTAATCTAATATATAGGTATTAATTAGGCTACTAGTTATACTAAGTATTAGAATAACCTCTCTACTTACGTCTTTTATAGTTACTATAAGTTACTAGGTTTCCTATAGAGTTATTACGCGAACTATATCTAGGGTACTAGTAATCTAGACTATACTATAAGTAACCTTATAGGTACTTATCCTCTAAATTAATATAAAAGGTATAAGGATAAGATATAGCCTAGATAGTACCTTACCCTTTACTATATAATAGATAATTAAGTTAATAATTTCTTATAGAATTCCTTAGAAGATCTAATAAGGCCTAAATTTAAAAAGTTAGTACTAGCCCCTACTAATAAGGAGGAAGAAGAGTAGAGGTATAAGGAATAAGAAATAAGAAACTAAATTAAAATAGGAGTATAGAATAGGTAAGAATAAATTAGTTTATATAGAAAAGAGGTTATTTACTATAGTATTAGAGGATTCTTTTTACTAGAGGATAGATAGGTTAGTTATTAGATTACGTCTCTTCCTATAATTCTTATTAGAGGAAGGCCTTTTTCTACTTTTCTAGATTCCTAGGTAGTCTAGAAGTAGAAGGATTAGTAGTATAGAAGTCCTCTATTTTATAGGGAGACCTAATAAAAGAATTTACTATATACTATTTATTATCTTAATTATATCTAACCTATTAAACCTAATACTTTAGAACTCTATAAGTAACTTTACTTATATAGATAAAGTTAACTTCCTATTCTTATTAATTATTAATAATCTTAGATTCTAGTTTAGTATATCTCTATTATAGTAATAGGTCTATAGCTACTTTACGTAGGTAATTAGTATAGAAAAGGTTTATAACCTTTATACTTTTTAGAAGATCTAATTTATACGAATATCTTTTTATTCTAGTAATCTTAAATAGTTCTATATTTAGAGAGTCTAGCTTAAGATTAGCTAGTTTATTATCTAGCTAGTCTTCTTTATATAGACTAAGTCTCTAATACTAAAGTTAGGCGTATAATAGTATTTATTTACTTATTAATAATTCTTTTCTTATAATTTCTAATATAATTCGTTTTCTAGTTAAAGATAAGCTATTTCTCTCTATAATTCTAAATCTCGATTTTCTCTATTTATATAGAGAAGTTTATTAATAAGGATTATTAGTAGTAAAATTTCTAGCTCTATTATCGTAAGTAGAATTACCTAGGAAGTAGGAATAAGATACTACTCTTATATAGCCTTTACTTTTTCCTTTTAAGTCTTAAGCTACTCTTACTTTCTTATAAGAATATTAGTAATAATATTCTCTTTTCCTAGTTAGTAAGTAAACTAGACTTAGTACTTAGTAAGTTATTTAGTCTATCTTACTTATTATATAGATTATTAGTATTTAGAAGTAAAGTATTCTAATACCTAATAGTCTATAATTACGAGGAAAGATTTATAAAGGCCTATAAGTATAGATCTCTATTCCTCTAGTTCCTATATAATAGCTAGAAGTTCTTTATCTAATATTCTATAGTAAAGTTTAGCGTCTAATATTACCTTAGAGTAAAAGGATACTAGCTTCTATTCGTAATTAGTTTAATATTATAAGAGAACCCTAGTAATAACTCTATTACTTACGTCTATTTCTATATAAGTATTAAGAGTAGGATTATAGTTTACTAGAAATAGTTTACTATATATTAGTTTCTTAAGATTTCTAAAAGATTCTTCTTTAACTAGCCCTAGTTATTACTATTTATTAGAGGCCTAAGAATAAGTCTAGACTATTCTAGACTCTTCTAGACCTCCTCTATTACTAAGAACTTATTTCTATAGGTTCTTTTAGATTCTAGCCCTTATTCTAGATTATCTTATTACTAAGGCCTAGAATCTTCTAGTCTAGATTAATTAGAAATCATCTTCTATTAATAGAAGAACCTATTACTAATTACCTAGAGATAGAACTCTCTAGAATCTATAGGTTCTTCTATATAAACATTCTTAGGTAGCCTACTAGTTAGTCCTTTAAGGAAGTTCTCTTATAGTAAAGAATCTACTATATTCTCTACTATAAACTATCTACTATATAGTATATAATAAAGATATTACTTATCTTTATAGAATACTACTAATAGGTTATAAGCCTAGCTAATAGTAATCTATAGATTACTATATAGCTTACCTTATAATTTATAAGTAGGATTTTACTTCCTTCCCTACTTATAAGAAAGAATATACTATTCTTTCTATACTAGACCACTCTTATAAGTAAGGCTTAGTAAGACTATCTTAGTAGATAGCTATTAAGCTAAACTTATAAAGAAGTCTAGGAAAAGCCTACTTATTTATATAAGTAAGGTATTTTTTAGGGTAAGGACTAGTATCCTAAGCCCTATCCTTAGGCTCTTAGCCTATCGAATTTTTCCTAGGACCGTCGGGCCTATATCTACCTAGGATTTTATTCTAGAACCTTCTAGTAGTCTAGAATAACCTTATTTACTACCTATTCTTTACCTTTCTCCACCTTTCTCTAGATTTCCTTACATTTCTATTAACTACGTTAATATAAGGTGTAGCTACGCGGCCTCTATACTATATTAGGCCTAAGCGTTACCCGTTTATACTAGTTCCCGCTAGTGTCTTAGCACGAGGAATACTAAAACTTTACGACACTTCGAAACGTTTTTAACCCGTATCGACCCGAATACTTTGCTTAGTAAGCAAAGTAGTATACCGTTTTAAAGAGAAAAACTTGGCGGATAAGGATCTAAAATCAGATTTCTTATATCTTTACTCCCGGCTAAGTTATTAGAGAAAACATCGATACTCTAATAAACTCCCTACTTTCTATTAGGTGCATTAGGCCTATTAGCACCTAATAAACTTCGAGACTTCATACACTTATAGTTTCCGCTTAAAACTATAAGTACATAGAGTTTTATACTCTAAAGACCTCTATAAGGTATAAAATCTTTAATATACCTTAAGAAAGAAACATCTTCTACTAGGAAATATGGGAAAAGAATTCCCTAGCATTCCTAAACTTAAAGGCCCTAAGAACTAGGAGTCTTAGCGATCTACTATAAATAATATAGTGATTATAGAAGGGCTAAAAGCCTATCTAGACTCTAAATCTTAACCTAAAGTAGAAGATCCTACCTAGAAGGTTAATAATACTAGAATAAGGACTTTTATTAGGACCTCTATAGATCCTAAACTTTATTCTAGTATTGCCTATTATAGAACTATAAGTTCTATAGGAGAAGCCCTTAGAAAAAGATATAAATCTAAGGGACTTTTATGGGAAGTCTTATACTTTATAAGGCTACTAAGCCTTAAAGATACAGGAGATATTAATACCTAGGTAGCTAATCTATTAGATAAGATAACCCTATTATCTTAGACTAATATAGCCTTAATAGAGAGGTAGAAACTAGGTATATTCTTTAGTAATATACCTAGTAGCTATTCTTTATAGAGCGCCGTAGCCTAGCTAGGGCTAAAAGAAGAGACTACTCTAGACTACCTTATAGAGCGTCTAGTAGAAGAGTCTCGGCGCCGAGAACTAGAAGAAGAAAGTAATACTACCCTTATTACTATAACTAGTAATAAAGGGAAATCTTCTTCTAAAAAGAACGCCTCTACTTATAATAATAAGAGTACTAAGAAGTACTCTTATTATAAAAAGAATAGCTATCTAGATAAGGACTACTATAAAAGAGCTAGGAATTTAAAGGGTAAAGAAAATAATAGTAGTCCTATAGATTTAGAGGATACCCTATATACTACGGGTTATACCTCTTATTTTACCGCGGGTCCTAGCCTAAATGACTAGATTCTAGATACTAGCGCTATAGCCTATATATCTAGATATAAAGATCTCTTTACTTCTTTAAAAGAAGTAAATTTACCTATAAAACTAGGTAAAAGAGAGATCTATACTAAAGAAATAGGTACTATACCTATTACCTTTAAGTACGCTAATAGAAGGATAAATCTAAACCTTCTAGACGCTCTCTATATCCCTGATTTATCTATAAATCTTATCTCTATATCTAGGCTATATATACATAGTATATATCTAGATATAAAGAACTTAAGACTTATAGATAAAAGAGAGTAGATATATACCGAAGTTTTACTTTAGAATAACCTATTTATACTACCTAAGGTAGAATCTACTATAAATTACTTATATATAGTAGATTTAAACCTATAGTATAATAGGTTAGGGTATATAAACTTAGAAGCTCTTAGGGTACTACTACCTATTAAGGGTAGTAAAATAGACTATTCTATATGCCCTTTAGCTAAATCTAAGCGTACTATATCTACTATACTAGTAGTAGTCTCTAAACCTTATAAGAAAATAGGTATAGATATTATAGGACCTATTACTTCTAAGGGAATAGGGGGATATACCTACTATATAGCCTTTATAGACTATTATAGTAGGTTTATATAGGTATTCCCCCTATTTACTAAAGGAGAAGCCTATAATAAGATAGTTTACTATCTTAAACTTATAGAGCTGTATAGTAAAGTCTAGTCTTTAAGGCTAGATAATAGCCTAGAATATAGAGGAACTTAGCTAGATTTACTAGCTAAAAATAAAGGAATAACTCTAGAAAAGAGTTCTCCTTATAGCCTAGAGTAAAACGGGCTTATAGAGAGGACATATAGGTTAATAGATACTATTACCCGTTACCTTCTCTTAAATTCTAAGGTCCCCCTTACCTTCTAGCTAGAGGCTATTAAAACCGCTACTTATATTCTAAACCGGACCCCTAAGAAGTCCCTAGAGGGTATTTCGCCTCTAGCCCGGCTAAATATAGCTAAGGGCAGGTCTCCTACTATAAATCTCTCTTATATAAAGACTTTCGGAAGTAAAGTCTTTATAAATATCCCTAGAGAAAAGCGTACTATATCCTCTAAGTATTCTCTACGCTCTAGGCCTAGTATATTATTAGGCTTTAAGGGGGAGTATATTTATAGATGCTAGGATATAGAAAAATAAGCTATTATACGTACTAGGGATGTTACCTTTAAAGAGGATGAATTTCCTTCTCCCTATACTAAAAGTATAGAAGATAAGAAAGATATAGACTATACTAAGCCTATATTTCCCTCTTCTATAACTAGCCCTCCTAATAGACTAAGATCTAGGTCTATAACTACTATAGATACTAGTAGGGAGGAGCCTAGGAGAAGTAAGCGCCTTAGAGAAAAATCCTCTAAGGAATCGACTACTATAGAGGCTACTATTAATAGCCCTATAGAAGAAGTACCTTATCCTCTTAGAGAGACCTTTAAAGAGGTTAGAATCCCTAGTAGTAGCAGCTATATTACTATAGAAGGCCTAAGTAATATAGAGGAAGATATCTCTTATTACTTACTCTATAGTAATAGGGAACCTACTACTTATAGTTAGGCTATTAATTCTTATAATAGCCTAGACTAGTAGAGAGCTATGTAGGAAGAATATAATTTCCTTATTAAGAATTAAACCTAGATCTTAGTAGACCCCCCTAAGAATAATAAAATTCTTAGAGGTAAATAGGTCTATAAGATTAAAACTAATAATAAGGGAAATATTACCCGCTATAAGGCTAGATAGGTAGTATAAGGCTAAAATTAGGAGTATAGTATAAACTATAAAGAGACTTTTAGTCCTATAGTCTTACCTATAGTTTTACACCTACTACTAAGCCTTTCTACCTATTTAGACCTAGAAATCGTATATATAGACGTCGAAACCGCCTTCCTAAATAGGAAAATAGATAAAGACGTCTATATATATTAACCTATAGGCTTTAAGCTTAATAATAAAGTCTATAAATTAAAGAAAGCTCTCTATAGCCTAAAATAAGCCCCTAGGGTATAGGTAGCCTATTTTAGCTACTTCTTAGAAGAGAACGGCTATAAATAGCTTCTATCTAAGGCCTACTTATATACTAAGACCTTTAAAGAAGGCTTATTTATATAGGTCTTAGTATACGTAGACGATATCCTACTTTTTAGTAAGGATATATCTATTATTAATTCTTTTAAAGAATTAATAAGGTCTAGGTTTACTATTAAGGACCTAGGACCTATTTCCTATTATTTAGGAATTTAAGTCACCCGGGATAGGTCTAAAAAGACTATATCTTTATTATAGGAAGGCTATCTTTCTAAAGTCTTAGAGACTTTCTCTCTAAGCTCTATTACGCCTTCTAAGACTCCTTATTTATATAAAGAGCTTCCTAGACTACCCGCGGACTATTAGGCTAGTAAAGACCTTATTAAAGAGTATAGATCTTTAATAGGCTCTCTTCTATATACTATAGTCTATACTAGGCCTAATATAGCTTATATACTAGCTTCTTTAAGCTAGTATTTAAGCTGCCCTCTAGTAGAGTACCTTAGAGCTACTAAAAGAGTCTTATCCTATCTAAAAGGAACTAAAGATTATACTATTACCTATAAGGGTACTAGTTTTAATCTAGAATCCTACTCTAACTCTAACTTAGGGAATAAGCTTAATAGACATTCTCTAGCAGCTTATATTATTTACTCTACTAATAGGCCTATAGCCTAGAAGGCTAGTAGACTAACCTATATCTCTATTTCTACTATAGAGGTAGAATATATAGGTTATAGTATACTAGCTAAGGTTATCCTTTATATTAAAGGATTTTTAGAAGAGTTAGGTTATAAAGACCTTATACCTACTCCTATAGTCCTTAAAGGGGATAACATACCGGCTATAGCTACTACGGAAGATACTACTAAAAAGTCTAAGAATATAGATATAAGGTATTACTTCTTAAGGTAGCTAGTTAAGGAAAATCTTATAAGATTCTCCTATATCTCTACTAAAGAGATGCCTATAGACGCCTTAACTAAGGTACTTACTAAGGCTCTCTTTACTAAATTCCTATCTATTACCCTACGTAATAAGTTAGGGGGAGTGTTAGAGGCCTAAGAATAAGTCTAGACTATTCTAGACTCTTCTAGACCTCTTCTATTACTAAGAACTTATTCCTATAGGTTCTTTTAGATTCTAGCCCTTATTCTAGATTGTCTTATTACTAAGGCCTAGAATCTTCTAGTCTAGATTAATTAGAAATCGTCTTCTATTAATAGAAGGACCTATTACTAATTACCTAGAGATAGAACTCTCTAGAATCTATAGGTTCTTCTATATAAATACTCTTAGGTAGCCTACTAGTTAGTCCTTTAAGGAAGTTCTCTTATAGTAAAGAATCTACTATATTCTCTACTATAAACTATCTACTATACGGTATATAATAAAGATATTACTTATCTTTATAGAATACTACTAATATTTCTTTATATAGTCTTTCTAGGAGGATAAAGATACGTTTTTACTATTTTAGTACTTAATTATACTTCGCGTAATAGGATACGCCTTTTAAAGATATTCTTTAAATAAGATAGAGTCGTCTTATTTAATACCTACTAAATAAGTTTATAGTAGAGGATCTAAAGAAGAATAGAAATTCTCCTTCTATTATTTATATAGAAGATTAGCCTCTAAAGCTAGGTATATAAACTCTAACTAGAACTTCTAAAGATCTATAGAAATTTTATAATAAAGGTCCTTTAACTTCTTCTTTATATCCTTCTACTAGTATAGATTCTTAAATACTTACTTAAGCTAGTAATATAAGTTAGTATCTAGTACTAGATCGTCTATCTTTACGTAGGCATGTAAGAATAGTACTAGATACTATACTACCTTACCCTATATCCTTAAAAGGATATAACTCGTAATAGCTTTCTTAGTATCTATAGTAGTATCTCTTTTAAAGTAGTCCTTATTACTACGGATTTTATTATTTATAAGAAGTTACTAATACTCGTATATAGGGCTTTAGCCGTTTATTAATTTAGGTAGGTTAGGTACCTTTAGTATATATTTCTTCTTCTTTTAGAATCTATTCCCTTCTAAATACTATAAACTTATTAAATCTATAGTATCTTTACGTAAGGGAGTTTAAATACTTATAATCCTTTTAGCTAAGTTAAGGATAACTTATTTAAGAGTCTTAATTTATATTCTTACGTAAATAGTAATATCTTAGGTTAGTCCCTTTATAAGGAGAGTAATCTTAAACCGATAGTTACTAGCTTCTTCTAGTAGAATATACGTAAAAGCTTCTTTAACCTAGAATTATATCGCGTAAAATAAACCTTTCTCTTATATTTATATATTAAGCTTAACTAGTAAAAGGGAATAAAAAGATTATAATAAGAAGAAGAGTATCTATCCTCTTTCTTTCTTAGATTTATAAGGTAACTTAGTACCTCTACGTAAGGGTATTTATTATTAACTACTAGACCCTTCTTAGATACTAGTTACGTAGGCTTAATTCTTAGCTATACTATCTATATATAGAATAGTCTTCTACTTTCTTATAAGTAGGTATAGAGAGGACGCCTCCTTAAGATTTATATACTACTCTATAGTCTTATAAAGACTTCTATAGTTTAATACGTACTTAATACTCTTTAGTCCTTAGATAATACTAATACGCCTTACTAAGACGACTTAAATTACCTTCTTAAATAATAGATAGTCGTATATAAGGCTAGGGCTATATATATAGTATATCTAGTTTAGGTATTCTAATACCTCCCTTAGGTAATAAAAAATAGAACGGGGATAATACCTAGAATAATCTTCTATATCTATTACGAATTATTAAACGGCTAATATATAGGCTTTAGCCTAAAGGCTATCTACTTAGTTAGATATATATAAAATTAAAAGAATTTAATTAAAGTTAAGTAGAGGAAAGATAAAGTTAGGTAAAGTCTTATTAATTATTATAAATATAGAAGATACTATATACTCTACTATCTTCTATATATATTTATATAAGAAGTAGAATAAAATCTAAATAATTAAAATAAGAACTAAACTCTCTTCTTACTATATAAATTACTACTTTAGTTATATTATTATAATAGATAAAAGAATTAATCTTTTTATTATTTACGCGAATTTCTATTAGTTACTAAGTAGGCTATATAGCCTTAGTAGTATTATTATTTATTAGTATAGCTAGCCTACTTAGCTTAGCTAGTTTACGCGGCTTAGTTATAATTAGCTTTAGCTTATTAAGTAATTACGTAGTAGTATACTCGCGTTACTAGTATCGTCTTACTTATTAGCTATCGTAATAATACTAGACTAAGTATAGTAGTATATTAGAATAGATTTTAAGAAAATACTAAAGAACTATATAGGGTATAACGCTATACTTATTATTATTAACTACCTAAGTAAATAAGTATTTAGCCTACCCTACTATAAGAGTATTATAGCTTAGGGAGTAGCTAAACTATTCTATAAGTAAATTTAGCGTACGTATAGAGCTCTAGAGATAATTATTTTTAACTAAGGGCTATAATTTATCTTAGCTTTCTAGGGCGAGTTATATAGGCTAACTAGTATATAAGTAAAACTTACCTTAGTATATTACTTATAAATAAATAGTAGTACGGAAATTATAAACTAATTAATTAATTTAAGACTATATCTATTTATTAGTTATTTTTAAGATAATTAGGTAGTATATCTACTAGTACTAGACTTTACTATAAGGTAGTAGGGCTAATACTACTATACTAACTAACCTATCTTACTTACTCTATAAGGTAGTAGGGCTAATACTACTATACTAACTAACCTAAAAAGGTATAGTAAGTAAGATAGTAGCTATCTTACTTAGTTAGTCTATATATTAGGGTAGTAGTATAATATTTACGTAAGCTATCTTACTATACGAATTAATAGGAGTATCCCTATATAAAATAGTATATAGATATCTCCCCTAGCTAGAATTTAATTAGGAGCGCTATATAAAGTTAGTAAAACTAAGTAAGAAGATTAGTTATAAGTTAGCCTAGGCCTTTATATACTAGGTATATAATACTATAGAATAGACTAAGAAATACCTAAGTAAAACTTAGAAGTATATAGTCTATTAAGTAAATTATTCTAGGCGTAAGCTAGATTTTAGTATTAGTAATAAGGTATATATCTATAAAATAGGTTAGATAACTAATTAGCCTAGTATAAAGTTAGACTAACTAAATAGTAGTCCCTATTAGATTACTAGTATAAAAGGCTACTTATATATTTTAGACCTTCTATACTATATTAAAGTTAATAACCTATTCTATATAGATCGTCTTTATAAAGCCTATAATCCTATTCTAGGCTAGTAACTAGAGCTAGAACCTCCTACTATATATATAGATAAGGAAGAGTATAAAGTAGACTTTATATATAGTAGTTAAATCGTCTAAGATAGGCTTAAGTACTAAGTATTACGTAGTAGTAAAATAACTTATAAGTAGGAGGTATAGCTAAAGTAGATCCGCTAAGAAGCGCTTAATTATATATAATTCTAAGAATACTCCTTAATCTACTCTAGGCTATACTATCTTTTATATACCTTTATTAGACGATAATAGGATTACCTTTATCTATAAGCTAACTACTATCTAGCCTTATACCGTAGTCTACTACTCTATATATATATCTAAAGTAGTATATATAGTTAAAGGATTTATCTAGAGTAGTAACTATTTCGTACGACCCTTATATAATAAGTTTAGTCGTTATAGTATATACCTAGGTAGTTAGATAGTTTACTACTTAGTTAGACTAAGTTAGTTTATCTATTAGTTCTACTAAGTCGGTTTATTAGGAAGTATATTAGGCTATATCTATCGTCTAGGGTATAGGCTATAAGGGTATAGACTATAATACTAAGTATAATAGAAAGTATATAACTAGAACGATATATAATACCTAGTATAGAACTCTATAGGGATTTCTTTTCTTATTAAGGACTATTATTAAAGGAACCTAAATACTCTAGGACTACTAGTATAACTCTATACCTAGATAGATACTTTTATATAGATAAAGGACTATATTAGAACTAATATAGATAACGTCCTAGTTATCTAAGAGAATATATAAAGAAAACTATACTACTACGTAAAGTAGTTATACTAAATAGCTTTTATTATCCTCCTATTCTAGTATATAAACCCCTATACTAGGCTTAGTAACCTAGTATACTAGATAACGCGCGCCTCTACTTCTATTACCTACTACTATTATAGTAGATAATCTAATACTCCCTAACCTTAAAATTACCTCTCTACTCCTTATTATCTAATAGACTAGGACTAGGACTATTTAATTATTTAGACGTTTTTTTTATTATAATTCTAGTACCCTATACCTAATACCTATTTTAATTTTAGTTTAGTATTTTCCTTATACTCTTTTATATAAAGCTACTCTAACTATTATTATTATATCTACTTTTAGGAGGGGGGTAATATTATAGCCTATACTCTAGATAATAGATATAGCCTAATATACTTCCTAATAAACCGACTTAGTAGAACTAATAGATAAACTAACTCGGTCTACCTAAGTAGTAAACTATCTAACTATCTAGGTATAAGCTATAACGACTAACTCGTTATATAAGAGTTATATAAAATAGTTACTACTCTAGATAAATCCTTTAACTACGTATACTACTTTATATATATATATAGAGTAGTAGACTATAGTATAAGGCTAGATAGTAGTTAGCTTATAGATAAAGGTAATCCTATTATCGTCTAACTAAGGTATATAAAAGGTAGTATAGCCTAGAGTAGATTAAGGAGTATTCTTAGAATTATATATAATTAAGTACTTCTTAGCGGATCTACTTTAGCTATACCCCCTACTTATAAGTTATTTTACTACTACGTAATATAAGTCGCCTATAGGGGCCCTAATCCTCTTTATACCTAAGGCTAATAGGACCCTACGCCTTTATATAGACTACTAGGGACTTAATAAGGTTACTATTAAGAACTACTACCTCTTACCCCTAATTAGGAAGCTAATAGACTACGTATTAGGGGCTACTATATATATAAAGTTAGACCTCTATAACGCCTACTATAGACTCTAGATTAAGGTAGGAGATAAGTAGAAGACGGCCTTTAAGACGTAGTATAGCTACTATAAGTATCTAGTTATACCTTTTAGACTAGCTAACGCTCCTATATCTTTCTAAGTATATATCTACTAAGCTATAGCTAGGCTCCTAGATTCTATCTACGTTATCTATCTAGATAATATTCTTATATACTCCTAAAATAAGGTAGACTACGTATAGTACGTAAAGTAAATCTTATAATATCTATAGGAATAGAAACTATACGCTAAAATCTTAAAGTACGTATTCTATATAAAACGCGTCGAGTTCCTAGGGTTTATAATTACCCCTAATAGCGTCTAAATAGACGCTAAGAGGGTCTAGACTATTAAAGAATAGCTAGAACTATAAAGCTATAAGGATATCTAAGTATTTCTAGGCTTTACTAACTTCTATTACTAGTTTATCTAGAACTACTCCGCGCTAACCTAACCCCTATATAAACTCCTATAGGAGGCTAGTTAGGCTCTAGCTAGTACCTTATTAGACACCATAGAGGTAAAGAAGAAAAAGACTAGAAAGAGGCCTATAAGGTAGTACTAACCCTACTACTAGCTAGAGGCCGCCTAGATAGCCTTTAAATAGCTATAAGTAGTCTTCCTAGAAGGCTTCCTACTATAGTACTATAATCTAAAGCGCCTACTAACCCTAATTACGGACGTATCTAACTATATATATATAGAAATACTTCTATAGCTAGCTATTAGTAGCGATAGAGCTATCTATTAGTACCTAATTACCTACTACTTACGTAAATTTATTACTATAGAGGTATAGTATAATACCTATAATAAAGAATTACTTATAATTATAGAGTACTTTAAGATATAGTAGTACTACCTAGTATATATACCTACCCTAACGCGAGTCCTTATAGATTATAATAACCTCCGCTATTTTATAGATACTAAACGCCTAACTATAAGGTAGGCTAGGTATATAGAGTTATTAGTAGAATTTAACTTTAAGATTAGCTATAAACCTAGCTTAAGTAACCCTACTAATAGTTTATCCTACTACTCTAACTACGTAAAGGGTTTTAAAGAAGTAGATAAATAGCTAGTATTAGATATACTATTACCTACTCTAAAATAGAAGCTCTAAGTAAAAGACCTTAAGGAGTTACTAGGTACTACTATACCCCTAGTTACTAGCTAGACGGACGCGTTATAGTACCTACTTAGAGTAGAGGTACTAGTAAAGCTACCCTTAAAATAAGTCTAATAATATAAGTTATACCTCCTTATAGCGTCCTTACTTACTAGTATTAGCTTAGTACTAAGTCTAATACCTTACTAAGAAGTAGTAGTAGCTACTCTTAGCGAAATAGTATATACTAACCCCCCTAAGTCTCTCCTCTAGCTACTTCTAGATAGCTAGAGGAAGGACTCTCTATCTTAGAAGGTCTATATAGATAGTATAATAGGGGTAGATAGTACTAGAGAGAGGTATTCTATAGACCCCTAAGATCTTATCTACTAGAATAGTAAAGTATAGATGCCTAATAGCGCCCTACTACGCGGTAAGATCTTTATATAGAACTATAATAACCTAGTAGGTAGATACTTTAGCGTTAAATATATAATAGAGGTTATTAGCCGTAAATACTAGTAGCTAATACTAGCTAAAGACGTAACTATATATATAGAAGACTATAATACCTACTAGTAAAATAAGCTATAGTAGTATAAGCTATATAGGCTCCTTAAACTAGTCTAAAGACCTATAATACCCTAGTAATATTTCGTAATAGATTTTATTATAGACCTTCTAGCCTCCTAGAACCTATTAGGACGCGAATATAATACTATTCTAGTTCTAGTAGATAGGTTTATAAAATATATATAGTACTTTTCTATATAAATAACTATAAGCGTAGATAGCTTAGGTACTCTTATCTAGTATAAGGTTATTATAGTAACTAGGTGCCTAATTAATATTATCTTAGACTAGAGTAGTCTCTTTATAAGTAACTACTAGAGCGTATTCTACTACTACTTAGGAATTATCTAAAAGTTAAGTATAGCGTTCTACCTATAGACTAATAGGTAAACTAAGTACTAAAACTAGAAGCTAGAAGTATACTTATATATATATATATTAACTACGAATAATTAGACTAGGCCTTACGCCTATAGGAGGTAGCCTTTACCTATAATAGTAAAGTCTACTTAATAACTAAGTTCGCTCTAATATATCTAGTCTATAGCTAGGTACCTAATCTTCCTAATAGTATACTAGATACTATACCCTAGATAGAGGAAGGAACTAATAGGGCTACTATAGGGTACCTAATTAATAATAAAGGGGTTACTATAGACCCTAATATTATAGTACTAATAGACTCTAAGTAAGCTTAGTAGGTAGAGAGCTACCTCTACTAGCTAACTAAAATATATAAGGAGGCTAAGAAGCTATTATACTACTACCCTAATATATAGACTAACTAAGTAAGATAGCTACTATCTCGCTTACTATACCTTTTTAGGTTAGTTAGTATAGTAGTATTAGTCCTACTACCTTATAGAGTAAGTAAGATTTATATCTACCTAGAGGTTATTAGTTTAAGTCCTAGTTAAACTACTCTTATAGGTATAAGCTAAATTTAGGTTATCGCTTAGGGGTATATATATTAGTAAGTAGTATACTTACGTAATCCGTACGCCCTAGTACGTACTATAATTTTACTACTATATATATATACTACGTTTCTATAGCTATTATAGTCTTTATTATACTACCTACTAGTTAGCCTTATCTACTAACTAGCCTAGTATCTACGCGTTAGTAGACTAGTTCCCTATTAGTACTAACTCGTATCTACTTCGTAGCTAAATAGGTTAAATATAAGGATATATTCCTCTAAGGGGGAGATAGTATTATACTACTACCCTAATATATAGACTAACTAAGTAAGATAGCTACTATCTTACTTACTATACCTTTTTAGGTTAGTTAGTATAGTAGTATTAGCCCTACTACCTTATAGAAGTATATAGAGCGCGCCTAAGTACTCTAGGCTAAGTATACTAACTATTACTAATTAGATAAATAATTTAATATAGGAGAAAGAGTACTTCTTTTATTAAAGAATATCCGTACTAAATAACTAATAAAGAAGTTAGACGCCTACTATCTAGGCCCTTTTCCTATTATCTAATAATATAGTAGGCTAATATATAAATTAGACCTCCTACTAAGTATAGTAAGGATCTACCTAATATTCTATATCTCTCTACTAGAACCCTATTAGGGCCTAGTAGATACTAAACCCTACCCTATTAAGATTAATAATAAGAGTAATAAGTACTAGGAAGTAGAAACTATTATTAACTATAAACTTACCCCTAGAGAGGTATAGTACTTCGTTAAGTAGGTAGGCTATAGAAATAAATTTAATAAATAGATATATAAGAACGGCCTAGATAACTACTAAGAAATAATAGACGTATATAAGTCTACCTATAACGTTTTAAAAAACCTAGCTAAACGTAAGTAGATAGTATCTAAAAGGGCGACTAATAGGCTAGCCCTAGTAGGCCCTATAAAGTAAGAATAAGAATAACCCCTAGAGTTCTAAAATAAACCTAAAGAGGTAATAGTAGTAGTAGGGAGCCCCCTTAGGACCCTAATAGACCCTAATAATACTCTATAGAAACTAGGAGATAACTTAGATAATAGTCTAAGTAATAATATAGATATATTAACTTAAAAAAGAAGTATAGAAAGAATTATAGAAAGTAATAGGTAAGAGTAAGTACTAGATAGGAATAAGTATATCTTAGAAACTATCCTATAGACTTAGCCTAATATAAGTAGACTATTCTACTAACTATACCTATAAAAGACCTTAATTACTATAAGAGTATTAAAAAGGACCTAATAACTCTACTAACTAGACTCTATATAGAAACTAGGAATAATAGAAACGCCTAACTAGTTTAAATAGATCCTATAGAAAAGAAAACCTAGTTTAGCTACTATAGTAAAGGGCGTTATAATAGGTAGGCATAATATATATATATAATAGCTATAACTACTTAAACTCCTTATTTATAATAATATTAGTAGGCTTATTAGGGCTAAAGAGACTACTAGTATTCTACTATAGATTAGCTAATAGGAACCTAAATAGGGATATAAATAGTAATAACTTACCTTCTAATACTTCTATATAGTATAGTAACTTACCTAATAATAATAACCTAACTCTACTAGTATAGCCTCTTTACTCTTTATACTATTACCTATAGCCTTAGTATAGTTCTAAGCTATACGCTCTAGCGTGTTTAAATAGCTAAACTATAAAGCTAAGGGACGTATAAATATATCTTACTAGGCTAGAGTAGTAGCATTATATATATCCTTATCTAAAAGCCTATAAGTATAATCTAGCTTAGTCTTAGAATAGGCTACTAGTAGAGGAATAGTAGCTATACTACTAGTAGATATAGGAAGGAGAGATAAATAAGACGTCTAAGTCTAAGACTAGGTCTAGTAATAAGACTCTAACTTATTATACGCTATAGTATAGTAAGTATAGTTAATTAAGTACTTATACTCCTCTAGTATAATGTTAACTATATAGTAAAAATACTTATTAATCTACTAATAACTAGTTAGTAACGCGCCTAAGTAGTACCTAAATAGTATATCTATTTATACTAATTAGCTATAGTAGTATAGTATATATACTTACTACTCCTACTAATTAGCGCCTTATAACTAATAAATAATATATAGATCTAGGCCTAAATAATTAAAGGGTTACTAGAATAGTTAGCTATAGCTATTTAGGAAATTAGCTCTAATAACTTACTATAAGTAAGCCTATAGCTCGCGACTACTAGATAATAACGTGCTAGTATTACCCCTAGGAGAGCTACTAGGCGCCTTATACTTATAAGGAGAGGTCTATAGCTTTATAATAGAGGCTAAAGGGTTACCTAGTAGTACCCTAGACTAGTAGTAAATATATTACGTATAAGTAGGGCGATCTAATAGCGGCTAAGGCTAGAAATAAACTAGGTAGCTATAAACCTTATTATATATAAGACGGAGGGGGGCTATAGTAAAAGTTATATAAAGGTAATAATTAAAAAAGATAGATAGTAGGTAAGATAAGTAACCCTATTTATATACTACTAGCTACTAACTCTATACCTATAAGCTAACGCCTAGGCGCTTATATATAAGCTATAAGACTAATAATAAAGTAGATAACTCTATAGACTTAAATAAAGAAAACCCTATTACTATATAATAATACTTAGGGCTATAATAATACTAATTATAGACTAGAATATACCTAATAGTATAACTATACCCTTAGGCTAAATAATATAATAACCTAATAGGTAACGCTACTACTTAACTCTATACTACTTAGCGCCCCTAAGATAGCTACTTACTAATAGTCTAAGAATAGTTCTTTTAGAGAGGGGGATAGTATAATACTATAACTAAGATAGGGCCTAGAGAACTCTAACTAGAACCTAAAGAGGGCTATACTAGGACCTAAAGAGGGCTATATATACTAGTAAGAATATATAAACGCTCTAAGAGATAAAACCTTATAAACTAAGGTTTTATCTAATATCTATACTAAATATATTATTATTATTTACCCTTAATTTAACTCCCTATAGTACTAAATCTTATATTAATAATCTTTATTTTTCTATTATAAGATAGGCTTCCTAATAGGTAGATAGTAATACTTTAGAGAATAAGTTATAAGTAGTCTATACGAGATAATTATAATAAGATAATAAGGTAAGGAGGTAAGAGATAAGAGGTTAAGAAGAGCTAATAGTCTACTTAAGAAGTTAATTATAAGAAAATAAAGATAGCTAGCTACTATTCTATATAACTACTTATTTATATCCCTTCTAGTAGTTCTTCTAGCCTATATACTCTAAGAAGTAAAAGGAAAGAGAGAGGAAGGTAGTATAAGGAAATAGAAGTTAAGATATAGTCTATTATCTATATAAGTAGGTATTATTTAAGCTAAGATGCCTCTTAAGACTTAACTACTTATTTAGTTACTAGGGCTTATAGGACTTAGTTATTAAATATATACTTAGAGTCCTATAAGCTAGTTAATATATACTATATAAGGGCTTATAGTAGGTATTATTACTATAGGACTATATAGGCTAGAGATTATAGGTTAGCTTACCTATAAGAGTAGAGGTAGCTTATAGCTATAGCTTAGTAATACGGCTTAGTAAGGTAGCTTACTAGTATAGTACGCCTTTATAGCTTAATACTATAGCGTATAGTTATTATATAAGAGCTTTAATACTATAGTAGGCTATTATACTTATAGCCTAAGAGTTAGGCTATAATAATATTAGAGAATATATAGTATAGATAATAAGTATAAAGATATAGAGGCCTATAAGAAAATCTAGTTATAGAGGAGAATTATAATATAGAAGGTATAAGTAGAGAAGCTAGGACGGTTATTAGAATAGGGCTAGAAGTATATAATTAAGATAGAGTATTATAGTATTCCTTAGTAAGGAAGCCTCTACTAATATAAGTATATACTATATCTAATTAGATATAAATTACTAATAAAACTAATACTAAACTTCTTACTCTACCTTTAATAGAAAATGCTTAATTTTTCTATCTCTTACGCGTAGAGCTTTTATAGCCTTAATTCTTCTATATAAGTCTATTATTATCCTACCTTTATTATATCTTTCCCTCTTATTTATTCCTAAAATACTAAAGAACTTAGCTAGGTTCTTCTCTTTAAATCTAATAAATAAGATCTCTTCTTTATATTTCTTTTCTAAGTATTATCTAAGTTACTTTTAACCTTCTATCTCTTTAGTTTCAATTTACCTCTTAGTCCCTACGTAATAAGATTTTCCGGTTTATCCCACTTAGCCGCTTCTCCGCGAGGCTTGCTTAACGTACTCTTGCCGCGACGTAAAAACTTCCCGTCTCCCTTAGCACCCACGATACCGCCGCCATCGCGATCCCATGTGATACGGCCTCCCAAAATTGTGAATCGTGGCCAATTAGTGAAGCGCATGCCTTCGAAGGGTGTGTAGTCGATGGCATGGTGGAGATGGCCGTTCGTCAGGGAAAATGGCGTCATGGAGGTGGCGGTGCCGTCTCCTGCAGCAACCTGTTCCGTGGTGGGGTACCAAATCACGAGGTCTGCATCGTATCCAGGCGCGATGGCGCCCTTGGAGTGTCCCAGTCCGTACAACTTCGCCGGGTTGGTCGATGTCAGCTCCACGAACTTTTGAGGCGTCAAACGGCCTGTCAGCACACCGCCCTCCCACAACGTCGGCATACGCGTCTCAACACCGGGTAATCCGTTGGGCACTTTGCGGTAGTCTGGCTGAGAGGTCACGTCTGATGGGTCCGCGAGACCGCGCTTCTTGCCGCAAGGATGGTCATATTGCGACGTCGCATGGTCCGAGGAAAATGTCGTGACGCTTCCATTGGCGATTCCGCGCCACATTCCGTCGAGATCTGCTCGGGAAGCGCGCAGCGGGGGGGAGCAGATGTGTTTGGCTCCTTCAAAAGGGTCTGTGACAGGGTGCGGCGCTCGCAGTGCGGCCGAGGTCAAAAAGAGGTAATGAGGACAAGTCTCGGCATGAATGGGCAAGAGACGCGTCTGAGCTTGGCGCACATGGGACACCGCAGTGGGAGACGATATGTGGACGAGAAGGATGGGCGTGTCTTTAAGTTTCTCAGTAAGTCAGTTGACTACCGTGACCATTTGAAGGGGTTTCGGCACCCGCCCGATCCAACGCATCGAGCGCTACTTAGTAATTTGGGCTGACCTCGGCGTCCTCACCGCCATGGGAGGTTCCATGATGCGCTTTGGAATGCTCCAAAGCAGCGGGATGCTCGGAAGGGAGCGGTTCATTGCGGCTGGCGGCCGTCGCTGAAAATCAAACCAAACATGCGGTGGCCTTTTGCCGAACTCTCTTTTCGAGGCCTCTGTTCCAAGTCTAGAATTGTGCAAGAAGGAGATGGGAACGCACCAACAAGCTCAGACATCGCAATTGCACGATACGTGGCCTCGTCCTCGGCAATCTGTGGCCGCGATATCGAGTGGTAAAAAGGCGAGTTGAGATTTTTCTCCATCAGCCGTTCCCCTATCCACGAAATCATATCCGCATTCTCTGCGTGAACCATGGTCGTCATACCCAGGCTTCGAGTGGTCATCATGACATCCAACATTTGCTTGTCGTCAAGCTTCATTGGATCGTACGTCATGTACAGCTTGACGCTGCTGATGCCATCTGCCATCATCCCAGGCAGTTCCCCTGTCATGATTTCGGGCGTAGGATTGGTAAGTATGATGTGAAAACCGTAGTCACAGTACGCTTGGCCGCTTGAGCGGCGGTGGTAGTCTGCGATAACAGGGACCAAGGATGTGTCGGCGCGGGTCTGCATTGCAAAGCAAATAACGGTTGTTGTGCCTCCAGCAATTGCGGAGCGAGTGCCAGTCTCGAAGTTGTCGCCAGTGCTTGCCACCTCGATTGAAGAGTCCTGTGTAAAATTGTAAGTTATCAAGTTTCAAGTCATCGTGTTCAGGGCATCATGGCAATTCCAGTTTTTGCTTCAACAGTCATGTTTCTGTCCAACAATTCTTTGGTCACTGGCCGCGGGATTCGAAACATGAGCGAATACCTACTTGGTCGAGGTGAACGTGCGAGTCAACACCGCCAGGTGTCACATATGCGCCGTGTGCATCAATTACGGTTATCGCTGCCAGAATCGAAGCCAGATTCTGGCCAAGCAGCAAAATCTTGCCATCCTTCACGGCAATGTCCTGGGCTGGATGAACGTGAGCCGCTGTCACCTGAGAGCATATCAGCACTGGCAAGGTTGCTAGTCGGTAGCTGCAGTGAATCCACTTACCACTGTGGCGTTCTGGACGAGGAGATCGACTTCAATTTTGACGACCATGGTGGAAGTTTTCGCGACACGCACAAGTAGCAATCAATGTGCGAGCGGCCATGTTAGTAGTAGTCTGCCAAGAGCAGCTTTGGTGTTGCGGTGTCAGTCGACTTGCCTATCTCTTCCGATAACCTCTCGACGTACTTATCAACTGGCGTCGGCCGCCTGTGCCGCACAACCTTCGACTCTACACGGGACAGCAACCTTATCGCGACGCGCACAACCAACGGCAACGCTCAAAGCTCTCCGGTCGGCCTGCGGGCATCCCGTTACGAAGGGACTCTGGTGTTCACAACGCCATGGCGATCTTCTTATGCCCTCGGTCCCCTGCTTGCGAATAAACGGTGCAGGACTACACTTGTTGCAGAGATCAGCGATCCCACTTCCGCTACGATGCCGCGCACTCTCCGTCTTGCCGCCGCCCAGATGGGCGCAACTCACTTCACGGACCCCCGCCCGAAGACACTGCAGCGCATGATTAAGCTGCTGGAATGGCATCTTCAAAGGGCGCTCAAGTCGTTTTGTTCCCCGAAACCGCCTTCACCACGTTCTTTCCTCGCCATTTGATCAACGATCCTGTGGAGCTGGACTCGTTCTTCGAGCATGGCGACATCTCCACGCAGGCGCAGACCAAGCCCTTGTTTGACAGGGCAAAAGAGTTGGGCGTCGACATTTCCGTCGGCTTCGCGGAAAAAACCGATGAAGGCGAGACCTTCAATGCCTGCATCTATTATCACGCCAAGACCGCCTCAATCCTTTCCAAGTATCGCAAGATCCATCTGCCCGGAGACTTTGAGCCTTTCGCAGATCCCGAGGCAACCAATCAGCTCGAAAAGCGGTACTTCGAGCCAGGCGAACTGGGTTGGCAAGCATTTCGCGTGCCTGCGCTTGTAGAGTCTCCGCCTGAGCACGGCGATCCCATCTTTGGCACGATGATTTGCAACGACAGGAGATGGGCTGAAAGCTGGAGAGTTCTTGGTCTGCAAGGCGTTGAGGTCGTGTTGTGTGGCTACAACACTGCCGGTTTCGCACCTCACCTTTGGGGCTCAGACAAGAACATGGATCCAGACGAGGCACGCGAAAAGGCACTGTTCCATCACAAGCTAGTCATGCAGGCTCACAGCTACACCAATGCCTGCTTCAGCGTCAGTGCTGCACGTTGCGGCCTGGACGATGGCAAGTACGACCTTATTGGGGGGAGCTGTATCACTGGTCCTGAGGGCGAGCTTCTTGCCGAGAGCTCAACTTTGGAGGACGAGGTCATAGTCGCTGACTGTAACTTGGAAGAGTGTAGAGCAGGCAGGGAACGCACTTTCGACTTTGGCCGCCACCGGCGCGTTGAGCACTACGCGCGTATTACCGAGCAGACGGGTGTCACGGAGCCTCCCAAGCTGGTGGCCGAGCCGAACGGTGTCACTGCTACTACGAATAGAACTGCACGTTCTTCACACAAGAAAATCCGCATCCTTCTCATCAATCGAAACAGCACAAAGGCCATGACCGATGCTTGCGTCTCCATGGCTCAATCTCAACTTCCTCCGGATGTCATTCTCACCGGCTTCACGTCGCCACGGCCTGCTCCGAATGCGGTGGAGGGCAACTTTGACAACATCATGTCCGCTGCTGCTGCTGCCCGCGCTGCGCTTCCCTTGGCTGCGACACATGATGCCGTCCTTGTTGCATGCTACTCCGATCACGCTCTCATCCGCATGTCGCGCGAAGAACTCCCGCACCAGCCTGTCATCGGCATCATGGAGGCTTCTCTCTTCGCCGCACGAACTCTGGGTGGTCGCTTCGGACTGATTGCCGTCAGCGAGCGAAGCCGCGTCATGCACGAGGACTCGATCAGGCACTACGGCTTCGACGGATTCTGCGCGGGTGTTGTGAGCTGCAAGCTTGGTGTTCTCGACCTGCACGGACAGAGTCAGGAAGAAATCATGGCCATTATGTGTGTAGTCGGGAAAGAGTTGGTTGAGAGAGGTGCTGATGTTTTGGCGCTTGGATGCGCTGGTATGACTCCTCTGAAGGCGGCCGTGGAGGAAGCGGTTGGAGAAGAAGTGCTGGCCGGTGTGCAACATTTGAGTGGAATTGTTCGGATGGGAGGACGAACGGCCAAAAGGGGAGTCTACAAGAGCTCGGCAGCTGGAAGGAAAGCAAGGGGTCAAAAGACTGGATTCGAACAGTTTCGTGGAGAAATCGGCTACAGTGGGTGCAAAGCCGTCTGCCATGGATGCTGAGCCTGGGGAAAAGTCGTCCGCCATCATAGCCGCGTCTAAGGAGCAGTCGTCCGCGGTTACAGCTACTCCCAAAGAGCAGTCATCCATTGTCACGAACGCGCTTGGCGAACCGTTTCCCATACCGAGTGTCACCTCCTATTTCGCCCACTGTGCGGCTGAGTAGCCAGAAAAGTCAGCTTTGAAAATGGTCGCGAATTCCGGAATACACTATCAATCAATGCGAACTGACGGGCCGAGCCTGCATTCGCTTTACCTGATATCTTCCTTTGTGCTCCACTCCACGGGATGGACAGGGACAACACCGTCGGCATGAATTCTCCTTGTTTGCGTAGTCTTGTTCTAGTCCCAAAAGACTGCGTTTCTCGAAGTGGCTATCGACACGCTATTCGGGGCTCCAAATCCCAATGGCGTCAGAGAAGGATTCGATGACGAATATATTCATTGAGCGGCTAACTACTGGTCTATGGCTTTCTATCTCGACTGCCCCTCTTTTGTGATGTAATTCCACTTACCACGCTCAAATCCCTTCTCCGCGAATTTTCTCGGTCTTCTCGGCAACTCAGTCCACTCGGCAATCTGCTCAGTAATCCAGCGAAGCGACATTGGACGACATCTATCATCGAAGTTGCCACCTCGGCCAATTTTACCGATGTACTTTCTATCAAGGTTCATCCGCTGAACAGCATCAATCATCGGATACATCGTTTTAAGCCACGTCTCGTCATTCAGCTTGCGCGGGGATTTCTTATTCCTGTGTTGGTCTTTGAGCACGAAGCTTAGGTCGTAAATGCGATATCTCAGGCCTTATCATGGCACTATCACTTTGTATCATAAGCATTCAATTTTTCCCCCTGGACCTCTCCCACCGCAATCTTCACGCCGGCACCTTCCGTATATTTACCCGGGTCCCGAAGTCGTCACGGACGGCGAGAACGTCCGCGAGAGGCAGAGGTGCAAGATCCCTCCATCTCGAAAAAGAAATATGGGCCCGGCAAGACGCGGCCTGACGACGCGCCAACCATTAAAAAAAAAAATGCCTGTTAGATTCTGCAGAGCACGATTATTACTTAAATGAGATGGCGGCTCTGCGTTCCTGCTGGTTCGCACCCAGGTTCCTCGCTCAACTCCTTCCACGATGCCATCTCTGGTCAAGTCTCTGCAAGCCGCGTCAGCGGCGCTGGCCGCCATTGTGCCACTGGCTTCTGCGTTTCCCGCAGGCGTTTTCCCTCGGAACGTGACCGGAGCGTACAAGCCCAAGGTTATCCTCGACAACGACTGGTCGACTGCCGGATTCGTCACCTTCCTGCTACCCCTGGCCTCTGACTGGGACGTTCTTGGTGTTGTCTCTGACACGGCCGACTCGTGGGCGCTGGAGACGGGACTGCACGCGCTGGCGACGCTCGAAGTCGGCAACCTTTCATGCATCCCGGTGTACAAGGGCTCCGACTACCCCTTGATCCAAACGGAGGAACGCTTCCAGGCCTGGGAGGCTATCCACGGAGTGCTGCCATGGGAGGGCGTCTTCGCCGCAAAAAACCTGACGCATGAAGCTGAGGGCAACGATCCGACATCTGGCAACCCGGACCGCATCTCGTATGCGGCATTCTACGAGGGTTTCCCCAACACGACATTTGCCAACGACACCAACGCGGCCAGCTTCATGGTCGAGATGGTCAAGAAGTACCCTGGCGAGGTCAGCATTTACTCCGGAGGTGCCCTGACCAACATTGCGCTTGCCGTGCGCATGGACCCCGATTTCGCGAAGAACGCCAAGGAGCTCGTCATCATGGGCGGATATATCGACGTGAATTTGCTCCAAACCTCAGGCTCCGTCATGCAAGCCGACTTGAACTCGGACGTACGAATGCTCTTGGAGACCTTACCCAAGGCCTTGCTGATAATTTGGTGCAGATCAACCTCATCGTGGACCCCGAGGCGGCGAAGATTGCGCTGACTGCCGACTTCCCCAACATCACCATTGCCGGCAACGTGGCCAACCAGGTTTCGTCGACGCAGGAGTTCCTTGATGAAGTGTACGAGGTCAAGAGTGTTTACTCCGAGTTGATGTACAACTACTACGGCACCACGTTCCCTTTCTGGGATGAGACTGCGGCAGCGATCATTCTGGACCCCAGCATTGTCAAGAACAGCACGACATGTCAGTACTAATCCGCAAAAATTTCGAATCTCAGAGGTCCTAACGTGGAGCAGTCTACCTTGATGTCGATATTGCGTACGCCAGCCCCAGTTACGGCAACATTCACGCGTACCGGGAGGCTCTGGCGCCTCCCAACGTCCGCACCGTCAACTACGTCATCGAGATTGACGGTAACAAGCTGAAGAGCATGATCAAGAACGCTGTTCAGTATCCCAAGACCTGTGCGCAGTTGTAAGTCCTTGGGGAAAAGAACGCGTCAAAAAAGAAAAGGCAATTTAGAGGCCATCAATCATGTAACGTAATAGAGAATTAATCAACATACATGATTTTTCTCCCTGCTCAAACCAAAAACCTATGGTAGACATTCGTTGCGATCGTTGTAGATCTTTGTTACGATTGAATTGTGAGGAATTTGGTACCAGGAGAGTTTGACAGCAAATAATGAAGTGCTTTATGACTTCAAGAACACATGGAAAGTCAGATGAAGGCCGTCAGATAAGGGGACCCTTGGATGAGGATCAGTGCTTCAACCTGTCTCAAGAAGGCTTGCAAAAGCCAGTAGACTTGGAAAAAAAGACAGAAACAGCAACAGAGAAGATGGCAAAGAAAACAAAGATGGAAGCGCGCTAACTGCTTCGTATGCAGACGCTTGACATGTGAGTAACTCGATGCTGGCGGTGCAGACTGACGTCAGCGAGCGCAGATGAATGCTCCATGTCTGCGCTCGGTTACGAATGGAGGACCGAAAAGAGTTGGTAGCTTCCTTCGAGATGTTTGGTAACAACACAACCGATTGAGCGAGGGTCGTTGGCGTCGAGAAGATGGTTCCAGAGCTCAGCCACCTTGGCGAAGGTGACTAAGATGGACTTGTTGGTCTTCTCATGGACGGTTGTGTTTTTTCCAGTGTTGGCCAGCGCAATTAGCAGGTATCCGACAATCTCAGGAAGCTCATACTCGTGCTGCAGATAGCTTGGGCCGAACATTTGCTGGATATGCGGGCCGCATGTGTTGCTGATCACCTGAAGCAGCATCCAGACTGCGAAGTGCATGTAAAACTAAAAGAAATGAAACTCGCACCGGTCTCTCCGTGGAGAGCATTCGCAAGCTTCTCCAGGAGTCCAGGAATCGTCAGGCGGCGTAGCGTTTGGGCGCGGTTTTGCAATTAGTCTTTGTCGAGCTTGCTGACGCTGAAAAGAGTGTCTTTGACCGGACTCCAAGGTCCTGCGCCAATCTGATCGGTGTCGTCGTCTTCCTCGTATGTGATTGTTTTCTCCAAGATTTTCTTGAGCTCATCTGGGGTTAAATCAACGCGTCCGGAACCCTCGTAGTAACGATGCATAAATACTCGGGCCGAGGGGACTTGGTACTGGGTTCCCTTCAGACCAGAAGAGGAACATTGGAAATTGCGGCACACATCTGGCGCAAAGGAGGCAGCTGACACGCCGTTCATGATAGTGTAGCATTTCAAGAAATTTTGCCCAACCTTGGGAGCCTTTCCCTTCGAAAGCTATTGCGTTAGGCTGAAGCAATGACGACAGATCCGACGACAGATCCATGTTAACCCACTTTTTCTCCAAAATTTTTTCCTGGTTGAGTGTAGAGAATTGCGCCCCATGCGTTGGCGTAGTCCACGCCCACGATGTGGAAGCGCATTTGCAGCTTGTACTAGAAGAGACCGCAAAAGACAGGGTTGTGTTTGAAATGGTAATGATCCTCCGGAGTCTGCGGGCTTCCCGCTCGCAGCAGGACCTCTTTGATCCGGTCATTTATGACCCAGTTCTGGACAAGTCCCAGGATTTCCTTCGAAGCTGCGTTGTTGAACGAGGGCCACTTCGGATGTTGAATGTTTCTTGCGAGGATTTTGTCGATTGACTGGCTGAGGTGCTCACCAACACCTTTGAGCTCTTGGAAAGAACGAAACACATTCTGTCGCAAGATGTGGTGAATTTCAAGGGGAATTTTCGCGCTGAGAAAGTCCCATAGACAAATCCATCTGGTCTCGATCGCGATCCTGAGCCCCGGATGAGCTCATCTTCAGCGTACACGCCTTTCTTTTCGTCACCAGCCATGTCCGACCGGTGCCAAGGGGCTCTGAGTTCAAATCGCCGGTGTCGTCGACCTTGCCCAAATGTCCAGGTTTGCTGATGGGAGTCATTTTCGGGTCATCCTGGACAACAGGGGGGAAGCTTATGAGTAAGAGAAAAGTCGGGAATATGACAGCGTCCGCGTGGTCGCATGCGAGGAAGTTCATGTCATCTTCAAGCTTTTGGCGGTGATCCATATCGCATCCCAAGCTCCTGCAAATGGCGAAGCACCAAGCGCTGAAAATTCTCTCGCATCCGCCATATTTGCTGAGAACTTCAGAGATGTCTTGCTCCAAGCGACGCGCAACGCCGATAGCACTGTTGGTGGCCAGAGTAGCGGCAACGCTCCTGTATTTGCCGCCCTCGAAGCCGGCCCGTATTTGCCCAATGGCTTTCCGAATGTTGTGAACATCTTCAACCAGCAACTTGAAGGCGAGGTAAAGCTCATTCGGATCCTCGAATGGGTCAGCCTTGAGCTCAGGCTCATAGTCAGCGGGTGGCTCTTCTAAGGCGATTCCAGCAAGTGAGTCAGTCGGTGGTAGGACAGAAGCCTCCCGCTCAGCGGTAGAAGCTGCCAATGGTCCAAGAATTATCTAAACTTCCTCAACGACATTGACAAAATAGGTGTGGATCTTGATCGCGCTATGCAGAAGTATGTTTTGAGAAGCCAACGTTCGAGAAAACTCCTTGCCAAACGAGATTGCACGATTCAGAGGTTGGGTGAAAGTGTCATCAGGCTGGACAACTGGATCCTTGGACGCAGCAATGGACTTGGCCAGAGAGTTAAAGGCATTAGTTGATACGAGGTGATACTTTTTTCGCAATGCGGCTGGTGCTGCGTTTGTCTGCTATCTAGCCTTCTTCTTGGCCTTTCCTTTCAGAATTTGCTGCTCAATCGGGCCAGTCGGGCGCTCTTCTGTCTTCAAGTTGATCAGTAGCTCCCCCAAATAGCCGCAGTCGCTTGCTGTCTTGGCCAGCCATGAGGCTACTGCATCCGTGTCTTCCTTATATTGGAAGCAAGTACTTCGCAAAGCAGACGGGGCCATTGCAAGTGGTTGACAACCTCCAGCGGCGAATTGCCAGTAGAATGAACGAAAGGGGAGTTGAAGAGGCAAGGATTAAATGAAGCGGGATTGAAGTAGAAAGTGTTACAAAGAACGAAGGGTGAGGTTAATAGAGCCAGGTTAGATCCGCGTACGGTTAGGCAAGATGCCGGGTAGCTTCAACTCCGGGTTACCTGGGTTTCTGCAGAGCAAGCAGACCCCTGCATCCTCGCCTGCTCATCAACCACGCTTCCTTCCGCAAACACAAAACCGCCAAATCGTGTCACCAAGCCTGGACATCCTAGATCTACCCGAGCCATTCGGGTCACCTAGCACAGTGAGTGCAGAAAGAATTGAGAAGTCCCCTACCCAGGGAGTGTTACTACTACGCCAAGGGAGTAGTCGTCCGCACTCATGGCCACACCTACGGAGCAGTCATCTTCCTATGCTGTCACAACTGCGCTTGGCGAGCTGTTGTATATTCCATATGTCATTCCTTTCTGCATTCACTGTGCAGCAAGATTTCAACGCCAACGCCAACTCCGATAGTCCCAGCGCCTCCGATTCAAGTCAAAAGACCACACAACAGGCGCCACATTGACGCGCTCCCTGAACATTTCCATCCTCTTACCCGGATCCCCCTCACGACACAAGTCTGCGGCCATCGGCAAGATGAAAAGCACGACTGTCGTCTGCAAGTGCAGCAGCGCCGTACTCGCAAGGAAGACCGGGACCTCCAGGACCATTCCCACCTGCCTCAAATTACTGATTGTGGTGCAGGTCTTCAAAAGACTGACAAGGATGTTGGGGCCGAGCAGAGGAATGGCGACAGTCGAGCTGGCGACGACGAAGGCGAGGAAACGGGCAGGCTGGTGGGGCAGAACGGCGAGTCGCTCCAGCAGCCACATCAGCGGCGAGAGAGGCGTAACCGCGCAAACGGCGATGGGAGCATCATAGACGCGGATAGAGGCGTCCAGCTCGTTTGTGCCGGGCCGCAGCGCGATGGTGATGTGGTGGAGAGAGACTTCGAGACGGCGCAGCGGAACAATGATGTCAGTGAAGAAGCGGTCGAGGTCGTCGGCGAGGGCGGCGGCGAGATAGGGCGGAGGGAGGAAGCAGATCAGCGCTGAAATGATGAGAGCGATGCTGGTGGAGTTCGAAAGTCAGTGGGATGCTGCGTAAACAAGACGGGACCTGATGTTTGGAGTTGCGCACCTGAAAGCGATGGCACCGTCAAGGACGGCCTCGCTGTGTGCTTTGGCGAGTTGAACAAGTAGATTTGTGAAGTGCGTTAGACCGAAGCTGAGGGCAAGGCAAATCAGAAATTGGGTGGCCATTTTAAAATCATTGAAGATGGCCACTGCCTTGGGATCTTGGACGGAGTGTACGAGAAGATGGCGGAAAGAGGGCCGAACGGTTGCTGTGGCACGCAGTGCCGTCAGCAGTTTGCTCGGACAGATGGACTTTCGAATGCTTCCGAGCACAGCGCAAACCAAGTTCAAAGTCCAGAAGACGACAGTGACGACTGCCAATCTCCAGTGCTCAGCTTAGACGGTAGGATTGAATCAAGAGAGTAAATCCGACTCTTCTTCAACATGAGACCCATTAGGATTCCCAATATTCCACATCAGTAGACGCCCAAAATCGCCTTGAACGAACCCGCTCCAACAGTCCAAACTTGTCGCCTGCCTAACGCCAGACCCACCCTGTCCATTTTGTCTATCCATCTCCTCACTTCACAACGCCATACCTGGAGCCAGGACCGTCTGACTTTCCGTCCAACTCTTCCCCTCATCACAATCTCCGTCGCCATTTCGCCGTCGCCCTTCCATTTCCCTTGCAAAGATGCCGCTCCCGCTCCGCGCAGCAGGGCTTGAGGGGCCAGCAGGAGTAATCACGTGGGGCTCCTCGACATCGACCGTGACAACCGTCTTCGCAATAATGAGGCGCTGGCTATCGCCACTCGCCAGACTAACGCCGTCGAGCTCCGAGATTGACATTGCTCCCGTCTCGTCGCGCGCCGCGTACGTCGTGTGCTGGCAAAAGTCTGGCCGCAGTTCCAACGCGGCAAATCCCGCTGCGCCTCCATTCCCGGCGTTGGCATTTCCGCTGCTGATTTTGCTGCTGTCTCGTTCTTGCTGCACCCCTGAGACGGACCCGATACCCAACCCCAGCCCCAGTGTCCGCCGCTGCGCGCTCGCGACAGACAGACTACGACTCGGGCAACTACTCTGCGGCGGCGATCGTGCAGCAAGTGAAAGCGACGAGCCGTTGCGTCCATGTCGTTGGCTACGGCGACCGCGGGCGCGCGGTGATGTCGTTGCGCTTCTTAAAATCGTCATTGGTATAACCTCGCCGCGACCCTTCCGTTCTTCCCTACCGCCTACAACGTGACCGCCCATGCCGCACAAGCGTACTTCATCAGAGTCGATTTCGTTTTCGCTGTCCTGGCCGCCGCCTCGCCATGGCCACGGCGACGAGTGCGAACAAAAGTCCGGTCCCATCCCATCACTGCCACCCAGACGGCCGCACTCGGGACCTAGTGCACCAACTCGCGAGCGCCGCTTCGTGCGGTTGATGCTGCTATCAATGTTGCTGCGGTCGCCGTGCGATGTCGCATGCGAAGGCAATGTCGTTGAGGGGCTGCTGTCGTCTTCGAAGGGACGCAGGAAGGGGCCTAAACAGCAGATAGTGCTCGTCATAACGGCGAAGTCGAGCTGGAATTGAGAGCAAACGATCGCCGAGGCGACCTCGAGCGAGGGCGTGGGCGATGAGTTGAGTCGGTGGATATAGTGGAGGCGTGCAGATGCAGTGGCCACGAGGCTATGAGGGATTCAGCTTCGGTTTGCGATTTATTGGGGGCGGCGCATTGGATGCGCGATGTTGTGGCTTGCTTTGAGTCTCTTTTGAGAGGGTGTTGAAGTGGAGTGATGGTACCCTGTGGGCAAGGGATATAGGTCTCGAAGACGCTGCGCAGCCATGGAGAATTCGTGTACTTACGGAAGGCGAACGCTGAAGACCGCAATAATAATCGTCTTCGTCCGCAGAGGCATTTGGAGGCCAACAACCATTGATACGGCAATGAGAAACAATATCGCTTCCGTAGTGATGTCGAGGCTGGAAATTATGTCCCAACGCCAGGCCTTGCATCTGCGTCAACAAGTGCAGCACCCTCATTGGCAGTTTATGCACTTACCATATTGTGTGGACATTGGTCTCCCTTGGTCCAGTACTCTTTTGGATTACAGTAGATGGCGAGCAGGATCAGAGACACGATAAGCCATAAGACAATTAATGCGAGGGTGCAGTAGATTGCAATGGCGCGTTTGCGATGGACTGTCAAGCGGAGGTACAGGAATACTACTACGGTTTTGGAGAAGAAGAGCGTTATGAGATAGAGGGTCTGCTGCGAGTAGTTTGCCTGAAATGATCGGATTAGCCATGACAAGCTAGACTTCAATGTCTACAAGACACCTCGACGCATTCGGATTCGGACCTCCTCAATGTGCACAGGCCTCGCGGCGTAGGCGGATCCTTTCTGAAGAGGCAAGAAAAGCAAACTTACACTGCCCAGGCGATCAATGTTAGCATCGTCAACTCCCAGCATCCCTGTGCCTTCGTGGATCATCACGAATACCGAGGCGCCTTGACAGCAGCAACATAACTGTGTTTGAGGTCAGTATGCAAGCCCACGCAGCTGAGCTGAGCTGAGCTGAAAGATGTATGGGATGGATCAAGACCAACCGTGGCGAGGGCGAGAATGGTATCGTCGCGCCTCCAGTCCTTTGTCCGCGACCGCAGATAGACCCTGATAAAGAGACAAGTAACCACAAAGCTCAGCGTTACGCTCGCCACAACCACCAAGACGCCCCTATGGTCAGTGGCGGTGATCTTGAACGGTGGAGGTAGGACCGTCACATGCTGGGCCTCCATGACCATCTGCGGAGAGACGAAGAGATGATTTCGACGAACGACTAGTGTGCTCTCAGCATTGTGGTAGGAGTCGTCAAAAGATTTCAAGAAGGTGGGAAGGTAGGAAGGCTGGCCACGCGGATGGAGCCTCCTTGTGCGAGCGGAGCAGTGTCAACGTCGCTTCATACACACATTAAGGGTTGGTGTCTCTGCACGGTCTTAGCATCGCGTGCTAATGGCAGAGAGGAAGCGAAAAGAGATGGTAGACCGCCAGCCCGTGGAAATTGAACGGTCATAGCTTGGTTCAGGGCAGGCTGACAAGCAATCAGGCAGGCACTTTGTATGGTTCGTAGATCTTCTGAGTCAGGCTGAGGAAGAGCGGACCACGAGGTGGTACATGAATGGAATACGGCGGTAGCTTGCCGAGAGACCGTACCTGTAGCACTGAGTAAAGACCGAGGTGTTTGAATTGCCCCTCGATCAAATGCGACGATGAGCTTCAGGGTGGCGCAAGTGGCAGAAGAGCAAAGGAAAGAAAATTTACGAAAGCACACTGCCGTTTGCGCAGCGGGACAGCGCCATGAAAAAGTAGAAAAGCGACGGATAAGAAAAGCCATGACTCTGCAAGGAGATGCTTGTCTGAGGACTTTGCGCGTCTTCTTGGCTAGGAGGTACGGAATATAGCGTAAGCGTTCACAGCAGGAGAGTCGGCGTACGCTCCGCAGGCGAGCACGAGGTCCCCAGGCGCAGGGCGGTGGAGAGTCGGCCCACTTCGGGCGGCACAGGGGACGCTTCTTGAATCAAAAGATCCCCCATCACGATGAAGGCGAGTCAAGAAGCCGGGCGTGTGATTAAAGAGTCCGGTCAAGCGGCTGTTTGCGATGCGATCAGCGGCTCTCGCCGGTGGAGCGTGGCAGCACAGCAGTCTGACGCAGCGGACAGCGCGCTGCTGGTGGTGATACTGCCGAGATGTGCTACGGCGTCGTCAGAGGATTATGATTCTAATGGTGGTGGTGGTGAGCGTAGTAGTGTAGTAGTGTAGCAGTGGTTATTTGTGGAGTTGAAGGGGGGAACTGAGTGTGGAGGAGGAGGCGCCAATTTCAGCGACGACCGAGGCTCAACCGGCCGACGTCTGCAGCAACCCGGTCTCTCAACTTCGACACTCTGCAACCCGAGTGGAATTGCGTCGGGCTTTTGCGCTGCTTCGGTTTGCCGCCCTCTGTTTGGAGAAACATCTCCTGCTGCCACCAGGGAAGATGAATCGCCCGGGATCCACCCGCCAGGTCACTCCATCATACACGCCCTATGGAATCCACGAACATGACCAGGGCGCCGGTAGGAATCCCAGCACGGAAGCGTAGCGGTGCGGCACGGCAGCTAGACTATGCGCCTGACTCCAGTACAAATGTCTTGCGAGGCTTGCACCCCCATGTCCATGTTTGCAGGCCAGTCACTCTGTGCCCATAGCTGCTGATCTGGCGGCGAGCTGCATGCCTAGAAGCAAACCGCATTTTCGTGTCCGGTGATCCGTCTCTTTCACGACTCCTTTCAAAGTAATATTGCTGAAGTGCGTTGGCTCTGCTGTCCATCTATCTATTATTCCGATCTGCCTGCGCTATTCGTGGCGCTGATCCCCTGCTCTCGTGTGGTCCTGAGCGAGCCCGGAAGCCGTCACCATGGGAGATCGCAACCAGCAAGCCGATGCGAAAGAGCATGGAACCGTGTCAGTCACGAATGCCGGGCCAGCGAGAGAAGACTCTCTGGACCTGGGCGAGTACGGCGGCAATGTCGACGCATACCACCAGTACCAAGGGTACACACGACACGACCGGGCCGACATGTCGCGCATGGGCAAGATACAAGAGCTCAAGGTAGAATCTCAAGCTCATGTCGTCAAAGTCAAAGCTTATCAAGCTTGTTTAGAGAAACTATCGCCCCCTTTCTGCTCTTGCCTTTACCGTCATTCTCCAAGGCACGTGGGAGGTGCTACTCACGTATGTTTGGAGCCTGTCCCCAACAGACTGACGAGCTGATGGAATCAGAGCCACAACCCAAGGTCTCGAGAATGGCGGGAGGGCCGGTCTGATCTGGTCCTACCTGTGGACCTTTGCTGGATTCAGCACCGTCATGGCGTCACTAGCGGAAATGGCCTCGATGGCGCCAACATCTGGAGGCCAGTATCACTGGGTTTCGGAGTTTGCTCCCATGAGGTATCAGAGCTTCTTAAGCTACTTTTCAGGTAAGCATTCCCATCTTCCAGGGCTCGAATGCTTCCTGTACGCTCTCATTCAGTGCTACAACTGCTCCCTGTCCGCGTCCACATGTCCCACAACTTCTTCTTCCAATTCTCGTCCTTTTGTGACTGTTGACTAATCGAGACAGGATGGATGGCAACATTGTCATGGCAAGCGGGTGCGGCCTCTGGGCCGTTTCTGGTCGGCACGCTGATCCAGTCGTGTGCGGTCGTGGCATACCCAGACTACTCGCCAACCAATTGGCAAGGCACCCTCATGGTCATTGCCGTGACATGCTTCGTCTGGCTGCTCAACGTCTACGGCTCCTCGGCAATGCCGTTTCTCCAGAACTTGATGCTCCTGATCCACATTCTCGGCTTTGTGGCCCTGATGATTGTCATGTGGGCATTGTCCCCACGCCTCACGGCAAAAGATACGTTTACCGTTTTCACTAATGGCGGAGGTTGGAGCTCTATGGGATTGAGTCTGATGGTTGGTCAAGTCTCGGCCATCTATGCTTGCATCTGTAAGTACGCAGAATGGCACAGTGGAGCAGAGTTCTAATACATCCAGGCTCTGATGCCGCGGCTCACATGTCGGAGGAAATCAAGGACGCCGCCACGACTGTTCCTCGCGCCATGGTGGGATCCTACATCCTGGTGCGTCTTTCCCACACACTTGAAATCATTCCTACTTGCTGACTCCTTCTAGAACGGTGCAATTGGCTTAGTATTCTTGATCTCCTACATGTTCATGATAACCGACATCGACGCCGCGCTAAACGACTCGACCGGATACCCACACATCTGGGTTTTCAAGCAAGCTGTATATAGCGGTGGAGTGATCGGACTCAACGTGATTCCCACCGTCCTCATCTTTGCCGGCACCGTCTCGTACAATCTGTCAACATCGCGGCAAACATGGTCCTTCGCACGCGACCGAGGCCTCCCCTTTAGCAACTGGCTGGCGCGCGTCGACCCAAAGCTCGAAGTACCAACCAACTCTGTCACAGCGACCTGTCTCTTCACAGTGCTGCTCTCGCTGATCAACATCGGGTCCGACACGGCCTTCAACGCTATCATCTCGCTCAACCTGTGCTCGCTGATGATAACGTACGTCGTCAGCATCGGGTGCGTGCTGTGGCGGCGCTTGCGGCACCCCGATACGCTGCCGCCCGCGCGTTGGAGTCTGGGCCGCTGGGGCGTCCCCGTCAACGTCATGGGCACCCTGTACGCCCTCCACGCCTTCTTCTGGTGCTTCTGGCCCGACTCAACGCCGACTGATGTCGAAACTTTCAATTGGGCGTCTGTCATGTTTGTGGGCGTCGGCGTGCTGAGTACGATTGATTACTGGACGCGCGGGCGGAAGGAGTATTCAGGCCCTGTCGTCTTGACCGAAGGGTGGAAATCGCGGGTGGAGTAGCGGCTTGTTGGGAGAGTGAGCACTGCGTTGTGGCCGCATTGGTAGAGACAAACGCTTAGACAGGAGTGGGCGTGGCGATACGGGAAAAACCATCACGACAGACTTTCGTTTGTTCTCCGTTTCATCTGACGACGACGACCTTCATGTAGAAAGAATGCCTTTAAGCCGGGCAATTTGGAAGATTGCTTGTAGCTATGAAAATAGGACGATTCTCCTTCAGTCGAACAATACGGATGGTGGCATCGATGGAGATGGAGCTGAAAAGGCTGAATTTCATACGTCCTCTGGCTGATTGATTGCACTTTGCTTTGGACACAGCCGTAGTCGAAAACCACGCTCTCGATGCTTTGAAAGCGGGTATGCCATACAGCCCCAAGTTTCGACATGGTAGTCTCGACTCCCTACCCTGGGCGAACCCAGTCCATACAAGCCGCAAGCATAGTGATTGCCCACTTTACACATTGTCACAACTTATTCGCCCTCTCGCCTCTGTTCCTTTCCTCCTCCTCCTCTCTCCTTTTCCTCTCCTCCAACTCGCGATTCCCCTTCGAACTGCCCTCCAGTCCAGCCAAAAGATCCTCACTCAAGCCCTCGGTGCTCGGGATAACCATGTCAAACGTATCCCTCACAACCGTGTACTGATAGTAGCCACACCTAGCTATAGGCAGCGTCTTACGGACATCGAGAATGCCATCGGTCAAGAACTCGTCTTTAATGTGGACAGCGACGACGCGGCCAATGACGACGTGCGCCGTCGCCATGGGTGGATTCGCCGGCAGCCGCAGCGTCGAGTGGTACACGCATTCAAACTTGACGGGCGAGTCGGCGACCATGGGGACACGCGGGCCATCCAGGACGATGCTATCCTCCTTCTGCAAGCCGGCGCGGGCAAACTCGTCGACGCCGGGGGGCACTTGTTCGGCGGAGATGTTGACCGCTTCGCGGAGCGGGTAGGTGGCCAGGTTCCAGACGAAGCGGCCGGTGGTTTCGGCGTTGGTGACGGTGTCCTTGCGTTTTGCAGAAGGCGTTTGGTTGGCGCTGAACATGACGTACGGCGGGTCGAAGGTGAGGTTGTTGAATTGCGAGTAGGGCGCTAGGTTGTGTGCGCCTGTTGATGAAATGGTGCTGATCCAGCCGATGGGACGCGGGATGACGCAGGCCTGGAGGCTTCCTTGTCAGCGGTGCTGGTACTTCTTGCTGGGTGGGAAGATGTATTGACCTTGAAGGGATCGTGGGGGAGGCCATGGTCTGTCTTGCCGGGCTCGTAGAGAACCATGGTGTCTGGATGTCAAAAGATCAAGGCGAGATCACTGTGAATGCGCCTGTTCGGCCTCCCAGCAGTCCAGACAGAAAGACAGCAGCGCCGTAGATGTTTGGATAAAGGCCATGGTGACGGGAGAAACCGGCGGATTAAGTGTCGTGGTTGAAATGCAAAGAGTATGGAGCAGCGATGCCGGGTCGGGGAGATGAACGGCTGGAGGTGCCGAAGCACAGGCCGACGGTGTGGGTTGGAGGCGGGGTCCACGTCAAGGCCGCTTCCTTGCTGTTGATCTTCCATCATCGACGACGACTGGATGTACTGTCAGCTCTATCATCGTTTTGCTCAATTCGTCCCTGGATCAAAAGCATGGCTTCATCAAGTCAGCCTTCGACTTCGGAGCTTCCTCCAGACGCGCCTCTGATTCTGGTTACCGGCGCCAGCAACGGCCTCGGACTAGCCTTCTTCGAGCACTTCTCCCACGACGCCAACGTTGCCGTCCTCGGCGTCGACAAGCTTCCCATGGCTGACGAGCAGCGCGCGCGCATCGGACCGTCGGGTCGCTTCGCGCAAGTCGACATCACAGCGGCGCTGTCGAAGCTGGAGCAGTGGGCCCGTGAATGGCTGAGCGTTGAGTGCAGGCCGATTCCGAAACCGAGGCCGATACCGTTGGTCGTCCACTCGGCAGGCGTGCGAGGGCTGGTGCCAGCGGTCGAGAACGAGGTGCCGCATGACGTTGCGGCCGCTGAGACGCTGGAGGTCATGGACAGTGTGACGATGCTGCGGGCGTTTGAAATCAATGTCGTGGGCACTTTTCAGATTATCAGGGCCGTGCTGCCCAATTTGCGTGCTGCTGCTGAGATGCAGTTGAAGCCAAAGGTTGTCGTCATGTCGTCGCGAATGGGTAGCATCTCTGCCAATGTTGGCGGAGGGTCGTACGCTTATAGAGCTAGCAAGTCGGCGCTGAACTCTGTCATCAAGAGCTTCAGCATTGACGTCCCCGAGGTCTGCTTTGCCAGCATGCATCCCGGCCGCGTCGAGACAGCCTTGGTGAAGACGCGTGAAGAAGGCGCCATGACTTGCGACGAGAGTCTCCGGGACATATTGCCCTTGATCCAGCGGCTGGGAGAAGGGAGCCTCCCAAGTGGCTGCTTTGTTGACAGGTTTGGCGAAATCATTGGCTGGTAGAAAACATCAACCGATCCCCCTGTCACAAACTTCTGGCGGAAATCGTTTTGCATTATTCTGCTAGCTTAACCAATCTGAAGAGCAGAAATGCAGGATCAAAATCAAAGCGGCCATTCTACTAAACGAGTGTTGAGTGATCGAGAGGCGATCGTTGAGGCGCAAAATCCAAGAAACGATTGCGAAAGTCAAAAAGTCACTTCTCCACACTGAACTCAACTACTCCTCAATCCATCTCACCCCCTTCTTCGTGAAAGCACACGCGTTTCCGCATTTGATGACGTTTTGCCGCGTCTGCCACTGCAGATTTCAAAGAATCTCACCTGGTGTTGGCCAACGTTTTGGCCCTTGCGCCGTCATGATGCAGAGGCCGTCGCGGCTTGCATCATGAAGTCAGACTCAATGTGGCTGGAGCCATTCAAGACCATGACGGCCATACGATGATGCACGCAAACAGCACCCTGGAAGGCTGAAGTATGCCTTCTCGATCCCGTCGGATGAAGTTGCTACCCTTTGCGGAGTTGCCAAGGACCCATAGATGATAGAAGAGAGAAGAACCGCGAGCGCTGTCAAAAGCCTCCAGCGCCCTTTTCTTGTTTCTTACGCGGGCTCCCAAAGTTTGCGTCTTCCGCCCCGGAGGGAGCGTGTGGCTGGCGGAGGCCTCGTGAAGGAGTCGGGGTCGATTGGACCGGCAGTGTCCGCAATCTTCGGTGCGATGACAGAGTTGCGAGGCGCACGCGGGTTGGCTCCACCTGTGTTGGGGAATCCAGATCGACCACCACGGTTTCCGCCGCGACCGCCTCGACCACGGTGAGTGTTTTGCTGGGTGGGACTGGGTCCGGCAGGGGCAGCAACGTGTTGGGTGCGGCTGAACTCGTTGGGATCGAAAACGGGCTGAGTTGCAGACTTGGGTCGGGAGGGCAATTCCCTCTTGAAGACAACCTCATCTTCGTCGTCCGAGTTTTCACCGTCTGGGACGGCTTCTTCTTGAGTCTCTGGCTCTCGAATGTCCTTGGCTTCCTTGGCCTCCCTTTTGAGGTACGCTTGACGATTCCTAAAGTCGCGCTCCTCCCTTCCAATTATGTCGCGCATTTGCTCCAGGCGCTTGGCGCGTACGCTGAAACGCTGCGCAATTGCCTGCTTCTTTGGGTCGTTGGTGAGCAAAATGAAAGACTCGGGACCAATCTCTGGATTTTGCTCATGGTGAATCCTCCAGATGACGTGGTTGAAAAATGGCTGCAGGTGTTGGGGCACAAAAGACTTGGGCTTCTGCTCCTTCTTAGATCTTCTGTTGCGCGCATTGCCGTTTGTGGCTCGAGTGCCATTCGTGACCGGAGCCTTTTCCGGCTTGAGAGGAGTCGCATTCAACAGGTCGGGGCTGGTGGACGAGTAGGTGGAACGTGGCGACTCGGAAGCTTTGGACTCGACTTCGACGGAGCTCTCAGAAGCCTTGTCGGTGCTGCTCTGAGAGTGGATCGAGTTGTGGAGCTCGTCGGCAGTGTGATCCGCCTCGTCAGTGGATTCAGTCATTGAGAGCAGAGTCTCGGGGAGCAAGAAGCCTTCGACTTCGGCCCATGTCTTGTATACTTCGTCGCCACCCTGGAGCTGGACAAGACCAGCGGCCTGGACTTCGTTGATCGAGGTGACGTCGTCAAGCCACTGAAGGGTGTCGGTGGCATCTTGGGCGGTCTTTCCGCCAGCACGCCTCATGCGATCCATTTGCTCGAGGGCTGCCGAGTTCGTCAATGAGATTGCGCCAGAGTCACGTCACAGCTGGCGGGGAACACGTACTGTACAGCGGGACAAAAAGACGCATGGCGCCATTGTTGATCCACTTGCGGATTCCATCGCGGGTGCTCTTCTTGACGCCAGCGAGGAAGGCAGAGTCGTCAACAATGCAGTTGAATATCTTGCGGACAGGTGTCTCGGGTTTGTGAGGGCGGCCGTGGCGCGGCTGAGCCTGAGGCTGGGCCTGAGGCTGGGGCGGCGCACCAGCGCGCATGGTGAGGATGGAGAGTTGGGTTCGCTCTGGGTGCGAGTTAGCATGACGAAAAGGCGAGGACGGGCTGGAGGCGTGCTGTACTGTGCGAGGGTGGGTTGGTGTTGCTCGGTGCGTCAGGTCGGGTGAGAGAGCATAGCCGTGGGCGACGCTGCAAGGGCCTTCAAGGCGAGGTGGATCGGCTCATGGAGAGGCCGGCGGTCAAAGCGAGCGCATTATAAGCGTATAGATGTTGGGGATGCAGTGTTGTTGAGGAGTTGGCGATGGTGATGGGCATGTCGGGGTGCGGTCAGACAAACTAACCATGGACATGGACGGGCGGCGGTCGTCTGCGGAGGTTGGATGATTTGAGACTGTGAGTGCGCCGGCAGCCACAAGCGGGGGCAAGCGCCAAAGCCCGCAATACTACCACGACACCGAGCAATCTACCCTCGTCTCACCATGCCCATTTGGTCCTGTCCATATTCCTTATAGCTACAACACTTTTGGATTGCTGACGCTGTCGCCTCCGCCACTATCTCCAGCTCCCCACACGACTACTGCTAGTAACCTTCAACCTCCCCTTGTCCTCTTGCAGCACCAAGATCCGGCATCCAGTCCTTCGGCCGTTCGCGCCCGCGAATCATGAGCCCGTACAGCGCATTCTCGACCTTTTCCACGCACGTCCGCATCACTCCCATCTTCTTGTCCACGTCGTCCGAGAACTTCCGGTCTGCAATATCCAAGCCTTCCAGGAGCGTGCGGAGGTCGCGCATGTCATCAAGCACGTTGCGCCGCGGCTTGGTATCTTCCGGGCTGTCAACGTCCATGCCATCCTCTTCCGGGCGAGCCTGACGTCGCGCTTGTCCTCCCGGCAGCGCCCCGCCGGTCGCCATGGCTGTGATGGAGAAGCGCATCAACTCTCCGATCATGTCAAACACTCCCAGAATATAGTCCTCGGGCGTCAACATAATGGGCCCGCCCTCGCCGCCGAGCTCTGCCAACCGTCTGCACGACTCTTCGTATGATATCAAGGTTTGGGTTTCGAGGTAATGTTGGAAGCTGAGTGACTCCATGAATTCTTGGTGACCTCCGGTAATGTTGCGCGCATAGCGGTAGGCATTGAGGCCTTGGAGGTCTTTTGAGATTGCGGCATAGGTTTTCGTGATGGTGTCCCAGTAGGGCGCATTGGCTTTTGTGACGTTGGGAGGGAGCGGCTGGCCAAGTTTGCGAACTCTGGGGAGGAGTCAGATCGCGTTGCGACAATCTCAAGCGGACGGAGACTTCTGCGGAGCAAGGTGAGCGATGGGGATGGCGGCGTCGTACCTCTGTAGCGAAAAGATGCTGCCCAAGGTTAGCAAGAAGTCGGTGCAAAGCAGCTGTTCAGCTCACATCTTCTTGCTCGCAGCTGTAATGTCGCGCGACGCCTTGATAATGCGTTCCCGTCGGTCATGGTGCTCGTCAAGCTCGGCGCGGAAAACCTCAAACGTGGGCAGGAACGGTGAGGCTTGCTGTTTGGTGGAGTCGTCCATGGCTTCGGTGTAGGTACGTTTTTGGCCCATGGATGAGAGAGGAGGAGAGATTTTGAAAGGGGTGGGCGGTGGTGGTGTGGTTGGTGGTTGTGCTTATTTGATGGTAATGGTGCTTGCCCGATTGACGCAAACCACTGCTGCTGCTGCTGCTGCTGCTGCATCTTTGCCCGCGGCAGTTTTTGCCGTCCATCGGCACAACCTGCCTAGACGCTGAAGCACCCCGTTCTGTCCACTCGAGTGCGTCCAGCTCTCAGTTCCATCTGATCCAATCCTCTTCTTTTCGTGCCATTGTCGTCACCATGTCTCGACTCATGGTCCAGCCGCAACTGGTCTTCTCTGCCGCCATTGTTCTGCGAGCTGTCCTTCTGGTTTACGGCCTGTTCCAAGATGCGTACTCCCCCATGAAATACACCGACATTGACTACTTTGTCTTCACCGATGCAACTCGTTTCGTCGCCCAAGGAAGCTCGCCTTACAGAAGAGACACGTACCGGTATACGCCACTGTTGGCCTGGCTTATTTACCCCACAACCTGGTCGAAATGGTTCTCATTTGGCAAGGCTCTGTTTGCCTTTGGCGACATCATCGCCGGCTGGCTTATTTACCTAACGCTTCGATCAACTTCGAAAATGTCAGCCGAAAGAGCGCTTAAACTCGCAAGCATCTGGCTTCTGAATCCCATGGTGGCCCAGATCAGCACGAGAGGCAGTTCTGAAGGCCTGCTTGGTGTCATTGTCACTGCTTTGCTGTGGGCCGTCACGCAGAAACGAATCGTGCTTGCTGGATTGCTGCTCGGCTTTGCTGTCCATTTCAAGATCTATCCATTCATATATGCTGCTTCCATCTTTTGGTGGCTCGACCAGGACAATGTTGCCCCTGATGCACCTGCAAGCGACAACAACTCTGTAGGCCAAAAAATAACAGGATTCTTCAACAGCGCTCGCCTGACCCTCGCCATTGTGAGTCTGGCGACATTTTTGGCTTTGAATGCTCTCATGTACTCGATGTATGTCTTTCTCGTCCGTTATTCAAACGCTTCTGACCGAGCTGCAGCTACGGGTGGCCATTTCTTGAGCACACTTACTTCTACCATCTCATCAGACTTGATCATCGCCACAACTTTTCCCCGTACAATATCCTTCTGTACTTGAACTCATCTCCCGCTGGAAGCTCCACGCTCAAGCTTGAATCCTTTGCTTTTGTCCCTCAGCTTTTCTTTAGCACCATTGCGATACCCATGGCCTTGGCTAAGAAGGACCTTGCTTCGACAATGCTCGCTCAGACTTTTGCGTTTGTGACCTTCAACAAAGTCTGCACAAGCCAAGTTCGTCCTTCCATGCCCACGAGTTGTGCGACTGCTGACGTGCGTCCAGTACTTTCTGTGGTACATTGTCTTTCTACCGTTCTACCTTCCTGATTCATCTCTACTCCGAAAGCCGGCCAAAGGCGTCACCGCACTTCTGCTCTGGGTTCTGGGCCAAGTAAGCACGTCGACAACTCATGAATGACGGAATACTGACTGTAATCAGGCACTCTGGCTTCAACAAGGCTATGAGCTCGAGTTTCTCGGCCGCTCCACTTTTGCTCGCGGACTTTGGTCCTCCAGCGTCATCTTTTTCCTGATTAATGCGTGGATCCTTGGTGTCATCATTTCTGACGTGGGAAACACCAAGTCTGGTATCATTCGTACTCCGGAAAAGAAGGCAGCGTAATCAATCTGAATCGATCTGCCCATTCCCCGACTGTCTCTCCACTGGCCTGCGATGACTTGCGTTGATGTTGGTGAGGATTCACCCTCCCTGTCTCGCTTGACCACGGCCTTGGACCGTGTCCCCAACTTTCAAGGAAATGAAGGTTCTCGGAACCACAGAGTTCCGCGCCCGCTGCGTTACCTCATGCTCACAAAGCACACATCTTGCCAGCTCTGCGCTGGATAGGTGCCATCGAAGCAGCACAGACTGTGGGCCGATTGTTCCGGCCGCCAACGGCACTCCACCAATCAGATCCTCATCTCAATTCCCAGCTTTTGCTGGGATTAAGAGCTTCCGGACTTTGCTTTTGCAGCATTGCAGTTGGGTTCGCCTGTGTTTTCAATTAGACAAATTAAGTAGCAGCCGCTCCCTAACTCCAGTAGCACGTCTGTCTGTTGACTGAGCTGCGCCACACTGAGCGGACGGACGGATGCATTGGAAGGCGAGTGATGATGGTCATAGGCGAGGAACAAGAGCCTTCAGGGAGCAGATGTCGAGCGGAGAGTGGAGATTAGGGTTAGGGTTGTAAATCAACATTGAAAAAAGAAAAAGCCCATGTCTGCCTTAAAATACAATAATAATAATTCCGCTCACGCGCGAAGCAGCCCGTTTAAAGACCACCCTCGCGCGGACAGAACAAGACCTTGTTATTACTATGCTGCTGAGCACCCGACAATTACAACGCTTCCCGTTGAAAAGCCCCCGGTCCCCACAGTATCCATCATCTAATTAGTCAATTCATCATCCATCGAAAAATGGATGAAGGAGAAGAAAACAGCGACACGACGCCGTCCCACCGCGCGCCCGGTTTTGCAAGCAGGCGCGGAACGGATCGCGCGCGGGAAGGCAGTCGATTGGTTGTGTGTGTGTGTGTCGGTTTAGCCATGCCACAGTGAGTTGGTTGGTCAGTCAGTCGCGCTTTGGGTTTGCCGTGAGGGCGAGGCGCGACTGGCTGCTGTGAGTGGGCCGTTGTGGGATGTGGATGTGTTGTGTAAAATCATGTAGGCTGGTGGAGATAGAAAGAAGAAGGTTGCGGGTACAATTTTGTTCTGCTGTGGAAAAGAAGAATTGGTGGAGACGGTGAGAGAATGTTCTTTCCATATGTCAAACGCGTGGAAAGGGGAGAGGGAGAGAGATGAAGAGGCGACGGATCCTTGCGTGTTTTTTTTTTCTTCTCCTAGTAAGTAGCCTGTCGGACACGTCGAATACTATCCACGACGACACAAGATGCAACACTGGATTTCAAGAAGAGCAAGAACATGCATGAGAGCAAGCGAGATGAGATGAGCCTGAGAGGCGAAATAACAGAGAGGAATCTTTTTATAGCAAAATTGTACGATGTTGAGATATCAACAACGTAAGAAGCGAAACGAAGAGACGAAAAGACGACAGAGTTGCAGGCAAGAGAAGGTCCCGAGTTGAAATAGTCGTTGAGATTCCAGGGAGTGAGTCTCTACTGGCGCGATGCCATACATATCTACTAACAATCTAGTCGCAGAGCCTTGATTCCGTAACCGACTCGCCTTACCTATCGTCCCCTCGTCGCCGAAGCACCTACTGAGTCATTCATCGCAGACTGGGTGGGTTTCAACAAGGAACGACAGCTCCTAGCACCGCCACATGCAAGGAGCATTCACCCACCACCACATTTGCGTCTGGGGCGCATTCGTTCACCGCCGCTAAGTCAAGCAAGTATATATGTTGTCTTCGGAACCTACCGACTGCACGTCGTGCGTGAGTGAAATGGCGACACGAGCGGCGCACTATGTCGGCGGCGTCGTCGGATGGCGCGCCGCAGTCCGGTGGAGGAGACGCGGGACGGACGGAAGCCAGAACAGCCGTGCTGCCGTAGACATGGGAAACAAGGAGTTCCGATCCGGTACGTCTCGATCCGGGAGAGCGTTGTGGGTCGGTCGCTGACAAAAGTCGTTGCAAGTTTCTTGGTCTCCTGTTTCTTTGTTTGACGCACTCGTCGGCGGCGTGTCGCGGCGGCGGGAGGGCGACGACGGGAGCACATGCACCATGCAGGGTCTCGAGATGTGACGTCAGATTTAGTACGTCTGTTCTGCTCGTCCACTGAACCACTGCGCAGAGATGGTTGTGGCAGATTTGATGTAGAGCGCGTGATTGCAGAGGCATGGAAGGATTTGGGATCTAGTTGGTCAGTTCTGGTTGGTTCTTTGATTCCCGGTCTCTAGTTGGCGCTGCTGTGCTTCCGATGACGATGTGCTGACGTACGTGATGGAATGCAGGCGGGCTTCAAGTTCCTTCCTGGTTGGCGATTGCGCTGGACTGGGTGACTGCATGGGATACTGGACAGTCTGTTGGATCCAGGTTGCTTTGTTCCCTCCTCCCTTTGCTCTTTCCCTGGTTCGCGCAACAACCTAACCTAATACTCAGCCTACCTTCATCAGCCTCTTCTGACAGACAGACACCTCACAACATTGTTCCTGGAGACGTGATACAATACCTCATACAAACTAAGCACAGACCTATCATTCCATAGCCAACATGTCGTCAATCGCTTCATCGCTTTCCGCACTCGTGCACTCCCTCATCTCCCTCGTCACCGACGCCTTCAACAGTCTCTACTCCGTCATCGCAACGTTCTTCGCCACAGTCGCGGCTTTCATCGGCGGCCTCGTTGGCTTGACGGCTGATACAGCTGGATTCATCATCAGTATGCCTCGCCTGCACTTGCGATGCATTATCAATCGCTCATCATTGACTTTCTTGCAGGCAACTTTGTCGTCCTCGCCGTTCTCGCTGGAGCTGTCCTCGGGTACATGAAGTGGCAGGAGCGCAGCCAAGGAAGGTCGAAGTTGGGCGGCGGAAAGAAGACACTGTAGAATTCGAGGGAGAGTAGAAGCGAAAGAGTCAAGGGCGATGGCTGGGCTGGAGCTATAGTGCGGCGCTACGCGATACCCATAATAATCTTTGGTGGCCGAGGCAGATGCTCAAAATTGATTGTTTCCTAGACCTTGAAGTGCACAGCAGTGTCAAAATCGCCATCACTTGCTGCAATTGAAGCTGCGCCAAACTTTTGGTACAAAACCTCATCCACGCTGCTCATTGCGGAGCGTCCAGAACCTTCTTAGCAGAGTCGGTAATCTTCTTGACGTCGGCCAGGTTTTCCTTGACCGTCTCGTCCATCAGCTTGGTCGCTTTGACCAAGTCATCGGGGAGGATGTTCCGTTCGAGCTGAAATCTCCGCAGCTTCTTGTGGTGTGCGGTGCGCGCGCGCTTGATTGCCGTCGTAGCCTTGTTCGCAGCGTCGGTGGCCGCCTTGATGGCTTTGGTTCGCGACTCGCCGGTGATCGGAGGGATGGGCACGGTGATGGTGGTGGGCTCCTCTGGGGTCGGTGGTTGCGGGGCAAGCGAGTACGGCGATGCGCGGATGGAGCTCATAAGCGCTTTGACGTGCTGCATCGCGTCAGCTTTGATGGCAGCAAATGTGCGCGAGCAACTCTTGCCTCTTCGTCTCCGACGACAACTTGCATGAATTTGCCCTTGGGAATGACTTGAGCCAGCTCGTGCAGCTTGTACCATTCCTTCTTGTTGGTCTTTTCGTTCTTGATTTGCACGCCTAGCCTCTCCAGGTGGTGAGGAGCCAAGCGTCCTCCGCCGCGCAGCTCGCCCAGTTCATGCGTCAGGCGCTCGAGGGCTTTGAGGCATTCTGCCTCGAGGACCGACAAGTCAAAGGCTTCCTCGGTGCAGGCAAGGCGAGCATCGGCTTGCTCGAGGCCTAGGTCCTGGATGGCTTCATCATCCACAGGCTCCCTCGACTTCTTCCTGTAGTATGTGGGTGTGGTGGAGAGAGGCCGGCATGGTTGTTGTGGGACGCGGAGGGTGATGCGTGGAGAGGAAAGAGATGGAGCAGCTCTACAGAACGCATCAGCTGCCAGATCGGAGGCTGTAGGAGCCAATTGGAGCGGACCTCGCGCCAGCTAGCTGGAGAGCCGGCTTTTGGAGGACACGCGATAGGTGTGAGGGCAAAGAGAGGGCGAGACGTTGCGACATGGTACGAATTTGGAGCTAGAGTCGACAGCTTCCGTTGGAGGGCAGTGCGTGTGGAATGGAGCTCGGGGGGAGCTTGGGTGCTCGGGTGCCAAGGAAGGAACAACGTCGGCTAACGGGCCTCTCAACGCCGCTCGATTACGTCGAGGTCCTGGGCTGTCCTGTGCTGTCCTGTCTTCGTCCTCCCCGGCCATCTTCATCCTCCACCACCCTCTCTCCCCCTTCCGGCCATGTCGCGTGTGCCCGCTTCCTACAAGAAGCAGGACGGCATCCTGTCCATCTCCAAGGATAACCGCACCGTCCTGTGGGCTCCGTCTGCTCCGCCAAACGCCCCGCCCATCGTCACCGTCACCGTCGCCGACATTTCTAGTACGTGACCCGGTACCCTGTTGCATGGCCAGAGCTGATGCCGGCGCTCTCTAGATCTGCAGCAGACCCCGGCAACCAGTGCCCGCGTCTCCATCAAAATTGTCACCTCTCCCGACTCGTACGTCTTCGTCTTCACCTCGCCATCTGCTCGCGACGACCAGGCTGCCATTACAAACACCTTGCGCTCTGCCATCGAAGCCCACAAGGCCCGCTCCACCTCCATCCAAAATGCCCCAACTCCCCAGCCGAACACCGACGGGCAGGCCCAGTCGGCCGCCATGACCTTTGCCAAAGCCGTGTCTGGTGCTCCAACAACGGACAAAGCCGAAGAGAACATGTACGATGATGCGAGGCTGCTGGCGGATGTCGAGTTGCAGAGGTCGCTGCTCAGCAAAGACATGAACACGCGGAGGAGATTTGAAGAGGCACTCAACGGAAAGCCAGACTCGATTACGGTGTCCCAGTTTTCTTCTCAATTTTGGTCGACTAGAGTCCACCTGCTGCGCGCTCATGCCGTGCAAGTCAACCAGACACACGGCCCGGTCAATGCGCTTTCGTCCATCAAACTCAAATACAGGGACGACGGCACGCCGCAGACGACCTTGACCAGGGGGCAGATTGCCACCATTTTCAACCAACACCCCCTCGTCCGGAAAGCGTACAATGATCTGGTTCCGCCCATGGGAGAGGTCGAATTCTTCGCCGCATTCTTTGCAAGTAGACTCTACAAAAGATTGAAGGGAGAGAAGATTACGGATATGGATCCCACGAACCCCAAATTTGATAGATATCTCAACGACACGGAAGAAAATGAGCGCGCCAAGGGTCTTAGCGTGCAGCAATTTCCGCACTTTCTCGATATTGAGGGCAACGAGCAAAACCACAGCCAGAGACAGGGAAACGCTCCCGACATGACCATGCGGCCAAGTACACATGACAAGGTCCCCATCCTTCGTAGTCTAAACCGTGTTTCCGGACACATGATGGCCGATGTCATGCCAGTCGATGTAGATCCGCACGCGCCTGCGGGCATGGATGAGGCTACCTACGAGCAGCTTCGTCTACGAGACTTGTCGAACAGGGCCAAGGACAACCGCATCATGCTGAATATTAGAGACCAACGGCAGTTTTTCGCTCGTGACGACCAAGCGTCCAAGGAAGCCCAAATATACTCCAAACAAAACCCTTCTGATGTGTTGAAAAAGCTCCGGCGCGAGCTTGACTCTAGCAGCATGCACACTGGCGGTTCGGGAGTCAAGCTGCATGCCATCGTCAACGTCGACGACAACTCCGACAGCGATCAAGATGCCAAAAAGCCAGCTTATCAACGCGTCGGAACAAAAGCCGCCCGCAACGCTGCAACCTCTCAGATTCTCGGTGCCATCAAGCAGCGCCGTTCTCAAACCGCCGACTTTTCGACCCCGCCGGGCACCTTTGCTACTGTTCCGGCGCAGTCAATCGGTCTCTCGGACAGGACGACAGACTCCCTTTCCCTCGTCCACAGCACCACCATCGAATTCCTCCACTACTTCTGGACCGTCTTCCACAGCGGCGACCCGGCTCGCGCAGATGAGCTGTCTACCCTCGTCGAAACGCTGGACAAATCGCTTGAACGCATTCAGGCCGTGGCCACGGACGCCGAATCTGAGCGCAGGAAGCGCATCGACGAGGCGCGCAAAGCCAACGAGGCTTACACGGCACGCACGGGCAAGCGACGCCGCTTTGAAGAGCGTGCGTTTGGCGGCGGCGCAGAAGCCGTGCAAAAGGTCGTGGGTCCTACGGTAGAGGCTGTTGTGCGTGCGACGACTGTCTACAGAGAGACGCTGAAGCAGCAGATGGCAGCATTGCAGGCGACGCAGGCACAGGGTGCGGGCACTCCTGCTGCCATAGGGTAGAAGTGATCGCTGACGGGGAGCACACCTTTTGCGGACCATGGATTCCGAGTTCAGCATGCACTTGCTGATATCCTCGCTACCAGATTCCCATTTTTCGGGCTTCACCGCTCGAGGCAGACTGGCGTAGAATGCGTCAAGGTATACCTGCTAGCAGCCAGTCTGCTAGCAGTCGACGGTTGTGATTTTCTTCCATTTCATGCTCAGTCCTTCAAGGTTTGCATAGCGTAGGCGTTCATATCCTTCCTTGTTCCTTGATCTATTCCCAACCAGAATGACAACGGCCAAGGTCAGTTTCTTTGAAATCGATTGTGGCTGCAAAGGTAGATGGACAGTGGACTGTACAGGTAAGAACGATAGAGTGTGGTGAGAGGTTGGCTTCTTCTTTACAGCACCATTTTCTCTTTGGGTCAGATCCATCACATCATTTTCTTTGGGGTGCGTGAGTCAAATTTCCTGGCGAAGAACGTGGCGATGTGAAGACTCGAGAAAACCAAAAACATTCATCAAAATCGATTGCAAGCAAATCCATATGACGATTCTCAAAAGTCCGCACATGTCACCTGGGTCATGTTGTCCCCTAGATTCATATGCCCCGTCGTCTTGGACTTTTGAGTGCCCGTCGTCGTTTCCCTGGGGTTCGTAAGTGCTCCTCGAACCAACAAACGCTGCGTTTGCCGCGCCGCCAGTCACCTCACCAACGGCAGCACATCCTTACACACACGCACTCTCGGTATCCATTGACTTCAAGACATCAATATGGCGGGTCAAGACAGTCCAGCGAGTCAACGCCGACTTCATGACGCCGCGACGTACAAGCCACCAACACCTTCCCCGACCGACCCCACGAGAGATTCTGCGCCCAATTCGGAGAAAGAGGATGCCTTGTCGCCACCAGGTGAAGTAATTGCGTCGGCCGACGGACGAGTGTCGCTGTCTGAAGAAGAGCTTCCGCCACTCTTGGACGTAAGTGAAGCACCGACTGTCGACAATATTGTTCCATTGGCTGCCGTTGACACTACCTGCCCCCCTAGCGACCGGTGATTGTCTGGTTCCACCCCCACGTCGCTCCGAGTAACAGAGACGATCTTCCGCCATATGATCTAGGTACAGTCTACGATGCTGTTGACAGTGACGGAGCATTCTGATCTACTAACGCGCACCACAGAAGCACGACGGCGCTGCGCCCTGAATCTGCTCTCGCAAATGGACCTCCCGCAGCATGTCCCCGACGAGTTCTTCGAGGAACAAATCGACGCCGAGGTGTGGGTGGCAGCTAAAGCGCCCTTGGCGTGCTCGCTGCCTGCGTTCCGCGACGAGAGACCGCCCATTGTCTACGGCACCGCGCTGCGGGACGTGACGCAGATACTCAAAGAGATGGGCTACCTGAACGTTCTGCAGCCGCAGGACGGGCGCGCGGAAGACATGCCAGTGGAGCTCGAGGCCGCGACAAAGTACCGGCGCAGCGTGGACGGCTACGCACAGCGGTGTCTGAAAGAGTATGTTCAGGAGAGCTGCGAGTGGCACTTCGAAACCGAGACGCGGCTCCAAAACGCAATTCTCCAACTCGCTATCGACGGACACGACACCCCAAGTGGACGATATCGGGCGTTCGCTGCATCCGCCAAAGATCCAGATTTCGTTAAGGACATTTTGCAGAGCATGGAGCTGGTCATGAAGAGCGTTCATCACGAATTGAAGATTGAGCTGGCCGACCCAGGCTCGGATCTTTTTCTTCATATTCTACCGGACCCTGGCTACATCTTCAACGCTGCCGTGGTGCCGATGTGGGTGCGCATCTACATAGATCAAAACTGGTGGACTGCCGACCGAAGACTTCCGGGTCGGTATGGAGCTGTCGGGCCGGATATTAAGAAGACTGTGGACGACATAAATCGGCGTTGGCTTCTCACGATGGCACAAAAGTGTCGTCGGCGCGAGAGGGAGGCAGATGGGGCACATGCTGAGTCGTCGTAAGGCCATTCCATTCCGCATTGGTCTTTCCGTCGTGCGATCTGCAGGGCGAGCCTCCGCACTTTCGTCAGCTTTGCGCGCACTGGGTCAGTATACACCCGCGCCGTGTATGGCTCTATCGCGCAATCGCAGCCCAACATCCCCTGAAGCTTACAGAAGGCCTCCTTGCCATTGGCCATGGGCGCATTGATTCTGATATTCTTGCGTTGACTTGTTACTCAAGGGTCTTTTGGCCGTCGTCGGCTATCCTTTCGACCGGCCATATACCAGATTTGCGAGGTGGGCGGTCCCGATCCGTGTGCTTGGGTGGGAGAGTGTGGGGTGGGTCCCTGTATGGTGGCGCCGAGATCCGATGTTAGCCGATCTCGGTCTTTTCCAGATGCAGATGCAACAACCGTCTTTTTGTGGGCTGGCTGCGCTGCTGCCAGCAGTGAGCAGACGTGTCAGCGCGTCGACTGTCCAACCGATCGAGCGCTTCTTCTGAGCACCTGGACGTTCATGTTGGAATGTACGTCGCGTGACAGTTAGGCTGTCGGCAGGACGGGGGCGAAAGGGGTTAGACCATTTGAAAATTCAGGGCGTGAAACAGCTCGGGCTTTCCGAGATATATGTGCGGGGACAGTCATGTATGCGCGACGCACGATCCAGATTTGAAGAGGTGGTTCGGCCGGCAACGATTCGTCCCTGGCCCTGGCTGGCCGGCCGGTCCTCTCTGCAAGACCTGTGAATGACCATTTTTGCTCGGATTTTGTGGAACCCGCCCAACATGACACGACATGGTCCAGAGACGGGATACGGGGTTCCAGGTTGCCAGGTAACTGCATCGAAGCGCGCGCTACCGATCATGAATTCGTGTTTTGGTCAAAGAATGACGAGACGGACTTGAGAGGTGTGAAAAGGTGTCGGATGCGTCTCAGCTATGGTGGCGTCGGATGCGTCTCGGTGGCCTCAGGGTTGGACTGCATCATCTAGCAAGATCTTGTTTGATTGAGAATCCATGTGGACCCTCTAAACCCAAAGTGAGAAGTCAATATTCATGCTAATCGATCGGCGAGAGCGTTCAGGCTGCTCTCTTCAAGTGATTTGGGGTCAATTCCCTCGAGGAAACCTGGAAAAGGGTTGAAGTTGTGCAGCGGCTGTGCAGCAGCTGTGCCGCGGATGAGCGGATGACACGCAAGGCTTGCCCAGGTCTTTTTGAAAGTCAAATTGCTAGATCATGTCTGGCAGTGTCTGGCCCGACAAGAAAAGTGTCCAACGCCTTCCTGCGCGTGGCAACCCTGCGGTGCTCGCATCGGGTCGGTGCGACCTTGGGTTGTTGATGATGGTTGGCCCACGGTGGAATGAGGGCTGGTGAGACTGCCGGTCATGGAACAGAGACGACTGGGGGTACGAGAGAGCGGAGCTGCTAAGGAGGCTCCGGAGCGAGGGACAAGATTGTCGAAAGTTCCACAATTTGCAACCGCTGACACGACGCTGTGTTGTTTGTGAGTGCAGTGGAGCACTGATCAACAGATATGGCAGCGCCACAAGACACATTCGATATGCCTTTAAGCAGCCCCCAGGGATCGACGTGGTGCACGGTGGCCTTGAGAAGTTGACGGTTCCAGGTCGCTCACCCTCAATCACCTCCCATCGCCGACAGCAGCCTGGACGCATGAATGGGGCGATTCTGACATCACTGTAAGTTTTGGCGGTCATCTCTTTTCTTTGCTAGTGCTCAGGTTTCCTCGAACTCGGTAGCGGTGGTCTGATGTTTACAGGTCCCGGTCTGATGGGTCGCTGCGTGGAAAATGGGCACCTCTGTCGTTCCCAGGCCTGGCCTGCATGCTCGCCCGACGGAGCCGTCACATGGAGTCGGGTTGGTGCCCTGGTGCATTTTCGCTGCCGAGTGACTCGGTAGAACTCCACAGGTGGCCGGGTCGTCTGGTCACAGGCGTGTCGATGGCCATGGGCTGAATAGTGACCTAGCGAGAGACGATGACGACCTCAGCGAGAGGTTGAATTAAGCTCTCGCGCCTACCCTGACAGCGGTAAGGTGCCGTCCGCTTGGTTTAGTCACGCTCGATCGGCGCCAGGGCCCAGGTCCAGGTCTGCCTGGCTTCAATGCCGGCGCACCTCGGAATCCGTTCACTCTCACTCCCCCCGCTCCGCTCCAATTTCTCAGCCCAGCAGCTGCTTGTCTCCGTTTCATCCTCGCCCCAAATCTGCACCGCCCTGGCTTGCCATTCTGTCTTCCTGGTTCATCGCCCAGCCCGCCGCTGTTTACCAACGGGCATTGACCCGGTCTTAACGTCAGCCCGAGCTGGAATGTGCGGGAAGAACGAGAATTTACTTTGCAAAAGGGGACCATCATTTCGTTCGGATCCTCAAGCGACGCTAGCGCCAACTCCAATGCTTCCAACAGAATTTTTGCCAAAAAAAAATGCCGATAAAATCCTTTCAAGAATGATAAAGGAAAACGAAAAAAGACAGCCCAAACCCGGATACGTTGCTTTGAAAAATCGACCATCCCACGTCTTGTTTCATACCTGGCCACCCCTCCAAAGGACACGATAACCACCATATCAGCCCTACAGCAATCGACCATGGCAACTTTGGCAGCCGAATGGGCCCGATTGGCCCTAGAAAACCAGCTTCTAGAGGTCTCGGACGGGATCGTACATTTCTATTTTGAGTGTCTGTCAGTACGTGGCAATCCACGAAGGCTTTCTGGCTGGGGACCGCCTCACCTGTCCCTGTCGAGCCTCCTCCAGGGCCATGATTCCCATCTGCTGAAGCGTCTTGGGCTGCACCTGCATCGCCTGCACCGTCAGCCTCGCTGGCGGTAACGCTGGATGATGCTCCGCTACCTCGATGTCTATTTCGATTGTCCCGATACCGAAAAACATGCCAAAGAAGCCATCTGATTATCCAATTGTCCTCGTTCCGGCCGTCCATGTAATGGCCCAGGTCGTAGAGAGGCCTCGTCCGCTCGCTCGCCGACTGGTAAACGTTCAAAACTTCTCGGTGCATGGCTGTCTCGGTTATCTGGTTTGACGAGTAAGGCGGCTGCACCGTGGGGTCGGCGCGGCACTGCGGCACCAGGTTAGATGGATCCTGGCTCGTACGCCGTCTGCCCTCAGCAGCCTCTTCCTACAGCCCAGTCAGCCATGTTGAGCCTTGGCCCGGCGGGCCTCGCGCGGCAGGCTTACCTTCATCAGCTCGTACAGCTCCTTGTGCGCCGGGCAATCTTCCCTGAGGCCCAACCTCCGGAAGAAGTCGCCCTTGGTCTTGCTCGGTGCGAGCTTGGGAAGAGGCATGTCAGCTGGCTAGCTCTGGGGTCGTCTGACGCGTGCAGACGAGCAAAAAGCTGGCGATGTAATGTGGTTGGCTCTGTGGGGAGGAACAAAGTACGGACAGCTCCAAACAGAACAACCGAAAACAAGCGTGATCCACGACGCGTGCCTTCTCTACCACCTCGACCGCAGCTCTCTACTTGTACCCGCGCCTGATGCAGCACGAGATATTGGCAACGACCGCGTATTGCAGATCTTGGGACTCGCATGCCCTGGATTTAGGGACGTCTCGAATCCGCTGGTTGACTTTTTTTTCAACAGGGCATAGACGATCATCCGAGCTGATCCAAACACATGGATGCGCCTCCGCCCAAAAAGGTCGACGACAAGTTGGTCCCGAGGAGCCGGTCAGGCCCGGAGCTTGCGAGGTGGCCTGATAGGGCTCCATGCAAGGCGTGCGGTATCGAAGTTGGGATGTGACAACGTTCTCAAGAGCATAGGTGTGGCGCTTGGCCAGGATACAAGGGCTCTGAGCTTCTACCCGTGCCCCATCAGCAGGGGTGGAGAGAAATGCGGATCTAGCTGCGAGATTGAGCACACGCACCCAATATCTCTCCAGCTCTTTTTTTCCGGCCGGAATCTACTGGCTTACAAACTCTATGCGACAAAGCTTTCTTGCAGGATTCGTTGGTCTGAGTGGTGCTGTAACGACACTCTCGGCACCTCTCTTGCCACACGCCTGCCCCAACTTGCAAGTGCAGATCATGTCTGCGGATGCATCAGTACCTAGCGTGACGAACGCAAATTGCAGCCGTCCTGCGCTGCAAGACGTGAATATGTGTGGCTACTCGAGCGCCCCCGCCTCCCTTCCGTTCGACCCGCATTTGGGCGTATACTGCGGGACCGTTTTGATACATCCTGTGTGGGAGACTGACCAGTCGCTTGTGCTCCTATGCATGCAACATGACTGAAGTGTCATTGTGCTGTAGAAAGAGCGTAGGATTGCGGCCAAATGGCTCCGTATCCTCCAACGCGCGATACAATTCATCCTGGAGAGTTGGACATCAATGGGGGGGGCACAACTTGCCGATCTCTTTCCACTTTTTTGCAGTGCATTCAACTCACCGTCCGACTGGTACTCTTGCATTATTGTGTCGCAGCGGTCAGGTGGAGACTCAGTAACAAGACCGATTTTCCAATGAACCGCATTTGTCGCCTGTCGGGACCTGCGTTTGTCGTTGCTGCGAGCAGAGGTCTACCTGCGTTTTCCATGAGCGCAGAAGCGACGAATCATTGACTGCAAACGCCATCTCGAGCCCAGCGCGGCAAGTGGCTGTCCACGCCACATTGGTTATGCCCCCTCCTGGAACTAGACGCAGCTACAATTGTCCAAATGAGGCCGCGATTGGCCATTTAACCCTTGGCAACTGAATTAAAAGCACGATATGAGCCCTAAGATCTGCCAGAAGTCATGCTCAGAAGGAAATGGGTCGATATTCAACCAGAGTCGCGGGCCGCGGGCGTTGGCGCGCAAACAACGGTTTGAGCAGCTGTGTGTTTCACCCGCTGACACATGGCGCTGACAGCGTCTTACCCTCATTAAGCATATTTCATCTGTCCACAGCCGGGGTGTTCGATGAGAATCTGGACCCGGCTCCGTAGCACTGGACCAGATGAGAACAGCGCACTCCCCAATTGACTGATTACGCAGAGAATCTGTCCGTGGCTTCCACAAGACTGTTCAAAAAAGGCCCCTTCCGCTCCCCACTACGTCAAGGATTTTGGACAGCGGCGACTGGTACACGCGGCATGATTACGTTCGTGGGCGCAAAATGCCAACCCTTTTCCATGAGATACTCGAAAGGCAGGATGGATACGACCTACAACCGGTCCATGGGCTGTTTGAGAGTGCGTGGGGTAATATCCACCATCAGCCGCCCGGAGCACACAATCCGGGGGTGGTTGGGAGCGGCTTGCCCTGCTCGCCGCACACTTGACTGCTCCTGAATCACCTGCCTGCGAGGAGCCGTTCTCCTCACCAGCACACACGTCGACAACCGCCTCTGACCAATCAGCCTAGCATTGACCGGTTGCAACAGAGGAGGTTGTAGACGACACGTGTGGTCACCAGGCTTCTGACACCAACACAGCCACGTTTTGGCCCAGTCCAACTTGAGAAGCACGAATCCAGCAACGAACGCCAGCTGCTTGGGTCCGGCCACCGTCTGTTACAAGACTCTGTTGTGGAACCATCAGACAGATCTGCTCGTTTCGCCCCCACGAGAGTCGGAGAGTCAGGGTATCGGACTGGTTATCGTGTAAATGAAGTCAAAAGACAAAGAAAAAATCAACAAGAGTTCCAACAGGCTCCTCACGAAAAGCCTCGTGGGTCTCCAAAATGCAGCTGCAACGGGGATCGGGCCAGGGGTTCCGGCGGTAATTGTGCCTGGCTCTCGGTAGAGCAGGTATCCTGCCGACAACGTCCGTCATTTTCCCCTTCCCCGACTGCAGGCTTTTGCTGCGAATACTGCTGGAACTCATGCCGGTTTTGATGCTCTCGGGCTGTAGACCCGAAGCAATGGGAAGCATGCCGCCGGGGAAGCCGGCGCCCTGCCACATGCAAGCTGCGGGCAGATGCGCTCGCTCGGACCGTCGCCGCGTGCATCGCCGCCGATCTCAGAGATCCCCACTGGCAACTTCCTGAGTCTTCGTCATCGATAACTTCATCTTCGAATTTTGCTTCAAAGTTGTCCCGTGTCTTTCAGCTCATGGCTTTGGCAGTCATACGACTGGCGTCCGTTGCAGGACACCAGCGAGTCGTACCATGAGCTTTCGACCTCACTCCTGGCGTGATGTGACGGGCTTCGGAGACGGCCCTGTATTCCATGTCGAGACCTTGCGCCGTTCCTGGCATCAATCCTTGAGACGTCCGCGGCCTGCCTTTTGTTTTTCTACTTCGCGGTTGCTATCGCGCTCAGGAATTGACTCCAATTGTGGAGAAGACGGCATATTCCACGGCATTGTCACGAAACTCCTGTCTCCGGACCGGCGGCGCTGCTGCTGCTGCAACACAAAGGAATTGCACGGTCGACGTTTTGCCTTGGATTGCTACCCGCCTTGCTGTCGCTGCCCGCCTACTACAACGCCTGCGCGTCGAAGAATGTTTCCTCAGCGAGGTGTCATGGAAGGCGCCATGCATCCACGCAGCAGCCCGTGGGAGGGCAGGCGCTCTTGACAAGCCAACTGGTGACGCCTGAAACTTCGTTTAGAAACTTTGACGTTTCTTTTTCCACCTGTGGCACGCCTGAATCAGTTTCAACCCGAGCATCATCATGGCAACATCTTCCTCAGTCGTACTCGTACAACCGTTATCAGACCGCAGCAACGCTCTGGAAGCATCGATACCTCCTGCACCCGCTGATTCGGCATCCATTACGCCCTCCAAGAGACACTTATTCCCGCACCTAGACTCATCAGAAGAAACTCCCAGTGAGAACAGTTCAATTTGTGACGCAAGGAGCGCTAGCCTGGATTTCGACCATGGCGGCCAGCCAGCCCGAAAGAGGGCCAAGGGAAGAAGCAAGTCGCCGTCCAAGGGCTGGGCTGACGAGCAGCGACCGCGCTCTGGCACTCCAAGTACGTTGGAGCCGCATGCTGAGCTCGTGCGAATACGATGTGTACTAAAACAGCTTAAAGATCCTCCGGGGATCGCGGTCCGATTTGTCAACAGACCACATGCTACACCGTTAACGACGATCATTGAGCAGAAGTCGCTCGCCACGCTGCGTTCCAAGAAATCTCTCCTAGCAACATCGAGGAGGAGCGTGCCCAAGCGGACTGACCAGGAAAATGTTTCGGATGAGATGGCGTTGCAGGGGCCGCCCAACCGCCGGCTTGTATCCATGACTGTGGATGAAGCGACCCTTCGAGAACTCCACCAAATCATTGACGCGCAAATACCCTCACACGCAAAGGACATGTTGGCTTCAGACTGCGTCAATGACGTCGATGACCCCGCTAGGCCTGGCTCCCCGATCCATGCTCCGTATAAGCGGACCTCCACGCCATGTGGCGTGCCCCGCTGGCCGGGTGATCTGCCTACTTTGTCCAGAACTCCAGACGCTTCTAGGCAAAGGGTCTCTCGTGCCAGAAGCGTGGGATATACTCTTCGAGACTTCTTTCGCGGACCCCGAGGTTGGTCAAGACTCCTGCCGCTTGCTCAGCTCGAGTGAGTACAGCCTCGACCGGAGATGTGAGCTAACCAGCGACCGGCGACAAAAGCAGGTGATTATGCAACGCAGGCAGACCGCCATGAGCAACAGGGCCGCACAAACCGTCCTCACCGAACAGGTAGAGCCTACTGGGCTCCGCCACGCAGCGGCCATGGCGGCATCGGACTGACTGGGGCACCAAGGGGTTGTGCAACCGGCATTGGCTACCCTGCTGAGACGAGCTTTGAGACAAGTCCACCTCGTGATCCACAGACGGACAGGCAGCCGAGCAGCGGAGAGGCGCAGGCACAGCAGCAGGGCACGCAGGAGGATCGCGTGCAGCATCGGCATGGCGGACAGCCACCAGCACCCCCTCCGTCTCCTCAGCCAGACGTCGCACTACCAAGCCTTCTGGCCTCCAGACAGACCTCCTCTCCAGAGAACTGTACATCGCAAGGGTCATCCAGATCTGGCCGGCGTCCCAGTATCCACTCGCTCATACCTGAGCCCTTGTTCACCTCTCCGCCGCACTCCAGACGGAACCTCGACCCAAGAGTACCAGAATCACCATACGACCGTGTCTCATGCATGGTGCGCGGACGCTCTGCCGACATGCCCAGTCACTCACAATCAGATGCAAACGTCGCAACCAACTGTGGTCGCACCAACTTCGACTTCCCAGGCTGCCGTTCGGCGATTGACAGTTTAGGATCCTTCGATGTTTGCTGCAAAGATGGCCACCGCATCGTCTCAGTCAGTCCCACTGTGACCAACAGACCCAGGTCCGGAGCTTTCAGCAGCTCAGGTCCGCCTCCCGATTTCTTCCCATCACCCCCGTCTCGTCCTACTCGCAGAGCAGCTCTCACCAGTTCCACCGATGCCGCGCCGAGTACAACGGTACCCGTTACTGGCGAAACTAACTCCCAAGAAACGTTCTTGACTCTTCAAAACACCCCCAAGTACTCCCTGTTCCCCCGATCTACACCACCCCCAGCATCCCCCTCAAATCTCCCGCGTGCTGTGCCACTTGGACCCTTGAATCCACGTGCAGAAGGACCATGTGCAGTGGAGACTCGGGCCACGCACGTTATCCGCTCCGCTGCGCTCCCCGCCCTCATTCCAATCGCCGTTTCAAATGGACTTTCGAGCCGCCAGCGACCCCTGCCGCGTCCTGTGTCCGTCTCTTCTCTTGGGTCAATCTCCAGCGGTATGGCACGCCCTGTACATGTCTCCCGCTATCGCGAGCAGCAACATCCCAATCGGACCGCGTCGAGCGGAAACGGTGAAGCGATGTCGAACAGGATACTGAGTCCTCCGCCCACTGCGACGAGTCCGCACGTGCGGAACAACGAGGGTGCACCGGCCAGGCGTTCTTTCTTCCCAACCCAAAACGAGCTCGCACCGCCTGGAGCGGCACAGCAAGTCGAGCAGCAGGGGGGCGTCGACACGCAGCGTAATAGTCTCCACCGCATCTCTTGCAAGAAGGGCAGCAGCAGCGATGGCGAAGGCTTCGAGAAGCACGGGACATGGGCAGCCAACTTTGGATGGCTGATGCGTGTCTGCTTCTGTCAGCCGTTCGATCCCACAGACGACGCGATGGTGATGACCGATGATATCCCAAGGTCGAGACGCGAGATGGCGGTGGGTCTGATGGAGATGGATGGCGACGACGCGATGATGCGGAGGAGTGAGTTGGGCGGCAATCTTGATGACTCGTGTCGTCGGCAGAGGGTGGAGTGTTCAGCGTTGCTTTTGCAGCGTCAAAACATGAGAGGACGGGGTGATGATGGGACCTCGACGGCACATGGCGATGGTGGGGCAGGGTGAAGTGGTGTAGGAGTTTCCCGTCTCTGCGATGGATGCATGTGGACGGCCGGCGACGGAAGAAGCGCTGTGTATACGTGTACGACACATCACAGGACAGGCAGGTATTTCTCCGTCTCCTATTGGACCTCGCTCTTGTCTTGTCTCCGGGAAAAGCTAGTCCAAACATTTGGCATCTTTCTTTTGTCCTCCTGTCCCTTTGGAGCTTTGCTCCACTGCGCCGATGGATCGTCGGTGCACTGCGCTGCGCTCGTGGCGTATCAAGGCGTCCATATGCCTGCATCAGGTAGGTTTGGAAGCGATTGCAAAACGCTCTTTGGGGAACGATCAGAGATGAGCAGGTGGCGCTATTTCTTTTGAACGTGGTCATGTGGGAGTACCGCAGAGCAGGTAGGGAGGATTCCTGGACGGCGTGGCTTTCTCGCGTCAAACGGTTCCAGCACAACTCCGAGCACTATTCTCAGTGTACGACGCACATTCCTTGGGACCCGAGCTGCTGCTTGTCTCTTGTCTTCGTTTTTCGGGTCTTGCCGCTGTCGGGAAGGCGTATTAAAATCAAAAGAGGGCCAATAGCCGTTGGTCTTTCGCTCATTTCCGATTTTGAGACAATAATCAATTATAGTTGTTTCTTTCGGCGCGGCAGCGACGGTGCTACTTGGGGTTTCTCTACGCTCAACACACGTCAGCCCATTGGAAGACATGGCACCGGTTCACACATCCATCACCTAATGGACATCATATCACACCCGAGTCGGTCCGACACGAGCGATACGTTCCAGCACCACCGAGGTCCGGACGAGTCACAAGCACTTGAAACAAACTACAAGGAGGAGAGGGGAGTCGAGAAAAAAGAAAAATTGTGTCGAGAGGCCTCAAGAATGACGAGCGCCCCAAGCACTGATTTGAAAGCGGCGGCTCAAGGACTGTCTCCGCCGCCATTTGTGGAAGGTTTAGAGTGGAGTGCACTGCAGCAGGCGATATTGCGCGCAGGAAGCTACTGTTGACCTCCGAGCAAAGGGATTCGGGCGTTCCTTTTGACTACATGTAGGCGTGGGGTGGGACCTCCTCGTATCGAAGAGATGCCTTTATGCGTCAACGAATCTTCATTCCTACATCCCCTCCTACTACCTTCCTAGATGCGTACAGAATAGGAAGTAAGAGTGAACGTGCTCTTGCGTTCACGTTGATGAGCCCTAGTTGCGATCTCGTACGTTGTATTGACGAGAGCGCCTGCGCACGTCAATGAAACGATATTTCTACGGTCAACTACTCTCTTCCCCCCTCCAAAAAAAATCCCAGTGGGTGCAGAAAGAAATGACACTCAGTAATTACAACAGGTCGCCAAGCACGGTTGTGAAAGTATCAATGGATGACTGCTCCTTAGATGCGGCTACGATTGCGGGCGAATGCTCCATTGGCGCAGTAACAACGCTCCCTAGGTAGGAGACGTCTCATTTCTTTCCGTACCCACCGTGGTGCGAAAAAGCAAGCTACAGCAAACGGGCTCTGATATCCCTCCTCGTATTCCTCTCCCTCCGTCCAAACGCCGAAAAAAACAGGAAACCAAACCACGCAGTCCGACGACAGTCCGAAGAAGAACCTTCCCTCCCCACGACCCCCGTCTTTTCACCAACCCCTATCGTCAAAAAACCTCTCCAATTCATGGTCTATGTCTAGCCCCTGGGCGCGCCTCCTCCACGCGTCCAACAAACGCTCCACGGGTATCAACTGCGCACCGTCGTGGCCACTTGGCTCGAAATGCTGCAGGGCGCTTTGATGCGAAGACCGTATGATTCGGGAAAGGCGGCGCTGAAATAAGATGAGGACCAAAGTGTTGACGCATGCCCTTAGCAGCGTGTGGTTCTGCCAGATGACGAGGACCCAGGCAAACGAGCCGGAGCTGCTCGGCAGTGGTAAGTCGAACAAAGCGTGTGTGAATAGCAGTAATTTTGTGGCCTCGTGTGCGATGATTGTGACCCAGAGCTCAGTGAAGATGCGACAGTCGGTGCAGTCGCCCGGCGGGAACGCGACGAGCCAGCCGCGCCTAACTAGTCTGACGATCTGGACGACCGTCCAACCGATGAGCAGGGCGAGATTCAGTGGAAGGAAGATGACGAAGATGAGGAAGTGGGGGATGGATCCGAAGACAAGGCGGATAAGCCATAGGATGATGCTAATAGGAAACCAGATACTTCGGATCAGAAAGAAGATGAGCCGGAATGGGATGGACAAGAGGTGGAAGGTCGTCTCAACCATCCAGATCATCTTCAGCCGCCGGTTGCGCAGGCGCTGGGCGCGTTCGCGCGGCGTTTCGCAGTCTGTCAGTTTACGGATGACCATGAGAACGATGTACCCGATCACAAAGGAGCTAAAGATAGGTCAGTGTCCCTTCAGTGCTTGTTTTGAGGCGTACGGATGCTCCATATGCACTTACAGGACGAGAACGAATAGTTGGACTAGAGACCGCACGTCGGCTTGAAAGTGCCTGTGGCCGGGAGTGTCGCGGAAAGAAGTGCCATTCTTCGTGACTCTTGGATGCTGCGGAACAGCGAATTCCCCCATCAGTCCAGGGGGAGGGTCGATGGTCAGCCTCTTGACGACTGGTGGAGCCGGTGTTGCGTCAGGCAGTGCACTTCTCCAAACGATGCCTGTTGGTTCTTCGATATTGATTTGCTCCATGGCTGCTGTGGGGGGAGAATCAAGTACCCTCTCTAACCAAGGAGTATCGATGAGATGGTAAAGAGTGAATGGTGGCTTGGGCTTCGCAACAGGCGTCTCTGAGGCAATCTTCCTCAGGACAACTGTTTTGCTTGTTTTTTGCTTCATGGCTTTTGGTTGTCAAACTTCCGAACGAAGCGATTGAGGTGCAAAGGCGGTTTTAAAAGCGGCTTTTTGGAGTCGATCGAGGAAGAGCTTCGTTGCTTTGGGAAGTTGGTATACACGTTTTTTGTACTCGAGTTCGGTGTATGAGGTCAGATACCAGACACCCGCTGCCACTGGATCAATGGGCCTTATACGTCAAAACTGCAACAAGAAATTTAGTCTCTACGATTTGGCATGTTCTTCCCCAACATCGGCACAGTTGAAACAAAACTTCCCGTGTTTTCGAGAACTGACTGAAATTATATAACAGCGGGTCACACGAACTTGCCGATTACTGGTCGAAGAACCCTACCACAGTTCCAGGCCGGTAAAATTTTCATTCATCATCCTCTACCAGAATAAGGAGTGTTCGCAAGTCGGCCATTCAAATTGTACCGTTGTCCTCGCAACAAACATCTCAACACTGGTACCCCTTATTTCACAACCGCCATCAGAAACCCATCATAGCTCCTCTCCCCAACAACCTGCAACACGACCGCCTCGACACGGTCATCCTTTCCAATCCGCTCAATGACGTCCCTCGCGCCCCCAACATGGTCCCAATGGCGCGCCAACTCCTCATCCAACACTTCGCCATGGTGCACGACATTGTCGACCAAAATGCTGGCACCAGGGTACCCGAGACGAATAGCCCAGTCCGCATTCGTGTAGTTGTTCGCCTTATCCGCGTCGATGAAGGTAAAGCCGATCTTGTCGAGCCTGCCCGCCTCAATATCCTTGGCGATGACGGGCAGCAAGTCAACAGCAGGGCCAACGCGCACATCGACGCGATCCGCCACGCCCGCCGCCTCGATGTTCTTGCGCGCGACCTCGGCGTGCTTGGGGCTGAACTCGAGGCTCGTGACGCGCAGGCCCGGATTCTCGGACGCCATCCAGATGGCGCTGTAGCCGCCCAGCGTGCCGACGTCGAGCGCGTGCTTGACGCGGCTGACGCGGCACTGCAGCGCGAGGAACTTGCCCAGCGACCGCGACGAGTGGATGGGGGGCAGGCCCTCTCTGGCCGATTGTCTGAGCGCCTGGTCCAGGACTGCGCTGTTGGGGCGGGTGTCTGGGTGTAGGTGGGAGAAGGTGTAGGCGTCGACATTGATCCAGGCTGGGTCGAGGCCTTCGCCGGGGCCGAATTGGGTGCGCTTGGATGGCATTCTGGCGGATTGGTTTCGCAACGCAAGTAGAGTGTTTCTGAAGAGGAAGTTTGATCGGTTGTAAATCAGTCCATTGATGTGATTTCCCAGCTATGCTTGCACTCGAAGCCTCCTTATATATCCCACAACTCGGACTCGCCTTCAGCTGCCTCTGCTCTTCTTCTCTTGCCAATTGCATCATTCTTCTGATGTTGGAGAAGGCCATGAGGCGCCACAAAACTCAAATTGAATGCCGTTCAACGCATTCCCTGGTGTTTCTGCCTGGAGAGTCGGTGTTTACGCGCCCTGGTCCACGCGGGCTGAAGCAACGGGTGCCAGCTCGGAGTTACCACCTTCGGGCCCGCGCCCTCGAGTGGGTTCAAAGACCGAGCTTCCAATCCGTAAAGCTTATACAGATGTCAGCCCCAGGTCCGAAAAGCGAAAGGAACAACAAGGTAATCATTCTCACCAAAAACGTACGTAGGGTGTGCTTATGCCTGCGCAAGAGGCATCTCCGATTCCGCACCTTCGACTTTGCTGCCGCCTAACAGACCGCTTCACAGTGGGTGAGAGAAGAAATAACACTTCCAGGTTCCAGGTGTAGGTATGGATCACGGGTCGCTTAACGTAGCCGTAGAAGTAGACGACTACTCCCTACGCGCGGCTGGAACAGCAGACGAATGCTCCCTAGAGGATTTCTCATTTCTTTCTCAGCCTATTTTGCTGCCGCCCGATAAACTGTTCGGGGATTAGAGGTAAAGCAAGCAATAAGTAGACGAAAGAAATGAGCGTTGTGAATGGAAAGTTTCTGGTCTTCGTCACGGCGGGCTGAAGGATGAATACTCCGTGGATGCGGCTCTGTTGGTGTATCACAGTTCCCATGTTCCGCCTGAACCAGTACCAGAGTTGCGTTGCCCTACCAGAGATATCGTCACCAGCATCAGCAGAGTACCAGTGACAATAGCAGCAATAGCATTTCAATTGAATGGAATAAGAGATTTGTAGTAAACGCCAGGTAGCACCTATCCTTTCTTGCATACATAATCCGCAGACCGTCCCTGTTTCCCGTATCCTATCCCACCCATCCAGCCAGCCAGCCAGCCAGTCTAATGTCATCCGTCCGTCATCAGCTGGTCTTGAGCCGCTATTGCTGTCCGATTGCGCCCGGCTGTCCTTTTGTCTTTCTGCTCTCCATCCCGACCGCCCTTCTGTCGAAAACCGTCTGTCTGCCTGATTCCGGCGGCTCGGAGGCCCAATGGCTGTTGGACCACAGAAGATCTCCTGAGGCCGTCGACCCCAGCAACCCTTGAGGCTTCCCATGCGCGGGCGCAGAGGACCGTTCTCGTCGTGCTTCACAGCAGAAGCGGCATTCGACTAGTGGAAGTCTTCTTCGATTGGATGGCGAGGATGTGACGCGAAGGCCGGAGTTCCGCATGGCCAGCGGCCTCCACGGACGATGGTGTGCATGTTGCTGGGGCTGAGGGCCAGGCGAAAAAGGAGCGTTCGAACAAATTGATTGGCTGGTGGACAGGTCCTCTGGGAAGATGAGCTCTTGCCAGCTCAGTGCCGACGGTCAAGGTGAATGTGCGCCTTCCTCGGCGGCGCAAGGTCGTAGTGTCGACAGGACGAAATCACGGGAACCTCGAAATGGTGGTAGCCACCAACCCACCATTCCAAACGGGTAGACAGGTAAGCGGGTGGGCGTAACGGCGCTGTGGAGCACTCATTCGTCGGTCCTCCGCTCTTGTCTCGTCTGGTCCAGTGCGCAGAAACAATCAAACGGGCATGACAAGGCGGTAGTACCTCCTAACGCGAGGAGAAAACAAGAAGCACAGGACAACGCCAGCGAGCAGAAGACGACGACGAGCGAAAGAGGACAATAAAAGGGACAATCCAAAATGAAACCACCACATAAAGGCCGTCGCGGTAGAGAAGAAAGACTCTCGGTCCAGAGGAAGATGCTGACTGACTTCACTGATTGAGAAACAACGCGCCACGTCGCCTAAGATGTCTTTGACCCGCTCGCTCATCCATTCGTCCATTCCATCCCCACCCACGCACCCGAATCTTGATGCAGTAAAAGCAAAAATCTTAGTAGCGTCGCCGAGCGGGAGCAGTCATGTTCCGGGTGAATCTTTTCGTTTTGTTCTCCCTTTTGTCGTTGCTGATCTCCACCGGATACTCCACAGCGCGACTCCTTTTCGCGTCGGAATCCCTTGTAATGCGCACAAGGGTCTGCCACTATGCAAATAAGAAAATAAGAAAAGGGTGTTGCTGCTTTGATCAATCTCTTCCGGTTGCGTTAGATAGAAAAAACTGGATAAGTGACACCCGCGCCCATTCTGGATTGTCCAGGCCATAGCAGGTAAAAGAACGTAAGGGAAGTTTAATGAAGAGGGAAAAAAAAAAGAAAAAAAGAGGACGCCGAGAAACAACAACTCCCCGTGTCGCGCCGCTTTCCTCGTAAAGAACGCCACAGACATGACGTGAAAAATCAGATTTACCACCACCAGACACTAACGCCGAAGAAAAAAAAAAAAAGAAAAAAAAGAAAAAAAAAACCGCACATGAGGCGCGAAAGCGTGCAGCGATAGTCGTCGTTCTGAAAAGCCAATGTCGTCACGTTCATTGGCAAAAGAGTTCAATCTCACCCAGTTGGCCTGCCAGCAGCTGGTCTCGCTGCTGCTCCTTCCACGTTTCAAACGCCATCTGAACATCCTCATCCGATTGGATGCTCACGTAGTCATCGTCGTCGATGTACTTTAGCTTCACTTGTCCAGAGCTCAGACTGACATTGGTGCTGCGTTGCAATTTCGCGTCAATGCGGTCCTTCAGGCTCTGGAAACTGATGTTGGTGCTGACGACCAGCGTCATGGTGGACCCTGCAGATGGGCAGTGGACCTTGACTTTGAGTTGGGATGGAATCGAGACTTCGGTCGGCGTAGCGGCGGAGACGGTCGGAGACTGGGGTCGATCTGTACCTGGAGTAGTTGTTCGCTGTTGTTCAAACGAAGAAGCTGGCGTGGCAGTCCTGGACGAACCTGGCGTGAAGCGAGAATCCTGTCGAGAACTATCAGGGTAGTCTAAGTGCAGGTTGATCTCGGATCCGGGCGTGCGAAGCGCTTGCTTTTCTCTCTGGATGTTCGGGGAGCTCTGGCGGGGCATGGACGTGGGCGTGGGAATGTTTGGCGAATTGCTCTGGCTGCGATTCGCGTGGCCGGGACCATAGGCGTAGTGGCTGGGGAAAGGAGGGACGTCCGGAACAGATCCGCCAGGGGTGCGTCGTGTCGGGAGGTGGTTGTGGATGTCTGGACTACTAGCTGAACGAAGCCGGATTTGTGAGTTTATGGCGTTCTGCGAAACTGTCGGAGCAACCGAAGGTCGGCCTACGGGACCACGGCCATTGGAGTAAATGTGAGACCCACTGGAAGCGTCGCGAGACGTATGCCGGCCCATGGCTGGAGCGGTGAACCGCACATTGTCGTCTCCGTGCCAGCCATTGGACATGTGCTGCCTTGGAAATGGAAACATGCCGGACGAGGAGCTGGTGCGTGTCGAAATGGGCGATTCGATGCTGGGAGAAAAGTACGAGTCGTTGGGACCGTTGCCAGGAGATATGGCGCCAGCTTGCAGTTGCTGCGTGCGGAGGCTCAGAGGCGGATTCTGGATGGAACCGTGAGGGAATCGCGGAGGCATGGAGCGCAAATCCGGCGGCCGGGATGTGTCGAGCGGGTTGATGCCGCTCTCGCCTGTCGTTGATCGCGACCGCGTACCCTTCTCGCCTTGGGCCAGAGTGAAGTCGGTCTGTCCAGGATAGCCACTCGTGACCTCGGCGACATCAACCTCGTCATCATCGTCGGTTTCGGCGTACGGGTTCTCAATCGGGCCCTGGTCTCGGAGATCGCGAATGTAGGTAAACTCTGTTGCCGAAGTGGTGGATTGTTTGGTGCTGCCGCTTGCCCTTTGCGTCGTGTCCCTAAACTGCCGGCGCTGCTGGTCCACTTGGAAGACCCACTTCTTAAGCGTTTCTTCAGTTGCGAAGCGAATGACAAAGTTTTCGATGCCGGGGTCGCCCTTCCAGAAAATTTGGCAGGTGTACGATCCTGTGACACGTCAGCAAAACACGAGAAAGACACCATTCTGGTACACACCTGGCTTCGAGGTGGAAATGGCGTCGGTAACGTTTTGCATGAAGATGCGACCCTTGAGTTGCAACTTCGGCTTGCCCTTTTTATCGTACAGCTGGCCCTTGCTCATCAATTTGTTCTTTTGCTTGTTTGGATTGATCTCCTTGCAGCAGAGAAGGATCATTTCAAACAGGTAGATTTTGTACTTTTGCGGCTTTAGTTTGGTGGTGGTCACAAGTCGGGGCTGGATACTGACCTCGCGCTCTTGGTCCTTGGACCCGCCGTCACCTTTCAAGACTGTAAAGGTCCCGTACAGGAGCAAGTCTCCAAATCCTTCGATGCGGTGGCCTTTCCAGTCCTCGACGCGACTTTTGAGCTCCTCGAGCGCTTCCTTGCGATCTTCCATGTCGACGGCTTCGTTGGTCCTCTTAAGAACGGCAGAGGCGGCGTCAATACCGGTGGAAATGTCGTCCCGTCTTTCTTCGTCCAAGTCGCCCTTGTCTCGAAGTTCCTGCAAAAATCAGCACCAAATGTGACAAAAATGAAGCGCACGTACCTTGAGGAGCAACGGGTACTTGGAAAGACGTTGAAAAGGCTTGAGGAGAAAGGAAGTCAGATGCGTTGGCGACTCGACCATCTGACGAAGCTCCGGAGGGCCGCCGGTTTCCTTCAGCTTTTCAAATTCGAGCATCGCAGTCTCCTCGCAGCGCTTCTGGTTTGCAATGAACGGCTCGTAAACCTTGAAAGCTTCCTTGTAGAGAACGAAAAGTCGACCCCAATTTTGCTCCGACTCGGGCTGCGCATTCGTTTGCTCGACGCGAATCAGAAAACGGCGCTGAAAGTCGAGCAAGGCGTTGAGGTTGAGGAAAATGGAGTGCACGGCATCACCAGTCACGACACCCTTTTCTTCGACCAGCTTCTTGAATGCCTGCAGGAGTTCGAGGTGTTGGACGTAGGTGCGTTCGGTCTTGACCAACTCATCGACAATGTGCTGGCGCTGGGTTCGCTTGGTGTTGGTGGGCGCGGATTCGGAGGAGCCATCGTCAAGCGGGGCATCATTGATCAAGCCCTTTTGGACGAGAAGATCGAGAACACGGTTGACAACTTTGACAACCTGCAGGCGCAGTCAGCAAAAGGAAGCGGGAGAGGAGTGCGCATGCGCGCGCGCGCGCGCGCGCGGGGGCGGAGGGGCGCTAGAACGTACCTTGACGAAGCCGGTCGTGTCATCGCTGTATAGGTCGCTGATGACGAAACACTCCTCGGACGGGAACTTGAGCTGGTTGATGCAAGCCGACAAAAACTTGTAGGTGGCAGCCTGTTCTCGCTTCTTCTCCGAGACCTTGGTCTTGTCGACCTCGAGCTTAACCGGGGGCTCGAGGGCATTGTAGATGATCATCAAGGGATAGCCCCTCCGGAATGTCCTCCACAGCAGCGTGACGGGGTCGGTGTCTTCGTCGGCAGAGCGCTCCTCCTCGAGCAAGACTTCCTCGAAGCCAGGGACGTTACGCAGGCGACGCGAAAGGTTCTGGCAAATGACGAAGAGCGACGCTTCTTTGTCGCCGCGCTTGTTCAGGACGTTGTTGGCGGCCTCGACAGGACCTCCATTCAGAGGGCCGTGAGTGGGCAGCGGCGGGGGCGGTTGCGCAGCAAAGAGGGTCGAGGCCGAAGTGCCGTGGGACGAGTCGGAGGCCCTCGAGGAAAAGGTCGAGAAGCTGGCATGGTTTGAGTTGGGCATGAGGGGCGTGGGGCCGCCCGAGCTGTGGAGGCGGGAATGCGAATTCTGGATCGTAGCGGTATGAGGGCGAGACAAGGAACCATGAACCCCAACCTCCATCATCGCAGGGCGGCGCGCTGGTGGAGGAGGGAGAAAGGGAATGGGATTCGTTTTGGCGGTGGTGAGATGGGAGGAGGAGGAGGAGGAGGAGGAGGAGGAGGAGTTGAGCGGTGGCAGTGAGGTGAGACCTGACCTCTGCTGGCAGCGGAGGAGCGGCGGGCCGCCTTCACGCCAGTTTGGGCGGCGGGCCGGGCGCGAAGCCGAAGCAGAGGCGAAGCGAAGGTTGGATGGTTTGAGGCGAGGGCGCACGGAGGGAGCGAGGGACGTCGCGAGGGTCGAGTGGTCGAGTTCAGGTTTGGACGTCGGGTGGACGTGGTGCAGTGGTAAGGTAAGTAAGTAAGTAGGTAGGTAGGTAGGTAGGTAGGTACGGTAGTGGTGAGGGTGGCAGAGTGGAGTTGCGGACTGCACTGGAGGTAGGGGATGATGAGAAGCTGGGTGGGCGGGTTAGGTTAGCGGGTCACTGTAGCGCCGCGGTTTCAGGTGCCCCTTAAGTCGACGATGACCACGATGGCCGCTTATGATGGAGATGGAGACGAGCGAGACGATAAAATGCAGATACACAGCCAGTGAGTGCCTAGCGAGTTTGCAAATAATGGAATCGTGCTGGCTGGTGTTTCGGGGTGCCGCTGTCCACTGCGTTTCCTGGTAGACGGCACGATCTTTTCCCTAGCTGCACTCCAGACTCTGCACTGCGCCCACGCTATTCTCAAGTGCAAGCCAGCCTCATCCATCTCGGCCCTTCTACTACTTCTACACTTGTCGTTCTATCGTGCCCACAACTTTCGTCGTCGTCGTCGAGGGCACAGTGTGGTGCGCTTGGGCCAGCCATCAGCCAGGTCCTTCAATGGTCCCTGTTCCCGCGTAGGTAGGTGGTACTGTACTCGCTCGCTGTCTACCGATAGCCCTAACCTCTGCTCGACCACCCTCACACCCACCCACCCACCCACACACAACACCCGCCATCCGCAACGCTTCATCAGCTACCATACTCACACTACTCCTAGCAGAAAAAATTAAAAGTAAAGATAAAAATAAAACGCCAACACCAGCCCCGGCCCCCCCCCCCCCCCCCCCCCCCCCCCCCCCCTCGTCTGCAAGAGCCATCCGTCAGCCAGTGCCTCGTGGCGTCGCCACTCTTGCCCCATCTGCAAGTCGCAGCGCGCTGGTCGCAAGGCGGCCTTCCTTGTGCATCGACTCTCAGCAATGGCTCGAGACCCGACATCATCCCCGTACGCCTCAGACACACCCTACCTCAACACCATGGCCGCTCCCTACAAGCTCGATGAGGGCTATTCGGAAGACACGCGCAGCCTCAGCGACGTTGACGCCGCAATGCGCGCCGAACCTCCCAAGTCTGACGCCCAAGATGTCGACTCGGCCCGTGTCACCCTGCCAGGCTGGATCCTCAGCTTGCCTGAGAATGAGAGAGCAGGTGGCTACCGCCCCACCCTGGCCCAAACTCAAGCTCAATCGTTGACGTCTGCAGATTTTGCCTTTGAAATCCTGCGCTCGCTGCGCACCGCCTCCATTGCCGCCATTGTTCAGCGTCTCAACTCGAGACTCCACCTCGACCCCGTCCTCCACCTGCCCCCGGAAATCACCTTTCAAATATTCTCCTACCTCGACCCCGAGACCCTCCTCCGCACCTCGACCCTGTCCAAGTCATGGCGCGGACGCACCCTCGACAGCCAGCTGTGGAAATGCATGTTTGGCGCCGAGGGCTGGACCGCCAACATTCGCCAGATTCGCCAGTTTGAAGCGCAGGAAAAGGCAAACAGGTCCGCCATGAAGGAGCGCAAATCTCGCGTCCGTGGTGGCGACGCTGATCTGGAACGCATGCACACCAAGAAGAAGCTGAGGGAGCGTCCACATGCCGATGGCGCAGAAGATTGGGTTGAGCAACACGGCGTGGTAGAGGCAGACGAGAGTCCCTGGAGCGGTAGCACGGACGAGATGCAGGATGTTGCCTACGAGGGCGAGTCTCCCTCCGAGGCGAGGATAAATGACCTGGCCCGCCGCATCGAGGCTCGACCGCAGTTTGGCATCGACGACGCCATATCGCCACCCCCGGCGGACATGCTCTTCCCACCCATCCGGCCCTCGCTCATCCTGTCCTCTTTCGGGGACCCAATGGTCAACTGGCAATACCTCTACAAGCAAAAGAGACGGTTAGAAGACAATTGGAGCTCCGGCCGCTACGTCAACTTCCAATTGCCCCACCCGTCGCACCCGTACGAGCAGCACAAGGAATGCGTCTATACGATCCAGCACTCGGCCAAGTATGTCGTTAGCGGCAGCAGGGACAAGACTATCCGCATCTGGGACTTGGAGACGCAAAGGCTGGTCGTGGCGCCGCTGACAGGTCACGACGCGTCGGTGCTTTGCTTGCAGTTTGATGAGCGCCCCGAACACGACATTGTCGTTTCTGGAGGCAGCGATTGCCACGTCATTGTTTGGCGCTTTTCGACCGGGCAGATGATTAAAAGGTTGGAGCGCGCTCATGGCGAGTCTGTTTTGAACCTTCGATTCGACGATCGTTATCTCGTCACATGCTCCAAAGACAAGACGATCAAGGTATGGAGCCGCCGCGAGCTCGTGCCGGCGGACGCAGACTACCCCCAGACTACCGGTAGCGGCGCCCGATTTCCAAACTACATTGTCAGGCTGGACACGGAGATGCAGAGCCAGCAGCTCAACTTCAAGCCGTTGCCCGCTTTTAGTCTGCTCATGGCGCTCGAGGGCCACACTGCTGCAGTCAATGCGATACAAACGTACGACGATCAGATAGTGTCGGCCTCGGGAGACCGGACGGTCAAGGTGTGGGACATTCGGACGGGCACATGTCTAAAAACGATTCCCGGTCACACCAAGGGCATCGCCTGCGTTCAGTTTGATGGCCGTCGCATTGTGACGGGCAGCTCTGATGAGACTGTGCGCATCTTTGATAGAGCCACGGGCGCAGAAGTGGCCTGTCTGCGTGGTCATGCCAACCTGGTCCGCACGGTGCAAGCACAATTTGGCGACATGCCCGGCAACGAGGAAGAGCTCGAAGCCGAGGCTCGGGCGGTGGATCAGCAGTACTTTGAAGCGCGCGCCAGAGGCGCTCTTACGGAGCTATCGCGCGAGGAACGTCGCACAAGAAACGCTGGCTCCCGCAACCCCCAGGACATTTTCGCGTACGGCGCCAAGCTTCCGCCAGGCGGTGGGGGCAGCCGGTGGGGTCGCATCGTGTCGGGCTCCTACGACGAGAGCATCATTATTTGGAAAAAGGCAGCAGACGGCAAATGGACCATAGCAAAGCGCCTGTTGCAGAGCGAGGCCGTCGCCAATGCCGGCGGCCGCCGTCGGGGAGGTGGTGGAGGAGGAGGACCCGCGCCGGCCCGCCTCAACCAGCAGCTTCAGCAGCAAATGGCGGCGCTGACGGCAGCGTCGCAGCAAGCAGCGCAAAATCAAGCCGCCGGCGCCGCCACGGCGACGGCCGCACAGCTCCACCAAGTCCAGCAGCAAGTCCAGCAGCTTGCTCAGCAGGCACAAGCCCACGCCCTCGCGCAGCCGCCGGCCGCGGGCGCCCAGAGCGCTGCTGCTCAAGCTGCCGTCGCCGGTCCTGCAGCCGCTCACGCGCCTCTGCCTGGCGGCGTACAGAACCAACAAAACGTGCAGCAGCAAGGCCAGGGAGGAGGAGCCAACGCCAACGGTGGAGCTGCTCACCACCACCACCATCATCACCACCATCACAATCATGGTCACCAACACGTGCCTCTCGTCGGCGGCACGGCCAACCCAACGGGCAGCAACAGTCGCGTCTTCAAGCTGCAGTTCGACGCGCGCCGCATAATATGTTGTAGCCAGGACCCAACAATTGTCGGCTGGGACTTTGCCAATGGCGATCAGGAGATTGTGGCGGCGAGTCGGTTCTTTGGCGAGGGGCTATGATGAATTTCCTGATGATGACGATGACGATGCTGCCGATGACGATGAATGATGGAAGAAGTGTGCGGCGGGGATGATGGTCGCTTCGCTTACCGTACTTCTTCTTGGTGGTGGTGGTGGTGGTGGTGTGACGATGATGGGAGAAGCCCTACGTCTGGATAGTGAGTGAGGCGAGCGGCGGAGCGGGGCGGCTCTGCTCCTGTTTTCTGTCTGTCAGCCTGTTTGCATGGGCGCCGACGTTTGTCGTCTGATTGGAGAGGGCAGACGGAGGCTTGACTTGTGCTGGTGTGGGTGTGGTGACGCAAGAGAGACTCGCGACGCTACTACTGCTTGCTTGCTTGCTTGCTTGCTTGCTCGCATGCTTGCTTGCCTGCTTCTAAGCATTGCCTGCCTGCCTGCCTACTTTGCCTGTCTATCGTCTGCTCTGCTGCTGTGGCTGCCTCGCGGTACAACGCAAGGAATCTGTCCCCATCTTGGCCGTCCGGTTGGTGCGTTGCGTGGCGTGGCGTTCGTAGTTTTTCTCTTCCTTCGTCGTCTTCTTCGATGTCCCTTTAGGTAGTTGAGTTGGTTCAGGTTGCTTTGGTCGGTCGGTCGGTGCTTGGGTACTTGGGTAGTCACAGTGTTACGAAGGGCATGGATTTTCTTTTTTTACCATCCCGTTCTCCCTCTGCCTCCCTCGTCTCTGTTTTTGGTCTACTTTGACTCGTAGTGTTTTTATTGCTGCCACTTCTCCCTTTCGTTTCTGGACTCCATTACCATTCCTACCATTTCTCATCTAGTACTTTCCTGCTACTTGGGTTTATGTCGCTATGGTCGCCGTCGTCGGTAAAGCATCCAAGAGAGCAAGAGAAGGCGGACCGAGCTGCGACTCTACGCGCTTGATTTCATCTGCCTTTCTCGTCTTGTCTAGTCTTGCTTTGCCTCTTCTTGTTTCGATTGGGCAGCGGCATCATTCAATCGGTCATGGAATAGGACGAGGACAAGAAGCGCAATCACGTCAGCCAGCCAGCCAGCCAGCTGCAACTTGGTCGCAATCCAACTGTCGCCAGCGCATGCAAAAGGGGACAGCAAACAGACAGACAGACAGGCAAACAGACGATCAAGTCGTTCAATGATGCGATGGCCATCGTCGTGGTGGTGGTGGTGGTGCTGCCGCTGCTGCTGCTGCTGCTGCACTGGTAGTGGTGTAGTGGTGTAGTGCGTCCGTCTGTCCGCCAGTGCTGGCTAGCCAGCGTGCGTGGGTGCACCACTGCATCTCCCACCGCACGGCCGCAGAACCACAGGGAGAGACACGCATACATACATACACACATACATGCATTCACCACCGCCGTTTTGACGACGTGCGTCGGTCGAATGGTAGATACACAGAAGACTGGATGGGCGGATGGATGGTGGGCTCATTGCGCTAGCTACCTACCTCACCAGCCAGGCAGCTATGTAGCCAGCAGCGCGTGTGTGCATGAGCAGCGAGCAGCGACTGTAGCGTGGATATGCTGCTGCTCTCCGGCTCCTATTTACCATTAATCGTTCAGATTTCTTCGCCTGCGTGATTCGACTATACGGCAGTAGGGCTTTAAAAGATCGACCTCGCGGATATTATTTACCCACCTACCTTGCTTAGGCGAGCGAGCAACCAAGGAAGCAAGCTTTGCGCCGAGCAGTCTGGCTGCCAGTCCAACACTCGCCCTCCGCGATCCGTTTCCCTTTGGAAAAGGCGACGTTGGCCGCTGGCTCGGCTGTAGATGACGCAGGCGGCGTCCGTTGGATCCGACCAACCTTGTTTGGGCGCACGCAACAGGCATGGGATCTATGCAAAGGCGCAGGGCGGGAGGCGGGAGGTACTTGGCAGTTGTGAAAAGGATCGAGCCAATGAGCGGGAGAGAAGAGCGAGGCGATATGCGGCGGTGCGAAGAAGGTTGATGATGATGATGGAGAGGAGCGAAGAAGAAAAGAGAGATGAGGATGAAACTTGAGGGAGAGGGGGACGGAGAGGCCTGGGAGAGACAAAGGAGAGGGAGCTGCAGGGCTGATTGGTGACAGAGTAGGGGGCGGGGCCAGGGTCAGAGTGAGTAATAATGAATGGTGAGTGCGCGGTGAGATTGGAGTCAACAACAGCGAAGCCAAGCGACGGGAGCGTTGGCGGCCGAGTTCGCAGGCCAGGGCTGGAGAGTAAGAGGAGTGGGTCTCCACTATTGTTGCTGACCTACCTTGGGCGTCTTATCTGGAGTGTCAGCATTCGGCGGTCGCTTGTTGTTGACTCAGTTGCTGTCGCCGTCGTCGTCGTCGTCGTCGTCGTTGTTGAGGTGTCGGTCGTAGGGGTCGCGTTTCCTTGTCTGTGCTCTCCGCCCCGGATGCTGTTCAACCTGTTTCCCGGACGCCGGACGGCTCTGCTTTGTCCCAGATACCAGGGCTGCAGCGAAGCGGACAAAAGCCGGAGTCAGCCCAGGCCCCAGCGACAACAAAGCGCTGAACAACGAACGACGACAGATTAAAACCCGCTCGCTCTCGCATTGGCATTGGCTGCCCCGCCTGCCTGCCTGCCTGCGCCACCACCGGCACTATCCGCCGCCCGCCCCGCCGCGACCAGGGCAGCTTCTCGGTGTGAGCACCGCCCCGACCGTCAAAGCAAGGACGCTCCCGATGCCGACACGCAATTGAAGGCTGAGTGCCGGTGCAATATGATGTTAAGCGGCTCCAAAAAAGTAGCCGCGAGCAAGGGAAGTAAGTCCGGGGAAGCGGAGAGAAGGTTTGCGGGCGGGGCCTTGGGCCCTGTCTTGGCTAGCCTACCTTGCTCGGGTCCTGGGTTTGATTTTCGCATCGCCGTTCTCGTCTTCGGCTTTGGGCAATTTGTTTGTTTACATGGTTGTGGTGGTGGTGGTGGTGGTGGTGGTGGTGGTGGTGCTGATGGTGGTGCTGATGGTGGTGGCTTTGGCTTCTTGTTGGGCAGTCGGTGGTCGGTTTGAAAGTGGCAGGCTAGGTAGCCAGGCTTGTCCGGAGGTCGCTGTTTCAATACTGGCGTAGTCATGGCCGGCGGGTCAGTCGAAGCCGAACTCTGGCAGACAGACATGTATTTTTTCGTTTTTCCTTTGGCCACCGGTTGTGGGTGTTTCCGGGTCGCGCAAGTGGGGTGACGTAAGATGGACCAGACCAAGGTTGTCATCTTGGGATGCGAGGCCAAGCGCGGAGACGAGTTTAAGCTTACTATCTAGTGAGTGTCAAGGAAGCGTACTACTACATACGGTCCATGACGTGCTTGGAACGACATCGGGAGCGGAACCTGTCAAATGTCCTCTACGCGACCATGCAGCCGTCACCGCCAGTCCTTCTGCCGTGTCCAGTGCTGTTTGTCGGGTTGGACAAAGAACAGACAGAAGCACGAATGGGGCGGACAAGGGTACGAGCAGACGGTACGGAGCGTGGCGTCGGGGATCAGTGGAAGGGGGGAGAATCAGGGAATGGATTCTAGATGGATGGATGGATGTGTGGCAGCAGAAGAGGGACGAACCGAACCCGAGACGTAAAGCAAAAAAAAAAAAAAAACAAAAAAAAAACCTCGAGCAGCAATGCCGTGTCTTTGTGGCTGTCCGTGTACAACGTAAGCAGGGCCGGCAGCTCGTGCAGCGACTCAGGCACTCTGATATGTCTTTTCTCATGGATCCGGATGGCCAAGTCCCGCAGGCCCCCGGAGTCACTCGCTTCCGCTTTCCGGGCGCCGAAGCAGAAGCACAAGCAGAAGCACAAGCACCAGCACCATCACCGCTGCACCTGGACCACCACCCCCCCGGCTGCATGTGCTCACCATCCATCCGTCCCATCACTCGTCACAAATAAAAGTCCCCCCCAGCTGTCCCTCTCCACTATGCCTGTGTTGAAAGTCTCCTCACCCAATATTCCTCCTCCTCCTCCTCCTCCTCCTCCATCCCTCACTTCCCTCTCTCCACCCCGCCCCTCGCCTCCGCCGCTCCACCGCCACCACCACCGCCACCGCATCCTGGGCTCTTCTCCCTCCCCGCCGTCATGTCGTTCATGGGCGGGGCTGCCTTTGGCAGCGCTGACAACACGGTAGAGCGCTCTGGCGCTGGGTTGCGCCCCTCGCGCTCAGCACGCCAGCTGCGCGACGACCCTACCGAATCAAATCTCACCATCACCTCGACCCACTCCGAGACGGCCAAGTCGACACACCAGCCCGCCCTCGACGACGAAAAAGAAGAAAAAGAGCAACTTGACTCGTTAGAGGCCGATGCAGAAGAGCGCGACCGCCGCGTCACGGCCCTCGCTCGGCAGTACACGACCCAGTCGACTGGCTCTGTAATCGGCAAGAATCCATTTACCGAGGCCGAGCCAAACTCCGCCTTGAACCCCAATGGCCCCAACTTCAACCCCCGCTCCTGGGCAAAGGCTCTCTTGAATCTGCGCTCGCGAGATCCTGAGCGCTTTCCCGAGCGCACTGCCGGTATTGCCTTCAAGAACCTCAACGTCTACGGCTTCGGCACCGAGACCGACTACCAGAAGAGCGTGGGCAATGTCTTCCTCGAGGGCATTGGTCTGGCCAAGAGAATCATGGGTCAGGCTCAGCGGAGAATTGACATTCTCAATGACTTTGAGGGCCTCGTTGAGGCCGGCGAGATGCTCGTCGTTTTGGGTCCTCCTGGTTCTGGTTGCTCTACCTTTCTCAAGACTGTGGCTGGTGAGACGCACGGCTTCGAAATCGAACCCGACTCGTACCTCAACTACCAGGGCATCAGCAGAAAGAGCATGCACAATCACTTCCGTGGCGAGGCCATCTACACGGCCGAGGTCGACGTTCACTTCCCCAACATGACCGTTGGTGACACCCTTGCTTTTGCTGCTCGCGCCAGAGCCCCCCGAAATATTCCCGGCGACGTCGACAAGTGGACCTACGCCCACCACATGAGGGACGTTGTCATGGCCATGTACGGCATCTCCCACACCGTCAATACGCGCGTAGGAAACGACTTTGTCCGTGGTGTTTCCGGTGGTGAGCGCAAGCGTGTCTCGATTGCCGAGGCCACTCTGTCCCAGGCTCCCCTGCAGTGCTGGGACAACTCGACTCGAGGTCTTGATTCAGCCAACGCCATTGAGTTTTGTAAAACGCTTCGCATGCAGACCGACTTGATGGGTTGCACCGCCTGCGTCTCCATTTACCAGGCCCCGCAGTCGGCGTACGACGTTTTCGACAAGGTCCTTGTCCTGTACGAAGGCCGCCAAATTTTCTTTGGCCGCGCAGGCGAGGCCAAGCAGTACTTTGTCGACATGGGCTTCGACTGCCCGGACCGTCAGACCACGCCAGACTTTTTGACGTCCATGACTTCGCCCCAAGAACGCGTCGTTCGTGCGGGCTGGGACGACAAGGTACCCCGAACCCCCGACGAGTTTGCTCAGCGCTGGAAGGCTAGCCAGGAGCGCGCTCAGCTCCTGCGCGACATTGACGAGTACGACAAGAAGTACCAGATTGGCGGCGAGTACCTTGAGAGGTTCAAGGAGAGCCGCAAGGCCCAACAATCCAAGGGTCAGCGTATCAAGTCTCCCTACACGCTCTCGTACGGCAAGCAAGTGCGCTTGTGTCTTTGGCGTGGCTTTCAGCGTCTCAAGGGTGATCCTAGCATCACGTTAACGCAGCTCTTTGGCAACAGCATCATGGCCCTCATTCTCAGCAGCGTCTTTTACAACCTGCCGTCCAACACGACCTCCTTCTTCTCCCGTTGCGCGCTGCTCTTCTTTGCAATCCTGTTCAACGCCTTCGGTTCGGCCCTGGAAATCCTGACGCTGTACGCTCAACGTCCGATTGTCGAAAAGCACTCGCGTTATGCCCTGTACCATCCGTCAGCAGAGGCTTACGCATCCGTATGTATCCTGAAGTCCAAAAAATATGCAATGTACTAACCGGCTTCAGATGCTTACGGACATGCCGTACAAAATTTGCAACGCCTTCATCTTCAACATCACGCTGTACTTCATGACCAACCTGCGACGCGAGGCGGGACCCTTCTTCTTCTTCGTCCTCACCTCGTTCATTCTCACCCTGGTCATGTCGATGCTTTTCCGAACCATTGCTTCAGTCTCGCGTACCCTGTCGCAGGCCATGGCTCCTGCTGCGCTTTTCATCTTGGCCCTGGTCATCTACACCGGCTTCGTCATTCCCACGCGGTACATGCTTGGCTGGTCACGCTGGATCAATTACCTGGACCCCATCTCTTACGGCTTTGAATCGCTCATGATCAACGAGTTCCACGACCGCAACTTCACTTGCTCCGCGTTCGTGCCTCCTCCCGGAACCCCCGGCTACGGAGATGTCAGCCCGTCGAACTATGTGTGTAGCTCTGTCGGTTCCACCCCCGGTGCAGACTACGTCGACGGCGATGCGTACATTAACAGCTCGTTCGAATACTACCACGCTCACAAGTGGCGCAACATTGGAATTCTCATTGGATTCTTGCTCTTCTTCCTCTGCACGTACTTGGCCGCGACCGAGTTCATTTCCGCCAAAAAGTCCAAGGGTGAGGTCCTCCTTTTCCGCCGCGGTCAAATCCCCAAGAAGATTCGCTCCGACGAGGAGTCTGCCGGTGGCTCGAAGCAGGTCGTCGAAAAGGGTACCGGCGTCCAGCGCGACGTCTCTGCTGTCATCCAACGCCAGACTGCTATTTTCCACTGGGAGGACATGTGCTACGACATTAAGATCAAGGGCCAGGACCGTCGCATTCTCGACCACGTCGACGGCTGGGTCAAGCCAGGAACTCTGACGGCCCTCATGGGGGTTAGCGGCGCAGGCAAAACCACACTTCTAGATGTTCTCGCGACTCGGGTCACCATGGGTGTCATTACTGGAAACGCTTTTGTCGACGGCCGCCAGCGTGACGCCTCTTTCCAGCGCAAGACGGGTTACGTCCAGCAGCAAGACTTGCATCTCTCGACATCGACGGTCCGCGAGGCGCTAAACTTTAGTGCCCTGCTTCGCCAACCTGCCCACGTCCCCCGCGCTGAGAAGCTCGCTTACGTGGACGAAGTCATCAAACTTCTTGACATGCAGGAGTATGCTGACGCTGTTGTCGGTGTTCCTGGTGAAGGTCTCAACGTCGAGCAGCGCAAGCGCCTCACGATTGGTGTTGAACTCGCTGCCAAGCCCCAGCTCCTGCTCTTCCTCGACGAACCCACCTCTGGTCTCGACTCTCAAACCTCGTGGGCCATTTGCGACTTGATGGAGAAGTTGACCAAGAACGGCCAGGCTGTTCTGTGTACCATTCACCAGCCCTCTGCCATGCTCTTCCAGCGTTTCGACCGCCTGCTCTTCCTGGCCAGGGGCGGCAGGACTGTCTACTTTGGCGAAATTGGCGAAAACTCTCACGTCTTGACCAGCTACTTTGAGCGCAACGGTGCGCACCCTTGCCCGGCCGAGGCCAACCCTGCCGAATGGATGCTCGAAGTTATCGGTGCAGCTCCAGGCTCACACACCGACATTGACTGGCACGAGGCTTGGCGCAACAGCCCCGAATACGCTGGAGTCAAGAACGAGCTCAAGGAAATGCGCGAGCAGCTGCCCCAGAAGACCGCGCCCAGCGCCACCGAAGACCAGACGAGCTACCGCGAGTTTGCTGCCCCCTTCACGGTTCAAATTTGGGAAGTCACCAAGCGTGTGTTCGAGCAGTACTGGCGCACTCCCTCGTACATTTACGCCAAGCTTATCCTCGTCATGTTCTCTGGTCTGTTTATCGGCTTCTCCTTCTTTAAAGCGCGCAACACGTCGCAGGGACTCCAGAACCAAATGTTTGCCATCTTCATGCTCATGACCATCTTTGGCAACTTGGTGCAGCAAATCATGCCGCACTTTGTGACGCAGCGCGCGCTGTACGAGGTGCGCGAGCGCCCGAGCAAGGCCTACTCGTGGAAGGCGTTTTTGCTGTCCAACATTGTCGTCGAGCTGCCGTGGAACAGTCTGGCAGGCCTTATCCTCTTCTTCACTTGGTACTACCCCATTGGCCTCTACCGCAACGCTGAGCCGACCGACACGGTGCACGAGCGCGGTGCCCTCATGTTCCTGTTCGTCTGGATGTTTTTGCTGTTTACATCGACCTTCACCAACATGATTATTGCGGGCGTCGACTCGGCCGAGAACGGTGGCACCATTGCTAACTTGCTCTTTACTCTGACGCTGATTTTCAGCGGGTAAGCCTCTCTCCGAAACTGCAGTCCATCAACGCGACTAACCTCTTCCCAGTGTCCTTGCCACCAAAGAACAGCTCCCCGGCTTCTGGGTCTTCATGTACCGCGTGTCGCCTTTCACATACCTCGTCAGCGGCATGTTATCGACGGGTGTCGCCAACACAGACGCAATATGTGCCGACAACGAATACCTGACATTCGCACCGGCCGGCAACCAAACCTGCGGCGCCTACATGGAGCCGTACATCCAGTCCTCGGGCGGCGGCTACCTGGTCAACCCGGAAGCGACCGACTCGTGCACGTACTGTGCCATGAGCAGCACCAACCAGTTCCTGGCGCAAGTCGACATTTACTGGAAGGATGCGTGGCGCAACTTTGGTCTTATGTGGGTGTACATCGCGTTCAACGTGTTCGGCGCCGTCGTTTTGTACTGGGCGCTGCGCGTGCCCAAGGGCAAGCGGGCCAAGAACAACTAGACGTGTGAAGAGTCACTGTTGGAAGAAGAGAAGGAAAAAGAAAGAAAAAAAAAAGGAAATTTTGTCATTATCCGTTGTTGATGATGAAGAGATGAGATTTTTGTTTTTTCCATATCCTCTTCCGCTGGCATTGATCCCCTCTCCTCCTCATCCCCCTTGCGTCCTCCCTCCCCACTGTCCATTCCTCACCTCTCGCCTCCCCCTCTCTTCCCTCCTTGCATGTAGCGCGGACTGAATTGGCATACGACGGACGGACGGACGACGACGACTCGGGATCGCATGGGCTGTCTACGCGTGTAGCAGCAGTCGGCGGGCAGCAGCTAGCGTGGCGTTTTTTTTTTTTTTTTCTCTTTTTTTTTTCTCTTTTTTTTCTTTTATTTTAATTTACGAGCCTGTTTTCCCCCCACCTCTTATGTCGGTTAGCAGTAGTGCTTTTTCACTTTTTTTTTTTTTTAATCTCTTTGCCTTGTTCTTGCATAGATTTGCATTCTTTGTTGGATCAGTGATGGATGGATCAGTGAGCGATGGATGATACGTCATAGACTGAGATTGTACACGTGGGAGAGGTGGAGCTGGAGGGAGGTAGTGGATAGGACGACTGGACTGGACTGAGTGAGTGGTCCTAATGTATAGATTTCAATACTTCACACTGAGACATGGAGATTTCCAAACAGCCATCCGATCCTTGGTGATGAGAGTCGTGGCACACACACACACACACACACAACAGACATTAGGTGAGTACGTAGTAGAGCGCAGACTGGGAGCATCCATTCGCGCGGACACATGATCTTCCAGGAGCATTCAAGTCCCATGACTCCAGAGTGCTCAGGAGTATCCAAGCGTCTGTAAAGGACGGAAACGGGGAGCAATTCAAGGCCCAGTTCGCTGGAAACGCATCCGCGCGCGTGCCACGACTTTTTGGCACCAGCCCTTGATCCATCGCTTGTTGCCGTGATCATGCTCTCATGCTCGATAATCCTCATCCTCTCGTTCTTGACTACCTTGATCTAATGCGCTACTACCACTGCTGCGTCATGCGAGCCTCCCTACCTTACTTACTCCAGCGAAAACGAAGACCGTTCGCGTTCTCGACTGGCCATCCACCTCGATCTGGCTCTCATCTCGCCATCCACAGTCCCTCGCGGATAAATGCTCCTCATCCGCGCCCGGCGCGTCTTCTCCTGCCCATGCCTGTCTTCGAGGTAAGGTGGTAGGCGTGGAAGTGGTTGGCAAGTGCGCAGTTCAGGAGTTGGGTAACTAAACAACAGCCGCTATTGCGTCTGTCTTTGAAATACTTTATTATTATTGCTACTGCCACTTCTTCCTTTAAGCCACTTAACTCCCTTCTCGCTTCTCCTTCCACAATGCTCTACAACGCCGCCGCCGCCGCCGCCGCCCCACCATTGACGCCGTTAGCGCCCGTCTTCTTCTTACCCAACGCCTGCTCCACGAGCGCACGCCCATAGTCACCGCGATTCGGCAGGCGGTTGATGGTGTGGATGTGGCAGCGAGCCGGACTCGAGTTTGTGAGGAAGACTGTTTGTTGGTGTCAATTGTTAGCCAACTGTCACTTGACCATTTCACCCCCTCATTTTCTCATCCACCCACGACCCGCCTCTCTCCCCTCCCACCCACCTCCCGCCCACCCCGGGAAAGGACAAACATACTACCGCAATGAAAATCAAACTCGCAAAGGGCGACGGGGCTGTGAATGCGAAAGTAATACGGGTCGTCGTCGCCATGGGGGCCGATCCACGCAAAATACGTCTCGTCGAGATACCGTTTAAACGTGTCGACGCGGCGCTCGAGGACAGGGGCGGGATAATATTCATTGAAAGCACGGTAGAGAGTTACGATTGTTTCCTGCTGCGCAGATGGGAGAGCAAAGACGGGAATGCCTTCAAACGGCAGCACGCGATTATCCTGCCTCGCGCCGCCGAGGTGGCGCTCGTCGAACGGATTCCAGCGTTCGGGCCCTAGACTCTCTTGACCCATGCCCTCGCTCAGCCGCGCTCTTGCCTGCTCTGCCGGCGCCAGACTCTGCATCAGCTTGAGGCTTTGCATCTCCTCGGTGTGGAAGAGGCGCAAGCCGGCGTGCGGGCCCTCGTCGATGCGGTCCGGCTCGGCGCCCATGAACGACGGGCCAATGACCATGCGGCGGCCACTGAAGACGACACAGAGACACAGATGGTGCCCAAAGAAGGTGAAGCCCCATGGGTGGTCGGGCGCGGTGCTGGCGGCGCCGCCGAAGAAGCGGAAGTTGTACGAGTCCTCGTTGAGCACCTTGCGCCCGTTGACGAGGTGGCCCAAGAATCCGTTGGTCAAGCAGCACCCCAGCACCTTGTCGTAGCCTTCTGGACTGAGGCTGGCGCGCAGCAGCGCGTGCACGGCATCGCGGACGGCGCTGCTGACCTCGTCCAGCCGCAGCCCGCCCGGGTTGACGTACAGCTCCGGATTGCTCCACAGGCGGATGGCGTCGTCCTCGACGCTGGCGTACACGGTGCGCGCGCGCTCGTCGTCGCTGAGCAGGCCCAGCAGCGCGTTGGCGGCGCCCGTCGCCGCCTCCACCGGTGCTCCCTCGTCTGCGCCGTACGCCCCCTCCCACACCGCGTCGCGCACCACGCCGTCTGTCGTGAAGCCCACGAACGGCTTCTCCAGATTGCCCGCTTCCAGCCGCGCTATGAGCCATGCCGGCGCCGGGATCTTGCGCCGGCTCTCGGTCCACGACAGCGCGTCGCAGTCTTGGATTCCGGCCACTTTGGGGTGCGTGGGTGGTGGGATGATGTCGCGGAAGGGCACGGCGGCGTCGCTGCGCGGGCGCGACGGGTCGCTGGTTTGGATGTAGCCGCTGTCTTTTGGCTCGGCCATGGTGGTGGTGTTGAGGTCGTCGAAACGTGTACCGTACAGCGGCGCTGGCTCGAGAGAAATGCCAATTGAATGTAGACGGAAATGGGAATGAATGGGATCAGCAGTGGATTCGAGTGTACAAATTAACCGACGTCAAAGACCTAGATCTAAATCCGAAAGATGGGTCGACCGCAGCTGCGTAAGTCGGTGGCGCAGCGCGGGACTCTCAGTGCAGTATCGCAACACGCAAGGCATGACGAGACGGGAAAGCATTCCCCGCCAGGACGGCGGCGGACGCGATGCCGTTCGATTCAAGCGGCGGCATCAGAAGTTGGGGCCGAGGGATGTGCTGGGTGGTGGTGGTTGAGATTTAGTGGGTTGTCGTGAAAGCACGCAAGTCCCGAGACGCGAATCCCGAATCCGCGGGGCAGCAGCAGGCGGGGAAGCCAGGAAAGCGTGGGTAAGTCGGTCTCTCCCTCCCCTCCCTCTTCTGCACCACTGACAGGTGCCCCATCCGCCAGCATGCTACTGCTCGTACTTAGGCCTCGCATATTTTGATTCGTTGTGCTGTCGTGCTTTGAATTGGTCCCTAGCACGTGGTTGCGAGACAATCTACCCAATTTCATTTCTTTTCATCTTTTGTACTTCATCGACGCAGAAAATCTTCAACCAGTGAGAAACCGCTACCGCACGAGTGGAAGTGGACGAGAAAGGAAAAATGCTGATTTCGAAATAATTGACACGAGTACTCCCCCTAGGATTTGAAGCGACAGAGCTCCGGAAAAATGCAAAATGATTGCAAAGTGCAAATGCTACAACTGAGCGCGGCGTCCCACAAACTCCAAGCCAGGCCAGGAGGCTCTTGCTTTTGCCCGTCCATCCCCACCGCCCCGCGCGCCGCAAGACGCCTTGCCCACCATTCGAGCCGATGCATATGCAAAAATGTTCTGGTATCCAGGGAATCGAAGACGAAAAGAAACCGAATAGAGAAGAAAGGGAAAATTGTGGCAGCTAAAAGTCTCCCATTATCATCCAGTACGCGCCGCCCAGGATAAGGCCGACCATGGTAATGGTCAAAATGGACGCGCCGGCCTTGTCTCCAGCGGTGATGGGCTTGCTCGTGTCGTACGTGCCGTCGCTACTACTTGAGCTACTGCCGGCATTCGGATTCGATTTGCTCGTACCTCCAGTCTTGAGCGTGAACGGAGGGTCCAGATCGACCAGGTCGACCATGACTGCTCCCACGGCCTGGAGCGCAGCCATTTGCTGGCCGATGCCCATAGTCCCGTCCCAGGTTGTCGTGTTCCACTCGCTGCCACACGTGTTTCCCGCCGACTTGCCCGAGCCAGAGCACTGCCCGGCGGCGCCTTGGCCTGACGGCCGGATCCTGGTGTAAATATCTTCGTAAAAGTCTGGCACCATTTGCGCAGTCAAGACCAGCCAGCGCGTGAGGTAGGCCTTGAAAGACAGCTGATCCTGATCACAAGCTCCGAACGGTTCGCAGGTGATTTCAACCATGATATTTGGTCCCATGTGAGCCGGGTAAAATGTAGACCACGTCGTGTTGAGCAAGTCGCCCACGCGCACCTTCCATTTAGCATCCTCCGTGTAGTTGTACATCATGGCGGCGCCGAGGATGAAGGTTCCGTAGTTGTAGGTCCACTGCTTGTGGTCTGCGTTGCTGCAGTTGCTCATGGTGCTGGTGCCGTCGTTGATAATCCAAGATTCGGCATTAAACAGGACGGTTCCTTCGGCCCACTGCCACGTCTTTTCGGCCCAGTCGGCATATGTCTGGTTGGCGGTGTAACGAGCGAGGCGCGCTGCGAGCTGGAAGAAACCGCCGTTGGAAATGGTGTTTTTGTAGTCGTAACCTCCGTTGAATGTGAAGATTCTGGATCCAGTTAGCCAGAGGCAAAGTCGTCGTGAACCATGTAAGAACATACTGCCAGCGAAGACCACCGCCGCACGTCGAAGAGTCCCAGCGGGCGGCCTGCTCGTTGAAGACGGCCTGGGCCTGGCCGACCCACGAAGCGTGGCTCTCGTCCGGGTCGGGGAATTTGAGTTCGGCAGCGGTCATGGCGGCAAAGGCCCAAAAGAGTTGGTCATCGTTACCCTCGCTCTTGGTCTGGTTGGCAGGCATAAAGTCATTGTCTTCTCCGACCTGGTGCAAAATGGCCTGCTTGGTTTCGTCGAGGTACGTATCGTCGCCCGTGTAGTACCAGTAATCGACCATGGTCATGAAGAAGGCGCCGGCCTCCCACCAGTAGTAAGGCGCGGGCAGGTTGCCGGGGACATCGCCAGTGTTGTTTCCCGTGTAGTAGACCATCATGCCGTAGGCGACCTCGGCGGCGGCCGCTCTGACCGAGTCGGCCGAGGTGATGTCGATTTCGACGGCGGCAGCGAAGAGAGCATTGTTGAAAAGGAGCGACAGTATCCCGAGGATACCAAGAGGAGAACGAGGGAACTTCATGGTCGAACGAGGGACGTGGTCATGGAGATGGGCCACGGAGGGCGGAGAGTGAGCATGATGAACTGAGATGCCCTTTCTCGCCTCCCGTTTGGGGGCACAGCCTCGCATCAGGGAGTGTTACTGGAATCATCATCCGAAATTGACGCGTCAGGGAGCGTCGGTGCGCTTTGCAGAGTGGGTCACACGGTGAAGGACGAGCCAGAAGGGGTCGGTCGGCGGCAATCGCACCAGGCGACTGCGGGGATGCCGGCGAGGGTGCTCTGGGGGCCGACAGCGAAGTCTCCAAGCGAGAATCCATCGTGGTAGAGGCTGCAAAGCACCAGGTCGAGTCTAGAGAAATGGATGCTGGCGATGGGGGGCCATGAAGGCTCGACGTGAGGCGGACTCACTGCCCTATGCGGACTAGCGCAACAGCAATCCGTCCTCAACACCACGCCAAGCCATCGTCATTGCGCAGCCCGCTGCGTGTGCACTGCAATCCTCTTCTGCCATCACCAAACGCTGACCACCGAATTCCAGCCCTGACTATTTTCGTTTGTCGTAGTAGAGTCGCTGCCCTCTCGACTGCATTCTCAGACGCGCAGCCCCCAGCCTTTGTTTTTCCAGCCAAGGACCCTCATGCCGTTGTCCTCCTACCACCGGCCTCGACATTCTTCTTCTCTCTAGTTTCCTTGCTGCAGCGGCCTCCGTATTCAGCATCTCCACGACAATGGCAGCCCGTATAACCCTGCCTCCAATCCGTATTTCTTCGATTCTGGCCCCATCTCGCCCCAACATCTCACGCTGCGCATGACTCGAGGGCGTCTGGGCAAGGCTGACTTTCTGCATAGTGCTCGGCGAGCCAAGCACTCTTCTCATTTCTTGTGCCGTTTGCTTCAGGAGTTCAAGCATCGTTTCCCTACGGCTCGGTGGCTTGGGAGACAAGCTTAACCGGTCCGGTCGCTACGACACCATGTGGCGGCCCCCAATGCTCATCGCGTCTTCCCCTCTGCACTGTTAATTTCATTCGCCCGACTCAAATGCTGCTGCCTCCCCGTGCAGCCCTGCCATCTTTCTCAGACCCTTCGTTGTCAGCTTCATTGCGTGCGTTTGTGCGAGGGCTGTGTCGGGCTCCTATGTCGGTCGGGCGGCGGAATTGCGACGGCGTCCATTTCGAGATTTTCGAACCACCAACACACACTATTTTATGGGTTCGCGTGCCACCCCTTCCCCCCCCTAATTCTGGAATTGCAGATCTGGCAATGGCGCCTGGTTTCACCTGGCAGCGCCGGCTTCCCGTACAAGCAACGAGAGACATCTTGGCTGGGAAATCGTTGATGTTGGCGTTTCCAGCCCACCGTATGACGACAAAACAAGCGTTGCCTGATCTTCGACAGCCCATCTCGGCGTGCAAATCCTCATGGCGCCGCCGTCCGTCTTGGTCTTGCTGTCTCGTCTCTCGCCGGCTTGGCTGTCTTGTCTCTTGGCCGTGACGCTCCACGTCGTTGCTTCATCAACAATTATCATTCAAACCCTCTCATCTTCTCTGAAACTCTTCCCTTTGCCTTTCCTGTCTCACAGCGGACGCGGTTTAAACGAGTCCAGCGCCGATAGGCTTGGTGGCCTGAAAGCTTCAATACAGTCCTACTGACTGCCGAATCGCCGAGCAGCCATCCGAGGCTTGGTAACAGTTGTAAAAGTCGTAGCAAACCAACCATAGGAAATGGGCACACCGGGAGCATTCATGTCACGATAAGGGCGTAGGCAAGGAGCTCTCATTGATGAATTTGCCGAATTACATGCGCTTGTCGCGTCGGGCTCAGTTTGAAAGCTTCGATTCTGCTACCTTAGCCTTGTATAATGCGTATCCTTTTGTCTTCGACGATGCTTCTTTTCCTGCAAAGTCAGTTCCAAGGAAGGACGTATCACGACCCGAGCGTTCAAAATGCTGCAAAAGGCGCAAGCTCGTCTCGCCCTCACAAGCGCATGCCATTGCGTTTGGCTCTGCGTCCTGCTTTGGCCATTGGAGCCGACAGCTACCAGGATCTTTCCGCAACAGTTGCTCAACGGAAGCCACGTTGCTCGACCATCAAGACGGACGCAGAAACAGTCGGGGGCAGTCGCCTCCAAACCTTGGAAGGACGCGCCATCGCAGCGTGCCTACCTTACCGTCTCTTGAGCTTCAAACAAAACCAAGTCCGACTCCGACTTACCTACCACTCTTCATCCCTCAACAACCTCTACCGCGGCTCTGTTATTGACAGCTTTGTCATTTCCGTGTATCTGGTACGCATCAAAACCAAAGCCATCAAGAAAGGGGCGAATGTGCTGACTTCCGAACCAGTCATGATTTGAATCCTGCTCCACTGTGTGCAAGACTAGGAGCTTTACTCCGCCAACATGACACAAATATCAATGCGAAGCCATCCATGGCCGCACTATACCAACATTGCCATGTACGCAGTGCCGACATGTCGCGAAAAACGTCCGGGCACGTTGGCCGGGACTGGTGCGACACTTTTTATCCCTTTGCCCTTCCTGAGGAATCCCTGACAAGGCCTGCGTTTTCACCAACGAATTCGACGTCCACATCCCGGAAAAGTGGCCTTTGCCTTGATTTTCTCGCCCCTCGGTTCCGTGTTTCTCTCACCAACCAAGGGAGTTTGTTGAAGGAGGCGTCGCTTTCCGCCTTTGGTCGGGTTCAACGTCCCAAACATTGAGGGTGAGGACTTCCCAGCGAGGTATAAAAAGGAAAGCTTCTCTGCGCAATCTGAGAATCCAGGCTCGAATCATTTCCCCAGTTCACCCAAACTTTCCGTCCTCTCCACTTATGCGGACGTACAAACAACAAAACATGTCGCGTTGAGCAGGGGGGTACCCAAACGAACAAGTGATGGACGCTTCTTTAGTCCAATCTCCTGAGGCACCCTCCTCTCCCCAGCAGTCTCCCACGAGAACTTCCTTTTCTCTCCTGGGAGACCTGCCAGTCGAGCTCGTCTACGAGCTCATTCCGCACCTCACCGACGAGTCCAAGCTGTTCCTCTCGCTCACGAACACGGCCTTCCGCAGCTATGTCGGCGAGCTGCCCTTCGTGAGTCAACAACGACTCGAGTTTCTCCAAATCTTGGTTCGGAATTACCCGGCCTTGATAGTCTGCCACGACTGCTTGCAGCTTCACAAAAGGGACCAAAGCCTCGACCGTCCCTTTAACAGCCCAGACTGGGTTGAGCTCAAGAGCTTCTGCCTCAGGCAGAGGTTTTTCTACGGCTACCCCGTGGCAATGTCTTACGTCCAAATCCAGTTGGTCATGGATAGACACCTCTTGTCGCCAGCGCACGGGGTCCCTCTCTCAGCGCTGGTGCTCCCCCCACAGTTCCGGTTCCTGAGGCCAGGGAACCCAACCCAAAACCACGCCAAACTGGAGAACGAGCCGCGCATCGTTAACGGCGAGCTCATCATCAAGGGGCGCTTCACCGAATGGCGCGAGGACGGCGACATGGCGGCATTCGGAGCCGCCGTAGGAGGATGGCCCAGCTTCTGTCCCCACGTGGCCTGCGGCAACCCGCCGTTCAGGGAGCCTGGTGGCTTGCTCCCGTCGTCAGACTGCGAGGGCATCGAGCGTGAGATGCCGGACCTGGCGAGCTTCGACTTTGCCAACTTTGCGTCGCCCGGTCTCGTGGGCACGGTCAGGGGGTGCGCGTTCTGCTGCACCGACTACCAGACCGTCATCCACAACTGCGGCAACGAGGGCCGCGGCTGGCGCGTCGAGATCTTTGCCTGGCAGTGCTTTGGCGCCGGGCGCGACCAATTCGACGACAAGTGGCTGGCACTCATCGACGAGTGGCAGATACAGAAAAAGAACCCCGGAACGCGAGTGGAGCACGTGGCCGGGAGCGTGCGGGACGCGTTTGAGGGCGCGCAGAGGCAGGTTCCGCTCGAGAAGCTCGAGTGCGAGGAGCCGGATTGGGATGCCCCCGAGGAAGAAGTGTGGGACGTGGTGGAGACGGGGGCGATGGTGGGGAACTGGCACGATTCGGAGGAGTCAGTCGAGGGCGACGAGTCGGATTCGGATTGGGAGACTGTCAGTGATGAGGTTTCGGGGGAGGAGAGTGAGACGGAGAGCACGGAGTCGGCGGAGTGATGGGGTGTGGAGGAGATCGATCTTGTGCGAAAGCTTGTCTAAACGCGTCGCAATATACCCTTCTTCTTTGGAGCTTCGCTTTGTGTGTTGTGATTTTTGCAGGGTCAATGAAGGAGCTACCGACGTGACCTTTTAGCGGTGATACAGATTCTTCGGTGATACTGCTTCTCAATTGTGGCAGTGGTTGGGACGCATGCATGTGGTGGAAATGACTCCACACCACCCGCTGCACGGTCAGTCTAACGGTCAAACCCCGTCCTACCTGCTTAGCGCGTGCTGATGGTCAGCTGCGATTTTCTGGCTTTGCAGTGTCCACAGCCATGCTCAGTGATTCTCCCGTCTTGGCCGAGGCTGGCTGCTGTGTGATGTTTTGTCAGCTATGGTGGCTTGGATCATGTATCCCCCGAGAAAATTTAGATGCGGTTTTCCCCTTCGCCATCCAGCCAGTTGTTGCGAGGACGAAAAGGTGGACGACGATTTGAGAGCGCTTTGATAGAGAAGACAGCCGGCTTCGCAAGACTGTCTGACGAGGTAAGTCTTTGCGTGCCTTTTGCACTGCATGCGCGGTTAGAAGAAGAGACGCGTCAGACGCGGCTGAGACTTGATTGATGATGAGTCTTGTGCGGATTTTCAATTGGTTTGGCGGTTTCCTGCATCTCTTCGAACCGCGGTTAGCGGTCGGTGCTCGTTGGCTTGCGGATGCTCCCGCTCTGCTCTGATCTGTTTGATTACTGTGCTGCAAGAGGTTGAACGATGGGATTTGTGCGCGTCGTGAGATGGAGAGATGTTTCGACCGTTTAGCTGGGAGACGGAACGGCCTGTTTTTCTTGCGACCAGTCACTTTGATCGAAGATGAAAGATGACAGGCTGATTGAATCTTTTGAATGCCATCATCGTCTTGCAAATTGCTTTTCCCATCGAGTCGCAAAGATACGGCGAAGGAATATGAGATCTGTGAGAATGAGCAACGCAGGAATAGCGGAAACTGCATCGATGGCCTAGGAATAGCAAAGACCTGGACTGCTCTAGCATCAGTCTGGTGTAACGGCGTTATCGAAAAAAAAATTTCAATACTGCAAACAACATCGTGTCCGACAGGGCTCATATGCGATATCGACAGCGCATCCAGCACGTCGGTACCGCAGGGCTCCAAACGCATCCTAGGTACCAAGAAAAGACACTGGCGGTTTGAGACAGGGAGCGAAACTTTCGTTTTTTTTTTTTTTTTTTTTTTTTTTCCTCGCACAAATGGTACAGTGGCACGGCAACGAGCACATGGGCAATCGACTCGTCATGAACGGCAGCAATGGCGTCTCAATGCTTTGCCAATCAAGCATTTCTTCGTGGCCATGGGCGTAGGCTGCATCTGCAGGAGTGACCATTTCTGGTCACGTTGGAAGGAAAAAGTCGACGTCAAAAGAAACATGCAAGTCTGTGGATGCCGAGGAGCCAGCCGCGGCACAGGAGAACAGAGCATGGCAAGAAACCAGCCCCCTTTCCGGTACACCTCAGCAGGGGGGGTGGGGGGCGTCAGATGCAGATAGGGGGCGGCGTGTCCCGCGAGGCAATGATTGGAAGGTTGACGAAGAGTCTGGAGCATGACATGGTCGATGGGGGTTGATGAGGTCATGGAGTGCGGTGATGGCACATAGGTAGTCCCCAGAAAACAGGCCAGCGAGGATCTGGGGGAACATCTGGAGGCCCGCAAAGAAGAGCGCGCAGCGAAACCAGCGATTGTACCGTGTTCAGTGCCAAGTTAGGCTGAGGTTGTGCAGGGCACAAGAGACGACGTCGAAGAAAATTTTCCAATTCGACAGGGGTGCCCCGGTCGCCGCCGGGAACCAAGACGGCCCGACTTTCGTCTTGATCCAACGTCGCTTCACATCAATAGAACTCTATCGTCTCCCTCCCTGTCCGCCCAACCGTCGCGCCACGCCCGGCAGCCTCAAGCCTGTAGAGAAAGAGCTCGGACAATTGCCCTTGACCACATACAATGTGCATTTAGACACCCGGGGCCGGGGGGCGCGGCCAAGGTGCGCTGCTGTTGCCATGAGAAGCTTCAGCCTCAAGACCAGTCGGCCTCAAGACCCACCCCTTTGCCAATTATGGAGAGAGCTGCTGCTTGAAGGTTGATGAAGAGCTCCGATGCGTGACGGCAGGGACCCGCACTGACAGAATGCCAGATGTCGCGGCGCTACCACGGACTCAGCTGCGATCAAGCCCTATCTCACCGCGTCGGGATGAGTCGGAAGCCCTGATGGCACCGGTCGCACCAGCCACAGCAGTCTCGTCCGTCGTCAGCCTCGGTGTCCATGAGAGCCTCCAAGTTGCGGTTGCGAGGCGTCGTCGTGGAATCTCTCTGGCTGCTGCCGTGGTGAGCTGCTGCACCGCTTCGAGAATGCGATGCCGGCCCTCGCATAGGGCTGCTGCTGCGTGCAGATGACGGCGCTAGGTTGCTTGGGGCAAGGCGCCACGGATGCTTGCTGCTGGCGATGGCGTCGCCATGCCGTCCGAAAATTCGCAGACCCACCCCCCGGGTCCTCGGGGACAAACGCGCAGCACAACGGCCCTCTGGCTGAGGGACCGCGAGAGAGAGAGAGAGAGAGAGAGAGAGAGAGAGACGGCGAGAGCAAGAGCCTGGCGAAGAGGAGAGCAGTGGCGCCCTTTTATGTCGTGGCAGTGTCTGGTCGTTGACGGAAGGCGATCGAGCATCAAGTGGGCCTGGTGGTGCGCCGAGAGGCAGCGATTGGCCGCGAGGTTGCGAGAATTTCGGCCGCCGGTCTTCGCTGCTGTCAGCCAGAGACATGACCGTGACCCCCTTCGACCGCCGCCCAAGGCACAAGTTAGACCCACGGGCCACCATCGAAGCTCGCTCCATCTCGCACTTTTTCCTCCGGCCACAGCTCCCCTCCTCTCTTCCACTCCGACCCTACATTGATCCAAAGTCCATCCCGAAGGTTCAACCCATCAACCCACACCTTCAATTCCATCTCCTCCATTACAATGGCTGCCGCTCGCGTCACCCCCAAGATGGCCAACCTCGCCAGGGCTGCCCGCCCCGTCTTCCGCGCTCCCGTCCAGCAGCGCGCCTTCACCGGTACTGCCCATCCTTCCTGACCTCGAGCCGCAAAAATTTCATCATCATCATCATCATCATCAATTGATCAAGCTTGCTAAATGTCTTCATCTCAACAGTTGCCTCCAAGAGCACTGCCTCGCCTCTCACGGCCGTCAAGCGTGCCCAGCCCTCTGCCATCCTCCGTGCTACCAACCTCAACAAGCGCCAGTACAGCTCCGAGATGGCCAACGCTCTCGTCCAGGTCTCCCAGAACATTGGTATGGGTAACGCCGCCATTGGTCTCGGTGGTGCCGGTATCGGCATCGGTGTCGTTTTCGGTGCCCTCATCACTGCCGTCGGCCGCAACCCCGCCATGCGTGGTCAGCTCTTCTCCTACGCCATTCTTGGTTTCGCCTTCGTCGAGGCCATTGGTCTCTTCGACCTCATGGTTGCCATGATGGCCAAGTTCGTGTAAACATGTTCACCCAGGGGATGACTTGGGGGCGGCGGCGGCGGCGATTGGAACGGGTTTCATCACTTGGCTCGCTAAACCCCTTTGGGCCACGTGTCGTCCACTTTCATCATCGACGTCGTCTCTTTCGGCGGAGGATCTGGGGACGGAAGCCTACTACATGATTCGTGGAGGAAACGACTACTCACCCAGTTGATTCTGAGACGAACGGAACGGTCTTGTACTAGTACAGCAGGAGTACTGCATAGAGCCAGCGAGCAAACCTGATGGTATCTGATCATAGAAGGGACCACTCCGCCACTTTCATCAATTTTTCCTCGCCTGTAATGTTGCCAATGTATCAATGACTTGCAAGATGAAGCATTGGAGCCATTGGGCCCAAGTTGACGCCTTGGTCGCTGCTGCTGATGCTGCTGCTGCTGCTGCTGCTCCAAGCTCAGCTCCAGACAGCCAGACAGCTTGACGTCTTCGACCTCTCAGCCAGCCAGCCCGAGCTTTCGGGGCCCCTAGCTCCTTTCCCCCCCGCCATCACATCATCATGTCTTTCATATTTCCCCGCGGTCGGGCCCGTCCGCATCCCAATTGAGCTGACGTTTCTTTAGCGAGCTGGCATGATGACGGTAGGGGTTGTGGTCATGACTGGTTGGTTCCTGTTTGCGCACCGGTCACGTGTCACGGTGGTTTCGCTGCGGTGGTTCCAGTCGGCACGCCACGGCTAAGGGCCTCGTCGACACTACACCACCACCAACAAAGCTTATGTTGACCGCAGAGGAGCTTCCAAACACTTCTGCTGGCTTGCAGTTGGTGATGCTGTCTGGCGTGTGTGTTGTCTTCCTCTGGTCCGCTCAAGATTTGCAGAATCTGCTCGCTGGTGCTGGACAAGGTATTGTCGGATGAATTCTCCGACGCTCATGCAGGGCATTTTTGCTGATTGGCAATGCAATGCTCCAGGACATGCTCATCCAGCGGGCACATTTACGAGCAAGAAAGCGCTCACTGCGTACGCTGTAAATTTGATGAACTCGCCCAGAGTTCTTTCTCCATATCTCGTCTGCTACTGTTTCTTTCCATTATCAACAAAGTCTACTGTTCTTTCGTGGACGCCAGTCACTCATCCAAGCAACGTTTTTGCTCGCCAGCTTCTCGCAGCATTCAAAAGAAAACTCTTCGCAATTCTCCACAAGTTCACGCAACAACAATCGTATCGCATCACCACCAGCACACAATTTCCTCCAAAGCAACACATCTCTCCAACAACGCCACAGGAACAAAACGACAACCACGACATCGAAATCCGAGACACCAAAGCCAACCTGAGTCTACTGCAGGCAGACAGGCAGACAGGCACGGAAACATTCCGAACCACACTCGTGCGCGAATCCTTCAGCCCGGCCCGGCCCAGTCCAGCCCAAGTCTCCAAACCAGCGGCACGATACTTGACGACCAGACCCTCCAGACCCTCCCGTCTTCCCTCCTCCACTACCTTAGCGTCGACGACGATGAAGGACCCCGCTCATCCCAAACGCAAATGTCCCCACCGCCTCGCCGCGTCGTCGCTTCGTTTTCCTATACGCCGATCCTCTACTTGACTATGCCGTCGAAACGACGCGCAGACGCACCTCACTCGCTCGGCGCCCTTTGATAGTCTCTCCAGCCTACCTGCTGCCGATGATGATGATGATGATGATGATGAAGCGGCATGCGCGGAGTTATCTTAGCGTCTCGCATCCATGCATCTATCCGGAAGGCCAGCCGGTTGGTGCCGGCATGGTCCGGTACGGTACGTGAGCAGAGTACCTGCGCAGTAGTGCGACGGGGCCAAGAGATTGATTATGCGGTGAAGTGGAGGAGTTTTGGGTGGTGGCGAATTGCGCGTGTTGCGTTCCTGCTGCTTTTACCACCTCCACCCCACCTGCCTGTCACTGCTGGCTTCTGGAAGCGTTTCGGTTTTACGTGCGTGCGTGCGTGCGTGCGTCCTGCATCGATCAGCTTACATGCCTATGCCCCTCAGGGCTGATCATCTGATACGATTGGCAATGCGTCGGAGCTATCATGTGCCGAGTCTGAGTCTGCAGCGGATCTGATAGCGTGCGTTGCCTTGGTGTTGCGCTTGTATGCGGTTTCATTGTCAGGACGAGGCGATTATCTGATGTGCGTGGTGCGTGGCTGACGTCTGCAACTAGGGAGGAGGCGGTGAGATTGGACGCATGAGTTCTCGAGTGTGAGGGGAAACAGCTGTTTCTGTTTGGCGATCACGGTCTGATCCTCCACTTTGCTGCACTTTGGCTCTTGTTGAGTTTTCTGAATCTGCAGACCGACCATGGTAAGGCGTGGAGGGACGACAAGAATTTGGTCCATGTCTCTACTTGGGTTTTGTTTCCAACACGCAGTGAGCAATGAAGGCAAAGATTGTCCCAAACCAGCGAGGCAGTCTGGAGTATCGCAAATTGACAGGAATTTTTATAATTCTCAGCCATGGACCTTTTCCTCCACACTGACATCTTGTCACAGACAATTCAGCAACACGATTTTCAAAACGGCCTTTGACTTCGACCCCCGACTATGACTCCCGCAGTCCCTCTCGCGTGTTTCGCATCGACTTTCCCAAAGTGCTTGACGCCGCTGTTTCGGGCTGCCCGAGGTGGCCTTGGACGATTGATTTGGCGAACGGACCTCGGCGGCTCGTTCGTCGCTTGCTGAGCTACACCGTTTGTTTGTTGGTTGATGACCTACCTATGAATTTGCGGAAGGGGTTTTTTTTTTTTTTTTTTTTTTTTTCTTTTTGGCCAGCAAGCCGAACGGTTCGGTTCTCGCTTGCGAGCAACATGATGCCGTCCGTCAAGCACCATCACCACAGCGAAAACAAGGCGAGAGAAGCGCAAAAGGGGGAGAGAAAGGACTCAATGATCCATCCTTCCCGCACGCCTTCTTCCCTTCCTCCCGTCCGTCCACGGAGCTCGGCCACGCTTGGTGTAGCCCGGCTTGATTTAGCGCTGGGTGGTTGTTAGGTTGGTTGGTTGGTGCGCGAACGCCAGACACCACACCAGCGCGGCAGTCTAGATGGGTAGGGCAGTTGCTTGTACCAGACATTGTGGTTGAGGACGTACGTGGGTAGGTAGGAAGTGAGGCTGACGACCTGACGTGCTGCATCCCACGCACTCCTACTCACTCAGGTGCCTTGCCCATGTGTTGACAGACAGTCGGTCAGATAGAGAGCTTACCCACACACACACACACACACACACACACGTCTACCTGCCATCCTCCCGCCTCACACGCGTTTATCCGTCTCTCTGTCTGTCTGTCTGTCTGTCTGTCTGTCTGTCTGTCTGTCTATCCATCCATCCCCACGCTGACACACCTCCATTGTCCATCTGCACATGCCACGCAGCACCACCAAGCTCCTCCCTCAACCACAAATTGCGAACTAATGTACCAAATCAATGCCTCGCCCTCGCCTCACCAACCGCCCTCGTTGGGACAGGCGATTCGCCCGTCCGTCCGTTCGTCTCCGTCTCCCAACCGACCACAAGCCTCCGCGACCAACTTTAGTAGCTACGTACCTAGGTACCTATCCACCGACCTACCTACCATACCTAAGCTAGTGCACGCAACGGACGAAGCACCCCCGCCACGCCGTCACGGCAACCGTCGAGCGGCAACGGCGCCGCGCTGCATGTACCAAGCGTAGACACAGGTACCGTAGTCGCGCGTCAGATTGGATGTAGGCAGGCAAACAGGCACACTTGCGTAGACTCAGGGTAGCGCACGCATCGCATTATCTGATTGAGCGGTGTGCAGTCGGAAACACCAGATGATGGCAGCACATGCATGCAATCAGATCAGATGACGGGTAAACTGCATCGCGTTGCATCGCACCGCGTCGCTGACGAAGCCGGGCGGGCGGGCGGGCGGTGCGTTGTGCGAGAGAGGGAAAGGAACGGCTGAGGTTGGTTCATTGACAGCGCGGCAGGCCCTCGGCCAAGATGGAGAGTCAAGGCAGGAGGAGCGACAGAGGCCACCAGAGCGTGACTGAGAACACTGCCCTCTGGCGAAGAAGCGGCAACGTCGAGGAAATTGGCAGACTGAGGAAAAAGCTTGATTTTTTTTTTCCAGGTTTGTCAAAGATGCGTCGTGACGAAAGTAGATAGATGTGTGGTCTATTATGTACTCATTTATACCAAGCCAAAAACATAATCAACATCATGCCATGTCGCTCTGTGGCTGATTAGAAACATGGGACAAGCCCGCCGACTGTGAAACGATTTCCGGGGAGAGAAAATTTTCAACAGAGAAATGAACAATTTTGTTTTGCGTCTGACCCTCTCCCTCTCCCTCTCTCGGCTCCCACATCTCCAGGAACCTCTTCACTCCTTCCCCATTGCTTGCAGAACAATGAGCGCAACGTTCATGACCACAATCACGAGCCATATGATGATGGCCGCGGCAATGGTGAACCAACTATTGCCCATCTGCACGTCCTTGCCCGTGCGATCATTCTCTTGCCCCGGGTTCCCCTCTGCCCGCACAGCGACGCCGTCGTCTTGGTTGTCGGGGTCAACGACGCCGCAGCGCGCTGCTGGCACCGTCATGTAACGGTTGCGGCAGGTAAAGTATATGAGTGGAGCGCTGACAACGGGAAGGATGACACTGAGCGCGACCTGGCTGGCGTTCAACGTGGCTGACAGCCCTGCGCGGCCCACTGCCCCGGCGATGATGATCGATGGCGTAATACTGATGCTGCGAGTGATCAACCGGCGGATCCAGGGCTTGATCTTCCATCGTAATTGGCCTTCACTGATCATCTGACCGGAGATGGTCACGACGATGCCGGAGCTGGTGCCCGAAAGAAGCAAAGCCAGAGCAAAGATCGTTCCAGCAGCGGGAAGCAGCGTGGAAGAGAGGAGGTCGTAGATGCCAAACAGGTCGGCATTGTCGGCGCCAGGGGTTTTGTACAGAGCAGCACCAGCAACGATGAGAATGGCCGAGTTGACGAACAAAGCAAACGTGAAGAGAGAAATGGCAGTCTCAGCGATGGAGTACGGAAGGCAGCTTCGGATGGCATGGATAGACGGCCGATATTTACTGAGTGAATCTTGCTCATCCGTGTACGAGTCCGAGTCACTTGACGAGTCGTAGATGCGGGGCTCGACCACACCAACAGCGCGAGCGTGCGCAGCGTACGCAATGTCGAACTCGCGCAATCGAGGCTGGATAATGCCGGAGCCGAGATATAAAGAATGCGGCATGACGGTAGCACCCAAAATTCCACAGGCTTGTAGTAGACTAAGATATTGTGAGCTTCATTCCGTATGTGTACCCTTGGATCGTACCCTTGCGAGTTGCTGATTGAATTGTTTGGGATGAAGCCGCGCATGACCTCTCCCGCCGTGGTGTTTTCAATGAGGCTGAGTTGTATGCAAAAGCAGATGACGACACCAAGCACCAGCATCATGGAAAAGTATTCGAACAAGCGCACGCCGCGCATAGACCCAGAGGGCCTGTAAAAGAAGAGAATGACGAGGACATCGAGGATGCTGATTGCGCAGCCAGCAACAAGGGGAATATGCAGGAGCAGATTCAGCGACACTGCCGTGCCAATGACCTGGAGCTGTGTCAGCAAGTACCCAGCTGACCGGGGTCTCATCCCAGGTACCTCGGCGATATCGGTGGCAATGATGGCCGACTCTGCAAAAAAGTAGAGTATTATGTTGAGCCAAAAGGGACAGAATTCTCGGCAAGTCTCTGCAAGATTCATGCCCGTGACGGAGCCGAGCTTGACGGCGAGGGATTGGAGTAAAATGGCAAAGATGTTCGACATGAGGATGATGAATAGCAGGCCGAAGCGAAACGACGCACCGGCGGCAACATCTGTCGCATAATTTCCTATAGACGGTCAATGCCATTGGCCTGCACAGCAGAGTATCAAGGCTCACTCACCGGGATCAATGTACGCAACGGCGACCATCATGCCCGGCCCAACAAACTTGGCATACTTGTAAAGGATTCTCCTCAGCTCAATGGCGTAGTCGATGAATCTCGACATGGCCGAGCCGTCGTCTGGCGCCCAGGTTGAAGTTTGCCCATGCTGGTTCTGCGGTGTCTCCTCTGCGACAGTGACGTCCATTTTCTTTTTGGAGTCGGACGTAGCCACTCGTTCGCTGTTCGCACTTAAGCGCTTGCGAGGCTCAGCGTCGCTGGTGGGCGGCGGGGCAAGGTGCAGCGGGGCGGGCTCAATGCCTTCGTCGTCGGCCATGTCTCTCGATGGGCGATTGGCGGGGGCGCTGAGGACTGGACTTGTCGTAGTCGTCGGGGCCGGGTCTGGACGGTGTTTCTCGTCCCATGGCGCTGGGCCGCTGTCGGGGTGGGTCATGATTGGATGATGTCAACGCCTCGCGTCGTCGAGATACGGAGAGACGTCCGCGCAGTGGTGCGGAGAAGAGACTTGGACAGAAGAGGTGGAGAAGAAGAGGTCGGAGGACGCGTAGGCATGCGAAGTTTTGACGGACGGTGGACAGGGGCGGCAACTTGTGAACGATTGAGTTTTTCAAGTCGGCTCGCGGGGTCGAGGCAGCGAGGGCAGTTGTTGGCATGGCCCGGATGGCATTGACGCAGCAGCGAATGAAGCAGGCGCAGAAGACCAAGGTGCTTCACGCATGTTTGCGGCGAGCCACCATGGTGAGGCAAGGAGCAGCTGAGAGGAATAGGTAAGGTAACGAAGTGCGGCTCGCCTCAGGTTTCGGACGCTACATGTCCCTCTGCTCGACGAAGCGACCGCCAAGCCGTGTAGACCTCGCGTTCGAGTGTTTCAGTCGTCAACTGCCAAGGGCACCATCTCCACCGACTAACACCAGTCAGCCAAGAATTCCCAGCTATGGGGGAGTTTTGTCCCGGTGAAGCTGACGTTTCGCGGACACTTTCCGCTCCGGCTGCTCTCTGCCTTCGCGCCCAACGTGACCCGCATTTTTGCAATCCTTTACTCATTCATTGCGCTCACGATTGATCGACTGAGCGCATTGCCAGGTTGGCGTGTGTTGGTGTGTGGCCTCGGCACAGCGGCGGGACGCTTCGGAGAGCTTGGTGACGACGGGAGACTTGAGTGCATGCGACGCGTGAAGAAGTAAACGAGTGGCAGATCAGAGGCATGGATCAGATACATGTAGAACAATTGAAGTTGCGGTGGACATGATGGCCACGGATTGCTGTGGTGCATGTCGGCACCACCCAAGAGCAGTTCCGGTTCAGGCCCAGCCGAGGGCACCCGGACCTGCCTGAGGGAAGGCCCGGGACCGGGACGGGACGGCGGGCGGACTTGGTGCGGGGAGAGATCGGGTCCGACGGCCCGATCAGATTAAGCCAATGCCGGCCAACCTGAGGGACTGACCAAGTAGCCTGCTTTATCTGATCATCCGCATCTGGCAAGGACCGGGAAGTGGCAATCTGACGGGAAAGCAGGGCCTCGGCTGCCTGGGGCACCCACCTGCATGCCTGAGCCGGCCCTGGGCCAGGCGCGACTAGAACACAGCCTCCCAAGGCACGCTTCAACACCATGTCTGTCTGCCCTCGCACTGTGAACATTACCTTGCTAACTATGACTGCTTACCTGCACCGCTGAACCCCGACCAACATGCACCTGCGACTCGGACTCGGACCTTCTTGCTCTTAACGGGAGCCGTCCAGCGGGCATGGCCCAACCCTTGCGCAACCCCCGCCAGACGCGCTCCAGCGCTGCATGCGACTCTTGCCGCAGCAGGAAGCAAAAGTGCGGCGGAGAATGGTGAGCTGACTTGGTCACATCCCTGCCCGTCTCTGCTGATTGTGTCCCAGGCCCACTTGTGCAAGATGTCGAGAAACGGGAATGGACTGCACATGGCCACCGCAGCTCCAGAGGGGTCCTGCCAAGGGCTATCTCGAAGCAATCGAGACTCGTCTTGACGAAGTCGAGCACATTCTGCTCCAGCTTCTCCCGCTCGTGCCCACCCACCAGCTGCTTAATTCCATCGCGTGCCCGGTCTTGACCGACAGTACGCAAAAGCGCACCACCCAGGAGAAAAGAGCTGCCCTGGACTACTGGACCACCTTTCCGCTCAACTCGCCGCAGGCCCTTCTGGCATGGTGCCACGATCGACAAAAGCGTCGGGGGCCCAGATCTGCAAACGAAACCGTTGGGCCACCCCGCATCGCCTCTACTTTGGGCGATTACCACCACTCATCTGGAAGTGTCACCGCCCCGGGGCACCAGACGGCATCAAGTTCCGGAGACATGAATCATGGCCAACGGCCAGACGCTCACGTTAGCAACGACTCCACATGGAAATCACCATCAAGGGCTTTCAACACATCGGGTCCTCCGATGACTGAATCTCCAACAACTAGCACATCAGCAGCTCTGCATGATGCCACACCGCAGGACGTCCGTCATGATCAAAAGTCGCACTCGTCAAACAGTGTGACTGATTACGGCCAAGTCGACTTGTCGGACGAATTTCAGCAAAAGTTTGTTTGGTGAGGATGAATTCTCGAAAAGCAGCTGAGCACATAATCAGAAACGTGTTTAGTTGCTGGAAAAGCTTCGTCAGCAAGTGCAGAAGATTGAGGGGATCCGAGGATGGGTACTCGAAATACCAAAACTATTTCAATGACCGAGTTTTGTAAGCGAATCCGACGACCATTCGACCATGAGCGTCACCTACAACCCGATTTAAGCTTTTCAAGAACAAAATTTTGTCTTGGCCCAGAGTGATGGCCGTTCAGTGACGTGTAATACCCGACCGCCGTTACAGGAGTTTTGGGAAAGCGTCTTGAATCGCTTGTTGTGGCGGCATCGATAGCACATTGCTCGAATCGACACAATGGCCTACAAACGCTCGCCTGACGACCAGAAAATAGCGCTGCAAATTCGATGACATGAAGTTGAGCTCAACAAGGGCCTCGATCCGCCAAAACCGTGGGTCGGTAAACACTCACCTGACATCTACGATGGTGTACTTCGAAGAACCAATCATGCAGGGCAACCAGCTCCTCGTTAGTTGCATGAGATTGCGAGATTATCAGGGAAATCCTTTTGCGGCTCAGACAAAACGCTTCCGACCCTTGATGTGAGAGACGACCGTCGTTTCATCCCAGAGAGCATGCTTTCCGTCACTGCCTTCCATGGCATGCACAAACGCCACTGATTCATTGTCAAGTTCAACAATCTAGAATTAAGCCGATGTTTCTACCAGCTGTGCCCATCATCGGCTTCTATCCCGGGTGTCAACACCTCGAACGCGGCCCGTACAGGCTCGGCACACAAGTGATGATTGATCTATTATCAAGCGAGGCATCCAGTCGCAACATTCAGCAATCCGCAGTTGGACAGTTTTCTCCATTTCCTGTCACCACATGCTGCATGCCCTCTATCGCACCCGCGGAGGAGTCTGACATCTCACAAAAAGTCCGACAGTTCAATCGCAATCGTAGTAACGGTGCACGACAGCTTTGTAAAAAGAGCCATGATGTTCAAAACTTGGATCCGACTGTTCCCCTGCGATTGCTCCACGTATTTTATCGTCGATTGCAAAGTCAGCTCGTTGTCAATACACTACTCTGTGACTGGCTACCTTGATGGTGGAGACGCCGTTCACTCGACGACATTTTTCGGCCAATGCGCGTGGACTTTCTTGTCAGCCCTACGCGTATCAGCCCTGCAGCAGGTGCGCTGTCCCTCTCGACCCTTGCATTATGAGGTGTTTTAGTGGGCCTGGGTCCGTTCATTGCGGCCTGCGTCCCCATCACGCACACGAGGATCAGGTACGGCTAGAGTACTCAAGCCAGGGCCCCAGCTCTTCCCGCAAGCCACTTCATGCTCTAAAGCGATCAAGGCGGGTGCGGAGGGGCTCCTGTCTGCGCAGCGCTGAGCCCCAGGGAGGGAGGGGGGGGGGGGGGGGGGGGGGGGGGGGGGGGGTGTGTGTTTTGGCCGCTGCTTGGCATTCATACCTGTGAAACGCCATCCAAACTAGAATCAATGCTCCTGATTGGCTGTTCCCAAAACGACGACCCGAACCTGGCCAGACTCTCCTTACCTGTTGATGACCCTGAACGGGGCCTCCTCGTCGCCCGAGTAGTCGATATACGAGCACTTAACCCTTTGGAGAAGCCGACCCTGATCTTCCGCCACGCCGACACGTCTCCAGCCCACGGTACATACCGACGTACCTGACGGCGGCTCAGCGATACACGTCGGTGAATGGACCATCAGCCCACTGATGTCGCTCCCGGATCCCTATGACACGCTGAATAGATGGAGCGTTGGGGGCCTTCCTTTTTGGGTGACGCAGACGTCGAAGCCACAATCTGAGCCAGCTCATCTCTCGGCTTGGTACAAGACCTTTATTATGCTTTCAGTTCCCTCTCCCCTCAAGGCTTTTCCCAACTTTTGTTTCCAAGTCACTCTTTCGACACTTGTCAAGTCAGTGTCTGCACGCTCTGGAAGTCAGTGCGCAACGCTTACACTCCTTTTTTTGCAATTCACGATCCTTCTCGACCTCGGTCATCTCATCAACCGATCCCTTCGTTGCCCACCATGGTCAAGCTCTATCTTGCTCCTCTCTTTTTGGCCGCCCTGGCTATTGGCGCGCCCCAGAAGATGGAAAGACCCTCATATGGAGGCAATTCACAAGGCAGTTCTGGCCTTTCACGTCCTCGACCCATCGGCGGCGGCCAGGGTGGCGTAAGACCAGGTGGTGGAGCACCCATTGGAGGCGGTGAAGGAGGAGAGTTCCCCAAGCTAGGCGGAGGAGGACGAGGAGGAGCTCCGTTTGCAACTGGAACCCAGCCTCCTATTCCCACCCCGACAGCCCCGATAACCAAAGGCAAAGGCAAAGGCAAGGGCAAGGGCAAAGGAAAAGGCAAAGGCAAAGAGAAAGGCAAGGGCAAGGGTGGTAAGCGCCCTAAGCCTCCTCCCGTTCCCACTGGAACATCCCTCCCAAGTCCTACTGGCCTCGGCGGATCGGGCGGCGGAATGGGTGGAGGATCCTCCCGCGTTTCAGGTGGCAATGGCGGAGGGTCTTCAGGCGGAATGGGTGGTGGAATGGGCAAGGGTAAAGGCAAAGGCAAGAAGCCGTCCTACAGTGGCGAGAGTAGCAGCGGCGGCGGTAGTGGCTCTCGTAGTGGAGGAGGTCATCAAAAGTCGATGATGTCCAACAGCGAGTCGAAGAAGCATGGCAAGAGCAAGGACGAGAAGAAGAATGAGAAACCAAGTTCTGGAGAAGGTTCATCCAACGGTCGCCATGGCGCTACGTCTCACCGGATGAAAGGTGGACTGCACGGTAGTCACCAGAGTGGACTCCAGCAATACGGAGGAGGTAGTTCGCCGGGCATGCGAAAGGAACGTCGTCAGTCTGGTGGTACGTATTCACTCCTTGATGTTTGCACAAGCAGTGTGACCCGGCACCCTCCGTCTCCTCTTATGAGCGCAGATTCCACACTGTACCCCATTCCGCTCATTTCTCTATGTTGACCCTAACCGTCGCGATTGTTGCTGTAAAACCTTGTGCACATGACTAACTTCGGCTTGTGTAGGCGGCGATTGCGCACCCATCATTGTCATCTTCGCCCGTGGTACGGGTGATCCTGGTGGTGATCTCGGAACCGTCGTCGGTACTCCTCTCGCCAAGGCGGTTAAGAATCAGGCCGGAGGCGAAGTTCGAGGTGTTCGGTACCCTGCTGATGGTGGTGGTATCGCAACCGAAATCTCCGGCAGCGGTCCCGGCTCGAGTGCCATGGCCCAGATGGCGCAACAGCTGACGACCTCGTGTCCAAAGAGCAAGATCGGCCTCGCCGGCTATTCGCAGGGCGGTCTTTGTGTCCACGGCGCTGCTAAGAAAGGTCAGAACACCTGGCTCAAGAGTGTTTGTGCGGTTATCACTTTCGGTGACCCCTACAAGCAACAGCCTCCAGTCGAGGGTGGCAAGTTTAAAACGTTCTGCGGTGGTGTAAGTTACGCTCATCTCTATTGTGGTTGCACGAGCTAACACGGTCAGGGTGATGGTGTATGTGGTGGTAGTCAAGGTAATGCGCCCTCCAAGGCTGCTGGTCACACTGGCTACGGCTCTGATGTTGGTACCGCCGCTGGCTACATCAAGCAACTCTGTGCTGGCGGTAGCGGCGGCGGAGGAGGTGGTGGAGGAGGAGGTGGAGGAGGGGGTGGCGGAGGAGATCAAGGAGGTGGTGGCCAGCAAGCCGGCGGTGGTCTCGGAGGTTTGGGAGGTGGTAAGCAAGGCGGCGGTGGTCTCGGAGGTCTAGGAGGTGGTCAACCAGGCGGCGGCGGCCAGCAAGGCGGCGGTGGTCTCGGAGGTCTAGGAGGTGGTCAACCAGGCGGCGGCGGCCAGCAAGGTGGAGGCGGCCTCGGAGGCCTAGGAGGCGGCCAGCAAGGCGGCGGCGGTGGCCTCGGAGGTCTAGGAGGCGGCCAGCAAGGCGGTGGCGGCGGCCTCGGGAAATTTGGCGGTGGCAAGGGCTTTCCGGGACTTGGAGGAGGTGGAGGAGGAGGATTCCCTGGCATGGGCGGCGGCGGCGGATGAGTATGTCGTCACTGGTCGACCTCCTTTCTCTTCCCCGTCTGTTTTCGAGTCCCTGACAAGCATCCTGGCATAGCGGAGAGGGTGGTACTACATCGTCGTTGGATCGTTGAGAGGTGAGGGTGTTGCTGGAAAGAAACATGACTCCTCTTCCGTTTCTTTCTTGTAATTCTTGACCCGTCTTCTTCTACCTATTTACTTGATGTTCTTTCTTTTCTTGGTGGGAGTTGATTTTGTGTGCACGCAGAAAGTGTCGTTCAAAATACCAACATTGCGTTGTATGCTCTCACTATCGTTGTACTCTACTTGAACTAGCTCTACTTCGCTCCAAAATCGTATTCGAGAACAGATGCTTTCCAAGATTGTTAGAGTGCTCTGCGAAAATATTCACCGCAACATACAGCGTACGTGCTCACCACGAATCTTCGATTTCGCAGCCTCAGCCTGACTCGACCGATCAAGATTGCGCCGTTGGATGCATACAGTAAGTACGTAGGTACGCAGATACACCCGCTCTCAGGGCTCCCCCCCCCCCCCCCCCCCCCCCTCCCCAACAGGCCGAGCTCGTCTACGTCGCACATGGAGGCAACTTACCGGCCCACGCACCGAGACCCTTTCCTTTCGACCACACAGTCTCCCGCCCGTTCGTCCATCCATCCACCCGCGCTCGAGACGGGATCACAGACCTATCCATGTACTTGTGTACGACAGTACAGCAGAGAAAAGGACAGGAAACATCTGATCGTTTCGCCCGAATACTGTAGTGCGCACTGCACCAGTATTCGCACGCACGCACGCATCCCCTCAAATCAAGGACAAGGTTTAGCTCAAGCTACCTAGGTTAAGCTTACGCCCGAAGCGGCAGGCACGCGGCGAGAGAAGGGTAAGGTGCCTGCTTTAGATAGCGTACCTAGCGCGTATTAAGGTAAAGATAAGTTATTCTAGGATTATATCCTTTAATAGTCTATCTATAATAATATAAGATTTAGTACTATAGGAGGTTAAATTAAGTAGTAATAATAATATATTTAGAGTAGATATTAGATAAAACCTTAGTTTATAAGGTTTTATCTATAGAGGGCTTTTTATATATTCTTACTTATATATACGGCCCTATTTAGGTCCTAGTTAGTAGCTACTAGGCCCTACCTTAATACCTAATCTCTAGTAGGATCTATAGGTATTAGTATTATAGGCTACTAGTTAGCTAGATAACTAACTAAATAATAAGGATGTTATTTACTAGAAGGGGAGGGTAGTATTACGTATAAGTAGGCTATACTTATTATAAGCTAGGCTTCCTAATAGGTAGATAGTAATACTTTAGAGAATAAGTTATAAGTAGTCTATATAAGATAATTATAATAAGATAAGAAGGTAAGAAGGTAAGAGATAAGAGGTTAAGTATTACGTAGTAGTAAAATAACTTATAAGTAGGGGGTATAGCTAAAGTAGATCTACTAAGAAGCGCTTAATTATACGTAATTCTAAGAATACTCCTTAATCTATCCTAGGTTATACTACCTTTTATATGCCTTTATTAGACGATAATAGGATTACCTTTATCTATAAGCTAACTACTATCTAGCCTTATACCGTAGTCTACTACTCTATATACGCATCTAAAGTAGTATACGTAGTTAAAGGATTTATCTAGAGTAGTAACTATTTTATATAACCCTTATATAACGAGTTTAGTTATTATAGCGTATGCCTAGGTAGTTAGATAGTTTACTACTTAGGTAGGCTAAGTTAGTTCATCTATTAGTTCTACTAAGTTAGTTTATTAGGAAGTATATTAGGCTATATCTATTATCTAGGGTATAGGCTATAAGGGTATAGGCCGTAATATTACCCCCCCCTAAAAGTAGGTATAATAATAATAGTTAGAGTAGCTTCATATAAAAGAGTATAAGGGAAATAGTCTAAATAAGTAAATAGTCCTAGTTCTAGTCCATTAGATAATAAGGAGTAGAGAGGTAATTTTAAGGTTAAGGAGTATTAGATTATCTACTATAATAGTAGTAGGTAATAGAAGTAGAGGCGCGTATTATCTAGCGTGCTAGGTTACTAAGCCTAGTATAGGGGTTTATATACTAGAATAGGAGGATGATAAAAGCTATTTAGTAAACTACTTTATATAGTAGTATAGTTTTCTTTATATGTTCTCCTAGACGACTAGGACATCGTCTATATCTATTCTAATATAGTTCTTTTTCTATATAAAAGTATCTATCTAGGTAGGGAGTTATACTAGTAGTCCTAGGGTATTTAGGTTCCTTTAATAATAGTCCGTAATAAGGAAAGAAATTCCTATAAAGTTCTATACTAGGTACTATATATTATTCTAGTTATATACTTTCTATTATACTTAGTACTTAAGCTTCTAAAAGCGTAAATTAAAGCGCGGAGCTTATCCCCTCCTCCTAGGTCTACTTAGTCCGTTAGACGAAGGTTTTTCTTTTTTTATAAAGGTATATAGAACTATAAGTAATTCCTAAAAGGAAGGAGTAGTTTTCTTATTATACTAAATAAGCGTGTTCGTCTAGTAGTCTAAAAGAACTTCGTTCTATTTAAAGAACTATCGTCTAAGGATAAGAGAATAGCTACCTATATTATAGATAAAAGCCTATATATAGATAATTCTCTTATTAATTTCTAGGTTTAGGTAGTATATAAAATGAATATTCGCCCTAGTCTTATTATTAAATCCTAAGGCTCGTAGGATTCTACTAGTAATCCTCTATCTTTAGATACCCCTCTATTAGAGAAAGGTAACTACTTAAGGGTAGATAAGGCATATTATGCTTACGCCTAAATTAGCTAGCGCGGTTATGTTTATTACTACTCTATTTATATATACCTTAACGCGTATAGTAAACCTAGGTCCTCTAATAATTTCCTATAGGTCTAAGCTAGGTTAGCTAGTAATAGATACCATACTAAGCTATATACTAGGTATAAGATTATTATCCGACTTACTACTATTATACGGCGGGTCTTTAAGCTTAATTAAGTTAACCTCTTTAACCTTAACTTTACTTAGATAGTTCTTTACTAAATACCTATACTAACTATACTTATAGTAGTAAATATAGAAGAGGTCTAAACTTCCCTCTAAGGTTTTATTACGGCTTATTATCTAGTCCTTAAGTATAGATATTATCTAATCTACTATTATTATAGTAGATAATTACTTTCGCTATTCTATATCGCGTTTCTTTACTCGTAGTTCCTTTTATAGGTCTAGGTTTTATTAATGCGTTTTTATTATATAAGCGACTAATAGACCCTTATTAATATAGTTACGGAAAGTAATTTTTAGGTCTTCTTCGTATATAATTATCTACGTCTTATCGCGATAGCTATCATATAGTAACGACTATTAGACGCTAGTAATATAAGTATATTATAGCTACGCTATTACGCTATCATGCGATTACTTAATAAGCTAAAGATAATTATAACTAAGCTACGTAAACCGGCTAAGCCGTATAAGCTAGTAGTGCTAATAGATAATAAATACTACTAAGGATATATAGTCTACTTAATAGCTAATAAAACTTTATACGGTAATAAGAAGATTAATTTCTTATCTATTTTAATAACATAACTAAAGTAGTAATTCGCGTAGTAAAGAGAGAGTTTAGTTCTTATTTCACTTCTTATATAAATATATATAGAAGATAGAAGAGTACATAGCATCTTCTATATTTATAATAATTAAGAAGACTTTACTTAACTTTATCTTTTAACTACTTAACTTTAATTAAGTTCTTTTTAATTTTATATACGTCCGACTAAGTAGATAGCCTCTAGGTAAAAGCCTATATATTAGCCGCTTAATAATTTATAATAGATATAGAAGATTATTCTAGGTATTATCCCCGTTCTATTTTTTTATTACCTAAGGGAGGTATTAGAATACCTAAACTAGGTATACTATATATATAGCCTAAGCCTTATACATGACCGTCTATTATTTAAGAAGGAAATTTAAGTTATCTTAGTAAGGCGTATTAGTATTATCTAAGGACTAAAGAGTATTAAGTACGTATTAACTATAGAAGTCTTTATAAGGCTATAGTATAGTATATAAATATTAAGGAGGCATCCTCTCTATACCTACTTATAAGAAAGTAGAAGACTATTCTATGCGCGGATAGTATAGCTAAGAATTAAGCCTACGTAACTAGTACTTAAGAGGAGTCTAGTAGTTAATAATAAATACCCTTACGCGGAGGTACTAAATTACCTTATAAATTAGAGGAAGGAAGAGGATAGGTACTCCCCTTCTTATTATAATCTTTTTATTCCCTATTACTAGTTAAGCTTAATATGTAAGTATAAGAGAAAGGTCTTTTTTACGCGATATAATTTTAGGTTAAAGAAGCTTTTAGGCATATTCTACTAGAAGAAGCTAATAACTATTAATCTAAGATTACTCCTCTTATAAAGGGATAAACCTAGGATATTACTATTTATATAAAGATATAAATTAAGACTCTTAAATAAGTTATCCTTAACTTAGTAGAAAGGATTTTAAATTATTAAACTTCGTCGCGCGAAGATACTATTAAGTTAATAAGTTTATAGTATTTAGAAGAGAATAGATCCTAGAAGAAGAAGAAATGTATACTAAGAGTGCCTAACCTACCTAAATTAATAAATAGCTAAAACCCTATATATAAGTATTAGCGGCTCCTTATAAATAATAAAATCCGTAGTAATAAGGACTACTTTAAAAGAGGTACTACTATAGATACTAAGGAAGCTATTATAAGTTACATCCTCTCTAGAATATAGGGTAAGGTAGTATAGCGTTTAGTACTATTTCTTTATACCCGTATAAAGATAGATAATCTAGTCCTTAATACTAACTTATATTACTAGCTTAAGTAAGTATTTAAGAATCCGTACCAGTAAAAGGATGTAAAGAAGAAGCTAAAGGACCTTTATTATAAAATTTCTATAGATCTTTAGAAGTTCTAGTTAGAGTTTATATACCTAGCTTTAGAAGCTAACCTTCTATATAAATAATAGAAAGAGGATTTTTACTCTTTATTAGATCCCCTACTATAAACTTATTTAGTAGGAATTAAATAAGATGACTCTATTTCATTTAAAGAATACCTTTAAAAGGTATATCCTATTATATAAAGTATAATTAAGTACCGAAACGGTTAAAATATATCTTTATTATCCTAGGAAGACCGTATAAAGAAATAATAATAGGAATAAGTAGGTAAATCTACTCTTTTAATAGGTAGAAGTTTAAGAGAGTAGCCTTTTTTAAAGTTATTATAGAGATCTACTTCTTATATAATAACGGAAAATCTAATATATAAAGGAAAAGTAGAACTCTAAGGTAATATTAGACCCTACTATTAATATAGAAAGTTTAGATACCTTATCTAATAGTGCCTAGAAACTAAAGTAAAGATAGTTAATACCGTAATAGAAGAAGAAGGAGAAGAGTATATAATATTAGAACTATACTCTTCTTTATTAGAAAATAATAAGTCTTAGGGGAAGTCTCCTCCCTAAGATATAAGCTTAGAGCTCTATAAATTACTAATTTATAGGTAAATATTTATAACCTTATTAGAGGACACCTATTTACTATACGAACTATAATTATAGCTAGTAGTCGTACTATACCTATTTATACCCTAGTTAATACTAGTATAAATAGATCTAGCTTTATCTATCCTTAACTTCTTCTATAACTTAGGGAATTAGGGATTAAGAAAAGAAAGATTACTAGTAGGAACCTTAAAGTCTCTAGGTTTAACTAATACATAAATAAGTAACTTAATTTCGTTTATTAATTATAATTCCGTTTCTAATATTAGCTAGTTATAATATACGCCTTTATACTAGATATTAGGCGCTATAATATTATTCTAGGCTGCTAGTTCCTTATATATTATTATATTCTTCTAGATTACCGTAACTAATAACTTATTTAGTTAAGTCCTCTAGACTAAATTTCTTTTTTAAATCTTTTAAATGTTCTAAAATTATCTATATAAAGTAAAGTTATATAGATAAACCGATTAATTTCTTTAGTATACATCTCTAATAATATTAAAGTTAATAACTAAGAAACCTTTTTCACCTCTCTTATAGAAATTAACCTACCTATAAAAATACTAATAGAAGTAGTAGATCTTTATTCTATTATACTAGATGATATTAATAAAGCTAATAAAGATAAAGCCTTTAATAAATACCTTAATAATTAGTTACCCTCTAAGTATAAGAACTACCGCGATATCTTTTTAAAATAAGAGTCTAACTAGCTACTATCTTCTTATATAGGAGTTAATTATTAAATTTCTCTTACGCATAAGGATTCTCTATACCTACTAATAAGTCCCCTTTATAGAATATCTCTAGAATAGCTTGCCGTAGTAAAGGAATACGTCTAAGAGAATTTAAAGAAAGGATTTATTACTAAGAGTTACGTACCCTATACCTCTCTAGTATTAGTAGTAAAAAAACCCGGAGGTGGCTAGTAAGTTTATATTAACTACTAATAGTTAAATGATTAAATAAAGAAGGACTTATATCCTTTACCTCTTATCTTAGAACTCTTATAGAGAGTAGGTAAAGGAAAGATCTACATAAAACTAGATATTTAATAAGCTTTCTATTAAATCCGACTTTAAGAATAGTCTAAAGAATATACTACCTTCTATATAAGATACGGACTATTTAAATACCGCGTTTTACCTTTTAGGCTAAGTAATAGGCCTACTACTTTTTAATATTTTATTAACTAAGTTCTCTTTAACTATTTAGATGATTTCGTTATTACTTTTATAGATAATATTCTTATTATTTCTAAAAAACCGTATAATTATACTTAACACGTCATTAAAGTTCTATAATAATTATAAAAAGCGGGATTATAAGCTAATATAAAAAAGAGTAAGTTTTTAACTACTCGCACGAAATTCTTAGGATATATTATCTCTACTAAGGGTATATTAATAGACCCGTAAAAAATTAAACCTATTTATACCTAGTAATTACCTATAACCCTCTAATCTCTTTAGTCTTTCTTAGGATTCTATAACTTCTATTAGAGATTCCTTCCTAACTATAGACGAATTAGCTAGCTACTAGAAAAACTATGTTTAAAAGTAAAGTAGTAATAACTTAGGCTAGTTAAGGAAGAATCTTTTAGAAACCTTAAGAAACTAATATATAGTAAATTACTACTTATAAACTATAATCTAACTTTAGATACTTATATAGAAATAGACGTAAGTAATAGAGTAGTTATAGGAGTTCTATTATAATATTAAGAAAATTACGAATGGAAACTAGTATCCTTTTATTCTAAGGTAATGTTAGATGCTGAACTCCGTTATAGAATACCTAATAAAGAACTTCTAGCTATTATATAAGGACTAGAGGAATAGAGATCTATACTTATAGGCCTTTATAAACCTTTTCTTATAATTATAGACTATTAAGCATTAGAACACTTTACTTCTAAGTACTAATTATCTACATAATAAGTAAGATAGGCTAAGTAACTTACTAAGTACTAAGTCCGGTTTACCTACTAAGTAGGAAAGGAAAACATTATTATAGATATTCTTATAAGAAAGTAAGAGTAACTTAAGACTTAAAAAGAGAAAGTAAAGGCCGTATAAGAGTAGTATCTTATTCCTACTTCCTAGGTAGTCCTACTTATGATAATAGAGCCAGAAGTTTCTCTACTAATAATTTTCCTTAACGAACTTCTTTATATAAATAGAGAAAACCTAGATCTTAAACTATAGAGAGAAATAGCCCGTCTTTAACCGGAAAACGAATCATATTAGAAGCTATAGGATGGATTACTTCTTTACTATAGCGTATTAGTCATTCCTAACTAGGATAACCTTTACGTAAGAATAATTAAAGTAATATATACTACTTACGTTACTACCTATCTAGGAATTAATAAAATGTAAAAGCTATTACGGTGATACTATTACTAGCCTAGCTAGACTTATATAATTAAGAGACATAGCCGAAACTACTATATTTACTACTAGAACTATAAATTTACTAATAAGATACCTAGCCTTCTATATTCTCTACTAATTCCTAACCGTCCCTAGTAATACCTAGCTATAGATTTTAAAGAGATGCCGTAAGACTAAAAGGGATTTAATTATATCCTTATTATTATAGACTAGTTATCCTAAAGAACCTTTAGTTTACCTTATATAAAGAAAATTAACGCTAAAGGAGTATCTTAACTTTTTTATAATTATATCTACTAAATTTTTAGAAATCCTAAAAGTATACTATTAGATTAAGGTCCTTAGTTTATTTTAGCCTTTACGTAGGAGCTATATAAGTTAACTAGTATTAAATAACACTTTAATTTAGCCTATTACTCTTAGATAAACGGAATTACTAAGATAGTAAATTAGGTCCTTATATATTAACTACGACCCTTTATTAATTACTACTAAAACGACTAGTCTAATCTTCTACTATTAATAGATTTAGCTTAGGCTACCCTCCTATATAAGGCTATAGGTCTTATACTAGTAGAAGTAGACTTTAGCTTTATACTATATATATATTATGATTAGACTACTTATATAATAATAACTACTTTACCTAAAGGTAGAATATAGTCTATAGCTTAGTCTCTCTAAAAAAGAAGATAAGAAGCCTACGAGTATACCTATAAATTAATTCACTAATTATAAGAAAAGAACTACTAATAAGCTAATAAATACCGTTATATACCTAACTTTAATATTAGAGACTTTATTTACATTAAGAAGACTAGCTAGATAATAGACCGGCTAAATCTAAAATTAGACGCTCCTAATACGGGACTATTTAAGATTACTAGAATAAAAGGACATTTATATGAATTAGATCTTCTAAAAACTATAAAGGTTATAAACCTTTTCTATGCTAATTAACTATATAAGGTAGCTATAGACCTATTACTATAATAGAGATACACTAAGCTAGAACCTAAGGTTATTAATAACTAGTAAGAATAGGAAGTTAACTTTATCTACGCGAGTAAGGTTACTTATAGAACTTTAAAGTATTAGGTTTAATAGGTAGGATATAATTAAGATAATAAGTAGTATATAGTAAGTTCTTTTATTAGGGCCCCCTAAAAAGTAGAGGACTTCTATACTACTAATCCTTCTACCCCTAGACTACTAAAGAACCTAGAAAAGTAGAAAAGAGCCTTCCTTAAATAAGAATTATAGGAAGAAAACGTAATTAGATAACTAACCCGCCTATACTCTAGTAAAGAGAATCCTCTAACGCCATAGTAAATAACCCTTATCTATATAAACTAATTTATCCTTATCTATCCTATTCCCTATTTTAATTTTATTCCTTATCTTTTATACCCCTACTCCTCTTCCTTCTCTTTAGTAGGAATTAGAGCTAACTTCTTAAGTTTAGGCCTTATTATACCTTTAATAGCGCCCTAGAGAAAGTTATTAACCTAGTTATCTATTATATAGCGAAGAGTAAGGTACTCTCTAGGCTATATCTTATCCTTACGCCTTTTATATTAATTAGGAGGATAAGTACTAGTAAGGTCGCTTATAGTATAGTTAAGGTTACTAGTACCCTAGACGTAGTTTACGTAATAACCCTATAAGAAACCTAGTAACTTACGGTAACTATAGAAGATATAAGTAGAGAGATTATCCTAGTACTTAGTATAACTAGTAGCTTAATTAATACCCGTATATTAAATTAAGTAAGCATCGCGCGAAGAGCTATAAGATTCTATAGACATAATATTAAAATAATCCTTAGAAACTAGGATGATAGTATAATAAGCTAAGTTACTAAGGCCTAACATATATATTACGTATTAGCTAGTTTTATTACTACTAAGGGATTTCTATAATAAGTTAGCTATTACGCGAAGATAAATAAGTAGTAATATATACCTTAGCGAGTTTTTTAAAGGCCTTACGTAGAATAAAGACTATAATCTTATTAGAAGTATCTACCTCTAAGTCCTAATCTAAAGGTTACGCTAGTAATTCCGTAGGTAAAGTAGCTAGATGAATAATACTACTATTATTACCCTTATATAAAGGTATACTTAATAGCGCGTTAGCGTAATAGCTACTAGAACGCGTATATAAGGGTAAAGTAGGCATAGTAGGCGTATTAGCTTACGTAACGTTCGCGTAAGGATCTATAGGTAGAATAGTAATATATACTAGCTCTTAGAAGCTAGGTACTATACCTAGACTAGTTAGCTTTACTTTACCTTTTTAAAACTCTAGATATATAAACGATTAGCTAATTACGCGTAACGTGTTATATAATAATCCTAAGTAGCCTTAGTATCCTCTTAAGGCGTTATATTACCTTAAAGGCGCTTTAAGTAATAAGGTTAATTAGATACTATCGCGTAATAATTAGTTAAGCGTTTTAAACTAAGGACTTACCGTAAACGCGATAACTTACTATTATTACTTAAGTAAGAGAGGGAAGATGTAATAATAGGGGCAAGATTATTATTATAGAAAAAGTTAATATAAGGAAGATTAGTTATTATAGAAAGGGTAGTAGTAAAGAAGGTTAGTTAAACTATAACCCTAATAATAAGATATACCTAGTAGTTCTATACTTTACGCCCTTACTAAGATAATACTAGTTAGTTATCCGTGTAAGTACCTAATAAGCTAACTTAGGCTTCCTATTAGGGGGGGAATATCGTAATAGCTATCGTGTAGTAACGACTATTAGACGCTAGTAACGTAAGTACATTATAGCTACGCTATCGCGCTATCGCGTAATTACTTAATAAGCTAAAGATAATTATAACTAAGCCGCGTAAACCGGCTAAGCCGTATAAGCCGGTAGTACTAATAGATAATAAATACTACTAAGGATATATAGTCTACTTAACGGCTAATAAAACTTTACGCGGTAATAAGAAGATTAATTTCTCATCTATTTTAATAACATAACTAAAGTAGTAATTTACGTAGTAAAGAGAGAGTTTAGTTCTTATTTTACTTCTTATATAAATATATATAGAAGATAGAAGAGTATATAGCATCTTCTATATTTATAATAATTAAGAAGACTTCACTTAACTTTATCTTTTAACTACTTAACTTTAATTAAGTTCTTTTTAATTTTATATACGTCCGACTAAGTAGATAGCCTCTAGGTAAAAGCCTATATATTAGCCGCTTAACGATTTATAATACGTCTAGAAAGAGGGATTAAGGGATATATAGAAATCCTCTTTCTACTAGGCCTAGGGATATCTACATCTAACGTAAGGTAAGAAAAGTAGGCCTAGTATACCTTAAAATCGTTACTAATTTTAAATAAGAGCTTCTAGAGGGCGTTCTAAGCTTCCTTTCTCTTATATAGATTCTTAAAAATAGAATCTAATAGTTTATAGATATTATTATCGTACGTTACTTCCCTATTCTTCTCCTAAGAATTAAGAAAAGAATATAAATAGTCCGTAGCATTACTACTCGTACGACTAAAGATGTACTATATAATAGTAGTCTCCTTTTCTATTACGGTTTAGCCTTTAAAGTAGTTATTATTACGGGAAATCTTAGCCTTCATCTATATTAACTAGAAGTAGTACTTAGGGTCCTTTCTATCTATTAGGGGAGGTAGGTCTAGAAAGTAGTTTAATTACTTAGTTTTTCTAATACTACTTAAGGTAACCGTATAAGTAGTATTAGTTATTAGTTCTTACCTCCTAGATTAATTATTAGGGGGTAGAGAGACCGTATTAGGGGGAAGTAGAAAAGGAGTATTCTTATATAGGCTAAGGGTTTTTACTAATACCTCTATATATTATTATACGCGCTAGTAGTTCTTAATTAAGGTATCCTTAGTTATATTCCTTACCTAAATAAGGCGCTCTTTCTCCGCTTAAGTAAGCTAGGGGGTATAATCCTATACCTATTATACGCTAGCATTAAGCGTAGTATTAGGATCCCCTAAGTACTCTATAAGTACTTAACTAAGAGTAATAGTAACATTATCTAAGTAGAGCTATTCCTAGATAAGAGCGTTAAAATACTCTACGTCTATTTTAAGTAAGGTTAGCATAGTTCCCTTAGCTTTAGATGGGTTTATACTAGTATAAAAGTCTAGTCTTAAAAATAGATTAGGTAATAGTAGAGCCTCTACTCTAGGTTTAGTAGCCTAAAAGGCTATATTATTATACGCTTAGATACGACCTTCTACTTAAGAAAAAATGGTTCTTAGTAGGATATAGTTAGGAAGAACTCCTTACTTAACCTAAATTCTTTATACGCCGTCTTATAACCTTACGCGGTTAATAATCTACTATATATATAGGGGTTCCTCCTAATTTAGGGATACTACTATTACCCTAAAAAATAAGGACTTAGGACTAGAAAAATTAGCTAGAGATAGTTATATATACGGTAAGCGTTACTCTACTATTACTTAATAGTAGGTTAGATATTAGAAGACCTTTCTAGGTCATATAATTCCTCTAATAAAGAAAAGAATTCTTAGAATTATATTAGGTAGTAGTAAAATAACTTATAAGTAGGGGGTATAGCTAAAGTAGATCTACTAAGAAGCGCTTAATTATATATAATTCTAAGAATACTCCTTAATCTACCCTAGGTTATACTACCTTTTATATGCCTTTATCGGACGATAATAAGATTACCTTTATCTATAAGCTAACTACTATCTAGCCTTATACTATAGTCTACTACTCTATATATATATCTAAAGTAGTATACATAGTTAAAGGATTTATCTAGAGTAGCGACTATTTCGTACGACCCTTATATGACGAGTTTAGTTATTATAGTATATACCTAGGTAATTAGATAGTTTACTACTTAGGCGGGCTAAGTTAGTTCATCTATTAGTTCTACTAAGTTAGTTTATTAGGAAGTATATTAGGCCGTATCTATCGTCTAGGGTATAGGCTATAAGGGTATAGGCTATAATATTAAGAAGGCCTAATAGTCTACTTAAGAAGTTAATTATAAGAAAATAAAGATAGCTAGCTACTATTCTATATAACTACTTATTTATATCCCTTCTAGTAGTTCTTCTAGCCTACGTACTCTAAGAAGTAAAAGAAAAGAGAGAGGAAGGTAGTATAAGGGAATAGAAGTTAAGATATAGTCTATTATCTATATAAGTAGGCATTATTTAAGCTAAGATGCCTCTTAAGACTTAACTACTTATTTAGTTACTAGGGCTTATAGGGTTTAGTTATTAAATACGTACTTAGAGTCCTATAAGTATTACGTAGTAGTAAAATAACTTATAAGTAGGGGGTATAGCCGAAGTAGATCCGCTAAGAAGCGCTTAATTATATATAATTCTAAGAATACTCCTTAATCTACCCTAGGCTATACTACCTTTTATATACCTTAGTTAGACGATAATAGGATTACCTTTATCTATAAGCTAACCGCTATCTAGCCTTATACCATAGTCTACTACTCTATAGATATATCTAAAGTAGTATATATAGTTAAAGGATTTATCTAGAGTAGTAACTATTTCGTACGACCCTTATACGATAAGTTAGTCGTTATAGTATATACCTAGATAGTTAGATAGTTTACTACTTAGGTAGACTAAGTTAGTTTATCTATTAGTTCTACTAAGTTAGTTTATTAGGAAGTATATTAGGCTATATCTATTATCTAGGATATAGGCTATAATATTACCTCCTCCTAAAAGTAGGCATAATAATAATAGTTAGAGTAGCTTCGTATAAAAGAGTATAAGGGAAATACTAAACTTAAATTAAAATAGATATTAGGTACGGGGTACTAGAATTATAATAAAAAAAACGTCTAAATAATTAAATAGTCCTAGTCCTAGTCTATTAGGTCTATATAGTATAGAATTATAAGTACTATCTAGACGTATTTTTCGTATTCTTCTAGGTTCTCTAAACTAATTAATAAATTATTAATAAAGGTAATAATAAAGTTATCTAAATAGGAAAGTAGGATTAAGTATAATGCTATAGACTCTAGATCTATAGACGGACTAAGTTAGGACCTAGTAGACCCTAACTAGGACCTAAAGAGGGCCGTATATATTAGTAAAAGCATATAAAAGCCCTTTAGAGACGAAACCTTATAAACTAAGGTTTCGTCTAATATCTATACTAAATACATTATTATTATTTATACTTAATTCGACTCCCTATAGTGCTAAATCTTATATTTAAAACCTTTAACTACTATAGCTAGTTAAATTAAAAATAGCTCCTATAACTCGTTTAGGAAGTATTAACCTAGAGGCCGGCTTACTAGCTATAAACTAGCTAGTTAGAGGCTAAGAGGCTACTAACTAGAGGATAGTCCTCCCCCTAGTTAATAAAGATACTTATATTAAAGTCTAGTCCCTAAATAATCGTAAGAGCTAGCTCTTAGCTACTCTAATACTAAATCCGCACGTTATAACCGTTAACGATAAGATTATAGCACTCTTAGTAACGCTTAATTCCGCGAATATAGAGGAGTTTACTAACGTATACTAACGGGTCTAGGGGCTTTAGGAGATTAAATAAAGTCTCTTAGGGCTACCTATTACGACCCTAGTTAGGCCTAACTCGCGACCTAATTTATAAGCTCCCTATTACGACCCCCTTAGCTCCCTTATTAAGGCCCCTATACCTAAGCTTATAAGCTTAGAGATAAAGAACATAGACTTCTAGTTCTAGGCCCTAAATAACGCGTTTAAGATATATAGTACCTCTAAAGATTTAGGGCGTTAGTTATAATAGGCTACCTAGGGGTTAGCTATTAGTAAGGTAAACCTACGTAATAAGGTATTTAACGCCCTTAACTTAAAGATAGACCCCCTAGTCTACTTTAAAGACTTCTATACGTTTATTATAGACTAGATCTAGGACCCTAATATATAGAGGTTTAAGACGTATACGAAGTTCTTTAATACTACCTAAATAAAGGGGTAAGAGTTTAAAAGCCTATAGTCTATACTAGAAGCTAAAGAATAACGTCTTAAGTTTAAGATTATTAATAAGGAGCACCGCGTTATATACTAGTTCTCATAGGTATACCCGATCTTACGTACTAAATTAACTAAGATAAGTGCTAAGCGTTATATAAAGACTAAGCACGACATATTTACTAAAGTTAAGAAGGTAGAGGAGCTCCTAGGGTAGGCATCCCTAAAGGGTAACTCTAAAGGGGCGCCTAAAAGGGGCCGGTTTAAAACCGGCTTAGTACCCCCCTAGGGGCTAAGGCCTAAGAAGAAATACTAGAGCTCCCTATCTAGAGGTATAGCTAATAAAGTAACCTATTAGGGGAGCGGGCTAAAGAACTATTAGACTAGTAATTAGTACTAAAAGGGTAGTACTCCCTAGCTAAGAAGGGACTAACTACTATTAACTAATAAAAAGTTAGAAAAAGGCGCGCCCTAGTTATATAGCTAAGGTCTTAGTAACTAGGGTAGGAGGATTAATAAAGAGACCGTTAAGTAATATATAACTTATTAGTAGTTCGTATTATATATAATATAGCTACTAGGACGTACTCCCTAACGGCTCTTATTAATAATAGCGCTACCCTAAACCTAGTTTAGAGGTTAGTAGCTTAGGATAAGGGCCTAGTCCCTACCTAAGAGCCGCCTAGTTACTACCTAAACGCTACCTTAGCTAATAGGTCTCCCCTTACCTTAGGACTAGCCTATTAGCTTACTATAACTATATAGGATAATTAAGGTTAGAGCTAAGCCGTAGGCCCCTAACTATTTTAGGAGAGCTAAGATATAGTATTTAAACTAATCCTTAGCCTAGAATAGATTTCTAAGGCTAAATACTACTTTAAGTACTTCTAGAGACGTAGGCCGTCTTTCTCCTAGGCTAACCTAGACTATAAACCTATAATTAAATAAGTATTATTAGAGGAATTAAGAAAGGAAGTTAGCCCTAAGGGATACATCTATAGTGCCTAGACCTACGGGTCTATAGTATAATAACCCTAGTAGGTCGGCTACCTAGGCCCTAGTAGGACCCTATAGGGCCTATAATTACCTATAACTACTAGCTACCCTAATAGAGGTAGTTATGCTTTATACCTAGTAGCCTACGTAGGTACTAGTAGGAGCCTAATCTAGGGCCTCCTAGAGTAATACGCTAACTTTAATAACATCTTTAATGGTAACCTTACTAGTATATTAGCCTAGAACTTAGTATATAACTATATAATTAATCTTAAGGACGGTAGAATACTACTATAGTTACCTATATATAACCTATCTAAGAGAGAATTAAGTATCCTTAGAGAGTACTTAGAGAAGGTACTATACCTTAGATAGATTAGACTAAGTAAGTTACCTATAGGGGCCCTAATCCTCTTTATACCTAAGGCTAATAGGACCCTACGCCTTTACGTAGACTACTAGGGGCTTAATAAGGTTACTATTAAGAACTACTACCTCCTACCCCTTATTAGGGAGCTAATAGACCGCGTATTAGGGGCTACTATATATATAAAGTTAGACCTCTATAACGCCTACTATAGGCTCTAAATTAAGATAGGAGATAAGTAGAAGACGGCCTTTAAGACGTAGTATAGCTACTATAAGTATCTAGTTATACCTTTTAGGCTAGCTAATACTCCTATATCTTTCTAAGTATATATCTACTAAGCTATAGCTAGGCTTCTAGACTCTATCTATATCGTCTACCTAGATAACATTCTTATATACTCCTAAAACGAAGTAGACTACGTATAACACGTAAAATAAATCTTATAACGGCTATAGGAGTAGAAACTATACGCTAAAATCTTAAAGTACGCATTCTATATAAAACGCGTTAAGTTCCTAGGGTTCGTAATTACCCCTAATAGTGTCTAAATAGATACTAAGAGGGTCTAGACTATTAAAGAATAGCTAGAACTATAAAGCTATAAGGATATATAAGTATTTCTAGGCTTTACTAACTTCTATTACTAGTTTATCTAGAACTACTCTACGCTAACCCGACCCCTATATAAACTCCTATAGGAGGCTAGTTAGGCCCTAGTAGGCGCCTTATTAGACGCCGTAGAAGTAAAGAAGAAGAAGACTAGAAAGGGACCTATAAGGTAGTACTAACCCTAGCGTTAGCTAGAGGCCGCCTAGATAGCCTTTAAGTAGCTATAAGTAGCCTTCCTAGAAGGCCCCCTACTATAGTACTATAATCTAAAGCGCCTACTAACCCTAATTACGGATATATCTAACTATATATATATAGGAATACTCCTATAGCCGGCTATTAGTAGTAATAGGGCTACCTATTAGTACCTAATTACCTACTACTTACGTAAATTCATCGCTATAGAGGTATAGTATAACACCTATAATAAGGAATTACTTATAATTATAGAGTACTTTAAAACGTAGTAGTACTACCTAGTATATATACCTACTCTAACGCGAGTCCTTATAGATTATAATAACCTCCGCTATTTTATAGATACTAAACGCCTAACCGTAAGGTAGGCTAGGTATATAGAGTTATTAGTAGAATTTAACTTTAAGATTAGCTATAAACCTAGCTTAAGTAACCCTACTAATAGTTTATCCCGCCGCCCTAACTACGTAAGAGGCTTTAAAGAAGCGGATAAATAACTAGTATTAGACGTACTATTACCTACTCTATAATAGAAGCTCTAAGTAAAAGACCTTAAGGAGTTACTAGGTACTACTACGCCCCTAGTTACCGGCTAGACGGACGCGTTATAGCACCTACTTAAAGTAGAGGTACTAGTAACGCTGCCCTTAAAATAAGTCTAATAATATAAGTAATACCCCCTTATAGTATCTTTACTTACTAGTATCGGCTTAGCGCTAAGTCTAACGCCTTACTAAGAGGTAATAGTAGCTACTCTTAGCGAAACGGTATATACTAACCCCCCTAAGTCCCTCCTCTAGCTACTTCTAGATAGCTAGAGAGAGGACCCTCTATCTTAAGAGGTCCGCGTAGGCGGCGTAATAGGGGTAGATAGTACTAGAGAGGGGTATTCTATAGACCTCTAGGGTCTTATCCGCTAGAATAGTAAAGTATAGGTACCTAATAGCACCCTACTACGCGGTAAGATCCTTATATAGAATTATGACGACCTAGTAGGCGGATACTTTAGCGTTAAACGCTTAATAGAAGTAATTAGCCGTAAATACTAGTAGCTAATACTAGCCGAAGACGTAACTATATATATAGGAGACTATAATACCTACTAGTATAATAAGTCGCGGCGGTATAAGCTATATAGGCTCCTTAAACCGGTTAAAAGACCTATAATACCCTAGTAACACTTTATAATAGATTTTATTATAGACCTTCTAGCCTCCTAGGACCTATTAGGACGCGAATATAACGCTATCCTAGTCCTAGTAGATAGGTTCACGAAATATACGTAGTATTTTCCTATATAAATAACTATAAGCGTAGATAGCTTAGCTACTCTTATCTAGTATAAGGTTATTATAGTAACTAGGTGCCTAATTAATATTATCTCGGACTAGGGTAGCCTCTTTATAAGTAACTACTAGAGCGCATTCTACTACTACTTAAGAGTTATTTAAAAGTTAAGTATAGCGTTCTACCCGTAAACTAATAGGTAAACTAAGCGTTAAAACTAGGAGCTAGAGGCGTACTTATATATATATATTAACTACGAATAATTAGACTAGGCCTTACGCCTATATAAGGCGGCCTTTACCTATAATAGTAAGGTCTACTTAATAACTAAATTCGCTCCTATATACCTAGCCTATAGCTAGGTACCTAATCTCCCTAATAGCGTGCTAGATACTATACCCTAGATAGGGGGGGGGACTAATAGGGCTACTATAGAGCACCTAATTAATAACGAAGGGGTTACTATAGACCCTAATATTATAGCGCTAATAGTCTTAGAGTAGGCTTAGTAAGTAGAGAGCTACCTCTACTAGCTAACTAAAATATATAATAAGGCTAAGGAGCGTATAGAGCGCGCCTAAGTACTCTAGGCTAAGTATACTAATTACTACTAATTAGATAAATAATTTAATATAGGAGAAAGAGTACTTCTTTTATTAAAGAATATTCGTACTAAACGACTAATAAAGAAGTTAGATACCTAATATCTAGGCCCTTTTCCTATTATTAAACGATATAGTAGGCTAACGTATAAACTAGACCTCCTACTAAGCATAGTAAGGATCTACCTAACATTCTATATCTCCCTACTAGAACCCTATTAGGGCCTAGTAGACGCTAAACCCTACCCCGTTAAAATCGACGACGAGGGTAACGAGTACTAGGAAGTAGAAGCTATTATAGACTATAAACTCACCCCTAGAGGGGTATAGTACTACATTAAATAGGTAGGCTATAGGAATAAATTTAATAAATAGATGTATAAGGACGGCCTAGATAACTACTAAGAAATAATAGACGCGTATAAGTCTACCTACGACGTTTTAAAAAACCTAGCTAAACATAAGTAAATAGTACCTAAAGGGGTAACTAATAGGCTAGCCCTAGTAAGCCCCGTAAAGCGAGGATAAGAACGACCCCTAGGGTCTAGAAATAAACCTAAAGAGGTAATAGTAGTACTAGGGGGCCCCCTTAGGGCCCTAATAAGCCCTAATAACACTCTATAAGGACTAGGAGATAACTTAGGTAGTAGTCTAAGTAATAATATAGATATATTAGCTTAGATAGAGTATAGAAAGGATTATAGGGTGTAATAGGTAAGAGTAAGCGCTAGATAAGAATAAGCATGTCTTAGAAACTATCCTATAGACTTAGCTAAATGTAAGTAGACTACTTCTACTAATTATACCTATAAAAGACCCTAATTACCGTAAGGGTATTAAAAGGGACCTAATAACTCTACTAACTAGACCCTACCTAGGAACTAGGGATAATAGGAACGCCTAACTAGCGTAAATAGATCCTATAGAAAAGAAAACCTAGCTTAGCTACTATAGTATAGGGCGTTATAATAGGTAGGCGTAATATATATACATAATAGCTATAACTACTCTAACTCCTTATTTATAGTAATATTAGTAGGCTTATTTAGGCTAAAAAGGCTACTAGTATTCTACTATAGGTTAGCTAATAGGAACCTAAACGGTATTATAAGTAGCGATAAATTACCTTCTAATACTCCTACGTAGCATAGTAACTTACCTAACGGTAATATCCTAACTCTACTAGCGTAACCCCCTTACTCTTTATACTATTACCTATAGCCTTAGTATAGTTCTAAGCTATATACTCTAGCGTGTTTAAGTAGCTAAACTACGAAGCTAAGGGACGTATAAATATATCTTACTACGCTAGAGTAGTAGCGTTATACGTATCCTTATCTAAAAGTCTATAAGCATAATCTAGCTTAGCCTTAGAGTAGGCTACTAGTAGGGGAGTAGTAGCCATGCTACTAGCGGCTATATAGGGAGATAAATAAGATACCTAAGTCTAAGACTAGGTCTAGTAATAAGACTCTAACTTATTATATACTATAGTATAGTAAGCGTAGTTAATTAAGTACTTACGCTCCTCTAGCGTAATGTTAACTACATAGTAAAAATGCTTATTAATCTACTAGTAACCGGTTAGTAACATGCCTAAATAGTACCTAAATAGCATACCTATTTATACTAATTAGCTATAGTAGCGTAGTATATATACTTACTACTCCTACCTATTAGCGCCTTATAACTAATAAATAACATGTAGATCTAGGCCTAAATAATTAAAGGGTCCCTAGAATAGTTAGCTATAGCCGTTTATGAAATCGGCTAACTTACTATAAGTAAGCCTATAGCTCGCGACTACTAGACGATAACATACTAATATTACCCCTAGGAGAAGCGCTAGGCGCCTTACGCTTATAAGGGGAGGTCTATAGCTTCTTAATAGGAGCTAAAGGGTTATCTAGTAGTACCCTAGACTAGTAGTAAATATAGCGCGTATAAGTAGAGTAATCTAATAGCGGCTAAGGTTAGAAATAAACTAGGTAGCTATAAACTTCGTTATATATAAGATAGGGAGGGGCTATAGTAAGAGTTATAAGTCTAAATAACCTACGAAGGTAGTTAATAGAGGATATAGAGTAATAGGTAAGATAAGTAACCCTATTTATACGCTAGTAGCTACTAACTCCGTACCTATAAGCTAGTACCTAGGCGCTTATATATAAGCTATAAGGCTAATAATAAAGTAGATAACTCTATTAACTTAAAGAAAAACTATATTACTATATAATAGTGCTTAAAGCTATAATAAAGCTAATTATAGGCTAAAATAACGCTAATTATAGGCTAGAATAATACTAATTATAGGCTAGAACACGCCTAATAGCATAACTATACCCTTAGGCCGGATAACATAAAAGAATAATAAATAACGCCACTTAGTACCCTAAGATAGCTACTTATTAACGGTCTAAGGATAGCCCTTTTTAGAGGGGGGGGTAGTATAATACTATAGACTCCGGATCTATAGACGGACTAAGTTAGGACCTAGTAGACCCTAACTAGGACCTAAAGAGGGCTATACGTATTAGTAAAAGCATATAAAAGCCCTTTAGAGATGAAACCTTATAAACTAAGGTTTCGTCTAATATCTATACTAAATATATTATTATTATTTACACTCGATTCGACTCCCTACGGTGCTAAATCTTACATTAAGTTAATAAATTACTAGAAGGCAGCCGGTCTATTACTTAATCTAAAAGGTAAAACTTAATACTTATATATCCTATATCTTATATAAAAAGTAGTAAACTCTTTAGACGCTTTATCTATTCGGATTTAATAAAATACTTATTAGATGTTAAGCTTTATAAATACCTTACCCTTTCCCGTACGCTATAGTAATTTAGAGATAAGGAAGAGAGGGTACGCGTTCTTTTTTATTAGCTTATTAAGCCTATAGTAGTCTATATAAAATCTCTATCCTTCTCCTAGTTTCTTTACTATAAGTACTAGAGATCTATACGGAGAATAGCTAGGTATAATGAATCCCTTCTATAAATTTTCGCGAATATATTCCTTTATAGCCTAGAGTTACTTATACGTTATACTATATAATAGGCTTAGGGGTAAACGAAAATCCTAGCCTAGGTTAAATTTAATCTAGTAGTCTATACCTAGATAGTATAGTAGTAGGGTATCTAAATATTATTTTAAAAATATATTAGTAAAGTCCTTATACACTAGGGGAAGCTTCTCTTAGATAAGTATTTTAGTATCCTTATCTTTATCTAATACTTCTTTTTAGGCTCTTTTAATATCGTTAATAGTAAGAATATATATATCTACCTAATATTCTCTAGTAGTATCTATAAGTAATTTATAATTAACTTCTTTTCTAAAAGTATAAATTAAAGTATAGAGCTTATCCCCTTCTTCTAGGTCTACTTAGTCCGTTAGATAAAGGTTTTTCTTTTTTATAAAGGCATATAGAACTATAAGTAATTTCTAAAAGGAAGGAGTAGTTTTCTTATTATACTAAATAAGTATGTTTATCTAGTAGTCTAAAAGAACTTCGTTCTATTTAAAGAACTATCGTCTAAGGATAAGAGAATAGCTACCTATATTATAGATAAAAGCCTATATATAGATAATTCTCTTATTAATTTCTAGGTTTAGGTAGTATATAAAATGAATATTCGCCCTAGTCTTATTATTAAATCCTAAGGCTTATAGGATTCTACTAGTAATCCTCTATCTTTAGATACCCCTCTATTAGAGAAAGGTAACTACTTAAGGATAGATAAGGTATATTACGCTTACGCCTAAATTAGCTAGCGCGGTTACATTTATTACTACTCTATTTATATATATCTTAACGCGTATAGTAAACCTAGGTCCTCTAATAATTTCCTATAGGTCTAAGCCGGGTTAGCTAGTAATAGATACTATACTAAGCTATATACTAGGTATAAGATTATTATCTAACTTACTACTATTATACGGCGGGTCTTTAAGCTTAATTAAGTTAACCTCTTTAACCTTAACTTTACTTAGATAGTCCTTTACTAAATGCCTATACTAACTATACTTATAGTAGTAAATATAGGAGAGGTCTAAACTTCCCTCTAAGGTTTTATTATAGCTTATTATCCGGTCCTTAAGTATAGATATTATCTAGTCTACTATTATTATAGTAGATAATTACTTTTACTATTCTATATTACGTTTCTTTACTCGTAGTTCCTTTTATAGGTCTAGGTTTTATTAATATATTTTCATTATATAAGCGACTAATAGACTCTTATTAATATAGTTACGGAAAGTAATTTTTAGGTCTTCTTTATATATAATTATCTACGTCTAGAAAGAGGGATTAAGGGATATATAGAAATCCTCTTTCTACTAGGCCTAGAAAATATCTACGTCTAATATAAGGCGAGAAAAGTAGGCCTAGTATACCTTAAAATCGTTACTAATTTTAAAGGAGAGCTTCTAGAGCGCGTCCTAAGCTTCCTTTCTCTTATATAGATTCTTAAAAATAGAATCTAATAGTTTATAGATATTATTATTATATATTACTTCCCTATTCTTCTCCTAAGAATTAAGAAAAGAATATAAATAGTCCGTAGTATTACTACTCGTACGACTAAAGATATACTATATAATAGTAGTCTCCTTTTCTATCGCGGTTTAGCCTTTAAAGTAGTTATTATTACGGGAAATCTTAGCCTTCATCTATATTAACTAGAAGTAGTACTTAGGGTTCTTTCTATCTATTAGGGGAGGTAGGTCTAGAAAGTAGTTTAATTACTTAGTTTTTCTAATACTACTTAAGGTAACCGTATAAGTAGTATTAGTTATTAGTTCTTACCTCCTAGATTAATTATTAGGGGGTAGAGAGACCGTATTAGGGGGAAGTAGAAAAGGGGCATTCTTATATAGGCTAAGGGTTTTTACTAATACCTCTACGTATTATTATACGTACTAGTAGTTCTTAATTAAGGTATCCTTAGTTATATTCCTTACCTAAATAAGGCACTCTTTCTCCGCTTAAGTAAGCTAGGGGGTATAATCCTATACCTATTATATGCTAGTATTAAGCATAGTATTAGGATCCCCTAAGTACTCTATAAGTACTTAACTAAGGGTAATAGTAACGTTATCTAAGTAGAGCTATTCCTAGATAAGAGTATTAAAATGCTCTATATCTATTTTAGGTAAGGTTAGTATAGTTTCCTTAGCTTTAGACGGGTTCGTACTAGCGTAAAAGTCTAGTCTTAAAAACGGATTAGGTAATAGTAGAGCCTCTACTCTAGGTTTAGTAGCCTAAAAGGCTATATTATTATACGCTTAGGTATAACCTTCTACCTAAGAAAAAATAGTTCTTAGTAGGATACGGTTAGGAAGAACTCCTTACTTAACCTAAATTCTTTATACGCCGTCTTATAACCTTACGTAGTTAATAATCTACTATATATATAGGGGTCTCTCCTAATTTAGGGATACTACTATTACCCTAAAAAATAAGGACTTAGAACTAGAAAAATTAGCTAGAGATAGTTATATATATAGTAAGCGTTACTCTACTATTACTTAATAGTAGGTTAGATATTAGAAGACCTTCCTAGGTCGTATAATTCCTCTAATAAAGAAAAGGATTCTTAGAATTATATTATATAGTAGTAAAATAACTTATAAGTAGGGGGTATAGCTAAAGTAGATCCGCTAAGAAGCGCTTAATTATACGTAATTCTAAGAATACTCCTTAATCTACCCTAGACTATACTACCTTTTATATATCTTTATTAAACGATAATAGGATTACCTTTATCTATAAGCTAACCGCTATCTAGCCTTATACCGTAGTCTACTACTCTATATACGCATCTAAAGTAGTATACGTAGTTAAAGGATTTATCTAGAGTAGTAACTATTTCATATAACCCTTATATGATGAGTTTAGTCGTTATAGTATATACCTAGGTAGTTAGATAGTTCGCTACTTAGGTAGGCTAAGTTAGTTTATCTATTAGTTCTACTAAGTTAGTTTATTAGGAAGTATATTAGGCTATATCTATCGTCCTAGGTATAGGCCGTAATAGTACTCTTTCTCTATCTAAGTAAGCTAGGGGGTATAATCCTATACCTATTATATACTAGTATTAAGCGTAGTATTAGGATCCCCTAAGTACTCTATAAGTACTTAACTAAGGGTAATAGTAACGTTATCTAAGTAGAGCTATTCCTAGATAAGAGCGTTAAAATACTCTTTATCTATTTTAGGTAAGGTTAACGTAGTTCCCTTAGCTTTAGACGGGTTTATACTAGCGTAAAAGTCTAGTCTTAAAAACGGATTAGGTAATAGTAGAGCCTCTACTCTAGGTTTAGTAGCCTAAAAGGCTATATTATTATACGCTTAGATACGACCTTCTACTTAAGAAAAAACGGTTCTTAGTAGGATATAGTTAGGAAGAACTTCTTACTTAACCTAAATTCTTTATACGCCGTCTTATAACCTTATACGGTTAATAATCTACTATATATATAGGGGTCCCTCCTAATTTAGGGATACTACTATTACCCTAAAAAATAAGGACTTAAGATAGGAAAAATTAGCTAGAGATAGTTATATATATAGTAAGTATTACTCTACTATTACTTAATAGTAGGTTAGATATTAGGAGACCTTCCTAGGTCGTATAATTCCTCTAATAAAGAAAAGGATTCTTAGAATTATATTACGTAGTAGTAAAATAACTTATAAGTAGGGGGTATAGCTAAAGTAGATCCGCTAAGAAGCGCTTAATTATACGTAATTCTAAGAATGCTCCTTAATCTACCCTAGTCTATACTACCTTTTATATACCTTAGATAGATAATAATAGGATTACCTTTATCTATAAGCTAACTACTATCTAGCCTTATACTATAGTCTACTACTCTATAGATATATCTAAAGTAGTATATATAGTTAAAGGATTTATCTAGAGTAGTAACTATTTTATATAACCCTTATATAATAAGTTAGTTATTATAGCGTATGCCTAGGTAGTTAGATAGTTTACTACTTAGATAGGCTAAGTTAGTTTATCTATTAGTTCTACTAAGTCGGTTTATTAGGAAGCATGTTAGGCTATATCTATCGTCTAGGATATAGGCTATAATAATAAGCTAGTTAATATACGCTATATAAGGGCTTATAGTAGGTATTATTACTATAGGGCCGTATAGGCTAGAGATTATAGGTTAGCTTACCTATAAGGGTAGAGGTAGCTTATAGCTATAGCTTAGTAATATAGCTTAGTAAGGTAGCTTACTAGTATAGTACGCCTTTATAGCTTAATACTATAGCGCGCGGTTATTATATAAGAGCTTTAATACTATAGTAGGCTATTATACTTATAGCCTAAGGGTTAGGCCGTAATAATACTACTATTATAGCTAATTTATAGCGTTTAGTATTAGGAGTTTTAAGCTTATATATATACTAGCTATAGTTAGTTAGATTAAGGAGTAATAGTTAGTTACTAGTAGGCCTTATAATAACTACTCTTACTTCTTACCTATTAATTATTAGTAATTAGTACGACCTACTCTACTTAGTACTATAATAATTAGGTTTTATCTATAAAGGGCTCTTTATATATCCTTACTTATATATATAGCCCTATTTAGGTTCTAGTAGATAACTATTAGGTTCTACCTAGGTAATTACCTAGTATAGAGTAGATAAGTATTATTATTATAATAGAATACTTAACTATATACTATTTTATAATCCTATACTACTTTAAGATATAGTAGTAGGTAGTCTTTAAAATTAGGAAGCTATATTTTTCTAATAGTTATAGGTAGGTATTCTAGAAGTAGAGTTATACTTTATAAATAATAATATATCTACTTTAAGATATAGTTACCTTAGCCTAACTAGTATATACCTTAGATATACTAGTATTATTAGAAGTTATATTCTTTAAGGTATATTAAATAATTAAATCTAAGATATATAGTGTTAGGAGATTAAGACGTAGATACGTAAGTTAACTCCTTTTTTATAGTAATGATTAGTCGTAGTAAGCTAGTCTTATAACGGTAGGATTAAAGTACTAATCTAAGTAAGTATATATAGAGAATTAGCACTTTAAGCCTAATACTTTAACCGTAGGATCTATCTAAGGATGTAAATAGTTAGAAACCGTAATAATACCCCCCCCTTTACGCCGTTAAATATAGCGCTAATCTACTATATATAAAAAAAAAAGGAATAGTAAGGAAAGGGTGTAGGCTAAGGTAGCTACTAGGGTTACTATAGCGGCTTACTTATTAGTAAAGCCGTAAGAGATAAGATAGGCCTAGAATTCTTTATTACTAGGGCACTTATAGAGGATATAGCCTAGGTTAGGGAGGTTCCTAATACGGATAAAGACTAGGTAGTAGAACTACTTAATAGGGAGGATAAGACCCTAGCTAGACTTATGCTTATTAGGTAGCTAGCTAAATAGTAGGATGTTAGTACTAGTAGAGTAGGTAAGGAACTAGGTCTTATAGTTAGGTAGGCTACTAGGGCGGTTAAGGATAAGACTACCTATAGCCTTAATTATATTACTAAGGGAGAGGGATAGAAAGAGGTAGGCGTTAGGGTAGTAAATAATAAACGCGTCGTGCTCTAGCTTATTACCGTAGATCTACTATAAGTAGATATAGTAGTTAGTAACGTAGCTAGGTAATAGGTAGCCCTACTAGACCGTAAAGCGCTTATTAATACTAAGGTAAGGGAATGGGGGTAGGGTATAGATTAAATAGTACTAGCCTTAGAGTAGCTTAGTAATACTAATAGTAATAAGTATACGTAGCTTAGTAGGTAAGATCTAGCGCGTATTATAACTAGGTATAGGTAGGGTATTATAAGGGGTAAGACTAATAATAACCTTATCTATAATAATCTAATACTAGATAGAGCTAGGAGGGAATAGACCTAAGTAGTCCTCCTCTTCATCCTTAGTATTACTAAAGTTAGGGAAGGGGAGGATTATACTACTAGTAGTAGTAATAACATTATAGATAGAGTTATTAAGGTCATCCTAACTAGAGCCTAACATGATATAAAAGTAGTAACCGCGGAGCTTAATACTAAGGAGGTCTTTAATATTACTAAAGATTAGAGGAATATAGAGAGTAGCGCTAAAGTAAGGGTTACTAGGGTAAGTATTAGGGTAGGTAGTAGGGTTAGCCTTATTAGGAGGAGGGGGATTCTTAAGCTTAGTAACGCGGTTACGTAAGTTACGTAAGTAGTTATTATTAGCGTCTATAGTACGGTAAGATAACGAGGTTATAAGGTAGTATAGTTATAAAGATTATAGAGTTAATTAAATAGTAAGTAGAGCGTAAGTAGGGTTTAGTAGTTCTAGACCTTATAAAGAGGATTATTATAGGCGGGCTTATATAGTTAGTATATATTACTAGCGGCTCCCTATTAGTTAGAGTTATAATCTAGCTAGTTCACTTACTTAAGCCTAGTACTATAGTGCCTAGGCATAGGTAGTACTACTAGTAGCTTATTTAGATAGTGCTATTACTTATTAGATGTTCTACTACTAGGGTCCGCTATTATTTACTTATTATTTAGTAGTGCTCCCTTACTTCTAACCTAAACTCGTTAACTAGCTTTAAACTTATTAACGGCTACTACGTCTTTAAACGTAGATACTAGTTCCTATATTAGTCTTACGTACCCGGTCTACTTTACTAGGAACTCTTAGCAGTTTTAATACTAACGCTTATCTAGTATACGTTCTACCTCCTACTCGTTCTTATTATTAATAATAACTATAGGCGGCTAATAGTCCGTATATGCCTAGCTTAGTAAGGCATTATCGGACGCCGGTTATAGTAGGTCTATATTAAAGACGTTATAGATAGTACCTAGTATATCTAACTAGTAGGCCTTATTTAAAATAACTTACGTTATAGTATACTTCGCTAACTAGTAATCTAGCTTCTAAATAGAATAGTCTATAGATATATTATAGAGGCTTAACTAAACTTTATCGCCTACTTTATATATAGGTAAGGCGTTATAATAGTAGTTTACCTACCACTTCTAGGCTACCTAGAACATAGTTATTACATTTTCTACCTAAGTAGTAGCCTCTTAGATCTTTATTATGATGGTATTACCTTATGCTACTAGTATTTATAGGTTAGTAACACGCTAGAGGACTTCTAAGAGTCTTATTTATAAGGGGTTAGCGTGATAACCGTGCGATAAGAAGAATAGGCTAAGGCCTATAGTAGCTAACGTCCTATTATTTAACGTAAACTTAATAACTAGTAAGTAGTTAGCCTAGTTATCCTATGCTTAGTTAACTAACGCGGCTAATATCTACTCTACCTCTATATTTACTCTCTTAGTCTAACCGTCTATCTCTAGGTAGTAACCTATTAAGAGACGCCGCTAAATATTTAATAGTTTATAGACGCGTTCCTATAAAAGACTTATAAACTACGGGCCCTAGTCTAATATAATAGCATTAGGTAACCTATAGTGCTAGTAGTATATTTATAGGAATAACGCTACTATAGCTTTAGCTATTAGGTTATAATAGGGTTCTAGGATTATACCTTTTAATAGCCTATCTATAATGACTAGTATGTAGGTATTCCCCTTACTAGCTATAAGAGGGCCTACGAAATCTATAGATACCTCTTACTACTATTAATTTAGAACCGGGAGTAGTTAGAGTAGTCCTTACTTATAGTCTCTCTAGAATTTAGTCGCTCTATAGATATTATAATTACGCCTAAATTACTTTACCTACGCGTTATAGTTCGGCTAAAATAACTTAAGATAGTAGAGCTAGGATACTATCTTATTATTACTAGAGTAGATTACCTCTAGAGAGTTATATATTATCTAGAGGATACTAGTTTATAGGGGTTTAGAATCTAGCACCTATAAGTAACTACGCTAATAAAGGTTACCCTTATTATCTACTATTAAGTTAGATATTAATATCTTACTAAGGGAGAGCTCTACTAGTATTATTCTACTCCTACTAAGTACCGCTATTTTTAGGGCCTAGTAAGCTCTATCCTCTCCTACTAACTCTCTCTACGCGTTAGTTATCTATTTACCCCTAGTATTATTACCGCCTAATATAATAGGGTACGCCTATACGGCGTCCTTCTCTACTAGTTCTTCTTCTTAACTAGCCTTTATTATTATAAGGCTAGTAGGTAATAACTTAAGTATTTAGGTAAAGCGGTACTTTAAGCGGCTATCGTCTACGTTAGTAGGTAGGTCTTACTCTCTTTATAATAGCGTATCTAGTGAAGTGTTATCCTTCCCTAGGATATATACTATTATGAAGTTATACTAGCTAAGCTTCTCTACCTAGTAGACTTAACGCTTATTTAGTCGCTTACTAGTTATAAAGTACTCTAAGTTTTTATAGTCTATCTAGATAGTAAAGTTACTAACGCTCCTTAATAGGTAATCCTATTCGTCTAGTACCTTTATAATTACTAGGAGCTCCTTATTATAGATCTTATAGTTTACTTTATATACGTTACTCTTTCTTAAGTAGAAGGCGGTTAGCTAGAGGACTCCCTAATTATTACGTTAGTAAAGGACTCCCCTAGTAGCGTAACCTAATAAGTCTATTACTAATACCGTCTCTCTTTCTAGATTAAACTATATTAGTATAGGCACCTTAATAAACGCTAGCTTTAACCTCTTAAACGCGCTCTTAGTCTTATTATCCTATCTAAACTCCTTATTTTTTCGCGTAAGCCTAATAAGAGGTTCTATAATCTCTAAGAAACTACTAATAAAATAATAATAAAAGTTAGTAAAGCCTAAGAAGCCTTATATAGCCTTAATAGTAGTTAGTCTAGCCTAGTTCTTTACTACCTTAACCTTAGACGGGTCTATACATACTCCTTATCCGGCCTTAATAATATAGCTAAGGTATTTTATTAATTAGACCTTAAACTTACACTTCCTAATATTAATATAGAGGCCTACTATAAGTAAGCGATCTATTACTATCTTAACCTAGTAGTAATGCTCCTTCTAGGATCCCTCTATAAAGATTAGAATGTTATTAACATAGGCTAAAGCGTAATTATCTAGGAACTCTCTTAGTACCTAGTTAATATACCGTTAAAAGGTACTAGGAGCGTTAGTAAGACTAAATAGCATTACTAACTACTTAAATAGTCTAAATTAGGTATGGAAGGCTATTAGCTATTTATCTCCTTTAGTAATATAAACGTAGTAGAAGGCTAAGACTATATCTAGCTTAGTAAACTAGTACGCTTATCTAATCTAGGCTAATATTTCTATAATTAGTAGGAGTAGATAACGGTCCTTCCTTATTAGGGCGTTAAGAGCTTAGTAATCGTAATAAAACCTTAATTCTCTACTAGGTTTTTTTATAAATAGTACTAGAGCCGCGGCTAGAGAGCTACTTACGCGTATAAACCCCTTCTCTAGGAGCTTATATAACGTCTTATATAGGATGAGTAACTCCTTACGGCTTATTCTATATAGTAGTCCCTAGAGGGGGTCTAGGTTCTTCCTATTAGGCAGCTTATTTAGCTTAATCTTATAGTTAATTCCTAGTTAGTTAGGAGGGAGTAAATCTATAAGAGCCTTATTAAATAATAGTAAGTACTTATTACTAATCTACTTAGGTAGATAGTAATAGATCTTATTACTACTAATAACTAGCTTTATTACTAAGGCCTTATTAATATTAGTAAGACTTACCATAAATATATATTCTTTCTACTATTTAGCTACTAATTAGGTAAGTAGTTAGTATACTAGGGTAGAGATAGCCTAAGTAAAGTAGACTCTATCCTTAACCTCTAATCTTCCCTCCTCCTATACTATTAGGCCGGTATCTTTAAACGTAAGGCTCCTAGCTAATAGGTCTAGTAGGACCCTCTCTTAGTAGAGCTATAGTACTCCTATTAGTAACTTAATACTATTAGAGAGTTAGGGTACTATATAGGTAAGGATTATCCTTAAGTATCCTCCTAAATTAAGCGTAAACTCTATTACTATCTTTACTAACTATTCTAAGCTCTTTAGTCTAAGTATTAGTATAGGTATAATTTTATAGACTAGGAGGTTTATACGCGTTATAAACTAGGAGGTTACTATTATATATAGTTTACTCCCTAAATTAATAAGAGTTCTAGTATAGGATACTTAATTAACTAGTACTAATACTAGTAGGGATTTACCCCTTATATACTACTTAGCCTTACGCTAATAGACTACGATCCTACCGTTTAACCTCCTCTAGTTCGTAACTTTACTCCGGACTATAACTATAGCTAGAGTTCCTTATTTCCTAATTTAGGCTCCTTAATATCTTTAGTCTTATCCTCTAGTAATAGCTAGACTACTATAGCCTAGGGAGGATGAGTAGGCTTATATAGGCACTTACTAATAAAGTAAGCGTTACTACTATAACGTAGATAGAGCTTAGATATACGTTATTAGCTTACTTCTATATCTAATACCTACTTAGCACGCTAGATAGCTAAGTAGGCTAGACTAGTAGGCTCCTATTCTATAGCCTTAGGGGCGGTACTTATTTAATTTAACCGTCCTTATAGCGTTATTATAGTACTACTAGGGGCCTAACCTATTAACCTACCTTTATAGAATTAGCTATTAGCCTAGTAACCGCCGTTACGTATACTACTATTATTATTTCTAAGTCTCTCTATAGAATTACTAACTTAGGTAAGAAGGGCTATATACTAGTCCTAAGACTCTCCTCCTAAGGCTAACCCTACTATCTAGGCTAATAATTTACGGCTTAGCGCGTTCTCTAGGAGGCTAATCTTAGCTAAATCTAGCTACTTATCACCCCTAGCTAACTATAAGACCTAATTAAACTTAGTAAAAAACTTCTAGAACGGTGCTCCCTACTAGTATAACGCGTATATCTAGTGTTACGCGTTTACTACTTAGTAAGGATTACTATAGATTAGCTCTAGGTACGTAAGTAGTTACTTAAAGGTCATGCTAGGATCATTCCTATATTATTTAAACTAGGGCGTTATTTAGTAGGCGGCTTTACCGCTAAGTTTAGCCTAGATAGTAAATAACTAAGTCTTTAGCGCGTAGTTAGTATAGTCTAGGCTTATCTTATTATAAACTATATCTATCTACGCGTCTAGCCCGTCTCTATTACCCTTATAAATAGGTATCTCTAGTAAGATCTTAGTTAGTTTACCTACTTAGCGTTTATGCTCCTTCTTATTAGCCTAGTAGGCTATCTATTACTATAGTAACTAAATAATATTAGGATCTAATAGACTAGTAGTTAGTTAGTAGTATAGCTACTAGTTCTACTATTACGTGTAGAGCGCTTCCTACTACTATTAGTATACCTATTCTATAAGGTAGGCCTACTTATCTAGGGGTAACCCCTACTACTACTACTATAAGGCTGCCTACTAGGCGGCCTAATTATCTTACTACTATTACTATAAGGCTACCTACTAGGCGGCCTAATTATCTAGCTACTACTACTTTATTATCTATTAATAACTAATTAAATGTTAGGAGATTAAGATATAGATACGTAAGTTAACTCCTTTTTTATAGTAATAATTAGTTATAGTAAGCTAGTCTTATAATAGTAGGATTAAAGTACTAATCTAAGTAAGTATATATAGAGAATTAGTACTTTAAGCCTAATACTTTAACCGTAGGATCTATCTAAGGATGTAAATAGTTAGAAACCGTAATATATAGCTTATATATAATTTTTATAGGTTTCTTACCTAAGAAGTATACTAAAATAATAAGTACTCTTTAGGTTAAAGAGAGTTCCTTCTTAGGCTACTTATTACTAAAGATTAGCCTTATAGAATTATATAGTACTAAAATTATAGTAAAGTAAAGGTATTAGGTATATATAATACGAGTTTTACATCTTATATTATAGGGAATTCTTACTAATACTTTTAGCCTAGAACTATATAACTAAGAGTAAGCTACCTACTCTTTAGGAGTATTCCTTACTTCTAAAACTATTAAATTAGTAATATATAAGATGTTAAATTATATTACTAGAGACTTTAAATCTAACGTACTATCCTATTAGTATGAGCTACATCGGGGAACCTTACTCTTCGTTAGATCTCGGTTAGCACCGTAGCATTCGATCTAGGCGAGCCTTCGGGTTAAAGTATCCCGGAAAGACCGATTGAGGGGTGCTAAATGAGCCGACTTGGTGAGTAAGTAGTGGCTGAAAACAATCGCTGGACCACGTTGAAGTGAATAGTGGTCTTTTGATGCAGGGAGTCTACAAAAAATTCCATCGAGCTCTCTCTTCTCTCCGTGAGTCCATCTTTGGCTCTCATAAGCCTGATCCAACTCAACCAGTCCTCTGAACTTGTTCCACTTCCTCAAATCTCATCAGATTACGAGATATGGGGGCTCAAACTACATCGGCTTCCCCGGGTTCGTTTTGCTCGGAGGCGATTAGACCGAAGACTCGCTGACGTGCCCATCGTCTTCCCGATGGACTCGGTCGGCGCGCCTCGATGGCGCTGAGGCCTTCCAATTTGCGTGATGGCCGATACTTGGCAATCAGGCCGACGCAGCCAAGACCCTTGTCACCACCCTTTTGGCCCTGGGACAACTTCATGAGCACCGTCATGTGGCACAGAGCAGCGTGCCATTTGCCTGTTCAAGTAGTTCTCTTATACTTTCTCCTGCAAAGCCAACGGCGATCTACACAAGATTTCTCCACAGTTCCGGCGCTGAGTTTCGGCTCCACAACCAGCTTCGCACTGGTTCCGGGCGTAAGATGCCTTTTATTAGGCGACTAAAGCGCGGCCAAGCCCGTGTAGACATTTGTCAAAGATGGGAAGGTGTTAAAATCATCGGCGCCGTCGCCAGGCGGATGGCTGTTCAGTTTCTTCGTTCACCTCTCAATCACCGGCGCCATGTTCAGCAGAAGGCGCTCGCTCTGGTCGACTATACACTTAGTCCTTTTGGCAGGTCTTTCTTCATCTGCTGAAGCTGGAGATGATCGAGTAATGTAAGTACTACGACGCTGTCTTTTGATTCGCTCCACAATTCCTCTTCTGCGACAAGAGAAGATTCTCTGTCTGTAAAATGCTTGAAAAGCCGTGTTTATCGCAAAAGTCATATGAGTGACTTGGCTTAGTGGAACGCAAAGATTAGCTCAGTAGCCTCTGAGCAACCACAGGTCACCTGGATCAGCTTTTCGTCTCCGTTCTTAGTCTTTTGTGACCCGAGCATGCAACGGTTCTAACATTGATCAGCACAAAGGACATCTATCCGAATAGTGTCCAATCAGACTCGACGTCTGATTCTCTGTCCTATTCAGACTCGTCGGTTCTTTCTCTTAGTGGATCGAATCCGTCAGTTGTGCTGGACTATGGCACCGAAAGTGCGGGCTTTCCCTTCTTCGAGGTCTCAGACGTTTCGGCTGGCGGAGTTCAAATCGAGTTGAGATACTCGGAGGCCAGGGCCTATCTTGATCTACCTCACGCAGACGGACCATGGACCTTCTCAAACGGGCTGAGCAACTCATTCCGAGTCGAGACCTTCAACGTTACCGCGCCAGGTCGCGTGCAGTCGTTTTTCATTCAAGGTGGTTTGAGGTGGCAAGGTATCAAAGCCTTGACCGACGGCAGCGTCGTCATCTCTCGTGTCGGGCTCGCTTCAACTAGCGATAACACGCCACTCCAAGATCTCCCTGGATACTTCGAATCGTCCAACGAGACTCTGAACCAGATTTGGGGGCTCGGCGGTAGAGCGTCTCAGCAAGCGTGTGTTGCCAACGGTTCTGCGCCATCGACATGGGAAATCACCAATCAAGGAGCATTCGTCCGTGGCCAGGCACCGGCGCAATCTGCTCTCGGGCCAGACTTCAGCAACTACACCTTGTCTTTCAGCACCAAGATTGTTCGCGGCGGCACAGGATGGCGTGTTGCCTCGGGTGTGAATGGCTACGGTCCATATCTGGTCCTGACGAGCGAGTACCCTGACGGAACATTTGTCAACACCAACCACACTCTTCTCCCGCCGAATACACTCGTCACTGGGTTTGGCTATTCCATTGTCAATCAAACTACGCTCACAACCGGCCCAGTCGTTCAGTATCCTGTGGATTTGGATGTCAAGGAGAATGAATGGTACCACATTTCTACCACGATCGACGCTACGGGGTATTCCGTATCCATCAACGGAAGCAGTCCAGTCTTTGTGTCAAACACCAACACTGTGTCGGACTGGGCATCCACCCTCGGCGCGACTGGAGATCCAACACTTGGGACCTGGGGCTTTGGGCCGTTCCAGGACCAAGAGGCATACATCAAAGACGTCACTGTCACTGCAAGTAACGGCACGATCCTCTACAACAACCCAATGACGAACGAGGCCACTCTGCTGGAGTACGGCGTCGGGCCCAACACGCGCTCGGTCTGCCTTGACGGCGCCAAACGCGACCGCTTGGTGTGGTCAGGGGACTTTCTGCACACAGCCTTCATCCTCAGCCACTCAACCAACCGCACCGACTTCCTCTCCGAGAGCCTATCCTTCCTGCTGGACTGGCGCGGACCCGCGGGCTCCCCCTTCGCCAACCTCGCCGGCATGTCGCCCAAGCTGGGCTCGTCGACCCAATACATCGACGCCTTTACAGACGCGTACGCCCTGCTGGACTACCAATTCCTGTTCCTCGCCGCCGCGGGCGAGTTCTACCAACACTACGGCGCCGAGGCGCTGCCCGCGCTGCGGTCTCGCTGGGCCGAGCTGAAAGACCTCGTCACGGCCATCCAGCCGCTCGTCAATAGCGAGACGGGGCTCATCAGCACGTCGGCCTCGCTGCCGGGCGCCTTCTTCCTCGGCGTCTCCAACGGCACCGCACCCAGCGCCGCCTTCGTCTACGCACTGCGCCGCATGTCCAGCGTCGCGACGGCGCTCGGCGACGACGGCAGCGCGGCGGCGTGGACAAACACTGCCGATGCCGTTGCCGCTGCTGTCAACGCGCTGCTCTGGGACGACGCGCGCGGCACGTACGCCACGGACATGGCCACGCGGCAAAATGCGTCGTCCTCCGTGTCCGGCACCGCCTTTGCCATCCTCTCCGGCACGGCAAACGCAACGCAAGCCGCATCGGCCGTCGCAGCGCTCGAATCGCTGCGCTGCGGCGTCGGCTACAAAGACAACAGCGCGACGGCGTGCACAAGCGCAACGCACATCTCGCCAAACACCAACGGCTTCCTGCTGCACGCCGTCTTCGCCGCGCTGCTCACCTCGTCGTCCGACCACTCCACGGGCGGCGCCGAAGCCGCCCTCGCCCACCTCCTCACCCAAGAATGGCCCGCCATGCTCAACCCCGCCTACGACTCCGGCGCCAGCTGGGAATACATGACGCCAGGCCTGAACGACACAACTCCCACCCCGGCGCTCGACGCGTATACGTCGCTGGCGCATCCGTGGGGCGGCGCGCCGTCGTACGTGCTGCCCATGTACGTTCTCGGGGTGCGAGCGACGGTGGCCGGGTTCGCGCAGTGGGAGGTCGGCGTGCCGGCGTTTGAGGTTGTCAGGCGGGACTTGGGGGTCACGTGGGCGAGGGGGAGGGTTCCGGTTGTGGGGGGGAGTGTTGGGGTTGAGTGGATGTGGGAGGGTGAGAGGGTGAGTGTTAAGGTGCAGGCGCCGAGGGGGACGAAGGGTAGGGTTAGTGTTTTGGGGAGGGAGGTTAGGGGGGAGGGTGTTGTCGAGGTTGAGGGGGGAGCCGAGCGCGTTGTCGAGTTTGATTTGGTGTAGGCATTGCCTGCGATGGAGACGTTGTCGATTTTTGCATGTACATGTGGTAGAAATGAGGAAGCACGACCGCTTCGAGATACCACATAAACATTGATTGGCTCTGTAGACTGTCTGTCAGCCTCCACTGACTACAATTTACTCCCAAATGGCTCACTTCAGCGGAAACGAGTATTTTCTCTCGATAAAGCGCCTCCTTCAGCCAGTCGGCGTGCAACTTCTAGAGACGCGAGACAAAACGGAGAGCAGCCCTTCCCATCCCTTCCCATCGCTGATGGGTCAGTTGGTTGACCGCAAAAAAACAGAAAAACAAAATCTTACAAAGTAAAATGGTCCACCATACTCTTTTCCTTCCTCCCTTCCTCCCTTCCCACCTCCCGACCTTTCGACCCCTGGCCCCTAGCCAGCCAGCCAACCAGCCAACCAGCCAAACTAATAAGCATCCCCCCAATCCACCTTGCCCACCTCATCCTCCTCGTCCACGACGCCCGCCCTCCCCCTCGCCCTCCTCTCCTCCTTCTCCCTCGCCCGGCGCTCCTTGCGCGTCACCAGATGCGGCGTCACCGGCGTGACGGGCGTGAACGGCATGTACGGCGAATACGGCGTCATGGGCACGCCACCGCCGGCTGTGCCCGGCGACCGCAGCCGCGACGCTGGAGATAGTAGGCCACCACCACCACCACCACCGCCGCCGCCGCCGCCGCCGCGCGGGTCGCGGCGGCGCGTCTCGAGCACTGTCGTTTTGGTCGCGATGGGTGAGTAGGCGTCAGAGTCGGGGTGGAGCGCGCGGAAGGGGAGCGTGCTTGTGCTTGATGCGGCGGAGTGCTGCTGCTGGTGCGGCGGCCCCTGGGATGAGTGCGTCGCGGTGGCCAGACGCAACGCCGGCGGCGGCGGCGGCGGCGGCGGCTGATGAGGCCGGTCGAGCAGGATGGGAACGGTCGCGGCAGTAGGAGACGTTGGTGTTTGCAGGGGAAAGTGTGGGGGCGAGCTATTATTCGTCGCGCCGCTGTTGCGGTACGGGTCCTTGATGGGACTAGAAGTAGAGCGGCGCCCAGGAAACTGCTGCGGCACTTCGGGCCTGTAATACGTTGGCGGGCGGTCGAGGTCGTCGTAGCGGAAGGGGCCCAGGGACTCGGCCGTTGTCGGCGTGTCCACCGTCGTCGTCGCGGACGGCGGCTCAGGAGGTGGCATTGGGTTGTAGTGGCGTGGCGAGAGGGGCGTCCGCGCCTCCTCGTCGCGCTCGGCGGCCGAGAAGCGTGGGATGGGGCTGCTGATGCGCAGGTTGCGGATGGAGCGGCGTGGTTTGCTCTCCGAGGAGCCGTAGGATGGTGTGCGCGCCCTCGAGAAGAAGCCGCGCGGCGAAAGTGATTGCGGATCTTCCTGCTGCGTACCAAAACCTTGTCCTTCTCTTAGAGTGGGTGGAGGCCCGGAATATTGACGACGGCTGCCACCAGATGAGTGGATGGCGCGCACAGGGCTCTGGGGCGAGGGACTGGCCGGACTGGGAGGGTAGAGCGAGTTGGTGTTGAGCCTCGCCGGACTCGTGACAGCCTCCCTGGTGGCCTTTCTGATGCTGTCCTCATCTCCAAGCTCCTCGGCAGACTCGCGCACCTTTTGCTTCCTCCTCTCCTCATCATGCTCCATGACGGCCGCATACAACATCTCCATCTCGCGCTGGCGCCGCTCCTGCTGATTGCGCAAAAAGTGTTGATCGAAGGACGCCATGCTCTCGGTTGCGCTGAGCGGACTGGTAGGCACGCTCTCGGGGTTTGTAGTCGCCGGGTTTCGTTTGAACGCCTGCTTCAAGCGGCTGGGGCTCTGCGGCGCCCACCATCTCGACCGCGTCGTCGAGCCGGGCGACATGGGCGACAGCTCGAAACCATTGGCCTGGTTGGCCTTGACCACGTCGATTCGCTCATGCACCGCGCGCCGCATCTTGCGTCCAAACGTGAGGAGTGAAACGCCGACCAGAAAAACAAAGGCCAGGTAGGCGCCGATGATACCGCAGACCTGGGCGGGAAGACGGCTCCTGTCGTCCAGACTGTCCTTCGCGGCCGGCGCAGGGTTTTTGGAAAAGTCGACGTCAAAGGCTCCCGGGGTCGAGAGTGCGCGTCGGATGGTGAGCAGGAATAGTAGTGCCGGACCACGAGTGTCTCTGAACATGATCTCTCATGGGAGCGGTGGCTGATGAACCCCCAAGGCGCGACAGAGCTGCAACAGCGACATAACACTGGAGACTCGGGGGCTGCATGGGAAACGTATATATCAGGGAATCCGGACGACCAGAACACTGAGTTGGGCCAGTGAGAGGTGCGCTCGTGCATTTTCGGAGCTGATTGGCCAGCTGTAAGCGCCCGTCCGTCGTCTTCACCTTCGGTTGCACCACGATACCCCGGTGGTTCGAGTGATGAGTGTGTGCAGCTGCAGCGCCGTGCAGAAGCGGTGATGTGGCTGCTGTTGGTAGTCTGATCGAGTGGTCGCAGAGGCAGAGCCGGCCGCAGGAGTCGACTCGACGTTGGGTGAACAACGCCAAAGGGAATTGTCATCGGCTGTCTTCCTAAGCGCCTCACTGCGCCAATCACCTGCATTCCCCTTGCGTCTCCTCCGACATTGCCTGCTGCTGAACATGTCAATAATCTCCGTCTTTTCATCTAAGCGTTGCACAGCCTAACCCAATCCGCATCGCCGGCGAAAAAGCTTGTCGAAAAGAAGCACAGCAGAAGAACAAAATCGCGCTGCTACACCATGCAAAACATGCGTTTAAATCGTTGGAGAGACAAAAAAGACACAAGACACAGCCACGCTCTACCACAATCCTTCCCGAGACGCCGCATAACCGTGTTCCCTGGCCTCAAACGCCTGAAATGTCCCTGGTGCTATTGATGAAGGGTATCCAGTCTACCCTCGCTCCGAAACCAAACAAGCGATGCGAGTCTATTCTGTCAACTTCCTCGACCGCTGGTGCTGTGCTGTCTCTCAATCTACGCCCTCCTTCCCGCACGTCTCCTCTGTCCAATGCTCATGCCGCTTCCCGTCGCGTTCCCGGTGCTCTCGCCACTCGTCGCACCCACCCTGGTGACCGGCATCTTCTTAGGGGTACCGCTCGTGATCCCTACCCCACCCGCTTTGCTCTGTGCCTGTTTGGCAGCAGGCTGAACGGGCCCAGGCAGCTTGATCTTTTTGGGACTTTGGAGACGGCTTTTCCTGGCCGCTGCTGGTGTGGGAAGCTGTGATTGAGCGATCTTTGGCGGATTGGGTTTGGGGAGAGGAATCGGAGTTTCTTTGCGCGGCATCTCAGTGCTCTCTATAAGGGATGCTAGTGGGTCCGAACTAGTCGGCGCGTCTGCAGGCGTTTCTTTGGCTGGAGCGCTGGCCTTCTTTGGCCTCCCCACCTTGGCGGGGTTCTTAGCTTCAGATTTTGTCGTCTCGACTTCAGCTTGCACACTCTCGGGAAGCAAGCTTGCCGGCGCGAGCAGCCCTTTTGCCGGAGTTCCATTAGATGCACCGAGTCCCCTGGTGCGCCTTGCACGCGGTGTAGCAGCCTTTTTCGATTTCAGCCTCTCATCTACACCCCCGCTGGCCAGCTCATCGTCAGAAAACGAATCTGGCGTCGAATTCTCCTTGCCCTGGAAATAGACTAGCTGCTGGTCCCATTTGATTCTGCTCGCCTCGAAGATTTCAATCTCGGGATTGGAGCAAACGAGCGGAGGACCACTTGGCGAAGATTCGGCTTTTAGCGCCTCAGCTTGAAGCTTCTTAAGTCGAGCTGGTGCAGCCACCGCACCGCCCTTGTTGCGCCGAGTGTTTGTGCGTGTGGCAATCGCAAGTTCTTGTGCTTCGGTCTTTTTCAGCACGACTGGCTCATTTCCATCTGCACGGCGCACGGGAATGCGGTTCGGTGCCGCTGGAGTCGAGGGAATGCGCGTCGTTCGTGCCCTGGAGCTACGGCGCGTTGACTTGGCTTCCGGGGCGGCTTCTTTCTTTTCTGAAAGACTTTGACTTAACGTGAGATCTGCCGCAATGTCTTCGTTCGCCTCTGAAGTCGTCTCGGCAGCCAAAGCTTTGGCCTCAGCCTCAAGCCTCGGTTTCTTAATCGAGGACTTTGATTCCTCCTCGGACCTTGATCGCTTCGATGGAGAGTCGCTGAGAGGGGAGTTTGGGTCTTTGGTTTCGAGAGCCACTCGTGGTGATGCAAGAGCTTGTCGGACGCGGCCTGAGTCCCGACGATTCGTTAAGGATTCGCGCTTTGACATTGACGCCGTTCGGTTTGCTTTTGCAGCGTCACTGCGAGAGAGAAATTCCTTCAAGTATGCAGTGTCTGCATCAGTGGGTGATTCCAGGGTGGCATCCTCCTCTGAAGTATCATCCTCCCTGGAAGACAGATTGTCTGGAAGATGCAGCGTCAGAGTATCTGCAACCGAAGCGAATCTGGGTGACTCCGTATTGGAGAGCGAAGGTGATGGCATGTCGATCAACGATCCATCCGCATCTTCAGATCCGTCGCTACCGGTCACATTCTGCTCCGCTTCCGCGACTTCTGGCTCCTTCTCCTCCTCATCGGCATCGGGTGCTTCGCCGAAAAGCGAGCTGGCACTGAATTCCAGGTTGGGCCTTTTAGGTGGTTCTACTTTGCTCGACGAGGACGTAGCATCTTGAGTGGAGTCTTCAACCCCGTCAACAAGATCTGCGGATTGATCAGGCTCCTCCCGCTCCTCCAGCTTGGCCTCGTTTGGTGGCACATCCGGCTCTTGGGCGACACGGTGGTCTTCAGGTGCATCCGCGGGCCGTTCTAATCCTGGTTCAGCCACAGATTCTTGCACTGCAACATCAGCTTCTGGCCCCTGAGAAGCGCGGCTGGCAGTCGCCGTCTCTGGTATTGCTGTCTCTGAATGTGGAGTCTTTTGATCGTCCAATTCAACTTCACTCTTGGTGTGACTTTCCGTACAGTCAGTGATGAGATCCTGATTGACCAAATCAGAGTTCACAGTGGCCTCAATCGGCGCGTCGTCCGGAGCCGCGGTCGTGGAAGACGTCGGTTCTGGCTTGATTTCTGAGTCTTGGACAGTGGGTTCCTGCTCTCCCACGACATCGATCATTTGATTCTGAGGTTTGTCATCCGGTGTTTCCGTTGGGGCGGGATCGGAATTCTCCAGCTCTTCCGCCCCTGGCGACTTTTGATTCCCGGGATCCGCAACGTTGCTCTCGGCCGCTTCATTTTGACCAAAGACCTCGGCGGATTCCGTCGAGCTATTACCGGGTTCAAGAGAAGGATTGGCAGGGGCTGTATCAACCTCGGAAGATGTGTCCTGGACCTGTTCTGCTGCGTCCAGTTTAGTCGTGGCTCCCTCTTGATCCTTCTTAGTGGTCTGCTCGACCACTTGCTTCCCAGCCTCTTCTTCCCCAGCAGCCAACGGTGACACGGTCTCTTTTTCGAGCCCATGGCCGGTTTCCTCAACGGCGCCCTCGGAAGTCGTTTTTTCTGCAGTGTCTGCCTTCATGGTTTCGGATTGCGCAGTGTCCGTGGAGTGGGCGTCTCGACCGTCCGTGTTTTGCTCGACTTTCGTAACGGTCACACTGTTCTTGGATTTGTCACCAGTCCAAACAGAGCCAAAAACGGCAGGGCTCGACTCGGCGAGGTCCGTAGAAACGAGTTTTCCTGCGTCTGTCAGCCTTACACACCACGGATCCAAAAGCGCTTATACGAACGTGCAATCCTCCCACTGTGTCTCCGCGGCGAATCATAGCGCGTCGGCGCGAATGCTTTGCTCTTGGGCCTGACTCTGCCGGGCGTCGCCGTTGGATCTGTCGGCGGCGCGTCCAAAACGCGTTTCTTGACAACCTTCCTCGGACTCTGCATGGCACTCTGATCGCCCTTGTTCAGCGACTCTTTCGCATCACCCGCCTTTGCCTGTGATCGAGTCGTCCGCAATTCGTTGCGCTTCCAGACTTTGCGATACTTGCCATTCCGCGCAAAAGGCGAATGCGGCTGGCGTTCCCAAGCACGCGGCGCCTTGGCCAGAGGGAGAGCGGCGGGATCAAAGGCAGACGCATCGGTGGCATCCCAAGAAGCGTCGAAGGTCGTAGGTCGCGTGGGTTGTCCTTGCTCCGCGGGCGGCGGTGTGGACGTTGTTGAGGGGGAGCCGGCCATGATTTGGCAGAAAGCGCGATGGAAAACTGCAAACGAAGAAGAATTCGAGAGAATTGGACGCCACGCGATCCAGTCTCACTCAGCCGACGCGAGGGTAGAAAATATGGATGCGTAGGCGCTGTTTGGGTAGTGATGTTTTCGTCGTCTCTGGGATGTAAACATGGGCGTGCAGATCACAGCGTGGCCGTTGCCGAGACGCCGGACTTCTGCCGGCCCGTCGCGCTCTCGATTTTGGAACTACAGGTACCTACGCCGTCTCTCTACGGCGTTCAATTGCTTGATCTTCGCACCTCTACGACGACTTGGATCGCAGTATTCGAAAATGCCTCCGCCGAAGCCGAACGGCAAGAAGCTCCCCAAGCGCCCGCTGCCCCCTCTCCCGAAGCTGCGCGTCAAGAACCCAAACGTCGTCGAGCCCAACCCATGCCTGGGTGTCATGTCGTCAGTACTAGGTACGTCGAAGCTTTATCATTGCCGAGTACACTAGAACTTTTGGAAAGAGAGCGTATGAGAAGTCACGATGATGGAGAAGCCAAGGGAGCCAATCATTGGAGAATGAGGGCCCTCAAAACCTTTGTAGTGGACGGACATGTCCATAGAGTAACGTGCTGACGGTCAACGTACAGGATGCTGGGCTTCGCACGGTTACAACGTGGCCGGCTGCGCACAAGTTGAGGCGCAACTGAGAATGTGCATGGACGCGCCGGTAAGACTACCATCTGCGCCAAACCTTTGCAAACCCATCGCAACTCTGACCACACGGCTGCAGGTACCCAAGGTGGCCAAGACGAACAACATCAACTACCACCTGTCGCGCATGTACCCCAAGCTCGTCGGTCCTCACAAGCGGAAATAGAGAAGCAGGGCGCATTGGATTTGGCACGCGACCAACTCTTCATCTACGATTTTCGTGTCTTGTGTGGCGCTTTTGTGGAGGTGGGCAATGTGATGCACTTCAAGAAGAGCAAGACTGTCTTTTAAAAATGTGCATATAACAGGGATGGCGTTGGGATGGATATACCACAATTCTCGTACCTCACAGAAGCCTCGTGGAAGAGAAATGTGCGTGATGGGATGAGATGCTTTCATTTGTGAAGATTGCGCAGCAGAAGAATCAAAAGCTCGAGACAATGAAGAGAAGATCACAAAGCAAGCACTAGTCGTTCTAGAGACAAGTCCAAGAGCTAGCCTTTTCGAGATCGCGTTTGAGATCGCGTATCATTTGAGTCATGAGCACAATGGATGTCGAAATAAACGAGGCTTTTAACCATCGCGGTTGCATCTAAGGAGCTGTCGTTCGACGCTACGTCTACACTGAAGGAGCTGTCGTTCGATAGTACAGTCAAACCTCACCAGCAGCCATTGCCGTGAGCGGTAGCGATGATCCGGGCAAAGCATAAGCGTCGGTCAAGAGGAAAAGCAACACGGCTAGACACCACCAGGCACAGGTCAAAGCAACCGCACATCATAAAAAGAAGCGCGCTTGGCGACTCGAACTGAGGCGCTTTTACTTACGCTTTTCGGTCGATTTCCCTTTTCGGAAATTAGGAATGCCTGGAACAAAAAAAAAAAAAAAAAAATGACAATGAGGGTTCAAGGTGTAGAAACACAAGAAGGGGTTTCCAGTGTTCTTACACATTGAACCCCCACTAGTCTTTTTGTCTGCTTTTGTTGCCTTATAAAGTGTGTTTGAGCAGGTGTGGGAATTTGGGTTCACGATGGTCTGTCAAATGGAGGCTTTGATTGTGAGGCGACATCACCACAGTTGGCGACTTGAACTGGCGCACCTCTATGTTCTCTCCTATGCGACCTACGGACTCCTGGTCTTTCCACACGGACTTCGTCTCCGTTTGACTAACGCGCATCGACAGGGTCAGCAAGACACCAGCCTCTGTTACCATCCTCCCTCTTGGACAAGAGCGGCATAAGACGTACGGACTTTGAAGCATGCAACAACTGGAATTGCCAGCTCTTGCCACATGTCTTCTTTCTCTTCATCGTCCACCTCTTCCGCTTCATGAACAGGGCTCAAAGCCCGTCTCAGGTATGTGCGGTTGTGCGCTCGGCGCCAGCTTGCGCCCGACCCTTGTCCAGCTGCGACTCGGTTCGCGGCTCTTCCACAGCCTCAGCTGCTGCTACTTCCGCAGTCATCATCTGCGTGGCTTCATGACGCTCTACACAGCTAGCCCAGTCTACTCCAGCATCGCCAAGGAGCACCCATCACTCATCCGTGGAATCTTCCTTCGAAATCAAGCTTGAGCAACAGGTTTTTCCACCGCTACTTCAGCTGCGCTCTTGGCCAGCCTGTCCGCCATGACGTTGTACTTGCGCGGGACGTGCCAGAAGCCAATTACAATGTCCTCGGGCTCCTCAAGCTCCTTGATCTTCTCGTCAATCTTGAGGAAGAGATCGAGGTTGCCGGGCGTCTTGCCCGACGCATTCTTGAAGCCTTTGGCCTAACACAAACACTGGGGTAAGCCTATGAATGATCTCTCGCGGCGTGCAGGTCAAATGATTAGTGGTGATCACTAACCTTCCATTTGGGCAGCCATTGCGTCATGCCCGCCACGACGTACTCGGAATCGGTTGCAATGACCAGCTCCGTCCGCTTCTCCTGAGCCACGGGCATCGGATGCGTCTTCCTCTCGCGAAAGTGCTTCATCCCCCTCGCAATGCCCTCATAGGCCGCAATCAACTCGGCCCTTTGGCTGGTCACGTGTGCTTCGTCGTGGAGCGGCAGACTGTACGACTGGTCCTCGGCCGTTCCGACGACGACGCCGCAGCCCGCGCGCGCGTCTTGCTTGCCGTTGTTGAGGCAGGCGCCGTCGGTGAAGACGAGCGAGCGGTGGTGGCAGACGTGGCCGTCGCGTTGGTTGTTGTTGCCGCTGAAGGGGTGGATGCAGCACAGCGAGAAGTATTCCCCGCACCACTCGCACATGCGGATGATTTCTTCGATCTGGTGTTGCTGGATGAAGGGACAGAGCAGCCATTTTCGCCCGATTACTCCTAGCTCTTCTTGCGGCTGCAGTCCTGGTGCTTTTTTCCTTAGCATGCTGGAGATTTGGCGGGCAAAGGACGAGGAATAAGAGAGGTGAAGGGGTGCGGATCAAGTCGGATGGAAAACGCGTCTGCGTACGGGACGCACTAACTGAGTCAGGCAATTGGTCGACGTCCGACTGCTGTGAAAGCATCGAGTCAAAAAAAAGTGGTCCAGTCGAACCACCTCTCACTAAATATGTGCTGTTGGTTGGCTGACTGATTTCAATTAGTCAAAAGCCTCAAGTGAGTAATCTGTTGTGTTTTCTTGCTGTCGACGGAAGACATCACCCGACTCTGTCTACGAACGATGCTCCTGCAGCTGCAGGCGGCGTCTGTGTAACTCGTTGGAGCTTGAAAACACCAAAACAGCCAGTCGCAATCACCAGCCACCTTTGCCTCTCGGAGCATTTAGCTCGAGCCCGAGTGCCAAAATTCAGGACAGAAATGGCAAAGTTGCGGGGCAGACTGGGGTTTGCTGTTTGCATCAGCAACATCTTTTCAAAATCATTAGTATATAATTTGTTAAAACCCCTTCCCACTATACAGCAGAATCCGAAAACGTTTATGGATTGGTGGCGTAGTGGTAACGTATGTCGTGGGTTAACATCGCTTCCATGGCAAGTCCCAGGTTCAACTCCTGGTCAATCTGACACTATCTGCTTTTGCTCTTTCTTTTTGCCATTCTTTTTGTCCGCTGGTGGTACAGAGTGGTAGCGTGGGGTCCGTGTCAGTGCCTTGAACCGCGGTCGATACTGTAGCGAGGAGAGAGTGTCGTGGGTGGGAACCAAACATGGGCAAGCTGACAAGGCACCTGTAGCCAGCGTGAGCTTTTGCTGTCTGCCATGGTCATACGAAAAGGACTCGACAGCTGTTGTGGTGGAATGTCAGGAGGACGAAGGCACGAAACCTGTATGCAAAATTGGCAAACGCAAGTGCAAAAAAAGATCAATGCTTCAAAATTCAGCGAAAGCAGACATTCCATGAACAGCGAAGCCCTCAGTATTCTAGATTCCCTGGCTATCCAACTCCGCTGCTTGCTTAGCAAACATGTCAGCAAGGCTATTCTGCTCCCTCGGGATATGCATGAAGCGAATCGCCACAGCCAAACCGTCCATCCTCTGAATCCGCGCGATTCAATCTGCAGAAACAGATCGATGTTGACGGGCGCCGTGCCATTCGAAGTCTTCATCCCATTTTCCTAACGCAAGATGAAGGTTAATCGACAATCATTGCAAATCCGCAAACAAACCACGTACCTTGCACCGCGGCAACCACTCCGTCACCCCCTTGACGACGTACTCCGAGTCCGTCGCCGCAATCACCTCCTTCCCCTCGTTGCCCCGGACGCCGCTCTTCCTCTGATGCGCACGCTCGCGCCGTACACACCCTCATCGATATCCTCAACGGCTCCCATGAGCTCAGCACGCTGGCTCGTCTTCGGGATAGCGTAGCAAAACAGGTGAGAGTGTTGCTGATTCTTTCCCACGCCCACCGCAATGCCGTAGCCGCCGGAGGCGCCGCGCTGGCCATTTTTGGAGCAGGCGCCGGCCGTGAAGACGACGCTGCGGTGGTGGCAGATGGCGTTTGGGTGCAAGCTGCAGTGGTGGAAGAAGAGGCCGCAGTCGGGGCATGCGCGGATGCGCTCTGTGGGGATGAGTAAGGCGGCTTCGGCGCTTGGTTGGAAGAGACGAGGGGGGGTTTCGTACACGGGCTTTTGCACCACGTGAGCGAAACCAGATAGAAGCATTTTGTCTGGTGGTGAATGCTTGTACCTCTTGCCGAGCGAACGTCAGGATTAAGTACCTCTAATTCGGTCTTCTAGGTGCCTTCGATGTTGTTGGGAGGTGGTGTTCCAGCCGCAGGCTAGCCGGAGACTAGACACTGTTTCCGCTTAACACCCAGGCAGAGGGCGAAAGCCACAAGAAGTGTGTCGCGAAACGTAAAGTGAATAGACATGACGATCACCGGCCACCGTGGGGGGCTCTTCAAGTCAAGAACTGCTGCAAAATTCTGATAAATTCGTCGTCTTCTCCGAGAGCCGCCTGCCCTGTCTTGACTCCCTGTATGCACTGTCAACCGCTTGAACCAATCTTGCACATCTGAAGGATCACCCCTGCTTCTCAAACGTAAACAACCTTCAAGTCAACATTTGAACACCCGTAGATGGTCCTCTGGCCCTGGCTCTTAACACTGAGGACAATGTCGCCCTCCTTGCCATTCGATCCAGGGACTTCCGACACGGGGCATGCCATCCACCCACCAGTCCATCCTGCGTTAATCCCATCCTTGAATCCAAGTAACTCATTGTTGACGATGCCCACCCCAGGAGTTCCCTCTCCACCGCACGCACTGGCGTCGACAGTGTTTGCCGAGGGCACCGTCGCCGTGCCACCAGGCGTCACGACAATACCGCCGGTGGTGCCCTCGCCATCGCCGTTTCCGCTCCGATCGAGGTTGACAGTCGTGTACGTCGTGCCATTGTTGTCGTGGGTCCACTGCGCCCACTTGTCACCGCCAGACGGGACAAGGTAGACGGAGCCCATGCAAGCCTTGTCGGTGACAGGTTTGAAGACAGCCTCGTACGACGAGACGTCGGGCGTGAAAGGGAAAGCCGTGACCTTGGCGACGAGCTTGAACGGAGCGGGTATCATGGGGCCGCGAGAGTCGAGTGTCGCTGGAGCGGCGGCTGCAAGAGGCAGCAGCAGCGGGAGCAATGTGGCGGCCTGAGGAAACATTGTGAAAGTGCTGAGGATGTTGGGGTTGAGAAGATGATTCGATGCGTTTTTGAAAATGCACTTGGTTGGTAGAGTTGAAGGAGGCGTTCTGCTGTACTGCAGTACCATGACCTTTTCGATGCTCTTTTATATGTCTTCGTCACATCTTGCGTCCACGCCGTACGCCGCCCCTTGGCTCATTGCTGACACGATCTGCTACGGAGGATTGTAACCTGCTCCGGTGAATTGTGCTGGAAGTGAGCAGCATCCGAACAAAATCAAAATGACATCAACGTTCCAGTAGGGAGAACCAGCAGTATTCGTAAAATTTGCGGTGAGCTAGACAATCACTGGGCGCCACAAATACCAAAATCGGTCGTTGTGGGGGTTAGCGCTGATGCGCTGCTCTCCTTGCGGAGGCTGAGCTCTGTTGCTGACTCCGCCATGTCATTGGCTTGCTTAGCCTTATGCTAGTAGATGTAGCTGTATGTGGCGGATACATGCCGAGAAGAATGAGGGCGACTGCAAACTTCTCTCAAATTCTTGTCGAAGTTGTAAGCATGTGCTTCTCTGACATGGTGTTCGTAGGATCCAGTCCAACTTAGGCAAATCGCGCTCCTATCCAGGTACTCGGTTATGGACAGCTGTTGTACGACGTGCAACGTAGATTAGACTGGAGCTGGAAAAGGCCAGTCAGACGGCTGAAATTCCGTGACAAGACCAACCAAGTCGTCCAACAGTGCGATTCTTTCCATTCGTCAATCGGAAGGGTAGATCCGAGAAAGTGCCTCAGCAGCAGGATGAGTGGCTTCCTGCTGGCTCGAGTCGCTAAGTCCGGTGCATAAAGGCAGCGGTCAGGTCGCACATCCTATGCGATTGTTGCTGAATGCCAGAGACCAGATTTGGAAATCCTCTTGGAAAACGGATTCGTGCTGCTGAGGGGCTGAAGCACTGCGAGTTTGTAACGCCATTCTGCTCCAGTTGCCTGCTCTTACCTCATGCTCGCAGTCCTGCCTCGGCGGCCTTTTTCAAGCCCTCTGCCCAGACCTTCAGGCCATCCTTTACCATCCATCCCGTGAGCCACTTGACAAAGTAGGCCATCGGACCTTCGAAAATCATGTACGTCCTGTACGTGCATCTTTCGCCTTCTGTTCCCTGCCCATCTCCCTCAATAACGACGTCGTTCACTCGGCGAGTCTTGAGCAACCAAGGCGGCATGCCCCAAACATCCCAGCATACGCGATAGGTGCCTCGCTCGCTTGAGCCAATGTCGTCAGGCGTTGAGAGCAGTGTGATTTCCTCGGTGCTGCCTCCAGGCACCACCACTTCCCGTCCCAAAATCCGCGTTCGCACCTCGAACTTGAGCACTTGTCCGACTTGTAATGGATCATCGCGTGGTCCGGACCGCGGAGCTGAGGGGTTCGGCGAGGGCTTTAGGACTTGGGCGTGTGGTACGAATCCGTTCCACTCTTTCCATGTTGAGCGGGAGGTCAAGAGGGCGAAAACAGCGGCAGGAGGCGCGTCGATAGAGACGCAATACGATGGCGTGAAGATAGATTTCGGAGACGAAGGGACGAACGAGGTTGACATGTTTCCTGAGACGATACTGTCAAGCTGGCAAGGTTGTTGTTTTGGCGAGGTTGATGCGGACATCGGATAGATGTGACTATGGGAATCGCATCTAATCTTATCAATCTTACATGTGATCTCGCGCTCGTGCGACCCACTTACAACGCGTCCCACTGCACTGAATGTTTTCCTCCACAACTCGACGGCCATGACATGACAACCCACCCAGAACGACAGGGGCTGACCTTTTATCCTGCGCATTATTTCGACAAGTCTCCGACATTCAACTCATGGGCTAAACTCACCGCGGCGGGCGTCCACGCCCTGCGCAAACCGCCGCCCGGGATAGGTAAGGACATGCAACATCCCGCCCAGTCTCTGTCCCAAGCTTGCTCCTCGCTAACATTGCATCTTCGCTCGTGTTCAGGGCCCTCAAACTACATTAGCAGTGCTGGATCACATAGACCACCTCACCAAACCTTCTACTATCTCAACCACCCTATCCGCTTCGTTCGTCTCGTTGGGACCGTTGTAGCCATCGAGGCGCCCTTTCCTCGTTTCGTCTTGCTCACGCTCGACGATGGCTCCGGTGCTACAATTGAAGTCAAGATCCAGCGGCTGCTCCCTGATCAGCTCGACGAAACGGGGACCCACGAAACCAACACAACCCTCTCCAACGTCCGCGTCGAAAGTAGCATTGGTGTTTTCGACGTCTTTGTCGATGGGATCCTCGTTGACATTGGGACGGTCCTCCGCGCCTCATGTACTCTCGACTCGTTCCGCAAAGTCAACCAGCTCTTGCTGGAGCGGTGCTCGGTCATTAAAAACACGGCCAACGAGGCGCGCAACTGGGCGGCGACAGCGGCGTACATGCGGGACGTTTTGGCCGGACCCTGGGTTTTGACCGCAAAAGAGAAAGCAAAGTTGGACGACAGGCATAGCCGAGAACAACGGGAGAAAAGGGACAAGGAGGTCAAAGAGGTCCAACGGAAAACGCTCAAGGAGAGAGCCAAGGCAGAGTGGTATCGGCTACGCGACGAGAGAAGGAGAGCCAATGAAGAGAAGCTGGAACGGAGAAGGCAGCGGGAAGAGGTCTTGATGAATCGTGGCGCACTTGTATAGCCGCGCTCTGTTTGGCGAATCTGGTCCCTGCCTGAAATCGGTCCCTCTGCTAATGTGTCCAGTCGAACGCTTCAGTCTTGCGTACTACTCTTGTATCTGGTTGCTGATATTTGTATCCATCATTTTGTGCCGCATATCATTGCAACAATGGATCGATTAATGATCACTACGGATACCCAAGACCATTGGCGTGTCGAAATTTTGGTCTTGAATACTGAACTTACGTGCAGGTCATCTGTCGGGCTATTCGTCATCGTTTGGAACTGCTCCAAGTAAGCTTCACGTCACTTCCTGGCCATGACACAAGAGTCGTTTTCTATAGCAGTCCATTCCAAGTCGTGCTATCGAAAATGATGAACCAGAAGCAGAACGCAACCAAAAGATAACGGCGACAAAGGCCGGAAGGAGCGTCGACCCAAAACCAGCAAAAACCAGAGGTCCAAGCAACCAAGCAGCCAAGCAAGCCATCATGAAGCACATCAAATCAAAAAAAAGATGTCCCAAGGATTGACGAGAGTTTTGAAACCCACTCTACCAAACACCCCAGGATATTTTCCCATCGATCCACAAAACTCCGATTCCCAAGCGCCCGCAAAGTCGTCGTCGTCTCTACCGAAAGCCGCGGCTGCGATTCCGCTTAGAAGAAGCTGTTGAGCCAGGTGAACCAGCCGTTGGTGACGGTGTAGACGAGGGAGCTCTCGCAGGTGTACGAGTCGGAGCCAGACGAGGGGTTGAAGGGGACGACGTCGGTGGAGGGGGAGACGGCGTTGTAGAAGAGGACGCACTGCATGCCGATGGCGACGCCGTTGCGCTTGACGGTGTAGGCGTTGAAGCTGCTGCAGGGCAGCCAGCTGCTGGGGTTCCACCAGTTGCCCGTCTTGCGGTTGAGGGCGACCTGGGCCGAGGCGTAGGCCGAGCAGACCATGGGGTCGAACGGGCCCGGGAAGAACTTGGAGCCCATGCAGTTGCCGGGCTTCTTGATGATGCCGCCGCCGTTGCAAGGCTTGCCCGAGCCCCACGTGTTGCTGCCGGGCTGGTTGCAGGTGGGCGGCTTGGTCGCCGTCGCGTTGGGCATGCTGTAGCCGTTGGAGCCGGAGATGACGACGTGGAAGCTGCCCTGGTACTGGCCGACGTTGGTGGCGGACTTGCCGTCAATGTAGGAGCCGTACAGCGAGCACTTGAAGTAGATGGTCGACGCGTTGCTGCAGCTGGCGTCGTTCTGCTCGTACAGCGGGTCGCGCTCGACGTAGATGTTGAACGACTGGCACAGCTTGGTGTTGTCGCAGAAGGCCGCGCATCCGGCCACGTCGTAGCTGTCGAGGGTCTTGTAGCCCATGTACGTGTTCATTTCCGTCGCGCCCTGGAGATCCTTGAAGGTCTGGGTGTAGATACCGCTTTGGCCCGGAACAGTGAGAGGAGCCTTGTTGGCATCGTCGTGGAACTCCTGATCAGCCAGAAAGGCCGTGTCGGTGTCAGGAGTCGGGACAACGCCGGCGCCAGTGGGCCTGACAGAGCAAGTGATGATGGGTGCCGTGGTCGTGGGCACGGTAACGACGCTGCTCGTGGCAATGACGCTGGTGATGGTGGCCGAAGCGCTTGTCAAGACGCTCGTGATGGTGGTTGCAACTGTCGTGCTGGCGCAGTTGACATACCAGTAGTTACGCTTCTTCAGCGTGGTGACTGGAGTGGCAACGAGGTTGCTGGCAGCGCTCGCAGCGGCCGCCTGCGCGTAAGTAGCAGTCGGGTCCGCCTTGAGCGATGGAGCAGCAAGCCAGGCAGGGTCAACAGTGATGCCGTTGTCCCTGGCTGCCAAGGGCGAGGACATGGCAATGCCGGCAAGGGCCGAAAGAGCGAAAACAGAATTCTTCATATCGACGGTCGAGGTCTGGTAGTGACTGACTTTGACTTGGAACGAGTGCTCTTCAAAGAGTGAAGAAGAAGGACTGAACAGAAAACACAAGAGACTGTGGTTGAAGCTGATGGCGAGAAAGAGAAGGACAGGCCGGCCTTGATATACGAATGGCTTCGCGGTCCAGGCACAGGACCCTCCATCCAATGCCGAGGGCAGGGCGCTGCAAGGCGGCATTGCCGTGGACCTGGACTCGGGCATAGCTTTCAGCTTCCATCCGTATTCTTCAGTACCACTGGGATAACCGAGCCGCTAGGTCATGGCCTGGGACTTGTCCGTGTTGGAGCTAAGGTGCTGCATTTACCTCTTCCGGCACAATGTGGCTACTCCAGACGGCGCCAACCGTGTTGTGGGGGATTTGGTCCCGCGCGGATATCGGATACAAATTCTCTGTCTTCAAGTGGGCTATTTTGAGCCTTTGACACTGTGTGGAGCTTGGGAGACACGAGAGGCCGGTGAACAAGCGATGACGAGACCTGGGAATAGAATTCTCGAGCTTTGAATATGGACCGGGAAAAAGCAAGCCGACGTAAAAACGGATTCCAGGTGTCTCGTGCCAACGGCAGCTCCGAAAGACCCGTCGAAATTGTCACTACGGCACTTTGCAAGACTTGGGTTTGTGGTGAAAGGAAGTTTGGAGCGTGGCGTCGACGCTAGCGCTGCGGCCGATAGTTGACAGGTCTGGCTAGATTCTGGAAAGCTTCGACTGGATTGGAGCGAATCCGAAAGACTGGTCCTCTACGGCAGACCTGGACCCGACTTGAAGAAGCTGATTCTCCGCGGATCCAACATGCAACTGGGGTGTTTTGTCAACAAAAAGCTTCAGGACAAAAGACTAGACTGCGATGAGAAGTACCGATTGAGCTGTCAATCGACAGACAGCAAGCGGCCGCATTAACTCTCACTAAGGTACGATGGTAGCAATCTCGGCTCTCCGGTGTCAAAGCCTTGTAGGGAACCACAACAGATGCCTGATGAGCGTGGAAGGCCATGTTGCCGGGTGAAGCTCGACGTTTTTCTTTTTGGTTCGCCAGGTCAAGATGAGTTTAGCGGCCTCGGTTCTGCGTCGCCCTTTGTTATCCATCCACGAGCTGAACCCGACCCAGACTGCTTGTACAGGATTTGTGACTGGTCAACGTTTTGCGTCCCCTGGCCTGAGGTCGCGGAGTCTGCCGCTGACAACTCCCAGGGGTAACTTTCAGTATCTGAGACAGGAAGCACATGACCTCTGTGCTCGTCGCGTGGCATGCTTCTTCCTTTGTGGCACCAAAGGGCAATTCCCAATTCACGCGGCTATCGATTCGGATGGTGAATGTGCAACGTCTTTCCTTTGCCCAACCTCTTCTCCTATGCAGCAGCACCCCTTCGGGAGGACACAAACTCTTACACCGGAGTTCTTTTCCAGAGGTATTTGTCCTTACCTAAAGGTACTTGTAAAACTTCTTCGGCACAACAAACCTACGAGTTTGGGTCGAGATTGAAGAAAAGAAACTGCGAGAAAACCTAAAACTTGCATTCAGTGTTGCGCGCTGCAAGCCCTGCCTTCCGGAATACTCCCAAGCCCTCTAATGAAAAATGTCAAAAGTCATTCAAGAAGAGTTCAGGAGTGCTGAACCTTCAGACACGTCCTCCTTCGTTCCACCCTTTTGTTGCCGGTTGCAAAACCAGCATGGAACCAGGACAGAGAGCGTTCCGTTCGATGGAACCAGGACAGAGAGCGTTCCGTTCGAACATGCGAATCCATCGCTGGACAATCAATGGAAGACACTCAGGTCGCCTATATCGAGACAACTCTAGAGTATAGAGCACCTGGCACAAGCCGTAGTTGGGATCATTCAATGGCCGAACTGCTGAATGAAGAGAACAGTGATCGTATGCCCTGACAGCTTGAATGTAGCAGACCAAAGCTCACCATGCCTAAACGGGCCTAGCGTTGCGAGCTTCCGCGGTCTCTCCTCTTCAACAACCACTCGACGCATGAGTGTGCCTGTCCTGGCAATGTGCTGATCCTCATAAAAAAGGGAAGACGCGTCCGTTTCTTTGCACACCATGCTTTCTGCTCTAATTCCTAATCCACCATCATGGCGGAAACCAGCACAACCTGCCGCCTGCGCGCACTGCCGGGCGAGCTCCAAAACCTCATCTTCGAGAATCTCGACTACCCTTCGGCAATCTCCCTCGCGGCCACTGGCCGCTACTTCCGAAACGTGGTCAATCCCGCGACCCAGGTGCCTGCCGAGGACAAAGTCGCCTTCCTGCGGTACCTGGTGCTGAAGGAGGAGAACGACGAAGTAGGCGCCTGCCTCGGCTGCTTCCGCATCAAACAGCTCATGGACGTCTCGATGCCTTGTCCGGAGAACCCTGTCGCGAGAGTGCGGTGGTGTCAAGACTGCCGCTCCGGAGACGTGGACAGCAATCTCAGCGCCTTGTGGGCGTTGTCTGTGCCGTGGGATTTCTCCTGCCGCAATTGCAACGCTCGTCGGAAGCGGAAATCTGCATCCGGCAGTACGATTTGCGGCTGTCTGCTGGAGCGTTGGCGCGCCAGAGACCTCTCAAGCTGTTACGGTTACCGCCCTCAAGGTCTCGCGCTCCAATTTGCGCTCACCAATGGACCTTGGTTTTTCTCGCATCGCCTCCCTTACCGGACGACGATATCTAGAGGCAGAGAAGACTGCGAAGACCGTCCTTTGCCTAGTTGGACCCAGTTCCAGAAACAATGGAAATATTGGCGAATGATTGTAAGTTTCTTTGATCCTATAAACGGGAGTTTCGGTTCATTCTAACGAGCATGTGGCTGCAGATGTCCTAATCAGGAGAACTCTTACGCTCATCCTCGCTTTCGGCAGCAACGATTGAATTCGGCATGGAGAACCAAGGGCGGAATTTTCTCTTCTGCATTGCGCTGTTCTTGGACTCCGAGGATCTTTTCTTTCCTCTTTCCTCTTCATATTCTGTTGTCTTTCGTTCGTTCTTTCTTTCCTTTTTCCCCCCCTCTTCATTTTCTTTTCCTTGTTTTCTCTTTCTTTGCTCCTTTTTACTGAAAAAAGTTCTGTTGGGTCCTGCACATCCCAAGAGCTGCGTTCGATCGCCAGGCTGCCGGGCTCTTCCAGCGACAGCGCATTCACTCGCGGCCGTCAAAGACCTTTTCACCAAATTGACTTCGATGTTCTTCTCGAATTGTCTTCATACCGAGCAGGGTCCATCAAAAATGGCGACAAGGTCTTGGGACCCAGATTCCCCCAAAGTTCAATTCGTTCTCTTGCGTACTATCGGTGGACTCTCGAGCGCAGTCTACTGTCCGTCGATTTCTCTGAGCTGCAGCAACCTGAACGAGTGCGATGGATCCTCGGGCGCCGGCCTGGCAAAATTGCCCTGGATTCGCCTACCTTGCAGCGCACCTTCCGCACACGCAAAACGTGCCCCTATCGGTCTCTTCGAAAACGCCAGCGGGTAAGAGCGGCAGCATGGGCGCCCGTCCTGGAGAACTTCAGAGTCAAATCTTCCAGCATCTGGACTATTTGTCGGCAATCTTCCTCGCGGGGACAAATCACTTCTTCAGGCGTGTCATCGATCCAGTGGCTCTGACGTCAGATGAAGATAGGATTTCATTCCTGAAGTATGCACAGACTTACATGGCCAAGCGGATGGGCAGCGCGCTCGCCTGTCTCAAGTGCTTCATGATTCGCAAGCTCCGCCACTTCAGCGCTCCAAAGAATGATCCCCGGCACAGGTCGCCGATGTGCAACAAATGCCGTGGAGAGTCCACCGATCGTCAACGCAGGCTGTACGCATTGAGCCTATTGAGTCGTAAACCAGACTCGGTCAGGCAGGCAGACGAACGCGTCCTTATGTGCGTCGTGTGCTCAAATTACGATGGCCCGGTTCCGGTCCTTTTTCCTTCAGGGTGACCTGCGAAGACTGTGGTGATTGCGTCTGTCACTCGTTTCGCAGCTGGCCCTCCTATGTCAACTGGCCGAAGTGCAGTAGTTGTAGAAAAATATGCACGTTTAGCACTCACCCTGATGTAGTTCACGCTATTTGCAATCGGGGCATTGGAAACCAGTTGGGTGGCCTGAGTAAGGACAGCTGAGGATAAAGAGAGTGGCAGAATCTCCTGTTGTCCAAGCGACGGCCCAAATGGCGAACCGCAGACTCCAGCCCCTGGGAAGTTGAAGGAAGTGGGAATCCAAGGAAAGAGAAGAAAGTATTCCATCAAGAAAGCAGCATGTAGACCTAGATGATGGACTGAGTTTGCAAAATAGATAGCAATTGAAGAGTGACTGACGCTTAGCGTCCAGCAAAAGCACACGCACCCCATTGACGGTTTCCTGTCCTGATCGATCAAATGTTTTCAAGTTCGCGTGAAGGCGGATAGAGACAGCACTCGAAAGTATGCGGAATTCCTCGAGGAAAACCGTCGTCGCTTGTACTCATCGTGGTGTTGTGGACATGCGCTCGCCGAGCAGAGTGGTTGGAGTCAAACCTATGTCGTTTGAGTCACGACTGACTGTAATCTTGGCCCCCAAAGACTGATGGTGACTTCAGCATGCGGTCAGTCTGCTCCATGCAAAACGGCAAGACCCAACACTCTTCAAAAAGCATTGAAACCTACTATTCCCCACTATCCCAAGTCCAACACGCACACCCAATGCCACCACCGTGGCATCGCCCACCCACGCTCCTCGGTCTCTTTGGAAAATTGCCTCAAAAGCTGCTCGACGTAGTCCTCGAGCACCTGGACTTCCCATCCGCCATTTCCTCGACGCCACAAACAACTACGTCCACATCATCGAACCGCCGCTGTACGTGCCCGACGGCGCCAAGATTACCTTTCTGCGCCACGCAGAAGTGTTCCTAGCGCACGACCCGTCCAGCATCGGCGCATGCGTCAAAATGCCTCACGCTCAGACCCGTGACGGCACTCAAAGACGGCGCAACACCACGGCACAACACCACGGCACAACACCGCGGCACAACATCGACAGCGACGCGGCATCCTGCGTCGACTGCGGCCCCGTCACACAGGACGAGCGCGATGCGTACCGCATCACCACGGACGTCTGGGACGACGTGATTCAGCGGTGCATGCGGTGCGGCGGGATGCGGGTTGCGCCGCGCCGCCACCAGATTTGCGTCGATTGTGGCGACTGCGCGTGCTTTGCGGTGTCGTTGGATTTGTCAGAGGCGCAGACGGAGGGGACATGGTGTGCGCGCTGCGACGATGTTAGGGTGCATAAGGAAAGAGAAGGGGAAGTGGAGCATTTGGTGCCAATTCGGTGGGACGAGTTTGAAAGGCTTTGGTAGATGTTGCGGCCGTCTGCTGTTAATTTGTATTTGGATAGGAAGAGAAGTAAGACTGGTCTGGGAGTACCGTGAGGTACCGAGGGCGGGTCGTCATCGCGCACCCGGACGTCTGGCACAAAGTGGGGTGGAGGAAGAGTACTTTCACCTGCCAACCTCACGATGGTTGTAGCGGAGTTGTTTGTATGCGCCACAATACATCGAACCAAGCTTTGCTTGCGGCTCGTCGCCTCTTGGCGAGCTAGAATTTGTGATATAGCGACTCGATTTATCCCAAAGCCGCGGAGGAAATTCGAGTCCAGGATCTTCTATTCGAGCGGGTGTGGTGAAGCATGTGAGATATATATCTGACCGTAAAGCGTCCTTGATATAGGCCAGGATCGAAATAGCGTCAAGAAAATCGTGAAACCCATCTTTCCCTACTGGTCGAGGAGAAGAGATCCCGGTCAGGTGATGAAGCAAGCGGTCAATTGGACAGCGCAACCGTTTCCGTCGCATCCATGTCTTGGAGCGCGTTGGTCGTCTCTCCGCAAAAGAAAAGCCGCCGCCCCCGCCACAAGCCGCGAATCCCGGCGAGCGGGTGAGCATGCGCGCGCTCTCGTCAAAATTCCCCCACTGAGCTAGCTGCACTTTTCGGGGCAAATCCCAGGCGGCTTGGATGCTAAGCTGACGGGAGGAGCGCTTTTGAGTTTTTCAAGGGTCTTCGGTGTCGACCACGGACGGGCCCATCGGCGGGCTTTGTGCTTCGGGATGGGCGCATGCGATGAGCGCTGCTTCCACGGTGCGCTGCCAGGACACGTTTGTCCGCGGACGCGGTTTCAGCGTAGGCTGGGATAGGCGTGGTTCGAGAAACAGCACATGCGGACCGAGAATCGAAACTGGCCGCCTCATTGAGACGGCGAAAGCACATGGAAGGTCGTTGGAGGGTCGTTTTGGCCGTGTCGCCGGTGCAGCATTGCCCAAATCTCTCAGGGCGGACCGGCCCGTGAGGAATCCGGTTGAGATCGGAACAGGCGGGAGCAGCGCGCAAAGTTGGTGAGCGAGCTGAGCGGATGGACGCATAAAGTACGCGGCAGAGCACGGCAGCGAGCGTCTCAACAAGCGTCAGGGGAAATGGCGCGTGGGATGGTTGACTGAGATGGTGTTGTGTCGTTGACCCGAGTCGAGAACAAGACAAGCAAGTAGCGATCGGCCGGTGCCGGTTCTAGAATGCCAAAAGCCCTACCCGCCCACCTCCCATCGTCTCTCCTCACTCGCAGCCGTCCGTCCTCCCGTCCGCTCCTCAGCCCAGCCTGCTCTGCTGCTCCGTCTATCCATCCATCGCCATGTCGCTCTTTAACTGATTCCATCGTTGCAACCACCACGCCTGCGCCCTGCCTCCTGTGCGCACGTGCGTCCGTAGGTACCCTCTGCTGTGTACCTCACCTGTCTGCTGAGAGACTGATGGCTCCGCCAGTCCTCCTCTTGCGCCCTGGCCGCCCTCTTCTGCGCCGGCCAGTCTCTTCATGTCTTCCGTCTTGCGCTCTGCTCCCGGCCTGCTGATCAAGACCCATCATGGCCCAAGTCGACGGCGGCCCCGCCTCGCACCCTGCTCCCAAGCGCCAAAAGCAAATGACTGTTATTGCTTGCAAGGGCTGCCAGCGGAGAAAATCAAAAGTATGCAGCCTTCCGTGTCCCTCGGCTCCTAACCGCGCTCACACCATGTCTCCAGTGTGATGGGGGCCGTCCTAGTTGTGAGAGGTGCTTCCGTTTGAAAGAGGAATGCACGTACGACTACGACAGCACCGTCAGCAGGCAAGACGGCCTGAAGCGGAGGCTGCAGTCCGTTACTGAGAAATCCAATCATCTCGAGGCCCTTGTGAGCTCCCTGCGATCTGCAAGCGATGGTGAGACTGCAGACATTCTCCGTCTGCTCAAGGATGGCGCCGATGTCTCTGACATTGTCGAGCAAATGGGAAAACCGTCATCAACCAACGACACCAATCTGCCCACTCGAACAAAGCGTCTCAACGCGACGGATCGGGACTTTTCCTACCCAACCCCCCCTGGAGACGTCATGAGCGAGAATCCAAGCGCTTTGCTTCCCAGGCAATCAATCGAATCAAGCCAACCATTCGTCAAATCCGAGTCCTCTTCACGACCTTACAGTAGGCCCGAAGAGACCGATGAATCATGTGCCACTGCCTCTTCCAACGCATCTACATCCTCAATGTGGCTGAAGAATCGTCGCAAGAAAATGCGCGGATACGTCGAGGCATTTGGAAATCTTCCCTTTTCCAGCGCCCTTGTTGCCAATGGCTACCCTACCCAAATTCAAAGCCACCAAATGTCAAACTTTCACGTCCCCGTCCATTTTTTGCAGCCACTCTGGGAAACTGATCCGTCCCCCCTCTCTCGGGTGGTTCAGGATTACCGGGATATTGCGCGTCAAGCCTACTCTAATACGCTGCGCGTTAGCGTGCAGACGAGGACCGAAATTACTGCCTTTTTCCGTGAAAGAATTATTGAACGAGGCGCTGAAGTTCCGACAACATCAGATTGGGCATCCGAAATGAACAAGAGCTTTGAAGACGTCGATATTTTTGTGCGCCTCGCGTGCCTGTACTTCCAGACTCACCTTATGCTGGCATGTTGCCCTAATCTTTGTGCGACATTGGCTAACTTGGTTTTAGTGGATGGTCAACCCTACAGCCGAGACGTATGCTCGAATGCCAGACATGATCAAGCCCACGCCGTGCCAAATGATGGTGCCGCACATTTCCCCCGTTGATACTGTGCCTCTGTATGCATCCAGCTGGACTGACTTACACGGGTTTTCAAGGGCTGATTTGATGACAGGCCGGCTATGCGTGAGGCGCTTGTCCACAATCTGCGCGACTGGGTTGCCGCTTGCGCTGGTTCCCTCTCCGTGAACTGGTCCCATGGACTGGACGCATGCGTGGAGACGGACCCCTTGACTGGACGAATTTACCTGATCAGAGAATTTGAGGAGCATGTCTCGAAGCATGAGAACTGGTCCGTCGACAGCGCGTTCCTTGACTTCTTTCCCGAACTCCGAGACCAGGTCGTGGTTCTAGAAAGAGAATCAAGATCAGATAGTCCTCCGGAGAACACCTTGGGCGTTGACATATCGATGCGGGAGCCAGACCCACAATCGCTGCGAGCGACGGTGGCACGAGGAGTGCAGACGTACAGAAAGAATCGACCAAAGAGACCAGGCGACGTGTGAATATACGATTTCCATCTGTAGATAAGAATACCCGGGTCCTAATAGGCCTATCAACAACGGAACTATACGAAACAAGGTTCAATTTCCAGCCGCGCCACATACACCGGGACAGCACAGATTTTGTTTGATGCAGCGGAGGCATGCGCGTTCGTTACATGGAGCATTCCTACCCCTGGCAGACGACTGTCATCCACTTGGTTCCATGCAAATTGGTCTAAAAAGGACCGAAACATGCGCCATCCTGAAACATCAACCCCACAGCCGTGCGGCGTATGTGAGGGTCGGTGGAGACGACGCGGGCGTGTCCCATCGACACGTCTTCTTTATCTTGATCATGGCAAAACAGCTTGCTGGAAAAGAAATGCGGCATATCTATCAAGAAACCGGAAATTGTGCTCATCCTTTGCTTGTCGTGATGCTTCACCGATGGAATTTCTTTGCCATGCAAACATCGCGCCCAGAAACACGTGTCGTGATTGGCAGTGTCTTCAAATGGGCCGATTTTGACTTTCACGACGTCCTTCCACCGACGCCAAGGAGCAGTCGTTGGCTTGAAGATGGCCAGTAAATCTTCAAGGCAGAGAGAGAAAAGAAACAGGGGCAGGGAACCTCTGCGGCACCAAAGCATCAAGTTGGTGAGAAGTTGAGCTCCAGAAGGACCTGCAGCAAGCAACCGCAATGGCGGAAGCGCACGGTCCCTTGCAGTAGTCCGACCCTACCTTAAGGTTTGCGCCCCAGAAACTTAACTTCTTCCGCCAACTCTTGAAGTACCAACATCCCTACTTGGCCGCACCTTCGTCTTGGTCGGTCGCGACACCTTTGCCATTCCTGGTCCATCGTTTCTTCTTCTCAATTGACATTTTCCCTCTTGTTGTCAAGATGGCTTTCGACAACTACTACGACGACCTCGAATGCGAGAGCTGCTGCCGCGTTTTCAACACGTACAGAGGCCGCTTTGATCACATGAAGGCTCTCAACCACTTCAGCACCTACTGCCTTGACTGCGACCGCAACTTCATGAACAACAACAATCTCAATCAGGTGCGTGGGAGCTTCCCTTGATCCAAAAAAGCAAAACTTACAAACGACAGCATCTCAACTCTCGCATTCATCGCGGTAGCACCATCAAGTGTCCCTTTTGCAAACGCGGCTACACCACTGCCAGCGGCGTCTCGCACCACCTCGAGAATGGCTCGTGTCCCAATGCCCCCTCCTTGGACCGCGAGACCCTGCACCGCATGATCCGCCGACGCGACCCGAACGGCGTCATTACGCAGAAGCAGCTCGGCTGGCACGACGACACATCGGCTTCCACGGTCGTCGGCTGGCAGCTCGACAACGCGTGGAACGGCGACAACTACGAGTGCTTCCTCTGTCACCGCGAGTTCGGCATTCCCAGCAGCCTCCGTCAGCATCTCGAATCCCCCGCCCACGCGCGCAAGCTGTATCACTTCCCCAACCGCCGCTGCAACAAGGACTTCGCCGGCTTGGGCATGCTGTTCAATCATCTGGAGAGTGAGAGCTGCAAATTTGTCAAGTTTGACGCTGTGCAGAGGAATGTCGGTGGTATCTTGACTGGCCAGCGCTTGATTGCCTTTGGCTGATTGACGCCGCGTGAAGCAATGGAGTTGCCAGTATTGCTGGGATTGCTGGTTCGCAGTTGACAGAGTACAGTAGGACACGACAAACGACAAAGCGTATGAAGCACAGTGAAATCAAATCGTCACAACCTGTCCCGGCTGCCTCCCTACCTTGCCTATCCGCGATCATCTACTCCCTCGTACCACACCGTCCCGCACTGTTAACACGCAGTCTCTGAATGATCCGTCAGACGCATCCTTCCTATGAGCTGGCGAACGTGGCATGCCATGGCTTTTGGACATGCCTTCAAAACATGTAGCTGGAGCCTGTGCTTCCAAACCTGCGGACCTGAGTATTTTTCGCAGGCGATGGGTTGAAGTGGAGGGCATGAAGCGCCTCGTTCAGTGTGCGCGGCATCAAGCCGCCCGTTACACGAAAGCTCCTCGTACGCGCGCGAGGGACTCTGCTGTTGCGTGTGGACATCGTTCGTCTGTGAGCGATGAATGTTGGCACCGATGGTCGCAGCGCTCGACCTCTGTCAATCTGTAGCAGAGTCGATATCTTCCCGGTCTACTCTGTTGCTACTCCAGTGCCGTATGAGCGAGGCCCCTTCGCCCGCTGCTCATCCGTTCGTCCGTCTGCCGCCAGTCCATCCAGTGCCGTGCCGCGTTTGCTGCTCTAGCCCAGCATCTTGGCCAGCCAACCAGCCAGCCAGCCGCTCGCTCGCTCACTCGTTCCCAATGGAGAAATAATCCATCGAGACATTGAGATTTCTCGATCCACCTCTCGTCTCGTCACGCTTCTCCGCACTCTCGTACCCGCCTGCCTCCTCTCCCTCCACTGTGCAGCAGTGCCCAGAAAGAAGCCCCAAACATTATGCAAACGTACAACGCCCGTAAACGAGATCTTCCCGCGCGCAGCATCTGTTCGCCCCGCGCGAAAGGCAGCGCACCCCGTGCGCCGCTGCTGCTTGTGCAGTGACCGCCGACCGACTGACAGACAGGTGTGAGGCCAGGGGCAGGGCTTGAAAATACGACGAGCGGCAGGGATCGAGAGGAGAGGGAGACGTGGTGGTGGGGGGAATTGGTTGCCTGCCTGAATACGAGGAGTGGTTACGAGCAACGAGTGCAGAGGCTGAAGCGGATACGGGCACGGAAACGGGAGTGGAGATGATGGCGCGCGCTTGGCAGGGGAGGAGGGAGAAGAAGAAGAAGAAGAAGAAGAAGAAGAAGAAGAAGAAGAAGAAGGCGTATGGAGAGTTCGCGATGGCGCTGTGAGGCTGGCTGGCTGGTATCAGAGTTTCAATGCGCTGCTGTGGCCTGGCTTGGCTTTTGATGACGACTCTGGCAGAGTGTGTGCACTGCACAAGAGTAGCGCTGATCGTTGACGGGGACTGTACAAAGAGAGAAAGTTGGAGGTGCGTATGGATGGCGTTTTATCTTGTGCATGCCTTGGCTGGTCGCGATTCCTGCTCGATCAGCTCGGACGCATGCTACATGTGTTTCTTGTCAACAAACGCTGCCAAGTATTGTGGTTATTTTGAACTCCCCTACTCCCACCAAAGCAACATTTCACCAAAAAAGAACTCCATTCGCTCGGACTGCTCACCTATTTTTCCTCACCCATCCATTGCAAAGCAGCAACTTCGTCTCATTATTACTTTTTCAGTTCGGCGGTGTCGACCGAAATAGGAACGAGGCCACCCGGTCGAGCCTGACTACATGTAAGGCAAGCACAAAGTCACAGACGCAGGGGAGATCGGTCGTAAGAATAGCAGCATTCTGAGTACCAGGACTCGCATGTATTGGACAATGAGTAAGTTCTTACTACAGTTTAGGCCGACGGGGAGCGGATGGGCGGCCACGACTTCGCAAAAGTCTGATTCACAGCCAACGAGCCATCTCCCTACGCATCTGGCGCGATTAGGTTGGACTCTGCCTGGCACTTCATATGCTTAAACAAAAGAAGCAAGCAAACACGCAAAGTTCAAGGGAGGGAGGACGTGCAGAGAGAGAAGTGGGCGCGTGCTTCGCGAGCCTGTTGTGCCTAAGGGCGGGTATCGGCAGTAGACAATCCGATATCTGGCTGGGCCGGCTTCAGGACATCCGAATCTACGATAAGCGATTGGACAAGGTGACACTCACCTAATCCAATTTCTAGAATCGCTAATACTTATAGCGCGTTACTATAGTCATACCGGCACGTAGTAGGAGGCGTGGCTAGAGGCTTACTGAAATTAGCTTATTGTAAAGCGGATTGGAACCTCTACATGCGCATTAGCTTAGTAAATGTTAAGGTTAAGAGAATATACAGTAAACAGGTAGCGAGACGGACTGCTGCGTCACACATTCAGGCTGTAGAGGTTCAAGCTAGACAAATGAAGAGCACCAATCTTGTATAGCTTAAGCGTAAAATGCCGTGCTATGCTTCGAGATGGCCCACGAAAGTCGTTTTGAAGCAGAGATTGACCCACAAGGTCCCGCACTCTCTTGGACTCTTCTTCACAACCTGATGTCTCTGGCAGGCTTGTGGCTACTAACCACTTTCGATAGACACCTCAAACGCCGTGGTATGCCCGATTCCTGTAGCTCCTTTCACCCAAAAATTGTCGTCCTAGTTTAATATTTTGCCTTGATACTGCCTCAGTCTCGTCCGTTCTCCTCTTTCCATTTCTGGAGATACAGTTTGCCGCTGAGCGGGCCTTCCTTGTCTTCGTACTTGATCTTGTTCTCCTTCGGGTCGAGGCGTTTCGTAACGAATGGCGTGAGCTATAGATTGATCAGTGACATGCTCAAGCTTGTGATAATTCATCCACTCACATCAAAGCCCGTCAAGTCTGGGCAAACATATGTTCGGACCTTGTGGTATTGAACAATGTACTTTCCTCGAGAGGTGTGTCGACCCATGGCTCCCGAGCCGGTACCCTTGTAGTAGCCCTTGTTGGTCTGCTTGGTGGTCAGCTTCAAGCGCCTGATGCTGCTTTGAAGCACTTGAGTCGGCTGCATGTTGGCGTTTGCGTTGTGGTTGGACTTTGCAGATGGGTTGCAACGGAAGAGATGGATCTTCGGGGTTGGCTTGAAAGTCGCGTCGGCGAATCGGCATTGGCGCGCCGAAAAATCCTGCGCACAGACCACAAACTCCAGAATTTCGTGCCTCTCTGCAACATTCCGGCGTCCTCTTTGCAACATTACGCCTCCTTCGCGCATATCCCTCAAAATGCCTCGAAGAATCACACGGAGCTCCGTCTCCGCCAGAAAGCCAAAGAATGCCCGTAAAAAGGCCCAAAAGCGCAACCTGGATGCCTACGCCATCGCCGAGCGGGAAGTGAACGACAATCCCAAGGTTCGCAAGGCCCGCCTTGGTGAGCTGGAAGACGATGGTCCACGCCGAAAACGCCAAAGAGCCGACAGCGACGACGAAGATGACGAAGACGAAGGCCCAAGGCAAAAAAGGCAGAGCAGAGGCGACCCCGACGACCTTGACATTAGCGAAGGCATCGACTCAGAGGGAAATACCTGGCACACAGGGCACGTCGACGATGACGACGACAGTGATATTGACAGCGACGAAGCCTTTGGAGAAAGCGACGAGGAGAGATTTGCCGACTTTACATTCCGTGGAAGCTCCACCTCCAAGGACAAGAAAAAAAAGAAGGCGCCCAGGATTGAGGACGAGAGTGGAGTTCTCGACTTGGAGGAGGGCGACGACGAAAGTGCAGAGGATAGTGACGATGAGTCTCTTGGGTCGGACGCAGTGGATCTTGCCCAGATGCTTGATGACTACGAGGAGGAAGAACAAGAACAGTCCAAAGGCAAGAAATCACACCAGCAAGACAGTCGATCCGACGATGGGGAATCTGACGACTCTGAATCCGCTGGCGACGACGAAGCATCGGACTACGACATGTCGGACGTCGACGAGGACGATAACGACCCCAACAAAATTTCGGAGCTCCAGAACTTCATATCGACCATATCACAGGACGCAGATGGCAAGAAGAAGGAAATGTTTACCAACGCTCACGAGAGCGCCGCTCCATCAGACTTTGGTGTTGCCTCCTCACAAAAGTTGGACATTGGAGACCTGCTTGCTGGAACGAGCGATCCAAATGCGAAGAGAATGGTAAAAATGCTCAAGGACAAGAAATCTTCCAAGCGTAATGGAATTCCTGGGAAGCTCGATGCCCCTCTGCCCAAGAGATTACAGGATAAGATTGACCGCCAGGCGGCCAACGAAAAGGCCAAGGAGCAACTAGAACGCTGGGTAGACACGGTCAAGCACAATCGACGTGCCGAACACATTTCTTTCCCCATGAAGGATCCAGACGCGCAGGAGCCGGCTGGCGTCAAGTATCTTGTTCCTCTAAACAATGCAAAGCCGACCAACGAGCTCGAGAGCATAATTCAGGCCATCATGGAAGAAAGTGGCTTGGCGACAGGCAGCAAGAACGAAGAGGAACAGATTCGCGAATTTGAAAAATTGCAAACCAACAAGATGCCGCTTGAGGAGGTTCTTGCACGCCGCGCGGAGCTGCGCAAGGCTCGCGACTTGCTGTTCAGAGAGGAAATGCGCGCGAAGCGAGTTAAAAAGATCAAGTCAAAATCATGGCGCCGAGTTCACAGGAAGGAGAGGGAACGCCTTGAGCAGCAAGAGAAAGATGCCATGGCAGCTGCTGGAATTGACATGTCTGAGGATGAAAAAGAGCGACAGGATCGTCGTAGGGCAGAAGAGCGGATGGGAGCAAAGCACCGAGAGAGCAAGTGGGCCAAGGGAGTCAAGGCGACAGGAAGGGCTGCCTGGGATGATGATGCTCGCGAGGGAGTCAACGAAATGGCTCGCAAGAATGAGGAGCTGCGTCGCAGGATCGAAGGCAAGGACGTACAAGACGAAGACGAGATGACCGACATGAGCAGCGAAGAGGACGATGACGATTCTGAATCGGGCGACGCCCAAAGGCTCCAGCGACAGCTGGATCGTGTTTCTGGTGCCGAATCGGCAGAGGTTGGCGGTCTGTCCAAGCTCGCATCGATGAAATTCATGCAGCGTGCCGACGCTGCTCTCAAGGCTCAAAATGACGAAGATGTCAAGAGGATCCGCAAGGAGCTAGCGGAGGCTGATGGTCACGGCGCCTCGGACGAGGAAGACGACGAGGACGCCCAACAGTCTATCGGTCGCCGTGTCTTTGGTCCATCTTCTGAAAAACAAAACAAGCCGGCTAAAAAGCAGCCAAGAAACGAATTCGAAGAGCAACCGGGCTCAGACTACGAAGATGAGGCCGACCCAATCAAAACCGATTCCCAGGATCGGGACCAACCTCGCGAGCACCAGTCGCGTAAGCAAAGGAATGCCGCCAATCACAGGAGCCGTAAACCCGGTGGCACTGTTGACAGGAAGCCTTTGGAGGACCCTGAGGACAATGCCTTGGCAGTAGCACTTTCAAAGAGGTCCAACTCCAAGTCTAAGTCACGCCACGGAGCTCCTGTCGATGCAGGCCCTGTTCTGGACTTATCGGAAAACAAGTCCAGAACTACGAAGCAATCAAAGGCAAAGGCAACTGAATCATCTGCGCCAGCTGAATCTGATGGCTGGACCGTCGTCACCTATGACAACAAAGAGGCGCCGGACGACGAAGGGTCGGACGGGGAACCTGCCAACCCTTTCACACTCAAGAAAGAGTCCTTGGTCGAGAAGGCTTTTGCGGGTGACGAAGTGGCCAATGTGTTTGAGGCTGAGAAGCGCGCCATTGAAAAAGACGAGGGCGACAAAGTCATTGACAACACCCTTCCAGGCTGGGGCAGTTGGGCTGGCTCGGGCCTCAGCAAAAAGGACCGCCAGCGTAACAGCGGGCGCTTCCTCACCACGCAAAAGGGAGTCAAGAAGGAAAATCGCAAGGATGCCAAATTGAATAACGTGGTTATCAACGAGAAACGGGTCAAGAAGAACTCGAAATACCTGGCGTCGTCGTTGCCGTTCCCGCATGAGTCTAAGCAGGTCTACGAATCCACGCTGCGGCGACCTCTCGGCCCGGAATTCAACACGAAGGAGACTTTCCAGGACGGTACGAAGCCGAGGGTCATGGTCAAACCTGGCGTCGTCATCAAGCCCCTGGCGAAGCCGCTTGTGTAGGCTGCAAAGGATTGGAGCGTATTGTAGAACCTGTCGCAGAGCACGTCTAAATAGAGTAATTCAGGTATGAGGAGCATCGGCAAGGTACCAGCGCTTGTGGCGGTCGGTGAAACGAGTGGCACCGCTTCCGGCACACGGACGCTCTTTTTGTGAGCCACAGTGGTACGGGATCGAGCGTGCAGCTTCCGACGTCGTCTGACGAGAGACTACTCTTCTTTCATCCCAATTGCTGACCCGCCAGGCTCATCGATCCCTCTTGTCGGTTTGATGTTTCGGTGACGTCCGGGCAGTGGTAGGGGTTCATCTCGGTGGCTTTCTCGCCGCTGCTGCCAACCATGCCTGCGAAGCCTTGAAGGATTTGTCCAGCCCACCCTCGTCAGCCTGATCACCTGGAGCTTCACGGCTGGACTATTTCCGATCAAATGACGGCGTGCGCCGAGCGGACCGAAGCGCTGCGACCGAACTGCCCGACCGAACAACTTGAGCGGCGTGATCCAGCCGGACTGTCATGAGGGCCGTCCGAACTGCAGAGCCGGGGTTCCTAGGTCTCGGCACTTGGACCGCTGGACCAGTCACCACCATCGACGCCGCTAAGGGAAACTAACCTGTACAATTGTGTAAACGCCTGCCTCTCTTGTGATGGCGAAGGCTTGCCAATGCGGGGCTGGCCGCCGGCCTCATGACGTGGCCAGCATGGCCGTGGTCGATGTGCTGGAGGCGTACAGAACTTCATTCCAACTCGCTGCAACGGCAAGCCGTGGATGCAGACTGGCAATGTGGGCATCTTCAGAAGCAGTATTGCCGCCACATCGTTACCCTTGACAACATTTGTATTTGCAGCCTCCCGTCCCGGGTCCGGGAAGTATTCAAGCCATCTTAATTACAAAGTTTATGCTGCTGCGCTAACCGGATCAGTCGACTATATTCGGCGTTTTAGGGTCTCAAACATCAAGTCGCGGCCCGCTATAGCCCTCCAAAAAGGGCCAAGAAAGGGAGACACACGTTGACAGCACCTATTATTCGCCATTTACTTTGCTCTAGATCCTTTCGTCAGCCGTTCAGCGTTGGAGGTTCCGCGCAGGGGCCTCTTGCAGCTAAGCTCGTCCCGGTTAACCCCAGAATGTACAATGAGAAGAAAAGAAAGGATTGTTCATGTAAGCGCTGCTCGACCTGGTAGCGTACGCGTCTTAGCCCCATCGTCCCACACAGCGCGGCTTTTGCAGAAACAGCTACGGGGGTTTCTTCACAAAGTGAATCAAGCGTCCACTGTCCCTGGCCTCGCTCTAGTCTTCTGACGCTGCTGCACACGCGCTACATCAGCTGTTGCTACATTTATCCGCCTCATCCTCGCCAATGACTATCTTATAAACTCAATTCGTTGTCCGCTTGCCCTAGTTAGCAGACTACTCGGCGAGACTTGCCTCGACCAAGCCACGACCGTCTTTTTTGGCCAACAGCCGGGGAATATATGAACTCTCGGCGAGCACGAAAAATCGCTGTTCACAATCGGCTCCACAAACTTTTAACATTTTCATTCTTTTCTTATCTACTTTCCTTATAACGTCATACTACAACACTCATTCAACTGTAAAGACCCTCTCTTACGCCAGGACCATGGCTCCTGTACTTTCTCGAATTTTCCTTTTTTCCCTGGCAGCCTCCCTGTGGGATGGCTGTGCACAGGGACATCCGCTCGCTCCTGGACAAAAGGCCGCAAGTATGTACCCTTTGAAGCGACAAGCAGCAGTCCAATCACATGGAAGGGTCGATGACGTCGAAGAAGCATGCCGGGGTGAAGTCTTCACAACGACACGGACAGTATATGCTGCAGTTGCCTCTTCGGGACCGGCAGTCTCTTCCTCGTCATCAACGTTCTCCGTGCATTCCCTTTTGCCACCTGGTTACGCGTCTGATTTTTCGATTTCTTCAATTTCCATTTTCTCTCCGTCTTCAGCCTTTTCTTCAAGCACTGTTTACTGTTCCTTGCCGTCCTGTTCCGTGCCTGGCTCTCAACTGGTCGCACCCGCCTTTGCAGCAGAGCCCTGCACGGAACCGGCAGGCTTTCCCAGCAACATCGCTTTCGAAACGGCTAATCTTTCGAGCAAACACCAAACAAGCTCGAGGCCGACTGCCCCTTCGTTCCCAACGTCGAATTGCAACTCGCTATTGTTCTCAACATCAGTCACTGACCAGGAATCTTTTGCATCGCTAGATCCCGGTACCGCGGGGTCGACGGGGCCGAGCACACCACTAGCAGCATTCCCCTCGTCAACAACGAGGATCTCGTTGAAGACAGGCACAGTGTCCGTTACGATTCAATCGACAACGCCGACCGCGGCACCCGAGACGACCGGGACAGTAGTCACCTCACTGCAGCTTTACCCGCAGGTTACTAGCTGGCCATCGGCTTTGGTGGCCACTGTGAGCGTGGCCTCGGCTCTCCCGACAACCGGGGTCAACGTTACCCTAACCAACACTACCGGCGCCACGTGCGGAATGTCGTCTAGCTCCAACATATTCCAACCCATTGCGGGATCCGACAATGCCCCACCTAACCAGATCCCAATGGGCCCGAAGCATCCAGTATCGCCGGCCCTGATATCCGACCCGAACTCTAGCCCACACCAGACGAACAAATTCTATGCAAACCTATTTTTGGGCAACGCTACTGCACCCGCCTGGACACATCCTTACTCGGTCTGGTGGCCAAAAGGAAGCGGCAACTCCAAGAGCTACGGACTTGCGATAGCACACAACGAGCGCTCGCAGTTAACATTTGGCCCCGAAACCGACCATGAAAGCGTCAAGTACTACATCAATCCTGCCGGCATCCAATCGTTGGTCATGTCGGCGACGGAGCTGGGCCCAGGCACGGCCTTGACGGTGGATTCGCTCGATGCCTTTTCCGTCAACGCCAACTTTGCAACGGGCAATGGCTCCAAGCCACTGCTTACGGTGCCTTTGGTCCAAGGCATGGGATTCGTGACTGGAATCTTCAATAGTGGCACACCGCAAATCAGCAGCGGAGTTTGCTTCAAGGCCGTTGTTGGTCCTTTCCAAATCGATGACAATACTTACAAGTATCGCCTTGAGCTGGAGGATGGCACCACCTGGCTCGCCTACGCTGTCCCCGCGAATGGCACGGACTACCCCAAGTTCAATCTCACTTCGACGACGCAACTCGTGGCACCCAAGAAATGGTCGGGAACCATCAGCATCGCCAAGAACAACCTCGGAGAAGATGGAGAAGACATCTTTGATGCTTCTGCAGGCGCTTATCCCTCCAATGTCAAGATCTCGGCCATAGCCAACGGCAACACGGGCAGCTACACTTACAGCTTCACAAAGTGTGGCCAGACCTCGAAGACGCTACTGATGTTTGCACTGCCCCACCATGTCGACAGCTTCGACTCGGCTACGGCTGGATGCAAGACGGACATTACTCTAGTTACCACTACCAAGGGCAACGCCACCGCAGTCGTCAGAGATTCGTGGACCATGGTTGAAAGCAACCTCCCAGTATGCATGGACTTCGCGCCCTGGTCTCCGGAAAAGGGCTCCATCAACTCGGTGTCGGCGCAGGTGCAATCCAAGGTTGTCCGCGCGGCGCAGTCTGAGCTGGCGCAAAACATGACCTCGCAGACGTACATCAACTCCATGTACTTTAGCGGCAAGGCGTTTGCCAAGTTTGCCTCGATCATCTGGGCCACGAATCAGCTGGGCGGCAACACGACGCTTGCCGCATCCGGCCTCAAACTGCTCGAGGCCGAGTTTGCAAAGTTTGTCAGCAACAACCAGATTTACCCGCTCAACTACGACCCCACTTGGAAGGGCGTCGTGTCCAGCGCTGGCTACAAGGACTCTGGCGCCGATTTTGGAAACACTTACTACAACGACCACCACTTCCACTACGGATACCAGTAAGACAGCCTCTGAAGTTCTGGCACTCTGATTCGCTAACGATGAGACAGCGTCTACACTGCCGCCGTGATAGGATCTCTGGACCCGGACTGGCTCAAGTCGGGAACCAACAAGGCATGGGTAGACATGCTGGTGCGCGACTTTGCCAACCCGGTCGCCGATTCGCACTTCCCGTTCAGTCGGTCATTTGACTGGTTCCAGTAAGTTTCAATCAAGGCGAAATTATCTTTTCTGTCGGTAGCCGAGACTGACGGTAGCACACAGCGGGCACAGTTGGGCCAAGGGCTTGTTTGAGTCTGGTGACGGCAAAGATCAGGAGTCGTCTTCCGAGGTATGTCTGATTTGATTGCGAAGAAACCGCAATCTAAAAATTTGTGCTGGGCGTGTTTGGCTGACCCGTGGATGATGGCTTTGTAGGATGCGTTCGCGTCGTACGCGGTAAAGATGTGGGGCAAGACGACTGGTGACGCCAACATGGAGGCCAGGGGTGAGTTTTCCCAGATTTTCGTGTCACGAGCCGCATCGGTGATGATGATACGACTTTGTGTCATGATGGGACGCAAATATACTGACGATTTGTCTAGGTAACCTCATGCTGGCGATCCAGGCACGCAGCTTCCAGAGCTACTTCTTGATGGAGTCGGACAACCCCAACCAGCCGCCGCAAATCATCAACAACAAGGTCACGGGCATCCTGTTCGAAAACAAGGTCGACTGGGCGACGTACTTTGGCGACGAGTGGTTCTACAAGCAAGGGTGAGTGTGTCCGCGCCAAAATTTGCCGAACCACACTTCTCTCCTCCTATCTCCCTTCATGTGTTAATCCGTTGTCTGTCCCTAGCATTCACATGATCCCCGTCCACGTGCCCTCGCCCTACATCCGCACCAAGAAGTTTGTGCAAGAAGAGTACGACGTGTACATGAACGACGGGCGCATCGACCAGGCGACGGGCGGCTGGCGCGGCCTGCTGTACGCCAACATGGGCCTCGTCAACGCGTCGGCCGCCTACAACTACTTCGCCCCCGACGACTTCGACATGAGCCTGCTCGACGGCGGCGCCAGTCGCACGTGGTACTTGGCGTTTCTGGCTGCGATGGGTGGCGCGCCGTCATAAGAAGAAGCAAGATCGTTTCTGTTGCTGCGGTAGTGGTGACGATGACGACGACTGTTGCTTTGTGACGATAAAATTGTGACGACGGACCTAAGCCTCCGACGACGACGACGATGATCTGAGTCTGTACATACATACATACATAGACGACGGGCTGACGGGCCAACGGATGGCGGCGTTTTTTGCTCTTTCGGGACCCATGGCGGTTATTTTTTCGCTTTCGCTCTCGGTTTCTACGGGAAGGCAGGCATCATCAACATTGGCATTCATGTCTTGTTTTTCTCGTTCTGACGGTTTTAGGGTTTTGCACAACTACCGGCGAATGCACGCGTATAGCACGGATGGGACAGGTCAGCGCCCGCCCGCAGGGTCTTCACGTCGTTCACCTTGTTTTCGTTAATGTCTTCGCGATTCTGGGGTTCTAGTCGGCTCGGCTGGGTGCTTGGGACAAAAGAGAAGGAAGGGTAAGGGTATAATGGCCGACTGGGCAGTCGGAGAGACTGGATTGGATTGGGATTGGAGTCCCTTCTTTGTTTCTTTGGTTGAGGGATATTTAGGTGCTATTTGCCTACTTACCCTCTTTGCTTGTCTTTACTTAATGTCTTTTCTTGATCTGAGGTTTGGTTCATGGTATCGCTAGTTCACCTACATGCCTGCCTGCCTATTCGATTCTGATATATAATTAGTTCTATACAGCATAGCCGTCGCTCTCTTGTTCCGATGTTGGTGTTTTTGCAACTCGTCGATTGGGCCATGCTGAATACCCGCTCACGTCTCATATTCCTGTTTCCGAATTCTTCAGACCCGGATGAGCGTGACGGCGCTGCACGGCGGCCATGTCTCGCTGCAGAATTGCAACACGTCGAATGAGACGCGTTCTTGCTGTGCCGCTGCTCGTACCCGTCGCTGGGAGCAGGGCAGGAGCTCGGCTGCGATGTCTGCTGACGACATTGGTTGCAACAAGGGGAGATGTCGGTGCGGCAAGCTGCACGTAATCTAGCTCAACATGTTCGAGCGTTGTACAACTCAAGAGATGGTGTTCAGGTGTCGGGCAAGCGATCCAATCAGAGCACTGCACACAAATTGCAAAATTCGCCACTCAGCTGACTTCGCGGCAGGTCCGACGCGCCACGGGGTGGCGGTGGCTGCACCGCGGTCCCTCCACCCCCACCCGCCACTGAACGCTGCATGTGCTTTTCACCGCCTGCAAAACAACGACCTCATCATCCGTTCATCACTTTCCGTTGCCTCTTTCTGTTTGTTGCTCTCTCTTCGCCACCGAGAACAACATCAACTCCTTCCATCTTTCCATTGGCATTGCACTGTTATCCAGTTCGTCTCAACTCCTCGTTTGCGAGTCACCCTTGGTTCAACTGGCCCTCTTTGGTCGTCAACCAGCTCTCGTTTTGGACGCGCCTGTCAGACATTGTTGGTTGGACCCTGCTGTTGCTGTCAACAAACAACCGCCGGCCGTATTCGTGGCGCGCCTCGCCTCGACTCGTTTGCGCGTTTGGGGCGTTTGCTCGGTCGGTCTGTCGGTCTGTCGGCCGGCTGCGTGTCCGCGGCCTCTGGTTCGACTGGCTTCCTGGCCACCACCTTCGCCCGGCTGCGCCTGTCCGTGGGGCTCGCTGTGGGGGTTCTGAGCTTGTTTCCAAGGGTCTCCGAGAACCTTCAGCACAAGGACTTTGTTGGAGCCACATCTGGCGCCAAGCGTTCCCTGACCCGTTTTGGTTAGAGCAATTCACTGCCGCCAACCTACCTCGCTGCGCTGCAGGCCGCACTCGCATCAACGGCGACGACGACCTTCTGTGGCGGCTCTGTCCTCCGCGTGGCCGATCGCTCCCTGCCTCCACCGCTTGGATCAGATTGGCAGCTGAGGTGAGTGTTTCCATTTGTTTCTTCATCGTTCGTCGTCCGTGTTGGTGGTTGGGGATGATGGGTTAGCGTTGCACCTGCGAGTCGTTTTCTCTGGCGCTCGCGCGCAATGGGCAATTGGAAGACAACTGCCGCAGCGGCAAAGGAGCCCAAACAGCTTGATGAGCGTTTTCCCTACAACGGCTCAGGGTCTGCCACTATAAAAAGTCCTGGTTCAGGGTCGGGATATGCCTACCATTCTTTGCCACGTCCAAGCCTTTTTGCTAACGGCTCTCTCGTCTCCAGACACAAGAACACTGCGTCCATAGTGAGATAGCCGGCAATTATTCGGACTTACCGCTAGCGTTTAGATCAAACATCCCATACAATCACGATAATGTCTGCACCAAGAGGCGGTCGAGGTGGTGGACGCGGTAGAGGCGGCGGAGGCGGTCGCGGCGACAGCAGCTCAGGCTCGGGCTCTGGCGGTCGTGGTTCGTTCAGGGGACGGAGGCCTTTTGGCGATTCTTCGAGCGGTTCCACCGGTAGAGGCTCGTCTTCTCGTGGGACCTCTCCTCATCGCGGTGGTCCTCATGGCCCTAGAGCTCAATCCACACCTGCTGCCATTTTTGGCAATCCGTCGCAAATTCCACAGCCTGACCCAAATGTGACCAAGACGGAGAACCAAGTGGTCAAGAGCTTGGTCGGTGCGGTCTCGTCTCTGGGTCTCGAGGACCAGTTGACGAGGCGGCCGGATTACGGTACCATGGGTCGAGAGACGACGGTCTACACCAACTACTTTCCGCTCTCGATCAAGAAGTCTCCAGACATATACCGCTACGCCGTCTTGATCCAGCCAGAGGAGCAGCAAAAAAGGAAGAAGAGGAGGATCCTCGAAATTCTTCTCGATGACCCGGTCTGGAAAGGCGCCATTTGCGCCACAGACTACTCGCAAGTCGTCATCGCCAACAAAAAGGTTACGCTTGCCGAGGGCCCGCACAACCGTCGCGCTTTCCAGGTGCAATGGTACCCTGCAGACAGTGAACCCATCCCGGACAAGAAGGAGGGGGAGGAGGAGTCGGAAGCACGGGACAGGGCTCGGAAAAAGAACACGAAGACGGTCCTTGTCGAAGAGTTGGGCACTGTCTCTCTGCAGGAACTGCTGAATTCCCTCAAGTCAGACAACATGGGAGTGCAGTACCCCCTGAAAGAAGAAGCCATCCAGGCGCTCAACATCATTTTGTCCAAGGCTCCTCAGTCTGCCCACGACATGGCCGCTGTGGGACAAAACAAGTACTTCCCCATCAACGGTAACCGCTATGCCGAGAAGCACAACTTGACCGAGGGTCTTCAGGCTCTTCGTGGGTACTTTGCGAGTGCTAGGACCAGCATCAGCCGTCTTTTGGTCAACATCAATGTCTCGACGGCCGCATTTTATAAGGCCGGAAGCTTGCTTGAGCTCATGCAAGACTACCTTGGCCCAAACAACCGCAGTCCTCAACACATGCTGCGATTGGAGTCGTTCATCCGGTTATTGCGAGTCGAGACAAACTACATGACGGCCAGGGATGGAAGTGGCCGCCGCATCAAGAAGATCAAGACCATTTGTGGTCTTGCTCGCGCCAACAACGATCCTCTCATGACCTGGGGCCACGGCGCTTCCGCACAGCAAGTCAAGTTCCCCTTCGACGACCCCAACGGCAGTAGCAGCGGAAGCTCCAGCAACGGCAGGCCGACTCTCATCTCGGTCGCAGAGTACTTTGCCAAGACGTACTCCATAACGCTCAAGACACCGACGGCACCTGTCGTCAACGTTGGCACCAGAGACAACCCGACTTGGATCCCAGTCGAGCTCTGCAATGTCTTGCCCGGTCAAGTTGCGGGCAGGATGCTCACGAGCAATCAGACTCGTCTCATGATCGAATTCGCTGCTCGCCCTCCAAATGCAAACGCCAACAGCATCACGAAATCAGGCCTGGATGTGATGCAAGTGCGTGGGAACAACCCCACGCTCGGTGCCTTTGGTATCCAGATCGGCGACAACATGCTTACAGTACAAGCACGCATCCTCCCGGTACCTCAGCTTCAATACGCGGGCAAGACGCAGGTGCCGAATGATGGCAAGTGGAACCTTGCCAGGGTTCAATATTCGAAGCCTGCCACAATCCAGACCTGGGGATGCCTTGTCGTTGAGGAAAAGAACCGATCGACGTTCCAGAGCCAGGATCAAGCGATGAACCTGGTCAACACCTTTAAGGGTGCTCTTTCATCGTATGGCGTTCGCATCGGCAATCCAACTCCCCCAGCCAAGATTCAGATCAGCTTTCCGTACAACCAGTCTGAGATCACGGAGCTGGTCGAGGCAAAGATGAAGCAGATGGTGCAAAGCCGCATCGGGATGCTGCTTGTGCTCCTGCCGTCGGACAACACGATGCTCTATGACTCGATCAAATTCATGGGTGACGTTCGCTACGGGATTGGCACCGTTTGCTCCATCAGCAGAAAGATCATGAATCCCAAGGGTCAGCCTCAATACATGGCGAACGTCGGGCTCAAGTTCAACCTCAAGTGCGGTGGTGTCAACCACGACATGCGCATTCAGCAGCTCGCTCCTCTAGACAATAAGACCATTCTCATCGGCATTGACGTGTCGCACCCGCCGCCCGGCAGCGCCACTGGTGGTCCATCCATTACTGGAGTTGTCGGATCGGTTGACGCCAACTTCAACAACTACCCCGCGTCGATTCGCACGCAGACAGCCCGCCAGGAGATGGTCGACAAGAGCGACCTTACGCAGATGATAATGGAGCGCTTCAAGCTGTGGCGCAGTCGCAATAACAATCAGCTTCCAAACAAAGTCATCATCTATCGTGATGGTGTCTCCGAGGGCCAGTACCCTGTCGTCCTCCGCGAGGAGTGGCCAAGCTTTGTCGAGGCCTACAAGCAGCTGTACGGTGCGGAGAAAAATCACCCCAAGTCAAGCTTGATCATCTGCACCAAGCGCGGACACACACGCTTTTATCCCGCGAAGCCCGAAGATGCTGAAGGTCGCGCCATGAACGTTAGGCCTGGCACTGTTGTCGACCGCGGCATCACTGGCGAGCGCTTGTTTGACTTTTTCCTTGTGGCTCACGCGGGTCTGCAGGGCACATCTCGTCCGGCGCACTATATTTGCCTGCTCGACGAGAACAAGCTTGGAGCGGACCAGCTCCAGCGCATCACGCACAACCTTTGCTACGTTTACGGACGTGCTACTCGCGCAGTCTCCGTCTGTCCACCAGCATATTACGCTGACTTGGTTTGCGAGCGTGGACGCTCTTACCTGCATTCGTTCCTCAAGGAGAACACGAATATGCAATATGATCCAAAGAAGCACTGGCGTGGTGGTGTCCACGACCGCCTCAAGGATACCATGTTCTATTTGTAGGACAATCGTCCCTTTTGATGTGCAATTACGAGTGTTCAGTCCACCTGCGCAAGGACATGGACACTCGACATTTTCCTTTTTTCGTTTTTTCCCGTTCATTTCGCCTCGGCTTCCGAACGCCAAACTAAGCCATTCAATATCGAGAGAAACTGAGGCAAGATCTCGTCATGCCAAAGGATTTGTTCCGTGGGCGATTTTCGAAACTCGAGCCGATGGAAGTTTGACCAATTTTCAACGAACCCAGAAAAACTCCTAACTGTTGTGAAAAAGAAGAAGACGCACTGCCGTTGCTTTTTTCGGATATCCTTTTTTCGGCTTCAAAGCAAGAAAAGAGAAAGTGAGAGAGACCACAGAGGTCTGGACTTTGCATCCCGACGCCTTTATATCTCTGTGGTCTCTCCAAATAGATAATGATTGATGGATGGATTTTGACGACGATGTGATCGCCGTTGTTGTTTGTTGTCATGATCGCCGTCGTCGCCGCTGCGAGACCGATCTGGCAGCGGAGGAAAGAGCAACGAGAGAAGCATTCGTGTCGACTCCCTTGTCTTTTTGTGGATCTGCCTGGAACGAGACGAGAGGTGCCGGAATGGATGGAGACTCGACGTATGAGTGGACTTTGACTGGGGTCCCCCCGATAAGACTTTGACTATCTTGTGACCGGACTCTGCGGCACGAGAGCAGACCAGACGCGACGCTTCTGCCTTTTTTTTTGTTTTTTGGAACCTCGCGAGCGGTGTGGAATAGCTCACTCTAGCTGAGCGCCGTTCTCCCGCTGGGCTTGTCCTTCGTCAGTGAGGTCACGCTTGAGTATTTCGCCACGATCGACTTGCGTTTTCTGATTTATCTTTCCACCCTGTTGGATCAATACTTTTTCCCTCAACCGTCTCTGTCTCTTTTTTCTCTCCTCTTTGCTTCGTTTCTCCTTTCCCCTTTCTCACCTCTCGTTCTTGTCTCGAGAGCTGCCAGCCAACTCGACTTGGACGCTCTGTTTCTCTTCTCCTTTCCAGTCTCGCCTGCTCGGACGCGTTTTTCCCTCACCCTAATAGACGCTGAATAGTTCTTATCCTTTCGGGTCCTGGGTATCGCCATCGGTCCAGAAATGTCCCGGGTGATGGCAATATTCATTGCTGTCGACACGGGACTGGCATGTGGCTAGGCCCGCCTACGCGGCACGACACGACGGCAAAATGGCGCAACGCAAAAATAGTCGATTGATTGACTGATTGATTTGATTGGTCGGTCGTTCGGTCGCCCCATCGGTCTCCGAAAAGAAGAATTTCAAAAGAGAGACGAAAAGAAGAAAAAATGACAAAAAAGAGGAAGAAAAGGCCTTGAGAAATGAAAGGGGAAGGAGAAAAGGGGCGAGCAAGGAGAAAGAGGTGAGGATGTAGAGTGGCTTTTCCTGTTTTTTCGATTTCTGTTTCCTGATTTCTTTATTTCCTTGTCTCCTTGGACGGCGTTGAGATCGTATCCGGATTGTCATCCCGATGGGAAGGACGACTGCGGAAAAAAAAAGAGAAAATGGACGCGAAAAAATGTTATAGAATGAAAAAATCATACTTGGATGGGTGAGCACCATCGTGTGTCTGCCCATCCGTTATCAAAAATTTTGGTCTCTGCTGTCTTGTGTGGTCTTGTGGTCGTGGTCGTGGTTGGGGACTGGAGACTTGGGAGTTATGGTTGGCTCTTTGCAATATGGCAGTGCAACAATGAGTGATTGAGCTTTTCTTCGATTTTTACATCTTGCTGACAGTCACCAGTCACCAGGCGATTTAGAGAGTGCGTCTGTCTCTAGAACTTGCCTTTCCGTCTTTCAACGCTATTCTAGCTGGTAGCAGTTGGGAAAGACCAGTAAGTTATATCGTTGCAAAAGCGGAGGCGGGTGAGGTCTGACTTGCTCGGCAGCTCGACAGCTCAGATCGGTATTTCTAGCAGATCCTCGACATACGTTGTCCCCGTAATGACTAAACTGTATAGCGGGGAGAGGAAGAGGTGGCTTTGGTGTTCTTGCCGACCGGCGCTGCATCGAATTGACGAGTAGTAGAAAGTGGTGTCTGGGTTTGCTGTCTTTTACTGAACCAACTTGACCGACTTCCACTGGCATCTCGCACATCCACGGCTGCCAGACCGTGCAGAAACAACCAGCCTTCCCTTCGACGCTCTTCGCGACTCGCCGCCGTATCCAGCTGCCTGCGAACTTGACAGCACGCAGATTGAGTCTCAGATTACCTCAAGGTAGAACAGCACAACACGCGGCTAGTCCCATATACCGTTTGCACCTTAAACCTCTCCACGCTACCGACGTCCTCTATCCAAACACCCTCAAAACCTCTCTAATCCTCTCGCCAATGAAAATCAACCGTTTCCAACTACGACGACGACTACTCCGACTACTCTGACGACGGCGCTGCTCCAATCTCACTCACCGCAGCCAAAGCACCCATAGTCCCAAAATGGCAGCACGCCAACGGCTTCATCGGCGCGCTACCAGGCGAACTCCAGAACACGATTTACGCGCATCTAGACATCCCATCACGCATCTTGCTCGGCGCGACGAACCGGAATTACCGGCGTTTGATTGATTTAACGCGCGAAGAGCGGGTCGAGTGGCTCTTTCCGTTTGAGAACGGAGAGTCAAGGTACAGGTGCACGCGGCGCTTTGCTAGTAAGCCATACGTGGATTTTGCGGTTAACTAGACGTGCGGAAGGCGCGATCACGGCGGTGTTGAAGCTGGGAGGCGCTATTGTGTTCGGTGTGCGTTGGACCTTGGGTTCTGTAGGGCGGGCGATGTTGTGCTGCCGCATTTTGAGCGCAGTGTGAGGATCAGTAAGTTATGTTGAGTTTTTCTTGCTCGGCTGGATTCGTTGTTGGCTTCTGCTGGGTTCGCTTCTTGGAGGTGCTGACTAGCTTGCTTGGACTGAAGTCCGGCAATTCTTAAAAGCAAGCTTGGGTTGATTTTCATATTTTGTAGCTTTATTTGTGGCCCAAGAGTCTCTCTCTCCTGAGTTTTTGCGGAATTGGTACGTCTATGGCATTCTATACTGGCTTCAGCATCCATGAGGAGCAAAAACAAGGGTTGAATCAAGCTTCGCTGAGTCCATCGCGCCACAGAACGCATGTGCGGACAACTGTATACCCTGGATCGGGCAAGGATGAAACCTCATGATCGACTGCAAACAGGTCTTAGGCAAGGTATCGCAGTTGCGCCTTTCCATCCACCTGTCCTTCCGCAATTCTTCAACGCAGACGGACGATTATGCGACTGATGGACTTATGTTACTCTTCCTCTGCTCGAAATCAACCAACCCCACTCCCCACTCGATTCTCTGTCACCGGCCTGTCCGTTTCTTGAGGAAAACCGAGGTTCCGTCTGGCGATTGCGGCTCCGGCTCTTGAAATTAGCTTCCATTCAGTTGGATACTCAAATGCTAAACTTTAAGTGGCTATCAAACTTCTTGATTATCAGCACGAAATGCTGAATGCACAGCTGCCCGAACGGGCGATAGCTACCCGCGCACGTTGAATTCTCTCCCGTCCCCGTTGTTGTTCACAATTCAAGTGTCCCACTCCTGCCGCTTTTCGCTCACCCTTACCCTACTCCATCTATGCAACATGTCTGAGAGCTCTAACGATCAAGGTCTCTTCAGAAAACTGCCAGGGGAGCTTCAGAACCAAATCTTCCTCAATCTGGACTACCCATCCGCCATCCTTCTCTCGCGGACAAACCGGTATTTCCGGCAAGTCGTGAGACCCTCAAGCCCACCCACGGACGCTGAAAAACTCGCACTCATCCAGCTGGTCGAGATGATATACGGGCACTTTTTCCAAGACTTCGCCTGTACGTCGTGTTTCCGACTCAAATGTCGCGAAGAATTTGGCGTGGCGCAAATCAAGAATCGCACAAAGGGTAGCATATGGAACCCGCAATCCCGGGAGCGATTCTGCCTCGATTGTGGCATAAACAGGGGGTTTTACGCCACTGCATGGAGAATCAAGGTTTTTGATGGGTTCGACGATCCACGTAGGTCAAAGCATCACTTCTACCTCACTGTTACTACTAACGAGGGCGTCCAGGGTATGAATCTTGGGTCCGCTCGGAGGATGGGGCGCGATATCTGTATTTGCCGTCGGTCTTTCGAACCGGGCAATGGTTAGGTGTTGGTGAAGCTGCCTGAGGTGTCGATGTTTGGAGCGATCTGCGTTCTGCTGATAGGTGGGTAGCTAGCGAAACTACAACCGATGGAGTTGTGTCGCAAATCGTTCCTATCACAGTCTCTCAATTCGCCTCTTTCTTCGCCATGTTTTCTCTACAACCCTCCACCCGAGTCCAAAACTCAGGTAAAAGACACTCAGACCAACATGCCCAAGTACAGTACCGTAATACCCACGACCACACCGCCGCGTGAAGATTCTCAGGACATTAGCATATTCCAACACTCCTCACATCACGTAGACATAAACAGCAGTAGCCGCGCAGCCAGTCCAATTTGATCTCCATGCACCATTTTACCCAAATCTGTGATCCTCCACTTACATACGTCCCCGCACGCCCAAGTCGATCGCGTGGATCATGCGTCCGGGTAAACACTACTACGCGGTCGCCCATGCACCCCTGCACCACAGAATTTGTTGATTGGAGGGCACCTTCCATTAAGCGCCTCAGCTGCGCTGACAGCTGAGTTACTACTTACCTACTTTCACTTAAAAGGGACTAGCCCTTACCTGTTAGGGACTAGGTAGGAGGATGTAGCTTAGCGTCTTAGCATTACTATTAGATTATATTAGTCCTACTAGATACTTAGAATAAACATCTTACTTTACTTATTACTAAATTATTAGGTTATAAGCCTAGAAGCTCTTCTATATTATTATCTTATTACTATATAACTTAAAAGGCTTACCCTACGTCTTTATTAGCTTTACTTCTCTTACTATAGCTTTACCTATCCTTCTACTAGTATCTAGGCACTTATAGCTAATACCTATAACTATATTACTTACCCTTTATACCTATTACTATAAGCTCTACTACTCTTAATCTAGTTAGCTAAAAGGCTATTAGCATTAAGCCTAACGCACTCCTAAAGCTAAGGAGTAACGGATCTAACTATACTAGTTAGAAGACTACCTAGTAGGTTACCTTTAGGGTAGCTAAACTAACTAATATTATTAAGTTTAAATAGTAGAGTAAGTTAAGTAATAAAGCTCTATACTATCTCTTTTAGGCCGTTAATAATAACCTAATAGCGTTTATTATAACATTTAACTCCCCTATAGTATTATAGAAGGCCCTTACTAACTATTTTAATCGTAATACCGGCCTTAATAATATCTACCTTTTACGTTCTCTTTTTAAATTACGGATAGGTCCTAATAACTCTATTATTAAGTATATTAATATTTTCTACGAAATTTAGGGATATATTACTACTTATTATAGTCGATTATCTAATACTCTTACTAAGGGAATACATAACGCCTTCATATTAGAGGATATAAAAGGGTAATTTTTCCTTACCTTACTTCTAAATAACGAGTCCTACCGTAATAAGATAGATAATATTCTATTAAAAGACGTTACTAGTTATTTATAAATTAAGGCTAAATTCCTTAATAAGGTAGTAAATTATACTAAGGATGCTATAGGTATAGCCCTATATACGTAAACTAGAGGGAATAAATAAAAAGGTTAGTATACCTATTAGTATTCCTATTAACTATCCCGGTATAGCGATTATATAGAGGACTAAAATTATAAGGAATTATATACTTAGTACTATAAGTACGGCTACTATTTAGATAGCTATACGTACTATAATTACTAACGCCTAAAAAAGTACTAGAAGTAGACCTACTAGCTAGAAAATTAGCATGCTTATACTATAAACGAATAGGAGTCTAAAACTAAATATAATTTAGATACTAGTAAAAATAACTTAGAAGTTATTACCCTTACTATAGCCTATAACGTAAGCGACCTTAACTCTAATAGTATAGCGTTAGATGCTAATAATAATACCGCTTATAATATTAATAATATAGATAATAAAATAGAGTACGTCCTTATAGTAAAATAATATAATACGCCTTAGATCTTCGACTTAGACTATACTATATATATTTTAAGCTATAAGGAAGACTTTATAAAGATAAGGAAGAAGAAGGGCACTATAACTACTACTAGTAGATAGACTTACCTATTTACTAGTATTAGTAATGTTCCTTTAATTATTACTCTCCCTAATAGCTCTTCTCACTCTATTCTCTTAAAGAATATTATCTATATCCCTATAATACGGGATACTTATCTCTTTAGCTAGCTATAAGTCTACTAGAAGGGTTTTAAGATATTAGTATCTAGGAAAGATATCCTAGTAGACTAAGTTACCTTAGGATATTCTAGGAAAATTAGTAGAAGGAATATCTTATAGGTAAAAGGATATATTACGAATCGTTAAGTAGCTAATATATAGGCTTTCGCCTAGAGGCTATCTACTTAGTTAGACGTATATAAAATTAAAAAGAACTTAATTAAAGTTAAGTAGTTAAAAGATAAAGTTAAGTAAAGTCTTCTTAATTATTATAAATATAGAAAATGCTATATACTCTTCTATCTTCTATATATATTTATATAAGAAGTAAAATGAGACTAAACTCTCTCTTTACTACGCGAATTACTACTTTAGTTACATTATTAAAATAGATAAGAAATTAATCTTCTTATTACTACGCGAAGTTTTATTAGCCGTTAAGTAGGCTATATATCCTTAGGAGTATTTATTATCTATTAGTACTACTAGCTTATACGGCTTAGCTAGTTTACGCGGCTTAGTTATAATTAGCTTCGGCTTATTAAGTAATCACATAAGGGCGTAGTTATAATATACTTATATTACTAGTATCTAATATATGCTTATATTACTAGCGTCTAATAGCTATTATAATATTCCCTCCCTAATAGGAAGCCTAAGTTAGCTTATTAGGTACTTATATAGATAACTAACTAGCGCTATTTTAGTAAGGGCGTAAAGTAGGAGACTACTAGGTATATCTTATTATTAGGTTTATGGTTTAACTAACCTTCTTTACTATTACCTTAATAATAATAATAGACCTTACTTCTATTATTATATCTTCCTATTACTCTTAGCCTATCTCTTACTTAAGTAACTAGCTCTAGTAATAATAGTAAGTCCTCCTATTTATAGTAGGTCTAAAAATGCTTAACTAATTATCGCGTAATAGTATCTAATTAACATTATTACTCTAAGCATCCTAAAGGTAATATAATGCCTTAAGAGGATACTAAGGTAACTTAGGACCGTTATATAAGACGTTATATATAATTAGCTAATTATTTATATATCTAGAGTTTTAAAAAGGTAAAGTAAAGCTAACTAGTCTAAGTATAATACCTAGCTCCTAAGAGCTAGTATACATTACTATTCTACCTATAAATCCTTATATAAACGTTACGTAAGCTAATTTACCTACTTTACCTTTATATACGCGTTCTAGTAGCCGTTATATTAGTATACTACTAAGTATACCTTTACGCGAAAGTAATAATAGTAGTATTATTCATCTAGCTACTTTACCTATAGAATTACTAGTAGAACCTTTAGATTAGGACTTAGAAGTAGATACTCCTAATAAGATTATAGTCTTTATCCCGCGTAAGGCCTTTAAAAAACTCACTAAGGTATATATTACTACTTACTTATCCTTACATAATAGCTAACTTATTATAGAAATCCCTTAGTAGTAACGAAACTAGCTAATACGTAATATATATATTAGGCCTTAGTAACTTAGCTTATTATACTATTATCCTAGTTTCTAAGGATTATTTTAATATTATATCTATAGAATCTTATAGTTCTTTACGTGATGCTTACTTAATCTAATACGTAGGTATTAATTAAGCTACTAGTTATACTAAGTACTAGGATAATCTCTCTACTTACATCTTCTATAGTTACTATAAGTTACTAGGTTTCTTATAGGGTTATTACGTGAACTATATCTAGGGTACTAGTAACCTTAACTATACTATAAGTAACCTTACTAGTACTCATCCTCCTAATTAATATAAAAGGTATAAGAATAAGGTATAGCCTAGAGAGTACCTTACTCTTTACTACGTAATAGATAACTAGGTTAATAACTTTCTCTAGGGCTCTATTAAAGGTATAATAAGGCCTAAACTTAAGAAGTTAACTCTAGTTCCTACTAAAGAGGAGGAAGAGGAGTAAGGGTATTAAAGATAAGGAATAAAATTAAAATAGGGAAATAGGATAGATAAGGATAATTTAGTTTATATAGATAAGAGTTATTTACTACGGTGTTAAAGGATTCTCTTTACTAGAGTATAGGCGGGTTAGTTATCTAATTACGTTTCTTCCTATAATTCTTATTAGAGGAAGGCTCTTTTCTACTTTTCTAGGTTCTTTAGTAGTCTAGGGGTAGAAGGATTAGTAGTATAGAAGTCCTCTACTTTTTAGGGGGCCCTAATAAAAGAACTTACTATATACTACTTATTATCTTAATTATATCCTACCTATTAAACCTAGTACTTTAAAGTTCCGTAAGTAACCTTACTTATATAGATAAAGATAACTTCCTATTCTTACTAGTTATTAATAACCTTAGGTTCTAGCTTAGTATATCTCTATTATAGTAATAGGTCTATAGCTACCTTATATAGGTAATTAGCGTAGAAAAGGTTTATAACCTTTATACTTTTTAGAAGATCTAATTCGTATAAATATCCTTTTATTCTAGTAATCTTAAATGGTCCTATATTAGGAGCATCTAATTTTAGATTTAGCTAGTCCGTTATCTAGCTAGTCTTCTTAATATAAATAAAGTCTCTAATATTAAAGTTAGGTATATAATAGTATTTATTAGCTTATTAGTAGTTCTTTTCTTATGATTAGTAAATTAATTTATAGGCGTACTTATAGGCTTCTTATCTTCTTTTTTAGAGAGACTAAGCTATAGACTATATTCTACCTTTAGGTAAAGTAGTTATTATTATATAAGTAGTCTAGTTATAATATATACGTAGTATAAAGCTAAGGTCTACTTCTACTAGTATAAGACCTATAGCCTTATATAGGAGGGTAGCCTAAGCTAAATCTATTAATAGTAGAAGATTAGACTAGTTATTTTAGTAGTAATTAATGAAGGGTTATAGTTAGCGTATAAGGACCTAATTTACTATCTTAGTAATTCTATTTATCTAAGAGTAATAGGCTAAATTAAAGTGTTATTTAATACTAGTTAACTTATATAGCTCCTACATAAAGGCTAAAATGAACTAAGGACCTTAATCTAATAGTATACTTTTAGGATTTCTAAAAATTTAGTAGACGTAATTATAAAAAAGTTAAGATACTCCTTTAGCATTAATTTTCTTCATATAAGGTAAACTAAAGGTTCTTTAGGATAACCGGTCTATAATAATAAGGATATAATTAAATCCCTTTTAGTCTTACGGCATCTCTTTAAAATCTATAGCTAGGTATTACTAGGGACGGTTAGGAATTAGTAGAGGATATAGAAGGCTAGGTATCTTATTAGTAAATTCATAGTTCTAGTAGTAAATATAGTAGTTTTAGCTATATCTCTTAATTATATAAGTCTAGCTAGGCTAGTAATAGTATTACCGTAATAGCTTTTATATTTTATTAATTCTAGGATAGGTAGTAACGTAAGTAGTATATATTACTTTAATTATTCTTATATAAAGGTTATCCTAGTTAGGAATAACTAATACACTATAGTAAAGAAGTAATCCATCCTATAGCTTCTAATATAATTCATTTTCCGGTTAAAGACGGGCTATTTCTCTCTATAGTTTAAGATCTAGGTTTTCTCTATTCGTATAGAGAAGTTCATTAAGGAAAATTATTAGTAGAGAAACTTCCGGCTCTATCATTATAAGTAGGACTACCTAGGAAGTAGGAATAAGATACTACTCTTATATAGCCTTTACTTTCTCTTTTTAAGTCTTAAGTTACTCTTACTTTCTTATAAGAATATCTATAATAATATTTTCCTTTCCTAGTTAGTAGGTAAACTAGACTTAGTACTTAGTAAGTTACTTAGCCTATCTTACTTATTATATAGATAATTAGTACTTAGAAGTAAAGTGTTCTAATGCTTAATAGTCTATAATTATAAGAAAAGGTTTATAAAGGCCTATAAGCATAGATCTCTATTCCTCTAGTCCTTATATAATAGCTAGAAGTTCTTTATTAGGTATTCTATAATGGAGTTTAGCGTCTAATATTACCTTAGAATAAAAGAATACCGGTTTCTATTCGTAATTTTCTTAATATTACGATAGAACTCCCGTAACTACTCTATTACTTATATCTATTTCTATATAAGTATCTAAAGTTAGATTATAGTTTATAAGTAGTAATTTACTATATATTAGTTTCTTAAGGTTCCTAAAAGATTCTTTATTAACTAGCCTAAGTTATTACTACTTTACTTTTAAATATAGTTTTTCTAGTAGCCGGCTAATTTATCTATAGTTAGGAAGGAATCTCTAATAGAAGTTATAGAATCCTAAGAAGGACTAAAGAGATTAGAGGGTTATAGGTAATTACTAGGTATAAATAGGTTTAATTTTTTATAGGTCTATTAATATACCCTTAGTAGAGATAATATATCCTAAGAATTTCGTATAAGTAGTTAAAAACTTACTCTTTTTTATATTAGCTTATAGTCCCGCTTTTTATAATTATTATAGAACTTTAATGACGTGTTAAGTATAATCATATAGGTTTTTAGAAATGATAAGAATATTATCCATAAAAGTAATAATAAAATCATCTAAATAGTTAAAGAGAACTTAGTTAATAAAATGTTAAAAAGTAGTAGGCCTATTACTTAGCCTAAAAGGTAAAACGCGGTATTTAAATAGTCCGTATCTTATATAGAAGGTAGTATATTCTTTAGACTATTCTTAAAGTTAGATTTAATAGAAAGCTTATTAAATATCTAGTTTTATGTAGACCTTTCCTTTACCTACTCTCTATAAGAGTTCTAAGATAAGAGGTAAAGGATATAAGTCCTTCTTTATCTAATTATTTAACCGTTAGTAGTTAATATAAATTTACTAGCTACCTCTAGGTTTTTTTACTACTAATACTAGAGAGGCGTAGGGTATATAACTCTTAGTAATAAATCCTTTCTTTAAATTCTCTTAGACGTATTCCTTTACTATAGTAAGCTATTCTAGAGACATTCTATAGAGGGGACTTATTAGTAGGTATGGAGAATCCTTATATATAAGAGAGATTTAATAATTAACTCCCGTATAAGAAGGTAGTAGCTAGTTAGACTCTTATTTTAAAAAGATATCGCGGTAGTTCTTATACTTAGAGGGTAAATGATTATTAAGGTATTTATTAAAGGCTTCATCTTTATTAGCTTCATTAATATCGTCTAGTATAATAGAATAAAGATCTACTACTTCCGTTAGTATTTTTATAGGTAGGTTAATTTCTATAAGAGAGGTAAAAAAGGTTTCTTAGTTATTAACTTTAATATTATTAGAGATGTATATTAAAGAGATTAATTAGTTTATCCGTATAACTTTACTTCGTGCGGATAATTTTAGAATATTTAAAAGATTTAAAAAAGAAATTTAGTCTAGAGGACTTAACTAAATGAGTTATTAGTTATAGTAATCTAGAAGAATATAATAATATGCGAGGAACTAGCGGCCTAGAATAATATTATAGCACCTAATATCTAGTATAAAGGCGTATATTATAACTAGTTAATATTAGAAACGGAATTATAATTAATAAATAAAATTAAGTTACTTATTTATGTATTAGTTAAACCTAGAGACTTTAAGGTTCCTACTAGTAATCTTTCTTTTCTTAATCCCTAATTCCCTAAGTTATAGAAGAAGTTAAGGATAGAGCTAGATCTATTTATACTAGTATTAACTAGGGTATAAATAGGTATAGCGCGACTACTAGCTATAATTATAGTTTATATAGTAAACGGGTATCCTCTAATAAGGTCATAAATATTTACCTATAAATTAGTAATTTATAGAGCTCTAAGCTTATATCTTAGGGAGGAGACTTCCCCTAAGACTTATTATTTTCTAATAAAGAAGAGTATAGTTCTAATATTATACGCTCTTCTCCTTCTTCTTTTATTATAGTATTAACTATCTTTACTTTAGTTTCTAGGCACTATTAGATAAGGTATCTAAATTTTCCGTATTAATAGTAGGGTCTAATATTACCTTAGAGTTCCGCTTTCCCTTTATATATTAGATTTTCCGTTATTACATAAGAAGTAGATCTCTATAATAACCTTAAAAAAGGCTATTCTCTTAAACTTCTACCTATTAAAAGAGTAGATTTACCTACTTATTTCTATTATTATTTCTTTATATAGTCTTCCTAGGATAATAAAGATATATTTTAACTATTTTAGTACTTAATTATACTTTATGTAATAGGGTATACCTTTTAAAGGTATTCTTTAAATGAAATAGAGTTATCTTATTTAATTCCTACTAAATAAGTTTATAGTAGGGGATTTAATAAAGAGTAAAAATCCTCTTTCTATTATTCGTATAGAAGGTTAGCTTCTAAAGCTAGGTATATAAACTCTAACTAGAACTTCTAAAGATCTATAGGAATTTTATAATAAAGGTCCTTTAGCTTCTTCTTTACATCCTTTTACTAGTACGGATTCTTAAATACTTACTTAAGCTAGTAATATAAGTTAGTATTAAGGACTAGATTATCTATCTTTATATAGGCATAAAGAAATAGTACTAAATACTATACTACCTTACCCTATATCCTAGAGAGGATGTAACTTATAATAGCTTCCTTAGTATCTATAGTAGTACCTCTTTTAAAGTAGTCCTTATTACTACGGATTTTATTATTTATAAGGAGCCGCTAATACTTATATATAGGGTTTTAGCTATTTATTAATTTAGGTAGGTTTAGTACTCTTAGTATATGTTTCTTCTTTTTCTAGGATCTATTTTCTTCTAAATACTATAAACTTATTAACTTAATAGTATCTTTACATAATAATATTTAATAACTTAAAATCCTTTCTACTAAGTTAAGGATAACTTATTTAAGAGTCTTAATTTATATCTTTATATAAATAGTAATATCCTAGGTTTATTTCTTTATGAGAGGAGTAATCTTAGATTAATAGTTATTAGCTTCTTCTAGTAGAATATACCTAAAAGCTTCTTTAACCTAAAATTATATTACGTAAAAAAGACCTTTCTCTTATACTTATATATTAAGCTTAACTAGTAACAGGGAGTAAAAAGATTATAATAAGAAGGGGAGTACCTATCCTCTTCCTTCCTCTAATTTATAAGGTAATTTAGTACCTCTATATAAGGGTGTTTATTATTAACTACTAGACTCCTCTTAAGTACTAGTCGCGTAGGCTTAATTCTTAGCTATACTATCCGCGCATAGAATAGTCTTCTACTTTCTTATAAGTAGGTATAGAGAGGATGCCTCCTTAATGTTTATATACTATACTATAGCCTTATAAAGACTTCTATAGTTAATATATACTTAATGCTCTTTAGTCCTTAGATAACACTAATACACCTTACTAAGATAACTTAAATTTCCTTCTTAAATAATAGACGGTTATAAGTAAGGCTTAGGCTATATATATAGTATACCTAGTTTAGGTATTCTAATACCTCCCTTAGGTAATAAAAAAGTAGGATAGGGATAATACCTAGAATAATCTTCTATATCTATTATAAATTATTAAGCGGCTAATATATAGTTTTTTACCTAGGGGCTATCTACTTAGTCGGACGTATATGAAATTAAAAAGAACTTAATTAAAGTTAAGTAGTTAAAAGATAAAGTTAAGTAAAGTCCTCTTAATTATTATAAATATAGAAGATACTATATACTCTTCTATCTTCTATATATATTTATATAAGAAGTGAAATAAGACTAAACTCTCTCTTTACTACGCGAATTACTACTTTAGTTACGTTATTAAAATAGATAAGAAATTAATCTTCTTATTACCGCGTAAAGTTTTATTAGCTATTAAGTAGGCTATATATCCTTAGGAGTATTTATTATCTATTAGTACTACTAGCTTACGCGGCTTAGCCGGTTTATACGGCTTAGTTATAATTAGCTTTAGCTTATTAAGTAATCGCGTAAGGGCGTAGTTATAATATGCTTATATTACTAGCGTCTAGCGTCTAATAGCCATTATAATACCGATAGCTATCGCGATATCTACCTATTAAAAGAGTAGATTTACCTACTTATTCCTATTATTATTTCTTTATACGGTCTTTCTAGGGTAATAAAGATACGTTTTAACTATTTCGGTACTTAATTATACTTTATATAATAGGGTATACCTTTTAAAGGTATTCTTTAAATGAAATAGAGTTATCTTATTTAATTCCTACTAAATAAGTTTATAGTAGGGGATCTAATAAAGAGTAAAAATCCTCTTTCTATTATTCGTATAGAAGGTTAGCTTCTAAAGCTAGGTATATAAACTCTAACTAGAACTTCTAAAGATCTATAGGAATTTTATAATAAAGGTCCTTTAGCTTCTTCTTTATATCCTTTCACCGGTGCGGATTCTTAAATACTTACTTAAGCTAGTAATATAAGTTAGTATTAAGGACTAGATTATCTATCTTTATATAGGTATAAAGAAATAGTACTAAATGCTATACTACCTTACCCTATATTCTAGAGAGGATGTAACTTATAATAGCTTCCTTAGTATCTATAGTAGTACCTCTTTTAAAGTAGTCCTTATTACTACGGATTTTATTATTTATAAGGAGCTACTAATACTTATATATAGGGTTTTAGCTATTTATTAATTTAGGTAGGTTAGGTACTCTTAGTATATATTTCTTCTTCTTCTAGGATCCGTTCTCTTCTAAATACTATAAACTTATTAACTTAATAGTATCTTCGCGTAATAAAGTTTAATAACTTAAAATTCTTTCTACTAAGTTAAGGATAACTTATTTAAGAGTCTTAATTTATATCTTTATATAAATAGTAATATCCTAGGTTTATCCCTTTATAAGAGGAGTAATCTTAGATTAATAGTTATTAGCTTCTTCTAGTAGAATATGCCTAAAAGCTTCTTTAACCTAAAATTATATTATGTAAAAAAGACCTTTCTCTTATATTTATGTATTAAGCTTAACTAGTAATAGGGAGTAAAAAGATTATAATAAGAAGGGGAGTACCTATCCTCTTCCTTCCTCTAATTTATAAGGTAATTTAGTACCTCTATATAAGGGTGTTTATTATTAACTACTAGACTCCTCTTAAGTACTAGTTACATAGGCTTAATTCTTAGCTATACTATCTACGCATAGAATAGTCTTCTACTTTCTTATAAGTAGGTATAGAGAGGATGCCTCCTTAATATTTATATACTATACTATAGCCTTATAAAGACTTCTATAGTTAATATATACTTAATGCTCTTTAGTCCTAAGATAATACTAATACACCTTACTAAGATAACTTAAATTTCCTTCTTAAATAATAGACGGTTATATATAAGGCTTAGGCTATATATATAGTATGCCTAGTTTAGGTATTCTAACACCTCCCTTAGGTAATAAAAAAGTAGGATAGGGATAATACCTAGAATAATCTTCTATATCTATTATAAATTATTAAGTAGCTAATATATAGGTATTTACCTAGAGGCTATCTACTTAGTTAGATGTATATAAAATTAAAAAGAACTTAATTAAAGTTAAGTAGTTAAAAGATAAAGTTAAGTAAAGTCTTCTTAATTATTATAAATATAGAAGATACTATATACTCTTCTATCTTCTATATATATTTATATAAGAAGTGAAATAAGAACTAAACTCTCTCTTTACTACGTAAATTACTACTTTAGTTACGTTATTAAAATAGATAAGAAATTAATCTTCTTATTACCGTACGAAGTTTTATTAGCTATTAAGTAGGCTATGTATCCTTAGGAGTGTTTATTATCTATTAGTACTACTAGCTTATACGGCTTAGCTAGTTTACGCGGCTTAGTTATAATTAGCTTCGGCTTATTAAGTAATCGCGTAAGAGCGTAGTTATAATATACTTATATTACTAGTATCTAATATATACTCGCGTTACTAGCATCTAATAGCTATCGTAATATAGGACGCTTAGGAATACTTACTATATTACTAAATATTATAGGGGATATGCTTAATAGATATCCTAAGTAGTAATATAGATTATTATAGGATACTATAGTATATATAGTAGTATATATAGTTAGAGTATTTCGGTAGTAAGGGTGTTATATAGAATAAGTTTATATTATAAAACCTAGTACTTATCCTATCGCGATAGCTATTAGACGCCATCGCGATAGCTATTAGACGCTAGACGCTAGTAACGCGAGTATATTATAACTATACCCTTACGCGCTTACTTAATAAGCTGAAGCTAATTATAACTAAGCTACGTAAACTAGCTAAGCCGTGTAAGTCGGTAGTACTAATAGATAATAAACACTCCTAAGGATATATAGCCTACTTAACAGCTAACGAAACTTTATATAGTAATAAGAAGATTAATTTCTTATCTATTTTAATAATATAACTAAAGTAGTAATTCGTGTAGTAAAGAGAGAGTTTAGTCTTATTTCACTTCTTATATAAATATATATAGAAGATAGAAGAGTACATAGTATCTTCTATATTTATAATAATTAAGAAGACTTTACTTAACTTCATCTTTTAACTACTTAACTTTAATTAAGTTCTTTTTAATTTTATATACATCTAACTAAGTAGATAGCCTCTAGGTAAAAGCCTATATATTAGCTACTTAATAATTTATGATAGATATAGAAGATTATTCTAGGTATTATCCCTATCCTACTTTTTTATCACCTAAGGAAGGTGTTAGAATACCTAAACTAGGTATACTATATATATAGCCTAAGCCTTATATACGACTATCTATTATTTAAGAAGGAAATTTAAGTCATCTTAGTAAGGCATATTAGTATTATCTAAGGACTAAAGAGCATTAAGTATATATTAACTATAGAAGTCTTTATAAGGCTATAGTATAGTATATAAATATTAAGGAGATATCCTCTCCATACCTACTTATAAGAAAGTAGAAGACTATTCTATATATAGATAGTATAGCTAAGAATTAAGCCTACATGACTAGTACTTAAGAGGAGTCTAGTAGTTAATAATAAATACCCTTATACGGAGGTACTAAATTACCTTATAAATTAGAGGAAGGAAGAGGATAGGTATTCCCCTTCTTATTATAATCTTTTTACTCTCTATTACTAGTTAAGCTTAATATATAAGTATAAGAGAAAGGTCTTTTTTATATGATATAATTTTAGGTTAAAGAAGCTTTTAGGCATATTCTACTAGAAGAAGCTAATAACTATTAATCTAAGATTACTCCTCTTATAAAGGGATAAACCTAGGATATTACTATTTACGTAAAGATGTAAATTAAGACTCTTAAATAAGTTATTCTTAACTTAGCGGAAAGGATTTTAAGTTATTAAACTTTATCACGTAAAGATACTATTAAGTTAATAAGTTTATAGTATTTAGAAGAGAATAGATCCTAGAAGAAGAAGAAATATATACTAAGAGTGCCTAACCTACCTAAATTAATAAATAGCTAAAACCCTATATATAAGTATTAGTAGCTCCTTATAAATAATAAAATCCGTAGTAATAAGGACTACTTTAAAAGAGGTACTACTATAGATACTAAGGAAGCTATTATAAGTTATATCCTCTCTAGGATATAGGGTAAGATAGTATAGTATTTAGTACTATTTCTTTATACCTATATAAAGATAGATAATCTAGTCCTTAATACTAACTTATATTACTAGCTTAAGTAAGTATTTAAGAATCCGTACTAGTAAAAGGATGTAAAGAAGAAGCTAAAGGACCTTTATTATAAAATTCCTATAGATCTTTAGAAGTTCTAGTTAGAGTTTATATACCTAGCTTTAGAAGCTAACCTTCTATATAAATAATAGAAAGAGGATTTTCACTCTTTATTAGATCCCCTACTATAAACTCATTTAGTAGTAATTAAATAAGACGACTCTATTTCATTTAAAGAATACCTTTAAAAGGTATACCCTATCATATAAAGTATAATTAAGTACTAAAATAGTTAAAACATATCTTTATTATCCTAGGAAGACTATATAAAGAAATAATAATAGGAATAAGTAGGTAAATCTACTCTTTTAATAGGTAGAAGTTTAAGAGAATAGCCTTTTTTAAGGTTATTATAGAGATCTACTCCTTACGCGATAACGGAAAATCTAATATATAAAGGAAAAGCGGAACTCTAAGGTAATATTAGACCCTACTATTAATGCGGAAAATTTAGATATCTTATCTAATAGTGCCTAGAAACTAAAGTAAAGATAGTTAATACTATAATAGAAGAAGAAGGAGAAGAGCATATAATATTAGAACTATACTCTTCTTTATTAGAAAATAATAAGTCTTAGGGGAAGTCTCCTCCCTAAGATATAAGCTTAGAGCTCTATAAATTACTAATTTATAGGTAAACATTTATAACCTTATTAGAGGATACCTATTTACTATACGAACTATAATTATAGCTAGTAGTCGCGCCGTACCTATTTATACCCTAGTTAATACTAGTATAAATAGATCTAGCTTTATCTATCCTTAACTTCTTCTATAACTTAGGGAATTAGGGATTAAGAAAAGAAAGATTACTAGTAGGAACCTTAAAGTCTCTAGGTTTAACTAATATATAAATAAGTAACTTAATTTTATTTATTAATTATAATTCTATTTCTAACATTAGCTAGTTATAATATATACCTTCATACTAGATATTAGGTGCTATAATATTATTCTAGGCCGCTAGTTCCTTATATATTATTATATTCTTCTGGATTACCGTAACTAATAACTTATTTAGTTAAGTCCTCTAGACCGAATTTCTTTTTTAAATCTTTTAAACATTCTAAAATTATCTACATAAAGTAAAGTTTTACGGATAAACTGATTAATTTCTTTAATATATATCTCTAATAATATTAAAGTTAATAACTAAGAAACCTTTTTTACCTCTCTTATAGAAATTAACCTACCTATAAAAATACTAACGGAAGTAGTAGATCTTTATTCTATTATACTAGACGATATTAATAAAGCTAATAAAGATGAAGCCTTTAACGAATACCTTAATAATTATTTACCCTCTAAGTATAAGAACTACTACGATATCTTTTTAAAATAAGAGTCTAACTAGCTACTACCTTCTTATATAGGAGTTAATCATTAAATTTCTCTTATATATAAGGATTCTCTACGCCTACTAATAAGTCCCCTCTATAGAATATCTCTAGAATAGCTTACTATAGTAAAGGAATACGTCTAAGAGAATTTAAAGAAAGGATTTATTACTAAGAGTTACGTGCCCTACGCCTCTCTAGTATTAGTAGTAAAAAAACCTAGAGGTAGCTAGTAAATTTATATTAACTACTAATAGTTAAATGATTAAATAAAGAAGGACTTATATCCTTTACCTCTTATCTTAGAACTCTTATAGAGAGTAGGTAAAGGAAAGGTCTACATAAAACTAGATATTTAATAAGCTTTCTATTAAATCCGACTTTAATAATAGTCTAAAGAATATACTACCTTCCGTATAAGATACGGACTATTTAAATACCGCGTTTTACCTTTTAGGCTAAGTAATAGGCCTACTACTTTTTAATATTTTATTAACTAAGTTCTCTTTAACTATTTAGATGATTTCATTATTACTTTTATAGACGATATTCTTATTATTTCTAAAAACCCGTATAATTATACTTAACATGTTATTAAAGTTCTATAATAATTATAAAAAGCGGGACTATAAGCTAACATAAAAAAGAGTAAGTTTTTAACTACTTACACGAAATTCTTAGGATATATTATCTCTACTAAGGGTATATTAATAGACCCGTAAAAAATTAAACCTATTCATACCTAGTAATTACCTATAACCCTCTAATCTCTTTAGTCTTTCTTAGGATTCTATAACTTCTATTAGAGATTCCTTCCTAACTATAGACGAATTAGCTAGCTACTAGAAAAACTATATTTAAAAGTAAAGTAGTAATAACTTAGGCTAGTTAAGGAAGAATCTTTTAGAAACCTTAAGAAACTAATATATAGTAAATTACTACTTATAAACTATAATCTAACTTTAGACACTTATATAGAAATAGATATAAGTAATAGAGTAGTTACGGGAGTTCTATCATAATATTAAGAAAATTATAAATAGAAACTAGTATCCTTTTATTCTAAGGTAATGTTAGACGCTAAACTCTATTATGAAATACCTAATAAAGAACTTCTAGCTATTATATAAGGACTAGAGGAATAGAGATCTATACTTATAGGCCTTTATAAACCTTTTCTTATAATTATAGACTATTAAGTATTAGAACACTTTACTTCTAAGTACTAATTATCTACATGATAAGTAAGATAGGCTAAGTAACTTACTAAGTACTAAGTCCGGTTTACCTACTAACTAGGAAAGGAAAACATTATTATAGATATTCTTATAAGAAAGTAAGAGTAACTTAAGACTTAAAAAGAGAAAGTAAAGACCGTATAAGAGTAGTATCTTATTCCTACTTCCTAGGTAGTCCTACTTATAATGATAGAGCCGGAAGTTTCTCTACTAATAATTTTCCTTAACGAACTTCTCCGCGTAAATAGAGAAAACCTAGATCTTAAACTATAGAGAGAAATAGCCTATCTTTAACTAGAAAATAAATTATATTAGAAGCTATAGGATGGATTACTTCTTTACTATAGTATATTAGTTATTCCTAACTAGGATAACCTTTATATAAGAATAATTAAAGTAATATATACTACTTATATTACTACCTATCCTAGAATTAATAAAATATAAAAGCTATTACGGTGATACTATTACTAGCCTAGCTAGACTTATATAATTAAGAGATATAGCCGAAACTACTATATTTACTACTAGAACTATGAATTTACTAATAAGATACCTAGCCTTCTATATCCTCTACTAATTCCTAACCGTCCCTAGTAATACCTAGCTATAGATTTTAAAGAGATGCCGTAAGACTAAAAGGGATTTAATTATATCCTTATTATTATAGACCGGTTATCCTAAAGAACCTTTAGTTTACCTTATATAAAGAAAATTAATGCTAAAGGAGTATCTTAACTTTTTTATGATTACATCTACTAAATTTTTAGAAATCCTAAAAGTATACTATTAGATTAAGGTCCTTAGTTCATTTTAGCCTTTATATAGGAGCTATATAAGTTAACTAGTATTAAATAACACTTTAATTTAGCCTATTACTCTTAGATAAATAGAATTACTAAGATAGTAAATTAGGTCCTTATACGCTAACTATAACCCTTTATTAATTACTACTAAAATGACTAGTCTAATCTTCTACTATTAATAGATTTAGCTTAGGCTACCCTCCTATATAAGGCTATAGGTCTTATACTAGTAGAAGTAGACCTTAGCTTCATACTATGTATATATTATAACTAGACTACTTATATAATAATAACTACTTTACCTAAAGGTAGAATATAGTCTATAGCTTAGTCTCTCTAAAAAAGAAGATAAGAAGCCTATAAGTACGCCTATAAATTAATTTACTAATCGTAAGAAAAGAACTACTAATAAGCTAATAAATACTATTATATACCTAACTTTAATATTAGAGACTTTATTTATATTAAGAAGACTAGCTAGATAACGGACTAGCTAAATCTAAAATTAGATACTCCTAATATAGGACCATTTAAGATTACTAGAATAAAAGGATATTTATACGAATTAGATCTTCTAAAAAGTATAAAGGTTATAAACCTTTTCTACGCTAATTACCTACATAAGGTAGCTATAGACCTATTACTATAATAGAGATATACTAAGCTAGAACCTAAGGTTATTAATAACTAGTAAGAATAGGAAGTTATCTTTATCTATATAAGTAAGGTTACTTACGGAACTTTAAAGTACTAGGTTTAATAGGTAGGATATAATTAAGATAATAAGTAGTATATAGTAAGTTCTTTTATTAGGGCCCCCTAAAAAGTAGAGGACTTCTATACTACTAATCCTTCTACCCCTAGACTACTAAAGAACCTAGAAAAGTAGAAAAGAGCCTTCCTCTAATAAGAATTATAGGAAGAAACATAATTAGATAACTAACCCGCCTATACTCTAGTAAAGAGAATCCTTTAACACTATAGTAAATAACTCTTATCTATATAAACTAAATTATCCTTATCTATCCTATTTCCCTATTTTAATTTTATTCCTTATCTTTAATACCCTTACTCCTCTTCCTCCTCTTTAGTAGGAACTAGAGTTAACTTCTTAAGTTTAGGCCTTATTACACCTTTAATAGAGCCCTAGAGAAAGTTATTAACCTAGTTATCTATTATATAGTAAAGAGTAAGGTACTCTCTAGGCTATACCTTATCCTTATACCTTTTACATTAATTAGGAGGATAAGTACTAGTAAGGTTACTTATAGTATAGTTAAGGTTACTAGTACCCTAGATATAGTTTACGTAATAACCCTATAAGAAACCTAGTAACTTATAGTAACTATAGAAGACGTAAGTAGAGAGATTATCCTAGTACTTAGTATAACTAGTAGCTTAATTAATACCTATGTATTAGATTAAGTAAGTATCACGTAAAGAACTATAAGATTCTATAGATATAATATTAAAATAATCCTTAGAAACTAGGATAATAGCATAATAAGCTAAGTTACTAAGGCCTAATATACATATTACGTATTAGCTAGTTTCATTACTACTAAGGGATTTCTATAATAAGTTAGCTATTATGTAAGGATAAGTAAGTAGTAATATATACCTTAGTAAGTTTTTTAAAGGCCTTACGCGGGATAAAGACTATAATCTTATTAGGAGTATCTACTTCTAAGTCCTAATCTAAAGGTTCCGCTAGTAATTCTATAGGTAAAGTAGCTAGATGAATAATACTACTATTATTACTTTCGCGTAAAGGTATACTTAGTAGTATACTAATATAACGGCTACTAGAACATATATATAAAGGTAAAGTAGGTAAATTAGCTTATGTAATGTTTATATAAGGATTTATAGGTAGAATAGTAATATATACTAGCTCTTAGGAGCTAGGTACTATACCTAGACTAGTTAGCTTTACTTTACCTTTTTAAAACTCTAGATATATAAACGATTAGCTAATTATATATAACGTCTTATATAACGGTCCTAAGTTACCTTAGTATCCTCTTAAGGCATTATATTACCTTTAGAACGCTTAGAGTAATAATGTTAATTAGATACTATTACGCGATAATTAGTTAAGCGTTTTTAGACCTACTATAAATAGGAGGACTTACTATTATTACTAGAGCTAGTTACTTAAGTAAGAGATAGGCTAAGAGTAATAGGAAGATATAATAATAGAAGTAAGGTCTATTATTATTATTAAGGTAATAGTAAAGAAGGTTAGTTAAACCATAAACCTAATAATAAGATATACCTAGTAGTCTCCTACTTTACGCCCTTACTAAAATAGCGCTAGTTAGTTATCTATATAAGTACCTAATAAGCTAACTTAGGCTTCCTATTAGGGGAGGAATATCGTAATAGCTATTAGACGCTAGTAATATAAGTATATATTAGATACTAGTAATGTAAGCATATTATAACTATGCCCTTACGCGATTACTTAATAAGCCGAAGCTAATTATAACTAAGCTACGTAAACCGGCTAAGCCGTATAAGCTAGTAGTACTAATAGATAATAAATACTCCTAAGGATATATAGCCTACTTAACGGCTAATAAAACTTTACGTAGTAATAAGAAGATTAATTTCTTATCTATTTTAATAATATAACTAAAGTAGTAATTTACGTAGTAAAGAGAGAGTTTAGTTCTTATTTCACTTCTTATATAAATATATATAGAAGATAGAAGAGTATATAGCATCTTCTATATTTATAATAATTAAGAAGACTTTACTTAACTTTATCTTTTAACTACTTAACTTTAATTAAGTTCTTTTTAATTTTATATACGTCCGACTAAGTAGATAGCCTCTAGGCGAACGCCTATATATTAGCCGCTTAACGATTCATAATATCCTACTCTATACTAATATAATATATATAGCTATAGTAAGTTAATCTATACCGTCCTAAAAAAGATTAAAAAGCCTCTCTCCTTAAAGCCGCTCTAAGTTATCTATACTAACTTAAGCTTAAGAAATATATAGTTATTAGGTAGGAAAGAGTACTACGTTACTTTTATTAATAACTATTTATAGTACTACTAGATCTACTTTCTATATAAGAAGTTAGATACGCGCGATACTATAATAGAATTTATTTCTATAGTAGAGCGGTAATTTAAAATAAAGGTTAAGAGAATTATCTCTAACTATAGTAGAGAGTATTTAGATAGCTATTTAGTTAAACACTTCTAATTAAATAGCATCGTATATAACCTCCGTCCTACTTACGCCTATAAGTCTAATAGTACCGCGGAAAGGGTAAACCGTACTATTATATAGATATCATAATATATTATAATATATACTAATATCCCTTAATTTCTCTAGGCTAAAGCTAGCTCTACTTCTATCTACGTTAAAAATCGAATAATATATGCTGCCTTTCCTTAAGGAATATCGCTATACGAACGCCTTTACGGGAAGAAGCTAAGGATTTCTTATCTCCGTATTTTTAGTTAGAAATGCTTCGTATACATTCCTAAAGAAGTCCGTAATACTATATCGAAATTCCTTCTAAGGGTATATAAGGGCATTATAGTAGGCTATAGAATCTCGTTAAAGGTCTATTATATTTACCTTCCTAGATAGCGTAAAGTTAAGGTAGTTTAAGACGTTACCTTTACCCCTTTTAAATTCCTAAGTAGCTATTATATTAATAGCGACTAAGACTCTAACGAAATAGATTAGGAAGTAGGTTAAATTAATTAAAATAAACGATACCGTAACGATAGTACTAGTTATAATAACTATAAAGGTAGTAAAATAGATGTTACTATACCTTAAACTCTAGAGCCTACTAGGCGCTTATCTTAATTAACGAAGGGTAAACCGCCTTAATAGTATAATAATAAGACTAAGTCGTTAGAAAAGAAGAAGAAATCTATAACGCCTTATAGTTCCCTCTAATAAAGACCGTATACTACTACCTATATTACTAACACGATAGTTAATATAGATAACATTCCTTAGACATTCCGGGATATGCTTAATAGTAATAAGAGCGACTCCTAGATAGCTACTATACGTAAGAAGATAGATATACTACGCTTAAACGACGTCCTATAATATATTAAGAAGAAAAGTATAAGAAATCTCTAAGAAGTCGGCTCCTACTAGGTTACCGCTAAGAAATATCTTCTAAATAGTAAATTATAAATGTATAAAGTACGCCTTATTACTTAAGGCTTCTCTTAAATTCTAGGACGTAACTTTATTAAGACTTTTACTCCTATTACTAAATATAACTCCCTCTAACTTCTTATTAGCTTAGTAATAAGAAATAGGTAGGATATAGAGTAATATAATGTTACTATAGCCTACCTCTATAGTAAAGTTAAGGAAGAGATTTATATAAGGATTTCTAATAGCTATATCCGTTTCTTACTACTACTAGGACTACTAAATAAATATACCTTTTATATTAAGAAATGCCTCTATAGATTACGGTAGTTAGGACGTAGTTAGTATACTAAATTTATTAAGATTATAGATAGTATAGGATTTATAACATCTAATTTTAACCTATATATATTTATTAACTAAGACGGTCCCTTCTATATCCTCCTATAGGTTAATAATATAGTACTAACTAGAGTATAATGTAAAATAGTATCGGTTAAGCATTAATTAGCTAACTAATTAGCTATGAAATTTCTTAGTCCTATACGGAACATACTTAGTATAGAATTAATCCTAAAGGGAAAAGGATATATGCTATTATAACGAAGCTACGCTAAAAGGATCCTATAATAATTTAATATAGCGGATTATAATCTAATTACGACTCTACTAGAATTAACTAACATACCTTAAGTAATAGAGGACGAGTCCCCCTATTAGTAAAATCTTTATTAATAACTTACTAGCTCTATCTAGTACTTAGTTATAGGAACTTAACCTAATCTAGCTTACGCTACGGGCGTACTTAGATACTATAATACTAATCTATAAGAAAGGCATTATAAGCTAGTAAAGAGAGTACTACGCTATTTAAAAGGGATAGTTAACTTAGGTATTAAATTTAAGGCTCCTACTAATAGCATCTAGATACTAAGTAACATTATTAATATTTATACTAATATATTATATAGATTAGATATCGATACGCGGTAATCTACGTTAGGAGTAATTTATATTTAGAATAATACTATATTATTATAGTCTTTAAAACTCTAGAAGACGGTATTAAACTCTTCCTATAAGGCTAAATATATTACTATAGCGTTAACTATATAGAATATCTAATAGCTTTAGACCGTAATACGGGATATAAAAATATTACTATAAATTAACTTATATATTAATAGCTAAAGTACTTAGAGCTTATTATAAAATAGAAGGATAATAGATTAGATAAAATATATTAATATTAAATACTACTATATTTAGGAGAGGTTTAATATAAAGGACTTTAATATAGTCTATATTACTTTAAAAGATAATAAGGTAGATTAGCTTACTAAATAATTACCTAGACTAGCGTTTACGGAATGCTATTAGGCGCTTATAGAAAGTACCCTAGAGGACTATTAATTAGAGAGTACCTTCTATTAAGCGCCTTAGCTATACTAATAGCTAAGTTACTACTTACTTACTTTCGCTTAAAAGGGACTAGCCCTTACCTGTTAGGGACTAGGTAGGAGGATGTGGCTTAGTGTCTTGGCATTACTATTAGATCGCATCAGTCCTGCCGGACACTTAGAATGAACATCTCACTTCACTCATCACTGAATTATCAGAATTTGGGACGCACTGCACAGCGGGAAATTGCCTTGCTGTATGCGCATCAATCTCTACCAATGCATGGATATCCGCTGTTGAAAAGGTGGGGAGGAGGGTGCAGAATCTGCGTGCTGTTGTCTGGGGTCGTGAGCTGGCTTGCTTGTCCTGCCGATCTGCTGGACGCAGCCAGGGATTTGGGAAGAGAGATCGAGATGCTGTGCGCATGAAGATGTAGGCGCAGGTTTTTGAGGGTGAGGTTGATGTTGGGAGGGAGGGGGATGGAGAAGAGAGGTGTAAAGAGAGAAGAGGAGGAGAGAGAAGGAGAGCGCAGGCCGCTCCCAACACCATCACCACCAACCTTAGCATCTCAACCATCACAACCACCACAACCCCCTCCTCCCCCTCTTCCCATACAACCAAACGAAAAGCGACCCGGTACAACAAGTCAACGACAAAGCAAGTCAAAACAAGACTTAGCCCACACCCGGATAAACACTCACCAGACTCGCACCAGATCGCCCACCTTTACTCAAAGCGGCAGCGTAAGCGAGATGCGGGACCCAGCGGCGCGCGCGTGCGAGACAGGGAAGCAGTGGATCATAGCATTAAGGTTGTTTGGACGACGTGTCGTGGAGTTGGAGATTTTATTGGAAAGAGCAAGTTGGAGTGAGAATGTGGTCAGATTATGTAGGTAGCTATGTCTGGATTATGTGCAATGTGATGTCGTGGGGTAGGGGCGGGCATCTAGGTATCTATCTGTCTGTCCGTCTACTCTACTGCGTACGCCTCAAGCTGCTTTTTGATGCCATGCGATGCTTCATCCATCCACGTCGCCCAACCATATGCCAAAAGATGCCAACGCCAAAGAAAAATCGTGAACCGAACCAAAAAAAAAACTCATCACTGACCTCCTCTTCTCTTGCCTCATCCCTCACACGGATACTGGCTCTTACTCCTCAAGAACGCGCCCCAACGCATGAAACAACACGGAATAATCGCCATAGCAACCGTGACGAACCCCAACAAACTCGTCGCCCACCCCGTCCCCAACGTCTCATACATCTGCAAAATGAAGAGCGGGAAGACGGCACCCAGGATATACCGCAGCAGCGAGCAGGCGGCCATGGCGCTCGCGCCGTAGCGCGGGCCGTACGTGTTCATGAGGTACGCGGTGCAGGCCATGAAGATGAGCAAGTTCGCCGTGCCGAACAGCGCCTCGCCGATGATCGGCACGATCCAGTGCACGCGGTACTGCGCCGTCCAGCCGAAGAGAAACAGCGCGATTGGCAGCATCACCGTGCCCGGGTAGGCGATGTACAGCGTGAATTCGGGCGGCGAAGTGTAGCTTGTGCGCAGCGGTTGCGCGTGCGCCGACTCGACGACGCCGGATTCGAGGGCGCCGGGGTCGTCGGCCGGCGCGTTGACTTGCGTCGATGAGGTGCGGTTGCTGGCGTTTTGCAGCGCGAGTTGCTCTTGCTGCGCGCGCCAGCGGGCCACGCGCGGCTTGTCGAAGACGTAGCTGTTGGTGGTGATGGTCGTGAAGCCGATGAGGCAGCCGGCGGCGAGACCGAGGAACGTGAGACCCTGAGAGCCGAGCGAGAAGCCGTAGAATGTTTCGAAGACGTATGCGGAAGACTCGAAGAAGGCGTATTGGACTCCGAAGATGAAGGCGACGTAGAGACTGAAGAGACCGATGATGGGCTCGGTGAAGAGCATGTGGATGGGACGACCGAGAGTGTTCATCAGTACGACTTGGATTCCTTGCGCTGCTTTCGAGGCGCGCGATGCTGCGGTTTCGGTGCGCTGTAGCTCTGCGTCGCGGCCTGTTTGTTTCTTTGCGCGGATTTTTAATATCTGCTTCTTGTACGTCTCGCTCATGAAGAATGCTGGCGTCAAAAAGGCAACGACGAAGAAGAGAATGGTCCATTGCGTCCAGCGCCAATCTTTCCCTTCCACGACAAATCCTCCAAGCAGAGGCCTGTCTGCGTCAGCAGAAATAGACAAGAGAAAGTGGCCTTACTTACCCAAAAGCAGGTCCCAGGAACGGCCCGCACACAATCAATGCCGTTGGGACTGTGCGTTCATGGGGAGCCCAAACATCTGATATGCTGCCATTTCCAACGCTCAGCGCTGGGCTGCCAAAGCAACCAGCAAAGAAACGGCAGAGAATCAAAGCTGCAACGCTCTGCGAGAACCCAGCACCCAGAGTAAATAGCGCAAATATTGGCGTACAAACAAGATAGACAGCGCGTCGACCAAAATTCTCACTGCAGGGTGAAGCAATAAGAGGTCCGAACGCGAGGCCGAGTGTATAAAAGGAGAATGGTAGGATGGCCACGGTCGAAGAGACACCAAATTCATTCATCAACTGGGCGCGGCCAGGCGTGTATATGGAAGATGAGAGGGTGCTGCTTCTTGTAAGTCGGCGCTCTCTTTCAGTTCAGGGATCGACATACGTGATGAAAGCAATGCTTGCTATATCTTGTTAGCAAAGGTCGACTGCACTAGCCGGAGACAGTCTTACTTGGTATGAATGTATGGAAACATCTTTTGCCAAAACTCCAGTTGTGGGGGTTGGCAGGGTCGTCAGCCCAGTCAATCTTTTCGAGCACCATATTGTCCTGAACGTCGTCGTCGACATGGGGCGCCAGGTCTCCAGGGTACGGGAGGCTCTCTGGAGGAGCTGAGCCATTATCAGAAGTTTGTTCGTGAAGACTGGTACGCTTTTCGTCATCCATAGCCCCGGACCGCAATAGCTTATAAAAAGTTGTAACGCGAAAGACGACGAAGGATCATCAGGGCCGCACCGTCATTAAGTATACTAGTTTTTCCAGTGGTCAGCAAGGCTCAGGTAGCCACAGTCGCAAAGGCGCAGCTTGAGCAGCGCGGCCCAAGGTCCACTCTCCAGGCATGGTGGGCAACGGACGGGGCAACTTGTATCGCACGGGACGGTGGATTTTGGACGTAGGGCTCCCGGGTTCAGGGATTTCATGCCAGTTGCGACCAGAATTGGTGTTTGCAAGCGGCGGCAGCCAATCAATTTTTTTGTCCTGTTTGCAGCTCGTTTCGCGCATCTACAGGACTTGGCCGTAGCTCGACCCACCGTCACGCCAGTCAGGCTTCGGGAACGAAACACGGGAAGCAGAGTTGATGGACCAAAGCACCCAAGTCCGGGGCCCCTCCGCCGCGGCGAAGCAGGACGAAATTTCGGTCGAAGGTCGTAGGCAGTCAGCTTGACATCATTGTCTGACTGGCCTGTGGTCGCTCTCTTGCCGTCGTTTCAACCAATGCTCCGTGGAGATGGGCCCGCGAAAAGGACCGTCATTGTTCCCCAAGTCTCTTGTCGTCGAGGTGCTGACGCGCCGCAATGGATGTCGGCGTTCAATGGCGACCCCAAGGAATGATAGGAAGCCGATGTCGCAGCTGATGAGAGATTGGTCGAGTGGCTGGTTGGTGTTCGGGGCGCAGATGATGTCGGGAAGACAAGCAGGCAGAGTTGATGATTGCCGCAGGGATCGGCAGAGCCTGACCGGCCCGATGCCGCTCGGCTGCCGCCCACGGCAGCTTGAGTCGATTCAACACCACGACACTGAATCATGACAATCGCCCTTGATGTACTTGGACCTGACGTTCCATTTTCCTGGGCTAACATTATCTAAATGCCCCGTACGCCTGCTGATCCCTCTCCATCCCAGGTACCATTATCCCAAACAAAGACCACTGACGTTATAAACCTCAAAAGCGGCAAAAAACGACGAACTGTACAGTCCTAAAGCCAACTTCTTCGTCGCTATCGTCCTAATCAATCCTCATACGTCTTCCTCCGTATCCACATGCGTAGCCTCACAGTCTCAGGCCTCCAATCCGAATCAGAGAGATCCATGTCCTTCGATAGTTTTTGAAAGAGCCGTTGAGCCGCGGAATCCTCAGGAAAATGTCAGAGACCGGAACACCTCAGCCATCTCAGACGGGGATACATCGAAAGGGAATCCCTCGCCCCCACTGAAATGGAGCCTGCTTCCCTCTCCCCCAAATACCGGGAATTGTTTGCATTCCTCGCAGAATTGAGGATCAAGCATATCGTGGCCAAAGTGGATGCGCACGCACTTGTTGCACCTCGGGCAGCCGTAGTTGACGAATTTGTTGTTGATGAGGGGGCAGACGAAGCAGTTCCACACGTCTGTCGCGCCAGGCCGCGACGCTATCATGGTGTTTATTAACGCTGGCGATATCTCATCAAACTTACTCAGCTTGGCACAGTTGTGGGTAAACATGGTCCTCTGCTTGCCACAGTCCTTGTAGTACTGATTTCTCAGCCTGTCGTTTTTGATCGCATTTGCGCTTAGATTATTGTCGATCTGGGCACAGGCGAACTTTGTGAAATGCCTGATGCGGTAGCATGAAGCGCATGCCATTTCATTCCTGGCACAGCCCCAATTAGAGTCGACCAATGGCCAGTGTCTTTCAGCATTTCTCATGAAGGCGAGCTTTTCTCTTTCCCCGATGAAGGAGACTAGGTCGAGATTTTTGTAGCAGTGATTCATCGCACCGAGTAAAATGGCTGATGGGTAATCCAGGTAGTTGAAGATCTGGTTTTGTGTTTCGCCGAGCAGTGCGCCGATGCAGCCGTTTTTCTTCTCCGCCATTCTCGAAGACGTGGCTGATGGACAGCGTGTGAATTTCGTGGTGTCAGAGTTGGCTTCAGGTCCAGTATGAGGAGGACTCTTGATCGCAAAAGCAGTAGACGGCCTTACAATGGGGCAATGACCAAAGCGGACCACTGGTTGATCGACCCATCGTTGTTCTCACTTAAGCGTTTTCTCCATGAGTCAGTCGTACCTTGCTTCGCCTGTCGAATGCTCCTTGGTCGCAAGTATTGAGCTTGTGGAGCAAGTGCTGTGTCTGCTCACATGAGTACGGTTCGTCTCATGTTCTTCGCACTCTGCTCCGTACTGCGCCAAATCAAATATCAGCTTCCCAATTCTTTATATCGGAACAAGTCGGGCTCGTCGAATTGATGCCATGGACCAAAGGTCTTGCCTCAATGTAATTCGAAGGACTCAGCAGTATGCTACCAGCTGTCCATCCTGGGCTGCAAGTGGTCCAACCTCTTCTTTTTAAATTGGGTAGTCCGGCCATCCCCTCAAACAGTACCCTGCACTACTGCACTGTTTACAACTGGGAAAACAAAAACTACGGCTAAGTGCACACAGCTCACACCCCCCACAGATTTCGCAGATGTCCCGAAGCTGCAAAGATCCGCCGCAACATTGCCATGCGTAAGTACCTCTCGCCTCAACATTCCCGGAATCAGCTGGCGCGCTGAACTCAACGAAAGTTCCAGGCGTGTATATGCGTTTGGAAACGCCACAATCCCTGCAAAACCGTTTGTGCGATTGAGAGTTGCCCTTGGCGCGCTTTTTTCTGACCTGTGGCGACCCAAAAGCTGAGCGCGGTTTAATTAGCCAGCACTTAGTGCAGCCAAAGTAGTCGTCTTTTCCTGGAAGAGGCTCCTGCTCACGCAAGCACGTGAGCCTCTCTGCGCGCGTTGATACTGGAGGGTTGATGACGTCTCGGAAATATCGGTTTGTCGCTGCGAGAAACAAGGCGGAAAGACAGTCTAGATTGAGGAAAATCTGATTCTGGAGTTCGCCGGGAAGCTTGCTGAAGAGACCTATCTCTCCATTCTGATCTTTGCTTGTAAGGATTTGGCTGCTGTCGAATCTTGGGCGGAACGGTATCTCTCTTTTCCCATCTGAGCTTGTAAGGACCTCGCTACGACTGCTTCTTGCGCGGGACGGCTCTGTTGAAGTCCCCGCCATGGTAGGTACCGTTATCCTCTGTGTGAACGCGATGCTCCTAGTATGTCTACTGGTGTCTGGGATTCGAATGGACTCGCTCATGCTGATTCTCGGATATGAAGTCCTTGATAGGACCTGTTCCCTTCACATAGACATGGATGTATCGTCGATATGAAATGGCAAATTGCGTTGGATCAGACGTGCCTGCGAATTGAGAGGGTGGAAATGGACACAGTGGTGGAAGGAGTGGAGCAGATAAGTACTAATAGCTACCGGAACTTCGGCTTTTGGGCAGTGATGCATCCTGCGCGTTGATAAATCAGCAAGGCTAAAAGTTGCTTAAAGTTTAGCAGACAAGATTGAACGAGGTGGTCGAGTCTCCAACGGGTCGGAAGCCAATCGCAACCGTCAGATTAGAATGCCGGGAGTAAAATCTCGATAGGCAGATCAATAAGCAGCATATCTTGAAGACTTTAGATTAAAAACGAAATCTTCAGTGCTCAATTGATCATCGCAACAAATTTACCAGGTATTTGAGCGCCGATGATTGAAAATCAATTCTGCCGTGTCCACTCTACAAGTCCGCTTTCAATCGTAAATTGTACAGCCTGCAATCGATCGTCAGTTCGAAATATCTCCTCCAAACGTGCGCTCCATCACCCTCTGATGTGTCTTCCTGTACAATGGATCAATCTGTCATTCTTGGAACAGCAGGATTCGCATTCCCCGCAGGATTCGCAAAAGAACAACGAAGCAAGACATGACAGCGAAATCTTGCAATGCAATGACAACGGCGTTTTTGAACCAGTCAAGAAGCTCAGAAGCATCGTCCTTTGACAGCGAGTCCTTCGCATTGCTGCTGTGCAGCAAGATGTCTTCTACAAAATAAGGCCCGAGTTTGGTACAGGGGCACCACGGTGCGTGAGAACCGCGTCCCCAACGCTCGCAAAACTCACGTCGCGGCCCAAGCGGCAGTTCTTTGTTACAGCAACATTTCCAACGAAGGGCGAGACCTCAAGCGAAATCCCAAGAAACAGCCGTATTTGTATTTGTTTCCTCCATGGGTTTAGAGACGAAGGAGGATTGGCAGCGTCTAAGACTTTGTGACAAAAGGCGTGGCACACAAGTGTGGGTTTTCTCGAACTAGACCTTGAATGTTCCCTGTTGCCGTCCTTTGTAAACGCTTGAATCTCCCGAGTATTCTGATATAGTAGGACTTGAATGCTCCCCATCAATCATCTGTTCGCGAATATGAATGCTCCTAATCTGCTCTCCACTACTAATTTGACTTTTTTGGTGCGTGCCACAAATTTTGTCACCAGGCTCGTTCTCTGCATACTCGTGCGCCATTGGCTCAAATTCTCCGGGTAGAATTCTTGTCAAACGTGCACATTTGGTGGACTAATGATGGATGAGCGAGAGGTGAAAAGTAGTCGCTTCACGACCGCTCAAAGGACGAACGAAAACGGAAATTGCAGAAAAATGTGTAGAATTGAATGAGTGGATACCACCATATCAGATCAAGGCTTGATGCACTGATATCTTGTCTAAGAAGGTTGGCGACTAAAGGGTTGGCAGATGGCACTGGAAAAGATGTCTGAGTATCCAAATAAGCGGGAGCATCCCAATGCGTTTGTCGGAACAGAACTCCAGAAGCGAAGTGAGCCCTCGATGATCTTGACTGCTGCGCCGGCAGATGTAATTGATAGAGATGGTAGTGCAGGTTGAAGTTGGCCGCAAGTCCTGATGGATTTCCCGTTGAGGCGAAGTTTTGTCGTCATAAGGACCTGGTGCCTCTGAGATTCGGTGTTTCTTCATGGGCTTCTAGGTCATCTATCCAGGGCTTGATGTCAGGAACAAGCGGCCGGTGTAAAACTGGATCAACAAAGATCCTCTTAAAGTTTCCTTCGTAGAGATTGTTCGCTCGTGCGCATGCAGAGCAGAAGCGGTACTTGGCCGCGGTGCCGCCCTTCACACGCCTTCTGGTCACTTGATCGGACCCGAATTCAAGGCGTTTCTTGAGCCCAAGACACACGGTACAGCCGTACAAGTTCTTTGAGAAATTTTGCTCTAGTTGAAGGAGAAATGTGATTTTCTCATTTCTCGTCAAATCAGCTGTGCGTCGGAAGTAGCGATTCGTGGCCCCGAGAAAGAAAGACGATCGCCCATCCAAGTACTGGAATATCTTGTTCTGCAATTCTCCAGGCAGAGCGCCTAAGGTTCCGTTCGCGTCGGTTGTTGTGGCCATGCCTTGAGGATTGATCTCGAAGGCAAAGAGTGGAGACGGGAGTGATCGGAGGTCGGAGGGGGAGGGATGAGTATTTGTTGGGGTTGTGCGGCAAGATTGAGTTTTGAGTAGCTCTGCCAAGGACTTTGCTCTAGCTACCCATCCATGTCGAAGCCAGTGGAAAGAGGCACTGCGTTCCGGGCAGAGAATCATCAAGAAAACATGTTGTGGGAGCGAGACACCGAAGCCTCCAGAGCATGGGAAGAGAGGTCGAGCAGCTCGTCGGAATTCATCTAGTGATAGTCTCCTATCATTCTCTTTTCAATCGATCGCTGTTCTTTCCTTCCATCCCGGAAGGCATTTAGTGACCCCATCGACAGCATATTCCGAATCCGTTGCAACGACAATAGCGTCGAATTTGGTATCCTCCCAGCAACCATAGCGGGGCCTCTCCTCTTACACTGCTTGCATTCCCAATTTCACTCCTTTCTTGACACCGGCTAATTCTGCCTTCTGACCAGTCCTAATGGCGTCGTTATCGAACGGAAATCAGAACTGATCCGATTTACGCGTTCCCATATATTAGCTAGGTTACCCGTGTTAACCTGTACATCCTTGCTATCACCTCCATTCAGGGCCCAACGGGCGGAACAGACTGTCAAGGTCGCCCTTGCCCATGGCATTGACTTGCCCCTCTCACTCGAGGCTTTTCCTCTAGACTTCGTCGACCGTGGGTTATGATTGAACAGACCCCTTAAAAACGCGTCGAATTGGCTTTGCAACCCGCCTGCCCGCAACACTTCGAAATCTTGCCCCCCGACGCAAAAGCTGATGCTGGACAACCAATGATCATGTATTAGCGACACGTAGCGTTTTGAAGCAAGGAAGTCTTTTGCTAATGCAGACCGTCTGCGGATGGCATTCGCAACTTGTTGGTCGACGAAATCCACGAGAGGTCGGTAGTCGCGGCCCCTGAGGGGGAAGACGGCACATTCAGTCAGCAAGTTGTAAATGAGTTTCACACCTAGGCCTGAACCAAAACCCAACTTTGTCGCTCGCATAGCGACGTTACCTATCTCTATGTGGACGGGAAACTTGCGAGTCTCACTGGCCCAACTTTTCCAATGCGTTGACGAGCCTGTTGAATTTCTCAGAGTGCTCATCGGACTTAATGGCGCCTGCCTTGGCCAACTTTTCGATGGGCGAAAATTGAGCAAAGTACCGCGCGCGCTGGCTGGCGTAATATATCTCGTAACTAGAGCGCCAGATGGGATTGGGGTTCAACGGAAGCTCAGCCGGCGCCTCCGTCTCATCATCGTCTTCATCGTCAGTGTCCTCCTCTTCCTCGTCTGAGTCACCAGTCACAACGGCGCCCTCACCATTGTCAATGAATGCCTCGATCGCGTTGGCGGTATCGACAAACAAAATGGGTGCGCATCCAGGAGGATTCTTGGTTGGGGCCATTTTGGCGACGAACAAGTTGCTATTCCCCATTGTTGAAAGGAAGACCATGCCCGCCACGTAAGGAAGCCGAGCTGCGTTGTCTATCATTGGAAAGCAGTCCATCGATGACAGGACTTTGTGGGAGTCTTTTGCGATGGACTGAAGGACCTTCCAGCACTGCATATGCATACGGAAGTAGTTGAAGGTCATTTCGAACATTTCGCCTTCCAGTGCGTTGAACATCTTCCTCAATAGTTCGGGAACCGTGAGTCGCTGCAAACCCTTGGTCTTGTTCATATCCCTTGCTTGACAGCGGGCTTGGCTGCGAGAGGGTCGCGACAGCTTCAATCCAAAGGCGACTTCCCACGGTCTCATACCCTTCACCTCAAAGTCATCATGGCTCCACAAAATGGTCTTTTCCATGATCCTTTTGAGTTCTTCGGGAGTGAATTCATGTCGAAACGAGTTTCTGGCGAAGCGATCGAGGAAGATCAGCGCAAGCGGAGCTTGCATTGCAAGTGGTTTGATGCCAGCTTTGGAGGGCTTGAATTGTTGACGTGCATCCTTGGCAAAAGATGAAGCGGAGATGCCGTGCGTAATAAAGAATCGGCTCAGGTACTGGTCTGGAGTCTCTGGCGATCTGCCTTTAAAGATTGTCTCGCCTTGCAACTCGATGAAGGTCTCCATGTCTTTCCATGTCTTTTCAAGAAGCTTCTCGTGGCGGACAGCATAATAGAGATGATAGACAGACAGAGAGGCGGTCCACATGCTGGCAAAGCTAACTCCGAGTTCATGGAAGTGTGCTTCAAGTTTACATTTCCAAAGACCGCAGTAGACTGGATGTTTGCGAAAGAGGTAGAACGGGTCGTCTCAATCTCTTCGGCAGCCTCGCGCATCTCGTCCCAGGGCCGGACTGCGTCTTCCCGTAGAAGGTGGTGATCATCTAGAAAAAGCTGGACCGCCAGTACATTCCAGAACTGAATTTTGCCGGTCTTCAGGACTACTCTGAAGCCACGGATCAGTTCGTCTTCGGACGGTGATTCGTCGGGGAATGCAGCTCTGACGTGAAGAGTCGCGAAAAGGAAAAATTCAGCGAGCAAACCCTAATCTTCTTCAAATTTTTGCGCTGGCGTTTTGGATTTTCGGTCGCTAGCCGGGTCGTAGAGGCTGCCACGTAACTCGGGCGCGACGATCGGGATATCGTTAGGGCTGTCCCTCATTTCATGCAGGAAACTTTTGAGCAAGAAATATGCGTTCAGCGTGGCCTCCTCTGCCATATTGTAGAACCACGGGGTTTTGTCGTATTTGGACTCCAGAGGTTCACATACATACACGCCGAAATCGATGTGATGAACCATTGAGATTCCTTCAAACTGGGGGCTTTGAAACCGCCGTATTTTTCCATCGAAGCAGACAAGTCGTTTTCCAAGGCACGCGCAAAGTCTATCGCTGTGTTCATCACCAATGAGACAGCGATGGTATCGTAATAGCCATACTTGTAACCAACCCAGAGGTTTTTGATGACTTGGCGAATTAAAATCAGGTCGTACTGCAGCATGGAGCTGGCCAAAGTCATCTCGTAGAAGTCATCAAGCATCTCGGCCTCAAAGTCTGGCGGTGGTCGCTCCGGGATGACGATATCTGGTGCGTCGAGGAACTTCTGAGAGGGCTCTTCAACGTTCAAAGCAGCGAAACTGTTGGAAAATTCTTCGACTCGAGGGTCTGCGCTGCGATTCTGCGGCATCGTCATATTGTCAGGCATAAGCGGAGCCAGAACTTCCGTGACACGCTCCAGGATGCCCACGAAGTACGAATGGCCTTTTTTGGAATTCTCCGAAGCCACACGTGGAGCAGCAGCCGTGCCATGTTTCTTGCGGACGCTTATCGCGCGCTCCAGCGTCTTCGAAAGTGGGGCGGAACCTTGAAACTTGACTTCTTCTTGGCTGCGATGAACTCGGCCAGACTGGTGAAGTCCTTGACGGCGATGACGTATGCGGACTTCGCTGCACTGCTTGCCGTCGCACCTGCAGAGCTTGCTGCTTGCTTGGCTTCCTTGCGCGCCTTCCCCTTGAGTCGTCATGTGGTCTGAGTGCCCGATTTGGTCGTGTTTCGGTGGAGGAGCAAATCTTCAGGATAGCCACAGCTTCGGGCAGTGATGGCGAGCCATGACGCGACGACGTTTGTGTCTTCCTTGTATTGCTGATAGCTCGATTTGAGGAAATCGGACAGTGACGGCGGGACCTGCATGAGCAAAGATCAGGAGGAAGGAGATTTGAAAACCAACGAGGCCTGCCTTACCTGTTTCCAAATACTTGAGCTAAAGGCGCAGCATTCGTGCCGACCTTAGCGACGTGGTGCCGAGATCACGCGCTGACAAAATGTCTCTCGAGACGGTCCGCGGTGTGGTGTTGTGAGGATATTGACCAGTGAGGGTGTGAACAAGCAGGAGGAGCCGGAAGGGCAGCTTGTGAATCGACTTAAGTGAAATAACCGCCGCGACCTGAGCGCGACGACTTAAAAGCAGTCGACTTCACTAGAGTGAGTCGGCCGTAGAAGCTTGACTACAATCACTTGATGTCAATTCTATGAGGCAAAAACTGAAGTTGGCCAAATTGGGGGACCTTACTATGATGAAAGACCTCCAGAGATAAAGCGCAATGAGGTGCTGTGGAAAGGTCAGTCGGCGAAGAAGCAAACGAGCAAGACCAGGCCACTAAAGAGCCAGCACTGCAGTCGCTTGACTGCAATTACTCGACGTCAATGATCTGAGGATGAGGTACAGATTGACGGAGCGGAACGACTCACATTGAGCGAATGCGCCTTCAGGAACGAAGCGCGTTGTGTGATGTAGGGGTGTGTCGGCGTGGAAGCAAACGCGCAAGACGCTAGCACCGCAATGCCTTGACCGCAATGACCTGGCGCCGATGATCCAAGGATGAGGCGCAGACCGAGAATAGATGCACCGGGCGGAAGCACCTCCAGAGACGAAGCGCGATCTGGTGGTGAGGAGAGGTTGGTCGCAAAAGAAGCAAACGAGCAAGAGGAGCCAACACCGCAACGCCTTGATCGCAATGACCTGGCGCCAATGATCCAAGGATGAGGCGCAGACCAAGAAGATGGAAGGCCTCACACCGAGCTGAGTGGAAGCACAGTGTGGTGTCGAGGAGAGGTTGGTCGGCGAAGAAACAAATGACCAAGTCGACTGCCGACCCAAAAGCGGATGCCGTGTCACCACGGCCAATTTATTCACTTACAGTTTCACATGGCATGTGAATGTCGAGCTGCCCACATGTGTTTACAAAGTATTCGCCAAAGTGTCCGAATTACTCTGGAAACGTCAGTGACAAGGCCAAAAGTGCCGGGAGCAAGGCGGACGACAATTAAGTTAACACTTACATTTATTGTCACACCACCTGGCCAATCTACCTATCGACAAAAGGCCCATGACAGAACCCCACGCAGCAGAATCCCCACAGCACCTATATAGTCTCTTCCTCTCCTCTGCGCCCCGAGGTGTGTGTGGGAAAGCTGGACTAAGACAAGCAAATAGGGGCAAGAAGAAAACGTCGCCATAAAACACCACACCCTCTGCATCTGCACCTCAACTTCACCCACTCACTATCCAGCTGAAACCCGAAAAGACGTACATCAGACACCAGTAAACAAGTAACTAGACTAAAAGTGCAGGGGTGACGTGACAGCACGGCGCACAATCATCTGACCAACGACAACATAACACAAGAAAAACAAGAAGCAAGAAACAAGAAGCAAAAGATGGCAAGGAAATGCGACCACGATGAGCCAAGATGGGCTACAGAAGAGAAGATAAGAGAGTCGAGCAAGCTGCTACCTACGACAGACTACATATGTAAGTATAAGAGAGTGTAGACAGACAGCAAGCGGGAGTGAGCGAACAAGCAAGCGCCAAGGAGATTCATCAGCGAGTATCGATCAGGCGAGCGAGCGCGTCTTCTTCGTCTACTACAGCTACTACTCCATCAATCAACCAATCGTACAACCGTCGCCGCTCAGCGCCCCGTCCCGTCGCTCTATCTCTCTGTCCATCCGTCCCGCCATCCGCCTCTTCCGCCACGCCGCGCGCGACATGGCGTCGAGGATGAGAGCTGCGTAGCGTAGCATCGTGGCGTCAAATTCGTTCAAGGCAGGTAGGTAGGTAGGTAGAGGTGAAAAGAGTCAACAAGTAGAAAAAGCCACGCCCGAAAAGTATCCATCCAGCCCAACCAGAGTCCCTTTTCTTTTGAGAGAGAAAGCAAAGGTTTGTACAGCCGCTGCAGCCGTGCACGAGATAGAGAGAGCGGAACGTGTTTGTTGGCTCTCACTCGCCCAGTGCACGGCCAAACAGGAGGAGGTTGAGGAGGTGCGGAAAAAGCCAGCCAGTCCCAATCATTCAACGAAATAGAAAAAACGCCTGGTATCATGCTCTTTCCGTGTGGTGGTGCGACCGACATAGGAAGTTTTTGGTTGGTTCAAAAGAGATTGGTGGACACATCATTCGTCAAGGCGGGAAGAGGGGAAGGGGGGAACGCATCCCGCGAGAAAACTCAGAAATAGCTAGCAGTAGCTCTCATGCCCGTTTCAGTGTTGCGGGGGATGATGTTGCCCTTGCGCTTGTCTCGAAAGTCCTTGTTTGGCCTAGATCCGTGTCAGTCAAATCCGTTGCGTAAACGGCGAAGACTGGCGAACTTACCTTCATCAATTCGATCCTAGCCTTGAGATTCTGCGTCACTTCTGCCGCCCTCTTCCAGCTTTCTGCTCCGCTGCCGCTTCCCAAGTTGGCGGCGGTGCTCATCCTTGAGCTGCTACCTCCATTCTCCGTCGATCCACCTATCGATGGACTGGCACGTCCACCAAGCCCGGAGCCGGAGTGACTCGAACGGCTGCCGGAGCCACCGCGCCTAATTGGACTAAGCTTGCTGTTGCGCGAATCCGAACGGCTCATGTCGCCAAAGTTCTCCCTGCCGTCGAAACCTGGGGAAGTTGGCGTGAAGTTGCGTCTGTTAAACCCGCCACTGTAGCCAGGGTCACCGCCAAATCTGCCGCTGCCTCCATTCATGCCAACGTCGTTGTACACTGCCTCGGTGTTCTGCTCGTACGGTTGAGGACTGGCAGCTCTTACTTGGCGCGCAAGCTCGCGTTTGAGGCGCTCGACCTCCCTCTGCTGCGCCTGCACTGTTGTCTCCGCCGCCTCAGCATCGGAGCGCGCACGCACGAGTTGCGTCTCCTTGGCTTTGATAGAAAGGACGTCCCGAGTGTGGTCCTCAATCAGCTGTGCATTTTGATTTTGCAGCTCGTGGATTTGCGAGGTCATCCGCGCCTTCTCCGCCTTAGAGTCCTCGGCTTGCTTTCGAAGGTGCTCAACTTCGACACGTAGCTCTTCCAACTCGGCCTTTTCGACAGCACCAAGGCCAGAAACCGGCGCGGGAGCAGGAGGTTCGGCAGCCGGCGCAGCCTGAGGCTTTCCAAGTGGACGACCAGCCAGACCACGGCCTGCGGGCCCTCTGGGAGCTGGCTTGGCAGCTAGCGGCTCGGGATCTTCCACGAGTGGTGGCGAAGGTGCACGTTTGGGTGACGTTGGAGCGGCGGTGGCGGGTTTCTTGAGTCCAAGTCGAGATCCGACTTGCGGTTTGGCAAGACCAGTCTTGGGGCCAGTGAGTTTTGAACCAGGCCGGGCGGTTGGCTTCGGGGCGAGCGGTGCTGCTGCTGGCTCTTCTGGCGATGGCGCACGGGGAGCGGCAGCCGGAGCAGGCTTCTTCGCTCCAAAGGCTGGTTTCTTACCAACAGGCTTCTTGCCCGCAGGAGCTGCCGCTGGCTTGGGAGGCGCTGCGGCCTTTGGCTTGTACTTGGCCTTGACCTCTGCCGAGTCGTGGAATTCCTTGATCTTGTTCTTGCGAATGTCATCGAGACCATCCAGATGCGGGTTCATCAGCCGGTCACCCATTATTTTCCACAAAACACCCAGCACCTCGGCACCAGCGTCACGCTGCGTGGCTTGCGATTCCGCAAGGAGCTTTGTAGCGGCTTCTGCGATGCTCTTAACCTCTGGTGGCTGTGGTGCTTCTCTGGTCGACTTAAGTATCCGGATCAACAGACGGGTCGACTCGAGTTTGACTTGGGGGTTCTTGTGTTTGAGCGCTTCGAGGATCTCCTCGAGACACTCGTTCAAGCTAGTCGACGCGACGCATGCCTCAAGAGCAGCGCTCAAGGCATCCGCGACCGACTGTTTCTTCTCTTTTAATCTTTCAAGCATGGGACTGAAAACAGTACTCCGGTACTTTCCAAAACTCTTCCGCAGACCTTTGGCGAAAATCTCGACGCAGTTGGCGGCAACTGTCACCACGGCAATGTTGGCGTCCTTCATCGACTTTGCCAGTCCGCGCATAATGTCATCAAAAGGACCCTCCTCCATTGCTGGCACGTTGATGGCGTTGTGGAGGTCGTCGAGAGCTTCTTTGCGATCTTTCCACTTGGAGGACCCAAGCCTTTCGGAAAAGTCCTTGGGGATTTTGGCCATGACGTCGACAGCCATGTATTCTGGTTCCAAATCAATCTCTCCCTCTTCTTCACCTCCCTCCTCTCCTTCCTCTCCTCCGCCAGTGGCTTCTGCGGCTTCTGCGGCTTCTTGCTGAGACCGCAGCAGTCTTTCTTGTTTTGGCGCCGGCTCTTCTTTGACCTTTTCAAAGAGTTTGTCCAAGTCTGTTTGCTGCACAGGCTTCAGATCGCCCCAGAAGAGAGGCTTCATTGCCTCCTTGAGCCATCGGTAGAATTCCACTGTCAGGTTCTGCGCCTCGGCACGGACGTTCTTGTCGGCATGACCAAAGACTTTGGGTAGCGACTTGAGGATCGGCTTAGGCTCGACCGTTTTGCAGCCGTAGGCGTGTACTATGGCGGTGAGGGCTTTGAGCGTGGCAGCAATGACCTTGGGTTGCTTGTGGGCAAGGAGCGGCAGCATTTCTTCGATGACGGGATCAGCGCGGTCCATCTCGATCAGTAGTAATAGGGCTTCTTGGGCCTTTTGTTGCGCGGCCGGCCGACCAGTTAGACCCTTTTCAACGAGTGGTGCAATGGTCATGCCTCGAGTTCTACAAAACATCGAGTTAGTTCACCGCGAGCCCAGCGCTGAGCTGATGGGAAAGACGTACCTGACGGCACCATTTGTGCCAGCGATCTGGAGAAAGGAGCAATACGCGCCCATGGCTTCGGCCTGGGCAGCGACATTGGAATCTGCCACAGCCCCTTTCCACAGGCTCGCGTCCGAGGTGAACTGCTTGACGACGGGGTCGGTCTCTCCCACGGCCTTGTCAAACTCTTTTGCGGCGGCCTCATATCCTTCCTTTCTGACCTTCCAGTTTTTGTGCTGGAAGCGGTCGGGCAGCGGCAGCGAGGAGAAGTCCTCTTCCTGGTCCGCCATGGCGATGGCTTGCGGGGGATGGAGTTGTGGTTGAGCTGGAGGGGATCGAAAATCAGTAAAGCCGAGGAGAGCAGACTAAGAGCGAAGTCGTTGGGAGCCAGGTCGAGGGCGCATAAGGGCCCCTCTTTGCGGGGTGGTTAAGGCGGTGCGCAGCGATGCGGTGGGTGACGTACGTGCTGTCTAGTCGGGTCGGGCAGGTCGCGAGTCGAGGTTGAGGATTGTCGAGGATCGGGCAGATGTGCGTCGCAGGTTGACAGCAAGATGCGACGGGGCGACAAAGGGGCGTGGTTGCAGACTGGAGGCGTGAGGTGGTAGAGCGGTAAGGTAGGGTTGAGGTAGGTAGTTGTTTTGGTGCGTGTGAAAGAACAACAACGGCCCTTCGGCAGCCGACTGGGCCCGTTGCTGGGCGGCCAAACGGTGCAACCTTTCGTGGCCAGTGCCAACACCGCCAAAACACCATCAAGGCCATCTCCCTGCACCTTGGCCTTTCAATTGCTCCAATTTTTACTGTCGTCGCTGCTCGCCCTGGCCAGCATCACGTCGCATCGCATCGCATCGCATCGCATCGCATCCACCGTGCCCGCGCCCTCGCTCTCGCTCGCCCACGCCGCCCACGCAGCCCTACCCGCTTCCGCTTCTGCAACTTCGTATCACCAACAACGTCTGCTGGACCCCTCCACCCCGCTCTACCTTTGAACCTCTCTCCTTTTTGAAGGGCGCACCGACCGACTGCGACCGGATGCGCCCATCGTCGCCATGAGCCAGATTTTAACCCAGCGCCAGGCTGATGAGCTGTACTTTGTCTCCACCGCCTTTGCCCCAAAATCGATCCTCTTCTGATTCTCTGCCGCAGGCACAAGGCAATTATAGCTTACCTGGCCGCCTCGAACCACCCTCAAAGTGCCGCTGCTCTTCAAGAAGAGTGCGAAATCGGCGACTCTTTTGACGAGAACACCCGAAAGAAATATGAGGGGCTGTTGGAAAAGAAGTGGACCAGCGTGGTCCGCCTGCAAAAGAAGGTTGGCATCTTTCCCATCTGGCGGCAAGCACGCCTGTACTGAATTCCTGGCGTCGTAGATTATGGACCTCGAATCAAGAAATCAAGCCCTCCAAGCCGAACTCGACTCCACCACGCCTGCCACGCGCCTGCGCAAGAATGAAGATCCCACGAGCTGGCTACCCAGAGCGCCCGCCTCTCACAGCCTGCAGTCCCATCGCCAGCCCGTCACATGCGTTGCCTTTCACCCCATCTTTACCTCTCTGGCCTCGGGCTCCGAAGACACCACAATCAAGATCTGGGACTACGAGCTGGGCGAGCTGGAGCGCACGGTAAAAGGTCACACAAAGAGCGTGTTAGATGTTGATTTTGGAGGACCGCGTGGAGGGACCCTGCTCGCCTCGTGTTCGTCAGATCTTACCATCAAACTTTGGGACCCGAGCGATGAGTACAAGAACATCAGGACTTTGCCTGGCCACGATCACTCGGTATCTGCCATTCGCTTCATCCCAAGCGGGGCTGCAGGCTCGCCTTCTTCTGGAAATCTTTTGGTGTCGGCGTCTCGGGATCAAACACTAAAGATTTGGGATGTTACGACTGGTTATTGCGTCAAGACCATTCGCGGTCACGCTGACTGGGTACGCGACGTGGCACCCAGTTTCGACGGCCGGTGGCTGCTTTCGGCCTCAAACGACCAGACTGCAAGACTTTGGGATGCTGGCAACGGCGAGCCCAAGTGCACATTCGTCGGCCACGACCACGTCGTGGAATGCGTGGCCTTCGCTCCGCCGGCCGCATACGGGCACCTTGCCACCCTAGCAGGTCTCAAAAAGCCTCCACCAGCCAGCTCCTCGGCCGAGTTCCTTGCCACGGGGTCACGCGACAAGACAATCAAACTGTGGGATGCCCGCGGCACTCTGATCAAGACTCTAGTTGGGCACGACAATTGGATACGCGCCATGGTCTTCCATCCTGGCGGCAAATATCTGATAAGTTGCGGCGACGACAAGACTATACGGTGCTGGGACTTGACCCAAGAAGGCAAATGCGTAAAGACCGTTGCGGAACATGGCCATTTTATTAGCTCGCTACGCTTCGCCCCAAGCGTGCGCAAAGAGCCGCAAGTCAATGGCGATGCCAACGGAGCCCCTGCGCAGAACGGAACAAAGAAGGAAGACCCAGATGCGAACACGACAATTAGATGCGTGATTGCCACGGGCTGCGTTGACCTGAACGTGAGGGTCTTTGCGTCATGAGAACTCTACGAGCCACGAACATACCAAATTTTGCCATACCTAGCAGTCAAGCGGTTGAGCAGTTGAGCGAGCGAGCCAGTCCAGAATGAGGGGCCCGAAGCACGTGTGGGGAGGTATAGATGGTTGACGCGAGGCACCATGTGGACATGCAGCGCCGAGGACCAGTAGTCGAGGCGAAAGGCTGGCGGGGGAAAGGGAAGGAGGGCTGCTTCTGCCTGCAGTCTTCCACCCTTGGTACGCTCGAGGCGGTAGTGAGTCTATTTGCATACCCTTGGCGTTGGGTTCGGCGCGAGAGGAATCTTGTTGTTGCACCAGGGAACATGATGGGGGAGGGGTGGCAGATTACCCTTCCCTCCTTTTCTTCGCCCTCTTTTCCTTCCAGCCATGCACGTTTGGGGATCTCTTCCTCTCTGCCGTCCTGTGCTGTAGGAGTTGATGATGTCCGATACACTATGCGCTGCGCGTTTGCAGTCGGTTCCCCCTGCTGCAGCTGCCAGCCATTTCTTTCTTGCCTGCACTTGGATCTTCTGCAACATGTATAGTGAAGCGCAATGTTCTATTGTATTGTTCTCAATGATTGACGATTCATTCTTTTCCTTGCTTTCTTTCAGTCATCGTGCTCTTACACCGACTGGTGAAGTTTCCAATCCGGTCTTCAAACGACACGTGAAGAGCAATGGGCTCACCTCTTGAGCAGCTGTCCCTCGCCTAATGAACAGCGATTCTGCGCGGCCAAGTGTTGGACCCATGAAATGAAGACCAGCTTGTTCTTTCAGCGTTTCCATCTCAGTGCTTCTATTTCCCACATGCAAGTAGGGTGAAGGAGGCGAACCTCTTCCCCTTCCCAACGACACTCAGTCAACTCTTCTCAACATGTATCAAGACGGCTATATTATACAGACACAAGAGCATTATCATACTACCCGACCCCATCCCCTCATCTTCCTCACCCCTCACTCTCCTTCTCTGGCAAACACCCCTTCCTCGTCTCACCGCCTCCGCCCACCTCACCAAATCTAATGTCCACACACTCCTCACCCTCCTTACACGGCGGGTTATCGCCACACGGCTCGCCATCCTTCTCTCCCTTGTCCTCCTCCTCTCCCTTGTCCACCTCCCCCCCGTCATCCTCCTTTTTCCGCTTGCGCTCCTCCTTCTCCGCCTTCCGCCTCGCCTTCTCCTCCTCTCGTCTCGCCTTCTCCTCCTCTTTGCGCTTCTTAGCATCGTCCTTGCACTGCTGCCGCTCGTCGTGGTCGGTGATGTCGGTGCAGTCGTCTGGCGGGTTTTCGACAGGCGGGAGGGGGTCGGACGGGGTAACGGGCCCGGGCGTGTTGAAGATGTCGGGCCTGGGGTTGGGTTCGGGCTGTGGTTCTGGCTTGGGTTCGGGCTGTGGTTCTGGCTTGGATTCGGGCTGTGGTTCTGGCTTGGGTTCGGGTTCGGTGCTCGGAGGGGATGTGTCGTCACCGAAGCCGCAGCGGTTCTGTGACAGAAGGGTTAGATTTATCCGCAGGTCTGTGGTGGGGTCAGAATCAGTGGCACGGGTTGACGTGAGTGTTGGAGTGATTGAAGTCGATTGAAAGGTAGGGTTAAAGGGGAGGAAGAGGTGGAGGAGTGGTTAGAGATCGTAGCTTGTGAAGTTGAAGAATGGGCCAGGTTGTCGACGGGAAGCTTGAGCGGTGGTCTCCCACGTGCGCGTTCAGCATCGCCGTCATGCTCTACTTTACGACCGTCGTCATTTCAGTATCGACATGCCGTCGAACAGCTCTTCAACCAACCGACCCCACCTCTTTGAAATCTCATACGCCTTAGGCAAACAACAACACCGACGACAACAGGGTAAGGTAGCGTTAGGAACTTACGTCGTAAACCGGCTCCGGTCCGCCACAATTATCGTAACAATCCCTCGCATTACGATTCGCGCACTCGCAAGACTACACACGCACAAAGTCAGCAAACCATCCAACCATCCATCTACGATGGTAGTAAACAGGAAAGAACAAGCTTTCCCCCCACGCTCATGCTTAAACGCCAAAAGCGCAAGCGAAAAAGGCAAAGTGGTGGTGATCTGCGCCACACCACAACACCACCACGCTTCCACCGCCTCAACCACACAAGGATAAAAGAAAAGGGCAACTTACCTCAGGATACGACTGAATACAAACACTCTCCTCACATGGACACTTGAAATTCGGGTTCGGTTTGACAACTGGCGGCGGCTTCTCCTTGCGCGGCGGCGGCGGCGGCGGCGGCGGCGCTGGGCTCTCTGAATTCGGTTCTTTCGGACAGGCCTGTGCAACAGCATCAATCAGTACGACGGTTATGTCAATGATATATAATGCACGGAGTTACTACAACAAGTAGTTTTTTTTTACGGTAGTGTACATGCGACGGACAAGCCTCGAGACCGGGGGTGATGACGTACCGCGAGAGCAGGGACGGGACAGGGGAGGCCGGCGGCTTTTTTTCTGTCGGAGCAGTCGAGGATGGCTTTGTTGCGGCATTGGCAGCCCTGCGGTGCGAGCGAACGGGTTAGAGGGACGCTGAGGACATGGGGCCATTGGAACTAAAACGTACGGCGGGCTCCTCCTGCGGACATGTTGGAGGCGGACACGTGCAGAAGTTGACTGCGTCTTGTGGTGCCGGGACAGCCAGAGCAGTAGGCAACAGGGCGAAGAGGACGTAAAGGAGTTTCATGGTCGCGAAGTTTTGAAGATGTTGCACATTACACTGGTTCGACAAAAATCAGTGACAACCATTCTTTTATGAAGGCACGGCCGCCTGGAGCTGATATTATATGGTTACGAACGTATTCTACCGTCAATCAACCAGAATCCACGACTGTGGATTGCCAACTGGCCGAGGTCATGCGCCACACAATAACCCAAGACTGCTGCATCCCTTGTCTTTTGTCCCCACTGGATATGTCCCAGGCAGGAACGAGTCGAAGTCTTTCGCCCCCCCGGTAATAAATTTTCATCCCAAGGAATCAGTGATGTGGCTAGTTTGCGCCAAGAGCAAAAGGTAGGGCGGGCGCCTGCGGGCACTAGAACGCGGGAATGCCGGAAGATGCGGAAATTCGCAAGGAGCTTGGCAAGTACCAAGGAAATCAAACCATGAGGGACGCTGGGGATGCTCCTCATTCGGTTCAAAGGGTGCTTGGCGGCAAGAAAGAAGAAAAACGTCCTGGACCCGGACTCTTCAGCTGATGTGGTGTTTCGCTCTGGCCGAAAACGAGCATAGGTTCCTTGCTTCGCCCAATCATGTCGCAGAGCCGATTGTTTCGTTTGCGAGTTTGTTCGAGTCAAGCTTGAACCTGTAGAAAGTCTAACGGACATTTACGGTGGTCATGCCGCTGGTTGGCATAAACGATTTTGCAGAATATCTGAGTCCCAGCGACTCATTTTCTGCCCTTCTTCAGCCTGGATGCCGTGCGTTCAAAGGCGTCGTCAGGCGGTTCCACCATAGGTGCTTGTCGCTTCTTGCCCCTCTTGGGTTTGGGCGCGTACTTCGCTTCGAGGTCGTCGAGGAAGTTTGAGGCGCGACCCTTTTGTCGTTGTTGTATCATCGCAGCGAGGTCTCCAAGCGAGTCTGGGGCATCCCTCTTCTTGTTGGCCTTCTTATTGATCTTCTCACCTTCTTCCAGAGCCTCTTGCTTCTCCTTCTTGGCTTGCTCAAGTCTCTTCTGCCGACTTCTCTCAGACTCTTCCGTGTAGTTCTTCATTGGTTCAATGGCCTTTTCCGCAATTGCTGCATCGATGATGCTCCGGAAGCGCTCTTCATCGTCAAGAGGGTTGCTGAGCATGACAACTTGGTAGATCTTGTTCATGCTACCCTTGAACTTGGCGTAGGCCTCTAGCAAGTCCTTCTTCTCCTCCTCACCTCCCTTGTACTCATTCTTGAACTTTTCAATCGAGGCCTCGGTGACGACTCCCTCGTACTGAGCCTTGTAGTACTCGGTCCAGTTGAAGTCATCATCTTCGAGGTCGATAGTCTCCTCAGTGCGGCCAGTGGTATCGTAGCGAGAGCGGCGACGAGAGTCTGAGAGAACGGCGTAGGCAAATGCAATCTCTTGGAATTTGGCGTGGGCAGCCTCTTTGTCTTCAGCCTTGTCTGGTAGAGTGTTAGTGCACATCTTTGAGGTGAGATCCGGGTGGAATACCAGGGTGGTGCTTTAAGGCAGCCTTGCGGTAAGCGGATTTGATCTGGTCGGCGGTTGCATCTTGGGCGACTTCAAGGACAGCGTAAGGATCGATGGTCTTGGGAGGCTCTTCGTCGATGAGATCCTCGAGAGTGTGCTCTGGAGCGTTCCTTCGAGGCATGTTGAGCTTGCAGAAGTTGAATATGAGGACGGGAGGTTGTTGCTTAAGGATGTGACGTTTGGGTTCGCGGATGATGTGGGCGACGCGTCGAAGATGCCGGGGCGCGTCGGGGTCGGGGGTCGACGACTGACGTGAGCCTATCTCCGGCGCGTGTGGACTCTTCTATGGCAACCCCCGCACCTCCCACAACCGTTCAGTCTTTCACCTTGGCTAATTGCTCTACTGAATCACAAAAGCCGTCCTCGTAATTGCTGGCACCTGCATCGCTCTCACAATGTCGCCCGGTTCCATCGCCCCGTCGTCCTCTTTCGACCACAAAGCTTACATGCGGTTGGCCCTCGCCGAAGCTCTCAAGTCTCCTCCCAAGCATACCAACTTCTGTGTCGGCGCTTTGCTGGTAGACGAGGGCAATGGAAACATCTTGGCTACCGGCTACACCCTTGAGCTCCAAGGCAACACTCACGCGGAGCAATGCGCTTTGCAAAAATACGCGGCGGCCAACAACGTCACAGAAGAGCGCATTGGCGACATACTTCCCGAGCAAACTGTCATCTACACCACAATGGAGCCATGCAACTTCCGGTTGAGCGGCAATCTGCCTTGTGCCGACCGTATCCTCCAGACACGGTCAAACAGCAAGGGAGGCATCAAGAAAGTATACTTGGGGGTCAAGGAGCCGGAAAAGTTTGTTGGAGAAAACGAAGGACGTGCAAAACTTGAGGCCAACGGTATCCAATGTGTGCATGTACCTGGACTTGAACAGGAAATTTTGGCGGTCGCTACGGCTGGCCATGAAAAGAATCCCGCATGAGCAGTGAGCGGTAAAGGCGTTCAGCAGCACCCAAGTTGGCTTCGTGTCACGCAAAGCAGACCCATGGCCTCTTACGACATCGATCTTTAGTCGCCTGGGTTTGTTCATTCCTGGATCTCGGGTAATCGAAATCTTGTTCCCTTCGATGGATTCCGAAGGAACGCCAACATTGCGTCACGACTCCTGCAAGGCCTAGGCCGTTTTGGGCAACCAGCTCTGAGCCTCTGACGTCTGGGATTGAGGTTCACCCAGCTACAACTACATCCGCTTTCACACGCGCGCCTTTCTCATCCCTTCTCCAACTCTCCCCATGCGACCATTGATTCCTCGCTCGATTCGACCTCTTACGAGACCCTTGTTTTCGTTCACCAGATTGCCGTATAGTCCGACCACTTCCGCAAACATGTCTACTGGTAATCCAACCCTGGCTAGCGAATGCCCCTAGGACCTCTGACTGATGTCGCAGACAACTTGAACATTGAAAACACCGACATCAAAACGAAGCCAGGCGTCGAACTGTCCGATCAGCAAAAGACCATTGTCGGCAGCATTTTGGATCTGTTCGCTGGACGCCCTTCCCTGGCTAAGCTCAGGCTTTGGTCCGACGACGCCGTGTTTGAGGACCCTTTGACGCAGGCCCAGGGTAGGCAACAATATGAGCCGCAATGGGTACGCTGGTCAACCACCTTTGCTGCGCCTCGCGCTAATCACGACCTCATGTCGTAGTATGGCCTCCAGAGCGCTTTTGCTGAAATCGAGCGACTGTCGCATCAAGTCACCTCTGCCGGGAACCCGATAGTCATGGATCTCAAGACACGCTACGTTCTCAAGGGAATCAAGAAAGAAACGGTCATCGCGTCGGTGGTAAACATCTACACGGACAATGCGGGCAAGATTAGCAGGGTGGAGGACAAGTGGGATGGCAAGTTGCCAGACAGCAGCATTACGAATGTGAGTAGTGTCTGGACTCTGGCCAATCCCTTCTGGTGGGCCAACTACAGCATTGCGTGGGGCTTCTGGTGTTGGAGCTGGGTCTGGGAAACTACGCCGTGGCTGGTGCGTAACGCTCTGAAGCTGCGCCCACTATTGTTGATGCTTGGAAACGGACACGCGAGGAAAGCCCCTCGCGACTAACAAGTATTTGCTGACCCATTTCACAGGCTTTCCGTCGCCTCAATGCTGTCAGCGTCCCCAAAATGGTCTCGGTCCCAAACAACGAGGAAGAGGAAGCCAAGAGAGGCAACTAAAGCAATGTCTTCTTTCAACGTTCTGGATCAGCAGAAATTACGACGAATCTACGCAATGACATGATTTACTGCCGTCTCTACATGCACAGTGTCAAAGCACTGTCCAAGAGGCTTGAGCAATTCAACTAGCATATTTACAGACGACCAAACTGTGCAAACACGTACCCATGGTATGATCAAAACGCCACCGCGCTCTCTCTTTTCTGGAGAGCGAAGACACCGAACGCCGCTACCCCGAATGAGTACCTTTTATGCGAACCACCTCCTGGCCTGTCCGACACCCAATCCTCCGAATGCGAGATTGAGAGCTGCAAGAACCGGGACACCCCAACCATACCACCCCCTGTCGCCTTCCCCTCCGATTCTTGGCGCGTCATTGACTATTAGAATTGTTCCGCAAGCGCCCTCTCGCGTCGTCGGCAGGCCCGGGCCTTCCGCGTACATGGTGCTGCAATAGCCATTGTACTGATTGCCGCCATTATTGCCAAGATAGCCCCCGCCGCCGGCACCGACGTATGCATTGGGTTGAGTTGTGGTGTAGTAGGTTCCACCTCCCACGGCGCCTCCACAGCATACCGTGTTTGGCTGGTTGCCAACGTACTGCGTCTGCGTCTGGTAGACGGTGACGGTGACGGTCTTGATTTGCGACTGATCGACGTGACCAGAGCAGGTGGAGCCGCTCGGGCAGCAGCCGCATACACCCGACTGCTGCACAAACTGGCAGGTGTGACTTGTTGGACAGCAACTGTGAGTGATTGGCGTTAGCTTTGTTGTTCGCACAGATTTGAATTTGCTTGTTTGCTCTTCTTCCCTCTCTGGTTCATTCGGTCAAGAGCTGGGAATTGACGGGTATACGCACTAATTTGGATAGCCAATGCTGCTACAGCTTTGTCCAGCATCAGCGGGACACTGGGCCTGGGACGCACTCGTAATCTGAGTGCCTCCATCACCGACGATGTAGATGGCTCCGGAGAAGGGCGCGTACGTGTTGCCATTGTTGTTGACGGTCGCGCCTTGTGGGTCTGCCTCTGCTTCTGGCTCGGCTTTGGCTTCGGGTTTCGCTTCTGGCTCAGGTTCTGGTCGCGCTTCCGGATTTGCTTCTGGCAGAGCGGCTGGTCTTGGTTCGGGGTGCGCCTCGGGGTCGGCGATGGCTTCGGGGTTTGCCTTTGGCTCTGGTGCTGCGGACACTGCACAAACAAGGATCGCGATGACGAGAAGTAAGAGAGCGTGCGTGCGCGTCGCGCCGCGGGTTGTCCGACGTCGCTCCATGACTTTTGCAGAGAGAAAGAGTCGAAGGAAAAGGTGAGTTGCAATCAGCTGGAAGAGGGGATCCAACAGCTCATGCGCGGTTTCCTAGATGTCAGATGGAAAGGTGAGGCTGCGCGCAGAGCGAATTGGAGTTGCAGAAGGTGCCCCACAACGTTCGTTCACGGCACAGTTTGCAGTTGGCGTTTTCCTTGGTCACGACAAGGTGGTGTAAGGGCACCACGGCGTCGTATTTGAGACAAGTGAGCGGGCGATGGCGCTCGAAAAACAGACCAAAACGAAGGGGAAAGGCGCGAATCCGGAGAGGATCGAGGAAATGCCGCGTGATGGCAGCGCATGGGAAAAAGAAGACTGCCCATGACCTGCTTGCCCTGTCAATCACTTCTCCGAATTGGGCAAAGAGCTTGGGCAAGGATAGAGCTCCGTCCAACCAACCCGCGTCCACAGCCGTCATCATGCTTCATCCCCGGCGGGCCGCCGCCCAGGGCATGCCGCCCAAGAAATTCTTTTTGGTCGACATTCTTCTTCTCCGCTGCGATAATACCATGGAGCCGTCGTCGCCGCCCCCCGCTGAGACGTTGCCCGTCTCATTACTGTCGGCAGGGAGCCGTCAAGAGAACAGGGACCTTCTTGGCCTTTGGTGGTGTCAAGTGAGGCGCCGTCTCGACGGATTGTGCGCCTGCCAAATGCCAAGTCAGCAGTCACTTGATCCCCTAGCCTTATATCGGGAGGATAGCTCTCGTTTCGGGCTTCCAAAGCGTCAAGACGGACTGCTGCCATCAACTTGGCATCGTAGCACAGCGATAAGCCTCACGGTCCGGAAGCGTTTGTGAATCGCTGCCCGAGATATTACGCAAATTCGACGGCTGCTTCTCTCCATGACATGAGCCCTGCAATCAACGTCGGCGGGAAGACAATGGCAAGCAATCCAAAAGGGTTTGAGAGGTCGATACGCTTGCACGCAGGCCGGGTCAGGTAGCAAGGCAGTTCTAAAAATTGCCTGCCGACACGGCCATCAGGCTGGGACACCCTGACCGTTGCACCCTTTTGGCCAGGGAGGGGGCGCCGCGGTGGTGTGTTGCTGCCCGGCGAGCGGTCTTCTGTGCCTCGAGCGAGCCGATTCCGCGCCTCGTGCCTCGCTGGGAGCAGCCCAGCTGAGCCACGGCCCGGATCACTCGGCCAAGGGTTTGCGCGTGCCGCGGCGGCATGCCATGCTGCGACTGGCAGTGTTCACGAGTTAGTATATGACGACGACGGCTGCCGGTGGGCCAGATGTTTTTTGAGGTGGCTGGAGAATTTCAACGGGAGCTGCCATCACGTCACGTCGTCTTGTCGTCGCTGTCAGCTTCACAAGACGCTAACGCCGAAGGAGCAAAGCCTTCCTGCTAAGCGATGAGGGGCAGCCCTGCCCTTCCACTCCCTCTTCACGTCCACGTCGTCGTCCCCGATGATCCGAACACTCCTACTCGCTCGCCGATACGACTGCGGGGCCAGACTCTCGACCATTTCGTCACTGCCGTCCACGGAACGGGCGGCTGAGCCCGTGGAATCTCAGCTTGATGCTATCCGCCTGGCTCCCGCCGGGCTGCTGACTCGGGGACAAATTCAGCTGCGACATCTTGCGCTTCCTTGGTCCATCTGGGCGCTCATCGTCCCATCTTATATTCCAGCCATCTCTTTTCGTGACTGCGATTCAGGTTGTGTACGATGGCTTTCCCTCCTTCTCCGCTACGGAACTGTGAGTGTGCGGTTGGTCCAGGAGCGTGTTTCACGATGCATGCCTCGGGATGACCTCATCCTCCACCATGGCCAACGAGCTACCTTAGGGCGACCGGCGCTTTGCTCGTGCTGAAGAAAATGGGATGATCAAATCGCCCTGGAATGCCAATACTCGGTCGTCATCGTCGCTGGGATTCTTGGCTCTGGTTCCCCAACACCACCACAACACTCGGCTGCCAAGATTATGCTCGGGACCGGGCCGTAGCGAGCAGTCGCAAGCCAAACGCAATCCGGACAGTTCAACCACGGCTACGTCTGCTCTGTCGGGTCTGTTGAGTGGCCGTCAGTCTCTCCTGCTGCTCGCTTCCTTGGAAAGGCAGTTTAAAAAATCGCTGTCTGGCTCCCGATTTCCTCTGCACGCCTGCCTGCGAGACTCCGACGACTGAGACAACTGCACGACGACCCATCTGCACCACCACCACAGCCACCGCTACGACAATAAACATGGGGTATGTATGCATTCCGGGCAAGAGAATCCCCGACCTCACGTAACGGCAAGAAGGCTTACCGTGCCCGACCAATCCGCAGCATCGCTAGCTCGGCGCCGCCAAAACCTCGCGCCTTGTCCGCCTCGTCCTCTCCCTCAGCTCGCCGCACCAGCGAGGAAAAGCACGTTGCACAACTTTCCACGCACGACATGTTGAGTAGGCATTCCCGAACACTGACCCGTAAGAGAAACACCGAATGAATTCCTAACGTGTGTCTCGCGCTCGCTCCAGTCTACTCGCAAATACTGCACTTCGAGGACGGCTCCATTAGTCTCGATTGCCCCGGCCAACGACACGAAGGCGGCCTTGCAGCAGCAGCAGCAGCAGCAGCAGCTACTGCTGTAAACGATCATGAAACTGGCTCATCATCATCGTCGGCGCGCTCCTCCCCACGTCCCATCTGGGCCGTGCAGCTTGTCTACGACAAGCGTCAGCAAAGGTGGTGTACGAGGAGAGTACGCGTACAGAGTGCTGCTGGTGCTGCGGCTGTGAGACGGAAAACGCGGCAATAGCAGCAACAGCAGCAGCCGACGCAGCTCTGCCGCGGCGAAGAAGCGGTTACTCGGCAGCCAGCAGCGGTGAATTAGGTTGGACGGGAGCTAGATGTCAGGGGGTTACGGTACGGGGAGGGGGAAGGGGAGGGAAGGGAAGGGAAGGGAAGCAAATCAACAACGGGACTACCAACGGGAAAATAGTGTAGGAGGAGAAAAATGTAGAAGAAGAATCAGAAGGCTGTGTGTGCCCCACAGGCCAGGCCCTGCCTGCAACGGTGCTCGTTCGGGCAAGACGAAGTGCACTGGGGACGGATCAGGACTCGATGCGGAATAGCTTGACACCATGGCGCTGACTGACTGAATGACTGCCCGCCGCTCCTAATGTACTCACTCCCTCCTCCTCCTTCTTCCTGTTGACTGGCCGAAAGACACATATGCACGCACGAGCCTCGAAAGGATGTCGCGGTAACCTAATCTACCACCTCGGCCGTTGTTGTCGAGGTGTTGGGTATGTAGGTTGATGTAAGACGGAGACCGGACATCAACGGCCAACTGCCGTGGACTCACGGACGACTGCTGCCGCCTCTGTCGTGCATGGGTGGGTGCTGTCTCCTCTCCCTCTTATGCTTCTGCTTCTGCTTCTGCTTCTGCTTCTGCTTCTGCACCTACATCTACATCTGCATCGTCTCCGTTTCCCAAGGGTGACAGCCGTCCGTTGTTGTGTAGGTAGGTAGGTAGGTAGGAACGGTAGGAAAAAGGAGGGAGGGGGTCAGCCAACACGCCGCCGCGCACGCAACTGCAACGAAGAAAAAGAGGGGGCTTATTCTCTATACCTAGGTAGCCAAGACACCTACCTCTCAGCAGCAGCAGCAGCAGCAGCAGCAGCAGCAGCAGTCGTCCATTCGTTCATTCATTCGATTTCTTCGTTCGCCACATAACCAGCACGCCAACCCTCCGCTCACCTTCGCCGCCCATGCACAGCGACCATCCATCCTTACGTCACTCGGGAACTTTGGTACCATGCGGATCGGCGCTCCCGCACAGATGCCTGCCCGGTGCCGTGTTGAGGTCCGGGTGTGGGTCCAGACAGTCAATAATCCCGTCCTGCGTCGCCTCACCTCACCTCACCCACCCACCTACGAGACTGGAGCCGTGCAGCCAACCAGGTGCGTCTAAGTCTGTGCGTACGTGCTAAGGCCGCGTGCGGGCCGACGGCGGCGGCGGCCAACGTCTCGCTCTCTTCTTGCTTTGCGGTTGCTGGTTGCTGGTTGCTGGCTGTTGCTGCTCACTCACCGTTCGTTGGTGGCCGGCCCACCCGCCCATGGATCCGTCGCTCCGCCTCGTGCGTCGGGTGTCGTGCGTCGTGCGTCGTGCGAGTTGTTCTACCTACCTTCCTACATACCTACCTACCGACCTGGTACGCAACAACCGGGCGGGCCAGCTGCGTATGTATGTATGTATGTAGGTGCTTCGGTGCTTGGGTGCTTGCTTCGAGACCAGAACACCTGCTGTCGGCTTCGTTCGTTCATTCATTCGTTCGTTCGTTCGTTCGTTCGTTCGTTCTCTTCCATGCGTCGGTTTCCGCCGTGTGCCAGCGAAGAACCAAAGCTAGCTGTCTATCACTCAGTCTGATCCCGCGTAATCCTTCTTCTCCCACGAAAAGCCAGCTAGGCCTTTTTCTTCTCTTTCATTCTTTCTTTCTTTCTTCCTTGTGCATGCCCGTTGTGTGCGTGCATGTGTACCTGTCGCCTAGTCCCGCTGTCAGTCACATAGTCTGCGTGCTTAGTTGTACCTGTGCCTTTTTCGACCACTACTGCCACTCCTCCTCCTTCTTCTCCTCTTCCTCCTTTCCTCTCCTGCACAAAAGGCTTTTGTGGAGCGCGCGTCCGCCCGCCGCTTGCTTCCCCCTACCATCCCCCCATCCCATCCCATCACCCCGTCCGTCACCCGTCGTCGCCCCAAATGTCAACATCGACTAGGTAGGCGGCTCCGGTGCAGATTCACTTAATACATACCATACCACCCGGTGCGACGGAGGACGAGACTTACGTGGCCTTTTTCCATTTTTCTCCTTTTCATTTTTGCGCTTTTTGCGCTTCCTTTCTCTCGCTCGCCTATCCTCCTCTTGTTGGCTTTCTCGAATCATCACTCCCACCCCGGTGGCGGCGACTAGGTACCGGCTTTGAAATGGGGTATGTGTGTGGCCGACGAGACCCTGTTGCCCCTCTTTACCCCTCTTTGCCCCCCCCCTTGTTCTCCCCCTTCCCCCTCACCCTCCCCTGTACGTCTACCCCACCGCACTTCACCATAACGTTGGGTCTTCACGTAACTTTTCACTTACCACACAGCGCAGTAACGCCGAGTCTGCTCCAAATAAGAGCTCATCGACAGAAAAGGCCCAACAGCAGAGAAAGAAGCAGCAGCAGCAGCAAAAAAGAGGAGGAGGAAAAGCAGGGGGCCTAGCGTGCTGCGGCAAGAGACCCAGCACCCCAGACGAAGGGGGCGCGCCCACTCCGCCGCGGCGCCGGCTGATAGCAAAGGCGCCTTCGATCCCGGACTCGAACAGCAGCGATGCCTCGACTGCGTCGCGAAGCGTGCGCAGCAACAAGAACGCGGCGCTGCCCGCCTTGCCGCCGACGGCTAATGGAAGTGGAATTGGGTCGGGGAAGAAGACGCTGCATCGCCGCACCGACAGCGTGATTACTGCTGCGGCTGGAGAGAGGGCGGCGGCGGCAGGAGCGGGAGGCGCCACTGGGAGTAACCTCGTCGTACCGTATAACGAGGCGCACATTTCGACGTTTGAGAAGGAGATTATGGGTGCGTTGTCCTAGATGCTTGTATCATTCAAAACAACGGGACTGTCTCCAAGGGCAGCATCTAACACATGTGTCCAGGTTACGCGGCGATTCTGCACCCGGGCGAGACATCGGTCAAGGTGTCGATCCGGCCGTTCAACGAGGGATACAGCGTAGACCGCAACCAGTGGGACGTGCGGTGGGTAGGGCGGCTCGTGACGCGGCGAACCGTCCTCACCGCGGCAGGCGAGCCGGGCTTCAGCTTCATCCCGCTGTACGAGAGCGTCTTTTCGACGCCCTCGGTCTACAGCTGGCGCCACAGCACGGCCGACGTCCAGATCCGCGCCCGTCTGACGCATATGCTGCTGGGCGAGGTGTCCATGGCCATGGCCGGCATGTTTGGCCCCGACTTCAAGGACCGCCTGCGACGCGGCGAGAAGCTGCGGCTGGCGGGGAGGTCGTCGACCTTTTCATCGGCTACGTCGAGTGCGAGGCAACGGCCGCCGAGTATGCAGCGCGGCCACTCGCTGTCCAGGCAGCAGTCGTTCCAGCATCAGCAGCAGCAGCAATCCCGTGGTGTCCTCCAGCGTCAATCCACCTGGCATGGCGGCACGAGCTCTTCGTACGCGCACAGCGATGGCGGACGGTCGACCTCGTCCTACCGTTCTGTTCCCAGAGGCCTTGGTATCCAGGTTCCCCCGCCGGACGTGCCTGTTCCTGCGCTTCCTCCTGGCATCACGCCTGTTGGACGCTACACGCGGCCACCCAGGCCCATGTATCGACCGTGGGAAACAGCTGTGCGCGATGTTTGAAGAGAGCGCAGCAGACAGGATAGCGAGGGGCAGCAAGCCAAAGTTGGGTTGGGCAAGGATTGTGACGAGCGAGGGGGTGGTGTTCGGTGACATGGTTGACGTTGGCAGGTTGACAAGGAGGAGAAGTGGACAAAGAGGGATGCCACTTTCTCTGTCTCTACTCCTCCTCGCCGATGTTTCTGCAGCGTACCGTGGGTGCGTGATATCAAGGGCAGCGCGGCCTTAAGTATCGATGGAGTCGCAGTCGCCATGGCAGCAGACGTGCGCTGCTCTTCCAACCCTCTCCAATTCCAAAATTCGAAGTTTCTGATTCAGTATCTTGCCACGATGGGGTGCGTACTCACAACCAACTGCCTCGTGTCGTGTAAAATGTACTCACCAGCGTCTGCCCAGGAACCACGCGTCGAAGCCGAAACTATGCTCCACTTACGACTGCAAAAAGGCTAAGAAGGCCCAGGTCGAAGAGGAGGCGTATCAAGACATGTTGGACGAATTGGCGAGTGAGTTTACGCATGCCCATCAAGACGCGACGTCGAGGAAAACGTCTGGCAGGACCATGGCAAGCAACTGACATGACGATACGCGACGGCAGTCCTTACGAACGCAGTTTACCCCACGCGCAAAGACTCGACTGCCAAGTTTCGGGAGATGGTGCAATTCCAGCTGCTGGGCCACGACCCCTTCCCGCCGACGCCCCCCGAGACGAGGTGTATGACAAGAAAGGGCTACGTGCGCGTCTCGTACGCCGCGCAAACAGCCGTCTACAAGGAAGCCTACCCCGGCGCCCAACTCTGCATTCCCATCTGCGAGACTCAGTACTCTTTCTGGAGTCCGCACGGGTCGTGTCATCGCGATGCGGTGAGGCCGCCATTCAGGATCGCAATGGTGCGCCAGCTCATGCTCAAGACGCTGAACGTGCTCGACGAGGAAAAGAAGGCGGCGTGCTGCCTGGCCATAGCATATCTGCGCGATGGCCGACATGCTGACTACAAGTTCTGCCGCCAGGAGGTCGCCCGAAAGGATCTCCTGAGCGGCCAACCAGTGTATTCTCTCGAGGGCGTCTTGGAAGCATTGTTGAACGATTGGTCTGACGAAAATCTCCGAAAGTGGAATCTTGGCCCGGCTTGGAACAGAAACTACCGCAGGAGACATTGGACCCGTGGGATCGGCTATATCCAGTTCACTTAGGAGGAGGAGGACGGACGATTGAGGATCTCGAGGTTCCGGGTTGCCGGCGCCGCAAAACACTCGGGCCGCTAGTTGGTGGGGAAGGATCAAGGTTCAAAGGGCGAGAGAGGCGGGCGGGCTGGCTCGGGGAGATCCGTCGAGTCACCATCTCCGTCAGCACGGCTGTGGTGGGAAGTTGTTGCTTCTGCTGACTGCATGTGCCATGTCTTCTGAACGGATTTACACGGGTGAGATTGAATGGATGTATTGTCGGTTCCGTATCCCATTCCTGGGTGTTGTCATGCGTGCGGCTGATCACTTCTCCATGGTCGGTGAGGGTCGGCCAGCGCAGCTGCGGTTTGGCAGAGCGTTGTCGAGTCGTCGAGGGGCATGGCGTGGCGTTTGGTGGCGCGTAGCCGTAGTCGCTCAAAGCGTCAAGGGTCGGGACGATCCTGCTGTGCCGCGGTCCAGAGCCGCTTGGGGAAGGCCGTGGGCCTCTTCACCTCTCCAATCCTGCTTCGCCTTGCGGAGATTGGAGCAGAAGACCCCCGGTTTTCTTCATTGCCTGAGGTTAGATATCGCTTGCTGCCGAGTAATTTATTCGCTGTCGTCGTCCACTCATCCCCATTTCCCCCCTTTGCTTCCCGCGCGAATCCGATTTTGTCGAGCTGCAGCCATGGCCCAGCCAACGTCCAACGCCGTGCCGGTAATCCTGGAAATCGACCCCGACGTATGCTTGCTCAGGCTGAAGACTCCGGGAAGTGCGCTAATTGCTCAGTAGCACTTAGAAGCGGACGATGACTCAGCAGTGGGAGACGTGGGCGACCAGCTGTTCGTGGCACCAGCGATATCGTGACTTCAGAATTCAAGACTGACACACTGCTGCTTGTCTCAGCTCCGAGTTTTCCGCGTCGCTCTCTCCCAGCGTGACGGAATACCCAGAGGAACATGGGCGCAGATACCATGCCTATCGTGCCGGCGGTAATGAAGCCCAAAAGCACGTAGCACCAACACAGAGTCGCTGAAACCTTTTGCTGTAGTGTACATCCTGCCAAACGACCAGGTATGCGGTCAGCCCTCGTAGAACCAGGACGCGCGTTAACGAGAATCCGTCGGGCAGAAAGAGCTCGAGAGACTGGACATTATGCACTTTCTGATCAAGAAAGGTCTCGGAAACAAGATTTACCATGCTCCAATCCCGGCAAGCACCAAGCGTGTGCTAGACATCGGAACAGGCAAGAATCTCAGCCAGTCTCGACCAAGAATCGCGTCGCTAAAGCTGACACAGGAACCGGAATCTGGGCCATTGAAATGGGTAATTCAAGACGGAAGGCGTAAGCAGAGCACGGCTGATGATTGACAGGGGACTTGTTTCCGGAGGCCGAAGTCTTTGGCAACGATCTGAGTCCGGAGCAGCCATCATGGGTGGTAAGTGGAGCACGACTGCGGCCAAGATCTCCACATGGAAGCGTTGCTGACAGGCGCGTCAGCCGCCAAATGTTAGGTTCCACGTGGACGACGTCGAGGATACGTGGTACTACGAAAAGAAATTCGACTTCATCTTTTCAAGATACATGACGACGTCCATTGGCGATTGGCCCAAGCTGATAGGAAACGTCTACGAGTGAGCTCCCCAACATGCAAGTCGTTGGCCCTGCTCTGAGTATTCGCAGCAATCTGGAGCCGGGAGGATGGGCGGAATTCCAGGATTTCAACCTTCGCTATTACTCAGACGATGATTCGATGAACCCGAACACGGAGATTTACAAGTGGATAGAGCTTTGGCTGCAAGCGGCGCGCAAAATGGGGCGCGAACCGTGTCCAGGCCCGCTGCTTGAAGGTTGGCTGAAAGAGCAAGGCTTTGTGAATGTCCATCACGAGATAATCAAGTTTCCGATTGGACCGTGGCCAAAGGACAAGGACAAGGTGAGTCTGTTTGGAGAGATGTCGTTGCTGGCGCTTCCAACTCGGACTGTAGAAAGAGCTCGGCATGCTTAACTTGATGCAGACGCTGGAGGGGCTCGAGGCGTATACTCTGCGACTGTTTTCCCAAGTTCTGGGGTGGGACAGGGAGGAGATTGACGTGATTGTGGCCAAGGTCCGGAGCGAGATCATGAGCAAGTGGCTGCATTCGCAGTTTGACCTGTAAGACGCTGGTAGGATGATTTGTCGAAGATTCTGACTGACTTGTCGACAGGCATGTGGTGTATGGCCAAAAGCCACCCGCAAAGGCGTGAGGTGTACGGTTCAGTTGGCAAGGGACGGAAGCAGTGCGCGAGACGCGTTGTGGAGCTGGAAACGGCAGAACCTCTTTGATTGGTCATGAGGGCGGTAAAAGTTTGAATGTATTGATTCGTCGGCTCCGTTGCCCACCAACATGTCACGTCAACTCCAAACTCAAGTCCATCGAGCCTACAAGACGGCGAATTCCGCCCGCTGGACTCGATTGCCATCGGAATGAATCCTCATTGTTGATGCCTATTGACCTCCGCACTCAAGCCATGCAGGAAAATGGAGATAACCTGAGACCAGCGTCATGTTCGCAGCAAACAGAACGACGACGCCGACGGATATCGTGAGTGTGTGGGCCAAGCGCCCCCACGTTCATCCTGATCTCATGCACGCTTCTCTGTCGTGAGAGCCGTCTTCTGCTTTCTTGTTCAGCCAAATCGGATATTTGACTTCGAGACACGCCCATCCATTCCAAGACAGTCTGTCTTCTCGAACTTTCTGAAGGCCCAAGATCTAGGGCATTGGCAAGTGAAATGGCCATTTACTGCACTTTGAAGAACTTCATCTTTCAAATTCGACGCGATTCGCTAAAGCTTCGATGTGAGATTCGTTGTCGTTGAGATTCTCCGATTGCATTTCTCGGCAGACACCGCTGCATTTTCAGCATCTGCTTTGCGATGAATCAATCCACTGTGAGCAATTGGAGGGATCGAATCGTTTCCTGGAGTTGTATGGCGGTACCTGAAGATGGCATGAAAAGGTCCACGTCTTCGGACAGGTGGTGGGCATGTCGCGTGTGGAAGGAAGTCGCGTGTAGGCAGCTGCCCCGGCCTTGACCAGCGGCGCCCAAACGATTCCCTCCGACTTCCCCCTCAACAAGGACTCTCCCCTCCGCAACTACAGATCACCAGTGCGCCAATTGATTAGAGCCGTGAGTTGAATTGGCTGTCTTTTGCACTGTCGCTGATCCTCGCAGTGGTCTTCACGCCGCTTCCGACACTCCAGCGCAGAATGTCTGCCTCAGCAAAAGATTGTCGTCTTCAGTTGTCTTCAGAGTTTTATTCAGGGCTGGAAAAGTCAGGCCACAAAAATCTTATCCGCGAATGTCCTGGTTGCAGACGATTTTTTCTCGATTTCGGCGGAGTCATTTTCAAGGACCCCTTGCTATGCCACGACTGGGCTGTGTTTTTCACCGATGGAGCATGCCCCGGCAATGGAAGTGAATTTGCACGTGCCGGGATCGGCATCGCAGCAGGCGAAGAAGAATTTCCGCAACTGTCGGTACCCTGGAACAGCATCGATTCCGTTCTTAAGAGTGTTCGAAGAACCAATCAGCAAGCGGAGCTCTTCGCGGGAAAGGCGGGCTTGAAGAAGGGGTCGGACGTCCACGTGCAGCACCTTAAGTCTGAGAGTGATTGCCCAGCTCCGAAATGGCTTATTTTGGCGACGGACTCCAAATACGCGTGGTCGACTGCTTGACGGTGTTGTTTTCTGGCTTATAGGTACGCGATATGCTTTTACTCCGGGGTACCAGTGCACTTACTGAGCCCTCGCGCAGAAGAAAGGTGCTGTCAACTTTAGCCTGATAAGTCGATTCCACGAGAAAGTCGTTGAAGTTGAGAAATTTTACGATATGTTTTCTTTCTGCACATCCCTCGTACAGCAAACTGCATCGCGGACAAACTCGCCAAGGACGCTGCTCAGAAGGACGATATCACTGTCGACGCCAGCACAATGTACCAACTCATGGCCCAGTTGAGCATCGCCCCTCCTGCGGCGAGAGCTCTTGAAGCCGAGTTCTCCAAACCCCAAGTCGATGAGATACACCACATGAAGCAGGCAATCGATGGTGCAATGGCATCGCTTGCTCGTCCCCTTTTCAATTGCAACACTTCTCTGGAAACATCAATCAAAGAAGCCCTTTACAGTGCTCGCAAGGCGCTAGGAGAGTCATACGAACTCCAGGATGGTGTCTCTGTTGAAAAGGTGGTTTGCCAAACATTACTTCGCGCTGCCGAACTCTACACCGATGATACAGATTTTGAACCAAGCTTGGATTGGCAAACGGTCGCGGAAAAATTCTGCCTTTCTTCATTCAGCAACGAGACAGCCAAGGCCCAGGACCAAGCGATCTCTCGAGCTGCTAAGATTCTTGTCGCGCCGCTTCATAGAGCAAACGCTGTGGTCCGAAAGATTGTGGAAAAAGCAATACTTGCTGCGATGGACGAGCGCTGGAACGGAGTTCCCGCGGAGACGGAGGGCGTCCAATTCCTGATTCGAAAACAGCCCAAGATTGGCTAAACACTTTCACGAGAACAATGAGCATGGTACAGGTTACCTTGAATATGAATCAAAAGATATGGATGTCGCATTCCGGGTTCTAAAAAGTCTTTGCGACAAAAGACGAAAGAACAAGCCGAATGCTTGACTCTTTGTAGTCCACAAGGGCGCAACATATCAAAAAATGCGCAGCGAAGTGGCAATTAGGAATCGACGGAATGTGGCTCTATCACAGCGTTGATCCGAAAGAAATTCAAGGGCAGGATTATTTGCAGAGCATCTCATGTGCACGAGATACGGGAGTGCCGAGTAATGTGTGCAGCCTCAATGCACTTTCCTCGGTTATTCATAGTCTACGGCTCACACTGACAAGGAAAGTTAATGAAGTCGTCGTACCTATCGTGGGATGGAACATGTACTCGCCTACCATTGGCTAGCCGAGTAGAAGATCTTCGCTCAGTCCTTACTTCCCAACGGGCATCGCAGCCATAGTAACGCGGAATCGGGACGAACGGACCCATGCTCCATCCGGACCACAGCTTTTTAAGTTGATTCTTGAGTACACCAACCCTATGCAGCGACTGGTCCTCCTCTGCGTCATCGTTCTCTAACCCTATCTTCCTTTCAGTTCATTCTGCAACAACCCGCCAGCAACCGAAAACGGCCATGGAGAACAGGCAGATCAACGATCGCCGCTTGCGGACTACCCATCATCTTAGGGTATCGGACTGGGATAAGAATATACGAGCTTGTCCTAAAAGCGGTCACTTCTTCATCAACAGCTTCATCCTGGACGGAGAGCCGCTCAGTCAGAACTATCCCGTCATCTTCATCAACGGATCATGTCTCAACAATGGACGCACAAACCCCCGTGTTGGCACTGGCGTCGTGGCGGGCATTTTTGCATCACAACAGGCTTCTCAACCGCTCAGTAACATTTGTCGAATTCCAGGCAGACGGACGAGCGAACGAGCGGAGCTGTTCGGAACGATTGAGGGTGTTTCGGTGGGCATGGAGCTTCTGAGAAGCTGGCTTGACGATTTGCCATTCGGGAGTGGTGCAACCAAGACAAGTGTCGTGATTGCTACTGATTCTAAGAACGTCGTTGATGGCCTAACGGAATGGCTGCCCCGCTGGGAGGTACATCAAACGTGCCCCATCATCATTTCTCAGATGCAAAAACTAATTGGACAACAGGCGAATGAATACTCTACTTCAAGCGGTGGTCCGGTCATGAACATTCGATTGTTCCAGTGTCTCCAAAAACGCATTGTTGAGTGCGAAGAGGAAAACTACATAGACATTGTCTTTCTTCACATTCCACACGAAGTAAACAGACTTGCATGTGGGCTCTCCAACTCTGCTGCGAAGATGGATGTCCCCGGAAGCTTTCGTGGAGTCGCGGTTGAAGAAGAAAAAAGAAAGACCAAGCATGCGGTTTGAGAAGCGTTGAAGCCAAGCAGAAGATTTCTCGAGGACATTCCAAGAAAATTCATCGAGCACCTGAACATGCCCAGGATAAGGAGTGAGAACCATTTGCGGTCGATCCAGATGCCACATAAGGAAAGGCATTGAGCTTGGGAAGCGCGTGGCGCATGTTCCCTGTCTCGTTCGCATTGCAGAAACCATGCCGTATTTACTTTGGAGAATCACCGGGCCAGCCCGACTTTTTGGCGGACCCGGAAGCGGGGACGGCGTACTTTGACACAGACCGTTTTCCCAAGATCCTGTCGAAAATCGAGAGAAGGCCTCCAAATCCGCGCACAATTGACTCTTGGGGATACTTTGTTTCGATGCGCGATGTTAAAGGAAAGAGCCATGACAGACCCAGTCACCATCGCTGTGCGCAGCCATTTCTCCGGTAGAGCCGTCGCACAGCAAAGGATCGAGTTTGCTGTTTGGTGAGCAGTGACAAGCAAAAGGCGGCGCCGTACCAATGCGACTAGAGACAAAAAGATTCATTCAACAGGTAGACTGGCCACTCTAATGATTCGACGGTGCGAGGAAATAGGGAAGGGATTTCTAATTGTGGATATGGCTGTGCGGATCAATAGGAAGGAGTAGTGGAGCTGGCACCGCAAGTGTGAGGAGGAAGGGATTGGGTACCTTACCTATATCAACACCTTCCGCCGTTTAGCGAGCGCCGTTTTTCACCATCGCTTTTGCTCGAATCCATCCCTGGATCTAATCCCGCCGGGCTGTCCTTCTCACACTTCATTGCCCTCCTCCTTGCCGTTGAGCTCTCTCGTCTCCCACCCTTCTCACCGCACCACCATGTCGAACAAACTGCTGCCTGAAGGCCTTTCGATCGCTAATCGCATGGCCTACTTGGATGATCAAAATTCCCCAAAATCCCAACTTGGTTTCAGCTTGTAACGCCTGTGGCCGATTCTTCCTCCAGTCACCACACAGCAGGCAGTTTCCTCACAGCTTGCCGGTTGTCTTCACCGACGGTGCTTGTCTCAACAATGGAGGCGACTTTCCCCAAGCCGGATACGGCGTCGCAATCGACACCCATTCTCAAGACCGACGCGTCTTCTCATTCAGTGGACATGACGAGAGGAGCAGCCGAAAGGCAGAATTGGCCGGCGTCAAGAAAGGGTTGGAGCTAGGAATCGAGATGATGCGGCAGGGCCCTGTAGCGAATTGCCTGACTGCCTCGTACAACAACTTCGTCCTCGTGACCGACTCGGAGTATTCTGTCAAGGCAATCACTGAATGGTTGCCAAGGCGGAAGGTAAGTGAAGATTGTAACCTTGAAATTGCCCACGTTGTGTGCGGTGAATTGACCCGCTGACTTTTTTCGAAACAGGCCAACAATTTCAGAACTTCCACTGGAAGGCGTCCAGTTAATGAAACCGCAATCCGCGAGATCGACACCATCATGAATCAGTACGAAGCACAGGGTTGCAGGATTGGTCTGTTGCACGCCAATGTCGACGCGGACTGGCTGGCTGGCCAAAGTGCCAACAGAAATCGAGGACCACCAATGTACCAGGGTCGAGTCGGAGGTGCTTTGTGATGGGTGACTCCACGCCGTCCTGGCGACGAGTACTCGTTTTCACCCGCTTTATGGTCTTCTCAGCAGGCTGATACTGTCGTTTTGCTGCTTTTTGTGCTGCGAAACCCCTGGGAGAGCCTCATGACATACCGGGAAGCATCCTTTTCCATAAATCGGCGAATTCGGATTACAGAGGAGGGCTTTTTGCTTTGAGCCCCTGTGTATTTTCGAGGCGGTTCGGAGTCGAGAGACAGATGCACATGAGGCATCGGATACTGAATCTCTACTGGCAGAATGGAATCTTCAAGTTCTAGGAATTACAGAATACTAAGTTTTTCTTAAATCTGAGCCGCGTCTCTTTGACGCTGTTCCCTTTCCAACTTCTCGTTGTTTTGCTTTTTCTTTCAGTGTCATTCGTATCCGCTGAAAGTTCACCTCACAGTGACTGAGCCTGTCCACGACTATCTGCATCCGCGGCTCTATGCCTGATGTAATCACCTCCTCTGAAAACCCTGCAAGTTCCCTCAACTTCCACTGCACCCATTCGCAGTAGCTCTAGACTCTTCGTGTTCTGTCAGAAGGACGCTCCTGTTTTAAGTCAAATGAAGGGCCCGGATTGCAGGCCAGAATTCATGCTTCCAGATGTTCGATGATCAGTCAACAGAGCATTTTCTTTTCGGGCGTACATGCCGTACATGCCGCGGCGGTTCGGTCCTGAATAGAGAGTCCCCATGCGCGGATTTGAATTCGTTCTCCAAGACGTTCGATGTTGGACGCGTCGACGGCGCGTCCGATTGCCGTTTTAGGTCCAATGACAAGCCCGTGCGCGAATGAATCTGTCTCTATGTTCGACGTTGGATGGACGAAACTTTACTATTTTGGGCTGAGTAAAAGGTCGTGGCGTTTCTATAGACGTTCAAGGACTTGGGAAGAAGAATAGCTTGCCACTTTGGGTCAATTGAAGAGCCCAATTCTCCAGACGTTCGATGTTGGACGGACGGCACTTTGCCGTTTTGGGTCGTTTGGCCTCTGGAGCGTGTGTTGTTGACATGAGCCTGCTGTTCTCTTTCTCGATTGACTGCAGCCCAAAGTTTTCGCCAATCGCTACTTTGCAAGCCTCATCCAATTGCTCTACCGCTTGGTTTGCTCTAACGGCAGCAGGCAGCTTGTCTTCCTCAAATACCACCCGGTCGACCCATCTGCCGTCAAAAAGTCAAGCACTGCTGAAGTATCATTCCGGACAGGTTTTCTGAAAAGAGCACGTGGCTAGAGTGGGCTTTGAGAGCATCAGCTGGATAACTAACGGAGTATACCTAAACTATCTCAAAGACGTCAAGCCTTTTGAAACTCCTGGAAAAAATGCCATCAAAACTTCATCTAGTTTATGCCGTGAGTCAAAGTATTTCACTTCCAACTCATTACTGTACTTCCCGTACGCGCAAAATCCTATTCAGCTTCACGATTTCTGTCCATTCTTATCAGTGACTTGCGTCTTTCAGTTGAAACCAGTGGAAGTGTCTGCTGCTCGAAAGTTCAAGACTGCTGCGCCATTCAGTCTTCCATCTTCCAGACTTTGCCTTTCCAACTCTTCAGTTTGCAAGCCTCCCACTACGACCTTCAAACCAAGTCAGTGTGCTCCAACAACCGATAACTCCATCAAGCACTTTCCTACCCTCACATATCACCCCATCCAATCCTCTCCGCCTCTCACATCACACACAAACACCTGGCCCCTGGTCAAGACGGATTTCTCTAGCTCGAGAGCTAAGCAGATGCCCCTATATCAGACCGCTCAGCTTCCGCTATTTGATGCGGTCTAGACAACACTCATAAAACCGCGGACCTTGATGCCGGTGGGCTATAACCTATCCTTATATATAGAGCTATACCTATATACTATTATTAGCTAGAACCTGGCTGGAGCCCTTAATATTCATTAGCTTAGTAGGCATTATCTAAATGCGCATTATGAGGGCCCCCTAAATCCTTACTTCTAACTACTTAGTCATGCTAGCATCATGAAGTATAATGGCTAATTCTATTACACCACTCTGTATAAGGTATGGACCACTAGTGGTTATAATCTCTATATCTAATATAAGAGTGAGGCCCCTACCTTCAGTAAGAAGAAGGACCCTAATTACCAGCATAAGTAGGCTAAAAACATCAGCAGTTAGAAGGAAACGGGTAAGGGCATTAGTGGCATAACTCTTATCGGCCCTGATCTTGAGACGCCCATGGCGGAGGAGGATATCCCAGACGAGGAGCACTTCGTTCTCATTGAGCCGCCTTGGATTACCATGCCACCACGCAAACGCCCCCGCTGCCCCCATCCCCCTCGAACACACCGCATGGTCCTGTGCCGAACCGAGCGCGGCATCTTCGGCCAACTCCCCACGGAAACGGTGCTCGTGATCATTGGTCACCCAGAGTACGACGCGGCAATCTTCCTGGCGGCGACGAATCAGTGTTTCAGGGGCATGATTGATCCGGTTGCTGTTGTGTCGGAGGAGCGGAAGATCAGGTTTCTGGTTCGCGCGGAGTGTCTTTGGCAGCATGCGGCAAAGCGCCATCGCGACTTGTGCTCGTTTGTGGTGTTGGCGCATAAGGGACGGTTCGGAGTATTTCCAAGAGTGCGAGCTCGACTGGTCCGGTTATGGACTGGACCAAGTTTGCTCTGAATGCGCAATGATGACAAAGGTCTTTTTCTCACCCGACAGCATGCATCAAGACCGCTGTGGAATCTGGTAGCTCGTGGAATTGCGACACTTGCGACTGCCGCCGTGAGGATGGGCCCCGTGGCGAGGTTCACGATTACAAGGACTTCTATCCTGGTGCGCACGGGGATGCGCTCGCTGCGGGCACTGTGTCGCATGGATTGGATAAGCTCCTCTTGCTCCAGATGTCTTCATGTGTCCAACGTGCAAGGGAGGTGTCATTGCAATCATTGAAGGATGGGCATTGCGCTGTTGTTTTCCTTGGTTGACGGACAAAAAGTTCGATGAGCTTGCGACTGCGCATTTTGACCAACTTATGCGCTGGGTATGAACAATGAGTGGCTTGACACCTTTTCAAAGAAATGGATGGGAAGCACTGCAATCTTGACCACATTTGAGCGTAGTAATGATAGTGGATAAATGCACCCTAGGCGTAGCTATAATGGCGGACAACTGCTCCTGACATGTAGCCATAATAGCAAACGGATGCTCCCTGGGCGCGGCTGGTACGGCCGATGGCTGCCCCCCTGGAGGATTTCCCATTTCTGTCTACACCCGCTGTGCTCCCAACTCCCCACCTAAACACACCAATCCCTAACCGCCCTCAGCACCTCCTCCGGCGCCTCCTCCGGGATATAATGCCCACTATCCACGGCCCACCCATCCAACTCCACGCCCTCCCCCACAACCCTACGCCACTCCTTCAACGCATCGAAAAAGAGCTCAATGACGCCCTTATTCCCCCACAGCACGCGCAGCGGCGTCGTGATCTTGCGTCCACCCGTCCCACGATCTTGCGCCTGCACATCGCAATCAACGCCCCGCGCAGCGCGATAATCCTCACACATGGCCGTGATACTCTCGGGACGCCGAAACGACGCCGCATAGCTCGCCAACGCAAGGGGATGGAAGAAGGGATGCGGCGACGCCTTGTCGCCTTCGTCCATAGCCTCGTTCTCGCCGTCCGAGATGAGCACGTCGTTCTTAAGCCCGCCCATCAGCAGCCGCAGCCAGTCGGCCGGCGCGGAGCTCATGACGCGCTCGGGCAGCGGGTGCGGCTGGATCAGGAAGAACCAGTGCCAATAGCGCGCCGCGAACGCCGCGTCGGCGGCGTCGTACATGGCGAGGGTCGGGCAGATGTCGAGGAGGATGAGGCGGCGGACGGCGGTGGGATGGTTAAGGACGAGCGCGTGCGATACGCGTGCGCCGCGGTCGTGGCCGACGAGGAAGAAAGGGGTCGGGGAGCTGGGGGATGTGGAGGAGGGCCGCAGCGCGGTCGCGACTTGGATCACGTCCTGGGCCATGGCGTCTTTGCTGTAGTGCGCGTGGTTGGGCGTGGCGGGCGCTGCGTCGCTGAGCCCGTAGCCGCGGAGGTCGGGGATGATGATGTGGTAGTTGCTGCTCAAGGCTGGCGCGACGCGGTGCCAGATGGCGTGAGTTTGAGGGAAGCCATGAAGGAGAATGAGCGGTGGCAGCGAGGTGTTCGAGGACTGGATACCGCGAATCGTGATGGGCGGGTCTGTCGACGTGGGGACTGCGAAAGGAGTGAAGCCGGGGAAAAGAGTTGTGTCGATGGTCGAGGTTGGAGCCATTTTGGTGATAGTTGTGATGTCTGGAGAGTCTGGAGGCTGGTGTTTTGGAGAGAAAGCAAAGCGATTCGGCGCGAGTTCTTCCTTGCTCTTATAGCTGATCAACTTTGAATCTCTGTCCAAATCGTCTTACTGCGCAGCCGTCTCACCCGAGTTCCCCAAATCTGCGGCTCTTAATTTTACCCGTAATCCTGAATTTAAGGCTTTATACAAAAAACGCCCCTTGATTTGCTCGGTTGATCCACGCCAAAGTTTGCGAGCAGACGTTTTGGTGTCGTCTGACTTGGAGAAGCAATGGAGATGAAATGGGGTAGGTAGCGATGGAGAAGACGACGTTGATGTACGGTCACGTCATCAGCTGCGGGGATGACTTGACCAGGTTCCCGCTTGATCGTTCTGCCGAGGACGACCAGCATGGCCGGACATCCTGCAGAGACATTGCGGCGAAAATCCTCTTCACAGGAGATTGATTAAAGGCTCGCAGTTTGAATTTTGCAGCGCAGTCTCCGAACAAAGGCGCGGTGCTGATGTTGCTGTATCAAATTGGCCAATCGGACCGTGGGTTCAGCATGGAGACGACCACACGATTGATAAAGCCTTTCAACCACGCAGGAGTAGCATACAACTGAAGTCGTGAGCCCGGGGAGGTCTGTTAATCTAGACAACCGAGACCACGCCCTCTCTGAAAATGATTTCTGTCCAGGCGGCGAGAAGGTCAAGCCGTGGGCGCAACAATGCCATGCATCCTCGCATGCTCCACCTCATCTCATCGCCTTGCTGCAAATCTCTGTCCCTTTTGTCATCATTCACTTCTTCAACCTTGCCGTCCAATCTCCAGCTCGGTGGATCTGACTTCAGCAGATTCTTCATGTCAAAATGAGACTTTGCTCATGATTGTTCCCAGCCACTGTCCAACCACTGATTATGCAGCATTGCTGTCAAGTGACTTCTGAGCTGTTTACATTGAAACCATTTTGATGGTTGAGATGTCCGCGACATCGCAGCAACTGGTCGGAAAACGATATCCGCCGGTCATCAACAGAGGCCGGATGGAGCGATGAAGCGGGTCGACTTTTCCAGATGCGCCTTTCAGCTTGGAATGCATAGCTGCTGGGCTAGGCCGCAAAGCTTTCGATGCCTTGCACGCTACGACGTGGCGACTCAAGCGATCGGGCATCTTGGACCCCAAAGTTAAAGGTTTTGGGTAGGCGGGATTACCAAGCAAGCGGATGCTAAGGAATCGACCACGGGCGATTCAAATCTCGGTTTCCTGGCTAATTTGTAAGCTGTGGATGCAAGATGGAACGAGTTTCTCTTACTGCATAAGGATTGTACGCATAGTCCGCTACATGTTGTGTTAGTCTGATTAAAGAGTATGCGTGGTTAGAAAGGCTCACCATTCAAACTGCCCCAAGTGACCTGCCCAAAAATGTCCAAAGAGTTCATGGTTGGATCTCCCAGCCACGGATCAAGCTGACTCTGCAACATTTGCGTATCTGTAAAGGTCGGTAAGCTCGGCTCCGCATACATGTTTTGCTCCGGCCACTGCGGCGTGTCGAACGGCGGTGGCGGTGGCGAAAAGGTAAACTGAGGAGTATTGCCAGATGGGGTTTGAAAAGGCATAGAGAGGGTGGTCGGTGGGCCCGGTATACTCTGTGACGCAGCAGTGGTTGCAGGGGTTGTCATGGAGAACTGATTCTGTCGGCCGTCCATTTTCATGTGCGAGGCATCATGCGTACCGAAATCGGTGCTGTTGGAGAGTCCAAAGTTGGTGTCTTGCAACATGGCGCGGGTCTTCTCGTATTGGTGGTCCTCGTTGCTGCCAAGGTGCCCTGTCAGCGCTTGGTGAATCGATTCGGGAGGGGTAAGGTCCGTATTGAAATACCCGTTGCCGTGGTTGGAATTAGAGTATTTGGTTCTTTTGGAGTTTCGCACTTGTTCGGCATCTTGTCCGCGTTTAGTGTGAGGAGGCATCGAACGCCGGCCAGGGGCGCCAGATTTGAGGTCGGCGACTAAGTTGGAAAGTGCTTTGTAGTAGTTTCTGGCAGTGTTCCAGTGCCCAGCCATCAGTCTGAGAAGTGCAAGAACCCTCTCGATATCACTGCATCCAGATTAGAACAAGTAGATTGCAGAAGACGTGACAAAGCTTACGTGAGTCCCTTCTCAGGAGGATAGAAATTGAGTTGGCATGCAAAGACCAAGATCAAACCCGCCATCCACGCAGCCGACAGCAATTCAGGAAGGGAAAAAGGCTGTCTGAGTGCCAGTTGCATTTCCAAGGCCTTGACAACGGTTCTGCTTGCGTTGATGCAAATTTGCAAGCTGGCAGCGAATTCAGGTGAGTTTGAAGGGAGCGAGAGACAGGGCCTGTTGACCAGAAAGAGGAGCTGTTGGTAGAGGACGGTAAATAGAGGAACGAAGCTGACTGTGGCCTCTGCTGCAGGTTCACCATTGGGAATGCGGACATATTCAGTGGATACCAACTTGGGAGGCAGGGAGTTCCACCAAGCATGAATGTCAGCTGTAATGTAGAGAATCTTGCTGTGGTCGACGGATCGCACGTGGATGGATTTGTGAAAAAGCTCGACGGCTCGACCAGTCAGTCTGCTGTATCCAACCAGGCCAGCGAGGACAATGTCACGATGCTCCTCTTGGTGGTTTCCACTCTGGTCTCCCATGGCATTTTGATCATACATGGATCTTTGGTGCATCTCACTCTGGATCGCAGGGGTCGACGAAGGTTGCGAGCCAGAGCGGCTGTGGGGAGTCGAGTCGGAAGTCGTGCGTCGAATAGCAAGCCTGTGGTGTTCTTGTCCCGGAAAGCAGACATCAATGTCGGAGTCCTGAAAACCCAGCGGAATCCCAAGACCCTGGCTCACATATCTGTCTACAACGTATGCGCTCCAGAAAAGACGCTTGCGCAAATCGCGGTCACGATCCGTCAGTTGCGCATAACGGTTTGGACAGCGATGCAGACCGGAATGGAAAATCGACTTTACCAGTAAGCCACCAATTGCAGAGGCAGACCGAAAAGATCCCTTGGTGATAAAGTACAACTGTGCAGCAAAGAGGGCTTGCAGGCTGTGTAGATCTTGTTTGGTGGAGAGCGAGCTCAGTGAGAAGATCAGGCTGTTGGCTGACTCGATGCGCGCGTAGCGAGGCAGAAGCTCTTTTGAAGTGCCGGCCTGGGCGATGTTGAAAACGCACTGTGAGATGATGGCACGACAGCATCTATGTCGATCCGGCTCATCCTCTTCGGGAAACGGTAGGGTTTTGGATGGATCATACAAGACTTCAATCTCTTGCAAAAAGGTTGGTCCATGAAGAAAAGGGAAAAGGGGATGCCACAACTTGAAGTACAGGACGAGGAGTTGCTTCGTGGTGGCAGCATCTGGAGGTCTGCCTATTCCTGGTGGAGCGGCTACGTAAGAGGGACCACGGGGGATGGAGGGAGCAACTTGGGCGGAGGCAGGGGTCGGCCTGGCAGGACTTGGTGGTGTACTGTTTGCGCCGTCGCCGAGAAGGAAATCCTCCAAGGGACCGGCCTTGTCCTGGCCGGGATCCAAGGGTTCATGGTGAGGATCTTGATATGGGAGCGTCTGGTCTTTGGAGGCTTTGAAGGCATTTCGGACGGTGTTGACAAAGCAAATACCAGTCGAGGAGCCTAGGAAGCTGCTTTCGTCTGCAGATGGTGATCGGAGGGTGCCGAGTTCGACGGTGGGCATGGGCTCACCCATACCGGGCCAGCGCAAACGATTTACGTCTGATGGTGCGAGAGGAAACCAGCATGTGGTGCGATGGTGAAGATCAGGGAAATAGCATCGTCTAGTATCGCACAATGTCAATCTGGACGAAGAAAATGGCGGTTCGGGCTGGCACGTTCAATCTGACAGGCTTCGGGGGCGGAATCTGCGCCGAGTCCCGCCCTTTTCGTTTTTCTTTCTTTTTTACTCAAATCAGCCGCAGCTGGACCAGGTACACGACGAGGACACGGATGCCCGCGGGGAGTTCGACTTAACAAAAGTCGCCCCAGTGTGGAAGTCTTCTTCGCTTCAAAGTTGAGCCAGCATCCTGGTCGGCGGCACGCAGGAGCAAGGGTCCGCAGAAGTGTCCTTTTCTTAACGATCCATCGCTCGGCTGGGCCCTTGTCGACGGTTGATCAGAGGTTGAAGGCTTGCTGTGGGCGGTGTTCTGGCCTTTGGACAGGAAGTTTTCACATGAAAGGGCCTTCATGACGTCGACGATGAGCGTTCCTGCGTCAAGGCGTGGCCGATAAGCCCTATCACGAGCCGAGGCTCTTGGCCGATATTACATGACCCTCGGATAATTGATTCCACCCTGCTCTTTTCTATATTCTCATGTCGGCTCTTCTCTTCTCTGTCAACGCTCTCTTGCCCACTATTCATTTGTGTACATATTTTCTTTCCCGCTATCACTTCTAATACCGCTAGATCTTTCGGCTTTTTCAATTAGAGATACATTCCAAGACACAACCATGGCCAAGAGCAAGCCTGGCGACTACGACGCCGTCCGCGAAGACATCAAGGCCCTTCTACACCAGCCCGAGTACGACGATGGCTCTGCCGGTCCTGTGCTCGTTCGTCTGGCTTGGTACGTCCCATTCTCCTCCACCTCCAGCACACCAACCTTCAACCGCTACCTCGTAATTGCCAAACGCCCCTAACCACCATCTCAGGCACTCCGCAGGTACTTACGACGCCGAGACCGACACGGGTGGCAGCAATGGCGCCGGCATGCGCTACGAAGCCGAAGGAGGCGATCCCGCAAACGCAGGCCTCCAACACGCGCGCGTCTTCCTCGAGCCTATCAAAGCCGCACACCCCTGGATAACGTATGCGGATCTGTGGACGCTGGCCGGTGTAGTCGCCGTCGAGCAGATGGGCGGCCCTACCGTGCCCTGGCAGCCTGGCCGCACCGACTACGTCGACGACAGCAAGCTGCCTCCGCGGGGCCGTTTGCCCGACGGCGCGCTGGGCGCGGACCACGTTCGCGCCATCTTCTACCGCATGGGATTCAACGACCAAGAGATTGTAGCCTTGTGTGGAGCGCACAACTTGGGTCGGTGTCACGCGGATCGCAGTGGATTTGACGGCGCTTGGGTCAACAACCCGACGCGCTTCAGCAACCAATATTTCAAGCTGTTGACGGGTGTCGAGTGGAAGGAAAAGACACTGCCGAGCGGCATCAAGCAATTCTCATACGTCGACGAGGACTCGGAGGAAGAGCTCATGATGCTGCCGACGGACATGGCACTCTTGTTTGACGACAAGTTCAGGCCGTGGGTAGAAAAGTACGCCAAGGACAAGGACACCTTCTTTGCAGATTTCTCAAAGGTCTTCCACAAGCTTTTGGAGTTGGGTATTGAGAGAGATGCGAGCGGACGGGTCGTCAACACGGACAATGTCAAGGGCGGCTACCACTCGGCGCCAAAGAAGAAGAATGCGCCGGGCGCGCCAGACAAGAGCAATGAGGAGGCAGACAAGTTGAGAAAGGAAAATGAGAAGTTTAGAGCCAGGTTGTAGACGTGGGTCAGAATTTTCTTGCAAATCGTTTGGCCTTTTCAAGACGAAGATGCGATAGAAGGATGATACCACCTAGAGCAAGAAGCGTGTATGATGGCTGCTATGGCAAACTGAGGGCAAGCAAGCGATTTTGACTTTCGACTCTTTATTGGATTCTGGAGGCGTTAAGAGAATGGATATTTCTTGGTCTTAAAATTCAAATGTTTTCTTCTCCTGGTAATGCCTGCAATCCTGCCTTAGTTGTTGTTTGTATTTCGGAGTGCTTTGCTGTTTCCAGTTCAAGAGAAAAGTTGCGCACCACCAGGGCTCCTACCTGACCTCCAGCGAAGGACAAACTCTTCGCTCCGCTGCTCATTCGGCCTTGGACTCGGATATCCAAACGCATTCTGGAGCTACGATAATATCATTCCGTTCGCTCATACAAGCCTCCAACACTTCATCATTACACAACAACTTTGTCACCGAGGTCACGTCTCTGGCCGATTGTTCCAGGAATCGCTAGCTTTCTCGTCATCAGCATATTCGACGTACAGGGGATCGGCTTTGAAACTCACAACGAGAAGCTACACTCTGAGCAATGGCGCACCATCCACTGCCTCCACTGTCACTGGGAAAGGTGATCAATAACGGCCGACCTTTGAGCATCGAAGAATCCGAGCGCACCAAAGTAAGCCGAATTCACCAACTTATGAGATACTGTTGGAATCTGCTTCCGATGATCCAAGAGTGTCAACTGATTCGACTTAGTCTTGCCTCATTTGGATAAATAGTCTCAAGTGGGATGATAGAGAGGGCATTTGCCCCTTCGATCACAGCTGGAAATGGACATCTCGGTCCCTCTTACGGGACTTTCCATGGCACGTCAGAGGAGCCACGATCCTGCGTCTCCAAATACTGGGATGGACTCTCTGCCAGATCGCCGAGGAGGCAATGTGGTATCGCAACTACACACCCCGCAACATGTTTCATTGGTATAGATGCTACAAGCACCTGGCTCGAAAACTGCAAGGCCTCGCGGCACATACCATGAGCGTGATTGGAAGATACGAAGACAACTGCAGGGCGACGGGGCGGCCTCCCCGCTGCACAAATTGTGTGGTCAAATTCCAGAAATGCTCCCGGCGAGAACTTCCCGGCTGCCAATCACCATGCGAATGGTGTCGTGGCCATGGGCTTATGAGCAAAAGTTGCTCGCAGTCATACAATCCCATACCACCCTTTCGACATAAGCCGATACCAAATTTTGTGCCACCGGATCTTCTCATCTTCGCGGAGGACTCCAAAGAATACTTTCCCAGGATATCAAAGTCAAACAACAGTTCCCCAGGCACTACTCCTCGTCGGCAGCTGAGTGCAGACCCCACCGAGCTTCCACCCACCACGTCCGCACAGCATATTGAAGTATCTGTGGAACCGGGCCCCAATTATCTTCCACCTACCACGTCTGCACGGGCTAATGAAGTAGCTGCGAGACCAAGGCCCAATGACATCCCTTCACCCACCCGGTCTGCACGTGAGGTGGAAGTAGCCAGGTTCCTCCAATTATTCAAGGCTGTCGACATCAGACATGGGCCGAGCCATTGCTTAGAGGTCTCCGAAGCTATTCCATCTGACATTGTCGAGCCAAGCGAGGGCTTAGGGGAAGACGGATTTGTGAAAATCGATGACGCCGATGTCCACTCTGACGATTTCGAAATCGTCGACGCCGCGTCAGCGAGGATTGGTGAGGAGGACAGGAAGGAGCAGCTATCAGAGACTGCAGACAGGGCAGACGACTTGCACAAAAAGAGACGCAGGACAGCAAAAGGCGAGTTCCTCTACACCGGCTCAGGACCAGACTCGTCATCTCGACCAGATCACCGCGATCAGAGTGACACCTCTTCCGTTGGCTCTAAACGTCGATATACTCAGTTTTCTGAGACTGTCTCTGCCGACGCTCGAGACCGAGATAGTCCGCGCTCTGAGGCTGTGCGTTCTGACGCTGGTCTTCGACTTTCTCCGCGTTCTCCTAGAGTTCCACGCCTTGGGACCTCGCGTCCTGGGACTCAACGTTCTGGAAGTTTGCGTTTTGAGAGTGCCAGCACCAACACTGAAAAAATCAAGGCCTGGCGCTCCGTTGTTGGCATCCCTGATACGGGACGCACTGGCAGTATTTCATCCAACGTCAGTCTGCCCGGTACCAGATCCGTCGCGCAGCAAGATGTCGACGCTGGAAACCAACATACTCCGCGTTCTGAGAGTGTGCGTTCTGAAACTACGCGCTCTGAGATTGCCCGCGCCAACGCTGAGCAAATCAATGCCTGGCGTTCCGTTGTTGGAATCCCTGATATAGAGCATACTCGTAGTTTCTCATCGAACGCAAGCCTTCCCGATACCAGATCCGTCCCGCAGCAAAAGGTCGACGTTGGACACCAACGTACCCAGCGTCTCGGAACCATGCGTTCAGAGACTGCTCGCTCAGAGTCTGCCCTTCCCAGCACTGAGCAAGCCGAAATCTGGCGCTCTGTCGTCGGGCTCACCGATGCAGGGAATCGTCCGCGTTCTCAGACTATGCGCTCCGAGACTGCACGCTCTGGCACTGCACGCTCCCAGATTGGCTTCACCAACGCCGAACAGGTCAGCATCTGGCGCAACATGATGGGACTCAGCGATTCCGGGCACACCAGCAACTACCTGCCAGACACGGGGTCGGCCGAGCAGCGCTACGTCGACTCGTATTTCCCCAACTTTTCGTCGGCCAACGTGCATCGACCCAGCACTGCTGGCTCTAGGGGTCTCAGCATCAGGTCGTCCATCAATGGAGCGCCCGATGGCGGTCCTACGATCTCTGAATCGCCGGATCCGAATGCGTCTGGTTACGAGGCTGGTTCTGAGGGCGCTAATATGTTGCTTTCTACCCCTGATCCCATCTCTTCGAGCGTGGAGCCGCCTGATAAACGTCGCTCCGCAACAGCTGGCCCCACGCATGACAATGACGCCGATGTCGCCATGGAAGACGTCCACGAAGACGGCGTGCGCTGAGAGCATCTTGGTTTCAAATACTGGTTTTCGTGGAAAGAGGTCTTCGTTACGAGTACGAGCGGTTTTTCCTCCACAATCTCAGTGAGTGGGGAGATTATGTTGATTTTACTTCGCCTTATCCTTCGCTTGATGTCGATTGGGATTGAGTGTTTTGATTGATGGTGGGTAGCGCTTTAAGTAGCAGAATAGGCGTGATCAAAGTTAGTTTCCATTGTCAAAACTCCACAGCTCTCCTCATAATGGCAGAGATGCGACGCCATTTTCCTGTGCCTACCTCTGATATTTTGCCCCTTCAATCAACTTTGACAACCAGTCTCCACCTCTTCGTTTTTTTTTTTCTTTTTGTTTTTTTTTTTTTTTTTTTCTGACCAAGGGACCAACGTCACGCTAGTCCGTTCGCCCTCGATTCCACAAAATCCCCATTCCCCTAGCTTCATTGTGACCGCTTGCTACGTTCGAAGTTGCAGCCTGCGCGCTCTGATTGGTGAATCAATTGCTCGACTGGACAAGGGCGTTGCTTAGTTCTGGGTGATTTTTTGGTGCAGTGATAGGTCGGTCTTTCGGTGGGTTGGGAAGTAGTTGGAGGTTCGAACGTAGCAAGCTTGCGTCGAAGACCCTTGATGGCGTTTTGGGGGGTTGTAAATGGAGGGATAGGCTGGTGGTTTGGTGTTTGTTGTTTTGTTGTGGCGCAAGGCAGGGCGGTGCAGTGCGCGAAGGAAATCGGATTGTACATTTTAGGAAAGATTGCAGTGTGTATAAAAGAGGAGCAAGAGACTATGAAGTGCCGGGACTGGTGCTACTGGAGCGTACAAGGGATAACTGAATGTAGCCGTGAGAAGAAGCATCGGAATGAGCTTGAAGTTCTTCGTAAAGGAAGGGCTGACGTTAAAGAAAAAAGACAAGAAACCGACACAGACCTTCCAGAGATCACTCACTTTTGGTGTCACAAGAAGGTAAATCGTAGAGTCCCTCCATGAGTTCCTCCAAAATTTGAAGGGCAAAAGACTTCCTGATTCGAGAATTTCTAAAATATCTTTTGAAAAGCATCTCAGTCGACGTGGTGTTGTGGTCGGCATCATCGGCACATCGATTAGCCAGTTTCGGCTTAGCACCCGAACCCTGCTGGATCTGATCTTACCACCAACGGGAATCTACCTTAGCTGGTCGAACTCCTCAACATTGCAACCATGAATCCACCCTCGACAGCTCTGCGCCGACTAGCGCGCCCATTCTCCGCACTTTCGCCATGGATATGCAAAACCTGCGCTCAGCGCGCGACCCCCCGGATCAATTCCACCGCACAGCGACGGGGCATGCAGAAAAGCTCCAAGCCGCAGCAAAACGCCGCCCCAAGCAGACCGCAGATGCCCACTATGGACCAAATGCGGGAGAAGTATAAGCAGAAGAATCGGACATTGGCGTACATCTCTCCTGCTCCGCGACTCTTGCAGCCGGCTCGCGCTAATCGTCTGCCAGATACTACACCATGAGCGTCATTCTCGGCACCGTCGCATTATCCTACGGCTCGGTCCCCATGTACAAAATGGTTGGAGAAATCTGTGCTACCCCCCCCAATTCCCACGCTCGATCCTAACATATGGTAGATCTGCCAAACCACGGGCTGGGGAGGCCAGCCGATCAAATCCGCCGCGCACGGCTCCGTCGACGGCGACCCAGCAGACCGCCTCAAGCCAGTCGACACGGTACCGCGACTGCGCATCACATTCAACGGCGCCGTGTCGGACGTGCTGCCCTGGAAATTCGTGCCGCAGCAGCGCGAGGTGCGGGTGCTGCCCGGCGAAACGGCGCTGGCGTTCTACACGGCGACCAACGAGGGCGACCAGGACATCATCGGCGTGGCGACGTACAGCGTGACGCCGGGGCAGGTGGCGCAGTACTTCAGCAAGATCCAGTGCTTTTGCTTCGAGGAGCAGCGGTTGAACAAGGGCGAGACGGTCGACATGCCCGTGTTTTTCTACATTGACCCGGCGTTTGTCGATGATATTAATATGAGGGGTATCAACACGATTACGCTGAATTATACGTTTTTCAGTAAGTTGCGGCGTTGCTGGGTGTGGAGAGTGACGGGCGCTGACGGTGACGACAGAGGCGAGGTACGACAACGCAGGGCATTTGAAGCCGATGCCAATGTAGGTCACATCAACGGAAGAATTTCTACTACAAATGCAGCGTCTCGAGATGGCGCAAAAGAAGAAATCCAGGCGTTGGCGCAAGGTTGCAGAAAGCAAGAGTCATGGCGTTTACGGCGGACATGTTCTCCAGCTCCTCATCTCACTGCTTGATAACCACTCATGCAAACCAAAGGCAGATACTGCTCGCGACAGATGCATGTGCACCCACTCACCGCCCCTTGACGGCAGCGTAGCGTATCATATCACATCCACCCGACCTCCTCAAGTGACTTTGTCTCCCTCCTCCCGTCAGTCCGTGCAGCGTCCAAGCGAACACACATCCCGTCATCGCTGAACCCGCGCGCGCAAAATCGACAAGACACGACACGACCCGTCGTCCATTGCAGCCCGAGTGCACCTTAACACAAACCAGGTCAGTGTCAAATCAATCAGGTGGGTTACAGAAAGTACTTACTCGCCCGCACTCAAACAAGCGTTTTAAGTAGCGATGCCATGCCATCAAACAATCTGAATCTTGCGTCGGAACCTTTTGATTCTTTCTTTCTTTTCTTTTGCAGCCCTATCGCCCGCCCGCCCGCCCGCCCGTCCGTCCGTCCGTCCCGTCTTCCTCCTTCCCCTCCTCCCCCTTCCTTGCTTGCTGCGTTATTAGTCTTGCGATATTAGGTGGACTCACGTCACTGCTGCTGCTGCTGCTGCCTGCGCCACGCCAACAATGCCAACCTTGCTTGCTTGCTTGCTTGCCAATCTGCCTGCCTGCTTCAGCCACGACGGCGGCGGCATGTCCCGTCACGAACCCAGGCAGGCTGACAAGGCAAGTAAGTTGGCAAGGTAAGCCAAGGTACCTACCTACCTTGATTAGCCGGCGCGGCGACGGGGATGACGCCTATCTGATTTATCTGCGGCACGGCGTATCGATGCGTGCGCGCGCGCGCCACAGCGGGTTTAGGTTACGTGGACAAAGTGTGTGTGTGTGTGTGTGTGTGGGTCGGATGGGATGGGATGGGATGGGATGGGATGGGAGAGAGGGAAACACATAGCATCACTTACCAAGACCGGGCCATTGTTGCGCGTTCGACGTCAGTTGGTTTGGTACATTGGTGGTGGTGGTGTTTGTTGGTGAGTATCGTGCGTATGGATCTGCCTGACTGACCAACGTCATGTCATGGGATGGGCGGCCGAGTCCGTCGCGGTCGAGACAACCAATGCGCCGCTGCAATTGACTTTCGGGCAGCAGCAGCAGCAGCAGCAGCAACAACAGCAACGGCAGAACGCGAGACAGATTGACGGGAAGTATACTGTCCTATACAGGTCTAACAAATGGGAAGTAGAGTGCAGATTGGGGGAGTGGGGGTTGAGGAGTAGAGTGGGGTGAAACGAAACAACGACAAACGGAGAACTGACTGTGTGTAGTTAGGGCAGACACGGGGGAGGGAGACGGGAGTCGGCGAAACGAAACGAAACGAAACGAAACGAAACGTACAGCATGTGCCTGACCGGCTGGAATCGACTCGACTGTCAATTGTGCCTTTCTGTCTGTCTGTCTGTGCGTGGTGGTGTGCGGCATGATGCTAAGAAAAGTGTACCAAAAGAAGACAATTGACGACGACGATGAAGAAGAAGGAGCGGGAAAAGCAAAAGAGATGGCAAAGCTTGTTTTTTTTGCTCGACGACCAGACAAGACATGACGACGGACAGGGACGTCATCAATCTACCCAACCATCCAGGCAAGAAAGAAACCATGGCATGGCACGAAACAGTTGCAAGACAGGTACAAAGCTTAAATTACGGCCATGGTGGCAGTGATACAAAAGGTGCTGCTCCTCCTGCCAAGAAACAAGTCAAGGTGGTAGCAACACATGCACGACGAAAACCCCATGGCCTGCACTGTACCACCTGTCGTGCACTGCCAGATCACTCTCATCAAAAGAAATAATAACATGGCAACTGGGGTAGAGGAGGATCATATGTATTACTTGGCGTAGACTTCTTGAGACTACTGCCTACTACCTACTACTACCGACTGGTGGCGCTGTTGATCTTGTTGTACTGACATGTCGTCGTTGGTGCGTGTTCCGTAACTCGTGACGTGCGTTCTTGTCTTTGCGGCTAGCTTGCGGGGTATCGTCGTGCGCGCCGCTCAAAATAATTACATGGGTGAAGGGGAAAAGAGGAAAAGAGAAGAAGCGACAGCAGAAGCAGGAGAAAAAAGGGCCACGGGGACGAAGAGAGGGGTGTGTTTGTGCAAGAGTGCTGAAACACAGAGAATGGTGCTCTGTGCTCCCGTCTTGTTTCGCAATCGGCCGTCACTCCGTTTGCCTTTTTTTCCTTCCACAAGAGCCAATGGCGATCCGTCCGTCATTTTCCACATTCCAATTAGTGGTCGCTGGCCCCGACTACTGGTGCTTCTGGAAAAGCGTTTCAGACTGCTCAAAAGGCGGCCAAGAGGACAGCCATGGCACCAGCGCCGAGGAGAGGAGCGGCAGTGGCAAGGGCAGCGCCGGCCTCGCTGCTGGTAGAAGTGGCCGAGCCAGACGCGGACGCGGTGAGGGAGCTCTCCTGGTTGCTATCAGTATGCAAACAAAAAAGACGGGAACAAGTCGACTCACAATGGCAGAGCCAGTCGCGGCGGCGGACGAGGCGGCGCCGGAAATTTCCGAGGTCAGCGAGCTGTTGACGCTGGAGACGACGGAGCTCAAGGACGAGGCAACGCTGCTTGGGGCAGCGGTGAGGGAGCTGAAGATGGTCGAGATGGCACCGGTGGTGGTCAAGACCTGGGAGCCACTCGTGACGGTCGCCGTGCCACTAACGGTCGAGACGGCGGTACCAAGGCCACCAGCGCCAGTGCCAGTGCCAGTGCCGGTGCCGGTAGGACTGGGGCTGGCACCTGTGCCAGAGGGGACACCGCCGGCGGCAGACGACAGGATGCTGTAGCCAGGTGCGCTGGGGGTCGAAGGCGCGGCGCTCGACAGGGCACCTGGAGGTTTCGTGTCAGTGGCAGGGAATTGGTGGTTGGCGCAAGCGACTCACCGGCACAGTAGTTGCTGCCGTAGGAAATGACGTTGGCTGCATCCTCAGGCGAAGAGCAGGCCTCGTTGGCGCAGTCACGGATGCCGTAGCCATAGTTGACCTTCTGGCAGTAGCAGACAATATTGCCCTGGGCGCAACCGAACTCGTTGATAGCGATGTTGTTCATGTTGCTCATGCAAACTTGCTTTGGCAGGGTGTTAGCGAGCTTGTCGGCCAGAATGGCGTCGGGACTGGGGGACGTACTCCACAGCTGGGCAGGTTGTCGAAGGTGGCAACAGCCACCGAGGCGGCAGCGACGAGGATGGAGAGGGACTTCATGGTGATGCTTGCAGGTAGTATGCTGGCGATTGAATTGACGAGGCTAGGACAACGACGAGGAGGAGGTGCCGAGGACAGGTTATGTAGGTAGGATGCTGGGGAGAGGATGGGGGAGGGGGAGAAAATAAATAAAAGGCTGGAGAGGGGGGAGGGCGGGTTTTGACGTCTGTCGGGTTTGCAGCAGCGGGTAGGCACGTAGGGTAGGGTAGGGTAGGGAAGAGGCAGTCGCGAAGTAGGTACAGCAGGTAGCCGGCAGTCAATCTTGTTTTCCTGCAGTGAGTGAGTGAGTGAGTGAGTGAGTGAGTGAGAGAGTGAGTGAGTGAGTTCATGGCCACATATGGCGGCGGGCGCGTGGCTCAACAACAAGATGGAGCATCCATCATCCCCTGCGCCGATCTGGCACGGCAGGACCAAGACAGGGAAGACTTGCCAAGTAAGTTGCATACACCGCATCTGATCTCATTGAGTCGCACCGATGCCATGACATGCAAATTGCTGTGCGACCGACTGAGCGAAGCCGAGAGCACCAAATCACGAGGTTGAGGTCGTGCCCGCCGCGTTCCATTCCCCCTGGCTCTAGCTCCAGCCACTTCAGGCTCCAGCCACCGCTACTCTCTACTCGTCCTCCCATTGGCTCCTCCCGCGTCGCCCGGTCCGACACCGTTACCTTGTTACCTCGTTACCTTGGCCACCGCTGTCTCTGTCTCTCAATCGCGCCAAGACGACTCTACTATACGTGCTTAATATAATATCTTTAATATCTCTTAAGGCGTAGTAGTAGTAATATCGGTACTAAACTAATAAGATACATTTATAATTACCTAATTCTAATTATATAAAGTAGTTATATAAGTAGATAGTTATAGAGATAAGATAATATCTTCCCCTTATTATATAACTAATTATATATACGGACGTACTTACTTATCTATAATTATTATAAGCCTAGAATTACTAATATATACCTAGTTAACTAATTAGAGCTATATAACTTAAGTAGGCCCCCTCTAGCTATATATTAAAGCTTAGCACTATACCTAATTAGGATAATCCTATAGGAAACGTAGAGTTTTTAATATTACGGTACTATACCCTATAAAGACTTATACCTTTCTAGATTAGGTAGTTTTAAGAACTTTCTAGGTATTACACCTTAGTAAAATTACTATAGCTACTAATGCTACTATTATTCTTAATATAGCTAAAGACTAGGATAGATAGCTTAACTAGACTATCTCCCTCCTTAATTAATATGATCTACTTAAATATACTAGTCTTATTACTCTCTTCCCTAAAATAGAGCCTTAAGAGCCTCTCCTTAAAGGACTAGTCCTTACTAATAAAAAGGACCTTAAAACCTATAAATAATAAGTACTACTCCTCCTACTATATAAGGACTTCATAACTAAGAAGTACCTTACCCTTAATAAGATTATAGATACCTACTCCCTAACTACTAAACACTTAGCTTACGGAAAACCTATAATTAAGGAAAGGATAAGCACTCTAAAGGATAGGTTCATACTAATAAGTAACTATAGGGAAAAGATACTCTTAAAGGAGTTAAGATAGCTTTAGAAGGAATTAAGGATATAAGACCCCATAAATTAGGTAAGTAAATAGGAGTATCTCTAATAATATATAGAGGATTTAAAGCTTCCTAAAGTAGGTAGGATAGTAGAGTACTTTATATAAGCCGTCTATAAGTCTAATAAGTAGGCTACGTCTACTCTCTAGATAAAGAAGCTCCTTTTAGCTTACCTTAATCTTTCTACTACTATTAATACCTTTTTAGTATATAGATAAGACTTTAGTATAAGTAGCTATAGTAGTAATACCGCGGTTCTTTAAGATGTTTTAAGCTAAGTAGATAAGGACTAGATAATAATAAAAGGTTCTACTACGTCGTCTAAAGGCCGTCCCTATAGAGACTTAACTAGGAAGATAGATAATAAGTAGTACCCTATATATATAGCCTATAACATTATTAACCCGGCTAAACGTAAGCTACTTAATAACTACTTAAAGGAGGAGAAGGCTTAAATGTTATACTATATAGACTAACTTAAGGCTAAGCCTTACTAGAGAGCCATTCCTAAGCGGTTTAATAATACTAAGGTCCTTAAACTACTAGATAATAATGAATCTATAAAACCGCGTAAAGGGAACGCGTACGTTACTATCTCTAATTAAAACCCGTAGAACTACTTAGTTTAAACAGCTCTTAATAAAGGATAGATCCTAGATATAGGCTTAGATCTTTATATTATTAATTACTACTCCTACGTAAGCTTTAAACTAACTAGACTTCTATTAAATAATGATATTAACGTTAGAAATAGGATGATTAGAGTAGTTATATATAGGAGAGTTAAACTCTATATAAAGGATACTAAAGGCCTCCTATATAACTTAAACCTCTATAATATAGCGTATATCCTAGGCTTTTACGTTAATATTATATCTAAAGGATGCCTTAAGAAGGCCGGCTTTATTTAGCGTTTATAGGATAACGTAATACTCTATAATAGAGACCTATTATTTTAACTCTCTTAGCTATAAGGACGTATCCTATACTTCCTAATTAATACTCTAGCCTAGTAAACACCTTAGATACTTAACTAGCTAGCTAATAAATAAGGGAATCCTCTCTTAGTAGACTAGGTCCTTAAAGTATAGAAGTAATAAGCTTACGCCTCTATTATTTAAGATCTTTAAACTATAACTCTCTAGTAATAATAGTAAACTTAATCTAGTAATACCGTACCGTTTACCCTAGCTATTACCTACTATAGTATAAACCTAATAAGATCTCTCCTATCTCTAGCCTAGTACGCCCTCCTTAGCTATATTAGCTATAAGCGAATTAAATACCTAGAGTATAATATAGAGGGAGTAGCTATTATAATACTATCTAAAGATATCCCGCGTATAAATAAGTATAATATATATACGAGATCTAAGAGCTCTATAATGAATAATAGGTATACTATAGCCTATCTCCCTACCCTATAGGGAGAGATAGTAGTAGACATTATATACTTTACGCCCGCGTATAATAGAGACCTATACTTATTCTATGCTTATAACTTAGAGACTAGAGTATACTTTATAAGCTTATATCCCGCTAATAATACTAAGACCTAGCTAAAGATATAGAATAAGCTTATAGCGTTTATCTATGCCCTTAGATAAGACATCTACATCTTAAGGATGGATAATAAGCTAAAAGCTAGCCTAGAGTTCCACTTAATAGTTCTTAATAATAAGACTAAGATTAAGCTAATAGTGCTATATACTTTAGTATAAGATCTAGCTAAGAGAGCTAGGGGGGTAATTATTTAGGTAGTATATTCCCTACGTTTATATGCTAATCTACTAGAGAACCTTTAGCTAGAAGTTTATGCTATAGTAGTATATCTAGTTAATCACTCCCTAACGTAGTAACTAAAGTAGAAAACCCCGTTTAAGCTTACTACTAGCCGTAAGCTAAATCTTACTCATATTAGGCTATTTAGCTATAAGGCGTACATCTATAGGATAGGGAAGGACTAACTAGGTAAGACTTATAAGCTAGAGTTACATACTAATATTAGATACTTAGTTAGCTAGGATTTAATAATAATTACGTGAATCTAGATCCTATTATTAAATAAGGTAGTAAGGACTAGGAACATCCTCTTTAATAAACGCTAATAATATTATCTAGGCTAGCTAGAGGACTAATAGGCTATTAACACGCTAAATATACTTAATCCTTACCTACTAGACTAGTTCTATAAGCTGCTTTTAGCCTTAGGACTCTTTAATATAAAAGAGAAAGTTTATAACTAGTAGGAGCCCTATTATAACCCTTAAAAGCTCCTATTAAATAAGCTATTTTAGGAAGATTAGGGGCCTACTAACTAGGATAACTTTTAATATAACATGATCTTTCCTATTTAAGACGTCCTAGCTATACTATAAAGCATTTTAGACTTATTAAATCTCCTATTAACTCTCATAGATCCTATAACATAGAGGCTAAATCTTACTAATAATATAGGAGAACCGCGTATTATAAATAAGATCCCTCCTTATACGCTTAATTTAGACGCGCTAACACGCTAAGATTAGCTACTTATATTAAATATAACACCTAAACCACGTCTCTTACTAAATATAGATAGTATATTCCCGCCTATTATTAGCGTTAAACGCTTAGCTAAAGACGAACCTAAGCATCTAGTAAAGTAACTTAATAATAAGCTAATAATCTATCTAGTTAATCTCTTATACTAAAGCTTCTACCCCTTACTTACCTTAGCTATTACCCTCACCTTAGCTACATAAATCATAACGTAAGCCGCGCTCTATTATAATAATCTTCCTCTAGAACCTTATAGATATAAGTAGATGCTATAATACCCGCATAAAGACCTCTTTATAGATGCTATTAATAAGGAGTTTTAGAAGGTAATAGATACTAGGACGTTTAAGTAGGTTAAGAAGCTACTAGACGTAGTAATAATACCCCTTACTTAGGTATTTAAATATAAGCTAAATATGGACCTCTTTCTAGAGTATTATAAGGCTCGTCTTTATATAAGAGGAGACTTATAAAGCATAAAGTATAAGACGTACGCGTCTACCCTTACTATATAAATCTTTTATGCCTTAATAGCTATTATTATAGCATTTAATATAGAGTATAACTAATAGGACGTTATTAACGCCTTCTTAAATACTAGACTCCTATATATACTATATACCTAGCCTCTAGAAGGGATTAAATGTCTAGGCCGCATAGTATTAAAGATTTACTAAGCGCTATATAGCCTTAAAGAGGCTTCCCTTCTCTAGTAAACCTACTTTATAGGTATCCTAAGGAAGCTCGGCTTTAAATAAGTGCCGGGAATTAAGTATCTCTTCTCTAATAGCCTTATATACGTGTTCTTCTACGTAGATAACTTCTATATAGTTTACTTTTATAAAGATATAGTATATATAGTAGCTATTAAATCTAAACTTAAGAGGGAGATTAAGATTATAGGTAGAGCTCCTATCTACTAGTTCTTAGGCATGAAGATTACTAGGAATAGGGCTAAGTAGGTCCTTTAGGTAGACTAAGAAGCATATATTAAGAAGATAGCTACCTAGTACGCGATTAAACTTAATACTAAGCCTCTATAATTACTACTCCTAGTAAGATTAGACCTCTTTATACCTAAGGACTACATTACTATGCTTAAAGAGATTAAGGTATTTTAAGACCGTATTAGCTTAATTAACTTTATAGCTATTACTATATACTTAGATATTACCTTTACTACATCTTAGCTAGCTAGATACCTTATAAACCCTATAAAGGCTCATTTAAAGGCTGCTAATTACATCCTATAGTACTTACTTAATACTAAGGAACTTAGCCTACGGTATAGATAAGGATAGCTAAATAGAGTAGCGCTTAGCACCCTATATAGGGAGTTCTTTAGAGCTTTAGACGCTTTATTTAGTGATGATATAGCTACTTATAAGTCGTCTAAAGGATGGATCTTTATACTATTTAGTAGCCTAGTAGACTAGAAGGCTACGCGCTAAACTACCGTTATAAAATCTACTACTAAAGCTAAGTTATTATCTCTCTCTTATACCGGGACTAAGATAGTTTAGTAGAAGTAATTCTTTAAGAATCTCCGCTTATGATTAGACTTATTACTAATTCTTTAGTACGATAACTAATAAATGCTTAGGATTATTACTAAAGATCTTCCTAAACTAAAAACATCTCTTTAATACGTAGATATCTATTAATATTAGCTACGCTAAGTATACTAGGATAGCTCTATTTAGTTTTAATAGTATCTAACTAAAGAGATACCTACTAATAGCCTTACTAAATAACTTAATAGAGTAGTCTATAAAGCCTTTATCTAATAGGCTAGACTTACTCTAGCTAGAATAGAGTTTTAGGAGTAGTAGTCTACTACTTATAATATGTTAGCTTATCCTATTATATAGGATTAATACTAAACCTAATAGCGCTAACGCGTAACCCTATAACTAATAATTTAATAACCCTCTTATTAAATATACTATCTCCTATATATTAAGACTATTCTTACTTATTTCTTCCTTTCCTTTAAACTAATAATATCCTCTTACTAGAGTAGTAGCCTCTTTAATAACCTTAATAACCTTATCTTTAGACCTCTTAAGCGCTAAACGCTTAAACGTAGAGTAGCTATCTAGGCTACCTTTACTTCTATTACTAGAAAACACTACATCTAGCTACGTAGAGCCTACTAGGACCCTATATAATTAAAGTAGATATATAACATCCTCTTCTTAGTCCTCCCTACCTTTATTAAACTTAACTATAAGACTAGCTATACCTTTAACTTAGCCTTCATCCTCTATAAGTCTATTCGCTATAATAAGAAACCGAACTATATATAAGTCCTTAGGAGTAGTATCTATTAAGCTAGCTTATTTAATAATCTTATTATCTTATACCTATACGCCTTATTAGTTTTTAACCCTATTTAGGAGGGATTATACTATAATAACTATCTAGGTAAGATTAACTATAGCTATCTCTTAAATCCTAATAATAAGATACTTCTCCTTAAAGGAGCCTATATAAGCTATATTCTTACCTATTAGCCCTATACCTAGACTAGATACTAGGTAGTAGTTAGCTACTTTAAGGGTATTAAATAAGAGGATAAGGGTATAGGTAAAGTTAGCTTTATAGACCTTATAATAGATAATTAAGAGGCCTAGGGGACCCTCCCTTAGTATTACTAAGATATTTCCTATTTTAGCTAGACTATAACTTCATCTTATAGTATTCTTATATCTCTTAGGCTTTAGAATCATTCCATTCTAGGGGGGTAAATCACGCTAAGATGACTCTACTATATATGCTTAATATAATATCTTTAATATCTCTTAAGGCGTAGTAGTAGTAATATTAGTACTAAACTAATAAGATATGTTTATAATTACCTAATTCTAATTATATAAAGTAGTTATGTAAGTAGATAGTTATAGAGATAAGATAATATCTTCCCCTCATCACATAACTGATTACGTACACGGACGTACTCACTTATCCGTGATTCTCTCCCTTCAGCTCGACATGGTCTTGACACTACTCATGTACCCCATCACTTCTCAAACCTACCTAGGTACCTACCTACCTACCTACCTACTGTACCCTCTCCACTCCCCCCCCCCCCCCCCCCCCCCCCCCCCCCCCCCCGTTCATTGCATCATTTCCCCTAGAGCCAAACACTCATCGTTCCTTGCCTGCCTTGCTTTACCCCGCCGCCGCCAGGTCAATGTGTGCCTTGGGCTCCGCTTCGCCATGGCCTGCTCCGCGTTGCTCTGCCAGGTGCTTCTTCTCTGCCGACGTGATGCACTGCATGTTTGCCCCGAGCTTGTTCATCGTCTCCATCCACTCGTCATATGCATCGCTGTCAAAGACAATGCCGCCGCCCGCTTGGAGATACGCCACGCCGTCCTTGACCATCATGGTCCGCAGCGCAATACACTGTCGTCCTAGTCAGCCACCTTCGCCACTGGCCTCGCCACCCGCACCCACTCACCGTGTCCATGGCCCCCTCCTCCTCCTCGCCCTGCGCGTTGACGCCACCGTAGCCAAAGTAGCCAACCGCCCCAGCGTACACGCCGCGCTTTTCTTGCTCGAGCTCTGCAATCAGCTCCATGGCCTTGACCTTGGGCGCCCCGCTGACCGTGCCTGCGGGGAAGATGGACCGGAATGCGTCGAACCGCGTCTTGTCCTGACGCAACACGCCAGAAACCTCGCTAACCAGGTGCTGCACGTGTGAAAACTTTTGCACCACCATCAATCGGTCCACCCGCGTCGACAGCGGGTCGCAAACCCTGTTGACGTCATTGCGTGCAAGGTCCACCAGCATGACATGTTCAGCCCTGTCCTTAAGCGAGCTTCGCAGCTCTTCGGCCAGCTTCTCGTCCTCGTCGGGCGTCTTGCCTCGCTTGACCGTTCCCGCAATGGGGTGGGTTATTACCCGCCCCATGTCTGCCTTTACCAGCAGCTCCGGGCTGGCTCCTACAATTTGAAACTCATCGCAGTCGACAAAGAACAGATATGGCGACGGGTTCACCGTCCGCAGATGCCGGTAAATGTTGAACGGGTGCAGCGACGTCGGCCGCGAAAACCTCTGCGAAGGCACCGCCTGGATAATGTCGCCCTTGGCAATGTGCTTCTTGAGCGTCTTGACGTGCCCCTCGTAGCCCTCGCGTCCAATGTTGGACGTGTACTGCAGGTCCGTCTGGATTGGTGGCTGCTCCGGCAGCGGAATGTCCTCGCTCTTGAGCTTTGCAATCGTCTCTTGAATCACGGCCTGCGCCTTGCCGTACGCGGCGTCCAAGTCGTCGAGGTTCTCGGGCACGCCCATGTACGTCACGACCTTGACGGCCTGGAAAAAGTGGTCAAAGGCAACGATGGTGTTGTAGAGCATGAAGAAACTCTCGGGCACCTTGAGCACGTCTTTCATGTCCCTCGCCGTCTTGGGCTCAAAGTATCGCACGCAGTCGTATCCCACATAGCCAATGGCGCCGCCCGTCAGAGGCGGGAGCTTGAGGGTCGGAATCGACGCGACGCGGACCTTGGCAAGTTCTTTTTCGAGGAGCGGCAGAGGATCGCACTCGGGGCCGTGGCCTGGTCCCGTCTTGAGAACCTGTCGCGGGTCTTGGCTGTCAGACCTGCACCCTAATGCTCTCCCCCGGGCAACTAACCTGCACCGACAAAGCTATACCGGCCAACCGTCTCGGTTGTTGCGGCACTCTCAAAGAGAAACGACAGCTTCGACTTTGACCTTGTATGTCTCAGCTAGTGCCAGCGTCGCGCTGCAGTACTCTCACCGACCTAGAGGCAATCTTGAGATAAATGGACGTGGGCGTCAGGAATTCGGCCGAAATCGATGCGCAGAGGGGTACGAGGTTCGGAGGATTTGGCGAGTCCACGTATGATGCGACAATGTCGCGCACCGATTCGAGCGACGGCTCAATGCCTAGCTTGTGCGCAGTCAACATGGTTGCTCGGGAGGAGAAGGACAGGGGAAACTCACGGACGACGCCATTGCAAGCAGGAGGTTGGTGGAGAGAAATGGAGAGGGTGTGAACGAAGAAGACGAGACTCACTGAGTCGACGAAATTCATGATCGGCGGGCGGTGAAAAGGGAGAGGTGGGGCTCTGCCGGCCAGCTAAGAAAAGACCCCGGCTCGCATGCTGACCTGGACTGGGCCATCTTCTTCTTCTCCAAACGACACACTCAACTTCTCCTCCTCCTCCTCCTCCTCGTCGTCGCAACCCTTCTCCAACCATGCCGTCGCCGTGACACTCTCCACGAGGCGAGGGCAGGGCGCAACCAATTATCTTCTTCAACCAGCCTTTTTTCTGTCTTCCTGCCAACATTTCAACAAACCCTCTAAATGCTTTAAAACCGCCTTGCCCTCGACTCCTCTGCTCGACCCAACAACACCCGTCGGCGTGCCTTTTTCAACATGGCGCCCCCCATCGACTGCCCCGCCACGCCGCCTGCGCGTCCTGCACTCCACGATTCTCCCTTCTCCGACTACTACACCGACAGCTCGCCAGTCATGTTAGCGCAAACCAGCAAGACCCAGAACGCCCTGGTGAACCGCCTTTCCCAGCTGGCCGTCCAGTTCACCCGGCAAGACGTGCCTCACGATGTCGCCCACCACGTTCAGGCCACGCTGGACCACATTTACGCCTTGTTTACCGTCCCCGACACCCAGACCCGCCAGCCTGCTGACTTGGAAGACTCGGGTCTATTTATCGACGAGGATAGTCCCTGTCCGTCAAAAACACGCTACGATCCCCCGGCAACAACCGACAACGACGACGAAAATGGCGAGGTGCATGAGGAGCTCGATGACGTCTATGGCAACATGCTCAAGATGTCTCAAGAGTTGCGTCAGACTTTTTCGGGCCTGCAGGTAAGCCGTCACCGCGACGACGCCGCCGCCGGCCGTCAACTAACCGCATCCAGGAAAACGAACACTCTCTCATGGAAGATCTTGTCGACTCGATGGAGGAGGGCGAAATGCTCAGGACGGAAAATGCAGACCTTCGCTCCAAGCTCAACCTCATTCAAAGACAGGCCGACTTGCTGAGCGAGCAGGTCAATGGTCTTCGCGCCAAGAACAAAATGGTCACCGCCGAAAACCACGACCTCCGCGAGGACCTGCACCACGAGTTCAACCAGCTCCTAAATCTTCGGCTCCACTTGATAGAGATTGAATTCGAGTGCGCTCGGACGCTGGCAGGACGCGAGCGCAACGACGCGCTGGCCAAAAGCATCGCGTATTGGCGCGACGAATGGGACGCGCTGTCACAACACTTTCAGAGTCGCAACCAACAATACTCGCGCCTCGTTGACTTTGCTCGCCTTAACGACGGTCGCGAGCTGATTGAGGGCATGAACGAACTCATTATTGAGGATTGTTCTTCGCAAGGGTCCCGTCCGAGCTCGTCGCACAGCTCACGCCCCACCTCGTCCCATTCTTCGCGCTCGAGCTACGGCCATCGACGGACCATTTCTGGATCAGAATTGCGCGAGTTCATCCTCAAGGGCGGACCCCACACTCGTCAAGTCTCGATGTCGTCCAAGGCCAGCGTCGACAGCAGCGCCACTGAACACAGCGTGCACGACTACGCTTCGGGCAAATCCGTCAGCGCGTGCAAATCTCCGGCCCTGAGGGGCGTCACTCGTTGCGACACTTTTCGTGACGACACCTCTCTCGTGCCGATTGCCAATCCCCCTATTGAGGACGACGGCACGCGAGCAAAAGTTGCGGACCCCGCTGACGTGGTCTCCACCGCCCTCGTCCAGGCGGAGCCCTCTGCGTCCCAAGCGCACGACGACCATGTTCAAGACGCGGCTGGTGCCCAGGAGAAGCGTGCCAGCAGCACTCCGACTTTTCAGCTCACGGGATTCCTCTCGCGCCTTTTTTGGCGGGGCTTGAATCGTCCCGTGATGACGGTCATCCCGAGGGCCCTCTACAGCGACCCGCGCATGAATCTGTGGGATGCACTTGCCGACGCGTCCAGCGTCAGCATGTATGACGACTTTTACGACCAGTGCAAAAATGACAATGACAAGAACAACGAGACGGCCTAGATAATGACTTTCAACCCTACAACAAAACTCTCCTCATGCATCGTCCGGTTTTCCTTCCTACAACTGCCTTTCCTACTCTTTTCCCTCTTGTCCGACACGGCACGCTCCACCAGCTACACGCGACGGGCTCTACACGTACCAACGCACGCGCGCGCGCACGCTCCTACGGACGCACATGCTTCAATACAGACGACGGACGGACCGGATGATCGTTGGATTGTCCAATGTCTATACACATACCGACAGACGGCATGACTGATGATACCCCTTCACCACCACGAACCACGCATCCACAAGTGCTGGACGGCGCACATATCGGCTGACTGGACTCGATGAAGGCGCTGGTCTACTTTGTTTTTGGTTTTCCTTTTCATCCAGACTGCCTCGGACTGACTGACTCCCTGTTGATTCCTAATTGATTGATTGATTGAACGACCCTGAGAACGAATTTGCTTTTCCCTTTCTGCGGCTCCTTTTGCTCTCCTTGCCCTGTCTTGCACTTTTTGCTCTGGTCTGGTCTGGTCTGCTTTGATTTTCTCTTCAGCGCGCATCTGGGATAGTCTGGGATGGATTGCACGGATGGACTGGCGCCATGGGACTGACACAATCGAGGCGTCTTTTGCATTGCTGGCTGGATGCACTGATGGATGCTTACCTGAGTCACTGGATCAAGGATGGAAATATGAATGATTGGGGTGCGGTAGGTAGTCAAGTCGTTCTTGTGTCTGCATCACGACGACGACCTACAAATGGACGGACCCATGTACGAACCTGGACTTGCAAAGACCTGAATTGAATACTACGTACTCATGGAACGTGCAAAAGAAGAAAAGATGTTTAAGCCTTCTCCTCGTCCCATGTCTGTTTGTCTGTATCTGTCTGGTCCCCCTCTTCCTTTCTTTCGATCGCTTCATTCCTTCCGTCCTTCCTTTCTCCTTCCCCTCTCCTCTGCCCTCTCTGCATAGTTTTTACGCACATACATACATATGTTGACGTGCCTCTGTCTCCCTACTCCAACACCTATAACCTACACACCTACATACATACCTACGTACCTACATACCCACACACAGGAGAACAAATGACAAATGACAAAAGACAAAAGACAAAAGACAGAAAACACCTACCTACGAGCTGATCTACCTCCCCAAAGCCATCTCGATATTTCAAAGGGCGAGAACGGGGACGTGGGTAAGTAGAGAGGTAGAATGAGAATGCATGTTCGACCCTTCTACTATTACTACTACTACCGGTACCACTCAAGACAACGTCAACGATATCAATGAGAGGGAAAGAGGGAAGGAAAGAGGGAAAGAGGGAAAGAATAAATAACTAGATAAATAAACTAAATGACTAAACAACTAGATGAAAAAACAAATGAACAAAATTCGTCCGTTCCTACATCACCCCCTCCCCCCTGAGCGCTACTCAAACTCAACACCCTGCCTGCCCCTATTCCTCCTCCCTTCTACATAGGTATCCAAGGTAACATGAAGGTAGTTTGATGACGAAATGGCACCAGCACCAGCACATACACACTGACATACAGACGCAGACATACAGACGCAGACATACACGCAGACATACAGACACACAGTCATACAAACCAAAACCAAAACTACTGAAGCTGATCAATTGATGGATCAATCAATCCAAAAAGGTAGAAAAGTAGAAAAGCAGAAAAGCAGAAAAGTATTAAAGTATAAAAGTATGACATGCCACTCGAACAAAAAAGAAGTCAGTAAACAAGGTACAGGTAGGTACATTGTATTTGGAAAAAAAAAAAAAAAAAAAAAAAAAACAAGGGATGGTGGGTAGTAGTAGTAGTCAAGAAGGGGGGGGGGAAGTTAAAAAAAAAAAAAAGACACGAGAGAAATCCACAGTCAATACTAACAGAGGAGGAACTATGGCCAGAGGCGACTGGAGAGAAAGGATACCTACATGGATGGATATGGATGGATGAATGGATGAATGAGATAGCATGGCATAGCAGCAAGTTTGCTGTCCCTTGATCTCTCTCTCTCTCTCTCTCTCTCTCTCTCGCCGCCATCTTGCTCGTAATAATGAGTCCACAATCCACAATCCACAATCCACAAAGTACACATCCAACAATCGACAATCGATAAAAGCAAAGAGGCCGTTACAAGCCCCGCCCAGGCAGACCAGAACACACCACACCAGCCCACCCAAAAACCCATCAAGACAGACAACAGACAGACAACAGACAACAGACCGACACCAACGCAATGGTCCCACGCAAGGCTCTCTCAAAAGCAGCTCGTCATACTCTCTACATGGCTTTTGTTTCTAGCGGCGTGCCCGTAGCGGCCGCCGTGTGCGATCCCTGCTGCACCCCATTGACGACGCTCGCGCTGCGCGGGCTGTTGCGCTCCGACCGAGGCGGCGGTCCACCCGTCGCGTGTTGTTGTTGTTGCTGCTGCTGCGCCCGCGCCTTTTCGTCGTCGCCGCTGTCGTCATAGTCTTCGTCCACGTCCATCTTGCGCGCCGCCGGCTCGTGCTGCTCCTTGCGCTCCTCCTTGACCTCGGGGAGATGGGGAGTCTGCGGAGGCGGGGGAGGGGCAATGGCGGGCAACGACGGCGGATGGTGGGCTGCTTCGGAAGGGTGATAGCCATCGTTTATATGACGCTGCTCGTCGGCGCGGCGGGCGTCGGCTTGATCCGGCGGAGTGCGGTGGATTTGCGAGACCTGGGACGTCATTCTCTCGGGCGGCGACGGGCGGCGGGGAGGCGTCTCCTCGAGGCGTTGGCGCTTCTCGTCGTTGGTCGGAGGCTTGGAGGCACTACTCTCATCCTCCCATTCTCGTAGGCGCTTTGGGGCCGTCGAGGGCGGTCTTTCGTCCCTGTCGCGAGCAGCCGCCTCGGCAGCCGCGAGAGCAGAGGCGGGCGGAGGAGCACCGCCAGCAATGCCGCCGGGTGCCGGAGGCTCGCCGTGACCTGGATAACCTGGCGGGTGGAAGCGCGAGTTTGGCGACGGTGCCGAAGTTCCCAAAAGCGGACGAACCTCTGGCGGCGGACTTGTCGGGCGCCCATATGGCGGAAGCGGGCCAGGCCCAGGGAGCGGCGGGCCATTGAGAGCCGGTGGCGGCGCAGGGCCGTTGGTTGCGTGGGTTCCATAGTTGGGGTTTGCGATCCTATTTGGCTGTGCCGGTGGCTGGCTCTGTGCGAGCTGAGACGGGGGAGGCACTTGCTGCGGGGGCAAGTTTCCCGGCCCCTGGTACAGGTTCGGAGCAGCATTGTGGCTCTTGGGTGACGGAGACAGCCCCCTGCGGCCTGGCCCGGGAGCTGCGAGCCTCGGGGGTTCTGGTTGGTACTGCGCCCTCATTTGCTCCTGTGCCCTCAGCTGCTCCTGTCGAGGGCTGCCGGGACGAGCGCTAGGGGGCGGGGGATGCTGCTGAGGTCGCAGAGCGGCATCTCGTTGCTCAAAGGGGGTGAGCTGCTGGGGCGGCATTTGGGGATCTTGGATGCCAGCCAGCCGGTTGCGAGCCCAGTCGTTTCCCCCCATGGTCGGAGGCAGAGGTTGTTGGGGGGCAGGCTGCGACGGCTGGGGACCACTCCACTGCGGTTGAGGCGGGCCGTTCATGGCTCCCGGTTGGTAGGCTTGCGGGTGGACGTCCTGCGGCAGGGGGGTGCTGTTTTGGTTGGGCATGCCGTTCGTGGGCTGGCCATTTTGCAGCAGCTGCAGGCGCGCGCGAATGTGCACGTTGGTAGGGTCGAGGTCGGCGGCGCGCTGATACGCATCCAGAGCGTCGGCAGTCTGGTTGTTGCAAGACTCGTACTGGTGGGGATGGTTAGAAATTTTTTGAGCAGGCCTTGGAAAGTCAACTCACCAAAGTTCCCAAGTCGTACCAAACCTCTGAAATGTTTGGGTTTAGGCGAATGGCACGAGAGTACGCGTCGAGGGCGTCGCGGTACTGATTAATTTGATAGTAGAGCACACCAATGGAGCACCAAAAGGTCGGGTTGCGGCCATCGCGGTACACGGCCTGCTGGTAGGCCTCGTACGCCTTGGGGTATTTTTGCTGCGACATGTAGCAGCGGCCCAACAGGTACCAGCTCTGCGCGTCGCTGTTGTCTACACCGACGTCAGCCGAGTCTGAGGAGCTTTTTGAGATACACACCGGCATTGACGGATTTTTCAAGAAACTCAATGGCTTGCTCTTGACTGGAGAAGCTGCCGCTGGCCTGGTGGTAGAGCCAGCCAAGCTGCTGCAAAACCTTGGCGTGGTTTTGGTCGCGCTCGAGCACGCGCTTATAAGCCATCTTGGCAGATTCATACTGTGTGACGTGTAAGAATTTGCTGCGAGAAAAGATGATAAAAAGCCACTCACGTCCTTCTGTTGTTCGTGCACGTGACCAATCTGGAACCAAATGTCCTCCTCAGTCAGTGGTCGCGGAGGGTCGTTGACAATGTATTTGAAGCACTGGACAGTTAGCATGGGCCTTGGCTCGGTGCAGTCAAGCCAAGCTCACCTCCAAACTCGAAGTAAATTTTTGCTGCTGCTTGTATATTATACCAAGACGAAAGTAAATTTCGTTGGCCTTTTCAAAGTTGGGGTCCATGCGCATCACCTGGGAGAAAGCCTCTTCGGCATGCTCGAGCGAGCCGTAGCGATCGTAGAGGATGCCTATTCCGTACCAAAGCTTGGGCTCCTGTGGTTGTGTCAGAAAAGTCGGCGCATTGCGGCCAAACAACGTACCTTGGGGTCTGTCAAGTGGTAGAGGGCTTGCTGGTATGCAGAGTAGGCCTGCTGCAGGTCGTCCATCATCAGATAGCAATGACCTGTAATAAATCAGTCGGCGACGTCGCGGGGGCTGGAGCGCAAGTGTCGTACCGAGGCTGCTCCAGACTTCGCCGTTGTTGGCATCAACCTTTATGATATTTCTCAGGTACTCGACGGCGGCGGGAAACTGCTCGAGGCTGCGCAGGATGCTAGAAATGGCCTGCATGGCGGGGACGGACCAGTTGTTGTGTCGTAGAGCGTGGTCGTAGCACTGCTTGGCGCCCTCGTAGTCGTTCATCATTTCGGACAGGCCGCCTGGAGGCAGTTTAGCAGAGTCGGCGAGGGTTGCGGTCGCGAGCATTACCTAGAGCCAGCCATGTCGTCTCATTGGTACCCTGGAGAACGCTGCTGATGCTCTTGGGACCGGTCTGCATCGAAGGGTGGCCATTGGGCTGTGCGTGACCCGGGGGAGGAGGGTGGTGGGCGGGAGTGCCCGCCGTGGGCGAGGGCTGCTGGTGGGTGGCCATGGTGTGGGGGAAAAAAAAAGAGAGAGAGAGAGGCGCGTGGGTTGGGGGATCGCGAGGTGGATGCGACTGGTCGGGGAGCGAGAGTCGGACGCGTCTAGAGGTCGAGGCGAAAGGCTCGACGTAGGCGACGGACGGTCGCGCCCACTCAATGGAGCAGGGTCGGGCGGTGGGTCGCGGCGAGGTGCGCAGACTGTCGAGGCAGGGCTCGATGGAGGAGGATGGTGGAGATGCGGCCTGGATGAAATGAGGGAGAGGATTTGATGGGATGGGATGGGCAGGGAGGGGAAAAAGGGAGTTGTGAGAGAGTTGGGGTGGAGCGAAGCGGGCGTTGGCGATGGATGCCGGATGGACGCTCATAGAGGGCTCAGAGCAGAGGGCTTTGGGTGGGTGGGATAGGGGACGTTTCGCGGGCGCTGATTGGACGGGCCGACGTGGACTGAGCCAAACCACGACCTGTACCAGGGGCGGGGGGGGGAGACAGCCACGGCACCGCCCACCGCCCACCGCCCACCGCCCGCCGGGGCATGTCATGGTCAAGACTGATATCATTCAAATGGGCACCGACAGCCGAGCTCCTGTCCCTCGACAATTTTCTGGTCGTCCTCTTCTGCTGCTGCGACAGTGCCTGTCTTGAGGGTCAGGTCAGAAGCATGGCGCCTTCGTCTTCAGGTCCAGGTCCCTCTCTCCCTTGGCTCTGCACTCGACTCGGGCTGTTGACATGATTATGATTTCTTGTCTGTCTGTCTGTCTGTCTGTCTGTCTACTTCTCTGCTCTGCTCAGCTCTGGCCAAGCCGGCGCACCCCTGTCGGTCGCGGGTGCATGCGCCTGCGTTGTGGCTGCTGTGCCATGCATGAGATGGCGCCCTTGGCGTGCCATCGTTGCTTGTCGCCGCCGTCTTACATACGATACGCTCTTGTGCTGCCGGAGACTTGTGCCTGTCTGCCGGCCACCTGCCTACCTACCTACCTTAGCTGCCTAACCTCTGTGCGGTGCCTCTCTCTCCTTGCTTAATTAATTCCTCCTCCACACTGGACTTCTTCTTCTTCTTCTTCTTCTTCTCTGCTGCCACCACCGTCGCACACTACCATCCAACACGTCAACCATCAGCCCCCCCAAGATCCATGCGGCTGCTGCCGCTTTCGTTGGTTCCAGATTAACCCCAAAGAAACCCGAACCCGGATCGACGCCCGCCCACGCCCACGCCCACGCCCACACGCCATTCAAGCCTTGCGCCAGCCAGTTCAGCCATGCTGGACTCGACCCAAGACATACATCCATCCACCCATCCACCCATCCACCCATCCACCCATCCACTCGTCCAACATGCCATCAACCACCACCATCCCATCCCATCTGTCCATCTTTCTTTTCTGCCTTGCCCTGTCTGCCGCCTGCTGCTGCTGCCGCCCTTACATCCACTCATCCACCCACCCACGCTCGCACCCATCCCTTCTCCCCCGTCATCGCAAGGCATGTAGTCATGTATGACCAACGGCGTCCTGTCTCGCCCTCCACTCATCCACCCATCCATCCGTCCAACAGAATGCAAAAGTGCCCTTTCTTCCTTCCTCCATTTCTAACCCCCCCCCCCCCCCCCCCCCCCTACCCGTCTTCGCGCAAAAATGCTGTCGTCGCGCGCGCGCGCACACACACACACACACACACACACACACACACAACCGAGCGCAACCTAAGCGCGTGTCACGCCCTTCCGCCCGCCCACCCTCTTCATCGTCCCCGTCCCCTTCCCCGTCCCCGTCCCGATCCCGTCCGCGGCCTTGTTTCAGTAAAACGCAGACCTCTGCGCTGCGCTGCACCAACTAACTTGACCTATTTGCCGCCCATCGTCGCCCATCGCACATTGCCCATCGCCCTTTTGGGTCAAGTGTCTCTTGCGCACTTGCGCACACCACATGTCGCATCATCATCGCCACCTTAAGAAAACGCTGGCCACGTGATTGAATCGTTTTTTCTACCTACCTACCTACCTACCTAGTACCTACCTACACACACACACACAAACATAATCAGCAGCAGCAGCAGCAGTGTCGCTCGCCGTGCAAGCAGCCAGCTCCTCATCAAAAGCCGGAGCGCATCGGCAGCTGGCCGGCTGCGTTCTTCGTGCTGACACGCCGCGCAGGACTCGACTCGACCGCCCCACATAATTCAGGGGTGCAAGTGAGGTAATGTAGGGTGCAGGTGCAGTGCATGACGCAAATACATTCAGAGCTGCATGAACTATCGAGGCTATAGGTAGCTAGGCTGCTGGCCTGATTGGCATCGCAATCCCGGTATTGCGTGCTGAGTGTTGAGGGGAGCCATTTATCTAGGGTCTAGGTGGTTAGGTAGGCAGGCGAGTGAGTGAGTGCGTATGCGATTGAATGTGTATCGGACAACGGTGAGATGGGAACTAACCAACCAAGCAAATAGTACATGTGCCTTCCCCCTTTCCACGCCAAACCACCTCAATTCATCTCATCTCCTCTCATCTCAGACATCGAAGCAGTGTCGCCTTCTTTTGCGGGAGAAGGGACGAAGCACCACCTACCGTTGGCAGTAGAACGGCAATGGGACAGGGCGAGGTTAGGCGTCGTGGCATCTGAGGAAGGAGGGGAAGGAATTGATGGAGGAGAGCAAGGACGGAGAAGAAGAGGCCTAGAAGAGAGCAGTAGAAATAGTTGTCAGGTGTACGGATATCCCCACTGACTTACCTCGCACATACCCGCCTATCTCTTCTCCCTCCTCTCCTCCCCCTCCCCTCTCAAAACCATCGCCCACCAATCCTCATCTTCCAAACTAAAACACCTTCCTTACCTCCTCACCCACCAAAGCAAAACAAACACGACACCACAGCCACAACAAGGCAATCCGCCATCGGCCACCGGCAGGAGGACCCTCGGCTTTTCCGTCGCCGGCCCCTTCACGGCAGTCAGTCCGTCAACTCGGTTCAGCTCCGCTCGGCTCAATCTGTTTGCTGATCGATCGACGCTCGTATTGAGAGCGTATTTTTGTTCGGCCGGCGGATGAATGAGGTGGATGGTAGGGCTGGCTGGCTGGTTGACTGGCTGTTTTTGTGTGTAGGGCAGTGACGTGCTTGCAGGGGAAATTTTAGCGAGAAGAGAGGGAGGCGAGATGAGGGAGGAGGGAGGGGGTGGGTGGACTGGAGAAGGAGAGAGAGAAGAATTTGCTGGCGCGTGAGGAGAAAGGGAAGATAGGGACTGTGTCGACCAGAAAAGAAGAAGAGGAGGAGGAGGAGGAGGAGGAAAAAGACTTGGGTGTTTGCCATCTTGCGCTGTTAATACGGTGCTGCTGGAGGTGTTGGTTAGCCGAGCCAGACGACGGTTGGAGGCAAACAACAACAACTACTACTACAGGATGGCCGCGTCTCTGCGCATCTGCGCCCTGGTCATACATCGCAGCGCGCTTCTCGCCACAACTCTTGTTGCCTTTCTTCACCTTTCTTGTCATGCCATGCCTTTTCTCATTAGCAGCACCATCCTTCCGGCGGCCTCACAAGCAAGCAAGCAAGCAAGCAAGCAAGCAAGCAAGCGAATGCGTGCGACCATCGCCAGCGCAGCGCCAACCCATGACGAGGCGGCGCTCAGCAGCCGGTTGTAGGCAGATAAGCAGGCAGACAAGATTTGCGCCGCCAAAGCGCTTGTTCGTGCGTGCAGTTGTTGACTTTGACTTTGCTCATCTCAGCTCAACTCATCTCATCTCCAAGCCCTCCACTCGACATCGAGCAGTCGGCGATGCACGAGTCGAATGAGAATCATCGTCGTCGCCGAACGGTGATTCGGTCGGAGCATTCTCATTTTGCAAATTTTCTATTTTTTAATTTCTTCGCGCTGCGGGGCTTTTCCCTGGCTTTGATGGCTTTTTACGAGGTTGATGGCGATGATGGGAGGGCAGAGGCCGCCCCGCGGAGCTGTGCGCGCGTGTACGTGCGTGCGCGGTGGACGTGCGGACGGTCGGCGGCGGGCGAGCGGCGGCGGCGGAGCGGTGGTGCGGTGGAGAAGGCTCCCGTAACCAGGTGGGAATGGTGTGGTGGGGCCAGTTCGTGATTTTTTTATTTTATAAATGTCCGGTGTGTTGTTTGGATGATGATGATTGGGATGGAAAGATGGGGAGGCTGCTGCGTGTAGGGATGAAGACGAAGAAGTCGACGACGATGGCGACAGACATATCTAGCAGATTGTTTGACATGTTGGAGAATTTCTGCGACGTGGGCTGCTGGTGCGTCTTATCAAGAGTCATGTCTTGGACCATCGCTATACAACTGCGGTCCGTATACGAAGTAGCAGCTCCCCGGAGTCGGCGCATGGCGCCGTAGAGGGACGACTGCAGATCTGCTGGTCGCACAGGCAAGAGTGGAGGAAGCAAGATCATCGACGTGCAGGCACAGACTCGAAGCACGGCAGCGGTATCGTGGACCGTGGAGCTGAACAGCAGCAACGCAAATCAGATGCGGAAGGCGGTCGCTGATCGGGATCGGCCCGCCTGCGGTCGATGGTGTTGTTGTTTTTTGGATTGTTGTGCCGCAATCGTCGCATGCATGGGAGTACGCTGTGCCGCGTAGGAGGAGGCGAGAGACGCGAGGGAGACCCCTCTCAACGAAACCAGATCATGTAGGTCGACACAAGTGTGTGGGGCTGGTGCCAGACGGTTGGAAGAGCGCTGGTCTAGTTCGGATAGCTACATGCAGCATGTGTCTTGTGCTGGCAGTGGTTGGAAGACGGTCACGATGAGCGCGCCACCCGCTCTCGCTGACCGTTGATGTGTTGAGCCTCAGGCTGCGTCAGATTTGCTTAGCTGCGTCTGGCTGCGCCCGTGGTACAGCGTCAGCAAGACCCCCTTCTTGATGTCTTGGTCTTCTTCTTCTGGCTTCTTCAAAGGAACGCAAGTGGCGCCAAGGGCTAATGACAAGGCGACGCAGCGTGCATTGCAGGCTTCAGGCACGCAGAATGCGGTGGTGAGCTAGCGGCGGTGGCGGCGCCCATCCCGCCCCACACACACATTGCTCACATTGCTCTCGCGGCTCACCACATTATTGCCACCAACACACACACAGAGAGAGAGAGAGAGAGAGAGGCTGGATGGAGCCAGGACATGGTTGCGTTCCTGAGGATTGTGTTCGCCTCTTTATCACCTGTCATATTTTTTCCTTGCTGTCGGCTGTCTCGCGAGATTCGGAAACGGTGGAGCTCGTGGCTACAGTAGCGCCAAGGAATGCAGGCTCATGGTGCGGAGAGTGGCACGGGAGAGGGAGATGGGACGGGGCCCAGAACGGCGGCAGTGGGTGCAGAGCTATGGGGCCGTGTGTTTTTTTCTCTCATCTTTTTTTTTTTTTTTTTTTTAGAATATCGGGTCGTTTTGACGGGCGGAGAGATGAATTAGGGGCATGCATAGGTACATGGTGCCGTAAATTGATGCGCTGGCCGAGCGTCACGTGGATGATAGAAGGATGACGTACGTCTATCGTTGCTGTCGGTGGAAGTTGGATAAGCGTCAGGTCCTTGGTGTTGGCACCACCGCGCGCTCCGTCGTCATCGAGCCATCGCCGTTAGAAGCAGGTCGTGGCGCGCCGTCGCCTGTCTGTCAGTCAGTCAGTCCCGTCAGTCGCAAATCGCGCCCGTCACACTCGGCTGCATAATCCAATGTCCAACGCCCATCGCGTTCCCCGCCTTCTAGCCACCACCATCGCGCTCTCCTACAGACGACGCAACCCAGCCTCGATCATTGCCTCGTGTCGGCCCCCACCCGTTGCTCCCGCTACGCCTCTGCGCTTCTTTTCTCTCTCGCCGCCCATCGCCATGGCATCCGACCAAGACTACGCGGCCTTCTTGGACAAGGCGAACCAGGACACCGGCGCCTCGGCAGCGACGGCTGGACAGTCGAGGATCGGCACCAAGGCGGTGGATACAGAAGTCCCTGCGGCCCTGCGCCAAGTCGACGAGTACTTGATATCCGATGCCGATGAGCCTTTCGAGCCGGTGAGCTTGAAGTGGGGAAGAGATGGCTTGCCGTCCGAAGGTGCGTCGCTTTAACTAGCTCCTCTCCACTCGGGCACAACGGCAGCAAGCGAGCTCCAGTCTAACGTACGACGTGTGCAGCCGACTTTGCCAGACTAATCGGCCACGACGGTGCCGTGGCTACCATTAGCCAGAGCGATTTTGACCCGCGAGGCCAGTACACCAAGGTGGTGCAGGCCGTCAAGCAGGCGTCTGGGAACGACCTTGTTGGCTTCTACCGCGCGCAGCACGGCAGCACCAGGGTCGAGTACTGGGTGGTTGGAGTCGATGGCAGCAGCAAAACGGTCGTGGGCTTGAAGGCCATTGCGGTGGAATCTTGATGTGCGTGCGTGCGTGCGTGCGTGCGTGCGTGCTCGGCGATCTGGATTGCTGGATGCGGCAAGAGTAGCAACGAGCCTATCAAAGCGGCCAAATGCAGACTGGAGGGGGCGTCGTTGGGCGTCGTTATAGGTGTTATGCATCTACTGCAGTGTACAGAGGGACACATGTGACGGTGAGCAGTTGGCATGGAAATTGGTAGTGGTACAATACAAGGGCGATGAAACGCAGAGGTGACGGTCTGACACCGGACGGCCCAAGTTGAAGGCTGGGGGGGCAGATCACCAATGCCAAAGCTGCGCGCTTAAGGTAGCCAGAAGAGGAAGAAAAAAGAGAGAATGAGCACCAACCGCCCGATATCTATCATATCACAGCCATGAGAAAGCGTCGTGCCTGAGTGAGATGACAGGGTCCGTGAATTTTACGGCGCGTCGGAGATCACCCTCGCCCACTGCCAGAGCCGGCTGGCGTCCGCTGGGAGGCGTTTGCTTGCCCACCATGGCTTACGCAGCTCGCCCGCGCTGATTCGCCTGGCGCGCCGCAGGGGGTCGGCCGTTTCTTGGTGGTTGTATATTGTCTGTCTGTATATGTATACATTGCTGCGCTGCACCTCTCCACCGGGGGCCCGTGTGCTTGTTCAGGTTGGACCACAACACAGCACAGCACAGCCCAGCCCAGTCACAAGAGACACCCTCTTCCCTGTCATGTCGACCTCGTAACAGCCAGGAACACCCACGCTCTTCCCAGTCCCCCCTTACGGAGCCCCAAGCCTCAAGTTGACAAACCTTTTTTCCTTTTCAATCCTCTCCCTCTCTCTTCTTCTCTCCAACCTCACCCACTGCGCACGGCCAGAGTGCATTCCCGGATCTCGCAGTCGCGGCCCTCTCTCCGACATTCCTCCCTGCGCGCTCCGCGTCCCGCCCGCGCTCATCATCTCGCCGAAAATCATCTACACTCCTACCACCACCACCACAACCACCCTCGTTGCTGCGCCGTTCGCTCCTCGCAGGCCGACTGGATTCGACAGACGGCCGACTTTTGCTCTCCTCGCCTCTCCTCTCGTCCCTCGTTTCTGTAACCGCCACCCCAATTCCCCCTCCCTCGCACCATGTCGTCGCCAGACTCGCTGTCATCCCCGGGAGAGGGCCACGCACGCCCGCCGCACATACGTCTAAACTCGGACAGCGATGACACCCTCGCTGCCGCCAACCATCCGGTCCCGGTGAGGCAGATCTCGACGCGTTCCCTGACGCTCGAAACAAGACCAGACGCCGCCGTTACAGGCGCCTCGTCCTTGTACAACCAAGCGGGCACCATGGCCGAGTCTGCCGAGCTCTTGCTACCGCCCCGCGTCTCGCGGACGAGGCGAATGCGCGATGAGGATTCACCCTCGGTTTTGCGCCCGCCCTCAGAAATGGGCTCGCGGCGCACCAGTTGGAGCTCCGAGTCTGCGGGCAGCCGCGACAGCCGCATATTCGCCTCGCCCTTTGACGAGTCCCGCTCGCCCTCGAGGGCCGGCAGTGACGACGACAGTCAGCTGAATACGCAGACCGTCTCGGAAAAGTACAACATTTTGCCGTCGGCCGGCCTGCTTCTGTTTCCAGAGGATGTCGAGACGGACGATTACCTGCACAATCCAGACCCGTCGGACAAGGAATCGAGGGATTGCAACATATTCACCAAGCGAGGGGCGCTCAACGTAGGAGGCCTACTGTTGCTGACGTTGGGGTTGTTGATGCTTTTCATCGGCTATCCAATCATGTACGGCTTTGCCCGACTCCCGACCCGACGACTCGCCTGTGTGCTTACTCAGTTTTAGGACTTTTGCCAAGAAGCTCTTTGTCGAGGCCAAGGGTCCCTGCGCTGGCCAGCCTCTGTGTATCGATGTTCACCAAGATCTCCTCAAAAATATTCGCCATGGTCTAATTGACCCTGACACTCCAAAAAGTGTTAGAGAGCGCACTTCATACTACACTGGCAAGAAGCAGTCGCTCGTGGTGAGTATTCTTTGTTTGATCAATCGGCCGTAGCTGATGTAATGGGCAGTTTTCGGACGAGTTCAACACCGATGGACGTACTTTTTACGACGAGGATGACCCGTATTTCCAGGCCATGGACTTTTGGTATGGTGTGACGCAGGATCTCGAGGTAATTCGACCGTTCTAAGATTCAATATTTCGTACTGACAATAGCAGTGGTACGACCCCGACGCTGTCACGACCAAAGATGGCACCCTCAACATTCGTTTCGACGCCTTTCCGAATCACGACCTCGATTATCGGTCTGGCATGTTGCAGTCCTGGAACAAGCTCTGCTTCAAAGGCGGCCACTTGGAAGCATCTATTTCTCTGCCCGGCCGCGGAGATACGGTCGGTTTCTGGCCGGGTTTCTGGGCCATGGGCAATCTTGGGCGGCCTGGCTTTGCTGCCACCACTGATGGCATGTGGCCGTACAGTTATCACGACGAGTGCGATGCTGGCATCACTCCGAACCAGAGTTCTACCGACGGCATCAACACTCTTCCGGGCATGAGGCTCCCTGCCTGCACTTGCGAGGGCGAAGACCACCCCAGCAGCGGCCGTTCTCGTTCGGCGCCCGAAATAGACGTCATTGAAGCTAGCAATTCGCCGCTGGACGGGACCAACTACATCGGAGTTGTGTCTCAAAGTTTCCAGGCCGCGCCTTTCGACATTTGGTACCAGCCAGATTATGGTAAGTTGGCTTGTTTTGTCCAAACGCAATCCGCTGATTCGTCCAGATTTCTTCGAGGTCTATGACCACTCCATCACTTCCATCAACACGTATGCTGGTGGTCCCTACCAGCAGGCCATCTCCGGACTTTCCAACCTAAACAACGACTGGTACGACGGTAACGCATACCAGACGTACGCCTTTGATTACACTCCTGGTGGCAAGGGTCACATCACTTGGTTGGTTGGTGATCAACCCATGTGGACGCTCGACGGCCGATCCATTGGTCCGAACGGCAACATTGGTCAAAGGGTGGTGCCCGAGGAACCCATGGCCATTGTTATCAACTTTGGCATGTCGGACAGTTTCTCTGCCATCAACTTGACCGGAATCGCCAAGACGCTGCCCGCGACCATGCGCGTCGACTACATCCGCATCTACCAGGACGACGACAACCCGATTATGACTTGCGATCCCCCGGGCTACCCGACGACCCAATACATCAAAGACCACCCGGAGCCCTATGCCAACTACAACTTGACCAAATGGTACGATGCACGCAATTTGATGAGTAGCAGGCATTTCTAACAGATGAACAGGGACACGAACTACGACTGGCCCGTTAACAACTACACCGGCACTTGCTCGTAATCAATAACTTGTGGCGTTTGTTGTTTTCCGGCGTTTGAGCGTTGTAAATCGTTTTTCCGCCTTGACTACGGCGGGGCGCCCTCTTTCCTCTCTTTGCTCCTCGTTGACTCTTCTCTTACGCGTGCGTGTAACAAACCTTTTCCTCGGCCTCCTTCCTCTCCTCCCCGAAAAGTACATATCGGACCGACCACTTTCGCCGTCGTCGGGTTTTCCGTTTTGCTTCTAAAATTTTCCGAGTCCTTCTCGCTCTCATCCTCCTCCTCTTCCTCCTCAGGAGAAGAACACGCTTCCCAACAGCATAACCGCATGTGCATAGCTTGGAGTTGTTGGCGCGCCGTACCTTGTGCATTACACTGCCACTACTAAGGGTAACCACTACTTCTACTACTTTATCTCCTACTTTTTTCCTCTATTACTTCTCTTATTGCTGCCTCTCTTGGCATGGCATGTTTATATATACCCCCCCACACATGCACGCCTCCTAAATCACCGACTCAGGCACAGACATCATGCTCTGTTACGAATTGTACGCTTTGGCTCATTGTTATATGGTATGGGCTTCTTTCTTTCGTTTTCCTTCTTGTTAGTTTATGCATCTGTTATGTTAGTCTTGTCTTTTTCTGCTTTTGCTTCTTAAAGACGACCTTTTGTTTTTTCCAAAAAAATATGCGCATAGCATGCATGAGGCGATTGGTGGTGACGGTGGCATTGGGTGGTCGACGAGATGATGGTGATGATTATGTGGCAGGCAGGCATGCAGGTAGACAGTCAGGCAAAAGAGACTTTCTTGCATTTGCATCTGTTGCGATGGAGCGGAGCGCGGACGCTCGCGGTGCTGCTTTCTTCGTCGTCGTTGTCGTTGTTGCTGTTTTGCTGCTGCTACTGTTGTTGTTTGGATGCATTAAGAGGAGAACGAATCAAATGATGCCGTTTTAATTCTGATGACTACTTTTCCTCGCCTCCTTCTCGCCTTTTTATATTGTTACCTGCTTTTTGTTATCCTCTTCTCCTTACCGACCAATGACTGATTCAACTGACCGATGCCAATTCGCGCGTACCCACTAGCACATCTACTTAACCAAACATTATAAAAACATAGAATAGGAGAGAAAAAGACTTTGACAATTAATCATACATCAACACCTACGCCGGCATCTAAATAGATATCTAGGCTATATACTATCTACCTACCTCCCTACCTGAGAAGAAGAAGAAGAAGAAGAAGAAGAAGAAGAAGAAGAAGAAGAAGAAGAAGTCGCCGTCGTCACCGTCATTATGGTCTTCTGAGCAGCTTTGAAAGGGGATGCCATGACGGGAGGCGGTGGTCCTTGTTGCGAAGTGATCTAGGTGTCTTTAGTACATTAGGTAGGTAGACGCGACGCTCTTCCAGGCGCTATCACCAAAGAGACAGACGTCGTCTTTTGGAGTTGGAGGAAGGTGGATCTGTGTGCCAAAGGTGTGGAATTGAAGTTTTTGGCTACGCCCTTTTGTGGATGGGTGGATGGATGGATGGGTGAGGTGAGTGAGGTGGGAGAAAGGTTCGTTGTGGGAGTGTTGCCTGAGTAGGTAACTGGATTGCTTGAGTAGGTATCTAGGGCGTGTGATTCCTGACTAGTTAGGTACGCAGGTGGCCACTGGTGTGTAGGCACGTTCTGTGATGGTTATGGGGCAAATGATGGGGCAAGTGAGGACGGACTGAGAAAGAAGGGAGGGGAGTGGAGGGGTATGTTGGCTTTGCATTGCGTACAAGGGAGTATTAGAGAAAAAAGAAGGAAGACAAAAGAAGAGAAGGGGGAGAGAGGTGTCACGCAAGCTATAAGTCTACTAAGCACTAGGATGAGGTTGAGACGGAGATGAACGTGGAAGACACAGTACATATGTGGCGTAATAGACAAGATAGTCGTGTAGATGGACATGTACTCACTCACCTACCTCTTTTCACCAACTTGCGTACCTACCTTCTTACCGACCTGTCTCTAAGCATCATCACCACTCCTCTGCTCTCCGCTCCTCGGAACTTCGATCTGACCCGATCCAATGCCCTCCACATCGCTGCTCCAGCACGCGCAGCCAGCAAAACCACCCCCTCACCCACAAACCCACACAGACAGCCAGAAAGCGCACAGACAACACCCACGAACCACCCACCCTAGATGCGCACGAACAGGCAGACCGTGCATATTGCTGTGTTGATCGGGCGGGTTGGCGAGCGTGAAGCAAGTAGCAGGGCAGAGATGCGGCAGATGGCAAATTGCCGTCTCGATTCATTCTTGAATGAAGAGACAGAGAGAGGAAAGCAGAGCAAAGAAGAGAGAAATCAGTTGACAGACAGACGGTCTTGGGGCGTTCTTCATCTTGTCGCGCCGTCGTTGCGGATGAGACTGAATGGAGAGACGGCGGTGGGAAAGAAAGAAAGAGAGAGAGATAGAGAGAGAGAGAGAGACAGCAGGGCGTGGGTGGATAGAAAAGAGGCACTGTCTGTCTGAACCGTTCTCGTGCTGCCTGCCGTTCTGCTCTGCTCTGTTCAACTCGACTCGACTCGACTTGTCATAGCGCACGTGCTCTCTTCCCTGTGGCGTATAAGCAAGCAAGCAAGTACCGTACGGATAGACAGGTACGCACGCAGGTAGGCAGGTAGACGGTGTGTTTAGCGCACGCACGCAGGCACGCACGCACGCCGTACCGTGACGACTCGACTTTCCGCTCGCTCGCAGACGACGGCAGAAAAGGGGACGGACCTGCATTGCACATCATCATACATTACAAAGCCAGTAGTACTCCAGCCAGTCCAGTCCAGTCCAGTCCAGTCCATCGCTAGTCAGATAGTCGGTCGTGGGCAAGGAAGGTAGGCACCTAGGTTACGGCATCAGCAGCAACGGAGGATCCCGACGACGAGGACGAAGCCATCCCACCAATGAATCGAGCAAGCGAAGAATCGCAGCGCAGCGACCGTGCCATGATCCGGGCAGCGTCCCAAGGCATCGGGCAGGCAGCGCAGAGGTCAACAAGTCGGCAGGCAGGCACTGGGCGAAAAAGCGATCCACGACAAGAGCGAGAGAGAGTGAAAGAGATGGAGGGGAGTGAAGGAAAAGCGTGCTCTGCCCCCTGCACACCCCGTCGTGGTGGCACGGGAGGTGTAACCGCATCGGGGAACCTTATCTCGGCTGTTGTTGGATGCAGCCCAACTCCCGTCCGTCGTCACCCATCATCCATCGACCGAGCTCGCAGCCAAACAAACGGCCGACGAGGGGCGGCGCAGGCAGGGCGGGGCAGCGGAGCCAAAAAGTTGGTAGGTAGTCAGTCAGGCAGTCTCACCGAAGTGAAGGGCCGTCCCGGCCGTAATATAGCAGCAATCAGCCGGTGGGTCAAAGGTCGGTTGGTCGCGTCGGTCGCGTCGGCCAGTCGCTTCTTTCTTTGCATAGCCAGCGAAATTCGCCTGTGCCGAGGTGCGCTGTGGTGCAGTGGCTAGCTGTTTTTCTGCTCGACTCGACTAGTCGCGAGTCGCGAGTCGATGTCGGCCGTCGGTCGTCTATTGAGCGAGAGACGTCGTGCGGGCTCTTCTGCACAACCACTGGATGCCCACCCCCCCCCATGGATTCTGCCAATCAAATGGGAGCCTGCAGCACAGCGGCCGAGGTGGCCGGCCGGTCGACGTCGTCGTTACGCTGCTGCGGGCACCGAGGTCCTGCTGGCTGGCTGGCTGGCTCGCTGACTGACAGCTGTCACCGGTAGGTAGCCATAGGGGCTTGCTTGCTTGCTGCACCAGCCATGTGGAGGCTGAGGTCTAGCAAGGCCTCACGCGCGTGGACCTTTGGCCTTTTTCTCCTTTGCGTGATGTGATGATGGTGGCCCTGATGCTGTCTGCCGCTGCGGCCGAGGTTCGAGACTCGACGCGACGAGATGCTTGCAAAGATCGTCGGTGGGGGATGAAGTATGCAGAGCTGTTTCTCTGGAACCCAGCATCACTGTCCAGACATTTGTCGCCACCACCACCACAAGTCGAGCTCGAAGCCGCTTGCGTCGTCCAGCAATGTGGAGTCGCCCGCCTTGGCTGAGGTTTCGCACGTACGACCGTTGGCTAGTCTCACAACGCCCGTTGTTATTCCTTGCTCTTCATAGGTAGGCACATGGTAGGGTCGAGCCATTTCTTCTTTTCTTGCCATCTCCATTGCCCGCGATGCGAACCGAGGCGGACGATCATGTTCGGGCGGACGTGCTGGTCGAGATTGGCCTGGGTTGCGAGCGTGGCATCGGAGACTGATCGACTCGTTGCTTGCTATGATTAAGTGCCTTGACCACTTTGCCATTCCGAGTGATTGCGGGGATCGTGACCGCGCTTCATTTGCCAGCCACAGCCAACCTACAAGTTCTTGTCGCGCTCTTTCGAATGGATTTGCAGGACATATGGAGACTACTCGGGTGCGGATGATGGCAAAGGGTTGAGTGTCTGCTCACTCGTCAGTTTTCTTTGCGGTTGAGAATCTTGGCAGTACTGTTCCCGTACCTCTGTCAGTCGATCTTTTTTCCGCCTCTGAGTAGAAAGACGGTCAAAGGGCTGCTTATTGTGACTTGCCAACCGAAGGACGGTGTTGACAGTATTTGAAGCTTCAACGTCCACTGACAAATAGCCCTCCGGGCTCTATGGGGTAACGAGTAGCTGTACAGAACGCGACTTGCACTCTTCTGTCAAACTGCAGCGCAAGCTTGGATGAATAGAGGTGTTGTAGCTTCAAATCAGCGACACGCGACTTGAAAGGGTCTTGACGCAAAAGAGCGTGCTTCTAGCATCCGAGATCGGCAAGAGATGACGCAGCAATCTGATCCACGACCAGGCGCCGCAAGATGGATTTTCGGTCTGGTCCCGTGGGGGCGGGCGGGCTTGGCCCAGACGACGGGATCAAAAAATCCGGAAATATGGGCGACGAGCGCGCCCTGGCGTTTAGCAGAAACTGACTGCAGAGAAAGTCTTGCAGGTTTGCCGAAGAGGCTGCAGCGGGACAGAGCGTGGCCTGCACCATGATAGGAGAGGCAGCCAGAACGGCGGCTCTCAGCCTATAGGCTTGGCCGCCAGCAATCTTGGTTCTTGGGACACTTCTACTCTCCAAATCATGCAATGGGTCAGCATCGCGCCTGGGAAGTGGGGATATTGGGCGTGTGGATCGACTCGCACACCTGTCATCTCGGAAATTCGTCGAAAACTCCGCCATCGACCAGTCGAAAGGATTTTTTGCCAATGAATGAAGATTATTGGTGTAGTTGGCTGCAGGAAGACTGATTACTCGAGGATGACGGTATTGGTGGTTCGACTCTTAATTGGCATTGAGAATGTCGTGGTTGTTGCTCGGATTGCTCTCGTCATGATGCTGATTTTGGAACAGAGCATCTTGGCGGCTTGAGAGGGGCTTTATTCGATGGGAAAAGGCAGTGCACTTGTCTGATTCGAGAAGAAGCATGCAAGTCCATCTCTCGACAGGGGTGAATCTGGCAATGGTGTGGACGCTTTGCCCTGGATGTTACAGGCACAGGCAGAATGGCAAGGAACTTGCGGCGTAAGTTACCGTATTCGCTGCTAGACGCCGGAGTCCAGAAGAGCGTGACTGTTTAACGCATCAATATTTTGGCTCATCGAGCTCCCACATCACCCGATGCATGGTCCCACGAGCATGGGTGCAGTCGATTCGAGATTCTGTGAGAGTCGCGTCACAATCCGCCTCGACTTTGTCGCGTTTTCAACAGTGTTTGTAGTAATTTGAATGCAGAGATAGAGACTTGGATTTTGTCGATTGCAAAGCTAGCAGCTCATTTGCAAAGCGAAATCCCCCAGATTTAGAGCAGCCGAACTAATCAGGGCGCCTAACGCGATTAAGATTACTAATCAGGCCTAGCCCGTATCCAAGGGATGCCTGCCGCCGTGGTGTGTCGTGGGTATCAAGGCCGTATTTATTCGAGAAACCCCATTGAATGCATATGAAATCGAAAGAGCTTGTCGAGAAGGGTCAAGTCCTTTTGGACTTACGGCCCTCCGACTGCTTTGCCGTCAACATAGAAACTGACGGATTTGTGGGTTGGTCGACTTGCCTGACATTTGGCGCAGGCATCGCCATTCTGAAAGACCCAATTTGGGCAGGGCCGTTCCAATCTCCAGGCACAGGCATACTTGTTGTAGCCAGCACTGGGTCTGGTAGCATCTCCAGTCGCAACGGTGGTCGCTTTGTTTGCGCCAGAGCTCATTTTGAAAGTTGAGTTGAAAGGTGGCAGAACAAGGAAAGCTTGGATAACAATTTTTGGGGCGCAGATGAACGCATCGTGGTGAAATATATATAGAGTCATGGATTGATGACAGCATGTGCGGAGTGAAGGCTGCGGCAAAGGGGCGTGGTGATGTGGTCAACTACTTCCCCTTTGAGCATGCCGCTTCAACACAGGTCAAGATGGACGAGGATGGTGCACGTTGACAGGCCCCAGCATACCATTCGACGCGCATCTCAAGCGATTGGGGAGCCATGTGCTTGGCCATTGTTTGGAGAAGGCTGATGAGGAGACTGAATCACAGGCCCCGGGCAAGGATCAAAACCAGCTCGACGTCAAGATTATGGTGTCTTGACGACAAAAGAGGAGGAAAAGACCGAAGAGATGGGAAATTTCAAGTTTCTGTGGTTTAGAAGGCCAATGAAGGTTCTGGAAGGAGCTAGGCGGGACGGTGTTTGGAAATGCATTTGAAGATGGGAGATTTGGCTGGTTGAACATGGCGCCACTAACGTGATGACTTGGCACTGTCAGCGTCTTCTCATGGAGAGAGTAGGCGGGCATGCCAGTGCAGCGGCGGAGCGTTGAGCCTTGTGCTGATGGTGCCAGCGGAGGGGTTTTACTGCGCAGCATCCAGTGACGGCACAGATTGAACTGCATGATGCAAGCTCGAGACGCCGCAACCAGCGCCAACTGTCCAACGGAAGATGGAAATTCCGGCGGAATCGCATGCTGCAGTCTTTGTTGAAAATTTGCAGAGTACCTCAGGCAGACGGGCTGGCAGACGAGTCGATGGACACGAGGGTTGGAAACGAGCCGAGCTTAGGTGTTGTGTTGGCTGTCAAAGTCGAATCGGGTAGTTTTGGGGTTTCGGGCCGCTTCCTTAGACGCTTTGATACCGAAGCAGCCAATCGGTGAGGATAGCAGTTTGTCTCGACGTGTAGTCAGTCAGTGTCGAATTTCCAATGGTAGAGATTGTCGACGGGTGCACAGCATGATGGTTGGCTAGGCCGATTGCGGCTAGTGCCGTTGGTCGGTCGAACTGATGGTCCGCGAGGCGGAGAGAGACGACGAAAGGAAAACTTCGGCCGTTGATGGTGGGCGGGGCGGTGGACACGAGGCAGAGCGACACGTGAGGTCAGAGACATCAGCCTCATGTCGAGGATGCTGGATGCCTTGGCTTGGGCCGTGGTTGTGGTGGTGATGGTGCTTTTTCCCTACTGCACTGCATGTATGCCAAGCTTCGCGTCAAGCACCGGCGAGGCGTGCCAGTTGCACAAGGGCGTCGGCGGCGCCGCGAGACGGAACACGGCGACGGCGGCAAGGCTTGCATCTTGCATACAGAGACGGCGAGCCGTGTTGCTGGCTGCTGGAGACGACGGATATAGATGGAGCGTGGACCGGCGGGAGAGAGGCTGGGGCGTGCCGTCCATTAGATGTCGACGGTCCCTTTGCGCAGCCCACGGCCATTGACATGATGCGGTAGTGCCTTGAGGAGGTCTTGTGCTTGCGGGGTCACTCCTGGTGTGGTGCATAGAGACATTGAGGGTCGCCTAGGCAGTTGAGCTGATTCGCCGGGCGCCCAGGCAGATTGCGCGCTGCTGCTCCCTCCATGTCGTCGACGTCCGTCCGTCGGCTGCGTCGGCCCCGGCCGTCGACTCGACCTGACCTGCTTCAACACCAAATGCCCGCATCACCACTCCAATGCCCGCCCGCTGCTAGACATGGACTGACGGTCCCTGACGCCGTCCGTCCGTCTGTCCAGGGACCATATCCCCCCCCCTCCGTCTCCCCCTCCGTCTCCCCCTCCAGCCTTTCCATTGGCGCCCCGTGCTGTCCATGCCCTTAGATCCATGCATGTTACATCCAACCCAGCCTGCTGTGGGGGAGCCATGCTGCACGAGCTGCCACCCCCCCCCCCCCCCCCCTTCTTCACGCCACACGCCCTGCACGCCAGGGTACGCTGCACTGCGCTTTTTCTCTCCTATCCTCTGTCTACTACTAGACCCTCCATCTCCGACCATCATCACTCTTCTATTCCCCCCCCCCTCATGCTGCCACCCTCGCCACTGTCTAGTTCTCGCTCCCTCGGCCTCGACTCTTGCATGGATCACTGCTCACTCGACTTTCAAAACGTCTATATCTGCCACACTTGCACTTGTCCTCCCTGCTTAAGCTTAAATCTTTCTCCACCAGAGTCATGACCTCCCCGAAACCTTCGTCCGCTCCAACGCCCATCAACTCTGCTGCCACGCCTCGCAAGCGCCGCAGAAGGGCTGTTGCTACCGGTGCAACCGAGGACTGCTTCACCTGTCGCCAACGCCAAGCAAAATGCGATCGTCGAAGGCCATATTGCACCCAGTGCATAGAAATGGGCAAAGAATGCTCGGGATATCGAACCACCTTGACCTGGGGCGTTGGAGTCGCCAGCCGTGGAAAACTGAGGGGCATGTCATGTCCGGTCCCCAAGTCTCCCTCTTCGACCATTAGCTCTTCACGGGAAAACTCGACCCAGGCAACTGCTCGCAAACCTTCGGTGTCTTTGCCGAGTCCACCAACGTCGACCGTGTCTCGGAAACAACCGCTGCGCCAACCCTATGCTCAACCAAGCCAAAAGTCGCCTTCTCCGATCCACAGTCCAACTGGCCAAGAGCATGCGAGCATGGATGCCACGAGTCCTGTCCACATACCTCCGCCTGCAGTGCCGTATCAAGGATGGCATCTGCCGAGTTTTGGAGAGCACGTGGAATCCTTTGGCGGCGCGGGCCGCAAGTCACGCCCTCAGTTTCCCCCCAAGCCCCTTCAACGACTACACACCACCTTGGCTGTTCCTTTTGACGACTCGGCTCTCTCCACGTCGACTGGCCCCCTCAGTTCGCACAGCGACAGCGCATTGGGTGACTATTCCTCACCAAGTGATTTTCCCGGCACTCCAGACGACTTTCACTTTGCCGATCCAATCATGCACAACTATCCCGAGCACCTGCTCCCATCACGCACGCCAATTAGCTCGACCGAGTCGCTCATCTTCGCTGACGCCCCGCGGTCATTCCCCGTCATGTACGAAGATCTTAGTTCAAGCATCAGTTCAGATCAAAGCTTGCACGAGCTCCATGACATGAGCTCTATGCAGCCACGGGCATACAGCCAGCATCCTGGCTACCAAGATACGTTTCTCCCTAGCGCACTTGGGGCAGCAGCAGCAGCAGCAGCAGCAGCGGGACCTAACTTGACGCACATTTCAGACTCGTCCTACAGCCGTGGCACACGCCCTACTTCCCACGCACTTACGGAGACCAGTGGGCGCTTCTCTGAAGCCGCTGCTGCGCTTGCCGAGCTCGCCATGGTCGGCACCCGCTCCGTCTATTCGGCGGGCCGCCATCTTTCCCCGCGCATGCAAGTTTTGATGGATTACTATGATCGAATGATTTGCCCGGCTCTCGTTGCGTACGATGGTCCGTCGAACCCTTACCGCGTGCACGTCATGGGTCTGGCCATGGAGAGTCAGGCGCTGCGGAATGCCATTGCAGCCTTGGCCGTCAACAACGTACGCATGCGCCAAAACTCCGAAGCCAAGTTTGTTGCCATGAGCAAGACCCGGTGGTCAGACCACAGCCCAGAGTGGACGCGGCAGCGGTTCTCATCGGAAGAAATTCGAGAAATTCATGGCGAGCCTTCCGAAGAGGAACGGCACTACAAAGCCACATCCATCCAGCTACTCAACCAGCAGCTCGCCGACCCGCTGAGCGCGCAACATGACTCGGTCCTGGCGACGCTGCTGGTATTGTGCCTGTTCCACGTTAGCGACAGCGGCTTCTCCAAATTCCGCACGCAGCTCGAAGGCGTCAAGCGGCTGCTGAGCCTGCGCGAGCAGCGGACCAGCTTCACGGCGTGGATCGAAATGTTCTTTACGTGGTTCGACGTCATGACGTCGACGGTCAACGACCGCGAGACCCAAGTCCGCGACGACCTGCTCGACGCCATCACCGAGTCGAGCAGCCTGGGCGCGCTGGAGCACCTCATCGGCTGCGACGGGCGGCTGTTCAGAATCATCGCGCGGCTTGGCCGCCTCAACCTCCTGAGTCAGAATCGCCCCGTCAGCCCGCGCTTGAACACGCCCAGCGATACCACTACCAGCCAGCTTGATGGCAACGGGTGGGCTCCTCCTCCCCCCCATCCTCACATGCCCAACAACACCACTCCCTCAGACGCACTCCACGACCACCGCCACGAGTTCTGGGCCGAATGGCGCGAGATCCGCCAGCACCTACAACAATGGGAACTAGAGCCCATACACGGCGCAGCAGCAGCAGCAGCAGCACCTCCCTGCTCAGCCAGCTTGTCGACCCTCTCCACCTCGCCACACCACCACGACGTTCTGCACCTCTCCGAATCCTTCCGCTACGCAGCGCTGCTCTACATCGAGCGCCTCGCGCACCCCTCGCTCGCCAGCGCCTCGCTCAACTTCCAGAACCTCGTCGCCCAAGCCCTCTTCCACGTCTCGTACATGTCGCCGCGCAGCCCCGTGCAGAAATTCCTGCTGTGGCCGCTCTTCATCACCGGCACTGAGTGCGTCGATCCCGGGCACCGCGCCATGGTGCGCGCCGAGTGCGTCGCCATTATGCGCAGGTCTGGCTTTTGGAATAATTTGCGCGGGCTTGAGGTTTTGGAGCGTGTATGGAGTCGGGAGGATGGCGATGGCGATGGTGACGGTGCAGCTGGCGTCGCGCATGATGCCGGTGGCAGGAGGGCAGCAGCGGCGGCTGGGCTGTTGGTGCCATGTCAGGTCGAAGGCGCGGAAGGCTGGGATAGACAGGCTTTTCGCTGGCGTAGGGCCATGGAGCGCACGGATGGCGAGTATATGCTTGTTTAAGAGATCTTTCCCCACGCATCGCATCGCGAACGCACTCACGCTCTTCTTCTTGCCTGGTCGTACGACACAGACACAAACGAACGGCTGTAGGAAATGTAGGGACATGACGGAAAAGGATCAGGACATGGATGGGGGCGTCACTCACGGTCGATAGATGAGTCGCACAGACAGACAGACAGACAGACAGACGTATGCATGATGGCGCTGTGCTGTCAATCAACTCACTGTATTATACCTGCAACCGCACTCCCAACTCGTTCAACGAGACGTCCCTCTTCCACCTCCGCTGTCTTCCCCTTCTCCATCCTCCTTCCCACCATCTCATCTCGCCGGACAATCCTCTTCTCTTCCTCCACTTCACCGCCACAACGGCAAGCAAGCACCAGCTTGGCAGTAGCGTGCGCTCAGGCTGGCTACTTGGTGTGTAGCCATCCAGCCAGCCAGCCATCCAGCCAGCCAGCTAGCTAGCTAATTCCCGAACACACCGCCACCGTCGCTCGCTCTACACGAGCGAAAAGGCGAAAGGGACAGTGCAGTAGTTTCATGCGACAGGACGGCAGGGCGAATAAAAGAACGACGGGAGATCAAAAGTGGAGGTTTGGATCAGATAGGTACATAGGCAGGTTAGAGTAGTCCATGGAAGCGCAAAAGACGGCCAGGGAGAAGGAAGGCGACACCTACCATCGCAAGGAGCTAGGAGCTAGGTAGGTAGGTAAGTAGGTAGGTAAGTAGGTGGCCAAAATACATGCACTCATGCATGCGCTTGTCCGTTTTTTGTCCGGTCGTCAATGCAGACGAAGTGGACAGACGACGGAGGTCAAATTTACAAGGGAGATATTGAGCCATCGACTCCTGTGGTCTTTCCTCGCGCCCGACAATCACCATGGCATAGATTTTGCCATGATGGTGACGCGCCAGGTAATCGAGGATCAGAGAAGTCTACGGACGAATGGAATAGATTCACTTTGGGAGTGATGTAGTTTGTGGTAGTAGTAGTAGTAGTCATAGTAGTAGTAGCCGGCTCAGACGGTGGTAGGCAGTGCAGCAGCGGGCGCACATCATGTGGCCAAACGTCGCTGCGTCGCTGCAAGGATGCATGGATGCATGTATGTAGCCCAGCCTAGTCCGTCCGCCCGTCCGTCCGTCCACCCGTCTCTCCTACCGTACCTATGCAACGACGGCCTGCTGGCCGGCCAGCATGCCTGCGGGCTAGGTGGTTCATGCCGCGGATACCCGCCGCGTCGCTTGCGTTTGCGATGATTGGAGGGAGCGGCTGTTGGCGGCGTGATCAACTAGTTGGCGTGAAGCTGACTCGGTGAGAAGAGAGGGGGACAGACAGAGGTGGGGAAAGGGAGAGGGAGAGGGAGGCGAAGAGGTGGAGATGGCGGGTAGCGGAACGGGATGGGATGAGTGGGAAGAAAGCGGCGCGCTGGCTGCTGCTGCTTTGCTTTGCGAGCGTCTCTGTCTCTCTTTTTCTCTACCACTTCATCGCGCTACGACGACTACTACGGCCAGCCGTCTGTCTCACTCCATCTCTGCATACTGTCGCGCTGTTGGTTGGCTGGCTGACTGGCTAGGGAGATTGAGGCGAGATGAGATGATACCTTTCTTTCTGCCCGTCCATTAGTCTATCTCTCTATCAGTGTCGACTCACTAGCTCTTGGGTAGTAGCAGTTTCAACCTCTGCTCTGCTTGATACAACCCTCCACCGCATTCCACACACACTGTTCCTGTAGCGCGAACGGCTGACGGTCAGCTGTCAGCTCGCTGGCTGGCTAGCTCGTTCGCGAACGCACGCAGTGACAGGGGGAGGAAGGACCGTGGTGGAGGGAGGGAGACCAAGACAGACAGAGAGGGAGGGAGAGCCCAGAATGGACCACCTCTGCCTCCGTCCCTGTCTTCCTCCCTCCTTCCCTCCATCCATACATCCATCCATCATGCCATGAAATATTCTCTGTGCTGCTGGCATCCCACACAAAGATACACGCACCCAGCACACACTCGTCTCCCGCTCCCACCACCACAACTGCAACCCACCACTACTGGGGCTTACTCTCCAAAAGCAAATTGACGTCGTTATCCAGACGTTCCTGGGTCGTCTTGAAGATGCGCGGGATGCCCGTCTGCTCAAATGGCGCGTCGTCACGCACCATTTTGGCCAGGCCCTTGGCCGTCAGGCAGATGAGCGGCATGCCGTGCCCGTTGAAGCCGCCCATGATGAACTGATTGGGCTTGCCCGGCACGGCGCCGATGTGCGGCATTAGGTCCGTCGTGCACTGTGGCGCCGGCGTTAGTATTCCGAGTTCTTGGGGATGGGTAGGGGGGTTGGGCAAGGGGAAGGGGAAAGAGGGAAAAGGACACAAACCCCCATGATGCCCGTCCACACGCAATCCAGCTTTGCTCCGCTGTCCTCCCACCCGCGGAAGCTGCGCTGCATATATCCATCAAAATGCTTGACGGCCGGTGCAATCAACGTCGCGTCGTCCGTCACGCCATACCAATGCTTCGGATCGTGCCAGAAATACGGCTTGGCGCCGCCAATCACGATACTGCCATCATTGCGGGTGATCTGGTAGTCGTAGATGCCCGGTGCGTACCGCAGACTGTACGTGTTGGGCAGAAAGGGCGCCGGCTGCTTGGTCGCCGCGATGCGGCTGCAGATGCCCTTGACGGGCACGATTCGGTCGCGGTACTGCGGCGCCAGAGACGCCGTGTACGCGTTGGTGGCGTACACGATTTTGCGCGCGCGGATGCTGCCGCGCGGCGTTGTGGCCGTCCAGTAACCGGCGCTGTCTTGCGTGGGTGAGATGGACAGGACGGGCGTGTGCGTTTGCAGGTTGACGCCGCGCGAGACGGCAAGCTGGAGGAGGTGCAGTACCAGCTTGTATGGCCTGTGGAGAGGTGAGCCCTGGACAAAGGGGGTACTTCAGGGGTAAATCGGGATAAGAAAATCACATACCAGACATGGCCGGCGGTAAAAGTAAAGGCGGCCTTGGCGGCCTTGACGCCGCTCACGTCTTCGGCCGTCTTGCCCTCGGCAAAGAAGACGTCGCGCACGCTGGGCACCTTGCGCCGTCGGAGCTCCATGAACTCGGCCTTGCACTTGGCGGCATGGTCGGCGTCGAGGCAAACGTCGACGGCACGCGTCAGCGTGAATTCGCAGTCAATCTGCTCCTTCTCGACCAACTCCTTGACGGCATAGACTTGGGAGGACTCGAACGCCGCCACTTCGTTGGCCGCTTCGGCTCCAAACAGCGCCGTGTATTTGGGCACTTGAAAGTAGACGTCGGGCTTGAGGTGGCCACCTGCGGAAACTGTTAGCTGTCTTGCCTATCTGTCTGTCTGGCTATCTGCGTTGATGGTGAGAGTGCAGATCCTCGTGTTCACTTGCCGTTTCGACCGGTGGCTCCAGAACACGCTTCGCGAGCTTCCAAGATGCATATCGACGGTGGAGATTGGTTCTCATCCAGCAGGTGATATGCCATTGCGGCTCCAGAGAAGCCGGCTCCGATGATCAAGACATCCGTCTCGGCTGGCAGGTCGGCAGTGCTGCGATGGCTATCGAGCTCGTGAAGCTCGGTACGCCAAAACGGTGTCGTGGGATTGGGGACTGGATACGGGTACGGCGCATGGTCTGGAGAAGCTGAAGATTCCGACGGCGCAAGAGTGTTGGAGACCTGCTCGAGGCGGTCACGGGCTCGTAGTATTTGGCTCATGATGCTATGATGTTGGGCTTGAATACAGAAACGGGGTGCTTGGACGAGAAACAAGTAAAGAGAGACAGTGTAGGTCTAAAATAAGACTGTACCATATGTTTGGATGCAATTGGTCAGTAGATGATCCGTACATGAGATGGTCCGACTCAGACAAGCCATACCCGACATCGGCGTTTGCAAGTTACGCAAATCTGCTTCCGTTTTGCCGCATTTTTAGGCGCAAGCTCTGCGAAATGGAGCGGCGAGAGGGTAGTCGTTCATTTCCTGGCCTCTTCGAGAGTTGCAATGCGGGGCTGTCACTGCAGCCCACATCGTATCAAGCCGGAAAACGGCGCGCGAGCTCGGAGAATCGCGACAAGGGGCCTGTCGATAGGGTCCCTTGACTGATTGAGTAAGGAGCTATGGCCATTTCCTTGGAGCTCTCCCGGTGTCACGGCGAGCATAGTGTCCACAAAATTGAAGGTCAATTGGTGAAGAGCAAAAGAAGAATTAGCAGCTTGCGTCGTCGCGATATACGCTGGCCTGCGTCCGCTCTAAACCCAATCAGGTAGTATAAGCGAATACTGGTCCGCTTGCTAGCTAGTGTTTATCTCATAAGTTAGACCCTCTTTATTCCGGTTTGCGCTATCTAAATTAGGACTAGTAAGTAGCGCTTAGATCCCTAAAGACCCTAAGAACTAATTATATTATGTATAGTATAAACCTTAAAGAGGGTCTAAGAGTAACTTAGCCTATTTTATATAAGAGATATCTTTAATGCTGTAATAACTTTATTTAAAGCTATATATTACGTACCTAATAATATTAGATTACCTTAAGACTACCCGTAATTAAAAGCCCTATTTTATTAATATATAGGAATGTATCTAAGCACTCCTATCTCTTAATATTATTATTAAGATGCTAATAGTGCTCTACCTCTATTAAGCCCCCTTACTAAAATTAAGACTAGCCCCCTTAAACACATAGAGTAGTACCTTAAGATGCTAGGAGAATCGTATACGAACTAGATAATAAACCCTAATCATAATAATACGGATAATAACTCTAATAGTAAAGAGGAGGGTGATAATAGTTCTAATAAGGAGTTTAATAAGGATAACGTAGAGGATATTTTAGAGGATAGATTATAAGATAGACTAGAATTAAGTCTAGTAGATAAAGACGTATGGGACTATAATAAAGCCTATAATAGGGACGATATCTAGTTAAATAAAAATATTAGGAGGAAGGATAAGCTTCTTAAAGTAGTAGAAGTAATAAAGCATTACCGCCTTAGTTTTAAGTAGTTACTTACGGCTTAGGTATCTAATAATATTAAAGTAGGCTATAGGCGTTACGCCTTACTATTATAGTAATAGAGTGTATTACGCGCTACCTTAAATCGTCTAGTATTCTAAGACTATACTCTAGACTCCTTTAAGTATAAGCTTAATTACCTTATCTATAGCCGTAGCCTATATTTTAATAAGATTAACCTTAATATAGAGTATAGAGAAATTACATCTCTTAACTTAGCTAGTGCTTATGCTATAATCTAGAGTAAGGTACCTACTTAGTATAATATGCTTTTAAGAGTTCTTTAGAACTACTAGAGCTATTAGGAGAGTTATATAAAGGTAAGAGTATCCTAGAGTATAGTAGAGCGTAGTAAATAGAAAAGACGTAAGTAGATATTTATGATTATAAGTATAGTATACTATAGACGGTATAGATAGAGGTTAAACTTCCTCTTAATAGCGCTTAGTATATATCTTCTTAGGTCTAGAATAAAGCGGTAAGTTATCTAAGTCCTTTACGGCCTTAGCGTTAGTCTATCATATTATATATTAAAAAGGGCCTTAGATTAGGTTACTCTATATAGTAAGGTAATAATATCTATAGACCCTATAGACTATAGAAACCCTATAGACCCTATATACCCTACATACCCTATAAACCCTACATACCCTATAAACCCTATAAACCCTAAGAGCTAACTAAAAATTAGGATAAAATAACTTCCTACTAATAATTTAAGCAGGACTACCTAAAGTAGCTTATAAAATCCCTTTAGATTATCATTATATATGATAATTTTAACTACTAAGACTTAAAGTGTGATGAGGTTCTTAGTAACATAATAAAAATGCGCTTAAAGATAATAGCCGCCATTATTAATTATCTATACATACTAGATGATGGATTATACTAGGATATATATAATCTATCCATCCCCCTTAACCTTAAAGATATTCTTAAATCCCCTACTATATTTAGTAGAGAGGGAAACGGACTAGGCCTCATATTAACTAGGTTCCTAATTATTAATACGGTGTAAAGGATCTACGGGTTAGGTATTAAGAAGGTATATAGGAATAACATAGATAGTATCCTCCTAACCGTACTAGAGGTTAAGCGCCTATAGCCCTATAAGATAGACTTTATATAGCTTAGAATAATTAACTATAATAAAGGGTTAATTACTAGGACCTATAGGGTATATAAGAATATCTTCCTACGGTAGCTAGGACTTAAGAACTCCCTAGGTAAACTAAATAACTTCACTAAGTAACTATACCTTATATATAGTAATTAGCTTACCGCGTAATATATTTAAGCTATTAAAGGTAAGTAGGAGGCCGTAATATAGGCGTATAATAAGTATAGATAGCTACTTAGTATATCATCTTAGTTCTATGTATAGATGAATCTTATTAATACTATTATTCGTATATATTAGGGGCTAGAGGGTAAATAGGGAGTAGAGGATATATATACCCTCTAGAGTAATATCCTTACCTATAACCGTAGTTAAACTAATAGAAGTAATACTAAATACTACTAAATATAGCCCCTATTTACGTAAAGCTTTACGTCCTATATAGTTACTCTCTTATATACCGCTATGTAGCGTAAAGGGTATCTTCTTAAAGGGAAGAAATTCTAGATACTAGAGTTCATATCTAGTATTATTAGTATTATAATACCTAATTAACTCCTTAAGCTCATTAAAGATGTGTAGCTTACTACCTTTATAGAGTAAGTATAGAGTAGTACTAATGACTAAGGACGTCCTATCTAGGATATTAGATTCTACACTATGTGTTAACTACTATAAGAGATTAAGATTTTCCTTAGTATATACTATACTATTAAGTATAGTAATATTAGCCTCCTATAATATCTTATCGACCCTTTAATTATCCTATTCTTTAGTTCTAGGCAGTATAGATACGGGAAAGAGATGTTATACTTCTACTAGAATCTATTAAATATTAATACCCCTAAGCTCTAAGATGCGATCCTCTTATCTAGGCTTATTAACTAGCTTAGAAGAGCTAATACCTTTAAGCTAATTAACCTTATATTAGAACACCTTAACGCTAATATAAAGCTTAAGATAAGGAACTTTAAAAATTCTACCTATAATAAGGAGGAGACACTTAATTAAATCTATCTATTAAACATATAGGTCTAATCACTATGCTTATAGCTTAAAGGAGCTTTTAGTAAAGAGATATCCGGTTACTATATAAGGAAATTAGCGCTCTATAACATGTTTAATCTCATAAAATCTCTCTACTCTTTCTATCTTATTTAGTAAAGGAGCTACCTAGACCTAGTTAGTAAGAAACCCTTTAATTCTAAGGATATTTAGATAGCCGGCTTAATGTATCTTAACTAATAAGTTAAGTAATTTAATAAGCTCTATATAAGATAAGGTAAGTATTATACTTAAATTATATATCCTATACTACTATAATAGGGTGTAGATATAGGAGGATTTAAAGAGTTTATTAATAATAGTAATATACGCCTAGATAAGATTAAGATTAAGGGATTTATTAATAATAGTAATAAATAGCTTAATATAATTAATAATCTAGTAATTAACTTACTTACTATACTAAATAAGGAATAGGAATAGTAGAAAGCTAGGGTCCCTATAAACCCTCATAACCCTATAAATCCTAAAGACCCTATTAACCCTACTAACTAATCTTATAAAGGCTATATTATAATGTACCTATAGATAGGTAGACTAAAGTGCTAGAGACTCCGTCCCGCTTCATCTAGTACTAATAAATTAACCTTAATTAACGATCTAGTACTCTAGTATATTTAAAACTTATCTCTTATCCTATTTCTTAACTTTACTTATCTCTTTATCTTCTAATACTATAACTAACCCTACTCCTATCCCCTTTCTAGTAAATGCTATAAAACTATATAAGATGCCGCTTATCCTAGATTAAGACTTTATTCCTTAATTTATTATTAAACTCTAAAATAGGCCGGCTAAGGTTTTTCCCTAGTTCTATTAGGTCGTCTATACCGTTAGTATTCTAATATAAGGCCTTAGTTAGAGTATTCGTAACGTCTAAGCTATCTATATCGTAATTAAGCGCGCTAGTAGAACTCTAGATCATACGCTATTCATGATTAAATACTCTTCTCTTCTAATAGGTTAGATGTTGCGTTCTATCCGCGAGCTTTAAATGTATATAGTTACTATAGCTAGCTAATAGCACCCCCTTATCCTCTAATTATTTAACTAAACAGCCTATTTTTATTTCTACGCCTTATATCTTATAATTAAGGCTATCCTACATTAGACCTATTAGTAATACCTAGGGATACTACCCTATACTATTATTAAGGACCTAGAAAACCTAGGTTACCTTTTTAGTAGGGATTATACGAACTATAGGATGGCTAGTAGGGCGTATATATAGCTAGATAATAGGCTAGGGGCTCCCTAGGATAATAGTAATAGAAGCGACTCCTATTAGATAGGATCTAGGCTACTAATTAGTAATTATATAGAGAACTAAGTTAGGGTAATTATTATTAGTAGTAGTATTATTAAGGAGGAGGATGACGACGATAACGATAATAATAATAATAACGACGATAATAACGATAACGACGATAACGATAATAACGACGATAACGACGATAACGACGATAACGATAATAACGACGATAACGACGATAACGACGATAACGACGATAACGATAATAACGACGATAATAACGATGACGGCGATAACGGCGATAGTAAGAATAAAAATAATAATAATAGTAAGAATAAGGAGTTTCGGACTTCTATCCCTATTACTAGGCCGGTATAGGTAGTAGGCTTAGTCTCTTTTCCTATATTATTTAGAGTAGCGTTTAGGGGATAAAGTACGATAAGAGTATTATAGAAGATTAATCATTTAAATAATATAAGTAGATTAACTACCTAAGGTGTCTACTAGATAAGATAATATAGGAGTAATAACTCTACTTACATAGTAGTATTATTAAAGAGATAAGGGAAAAAGGGATTACTTAGAAGGGTAGGGTAGATGTCCGTTTTAAGGATAGTAGGTTAAGAGGTTTATCTAATAGGATTATAAAGCGAATATCCGGTCTAATAATAATATAGCTAAGATAGCTAATAAGCACCTTATAATTCTTAGAGTAAGACTTAATACTATCTCTTAGGCCTTATAAGATGTAAGCGGCCGTAATATACCTATCCTAGATAGCCTAGGCAACCTAATTAACTCTTTTAACCCTAGGATCTAGTTAGGGCTTATAGGATCTATTACGTAAATAGTATAAATAGTACTAGTTATATATAACGCGATCTCCTCCCTTTTCGCCGTTTAACTAGCTATAAAGCTAACCTCTTAATTAACTTAGGCGATCCTATTATCTTAATTAACCCTATTAACCCTAAGATTTAATTAGGGCACTTAGGATCTAATACGCCGGCTATATATAACGAAACCCCCCCTTCTATTTACTATTTAATCGGTTATAGAGCTATTCTCTTTAGTAACTTAGGCTACCCTATAAACTTAACTAACTCTAGGAACCCTATTAACCCTATTAACCCTAGGAGCTAAATAGAACCTATAGGATTTAATATATAAGTAGTATAAACGACGCTAGCTACTATAAATAGCTTATATAGCGTAAGCTATGTTATAAGATAGGACTTAGATTATAGCTACTAGAAATATAATTATAATAGGACGTATAGTACTTTATAGTATAAAAAAAAACCGGAGAGGAGAGAGAAAAAAAAACTATAGGCGTCCTAACCTAGTACCTAAACTAAATAATACTAAACCTAAACACTAAATAACTAGACTAACACCCTAACTAACTAGCTATACCGTAATACTAGACCCTCCCGCTTCTAGTAGTAGACTACTAGGGGGCCCCTTAGGCTTAAGGGGACGATAACTAGAATATAGGGGTAGAGACTACTTCCGCTTATATAGTACTAACTCCTTCTTCTAGTAGACTAGAGGATACTTCTAGATTTTATTATAGTAGCGCGCGTAAGCTTTACTAGCCTTACTAATCTTATTAATAGCCTCCTACTAGTAAACCTAACATTTATAGCTAGCGTCTTAGTAGGGCTAGCACTAGGTATTACTAAGTCTCTCTATACCCGCCTAAGTCTCTATAATATAGGAGATGTAGCTAACCTAGTACTAATAGTTAGTAACCGTCCTATTACCCTATACCTCCTATTACTTAGACTTAGGGGTCTCTAAGGTAGCTAAGCTAGCTAACTACTATATATTATAGTCCTAGGTAGTATAGAGCCCTATAACCTAACTAGGCTAAAAGAAGTTAAAGGGGTAGTAGGCTTAGCTATAGGTAATTTACTAGTAGGTAAGCTCCGCTAACTACTCCCTAATATTATCCCTAGCTGTTAGGCTAGTAGGAGCTAGAGTATTATCATTCCTATAGTATGTTAGTCTTTCTATACCTATATCCTAGATGGTTTATACTTACTTAGTAGCTATAGCTACTAGTAAGGCCCTAAGGGTAAGAGGTAGAAGTAATACTAATAGGGTTCTATACTATATCTATTAGCATCACTATTAAATAACACTATAGTATATAGACCTACGGTGACGGGGTTAGTAGTAGTAGTAAGTAAGGGCTAGGGGGGGGGAGGAGTAGGGGTAGAAAGGGGTAGGGCAAGCATAGTAGTAGGGGGGGTAGTAGGGAGCCACTATCTAAGGTTAGTTTTTAAGGTGTTTAAGTCCCTAGAGTTAGACTAATTACTTATATAGAGGGCGACGATAGCGGTATAGGCGGTAAGGGTAAGCGCGAGTATAGGGGGGGTAGTAGGGAGCTACTATCTAAGGTTAGTCTTTAAGGTATTTAAGTCCCTAGAGTTAGACTAATTACTTATACGGAGGGTAATAATAGTAGTACGGGTAGTAAGGGTAAGCATGAGCGTAGGGGGGGTAGTAGGGAGCTACTATCTAAGGTTAGTCTTTAAGGTGTTTAAGTCCCTAGAGTTAGACTAATTACTTATATAGAGGGTGATAGCGGCGTAGGTAGTAAGAGTAAGCGTAGGGGGGGTAGTAGAGAGCTACTATATAAGGTTAGTCTTAAGGTATTTAAGTTCCTAGAGTTAGACTAATTACTTATACAGATAATAGCGGTAATAGTAAACTACTAAACTATAGTAGTAGTAGCGATAACGGCTACTACTATTACTACTACTACTTACTAGGCAGTATAGGTAGGCTACTTATACTAGAGGTTAGTCTATATATAAGGTAGTAGAGTTTAGTTTAGCTTACGGTAAGTAGGTAGGTAACGATATAAGTAAGGCTATATTTTACTACTACTACTACTATAGTAGTAGTAGCCTATTATAATATGGTTTAGTAAGTTAAACTAAATCTCTAAATAGTCTATACGTACGTAATAATAGGCGGGTATATATAGCTAGACCTAAGCTAACCTTAGTTAAAGCGGCTAATAAGATAAGGAATATCCTCCTTACTAACCTAACTAAAGTTAGTAGAGGTAGTAGGCCGGGGCTATATACTACTATAATAGAATAAGAGTACTCTATTATATTAGGCCGAAGCCCGTAGGAGAGGGGGGAGGGTAAGGTAGGTAAGGTATATATAGTATAAGGGGTAAGTAGAGCGGTAAGCGGGCATGTTATTATTATTATTATTATTATTAGTAGTAGTAGTGGTGGTAGTAGTAGAGGAGGATAAGGAAAGGTAATAGTTATAGAGGAGAGGTAGATAAGAGGTTATAGATAATAATATAATACTAGAGCACCTAGCCGTACGCCTACCCTCTAGTATGCCTACCCTCTAGTGCGCCTACCTATAGAGCTTAAGCTAATAATAAAGCATATAGACTCCCTTTAACTACATTTAAACTAATTAGCTACTAGGGTTCTTTAGGTTAAGTAGGCGCTTTAATTTACCCTCTAGGTTTATAGGCGTTTAGTAATAAAGTATATAGACCTTTAGCTATACTTAACTAATTAGCTAGTAGGGTTCTTTAAGTTAGGTAAGCGCTTTAATTAGCCCTTAGGGGTTATAGGCTTCTACGATCTTAGACCTTTACTAAACTATCTACTAATAATACTAAATCTTACGCCGGACCTACTTAGGCTATTCTACTTAGTAGTATCTACTATATCTTGCCCTCTCTATTAGAGTACGTAAACGCCTAGATACCCTTAATTTTAGTAAGAATCCTACTACTAGCCGTAAGGACCGCGGCTCTAAATTTAGTAGTTCCTATTCTAATAATAGATGCCGCCTCCGCGGCGTATAAGTTATAGGAGTACTAGGTCTTAAACTATTTAGTAGATAAACCTATAGCCTTAGCATACTTAGTATATAGGGCTCCTAACTACCCCCTCTTAGCCTCTACTTTAGTGTTCCTCTTAATCCTACTAGCCTACTACCTTATTATTTCCGGCCTACTTTCTCTAACGGTATAGGAGAGTTAATAACCTAGGCATCTTAGACATCTCCTAATTATATCTCTAGTACTTATTATAAATTAGTAACCTTAACCTATCCTATAACCTCTAATTATATCTCTAGTATATACTATAATTTAGAGATATTAGAAAGTAAGGCCCCCTCTCCTATTTATAAATCTAGTACTAGGACTCGCTACTACTACTACTACTACTATTATTAGTCCTCTCTTACTTAAATAAGGAGCTATAGAGAACTAGGCGGCGTTCTATATATCCGTATAAGGTTTCGCTTAGTAATAACGTAAGAGAGTTAGTTATTATAGGCGTAAATACGCGCCTAATACATCTTATACTCTAATAGATTCCCTATCTTATAGGTTCCTTTACTCCCTAGGGTTAATTAAGTCCCTAGGGTTAATTAAGTCTCTAGGGTTAATTAAGTCCCTAGGGTTAATTAAGTCTCTTAAGCTGCCTACTTAGCCTACTTCTTCTCCTTACTCTTTCTCTTCTTCTCTTATCTAGCCTTTTCTACCTACTCTTCTATATATTAGATGACTAGTCCTTTAAGGTACTTAAGTAGTTACTAACCTATCGTCTCTAGATGCTTCTACTCCTTTAATAATAGGACCTCCTTACATAAAGCATCTAGTATTAATGATTCCTAGAACTCTATACTCTTACGCCTACTAAAAAAATATACTATTTACTAGCGCTAGGCGTCCCTTATAATTAGCGCTAGTATTAACTAGAATTACCTTATATACCTACTATACTTCTCTTCTATAACCTCTAATAACTACTTATTAATAGACTCTAAGGTAAACCCTAGCCTATACCCTACTTTTAGACACCTTAGCTTCTTTAGCCGTAGTAGGGCTAGTATAAAGATTAGGAATAGTACTAGATTATAGTAACTATAGTAGTATTTAACTAGTATAGGAGGTAGTCTAGCACCATACGGTAATTTATTCTCTCTAAGATACTCTAGGAATACTCTCTAGTAGCATCCGTTAATTATATCTTTCTAAACCTTATCTAGTTCCCTCCGGTTTACTATATCCCGTTTAGTCTATAATAGGACTCTAGATAAGTTAGTCCTAACTAGAGTACTAGATATAGTAGCTAACTACTAGGATGAGTTATCTATAGTATTACTAGTAGGATTACTTAACTATATAACTTATCTTAACTCTCTCTATACCTACTAGGTCATGTTCCTAGTCCCTTTTAGATATCCTAGTAATAGGACCGGAGCCTTTTTTAGAGACCTTATATCCTCTTTTAGCTAATCCTGGCCCTAGTTATTAAAGGCCTAGTATAGAAGAAGCATAATGCCTTAGCTTATTTATCTAAAGCTATATCTACTATAACTAAGTTACTACTAGATATCTCTAAGAGATTATTTAGGTAGGAAGTCCTATATAATAATACACTCTACATCTAGGATATTAATACCTATTCTAAGAGAGGTTATTACTACTATAATGTATATAGCTAAGTCCGGCTTATAGAACTCCTTATATTAATCGTCCTTATCGAATTCCGTAACCTATAATGTAAACTTACTAATAACGTTTATTATGCATCTACCTTTCCTATTATAACCCTAACTATATTATTTATTAGTAGTATAGTCCTTTATCTTAGTAATAAGGATAGATTAAAGGTAAGTTACTATATTCTAGACTATCCTAATACTATTAATAAAAATAATCGTCTTTAGTATCTACTTAGGGGTACTTATCTATATAGAGGTGCTAATACTTATATCTAGTATGAAGTAGAGCCCCTTAAATGATCCTTTCTAGCCTCTTAGGATTAGATATACGTAGATAGAGATATTAGGGTGATTAATTAATATGTAAATTACCTACGTCTAGCCTAGCTATAGCCCTTTATTTAGGAACCTAGTATCTCTTTTAACAGCCTGCTTAGTCTTATTATCTATTATGGCTAAATAAGTAAACTAGATAGTCTCTAGGCTAAGGAAACTATGTAGCTCCTTTAAAGTAGTAAAGTATAGCTAGAAACCTGCCTACTACTTAATAAGATGACACTTATTAATAGTAAGCATGCTAATCTTAGTCTTAATAGACCGTAACGCTATATAGACCTCCTCTTCTACCGCCTACTTAGGCCTAAAGAGGATATAAGTATATTTCCCTACTTAGACCTCTACTAAGAGTCTTAGGTTCTCTACTTTACTCTCTAAATTAATAAGATAGGGCCTATATCTACTTAATCTTCTAATATTAGCCTACTATTTATTACCTAGTTTACTAAGTAGGATAATCTAAATAGTTACCTAGCCGGTTAAGATAGTATATATATATAAGATGAGGCTTTTCCTAAATCTAGTCTAAGTAATTAGAATCGTATAACCTTTCCTAAAGATTAACCTCTATAAGGTATAAATCTACTCCTAATATAGCTAGAGGTTTACCCTAGGCTTTATCTTATTAAGGATTCTTATAAGATAGAGTTATAATGTTACTTCTTAGAACTCTATATTATCTAAGTAACGTGCTAGGCTAATAACGTCTTTTAGGGCCTATAGCCTTATTTATAGAATCTAACTAAAATAACGCGTAAGGTCATGCTCTACTTTAGATATAGTCTTAAACTAGGGCTCTAGGATAGTTATTTAGGTTAAAAGATTATCCCCTAACTATAATACCTTATTACTAATACTAGATCTAAAACTTAATGTAAGGTTAGAGCCTATACTAGATTATATATGAAGTTAATTATGTTAGCCCTTAGGCGTAGATTTTAGGGTGCGCGGTATATAACTACTACTATATTAGCTATTAAGAGCGGCTATCTATTTTAGTAGTTTAGGTTATAGTTCCTTCTACCTATATACTTATACCTAAGATCGCTTACCCCTATAATTACCTACTATTAGCTCTTAGGGTTCCTTAAGTTTATAGGGTTCCTTAAATTTATAGGGTTCCTTAAGTTTATAGGGTTTCTAGGGTCTACTAATATAGACTTAGCTATATATATTTAGTATATACTTTAGAAAGGTAAGCACTTTAATATCTATAATATAACTAGTACTAATACTAATATTTATAATATCCTAGTAAACTTTTATAATGCCCTTACGTCTTTAATTTAACGTCTCTTAAAATTCTAACCGCTAGTTATATACTATAACTAACTAAATAGGATGTATAGATACTACCTAGAAACCTACTAAAACTTAGCCTAAGTCGTCCTCTTTTAACATAATAGGATTTAGAATCTAAAGATAAAATAGTATATATATAATTTAATAGGGGTTTATGTTATTATTATTAGATTATACCTTTAATCCGGAGGAGGGTCGCCCTATATACTTTAGGGGGGCATAACTTTTAATACTTTAATATAAATTAACATGAACTCTTAAGACTATATAGCTAAAATAGATATTCTATAAAAGTATAAGCTTTAAAGAATGCAGGAAAGTGTAAAGTAAGGTAGTATAATAATGCATTATAGAGTTATAGTATAGTAAATTCTAGCCTCCTAAAACCTTATATATAAATAAGTTTAAGTTACTCTTAGACGTATTACTAAGGGTGCTACCTTATATGGGTGCTAGCTAGATATAGCTTAGATTAAGCCTTAACACTCTAGAGGCCCTAGGGTTATTTAGTAATCACAACGCCCGAAGCGACACCCGTCTGATTCATGAGATAAGCTGGTGTCCAACTCGCAACCCGCATCAAAACATTCGGTTTGCCTATGACGTTGCCGCTATTATTTTCTCCGCCATCTCTACTGGTGTCTCTGCCATCACGTCCATCTCTCCAAAAATTTCTGTGCAAGGCTCTTTTTCCCAAATGCTGGTGTAAGCGCCCTTGAATCTGGATCATCCGTCAGTGGCAGCTGCAAAAGTAGTCCAAGGTCTTCTCACCCCACTGTCCTTGCAGCAGAGACGTCCCACATGTGTGCGGCCGCGAACCACTTCTCTCCCTCACCTAGCATCTTCAATGCCGGCTCATAGGCTTTGGGATCCGGCTTGCCAATTCCGCTCTGATCGCAGCTGAGGAGATTGGCCTCTGGCAACTCCAATCCCGCCGCTTTGAAATAGCCCCCCACTCTGCGCTTGTCTCCAGCGGTCAAAGCCCAAACCTCGAACCCCGCGTCCCTTAGCTTCTTGAAAGTTTCGTGGATACCGGGGCGCATTTCCAATCGGTCGTACGCGTCCATGAGCACCTGGAGATCAGCGTCTGTCGCAAACTTGCGCGGCTCGGGAATGCCGGCCTGGTAGAGCATGCGGTAAAACAATGCGCCTTGGACGTCGGAAAACACCTTGTAGCGGCCGCTGAGGGAGAGGTAGGTGTACTCGCGCTCTGCAGCTTCCATCCATGCGAATGCGAATAGCTGGGGCTTGATGCCATACTCGACGAAGCGGGGGCCCAGGTGCGAAGCAATGGCATCAAACCAGACCTGGTACGAGACGCAAGTGCCGACGACGTCGAAAACGACGTGCTTCTTGGTTGTTCCAGCCATTGGGATCGTAGAATATCCTTTGGCCGATTGATGGGGTTTCGAGGTGCTCGTATCGCTGGAGCCGAAAGAATTGAAAGTTGGAGTGTCACTAAAGTCGAGAGATTGAAATCACAGTCATGGTCTCTGACATATCCGACATCGCTGCAAGCTTGCAGCTCCATTTCGTGTCCACCTTTCGAGATGCAAGCTTCCCCTCACCTCTGTCCATTTCTGAAGCTCTTTCCGCACTTTGGATGCGTGTCGCTCATGTCCGGCGGCTCGCTTGCTCGGCACGTCGTCGTCCGATTGACAAGACAAGGATTCGGTCGCAGATAAGGTTTACCGACACCTCGCGTCCGCAGGCAAAGTGATGATTTTCGAAGAAAAGGTGCGAGTCTGGAGAACAGGCGAACTGACTGTTTGCGAGATCCAAAGCATCCGATAAGGCGAATGGCCTCTGGATGGTGGTTTTCTGTCGAGGTCAGAAGGCTAGCTGCATCAACCTTGGAAGCTTAACCAGGCAAAAATCAAAAATAAGCAGATCGTAAAAATAGTAGATGAATGCCCATGTCCCTCAGCGTTCGTGGTCTCGCCAGCTTGGTTCTCCTTAACACCACTCCCATTGAAATTTGTTCAGTGAGAAGCTGTCATTTGCATCAGAAATGGCACAACCCGGTGCTACGGGGTTCAAAGCTCCACTTCCAACTCACCAAAATGTTTCAGCGGACCTTGAGATCAAGGATGTGGCTGTCGAGACCTCGCAAGTCATGTCGGACTCTGGCGTTGGCTCCGTGCAGCCGTTCCAAGAGGTTGGCTATGCGCGGTCGTTGAAGAGGAGACAGATCATGATGATGGCTTTTGGTAGGGTCCACAGTCAGCCTTCTACACAGCTTTCTGACAAGCGATTCTAGGCGCTGGTATTGGCACGGGCTTGTGGGTTGGCACAGGTAGCGCCTTGGCCAAAGGTGAGAACCGGATCCACGTTGAAGTATTGGGAAAATGCTGACCGAGAAAAGCTGGGCCCGGCGGAATCGCCGTGTCGTATACGATCATGGCGTGAGTCAGGTCCCAAACAATTTCGCAACGGATGACTAATAGCGGCGAAGATGGATCGTGTACCTCATGTACATGTCTATTGGTGAAATGACTGCATACAAACCTGTACACGGTGGCTTTACCCGTCAAGCCGGTGATTACGTCGATCCAGCTCTTGGATTCGCCATTGGAATCAATTTCTGGTTCAACGTGAGTCTAAATCCTGTAGCTTGGTGAATGATTGACCGACCAATTTGTAGTGGGTGATGATTATCCCTGCTGAGGTATAGCAGCTTCTTCCGTCATTTTGAGCAATTACTGACCATTCTCCAGATCACCGCCTGCATTTCCGTCTTACACTATTGGGAAACTTCATACAAGGTTGGGATAGCAGTATGGATCACCATCTTCCTGGTAATCATCGCCTTCATCAACATCTGGCCTGTTAAGCTCTACGGCGAGGTCGAATTTTGGTTCTCGTTCCTCAAGTGTCTTGCCCTTGTTGCCATTATCTTCTTCATGGTAGTCATGACAAGCGGTGGCATCAATGCCACGGGCGGACCCATTGAATTTAGGTATTGGAAGAATCCAGGAGCGTTCGTGAATGGAATCAAAGGAATTGCGACGGCGTTTGTGCAAGCCGGATTCTCGTTCGGTGGAGGTAGGACAGTGTCGTTTTGCGCTACCTGAGGGTACTACTGACCTTTTTGCAGGCGAGCACATTGCTGTCATGGCTGGTGAAGCAAACGACCCTCGCGAAACAGTCAAGAGATCTGTCAGACCGCTCTTCTGGAGAATGTTCACCTTTTTCGTCGTCAACATCTGTAAGTTAGTTCTGATCTATTCCAGAGCTACGCCACTGACTAGCAGTAGGGCTGGTGGGCATGTGTATCCCGTACAACGAGCCTAACCTGATCAACGCGTCTGGCACCATGGCCTCGCCCTTCGTCCTCGCTGTGAGACACTCTGACCTTTACGGACTTGCGCACGCTCTGAACGCTTTCATCCTTATCACTGTCATCTCGTGCGGTATTACTTCTGCGTATATTGCGTCCCGCACGCTCTGTGCACTGTCGGACTTGAACTGGATCCACCCTGTTTTTGGCAAGAAAGACAACCAGGGTCGGCCCTATGTGGCCATGGCAGTCAGCATGGTCCTTGGAGGTGGCTTGTGCTACTTGAACTGTAACAACACGGCTATTGAAGTCTACAACTGGTTCTCCTCTCTTGTAAGTCTTTCCTCTTACCTTTTACCTTGGAAGAGTGGATCGAAGCTGATCCACTTGCTAGGTCGGAATCAGCGGCTTTCTCCAGTGGGGAACCATCTACTGGATGCACATTCGGTTTCGCAAGGGACTCAAAGCCCAGGGCATCAGTGCAAAGTCGCTTCCATTTTACGACATGTTTGCGCCCTGGTCGCAGTACGTGGGACTTTTGGTCATCTTTTTAATCATGGCAGCCGAATTCTACCTCGCAATCTGGCCTTTCGATGCCAAGCCATCTGCAGAGAATTTCTTCGCGACCTACATCGCTGCACCTCTGTTCGTCATTGACTACTTCGCTTACAAATGGTGGTACAAGACGAAGATTATCAGACCGGAAGATATGGACTTTACTGAAGCCTTCCATTTCGATGAGATTGAGAGGCGCCAGCGCGAGGAAGAGGAGCGAAATCCAAAGCCGAAAACGAAGGGCGCCTTGGGATGGGCAAAAAGAGTTTGGCATGCGATTGTTGGTTGACGGAGGACGACTTGCTTGTCTCATATTGTCGGTTGTTCTTTGGCCTAGAAATCGGGTATATCCTCAGCAGTCTCGGTGTTTTTGCGTGGGGTTGACGCTTTCATTCTTGCTCTGGAAAAGTTGAGAAGCGTTGTTGGTTCCCACCAGCGATAATCGTCTGCGGCTTTCTATCCAATTGTAAAATACAATTCAAGCCATGACCAAAGTCCGAGCGGTTCGCTGTAATTGCTCGGACTCATCGAATCCTCAAACTCTTCATGCATAGCACGTGGTGCCTCGGCAGCAACCGTTTGCTGTGTCTAGAAATTGAGAGCGCCACAACGGACAAATGCGAGGTGATTCATCTAGCGAAGGGCAATTCGGGACGTTGTTCCAGGCATTGGTTTGCCCTGCGGGCAAGCTGAGACTCCATAGATGGTATCGAGGACCCATCCTGGAAATTTTCAGTGACCTTGGGAAGACCCCACTTCGTATTCATGGTGGCTGTTGGAACAAGCTTTCATGTTGTTAGTTGGGAGTGGAGTCTGTGGCTGATGAAATGTGACGTGTTCGGTAAACAGGCAGAGCCCTCGCTCCTCTGCCAGGAACGCTCGGAGCGGGCCGAGGACCTAGCTTTCACGTTTCGGCGCTGGCCTATCTCTTTGCTCTTATCTCGACTTTGTCTCTTCCTTTGTGCGGCGTTTTGCTCGTCGATGTTTTGATACCAGCATGGTTGTTGTTGTTGTTGTTGTTGTTGTTGTCGGAAGTCTCCGGGCGACGGAGAGGGGTTGGTAGACGCCTGCTCGCTTCGGCCTTGGGCGCAAAATAATCCACCAGCTGCGGAGCCCGGCACCCAAGCAATCTCAACACCAGCGACCCCAGAATCGGATAAATGGGTAAATCAATTCAAGCTCAAGACGATGGACCTAACGGCGGTGTCGCCATAGGCTCGCTTCGCCCGCCCATTGTCCCATCGTCCATTGTCTTGACGTGCTATCCAGGCCCGTCGATGTTGCTGCATCACAAACCTCTGCATGCCTTGCACGTTCGTCGATAAATGAATGGATCTACCGGCGCCGCGGTTACAGCCGGCCGGTACTCCGTGTCCAACCTCTTCCAAACACCCGCTCCCAGCAACTCATCAACGTCTCGGCCCCACAACAAGCAGACGGATGAAAGGACAGGACAAGATCCGGACCTGGCAGGACTGGTGGAAGCTTGGACTTCTGAAAGCGCCCATGAAAATCTGATATCCAAGCGAGCGGAAAAGGAGCGATATTCAGACGGCAGTGGCGGCAGTACCTGTCAGGCTGCCGGGGAGCCGCTCAGCATAGCACACGGCTTGTGTCCTTGGATGCAGCAGATCAGTTCCAGAAAGCCTCGTCGAAGCTTCTGTTGCATTTGGGCTTGGCCGAGCTGACGGTCTTGGGGGGGATGACGGCGCGCCGAACCACCTCCATTGGCACGGATGAACGCAACGTCGCTGGGCTGGTCTTGGGACAATGCCACTTGGTCCGACTGAAAACCCCCACCACTACACCCACAACCAGCACGCGGACACGCCATCAGCACTACCTCGAGACATGGCGGGGGATTGACCAGGGTCAAGTCCGAAATGATGGGCGCATGCCATCGGCTTTTCGCTGCCCGGATGCACGAGTCGGCTGGTGCATATGGAGGCGTCTGCATCCTTACAGGGTATCCAAAGTTAGAAATCCAATGCCCGCACCGAGCCCCAGGGACTGATATTCGATATACCATTGGCTGCCCATATCGGAGAAACCAGTCGACGCACAGAATAGAAAATGTGCATCTCGCAGCGGGGCCTTTGTTCGTTTTGCGCTCCTTGGCCTCTCATCCACTGATGGACTAAGCTGAAGATCCGGGCGACATGAACCGTGGTTGAGCCCCCACAGCGATACGAACAAGCTCGCCGCTCGATCGTCATAGAAATCGCCGACGTGGGACATTTTTGCGAAGTCGATTCGAACACGAAGGTCGCGGGCATGACCGCTGATTCCACCTAGTTCATGCAGGATCAATGTGCGCAAGGAACCGTGAGTGTGATGGACCAGCATGTTGCTTACAAAAATCCAGTTCAGCAGAATGCTGAAGAATTTATGCGGTTGGTTCAGCTTAATCTGCATTTCTGGAGTTGGCAGAGAGCATTAACTTACAACGGACCAATGAGCATCGCCTGAGCGCGAAGACATCGGATCTTGTCGTTCCGTGTTTTGTCGAAGCACACTTTTGTTGATGTCCCCTGAGCTTGAGCATTTGGAGATTTGGGAATTTTCTCTCGGCGCAGTCTGCTTTCAAATCGTTCAGTAAGTCATATGCAATGTTTGTCACAATCCACACTGCATTTTCATTTCTTACGTCTCTTCGTCCATGACGTAGAGAGAGTGTACCTTGTTGATATTCCCCCGTTTCAACGCCAAGTCTTTGGAAAACCCCTAAAGCAAGCATTGTTTACCCTATGATCCGTCTTTTTGTCATATTTCCAGACGTTACGCCACACAGTAAAAGTAGGAGAATAGCCGTGGAGCATCTGCAGGAAACCTATCTGCGAGCCAAACAAAGTCAGACTTGAGATCCGAAATATCCGACTTTCATCTGTTCAGCTTCTCCTTTTCCGGCGGCCGCTGTCCCGCTCTCGCGCTAGCCATCATCGCCACACTGCTGCACTTGACCCAAAGTCTCAATGTCTCTCCCAAAAAGGCCAAACTTGGCCACCATCAACGTCGCGGCCTACTCTTTTCAGGCAATTTGCGGCACACCCTTCCTCCAGTGGCGGTCGCCGAGGATTAGCAACCATTATGAAATACAGCTTCTAACTCGAATACGCATTGCCGTTGACATCCTTGTTTCTTGATGGTCTTGCCTCCCGCGGCAATCTTCGTTTTCCGCGGAAACGGCTGCAGGGAGCGTCCTAGACCGATCACGCACTGGAAAAATGATCCAGCTGCTGAGTCGTGCTGCTGCTGCCGCGGAGTAGTTGTATCCTATTTCTTTCAGCTCCGCCTTGCGTTGAATCGTCTCCCTCCGTTGCTCCGAGATGGTCTAGATGCGCCGTTCGTTGTGTTGATGCTGCGCACAGTCGGGTACGCGGCTGCTTTTGTGTGGAGGGAGCTGTAAGCTGCAGCAGGCGGAAAATTGGTTGGATGCTGCTGACTTGACGGGCAGGACGCTGCTTTGTGTTTGCGGCTTTGCTCTTGGCTCTGGCCAATCGGTGTATTTTGAGGATACGCTGCTGGAAGCGGCTCCGCATTGCTCGATTGTTGCGATGCCTGCTCTCTGAAGGACGGAAGAGCCGTGATGCATGATGTCATGTATTCAACCTACCACCACATTCTACACTTGAGTCTACACTTGATAGCTCTAGAAGAATCCCTCAGAAGGAATATCTGCTGTCAATGACGTTCCATTTCAAGCAAAACTCTTGCTCAAGCCAGCAATTTTTTAAACTTCTTGATATCCACCCTTGCCGTTCCAGATTTGTTGCTACACTGATGCAGTATTGAAGCCCTACGAAACGCCCTACATCATTCTTACCGGCGCGTTTAACTTTCTCCCCTTGTCATAACGACCATCAGAGAAAATGATGCCATTCTTACGTGTTCAAAGCACTACAGATGAAGACTTCCCCGCGTTTAATTCCTCACAGGTGCCACCGTTGAATACAAGCGCATCTGCCCAATCATATTCCCAACACACACGGCATGAAAACAAGAGGACAAGGAAAAAGAAAAAGAAATAAAAAATACTTCGGCAAGTTCGGCCCTGTCAACAACACGCCAATGAAGAGGAAAGGCATTTTCCTCACAGAGCCATCAGTGATCACTGAACTACCAATCAGACGCTTTCCGTTGTTGTCAGTCGAGTGATGTTTACGGCCGGCCGAACATTGGGACTGAAGACGCAGGGTCTACACCATCTCGTCAACTCATTTGCAAAGCCTGACAGGCAAATCAAAGGCACGTGCCACGGTTCTCAGCCACGAACTACCTACACACTACCATTGCCGCTGATGCTTTCAAGGCGATGATGACGGCATCGGCAACTCACTTCCACCTCTAAAAATCTCATCGCGTCTGCTATCCGGATCCTTCGACCCGAGGTCCCGCGGGATGGATTCAGTATTACGCAAAGTTCCTGCATTTGAAGTTACAACATTGCTGCTCCCCAAGCTGTGTAGTTCTCAACCCGTCTGAACGATCAATCCCTGAATCCATCAAGACAGGAAAATCTTTTGGTCGAAGTAACACGATAGGCACCAGCGGCACCGACTATTTGGGCAACGAGCCGGGGAATGGTATAATCACGGCTGCCCTCTGTTTGGTAGAGTGGCAAAGGAGGGATGGCAGCACTGCTTTTAGCAGTAGACACGATAACAGACAGGCCAACCAGGCCAAGCAATCGATCGACCAGGGCGCGCAGAAGATTGCCTCCATTTCCATCACGATAAACCTGACTGACGCGGAAAGACGAAGACCATCTGGAGTATCCATCCAGATAGCAGGGCGCTGGCTGGGTCTCACTCACAACATAGAAGAACAAATACTACGCAGCGACGTCTGACAGCAAGATGCAAGGTTTCTTAAAAAGCGGCAAAGGGTGAAAGGCTCAAAGTCCACATACATCCAAGTGAGTGCCACCAGCATGATTGCTGGCTTCTTCTTTAGAGAGAGAAAGAATTTTACCTTTTCTTTTACTCTTGTACCTACTTACTATCCACTCACTCTCTCACTCTCTCACTCTGCGCCGCATGCCGTACCGTCGCGGCAGACCTACCTCTCCTCATCCGCGTCGAACTGTGAAACATTGACGAGTATGAGAGGGGGGGGGGGGGGGGGGGGGGGGGGGGCGCATAAACCAGGAAGGGGAAGAAGAACATGCATGCATGTATGTAGTCAGGCTAGGCAGACCGCCAGCGGCAGCGGACAAGTGAACCGGGTCAGTCGGACACCACAAGCCTTTTGGAAGAAGAGAAACTGTTTGTTCACTGCCCCTCACTCCACAACATACTCTACATACTCCACTCCAGACGCAAGAAAGACAACAAACAAACAAACAAAGCGAAAAGGGAAAGAAAGATGGAGCGGATCACACGTACTATACTGTACATACAGGTACCACGCAAGCCCCGCACACACACACACACACACACACACTCACTCACTCATATAGCTACCGCAGCTATAAGCTATAAGCCGCCTATGACCTGACACGCACGCACACACGCACACACGAGTTGTTTGGTTGCCGCAGTGAGGTGAGCTAGCTGAGTGTGAGTGAACTAAGTAAAGAGAGGGAAGGGAGGCAAACGAAGGAAGGAGTACATGCGGTATACCACTAGTCCGAAAGGTGGGAAGGAAGAGGAATACCTAGAAGCATCGTCCCAGTGTCGGTAGATAGATACATGTACACAGATGGTTGCATGCATGCGTGCATGCATGCATGCCAGTTTCGCATACATAAATACGCACGTAAGACGTTGTCGGTCTGAGACTCAAGTGTCAACCGTCAACTCTCGCTCTCCATGCAAGACCACGAAAGGAAAGGAACGAAAGGAGGCGAAAGGTGCGGTGGAAAAGTGAAAGAAGGAGGAGAAACGCCTGGAAGGACCGCATGAGTGACGTACGGTAAGAAAAGAAAGGGAGTGAGTATTCAGATTCAATGGCTCATCGCTGTATCAAAAGCCCAAAAGCAAAAGGAAAGTCGTGAGCCCTTTCTTTCCGCTTGTAGTAGTAGTTGTTGTTGTAGCCCCAACCTAACTCCGCTATCCGCCCATCCATCCGAAAAGACTGATGACGATGATGATGCGTCCGTGTAATGGCATGGGTTTCCGCTTTTTTGCAAAACCCTTATCAGACCAGACCAGCTCCGACACCAGAAAGAGAACGAAAGAAAGAAAAAGAGAAGGAATGAAAGCCAATCAATCAATCAGTCACTCCGCAACATGCTCTCGACAAGATCGCCCAGCGGGCCCCAAAAGTCCCTACTGCCCTGGCTAAGCTGGTGCTCCTCAACAAACAAAACGTAGTGCTTGAAGCTTGTGTTGAGGTGGGGCTCGAGGCCGAGGGCGATGATGACGGGGTAGTGGTGGCAGTAGATGTGGGCGTAGACGCGGTAGAGGCGCTTGAAGAGCTGGCGGATGAGCGACGGGAACTGCTTCGGGAACTCGACGCCCACGCGCGGCGGGAACATGGCTTCGTTGTCCACGTTGCTCTGCACCCACGCCATCAGGTGCTCAATGTACTCGGGCGCCGACATCTTGGTCGGCCGCTTGTAATTTTCCGAGTCTTGCCACAGATACTCGAATTCGTCCGTCGCCTTCATCTCTGGGCAGCTCTGCGGCGAGCAGAATTCCGTTATCGAGCCGTAGATGAGGTTGATTTGGTTGTAAAAGTCGACGACTATGACTCGTGTGTTAGCCTTGTTCGTGGCGTGGCAGTCGGCCTTGTTGCTATAAATATCTCTCTCGTTTTCCAAAAATGGTCGAGAGGGTTTTCGAGTACACTCACCATTGACAGCCAGCCATTCGCCAATGTCTTCGCCCTCGGGCAGCTGCACCGCCTTCCTCAAGCTTCCGCTACCCAGCGTCGCCTCTGCGAATTGCTTGAGCTGCCACGAGCTGGTTCCTCGCTTGCCCTCTTTGGCCCGGAATGCCGCCGTGCCGCCATTGCCCGCGCGAGCAACCTTGCTGTTACTGCTATCATGACGCCCGTTAGCTCTCTGTTTCCCCTTGTAGCGGCTCATGCGAAATTTCGGTTGTGGAGGGTGCTGGATTGGCATGTTTTGTTGGAACCGCGCCGGCGCCGCTGGTGGAGCCGGTGGCCTTCGCGCCCACGCGGCGTGGCTCTTGGGCGGGTCCGGGTACTCCGGGATGTGATGGTGTCCGTTGTAGCCCATGCCGACCTGCGAAGGCGCCAGAAGAGTGTGGACGCTGCTCCGCAGAGCTTGGTCAAACTCCCTCTGCAATGGACTTGTGTATGCGCCGTCGGGCAGAGTTGGCGGGGTAAATCCCAAGTGGGCGCGGTGCCAGTAGGCGTCGTCCCATGAGCCAGCGTCTCGTCGAACCGGCACGTAGTGATGATGTGTCGCCAAAGAGTCGTAGGGGTCCGCGTCCTGCGAACAAAGGTCGTGTGGCAGACATGGAGTGGGCGCCGGGGTTGTAAATGTAAACACGGGCGAGAGCGGCCGCGGTGTTGAGGGAAAGGATGGAGATGGGAAGCGGGAAGAGTGCGAAGGAGACGGAGGGCAGATTTCAGCGTACATTGTTGTGATGAAAGAAGTCATGGCTAAGCAGTCGGAGCCGGTGGAAGGCTTTATGCGCGAAGAAAGCTTCGAAGGTTGTCGGGACTAGGGTTGCAGCAGCATTCCAGAGGTTAGCTTTAGCGTGCAAGGGAATGAAGGGGACGAGGGACGAGGTACCGCCGAAGGGACGCATGCACGGGCGCAAGTCGTGGGACGACGGTGTCTTTTTCTTTTCTTTTCTGAGGAGCAAAGGGAGAGTAGAGGAGCAGCAGGACGGGACGGGTAGAGGACGCAGACAGAGGTGATGGTTGAGGGGGCGGCAGGAAATGATGTTGGTAGAGTCGACGTCGACGGGGGCGTAGGTAGGTAAACAACGCTAGCAGTTGACGTGTGGTGGGGGCAACCTGGCAGGCGATCCGCCCGCACGTGCGCCTCCGCTTTGATGTGCCCCCTGGCATTCCTCTCTCTTCTTCATCGTCTCTTTGTTTGCCTTTTGCCCTTTTGGACCGCGACAGATGGCTCGGCATCGCGTCGGCGTCAAGCCGCGTCAAAACCATGACACAAACGCGTCCTCAGCGCTTCAACCAAGCCTGGTGGCACACGCAAGCATGGGTTTCCGAAGACTGGGCCATGAATGTTCCTTGTCACCGTCCCTTGGTAGCGCTTGATTGCTCTTGAATCTTGATCTTGAAGTAATGGGAGAAGGTTTAAAAGCTTCCGATCCCCGCCAAGTCAGGAGCACGACTGCTTCCAGTCCTATCGCACACCTGTTTGTTCTGTGTGCCACGACTTTTGTCACCAAGCCTCGTTTGGTTCGACAGCCCTTGATTCACCCATCACGTGCAAAGGCATATGTTCTATTGTATGATTATCAATTTGACACTGGCGCGGCCTAGGACTACTAATAATGCAACTGTCCGTCTTCCTTCCAAGCAAATCCCTTCCTGAGCAAGTCCAGCGAGCCGTTCGCAGGACCTGGAGCAGCGAAGGGGGTATCACACGTCGAGGGGAAGAATGACTCAAAAGAAGGATTAGGAGAAGAGAGAACATAAAGGCGAGTGATCGGCCAGCTAAAGAGACGCCGGGCCATCTCCGTCTTCGAGCGGTCCTCTAGCCCGAATAGAGGGAAAAAAGGGAGCCATGTCATCCGGCTGTTACGACCCGCCGGACTCGCTCTTTCGTTCCGCCGCAGTCGCGGTGGGCTTATCCGACGCGGGAGACTCCCGGATCGTGTCATCCTGTCCAAGGTCCTCGGCGTGCGCGGCATCAAGCGGTTCCGTGTCTTCCATCTGATACAAAACTTCGGGCTGCACATTCTGTCTGAAGATGTAGCGCCTGAAGAAATAGAACACCTGGCGACCGCCGTACGCAGCATGCTTGCTGGTCGGCACACTGAACACCTGGTCCAATTCTTCGAGCGTCTTGCCTTTGGTCTCGGGCAAGAAGAACAGCACCAGGAAGAAACCGACGACGTTCCAGGCGGCATACCATCCGAAAGCGCCCTGAGGCTTGAATGCTTTTTGAAGCGAGGGCCACGTAATGGACAAAACGAAGTTGAAGAACCAGGTGGTCGCCGTCGCCAGAGACATACCGTACGCGCGCACATACAGCGGATACGCCTCGGCAGAGTAAGTAAAGGGAACAGGACCTTCACCCGGCGAGTATACGATTCCGAAGAGGTATATACCCAACGCAATCAGGCCAACTCGGACTTTCAGCGAGTCACCTTCCTGGCTGATGAAGAAGCACATGCCCGTAAAGAGGAGGAAGATGGCCATCAATGGGAACGTCGTCAAGAGGAGATTCCGTCGACCGAATGTATCAATCGTGTATATTGCAGGTATGGCGAAGAGGAAATTGATGATACCAAACCCGAGCGAGGCCGCGAGAGCCGACTGTGCGCTAAAACCGGAGTCTTGGAAGATGGACGAGGAGTAGTATGCAATGACATTGACACCACAAAACTTGACAAATCAGTACAGAACGAAGAGCGCAGAAGGGTCGTGCATACCTGCTGCATGAACATGACAATCTCCGAGGCCAGCATAGCCCGGCGGTTGCGCGGAACAGTGATCAGTTCCATCATTTTGCTTTGGCCAATCTTCATATTCTCCTCCGCCTTCAAGAGCTCAGACATGTAAAATTGGTCGCGAGCAGCCTGAATCTTGGAGTAACGGAGGCGGCACATGGCATGATAGGCGGCAGCGTGGCGACCGTTGCTCATGTACCAACGAGGCGACTCTGGACACATGAACACAAAAAAACAGACGACGACGGCCGGCAGCATAGCAGATGCCATCATCAAACGCCAGTTTAGACCAGTTGCTACACTGGTGTCTTTGACGCTGTACAGTGCAAGGTCGGCGACATAACCAAGCATGATGCCAAAGGCAGTCCACTATAAGATGTTAGTCACGTGGCCCTTTTTTTATTTTATTTTTTCCTCACCATTTGCCATTGCATCACCAGAGCACCACGTATAGCTGGCGGTGTGCATTCCGCTGCATATATAGGCACCGTTGCTGACTTGGGACCAATGCCGAATCCAAGGGCAAACCGGGCGACGAACATGTGCCACCAAGTGTTGACGAAACCCTGCCAGAAACAAGCAATTGCCGAGAACAGGCAAGTGATGAAGATGGTGCCGCGACGACCAAACCAGTGGTTGTACGGGACAGTCAGCCAACAGCCTACAAGGGCGCAGCAAAGGTAGGGCGCCGAGTTGGTCAAACCAGTCAACCACGTGGACCGCTCGTCGCCATTGTCAATTCCGAATTGCGGGGTGTAGAAAAGCTGGGCACCGTTGACAACCGTCTCATCTACGACTCGTCAGTATACGCCACCCTTTATGCTTAAGCAAATGCTGGGATCGATCTTGCTCGTACCCATTCCTTGGACAGCCGCGCAAACGGAGCAGCAGATGATGACGATGTAAAGAGTTCGCGGCTGGCTCCACTTGTTGGTGAATTCCTTGTTTAAAATGTCCGTCTCTTGGTCCGACAAAACGTCAGGGCCGAGACGGTCGTACGCGTGGGGATTTTGCGCGAGGACTGCGCCGACTTCAAATGCGCGGATGTCTTCAGGCTCAGCCAAGGCGTGCTGCAGAGCATAGTCACGGCCCTTCTTTTCTAACTGCGCGCGCGTGAAGCCCGCGAGCGGATTGGCCAATTTGGCATTGGCGTTGCGGCGGGCACGCTCAGCAGCAGACATGGCAGCTGTGGAGACGGATACATTGCGCTGGGCTTCGGGCTTGGGATGAATTCCAGCATCCTCGTGGTAGGCGACATCGCCCTCGGACGAGTGCTTCTCGCCAGACGACATAGTTTACGTTCGTAGAGAGTGTACAAGTTCACTGAAAGTCTCGTTCCTGAGGGCATGTCAGCAACTGTGATAGACACAACGTAGACACAACGTAGAAAAGAACACCAAGCACGAGAAAAGCTTCGATGAAAGCGCAAAAGACTTGGCTTTTTCAATCAAAACGGGGAACAATGGTACTTACGACGCGATGCCAGTCAGACCACTCTATGGCCCTTTTCACACAAGTCGTTGTGAGGAGGAATGAGGTGTCAAAAAACATCGACCGTTCAATGGCCTCGTATCGGCGGCGACAACGATCCCCAGTGCTGGCGGACGGCGGTTAGATCGATACCCGGGGAGACGTCTTGGGACAAGTAGAAGGCCGCGGGGAGTGGTCTCATTAAGAGGAGTCAAGCAAAGGCCATGACACGGGGGCTTACTTACAGGAAGGCCAGCCAGGTAACATGGGAACCCGTAGCCATCCTGTGCGCCCTTCTCCACAGACAGACACCCAAAAGCACTCAACCATTTTGCCTGGCAGGCTTGGGGGCCTGGGCTGACAGGGCAGAGGGTGAGCAAGCAGGCAGAGCCCTGGTTGGCTCAAGAAAGCGAAACCCGAGCCCTGGTCAAGGGTCTCTGACGGTTTTGTGGCCGCGTTTGGGGTTAGCGCGTCAGTCTCCGCAAACAGACATCATGGATCGGCCCAGCTTTTGCCCGTTGCGGGGAAAGATGGTTCCGTTTGAGAGGTATAGACCCGGTCCACGTCGTTGCATGGATGAAGCTACGCGTTCATGTCTCTTGGCCATCAAACTCGATACTTCGAGGCGGTCGAATGTTTGTCCCATGGTCGAGCTGCCGCGGTGATAAGATGGGAAAGTCTTGGCCGCAGCTCCGCGTATTGGGAACTCGATGGTTTGGAGATGTATGCAAAATCGCTGACGCCTTCATTGTGGCGATATTGTTTAGCAGCCGTACCTCGAGCCAAGGCCTTGCCGCAAAATACGCCTCGCCGCAAGCTGACATGGCTCTGGTGCACAGAACGAATCCTTTGGCATGGGGGAGGAAGGAAAAAAAAAAAAAAAAAAAAAAAAAAGAGCCCAGACATCATCGGGTCACGCCGCCGAGGCCGACAAGCAGTGGAGCTGCATGGCTTGTTCAGTTTGCCTATACCCTCTACTGTCTCCAGATGGCTTGGTAGCCGACCGGTCAGGTCATCGGACAGGGCTCGTCGAGGATCGGATTGGGAGAATGGATGCGCCGAGTCGAAGACGGGTGCACGGATGCCGATTTGGCAGACGCCCATTCGAAACACCCCATTGCCGCATGGTTAGATGTGTATCTGCAAGGCGGAAGGTTTTGACAATTTTTTTCAATCCTTTTTTCAAGCCAAGGTCGTTGTGGTCAGCATGTTCCCCAAGATGGTGTGAGTGAACGGATGACATGTTGGTCTGGCTGGTCTGGGGAATTACTGGGGCCCTGGGGGAGGGGCAAAAGGACAGGGGGGGGCCAAGGCGGAGTCCCCATGGGCCAAGTGCGCATTCCCCACAGCTTCGAGTCAGCGCTTGCGCCCCAAACGGCGCTGATTCCAAGACTGTGATCCGCCTCTCTTGCGGACTGCCCTGAGCTTGCGATCGAAGAGCCGTGCAACGTCACAAGTGGGACTGTAGATTCAATCGCCATCAAGCATCCGCTTAGGCGCCTTGAACGAGTACGACTGAAGGTGAGGGGAGAAGCACTCGGGCCGACAGTCGAAAGTTGCGCGGTTGGCAGAGGTGTCCATCAATGCGAGGCATAATTCAGCAAAAGGCCTCCATTTTGCCTAATAGCGGCTCCTGTCTTCTACTCGTCGTCTACCTCGTGGCCGGCCTGTTGCACAAAGCAGCCACAGTCAAAAATTTGCGTGCCGCATGCTTGGCCGGTGGTCAGTTGTCCGTAGGGTTGACTTGTCGCTGTGCCTCGGGCCAAATGATGGCCAGACGACGTTTGCGGCGTGGCGTATGTCCAAGCCGTGCCCAGCAAGCCGCCGACGTCGATGGAGCCAAGGCAACGGGAATCGCATGACTCTTGTAAGCTTTTGTTTTCGCATGCGGCGCGCACTGCAGAACGGGCTGTCGATTTTTCAAGAGGAGATGGAGTCGGTGATGAGGTTGCGATAGCCGATGGGCTATGTAGAGCTGCCGGCTCTGTGCCTCAGGCCTCCCAACCAAATGCGTGCAACACCACACCACCCACCATCCACCACTGCAAAGTCGTCTCATGCGTCCACTCTTTTCCGTCCAGCCTTGTTGCATCGCTTTGCCGTCATCAAGCGACTGCATACCTCGAGTTCGCCGGCCTGCGCATCCCTTATGGGGTGAAGGACCTTCACAAGACGGGCCTTTTGCAACTTAGGACTAGGGTCACTGGTGAAGATCTCCAATGCTTAAAAAGCCATGGCCGCGCTTGGGACTTCTCTTTGCGGAAGCTCCGTCGCCAAAGCTGCTACGTGTCGGATTTTGACTTTGGAACCTGTGTGCTTCCTGAGAGCTCTTCGACCTTCGCATACTCGTCGTCCATCGTCGTGGTCATCGAACTTTGCACCTCAATGACGATTTAGCCTGCAGGCTGCGGCTTGTCAACTCAAAAACCCGTGCCGTTCGCCCCATGTGAGGAGCTCTGTTTGCCGTTCGTGCAGAAGGCTGACTACGGCTTTCTCAAGGAACCCAATCACATTTGCCCGAGTACCACCAACTGTTTATGCACCTAGATCTGCTCCTGCAGCTCGGAACATCCGCTTGCAGCGCCATCCACCTAGTATGACGGACGTAACTCGCAAAAGCCTCGCACAAGCCGACTTCTTGTACCGCCCTGGTGGCATTGTCCGCACTACTACTGTCCGCCTTGCAGTATTCTTTCCGCAACCGTGCAACGCATCAGAGACACGCTCACGTCAGCGCAAATAATCCTTTTCGCTCAGCTACTACGCACCTGTGTCGAGACTGTTCCCTGTGGTAAACGGCATCCACTGTTCACGCGCACCTCGACTGGTTGGCGCGCTGGACCTGCCATCGCTAGCGTGTCCGCAAGACATCTGTAACGCACCAAAACGGAAGTCAGTCCTTCAGCCTGGTCCCGGTTGGACAGGGAAAAAAGACGGAAATCTTCTGGGATGCCATTCCTCGCGCCGTCCACGTGAGGGTTCTTCAATCAATGAGTAGACTTCAATCTTCGTGGCCGTGGGTGGTCCCAGTCCTTCTCACGTAATCCATGTCTTCTCATCGTCGTCTTTGCAGATGCGGACTGAGGTCCACCATCTGGTGTTTCTCTCAGATCGTTCGACCATCTTCATGTGCTTCTCTGCCAACATGACAGCACACCCAAAGTTCGACAGGGTTATAGCTAACAGCTATAAGGATTTAGGCCGGCCCGACGTGAAGCTTAACAGCAGACTTTGAGCAATCAGTCTATTTCAAGGCGGAAATGATGCTTGCTCAAACTCAGGCGGGTGGCTTCAAAGCGTGGCACAGATCGCGCGTCTGAATTCCAACTGCCATCGTTGATCGCTCGAAACCCCCCAGCCACTCCCCGTTGCGCGGGTACCTGGCGGGTCCGGCCTCACTCAAACTCAAAGGAAGAAGAACCATTCTAGAAGAAGCCGGGATAAGGTCGCCGCTCCGCCTTGGGACGTCTTGGGTCGCACCGGCATCTTGAATCACTTAGTCAAGGTCCTCTGGACGACTGCTCACACCATCCCGAGGCTTCCGTGGCACTCGAGCAAAGCTTGTTGACTGAAGCAGCAGCTCCGTTCAAAGTCAAAGTCTTATCCATGCGAGTACGACTCAGCGCGTGTGTGTTGGAACGAATCCATCATCATCACTGCCACGGCGGCCCTCCCGTTTCTTGAAACACCAAAAGGCGGATCATCACGAGTCGTCAGGCCGGTCTCTCAGTCCAGCCTTTCTTTTCCCAGTTTATCTCCCGCCCGCCGCGTTTCGGCCCCAGATCCGCAAACTGTATTTTGCGGCAATCTTGAATGATCTGCAACCGCCTGAAGAGCCGCTTGGGCATTGTCAACGTCTGCCGACGATGAAATCGCTTCAGAGACGCAATCCTCGCTGGGCAGCTACGGCCTTTTGGCAACCCAATGGAAATGCAACCCGTTCCAAAATGCAGGTGAGAAATTTTCCACGCAGTCGATGCTGTGGCCACGGCAAATTCTCACCATCGCGGAAGAGATTTCCAACCTCAACAACCGCAAAGTGACCTCATAGCTCGATAGATTTTAGGTTCTCACACTGCTGCTGACCGTTCCGCCCGAGACGACGTCGCGGAAGCGGTCGTCCGTTTCCACCCGCTCTCCCCCCTGAATTTTCAGTGACGGCAGAAGCGAGCGGCCGAGTGACGCATCAAGTTGATTGTCCATTCACTAGTCCGCTCTGCTATGGATAGAGCGCCATTCCGTTCGACAGAAGTTGTCGACGGCGGCAGCGGTTTGAACTGCGCTGCCTCCGGCAGTGAAAATTTGGAGTTGAGCATGCTTTGACGCTGCAACAGGAGGAGTTGTAAATGGCAAATGAGCACGTGCGGATGCGCTCATGCGAGTTGATGAGGCTGGCAGAGAACAGTCGGCCGATGCGGAAAGAGGACAAGCTGCTCTCTTGACATGCTGATGACGCGAATCTGACGCAAATGCTAGCTGCTGACTCCGGACATACTCAGTGAAGCTGACAACAAATTACGCTGATAGCTCTATCGCGGTCGACAATCTCTCTAAGCTTAAGACTGCCAAAAATCAACCGTGACTTTCCCAAACGAACGTCTCAAAATGCAACGCTCAAATCTGCCACCGCAAGAGATTGAAGCTCATCTTGCGGAAATACAACTTATCCGTCGAGAGGTGCTGGACCTCCTTGACCAACACGTCAGTTGTACTACCGTCCGAAGACGAGCCCGGTTCATCCAGCGCTTCGGAGACGGTGGTCCACGAGATGGTTTTTCCCTCGACGATGCCGTCCGTCGAAGCATCAATGTCCTGCTCCTTGTGCAAATTGACGACGGCGAGATTGACCCAGCCGTCGTCGGACACGGCGGCACTGACATCCAACCAGGGCGTCTCAATCGTGCCCCTGATCCACTCGGGCTTGGTCGGGCCCTCATACTCTGCACACTTGAGCGCAACAGGAACGGTATAGCCGCGCATATACTTGCTGAACAGCAGCAACGGCCACCACGTAGGCTGCTTGACCAGCCCGTCCTTGGTCGTCATCAGCGGACTAATGACGTTGACGCTCTGCGCAATGTTGGCCATGGCGACGTATTTGGCCTGGCGCACAAACACGTTGAGCCACGCCGCGACGGCCAGCGCGTCGCTCAGCGTGTAAGTCTGCTCGGCGCCCTCCTCGCCAGGCGCCCGCGCCGGATCCCACACGTTCCACTCGTCGAAGCAGATGCGCGGCGCCGGCACCGTCGGCGGCACCTTGTTCTCGATGCGCGCCAGGTCGATGAGCCCCGCCGCGACTTGGATCGCGCGCTCGGCGCTGCGCGGCGCCGTCGCGTTCTCGTAGTGCTCCTGGCTGGCCGTGTACACATGGATGCTGTGCATGTCAATCAGACTGGCAGTCGTTGCGCCGCCCAGCCCGTGTGGTGACCACCGCACGCACTCTTTCAGCACGTGGTAGTCCCAGCTCGTGGGGCCTTCGCAGCCGCAGAGCACCAGTTCGACGTTTGGATCCAGCAGCTTGATCGCTTTGGCCCACTGGTATGCCTTTTTGGCGTAGTCTTCTTTTGTCGCTTGTTCCACTTGCCATGGTCCCCACGTTTCGTTGCCCAGCGCCCAGTACTTGACGTTCCAGGGCTCGGCGCGTCCGTTGCGCCGGCGGAGGTTGGCGTAGTACGTGTCTCGCGAAGAGTTGCAGTATTCGATCCAGGCGAGGGCTGTGGTTGTGTTAGATGGTGTGACTTTTTCTCTCTTCCTTCTCTATTTCTCTGTTCATCCCCTCTCTTTCTTGTCCTAATTCTCCCTCTCTTTCTCTTTTCCTGCAGACGAGAGAAACAAGGGGGAAAAGAGGGAAGTGGGTTCAAGGATGAAATCTCGACATGCCTTCATCCAACGTCCCCGTCCCAAAATTCAAACACAGGTACGGCGCTGTGCCGACGACTTCGCACCACTTGAGAAACTCGTCGGTGCCAAACTCGTTGGTCTCGACGCCGATCCAGGCGAGTTCGGGTCTGGCAAACACCGTGTCAGTTGACTTGACTTCGGGAAAGTGGTGCCATCCTCAACACCTCGTGATACCAAAAAGAACACTCCACCCGCAACCCCACTCCCACAAAAACCTCAAAACTCACCTCTTCCTCCTCTCCTCCCGCGGCCCCACCCCGTCCAACCAATGATACGTCGCCGTAAAATTGCCCCCCGGGTACCTAACAACCGGCACATTCAACTCTTGCATCGCGGCTATGACGTCTTTTCGGAACCCGTTTTCGTCGGACAGCGCGTTGCCCGGGTCGTAGAGGCCGCCGTAGATGCAGCGGCCCATGTGTCTGTTGATGGAATTGGTTAGTAAGTAAGTAGCCTGGGTAGGAGAGATTGGGGGAAGGTGGATTGTGGGATGGGAGGATCCTTACTCGGTGAAGCCGCCATAGATGTTGGGGTTTATCTTGGCAAGCTTGTGCGCGGGATTGATTGAGATGACGGCTGTTGCGGCGTCGGAGGGGGACGAGGAGCTTTTGCTGTACGATGTCATTGTGGCACTGGACACGCGTTACCAGTGTAATTGTCTCAAAAACAGACAGGTAGGCAGGCACGCAGGCGAGCAGCGCGAGGTGATGGCGAGCCGGCGAAGTGGGATGGATGGGTGTGTGAGAGTGTGGCTCGCTGGTGGCGTGCTGGGAGCAATGTCGACCATGAGACAGACAGTTGGATTGAAGACAGAGATGCGCAACAGACACGCAAGAAGAGCTCGAGCAGGCGGAACTTGAGATGACGTTGGTCGCAGCAACAGAGCAGCACTGCAGCAATTGAGCAATTGAAGAGACAGACAGCCGCACCGGGTGTCCGACGTGTATCTTTGTACACCCGACGACGCCTTTGCCCCGCGCAGCCACCCACCCACATTTTAGCCTTCCTTTCTGTCCGTTCTGTCCGTCCAGCAGCGCTGGTTGGCCGCCCTCTATCTGCCATCTGCTTACCGACCGACCAACCAATCGTAAGGAGGCACGCCACGAACACGAACTACATGCGCGCATGCAGAGCCAAGCTCGCGGCGCCACGCCCACCTCACCTTACCTCGCTGGCCAACACGCAGCGCAGCGCAGTACAGGAAAGAAAGAAAGAAATAAATAAATAAATAAATAAAGAAAGAAAACCACAGGTCAGTCATTCAGCGCCGCAAACCCACACTCTGGCCGGCCGGGCGACGCTGTCACTCTGATTCCTCCCTTCTTACATAGTTTTGCGTGCGAGAAGAGAACCGGCGTACATGAGGCAAGGCAAGGCAAGGCAAGGCACCCAAGGCAAAAGCAACCTCAGCGTCGATGATGAATAAGCGCGCGGAAAAATAGGTACGCGACAGCGCCGTTTTTCACCGTCCGTTGATGGCGCTGTTTGCTTTGTGGTTGTCGGCCGCTAGCTGGCTGCAGTGACAATAGATGGAAGGATGGATGGCTGAGGTGAGCGGTGGAGGGGAGGGGAGATGCGGTGCAAGGTCTGCGGGGTAAACACGAGCGAGCGAGCGAGCGAGCGTCGGTCTCGTTTGTCAGCATTCCAAGGCCTAAACAGCAGCCTGACGAGGCTCCATGGCAGACAGACAGATAGACTGACAGACTGACAAACAGTCCAAGGGGCGTAGAGAAGGGCGAGGAAGGAGACGGTGAGGATGGGAGATGATGAGAGATAAGAAGGGAAAAAGATTAAAAAGAAATGGAAAAGAGGTGGAAAAGAGGTGGAAAAGAGGTAGAAAAGAGGTGGAAAAGAGATGGAAAAGAGATGGATAGGATGGCATTTGATGTCACCTCTGCTTTTAGATTCTTGCGTTGACTGGGCAAGCAACTGTTCGAGACGAGTGAGGCAGATAAATAGATACGGAGGTAGGCAGACGTGTGAGGGTGACCTTGGTGCTTGTGATGTATTTACGGCATTCACAGAAAACGTTTTTGGTGGTGAAAAGGTCATAGAGCCTTGTCTGAGTGTCGATGACGAACTGAGTATACATAGTACAGTACAACAAAGCCGCCCGCCGCGCCAGCTAAATAGTAGCGTCAACGTTCGTCATTCATCATCAGCAGCAGCGCGTACATGTACACGGGATATATTAATCGACTGCAGGGGAAGCAAGCAAGACAGCGAGCAAAATAACGCTGCCACACCATCGCCATCACCACGACCTACCCACACCTTTCCCTTTCCTCATTGATTCGTTCAAATTCGACAGCATCATCAACACTTTTGCTCCTTTTCATCCGCGCCCGCAGCCTTCGCCTTGAACAACCTCACAACCTCCTCATCATCGCCGCCGTCGCCAACAACCGCGTACTCGGCCTTGTACGCGCCAGCCCAGCGCTCAAGGCGGCGGTTGCTGAGGCGGCCGACCGTCTCCATGAGATCCGCGTCGCCGCTGAGTCCCGCTACGCTATCGACGACGAGCCTGAGAGTGCTGACCTGGCGCGAGAGGAGGCTGGTGAGGGTATTGCGGGTATAATACGCCATGGCACCTGTCATGACGGCGGCAAGCAGCATGGAAACGAGGCCAAAGAGCAGGATGAGCGGGATGTACGTGATGCGGTACTGCTGGACCGACTGAGACGTGGCGGCCGTGTAAAAGTACTGCGGCAGGACGAGCGACGAGTTGGTCGCTGCCACCTCGTACATGATGCGCTCCGCCTCGCCCGACGCGTACAAAAAGTTGGTCACCCACGTCGTGAAGTTGACGCATGTCGACGCGTTACCCCCGCGCGCCCATTGCGTCGCCGTGCACGGCATCTCCCCCGCCGTCCGCTTGAACGCGGGCCCGATCCCCGGCATCGGCTCCTTGCGCCCCGGCGCGTGGAAGTTGAGGTTTAGCTGCCAGTCGAAGAGCCGCGAGTATGCGGGCGTCTTGGGCCCCGAAAAGTCCTTTTTGGTGATGGTCCATGGCTGCCCCGGAGTCCGCTCGTAGCTGAGTCGGCCTTGCTGCCGCGAGAGCGAGCACCGTAGCCCCCAGGTTGACATGACGCCCGTGTCTAGGTCGAGGCCGAGGGCTGAGGCGTTCCTGGCTGTGGGTTGGATTGCGCCGTAAATTGTGGAGTAGACGTCGTGGCTGCGGTCGGAGCTCGTGGCGTCGCCAATGTAGAAATCGGTCGAGTTCTTGTCGAAGAGGACGTAGGGAAAATGTTCATTGTTTTCCTCTTGGACGGATCCAATGACGCCGGGAAGGTCGCCGGCAAAACAGTTGGTGATTTCGGGGGGATTGCTTGTACTGCTTCGATTGAACCACAGAGCCCGAAGTTGGAGATCGTAGTCGTCGTATGGTACGGCGTGGAACGAGTCTGGCTGCGATGGAGTGCAATCAATTGTAAGTCGCCATCCCGGGATGTTGTGAATCTGCAGCATCGACTGCGGCAGGCCGTTCATTGAACGCGTCGTTGCATTAACACCAACGTACCCAACTCCTTGGTCCAGAGTCTTGTTGCCTGTCAGCGTGATCCAGGTAAGCATGCTCGATATCGCGTTTGCCGCAAACGCTTGCTGCGAGTTGCTGTAATTGTACGCATGCAACGATTCTGGCGGGTCGCCGTGCATGTTCGCTCCATCCACGTCAACATCTTTCATGTATCTTAGCGTTCCATTTGACGGTACCAGGTCGTCGTAAGCTTCGTACGCAACAATGTTGGACACGGAAGTCCTGGTTATTGCTGAGAGCAAGGCCAACATGGCGAGAAACAGAAACCTCCACGTCTTTGCTCTCATCAAGTGCCAAAACTGTATCATGTCATAAGTCCCGCAATCGGTTCTGCTGGCCACCACGAGTGACTGGAGAGGGATTCCTTGTGTTGTTTGTCGCTCATTAATGGCCGATACTTGCGCGCTGGAAAACCAAACGAAATCCAATACGAGCATTAGTGCTGGAGAAATGAGCGCAGAACAGATAAAGTCGATGGCTTTGGCCTGCATTTGGGTGAATTGACCACCGACAGCCCTGCCTGTCAAGAAGTTGAATTGCCTCCACTGGCTTGACGACGATATTATCCATGGGACTAGCAAGAACAAAAGCGCAGTGGAAGTAACGGCGATCGTGGCGTTGAGCCAGGCGTGCGTAAGAGCCCTTTCCGCCCATCTTATTCTGCTGGGCAGTGGTGTCGGCGTCGTTACGGGAGATACTTTGGTGTCAAAGGTTCTTTTTGGTTCCGAGCTCTTTGTGATTGCTTCGTATTCGGGCGGAGCCACTGTTGGCATGACTGCGTTGGCATCCTCAGGCGCAGCCATGACTTCGCATGGGTTGGTCTCGCAATCTTTAGATGTTTTTGGACAGTGTTGGATCCGTGGGAATGGGAGGCGGGGAATTCGCTGCAGGGTTTAGAAGCTCGTCGAGGGAGTACGCTGCCTTTACCAGAATCAATGCTTAGCAGCTAGACAAGTGCACCGTGATATTTCTGGTGGCGTCAAGCCATCCACATTGCTACCGGGAAACTGCTGAACGACGTCGGCAAGCGCTCAGTTACACCAAGCAAGTTTCGAAGCTTTCACGAACTCAAGGAGGAGTCATTCGCCGCACGCTGCTTTCTGTATCCAAAACTTTTGACGATCATCAAGAATGACAAATCCACGTTGGTGAGATGCAAAGTCTTTCTTTCATGGTTGTGTTCAGATTCGAGTGTGGATCAAGGGATGTCTCTGACGAAGATTCGGCTGGTCCAGGTCATCCATGGTGTCATCAGAGGGACCAAATCGTGACCGACTACCGCAAACGGCCTTTTCCAAGAGTAGCAAGGAAGCAACTGCCACGATCTGCCACGATGTGAATGGCCAGAAGTTGGTAAAAGGAGAAACCCGCGATCCCGAAATCTACAATGCCTCGATGTAACGGCACGTGGCATCCCTGCAGACATGTTGACATCTCGGTTGCCCTATTTAGAGATTGTTAGCATAGGGTTTTGCCTCTTTTCCTGGCCATACTGCTTGTTTTCACGTTCAGTTATAGTCTTCCCCGCATGTCGGTTCGAGAAGAGTGATGCAAGATGTCGCTCTTGATCCTTCCATTGCGTCTTGCGAGTCGACTCCAGTCAATCGAGTAAATCTAGCCATCTATTAATGATGCAGTGCTGAGCCGAATTGGCCACCAACATGTTGCAGATGCGGAGGCTCCCGGTGCGAGTCGGCACGCAACCCTGGCCAGCGACTGCCTAATCGGCGCGCAAAGTCGCTGCAGAATGGGTGGTCAAGCAAGACGAGCAGACACCATGTTGTACTTCGTAGTGACAGAACATAATGACTCGAGTGTCTGACTAGAGGCATCGTTTCAGTATGGTCAGGGGCAATCAACAGCAATGACGTCAACCGAGCGGGGGACTCCTGGTAGCCGGATCATCAGAGTTCCGCTGCATGTCGTGCGTGAAGACGCGTAAATGCTGTGCACCCCAAAAGTGAGTGAAAAGAATGCTACGCCCTGGATCTAGCTGCGCCGCGAATGACAGCTCCCTAGTTGTGTCTGTGGCAGCAAATGACCGCTCCCTGAGCGCGACTATGCTAGTGATGACAGATCCCTAGGTGTCGACGACCTGGTTCTGTAGCAGACATGAAACGTCATCAAGGCATGGCGGTTGGCATCAAGACAAGACTGATCCGACGATGCAAGGAGTCTCGGCTATAGTCTTAGGGTCCGGTTGTGCGCCAGGTGGTTGGAGAGGTGTGCCGGTACCGCTCGCGGGGGTTGATTCGCAGCCTTGACTAGCCGTCACGAAAAGACTGGAGCAGAGAGTTCTGAACAGTCGGGCGGCCGGAAGGATTAGGAAGAGAGGCGGGTAAACGTAAGGTAAAGTGGACAGCGGGATTTTCTCGGTGCACCTCGTCTTGACAGCAAAAGGAGACAGCAGGAGGAGCGGTCGAGGCGCGGCCGCCATGGAGCATTCAGCGGCCTGGCAGGATGGGGGAGTGGAACAGGGCGCAGCGCAGAGATCGAGTCGGCCTTGGACTCGAGCAGGTGACATGTCGGCGATGGTTGTGGTGTTGTAGACAGCATCGTGGGCCATAGAGAGGTGCGGCATTTAGGTAGAATGACGGTTGCTGCTGACATGCAACAGGCGACCGCACTAAGCCCGTTTCGGCGACGACCCCAGAATGCCCCGTGCGTATGAACGAATGCTTCCAGTTCTCTCTCTCTCTCTTGGCACCCGCCGCGAGACTTGTGTCCGGCTCTCAACTCCACCATCAGAGCTTCATCTCTCCCCTCTTTCTTCCCCTTTGATGAATTGTTAACCTTGTGCCGAGGCACCCTCCTCCCACCCATCATGCTGCGCAACACCATCCGACAGTGTAGCAGTCGTCTGTCGGCAGCCCGCCCCAGCTTTGCCGCAAACTCGTCCTCTCTCGCCTCAAAACGCAGAACTCTCGCCGTCACCTCTCAACAATGCTTCCGCCGCTCCTACGCCGTGTCTGCCGAGGACACGAGCAAAGGCGTCGTGCGTCTTGCCTCGTCCGCCTCTCCCAAGCCTCCCGCTGACTCTCTCCGCAGGACCCGAGCGATTCCTTCCTCCAGGGCAACACCGCCAACTATGTCGATGAAATGTACATGCAGTGGAAACGCGATCCCAGCAGCGTGCACGTCTCGTGGCAGGTCTACTTCCGCAACATGGAAGAGGGCGAAATGCCCGTCTCGCAAGCTTTCCAGCCGCCCCCCACCATCGTCCCCGCTCCCATCGGCGGCCTGCCCGCCTTCACCACCCCTGGCCTGGGTATGGACGGCCAGTCCACCGAGGTCATGAAGCACTTGAAGGTCCAGCTGCTCGTCCGCGCTTACCAGGCGCGTGGTCACCACAAGGCCAAGATCGATCCCTTGGGCATCCGTGGTGAGGCTGTCCAGTTTGGTTACAGCAAGCCTAAGGAGCTCGAGCTCGAGCACTACAACTTTAGTGAAGAGGACCTGGATGAGGAGTTCACGCTGGGACCTGGCATCTTGCCCAAGTTCAAGGCCGAGGGCCGGGATAAAATGACTTTGCGCGAAATCATTTCGGCGTGTGAGAGAATCTACTGCGGCTCGTACGGTGTCGAGTATATCCACATTCCCGACAGGGAACAGTGTGACTGGCTTCGTGAGCGCCTCGAGGTCCCCCAGCCCTACAAGTACTCTGTCGACGAGAAACGCCGAGTCCTCGACCGCCTGATTTGGGGTTCGAGCTTCGAGTCCTTCTTGGCCACAAAGTATCCCAACGACAAGCGCTTTGGTCTCGAGGGCGGTGAGACGCTGATTCCCGGCATGAAGGCTCTGATTGATCGCAGCGTCGACTATGGTGTTAAGGACATTGTCATTGGTATGCCTCACCGTGGTCGTCTCAACGTCCTCTCCAACGTCGTCCGCAAGCCCAACGAATCCATCTTTAGCGAGTTTGCCGGTACTGCCGATCCCGCCGACGAAGGCTCCGGTGACGTCAAGTATCATCTGGGCATGAACTTTGAGCGTCCCACGCCTTCCGGAAAGCGCGTTCAGCTTTCTCTCGTTGCCAACCCCTCTCACTTGGAGGCCGAGGATCCCGTTGTGCTCGGCAAGACCCGCGCCATTCTCCACTACAACAATGACGAACAGGAGGCCAAGACGGCCATGGGCGTGCTGCTTCACGGTGACGCCGCCTTTGCTGGCCAGGGTGTCGTGTACGAGACTATGGGATTCCACGCTCTGCCCAAGTACCACACCGGCGGTACTATCCACATTGTCGTCAACAACCAGATTGGTTTCACGACCGACCCTCGCTTTGCTCGTTCCACGCCCTACTGCTCAGACATTGCCAAGGCCATTGACGCCCCCGTCTTCCACGTCAACGGCGACGATGCCGAGGCGTTCAACTTCGTCTGCCAAATGGCTGCCGACTGGCGCGCCAAGTTCCATAAGGACGTGGTCATCGACATGGTTTGCTATCGTAAGCAGGGACACAACGAGACGGACCAGCCCTTCTTCACACAGCCCCTGATGTACAAGCGCATTTCTCAGCATGAGCCGGCGCTGAACAAGTACGTCAAGCAGCTTTTGGACGAGGGTACCTTCACCAAGGAGGACATTGATGAGCACAAGGCTTGGGTCTGGGGTATGCTCGAGGAGAGCTTCTCTCGGAGCAAGGACTACCAACCCACTGCCAAGGAATGGCTGACCTCTGCATGGAACGGCTTCAAGTCCCCCAAGGAGCTTGCCACCGAGATACTTCCCCACTTGCCCACGGCCGTTGACGAGAACATTGTCAAGCAGGTCGGCGAGAAGATTGGCAGCGCCCCCGAAGGCTTCACCGTTCACAGGAACCTCAAGCGCATCTTGCAAAACCGCTCCAAGACTGTGACTGACGGCAAGAACATTGACATGGCCACCGCCGAAGCTTTGGCCTTTGGCACTCTTTGCTTGGAGGGCCACCACGTCCGTGTTTCCGGTCAGGATGTCGAGCGTGGTACCTTTTCGCAACGTCATGCCGTTCTCCACGACCAGGAGAACGAGGGCACCTACACTCCTCTGGCCGACCTGAGCCCGGACCAGGGCACCTTTGTCATTTCCAACTCTTCGCTGAGTGAATTTGGCGTGTAAGTAGAACCAGTTGTGAGACTGATCATGTGCTGACCTTGTTACAGTCTCGGTTTCGAGTACGGCTACTCCCTATCTTCTCCCAACGCATTGGTCATTTGGGAGGCTCAGTTTGGCGACTTTGCCAACAACGCGCAATGTATCATTGACCAGTTCATCGCATCCGGCGAAGTCAAGTGGCTTCAGCGCAGTGGTCTCGTCATGTCTCTTCCTCACGGTTACGATGGTCAGGGTCCTGAGCACTCTTCTGGACGCATGGAGCGTTACCTGCAACTCTGCAACGAGGACCCGCGCATCTTCCCCAGCGCCGAGAAGCTCGAGCGCCAGCACCAGGACTGCAACATGCAGGTCGCCTACCTCACCAAGCCCTCCAACATGTTCCACATCCTCCGTCGCCAGATGAACCGCCAGTTCCGCAAGCCGCTCATCCTCTTCTTCTCAAAGTCCCTGCTCCGCCACCCCATGGCTCGCTCCAGCATTGAGGAGTTTACCGGCGACTCGCACTTTGAGTGGTTGATTCCTGACCCCGCCCACGAGTCTGGCGAGATTGTGCCCCACGAGCAGATCAAGCGCGTCATCCTTTGCACTGGCCAGGTTTACGCTGCTCTTGTCCAGCACCGCAAGGACAACAACCTCGACGACACTGCCATTACACGCATTGAGCAGCTACACCCCTTCCCGTGGGCACAGCTCAAGGAGAACCTTGACAGCTACCCCAACGCGGAGAACATTGTTTGGACCCAGGAGGAGCCTCTCAACGCCGGTGCCTGGAGCTTCACCCAGCCGCGCATTGAGACTCTCTTGAATCAGACTGAGCACCACAACCGCAGGCACGTCCTCTACGCTGGCCGCAACCCCAGCGCATCCGTTGCCACTGGTCTGAAGAGCACGCATAAGAAGGAGGAGCTGGATCTGCTGCGGGATGCTTTTGAGGTCTCGCAGGACAAGTTGAAGGGAGAGTAAAGCACAAGAGCGAGGCATTTTCTTTTTAAGCAAGAAGGAGGGGAGATTTGTAGATGGAAGAACGGGGGCCTCTCTTAGTATAACCAGGCATTGACTTCTTCGTTTATCGTTCCGGGAGGGAAATTCCGGGGTTTTGGATAGCGGCATGTTGCTCGCGATACGTCCTGGTTAGAGCGCACTTGTACAGTTCCTTGAGCAGGTGTCTACGAGGAGTTTGAAAGTAATCCGTGCTTCATTTTTCAAAGAGTCTCGTTGTAGAGTGATGTCAGCGATCTGATCAGCAACAATCAAATCCGACATCGCGTCGCACGTCGATGTCCCGACGTCATTTATGTCGTCCCGCGCGGAATCTTCCCGAGAGCACCATTCATCAACCTCGGCTCCACTTCCTTTCCCAACACCGACCGACATTCTGTATGAATAGAGCAACGGCTGTAAGACCATTCATCTGTGCCCGCTGCTTGCGAGCATCCCAACAGAATCTCGTCGCCGTCGCTCCACCCCGTCGGTGGTTATCGAACTCGCCACATCGCACCCAGTCCTCTAGTCCTGGTCCAAAACCGGAGCCTCCCAAATCCAATGACGCCAATAAAGATGGAGAACAAAAGAAGGAATCCGAAGAGAAGGGTGCAATGACCCGCCGTCTAGAAGAGCTCACCGAGGAAGGACTTGTCAGCGGCGGGCGGCGAGCTCAAAAAGCCGCCACCGAGGAAGCCGGGTTCTCTGAGGAGCTGAAGAAGGAACTGGAGGAGCGAATTGCGAGCGCCAGCTTCCGCAGCGAATACGCCAGTCAAATCGGCTACGCGAACCTGCCAGCGAGCGCCGGAAAGGGAACACGAGACATTGCCGGAGCACAAGCATGGACGGGAGAAGAGAGCGTGGAAGACGCGTCGCTGCGGATGCTCAACGACGCGATCAAGCCCATGCGAGGCGCCAAACCGCGACCACCGCCCGTGCGGCTGCCTACCAAGGTCGACACGGGCAGGAAAAGCGCGTCGGAGCCCGGGACGGGCGTCAGACTGGCCAACGCACGGGACAAGACGGGCATGTACGCCGACCTCAAGGACAGCAGCATGACGCAGGAAGAAAAGGAAAAGCTGCGGCGCGAGATGAAGGAGCGGTTCCAGCCGGCCGGCCGCAGCGGTGCCATGTCCATCCGCGCGCTGGAGAGCCTGGCCAACGAGCGCATCGAGGACGCAATTTCGCGCGGCCAGTTTCGAAATATACCTCGTGGCAAGACCATTGAGCGCGACTACAATGCCAGCAATCCTTTTCTCGACACCACCGAGTATTTTATGAATAAGATTATTCAGAAGCAGGACATTGTGCCGCCGTGGATCGAAAAGCAGCAGGAGCTCGTCGCCGACGCCACGCGCTTCCGCACCCGCCTGCGCAACGACTGGAAGAGGCACGCTGCGCGCATGATTGCGGCGCAGGGTGGTTCGTTGGAGGCACAGATTCGCCGCGCCCAGGCGTATGCTGAGGCCGAGAAGGTGTTGAATCCGCAAAAACCCAAGACGGAGACGCTGAGCGCTGTCGATGACGAGGGACACATGAGCCAGATCACACTGGCCGGTGAACTCAAGGCGACACCGTCGTCCGACGCTGCCGCTGAGCCCACCGAGCAAATCACCATCACAACCTCAACGCCTGCCGCCGCCGCTGCCGAAGTAGAACAAGAAAAAGTGACAATCGTCGAACCCAATGATAGCAGCACAACCTCTCCCGACCCAACACCTTCCTCACCCTCACCCTCACCCCCCAAACCCGCACCCGCCGACCACCCCTTCCGCGACCCGACATGGGAAGCAACCGAACACTCGTTCCTCGCCCTCTCCATCAGCAAACTAAACGACCTAACCCGCTCCTACAACCTGATGGCGCCCGACCTAGCCAAGAAGCCGTACTTCAACCTCGACCGCGAACTGCGCGCGGCTTTTGCCGACGTCGCGCCGCTTTTGCCCGACGAGATTCATGCGCGGGCGACGATGCCGAAGGCGAGGAGGATTGGTGGGGAGGCAGGGGGGGAAGGGGGAGAGGGAGAGGGAGAGGGCTTCATGGAGAGGCTTGCGGGGAAGAAGGTCAGGGTTAGTGTGGATAGGAGGCCGACGTATGGGTTTAGAGAGTGGTGGAGGGATGTTTTTGGGTCGGGGGGTAAATGAGATGATTTAGTAGCGTGAGTAAACGATAGAGAAAGAAGTAGTGGTTTCATGTCCCCGCAACAGTGACCAGAGGATGAATGCTCCTTGTGTCTGTAGTCTTTCGCTGTGTTGTTCCGGCCTGTCTTCTTTGCCCGTTTGCGGCGACGGCCCATTTTGCCCTTGCTTATCTTCATCTTTGCACCACCTGCGGCACAGTGAGTGGGTGTGGGTGGAGAAAGAAATGACACTCCCCAGTCCAACTCCAGGCAGGTATGGACAACGGCTCGCCAAGCCAAGCGCAGTCGCGACCGCGCGGACGACTGCTCCCTAGGCGTTGCTATGATGGCCGACGACTACTACTCCCCAGGCATAGCCGCACCCGCGGACGACTGCTTCCAGAGTATATCTCTCATTTCTTCCCACACCCACTGCACCCACTGAGCCGGTAGGTACCATGCCAATAGTAACAGCGACATTGACTTCACCAGAGGCAGACCATCTACACCACTCAACCCCTCTCCCTCAGAACAAAATTTTCCCCACACAAAACCCTATCTTCCTTTCTCTTCCTTTCCCTTCCTCTCTATTCCTCTGCATTTAAAAGCCCTACATGCTTAAAGATGTTGTCATAGTTATCCTATATTTGACATCGAGAGCGGTAATTGGATCATACTGGCGGGTGGTGATATGTGTTTCTTGCGTCTGAGGAAGATGGAGACTGATGCTGCGACGCCTCCTTGACGTCCTTGGGGTGGGTTGGGCACTTCATCTTGCTTTCAATGTGCTCCTTTTTGTTGGATCTTTCTTTGTTGTGTGTATGTCTATATGCCTGACTTGTGGTGTGAGAGTTGATGCTATTAGAGGTAGGAGTTGTGTGGACATGACCGGGTTGTATTTGCATGGTAATCAAATACTGTGATGCTTTTCACAATCATTCGTAAACAAGGTGGTTCATCACATCACACGAGTACCACACAAATGAAGCCACCTTGCTCCTATTCTGTACGATTGCTCCAGAGACGAGATAGATAGTGCATGTTCATGTTACTTAGGAACCACCTCAGCCACCAAGACCTCGCCTCCCTACAACCTCGGCGCCTCCGTCTGCGCCGCCGCCGCCACACGGCGATACATCTCGCGCTCAAACGCCTGCGACAGCGCCTGCGCCTTCGCATCGCCCTCGGGCATGAGCTGGCCGGCAAACATCCCGCAAAGGTCGGCCTTGCGATCAATCCACCACGTCAAATTAGGCAAGCCACCCCACGACAGCGACGCAGCATAGCGCCAATCGGGGACATCCTCCACATTCAGCAAACCGCCGAGGCCCCAGTCGCGCTCCGTGCCGTGCGGCAAGCCGCCCATGGCGTTGTTGATGTAGTCGGAGCTGTCGACCAAGGCGATGAGGTCGGTTTTGGCGGTTGCGCTGAGGTTGGGCTTGAACATCGAGGTCACCGTGTCCGGTTGGAGCAGTTTGCTGTCGTTGGCGAGCAGGCTGCGCAGGATCAGGATGTATTCGGGTGCGCTGCTGAAGAGGCCCTGGCCCGCCATTGCTTCAGCAGCGCTTCCGTACGACATTTTGCCGCTAAATGGCTTCAGCTCGCCGGTCTCTGCGTCGCGTTTGGTCATGTCGGCCATGCGGGCGGCCAGGTCGGGCCGCGTCGACAGGTCGAAGGTCATGTCTTTGATGCCAAGTGGCCCGAAGATGTGCTGCTGCATGTAGGCTTCGAGCGGCGTATTGTTGTTTACGCGCTCGACCATTTTACCCGCCCAGTCGATGCCGCAGCCGTAGATCCATGAGCTGCCTGGCTCGAAGAGCAGTGGGATGTGCATGCGTTCGCCGATGGTGGCGCCGCTGCCAGGCTTCTCGCCCCGTGATTCGCGCCAGGCCATTAGCGTCGGGTGCATCATGTCGTAGCTGAGGCCAGACGAGTGCGTGAGGAGGTGACTGGAAATATATCAGTCTGCGTTGCTTGCACCGCGGTGGTGGTCCTGCCCAGCTGGGCCGTGTGTGGTCTGATGTAGTTGCTCACCGCAACGTCATGGGCGTCGTATGCTTCTTGTACTGCGGCTTCCCATCATCACCAAAACCCGTGAGGATATCTTGGTCCTTGAATTCAGGAAGCACGTCGTAGACAGGGGCATCCAGCGACAGTTGGCCCCTCTCGACGCACTGCAGCGCTGCAATCGTGCCCAGTAGCTTGGTGCACGACGCTATCCACATGATGGCGTCTTTTTTGAGCGGGCTTTGGTCGGCGCCCTCGCGCAAAGAGCGTTTGCCAAACACATTTTCGTAGTGGAAGCTTCCTGTGAAGTGGTCGTTGTCAGTCCCTGCGTATGAGCATGGAACAGGGTTGGTTGCGCTCGTCTCGCACCATCAGCGTTGGACGCGATTACAACGGCGCCCGGGATGACGCCTGTAGCGCACGCTTGCTCGATAGTTTCCTCAAAGGACGACATGGCTCTGCGCTGATTTTGGGAAATTTGGAGGTGTAATTCTGGAGAGTACCTTAGTTCGGCGGGCCTGCTGGCGTCATTGTATGTATCGTCTCTGTTTCCCCGCAGGGCCCCCGCTGCAGTCCGAGGCTGCAGGGGTCCTCGGTTCCTCGTCGCCTGCGCCCGCACCGAGGCGTTGATCCTGCCTGTCAGGCGCCAGCATTCTTCATGACATATTCCGTAAGTGGTGTGCTTTTCGTTGGCTTCTTTGGCTTCAACGTCGCAATGTAGCAGACGGTCGGTCGCTTTGCGGAAGGTTGCGATGAACCTTGACCCCCGATCAAGCCAAACTCAAGCTTCCTCGGCACGCGGGCCGCCCCGCTACTGTAAATCTTCACTTTTGAGCCGCGAGTTGCGATTGTCTGTCGATCCGGAGACAGGCGCCTTGAAAGATGGCAGGCGCCAGGTTGCTTGTTTCTCTCATGCGATGCACTCAGATAGAGGGATCGACCACGGTTGCTGCAATGCGGTCAGGTGTAATTGTGCTAGGCAGCGACAAGATCTGGACGTGGGTCAGTTTCATTGTGCATCCTTGGATTCCTCAAAAGGCCAGAAATGATGAATCTGTCCTCAAAGGCTCGAGGAATGATTGTGAAAAACGTCATAGTACACCGAGGGACTGCCAACTAATGTGACTTATGGTGGCCTGCTGTCAGGGACAGTCACGTCGGCCGAGGAAAGAAAGGGACGCAGAGGACATTCGAACGCCTTGGGAAGGTGCCAGGAGATCGACATGTCTTCTCTGACAAGACTGCCGTCCTGTGTGGTCCAAAGCTCTCCACCACACCTCCCTGCTGACCAAGGGCTGCGTCTCCTCATGTTGAAGCTCATCACATCTGCCGCTTGTCCATCCACTCTTGTCATCAAAGTTTTGAAGAGGTCTCAACACCTTCCAAAACAATGAAAACCGACATGTCCTATCTCATGGTGGGCGAGTAAGCGGAAGTGATTGACTGGATGATCGAAAGGACCAATGTTGTGACTGATTTCCGAACACGAGTGATTATGTGACGAGCGTGAGAAGGTCGAAGATTATGCGGATTTTGTTGATTCCGGTGCCGCTATCTCAAGGACTCATGATGCTGTCTGCTTGCAAAGCCATTTTGCCTGATGCCGGTGCTGGAAGAGCGCAAAATATTCGCCGCGCCACGGAATTGATTCCGAAGGCGAATTGAGGCACTGGCAAACCTTGTAGCTCACCCCTTAGGGGCGAAGCCAATGATTGCAAGTGGGATCAGGAGTGTCCCACTCCTGCGAGAACAAGCGACGAAGCGACACACGAGAACAGTTCAACGCCCTTGGATAGGGGCAGGAGCATTCAACGGTCTATTCCCAACCCAACAGCGGTGAACGCTAATTTTTGGCAACAAGTCTCGCTTGGACCTCATCATCCAGTGGTGGAACCGTCAGGCAAGCAGGACAGCAAGATCGAGACCGGTACGAAAGCATCGATTTGACGGCCGTCACACGCATGAGCGCACAATCCACCAGTGTGTTTTCCAAACGACGCCACGCTTTACCGGTCGAGTACCTGGAATTATTAGGAGGGCTGCGAATCATTCCCAAATCAGAGAGGCTGTTTGGCGAGAAGAGCCGCAAAGGTGTACAACACTACAACACGCGGCAGCGTGATAGGACAAGCGCGTGTCGGCAGATTCCTAGAAGCAGCGGTGCAGCGGGCCGGAATGCCATAGATGTGCTGGGCAAAAAAAGGACCAAGTCGGCTCACAAGAGGCAAGCCGGGAGGCGGCCCTTCGGCAATAAGACTGAAACAGAAAATGAAATGCGTTGCTGTACACAGCCACCCCCGTCTGCTGACCGACGGTGCGCTCCGTGGGACAGAGAGCCCGCTCAAATCTTGGCAAAGTGGTGGGAAAACAGCGGAACAAGTTGGCGACGTGGATCCCAGGTCCACTTTTCGTCCTCTTGGAGGTTTCAATGCTGGCGCCGCCAAGGCCTGCCAAGAGCCTTCCGCGCTGATCAGACCTCATCTTTTCCACCAACCCTTTTGCTCGCCTCCTGGGATTGGGCGGCGGCTGGTTAATTCATCTTGGCGTTGTGTCGTTTCGCCGCGTGCACAAACCTGCTTGGTACTGACAAGAAACCGAAGCTCATGAGAAACGGTGCTGCCAAGAGAACTTTCAGAGCCACTGGAATCAACACCAACGGTACTTTGAGCCGTCGGACGGAAATCTGCACGCCGCGGAAAAATACAGCAAACAGAAGCAAAAGAGAGAAACTCGGGGCAGATCAGCGCATCAGGGGCACGTCTCCAGAGATCCCCCAGCGTCCAACCTTGCAATCACAAGGGTCTCAGGGCGGGAGTGGTGCACCTATTCTTCTTTTTGCTCCGAAAACCGCGCGCACTTTGTGAGGTTTCATTGAGGCTCCACCTTGGCACGTCCAAGTCATGGTCCTGCCATTATCACAGCCGACACCTTGTTTTCTTGCCGATTGACCTGCTCTTTGGGAGACAGCCGGGTGGCACTGGCGCACAAATCCAACCGGCATTTCGAGCCTTTGATCCGTTCACGGGCGAACATGGTGACCAAAGGTTTCAGATGCAGTCGAAGGCTCTTAGCGAAGTCGAGGCTGCTGGAGACAAGCCCTTCAACTCAGAGTACTTAAGTGCTCAGGCTTCCAGTCGGATAGTTGATCATCCAAGTCCTCCAACAGTCCATTCTTCCACACTCCACTCTTTCAAGTCAATCAAGAACTGATCTGTGATCGTTCACTTCCTTTTCAAAACATACCTCAGTCAACATGCTCGTCAAGGCCCTCCTTCCCCTCCTCGCCGTCTCCGGCGCTGTCTCTGCCCGTGCCACTGGCAAGTCCAGTGGTGGCATGAAGAAGCTCGTCCGCCGTGCCGACTTCCCCATCCCCGAGTCGACTGGCTCCGTCACCTTTGACGAGCCCTACGAGGTCGACGGCGAGTACGACGGCAAGCTCCAGACCTTCGGCCGTGGTGTCGAGTGCACCGGTCAGGATGAGGGTGGTGACTCGGATGCTGTCTTCATTATCAAGGATGGAGGCTCCCTGAAGAACGCCATCATCGGCGCCGACCAAATTGAAGGTGTCCACTGCGAGGGCAGCTGTACCATTGAGAACGTGTGGTGGGCGAGGGTTTGCGGTCCGTGGTTCCCCCCTCCCCTCTGAACATCTGAAATAAAAGCCAAGCCCCCAAATTTCGAGTTTTGATGTTTCGAACAAGACTGACAAAACAACAGAGGACGCCCTATCTCTCAAGGGCGACGGCGATGCCACTATCACTGGCGGCGGTGCTACCGGTGCTGAGGACAAGGGTGAGACCCCAAAAAGTGACAGTGATTTTTCCGGGTCTGGTCCAACTGACACTTTTCCACAGTCATCCAGCAGAACGGTGTCGGTGCCGTCAATGTCGACGGCTTCACCGTCGTCGACTTCGGCAAGCTGTACCGCTCTTGCGGCAACTGCAAGGAGATGGGCAAGCGCACCGTGACCATGTCCAACATTACCGCCATCAACGGCAAGAAGCTTGTCGGAATCAACTCCAACTACGGCGACAGTAAGTATTGCGGCCTTGTCATGTGTTCTCATGCTGATGATCGCGATAGCCGCCACGATTACCGATTCGTGTGCCACTGAAGTCAGCGACATTTGCACCGAGTACGAGGGCACTACTCCCGGCAACGAGCCCGAGGAGATCTCCAGCGGTCCCTCCGACGCCTGCATCTACGACGAGCTCCCCACTTGCTAGATGCCCAACCATTCCACGATTGGTCGGAGACGTGTATGCTGAATCCGGTCCAGTGATGGGCTTGGATGACGGAGACCCTTTTGGGTAACAGTAACTTTCGGGCATATTGAGCATATTTTGTCTTCTATGTAGGAAATTCATTTGGACTTTGGCGGACTTTTTGACTGCATTCTTGAATCAAGACGTGATGAACCCATCGGAAAAGATGAATTGCGGGAGAAACTTTCTGACTGCACTCTGAAATAAAAACGTGACGAGGTGAACCAATCGGAAAGATGACTGGCGGGAGAAGTCGTCGGAAAACACGAGTCGTGAACAATGAAAACGTCTAGCGATCTGCAAGGGCCGTCCATGGTCGGCACGCACCGAGAGAGGGACGCGTGATCGAAGGGTCGTCTAGCGTTGGCTGCGTCAGACCGGCATACCGAATTTGGGATCTTCTCATGGATGGAAATCTGACTCGCCGCATCAATGCGCTACAGTTTCCACTATCTGAGATCATCTACCGGCGACGAGGCGGGGCCGACCCCAAGAAGAAACGTCCGACGAGCTGTTATGGTGGTTCGGGTTTAGCAGTCGGGCCTTTCGTTTCAACTTGAGAATGGTAGAAAGTGCCGAGGAAAGCCACTGGAAAATTTCTGATCACGAGATGGGAGACGATGGGCAGCGGCGAGATTTGAAGATGGTGATGTTGATGGAGTTTGCTCAGGGTTCGGCAAAGCGAAGGGTGGATGGTTCCTGCGGTTAAGCTGTCCAACAGCACGCGAGCGGGCCGAGGTCGGATACGGGCCGTGTGCTAGCGGCTAACCTTAGCTTGCCTACCTTACCAGTCTCGTGGGAGCCTCACGTCATTCCTTCCTTCCTACAACGGAACTGCCGGACTCCGCGCGCCTCCGCTGCCCTGACTTCGGATGATATCTCCATCTCCAAAAGTCATGCTTCCAGCGTCTGTCCGCAAATTCTCATCGTCTGCGTTCAATATGTCGGCTGAGCAGTTCCAGAAGCTGGAGAAGTATACGGCTTGTGATGTACGTCTGTCGAATGCTCGGCGCGCCTCTGCCTTGTTTGTCTATCTTGACCTTCTTGTATTTGCTGTTTTGATTTGACGATGCATCGACACCGCGGGCCTGAATCATTCTGTTTACACGTCTGTTTGCTTCTGACCGATGGACCAAGCTAAGACATTCCAGATCTCTGATGCCTTGCTGAAACTAAACGTGCCGGGAGCCGGCTTCCTCGCAGACATCGGTATCAAGACCTTTTGAAACTGGCCCTCATTTCTTCTTCCAACCTCCCACACTTCCCTTGAAGCATCTCGCTGCTGCCTCCAACCAACCAATCACTCTCTGATAAGGACCTACCTCATTAGCACCTCTGAAGTCCAAAACCCCCGCGCGCGTCGCAGCGCCCGCCAGCACCGTCCTCTTCGCGCCCAAAGCCTCGCCCTCATTCCCGCAGCCCGTCGGCCCTAAACCTGACCCGGACCCCCCCTCCGACGGCGACGGCAGCAAGATCAGCCCCGGCACGCCATACGCCGATCTCATCAACCAAAACACCATTGCCGTCCTGTCGCAGCCCGCGGGACAGGTGTGCGCCGTCATGGGCGGCATCAATGCCGTCCGCATGGAGCAGCTGGGCGCCAAGGGCGTCGTCGTGTCCGGCCGCGTGAGAGACGTTGATGCGTTGAAGGGGCTGAAGATGCAGGTGTGGTCGAGGGGTACGAGTAGTGTTGGGGCGGGGGCGCAGGCGTCGGCATTTGCGGTGGGTTATCCGCTGGAGATTGGCGAGGTTGTGGTTAACTCTGTGAGTAACGTACTTTACGAATCCCTCGTTTGAGCCCCTTATCGCGATTCTTGACCTGCTGGACAGCCCGTCCTGTCTGACACATTCAGGGCGATGTCATTATGCTGGATAGCGACGAGAACAGTGCCGTCGCCATCCCGAAAGACAAGTTCGATGAAGTGATAAAGCTCTTGCCTAAGCTCACTGAAGCGGACGACAAGTGTATGGCTGACGTTCTTGCTGGCGGCTCGGTCAAGGAGGCGTTCGCAAAGCACCGCGGCAAATAGATTGAGACTGATTAGCGACTCTCGGTGCTGTTTATCGTTTCATAGAACTAATAATCTTGCTTCGCTCTCATATTCCTATAGACGGGTGGTGTTCGCTAATGAGGAGCATTCGAACGTACGGCAAGACGCTGCTCAGGAGCATCCATGAGCTCGACGACATTTTCAAAACAATTTTGGACTGACCAGAACCGTCTTTTCGGAGGACCATAATTCAAAAGAAGATGAGCCATCCAGTTTTTGGGCTAAGCAAAGTAGCTATCAGTATCCACCGAACCGTCGTCTCTGAGCCGTATCAATCGCCCCACCCGACTTTTGAGAAAAGCACTTTTCGCCGCTGCAAATACCGCAAGTAGTCCCTCGTCCCTGAGCCAGATTGATCGCTCCACCGGATTTTTGGGAAAAGAGAAAGGAGAAAAGCACTTTTGGACGCCGCAACTACCGTCAGTAGTAGCCCAAATATGGCTGCTGACTCACCAAAACCACCTCCCACCGCTCAAGAGAATACCGCCAGTCAGTCGTAAAATCGCAGTATTTGGCCGCTTGATGTCGCTTTTGTTGAAGTAACCAGTCCCTGGCGGTCCAATCCCAGTCTTTTTTGTTCGGACGCCCTCCACGCTCCCAACCCCTATTTTTTCGCATCCTCTACTCCTGTACCTCCTCATCCATAGCCTCCTCCCAAACGCGCTCCAAACCAGCCAGCCTGAAGCGCTCTTCCTGAACATCAAGCACCTGCTGGAGGCCACGATGCATGCCTTCCAGAGGCTGCAGGGCCCTCCTCGCCGCCAACGCATTTTCCGAGACGAGGCGATGCAGCTCCTGTTCCCTCTCCACGACACCAACGCAGTAGCGATGGAACTCAGCAAGCTCGTCCTGCTTGTCTAGAACGTGCGTGCGCAGAGACTTGGTGGCTTGGTGGAACGCGTCGCGCTGTCTCTTCATGTTCACGTAGCCCTGGCCGCATTTGCGGAAGTCGGCGTTCTGCTTGTCCAGCTGCGTTTGCAGTCCGCGGTGCTCGTGCTCCAGCTGTGCGTTGCGGCCCTTGAGTTTGGCGATTTGGGCCTGGAGCGAGGATAGCTCGTCGTCTCTCTGCTTCACCTCAGGAGGCAGGTTGTACGGGAGCAAGCGCGACCTTTGGCGCTTGGCTGGGTGGGGCGTCTCCGAGGAGAGGGAGGACGAGCGCTTGGACGAGTTGGATGAGGAAGATGATGGACCGAGAGACTTGGGGGGCTTGGTGAATGGCGTCATCATGCCGGAAAAGCCGTCTGTCTGCAAGCCAGGGAAATCGCGCGGGACCAGAGCGGTCGAGTCAGGGAGTGCTTTGGGAGAGGGTGGGTCTGAATATGGTGTGGTAGTCTTGCGGCATACAAAACGCACGAGAGCCATTGCATCTGGATCATCGAGGGGCCTCTCGTCCTCTTCATCCGACTCTTCTTCCTGCTCTTGTTGCGCCTTGGGCTTCTGCTCCTCTTTCTGCCTCTTGAGCTTCTCTGCCAGCTCCCTATTGGGCTTCTCCTGCTGCTCCTGGGCACTGTCCTCCTGTTGCTTCTTCGGCTTCAGCTGTCCAAGCACCTGGTTCTTCACCCTCTTCTCCGGCTTCGCCTGCTCGGGCTTCTCATCCTTCGGCTCCGGGGTGTTCGTGCTGAGCGCCTTCTTCTTCTTCAACGTCTTGGGCTTTGCTTCCTCCGGCTTGTCGACCTCTCGAGCGCCAGTGCTCGGCTGGTCTTGGGTCTCGATGGATGGAGCAGGCGTCTCGGACGGCTCTTGCGTAGTAGTGGAGCTCCGGTTGTTGTCTTCCTTCGCAGCAGCCGTAAACGCAGGAGGTTCCACCTTGAGGCTTCCTCCGCCGCAAAGCCAGTAGGGTCCCCTGGGTCTAGCCCTCTGAATATTGGCGAGGCGGTTGGTCTTATTGTAAGCAGGTCGACCGCGGTTGCGACGCACGGTGGAGATATTGCCGCCCTTTTCAGTGAAGTCGTAGGGCCAGTAGCGCGAGCGGTCATGCTTGGGCAAGTCGGCGATCTTTGAGACTGCCCAGACGGCCTTGTCGTCAAGGTAGCAGTAACGAGGAACATGGTCGGCTAGCTTGGCTGCAGTGATGCCTGTCGGGACTTCACCCATGAAAAGCTTCCAGGTTGGGTGGGTGGGCTCTCCACTCCTGTGCTTTTCAATCGTTTTGGGGTCGGGGTCGCCATTCCCATCCTCCGGCTGCCAGACGTCGCGCTCGTATTTGCCATCAAACCCCGTAGGGCGACCTGGAGTAATGGGGCTTGGCCTGTTCTTGGGAGGCATGACGAAGGTTTATATGGCGAAGTCTGCAGGCTTTGAAGAGGCTAGTGGGGATGGAAAAGACTGCTGCTGTTAGCAAACGAGCTTCACTGGTACCGTACAAGAGGGGTTGGGCAATGGGTAGTTGATGGCGGCTTACTGTGAGGCTCTTGATTATCAGTGAGGTCGGTTGATGAAGGTTGACGAGGGATGGTTGAGCAGAGGTTTAAACAGGGTTGAAGTACAGGATGTGAGGAGAAGAAGGAACAGATGCCACGGCGTAACGCTGGTCGGCGAGCACCCGCCGTCTTATACATCATAAAAGGGGTCGACGACATGGATGTTCTCCGGCGATGTGACGAGATACTAGCCATATCAAGGAGCAAGACAGTATGAATGACCTCCGGTGAAGTGATAAGATACCAGCCATATCTAGGAGCACGACGGTGTGAATGCCCCTAGGCTGTGACTAGATACCTGCCATATATAATGATGTGAATATTCATGAGCCGTAACAAGATCCCAGCCAGATCCAGGGGCATCAACGGTATGAATGCTCCTAGGATGTGACTAGATACCTACTATATCAAAGAGCATAACAATATGAATACACACAAGCTGTCATGAGACATCTACCATATTAAGGAGCATAACGGTCTCCAATGTTCCTAAGCTGTGATGAGGTACCTACTATGTTATGGAGTACGACGGCATGAATGCTCCCAAGCTATGATAAGGTACCTTCCATATCAAGGAACACGACGGTATGAATGCTCCTAAGCCGTGGCAAGACTCATGTCGAGGAGTTCAACGGTGTGATTGCTCCCAAGCTGTGTCAAGATACTTACCATGTAAAGCAGTACGACGGTATGAATGCTCCGGCCCTGTGACATGGCACCAGTTATGTTGAGAAGGAGGTCAACTCTATGAATGCTCCCAAGCTGTGACAAGACACCAGCTATGTCCAGGAAAAGCTCGACGCGTGAATGCTCCCAAGCTGAGACATCGCACCAGCTATTTTGAGAAGGAGGTCAACTGTTTGAATGCTCCCGCGCTATGGCATAGCCCAGCCATATTGAGAAGGAGTTCAATTGTATGAATGCTCCCAAGCTGTCACACAGAATGAATGCCAAGGGGAACTGGTAGAAGACAAGGAGCGCTCATGTTCCTAACACCAGATTTCCTGAAGGTTCATTGACTTCAACAGAAGGTAGACCAGAGGAAATATTAGAAGAAAGTAGGGCAAATTCTTATAACTCTGCTCCAGCCTCAGATCACGTCTAGGACTTTGGTTCCCTTCGTCTGCCAGAGAGATACTCTTCCAGCTTCAGTTTGTATCCGCTGGCCAATGGAGAAGAGGAGGGGTTTGAGAGAGAAGAACAGACATAGGCATCCGCTCGGTCTTCGCCCAGACGCTTTGATGCCCCAGGTTTCGGTCTGTAGAGCTGAGAAGCCCTAATCGGCGACATTACGCGCCGGCGCACGGAAAATATTTCACGGTTCTTACGCCCGAGTGTTCCGGCGGCGATCATCTCACCTCTTGGGTGGAAGAAGAGATGTTGATATCGTTGACGTCATGACTAACGCTTGCATTTCTTTCACATTGACATCCTTTGGGATTAAATATTTCAAAACGGCCTAAAACAGCTTACTTGCACTGCGGGATTCAATTAGCAGATATGGGCTCTCTGACATGGTGTGGAAGAGTGTAACGAATTTTCGATTTCGGCTCTTGCCAGTGGGTTTGAGGGCAGGCAGTGACAAAGTGCGGCACGAGCTAGCTTAATGAACATGCCGACTCGCTCTAGCCAATCGAATGGGCCATATTCAAACCATCGAGAGGCTGCGCGTTTTCATCTGCTCCGCAAGCTGAGCAAGGTGCAACTACGGCCACTTTACGCCGATATCGTCGCCCAATCTGAGTGGAGTCGAATAAGCAAGGCCAGACCCCGCGAACACAAAGCAAGATGTCTATGTTCGCCATGTCAAAGAGTAGATACCAAAAGACGTGAGATGGGGGCTACATCGTGGTATGGTCACGGCTGTCTGTGAAATTTGATGTTGTGGCCTATTTGGGCCACGATCGATTCGTCGAAGATGTCAATTCTGAAGTCAGCCAATCAGCGACGGAAATTACTCATTAGTCAACCAAAGTGCCGTGGACCTCTCCTCCACACCACGCACGTCCATCCTGCCTCCGCAACGACAACCTACGCCTGCGGGCTCCGACGTACACCCGCATTGGACCATCATACGACGCAACAACCATCATGATTGCCCGAACGCCAACATCACACGCCCTCAGCGGCGTTTCCAGCCGTGCGCTGCCCGCTGCCTTCTCTACCGCTCGCCTTTCATCCGCCACTTCTGCCCGTCAACAGCGCAGGGGCCTCGCAACCGTCCAAGATACTCCCGTTCACCGCCATGGTGGTCTAAAGGACCAGGACCGTATTTTCCAAAATCTGTATGGACACCATGGCGCGGACCTCAAAAGTGCGATGAAATATGGTGACTGGTACAAGACCAAGGAGATCATTTCAAAGGGACACGAATGGGTGCGTGATACACGCCAATGGCTGTGACGCTTGGAGATGCTTGTCTGACGCTGTGGACAGATTATTTCCGAAATCAAGGCATCCGGCCTCCGTGGCCGTGGCGGCGCCGGTTTCCCCTCTGGCCTCAAGTGGTCGTTCATGAACTTCAAGGATTGGGACAAGGACACCAAGCCGCGATACCTGGTGGTCAATGCCGATGAGGGCGAGCCGGGCACTTGCAAGGACCGCGAGATTATGCGCAAGGATCCGCACAAGCTGATCGAGGGCTGTCTCGTCGCTGGTCGTGCGATGAACTGCACCGCGGCGTACATCTACATCCGTGGCGAGTTCTATCACGAGGCCAGTGTCCTGCAGCGCGCTATCCAGGAGGCCTACCAAGCGGGCCTGATCGGCAAAAATGCATGCGGATCCGGCTACGACTTTGACGTCTACCTTCACCGCGGCATGGGAGCTTACGTCTGCGGCGAGGAAACCTCGCTCATCGAATCGCTCGAGGGCAAGCCTGGCAAGCCCCGTTTGAAGCCTCCGTTCCCCGCCGCTGTTGGTGTTTTCGGTTGCCCATCGACCGTCGCCAACGTGGAAACCATCGCCGTCGCCCCCACAATCTGCCGCCGTGGAGGAAGCTGGTTTAGCAGCTTTGGTCGCGAGCGCAATGCCGGGACCAAGCTTTTCTGCATCAGTGGCCATGTCAACAACCCTTGCACCGTCGAAGAAGAAATGTCTATTCCCCTGCGCGAGCTCATCGACAAGCACTGCGGCGGCGTCATCGGCGGCTGGGACAACCTCAAGGCCGTCATCCCCGGTGGCTCATCGACGCCCATCCTGCCCAAGCGCATCTGCGACGAGCAACTGATGGACTTTGACGCGCTCAAGGACTCGCAGTCGGGTCTGGGTACGGCTGCCGTCATCGTTATGGACCAATCAACCGACGTCGTCCGCGCCATCTCGCGGCTCAGCGCCTTCTACAAGCACGAGTCGTGCGGACAATGTACGCCATGTCGCGAGGGTTCCACCTGGACCTACCAGATCATGCAGCGCTTCGAGAAGGGTCAGGCGCGCGCCCGCGAAATCGACATGCTGCAGGAGCTCACCAAGCAGGTCGAAGGCCACACCATTTGCGCGCTCGGTGAGGCCTTTGCCTGGCCGCTACAGGGTCTGATCCGCCACTTCCGCCCCGAGCTCGAGGCTAGGATAAAGGACTACGCGGAGAAGAATGGCGGCGAGGCGCTTGCTGGTGGCTGGCAGCACAATGCGTCGAAGCAGGGCATGTTGATTGCGCCGGGCCAGTAAACGCACCCTCCTATAGACAGATGCAAGATTTCCCTCGGAGTTTGTTTTCGCTCTCGTCTTTTGATAACACGCAATGTGCCAAAGCGGATCAATCGATAGACTACGATGTGTGCGCTTGGCTCTGAGCTAGCGATGGTGGGCCGACTGTACAACGACTCTTCTGTTCCTTTTGTTATTGAGTTGTTTCTGTTTTCGTCTTTTTTCAGCGCGAGTTCACTGCTGTCAGTTTGTCAATGTACAAATATTTTGGCAATCCGTGCCGTCCCTGCCTCGAGCGCCGATGATCAAAGAAACGAAGCCTAAAAAACAGCGTTCATCGTGAGTGTCTGCTTGATTCTCGAGTCCCTGTCCAACGCCATGCGCTACCATACCAACATTACCTCTGCACCGCACCAACGAACGGAAAACTGGGTATCCATCTCCAAGACGCACAAACTCACATCCACACGTCCCCAATCAACCCAAACAAATGCCAACAAACTCGTCACGCCCAATGGCGCCATCGCCGTCCAAATCAAACTCCTCAATCATGGCGACGAGCTCTTCCTCCTGCAGGCCCTCGCCCAGCTCGCGCGCCACGCGACGCAGGTCGTCGAGCGTGATGTTGCCCTTGGCGCCGGCGTCGAACAGGTCGAAGGCGCGCAGAATCTCCTCGCGCGGATCGCGCGTCAGGATGCGGTGCGCCATGATGGCTTGGAACGAGGCGAGCGGGAGGAGCAGGCGGGTGGGGCCTGTGAAGGTTATGGGCGGGGCGGCGGCTTTGGAGGAGGTGGGTTTGGCAAGGGAGGTTGCGGGGACGCTGGGAGGACGGTTAGTTTTTTTGAGGTGGTTCTTGGCTATGGGAGATGTGCTGAAGGTGTGGTAGACGTACCCGTGTGTCCGCAGGATATTCAGGATTTCGTTCTTGGGCAGGTCGAAGCCTAGCGCTTTCATGGCCACTTTGAGCTCGTGATAATCAATGTGGCCGTCTTTGTCGAGATCGAAAAGTTGAAACTGCAGCGCATCGTCTCAGCACATTGCCCTCTTCCAACCAATGTCCACCTCCCGTCCACTTTCTCCCAAGCAAAGGTAAGCCACGTACCGCTTCGTTGATCTCTTCGCGATGCTCGTCGCTCAGCTCTGCCAAGTCGCCGCGCCCCGCGCTCTCCAGCCTCTCGCGCTCCGCCCGTTCTGCCCGCTCGCGCTCCAGCCGTTGTGCTTCGCGCTGCTGGTGTGTTGTTGCGGCCCCTGTCCCAAAGCCTGCGGCCGATGCGTTAAAGCCGGTGTTTGACGGCCCTGCTACTGCTCCACCCGAGGGTACAGCGCCTCCAGGTCCGCCGCGGTGTCCCCCAAGCCCTGCCGTGAAGCCTCGGCCAGGGAAAGGGTTTGTGGATGCCATTGGGGGTTGTTCGGATGATGCGAAGGGAGTTGAGGCTTCGTGGTCGGGATATCTGGCGGCGCGGTACAATGGGATGGCGCACGCTGCGGTTGTGGATTGAAGAGACTGTTTGAGAGGGGGCGTTTGCCGGGCAAGGTCCTTTGTTTCGGTGGTGCAGGTCGATGGTTTGGGAGACGCGTTCGAGGCGCGTTTTCGCTTAGCTCACAAGGGTGCTGTTGCGCCGGTGCCGGGCTGCTGCTATAGCTCCAACCACATCACTTCTGCTGGTTGTCTGATATCATATCAGATAGTCTCGTGTCGTGTTGGCATTGGCGGACAAATTCCGCCTCGTGGTTGACCAATTCTGGTACAGAGACTGCAGGCGCCTACCAGGCAGACTGGCTGCACCGCTGCCTGCGGTAGCCTTGTCTAGCAGACAGTATAAACTCGACGACAATGCCAACGAGCCCACGGCCAACGAGGACTCAATTTTGGGCACAAAAGACAAGCAATCATTCAATTTTCCCTCTCTTGGCTCGACGCAAGAAAGTGCCCTGCATTTGCTGTGTGAATCACGTGTGAAGTCCTCGCTGGGTGCTGTGCACGGGCCATCGTCGCCAGCCTCCGGAGCGCGAAATCCTCCGCGGCCAGAGGCCAACCTCCAGCTACCATCTCATCATCCTCCCTACCGCCCTGCGCTCTATCCCCACTCCCACCCTCGATATCGTCCCTCTATTTGTGGCGAGTCGAGCCTTGAGTATTCCTTGTCTCGGCTGCTGCGGCGCTTTTCACGCTTCACCCCGGCGCGCAGCAGTCCTTCTTCCCTTTTCTTAGCGCGTCGTCGCGACGCACGCCGCACTTTTCATACTTCAACGCCATTCGGACGTCGTCTCTCGCGCATTTTCTCGCCTCATCTACCCGAGCTCTTGCGACCGCAGCGACACAAGCCGCACGCCATGTCTTTCGGATCGGGAGGTTTCGGTTCTGGTGGTGGCTTCGGCTCCACCAACAACAACTCGGGCTCAAGCTTTGGTGGGTTTGGGGGATTTGGATCTGGCAACACGGCCAACACAAACACTGGAGGAGGTGAGTACCCTGCGCATTTGCTTTCATCCTCTACTTGTCCTCGGCCGACGCCTGTGCGAATCGACCCTGGAGCTCTCGATTTGCCTTTCGAATTGCCGCGCGACATCCAGAACAACCCGAGGTTGACTTTGGTTTCTGTCTCCATCCAGGCTTCAGCTTTGGCTCCAACAATCAACCTTCTTCTGGCGGAGGTCTCTTTGGAGCCGCAAACAACACCACCAGCAGTGGCTTCGGCAGCGGAGGTGAGTTCAACTGGCATCGCCTAGCGGCATCTACTGCGTTCCGTTCGCCTTCGCAGTCACCTTTGGCCGGCATTGTGTCGAAGTATGGTCTGGAGAGCGCGCCCCGCCTCTTCCAGGCGCGTCACAATGGCCTCGCCCAAAAGACAACGCGCAAACCCTGACACTTCTTCCAATTCTCGCTGTCGAGCTCCACAGACGCTCAGAATGGATTTCGACCCCATCGACTGGGCCTTTGCTTTAGATGGCCAACCCGCCTTTTCAGGCCCTCCGCGCGCTGCGGTAAACGATACAAATGATGATCAATCGCTGACTGCAATGGACATTACAGGTTTTGGAGGCAACAGCTCAGGCTTTGGTTCTGCCGCTAAGCCCGGTGGCTTTGGCACAACCAATGCTTCGACAACCGGTGGAAGCCTCTTTGGCAGCACTGCGACTGCGCCAGCCAGTGGAACAGGCTTTGGTGGATTTGGAAACAACACGAGCACCACGAGTGCATTCGGCGGCGCAAACACCGGAGGCGGTCTCTTCGGCCAGCAGAACAAGCCGGCCACTGGCTTTGGCTCAACGCCATCGGGAGGCGGTCTGTTCGGAGGCGGCACCGGCACCAGTACGAGCACTCCAGCATTCGGAGCTGCGGCGAGTTCGGCCTTGGGCAACACGCCCACCAACAACAACGGCACTGCCGCGACTCCTTTCTCGGCATATACTGAGAAGGATAATGCCGCGAACCAGAATGCTCACTACCAAACCATCACGTTCCAAAGCCCATACCAGGGCCTTTCTCTTGAGGAACTTAGGATGCAAGACTACGCCCAGGGTCGACGCTATGGCAATCCCAACGGGCAAGCAGGAGCCTTTGGCACAAGCACTGGCTTTGGTGGATTCGGATCATCAAACAACTCAACGACTTCTGCGTTCGGCGCCAACAACAACAACTCGGCTAGCGGTGGAATGTTCGGATCAGGCAATACTAACACGACTTCTGGCTTTGGCAGCACACCCAACAACACCTCGGGCGGCTTCGGGAGCAGTCCTGCTGGCGGCGGTCTCTTTGGCGCAAAGCCAGCTGGTGCCGGTGGTCTTTTTGGGAGTGCAGCCTCGTCTCAGCCTGCTTCTGGTGGACTCTTTGGAACCGCAGGGTCTACTCCTTCGACAGGCTTCGGTAGCAACACGGGCTCAGCGTTCGGAAGCAACACATCTTCTGGTGGCGGACTTTTCGGTGCAAACAATCAAACTCAGAACAAGCCCGCATTTGGTGGTGGATTCGGCTCCACGGGCACAGGCTCAGCTTTTGGTGGCTCTACTGGTAGTGGCTTTGGGCAGCAGAACAATACCTCGACCGGCAGCAACTTGTTTGGCGGCGCGAGCAACACAAATACGTCCTCGCCCTTTGGCGCTGCCAACAATCAGCCCGCGCAAAACACATCTAGTCCTTTTGGAGGATTCGGCCAGAACAACCAGACCCAGCCTCAAAACCAGCCTCAGGGCGGAGGGCTGTTCGGCAGCGGTTTTGGCGCGAACAACAACCAGCAGCAGCAAAACAAGCCTCTCTTTGGCGGCAGCACGACTGGCACTGGCGGCGGCCTATTTGGCGCCAACAATCAGCAGCAGAACCAGCCTGCCGCTGGTGGTCTCTTTGGGGCGAACAACAACCAGCAGCAAAACCAAGCTGGTGGTCTCTTCGGCAACAAGCCTGCCGGCACCACGGGCGGTCTCTTTGGGTCAGGGTCAGGCCCAAACACCAACACCGGATCCAACTTGTTCGGAGGCTTGGGTCAGAACCAGAACCCTGCGCAGAACCAGGGTGGCGGTCTTTTCGGAGGTGCTGCCAACAATAACCAGCAGCTGCAGCAGCAGAACAAGCCGCTGTTCGGTAGCAGCACTGGTTCCACTGGAGGAGGTCTTTTCGGCGGGAGCACTTTTGGCCAGAGCAACAACAACAATGCTCCTGGCGGTCTCGGCGGCAGTTTCTTTGGAGGAAACACGCAACAGAATCAGCCGCAGCAGTCGACTCTCGGCGGCAGCCTTTTTGGCAACTCTACTGCCCAGCAAAGCACAAACCAGGCTCCAAGTTTGACCGCGTCCCTCAAGGACAACCCATATGGCCATGACAACCTGTTTGCAAGTTTAACATCGCCAGCCCAGAGCGTTGGTCCCTTGGCTACTCCTCTGTCCAGTAGTCAGAAGAACAAGAAGAGCGCCATTCTCCCTCAGCACCGCATCAATCCTGCAGCCTCTTCACGCCTCATTACTCCGCAAAGACGCATGACCGGCCTCGGATTCTCGACATTCGGAACGCCAGGCACTGCCTTGAGCAACGGCAGTCCCAGCCTTGGTGGCAGCCTGGTGGGCGGCGGTAACTTTTCAAAGTCTTTGGCCAAGAGCTTCTCCACCAGCACCCTCCGCAACCCGATCAACACCGAAGACAGCATCCTTTCGCCGGGTGCTTTCAACCCAGCAAAGCGCCCCAGCTATGCCACTACTGGGAGCATGAAGAAGCTGAACATCAACCGGAGTCTCAATGTGCGCCCCTCCCTTTTCGGCGACGACACGAATAGCAGCCCGGCCTCGCAGAAGAAGCGCGTTAGCTTTGATGCTTCAACTACCCTGTCTAACGGACACATCGACGGCGCCAACGGCGCACTTGTCCCTACTGAGCGCGAGTCTGCCACCCCCAGTGCTGAGGAACAGGGTTTCCTAAGGTCATCCAAGAATGCCGATACCTCCAAGAACGTTTTCACCAACGGCGACAAGCCGGAGGTGGAGCAGGTCAAGGGCAACGAACTTACTCTGACCAACAAAAATGGCTCGCCTAGCTCTGCTGCTCGCGAGGTTGCCAGTGAATTGGGTCGCAAAGCAGCACGGGCTGAGCTTGTTGCTGGTGATTACTGGTCCGAGCCTCCTGTTGAACAGCTGAAGAAGATGAGCAAGCAAGAGCTCAAGTCCGTTCCCAACTTTAGAGTGGGACGTGTTGCTGTCGGTGAGATCCAGTTTGAGAAGCCTGTCGACCTCTCTGGTGTTGACTTGGATCGCCTCTTTTCTACGACTATATGTCTAAAGCCCCGCAACGCCACCGTCTATCCAACCAAGACGACCACCCCTCCTGTGGGCAAGGGTCTTAATGTTACATCTCTCATCACGCTCGAGAACTCGTGGCCTCGCGCATCAAAGGACGAGACGAGAAGCGAGCGCTTTGCCAAGCATGTCAAGCGCCTCCAGATCGTCGACGACACGGAATTCGTCGACTACAACCCCTCTACCGGTACATGGAAGTTCCGCGTGTACCACTTCACGACGTACGGTCTCGACTACGACGAGGACGACGATATCGACTCCATGCCTCTCGACCAACCTCCTGCGTTAGCCTCCCCTACCCCGGGCGCTCGCAACTCGCCGCTTGCTCCCCTGAGCACGCTTTCTCGTCTCTCAGGCGTCGACAACTCGCTCGTCAGCCCGGCCGAATCAAGCCCTGACGACACCTTTGAGTTCAAAAGAGGCAAGGCTTCTACAAGGAGCGTTCCAGGAAGTTTTGATACGGAGGCGCCGTATTACGAGGATGATCACATGGCCTACGGACAGGATGACACGATCAACAGCACTCAGTCTTTTTTAGATGAGCGCTCCGTGGGTCCCTACGAGGACGGCAGCGATATGGATGCTGCTTCTTACCGTAGTGGATCTGATTCGGAACCTGAGCAGAACATGGTGGGCTCATTTCCCGTTCCGGATCGCACCACGGAGCCGACTCCCACCAAGAACAGCGTCTTCGACGCCACGGGAATGCCCAAGTCCATCCTAAAGCAAAGCCAGCCGTTCCGCAACAGTCTCGGGACTCCGACAAAGCAACACTTTGACTTTGAAGGCGATTGGGCCGCGCAGCTTCAGCGCACGATCAGCCCCAAGAAGCAGGACCGACAGGCTCTGCGCGACAATCAGAGCAATGTGTTGAAGGTTTTCGATGACAAGGACGAAGTCACTCCCAAGGCGAGCAAGACGGCAGCCCCCTCGGAGACAATCGCCAATCACATCGATTTGATGAGCTCCTTGTTCGGAGCCAGCACTGCCCGTAAGACGGGAAGCATTGGGCCGGGACAGAAGAGAAGTGGTCTTGAGGTTTGATTTCCCTTCATTTTGCTCTTTCTTTGGGTACGGCACCGCGTCTGGCGCTTCATGGTCTCCAGTTGGCTCCGAGCTCGGATTGGAAAAGGGCCAGACGTTGCGCCCGCTCATGTAGTTAGCCTAGGACAGACTGAACAGTTTGCTAAATTTTGGATGTTTCCACAGTGGCCGTACCAAAAGACACCCAAAACCGGTGATGACCTTGGCGAAATGGATGAGCGCGACAAGGCCTTCCACGACAGCTTCAAGCCCAGATGGACCCTCGACGGCGGCTTTACGTACACCGTGCCTGGCTCCGCGCCGAGGATGGAGGGCAACTTCTTCAACAACTTTGGCAGATCGCTTGTCGGGCAGCAAAAGGATGTGCGCTTCGCCAAGTTTGCAACCCCTGAAGATGTAAGTTGCTCATATTAAGGGATGGATCAGGGCTAATTTTTGCAGATATGGTCGCCCACGATGGAAGCACAAGCTCTGCCGAACAATACCGAGATCATTGACGATCCACCTCGCGCAAAGACACTCGAGATGGAATTCCTTCCCTTGGCCGGATTGGTGGACACGGGCACTTCTGCGGGAAAATACGAGCAGCAAGTGTGGAAACTCGCCAGCATTCTCTTCGACGACATTTCCAACGCCACGTTCGATCTCCCTGCCTGCGTGAATCCTCCGGATGTCCGCGCTAGTGAGGAGCTGATCCGCACCGAGATTCTCGGCGATTTCTGGAAGGCCATTGTCCTGCCTGAAGCTGAGCGCCAGGCGCGTCTTGCAAAGTCACCGGAAGAAAGGGCCATCGCTTACCTCTCCGCCAACTGTGTCCCCGAGGCATGCGAGGCCTTGGTCGAGGGCAGAAATTTCCGTCTTGCGACTCTTGTTTCGCAAATTGGAGGCCCAAAGTCGTCTCGTGAAGCCATGGGCGCTCAAATCGAACAGTGGCGCGCACAGGCAGTCTGGTCAGAGATTTCCGCGCCGATCCGCGCCATCTACACGCTCTTGTCTGGCGAATGCGCTGTTGTCGAGGAGACTGACGGTCCCGAGATCGACAGAGCTGTCGAAATCAAGATCTCGCAGCAATTCGGCTTGGATTGGCGTCAGGCTTTTGGCCTCCGCCTTTGGTACGCAAAAGAAACTTTGACGCCTGAGAGCTCAATCTATCAGACAGTCCGGCGATTCCAAGATGAGTTGAGCACTGGAGATGAGCAGGTGCGTCCTGTGCCATGGTTTGTGCGCGAGGGCGTGGACATGGGTTGGCAAGACCCCAAGCCTCAGGAGCGTGAAGACTTGCTGTGGGGCCTTCTCAAGCTCTACAAGGCGCACAGCAGCAGAACACCATCGAGCGTCACGGGCATTTTTACTCCTGAGAATGCTACGGGCAACCCTCTCAATGCACGCCTGAGCTGGCAGCTTCTTACCCTTCTCCGCGCAAAGAACATTTTGCCTCGCGAGGTCGCCAACCCCAACTGGAAGGCTTCTGGCGACGAAGTCTTCAACAAGCTCGAAATCACCGAGATTTCAGACCATTTGAACCAGACCTTTGCGCTTCCTCTGCTCACAGCAGAGCATTGGACACATGCCGCCTGGGTTCTCATCCATCTCACAGACGACACGGTCCGCGCTGAAGCCCTGAAATCCCTTTTGTCTTTCCACGCTTCACGCATCACTGGCGCCGACGAGACAAACTCAGGATATTCTACTGCAGTCGCGTCTAATGAACCATCCGTCTTTGAGCTCCTCACCAACTCTCTCAAGATTCCTAGACCATGGATCTTCACAGCCCTCGCCCAGCACGCTCGCGCTGTCCTTCACGACCCCTACCTTGAAGTTCGATACCTTTTGCGCGCTGGCTCGCTGGTCGCGGCCCACGCTGTCCTGACTTCGACTGTGGCGCCCGCCGCCGTCATCTCCAACACAGCCGACGAACTCGACGCTTTGCGCGGCCTGCTCGCCATGTTTGTCGAGCATCCGGGGCATGGCTCTATCCCGACAGCCGACTGGAAGCGTGGCGGTCAGGTGTATGCCGACTACCTCGAGCTGTTGGAGGATAGTAACATTGCCGCCAGCAACGCCACAGCACCTTCTGCAGGACCAGGCGCAACGGCTTTCCTGGAGCGTGAACGTGCAAAGACGGTGCCTCGCTTGGCCGCGGCTCTTGCAAGTCTGGCACCTGAACTCGGAAACAAAGAGCTGGTTGAGCGTGCCGCGCTCAAGGAGATTGCGGGTCGTCTGCTCAAGGGATTTGGAGGACCGCGTTCTGCTGCTGGGGCCAAGAGCAAAGGTGTTGGTGCAGCTGCAGCATTGCAGGCACAATTGAAGGAATTGAGAGGCATGGGAGTGACGGAGGAAATTGGCCTAAGGGTCGGCCGCGCAGAGGGTCTGGGGTATTACCGTGCTGTCGTTGGGGGTGTGAGGGTATGACGGATCGAGGAGAGAAGGAATTGCTGGATAAAATTTTGCAAGATGAGATGATGGAAAAAGTCGGTTTCAAGAGCGTGTATACAGGTTGCTGGGAAGTTGTTGGATGCAGACGAAACGGGCGGGTCGTGGTGGAGGATTCTTTTGTCTTGTTTATTAATGAAAAGTAGCCACTGCAGGTATGCGATTCAGCGTACGAGCGTGCATTCGGGGATAGTCAATTACGCAAAGTCCATGACTTCAAAGCTGAAGATTCTCTTTTGGTCCAGAGCGTGCCCCCATTTCCAGGCGCTGTCAGGTCGTGGAACACCTGCAGGTTCCCGCCGATAGACTTGAATACAACAATTTCCTTTTTTCAAACCCTCTCTTCTCTCATGAGGATTTCTGCTACAGCCGCCATGTGCCTATCACTACTACCCAACTTTCTTAGGTTTCCCATGATTGGCATTGAATATCACTAGCCTATCATCATGAACGCCTTTTTCAAACGTCAGCTCCATCGAGGCTTATGTACCAGCAAAAACCGATGCTCACTAGCAAATGACCGTTCCCTCCCATCATAGTCATCCATCTCTCTCAGCTCGCAGTTGATCTGATCTGCCACGGCACCACCCCGTCTTGAGCTCAGCTGCTGTGCCGCAGCGCCGCCTCTCCGCTTTTTTCTTCTTTGGATGCAGCACCTGCCCGCCTCGTCTGTACTGTACGTCTAACGACGCCGTCATCTCCAACGACCAGCAACGCTTGAGCTACAGCATCTCAAAGTACCGGGCTCGCCTCCCGACTTATCTGGAGCATCTCAGGTCTCTCGGCCAGCCGAGCGGCGTCCTTTGTGTCACGTGAGACGCGTCCGACTCCCATACCTTCATCATGTGCAACGACTCCAGCGCGGCCGGACTGCCCTCCCATCCTGCTGCCGGCAACAATCAAATGTATCCCGGCGCAGCAACGGCCGCCGAGATCCATAATCCGGTGGTGAGCAAAAACGACCCCGGCTTAAGCGCGTGCGCCGTGGCACGAGGCTGACGCGGTGGACCGATTTGGCAGGAGGACGATGGCGATGCAGCGTATGGCGAGGATGATGCCGTCAGTGATACGACGTCGGTTGCCTCGACCATTTGGAAGCATCGGTTCGAGAATGGGAGGAGGTATCATAAGTATCGGGAGGACGCTTATTGGTGAGTTTGGAAATTGAAATAGCAGCGTCTGTCCTGGACTGAGTCCTGTTTTGTTGTGGGACTGGAGAAGTTGTGGGGTCTGATTGGTGTGCTGACATGTCCAGGGGCCCGAATGACGACGCTCAGAATGACCAGTTGGACATTGGGTGAGCTATGATTTGATCTGCGTGCTTCTTAGTCAATATACTGATTTTGAAGTCACCATATGATGAGGATTCTCCTCGATGACCGGCTGCACTTGGCGCCCTTGTCGGCAGAGCCTCAAGTGAATCTTTACCCTGTTCATTTCTGCGGCTATCTTAAGCGCTGGCTGACAGTTCTCAGAGGGTCTTGGATGTGGGTACGCTGGTTCACCAAAATTTTCTAGGTGTGAGCCAGACACTCATATGACTTTTTTGCAGGCTGCGGAACAGGAATCTGGTCCATGTGTTCATCCCTTTTCTCACTAGCTCAAGTCTCTTTATTTCTGACCTTCATGCAGTGATTTTGCCGATGAACACCCTTCTGCGGAAGTGATTGGCACAGACTTGTCGCCAATCCAGCCAGCGTTCGTTCCGCCCAACGTCAAATTCGAAGTAGACGCAATCATTTCGACCTGATCCACATCCGATGCCTATATGGCTCAGTATCCGACTGGCCAGCATTTTGCCGCGAAGCATACGAGTATGTCAAAGCCAACACGCATAAAGCCTCTGAAAGCATCCCGCTTTCAACCTCTCGCACGCGAGCGGAACTAACCGACATGTCGTGCAGGCACATTCAGCCCGGCGGCTGGATCCACCAGCTGGAGACGTCGATCCAATTCAAATCTGACGACGACAGTCTCCCGCCCAATTCGGTGCTGCTCTAGTGGTCCGACATCTTCATCGGCACGGCAGAGAAGTTCGGCAAGACCATGCGCGTCATCGACAAAATGAAGCGCTGGATCACGGACGCAGGCTTTCAGGAGGTCAGGGAGGTGCGTTTCAAGGTGCCCGTCGACCATTGGAGCTCGGATCCTTAGCTTAAGGAGCTGGGAACGTGGAACATGCTGTACTGCTATCATGGATGCGGTAAGTGTGCTGGCGTCGATTTCGAGTCTGCTGCTGAATGCCGAGTTTGCTAATGTTTGGTGCGTGCAGGGGGTTGGGCTATGTTCCTGCTGACGCATGTTCTTGGGGTAAGTGATGTTGTTTGTTCTTTTTAGACGTCTTGCTGACTTCACATTTAGTGGAAACCCGAAGAGGTGCAAGTTCTTGTCGCAAGATTCAAGCAGGCGCTCAAGGACAAGAAGACGCATGCATACTATGAGATGTAAGTGGAGAGCTTTGTTTACTGAACAACAATGTTTCGAATCTTGTTCGTCTCGCTGACAGCAAAGTAGGTCGGTGGTGTATGGAAAGAAGCCAGAGGCCTAAACAAATAGTAGACAGCATCTAAGCTTTGCATGGTTGCTTCTGGAAGATGGTTCGGAATAGACGAATGTTGATACATGTATGATCAGGTTTTCTGTTGTTCAACAGCAGATCAGCCCGTTGCCCCTCGACTTTCCTTCATGTTCCGTTTCCCGCCTCCTTTCCCGCCTTCCACAATCGTCTCCAGCTTCATCGCCAGCCTCGTATTTCACCCACTTCTACATTGATAACCAGAACATGAACGAAAAGGAGCAATTCACAAAACAGGACAAAACTACACGTGACTCGGATCTCGGAGCTCGGGCGTCCCTCGAACACGCCGAAAACGCTTTGTCCGGTCGGCGACAGATCCTCAACGGGAAACCAAACGATCGCGACTCCACAGCAGAAGCACGCATCCTGCGGCACGTCGTCACAGGCTTCCCGAATCGAAACTGCCGCAATGATTCCCCAGAAATAATCTGCACGGTTTGATTATCTGCCAGAACTTAATCCTGGATTCTGGAACAGCCCGAGCATGGCTGCTCAACAGCCGTTGAAGCTTTGCAAGGAAGCCGAAGACGGACAGAAACCGAGCGCATGGCGCTTCGTTGCCTGCTCGCAGCACAAAAGCATGTGCAGAGTCCACGATACCACCTCTCTATTTCATGTCTACCAGCGGCATCAACCGGCGGCAAAACAATCGGGTACATAGAGTACCCAGCTGCTAACGCAGTGCGGTAGGAGGCGCGCCAGGGCCTTATTCGGGCTCCATTATGCCGAGCAGGCACTTCGTAGTGTAGTCCCGGCTTTTCCCACGTCTGCTTCTGGTCACACACTTTCGCTGCCGGACGTAGTGCTGCGTTAATCTCGCCGAGCGGCAGGATCCGCAGAGTCGCACACATCACGCACACCTTTCAAGAGTTGGAACTCGGCAAGGGCATTCAAAAATGGTCACGACGACGTCGTTTTCCATCTTCGCACTCGGAAAATCCGAGTTGCACCGTGCATGATCGACACGGGGCCGTGTCTTCGTCGTCGGCTTGAGGTACACTCTTGGTACGTTGGAGATGGAAGGTCTCGGCCAGCAGTTGACAAAGGCAAGCGGCCGTTGATGCGATGTTCAGTGTGGGTCGTTGAAGACGAGTCGTCGTGGTCGTATATAATGGCTCACGTACAGCCACAAAAGGTGGCGAAGGTGTTTTGATCCAGGGAAATCATCGAGAGTTGCAAATAGACTGACGACAAGAGCAAGGGGCTGGGATTTTCTTCGTTTTCGACTCTCCTCAACGGTCCGCATTTTCAGCCTCTACAATGAAGGCCAACCTCCTCGCCGGGGCCCTTGCCTCTGTCCTTCCTCTCGCTTCTGCCGCTCCTAAATCGACGGCATTCAGTGGCTCGTCCAACGCCAATGACCTCTTTGTCTTGACTGCACCGCAAGAGCCTAAACCATATATCCTCCCCAAAATGGCAGGCCGCGCCGTCTCCGTCGGACAGCAAATCTACCGCTTCAGCGTAACGGGCAACGCATCGGCCGGCGCCTTCACGCTGATGCAAACCAACGCGCCCTCGTCGACCTCCCTCGGCGTCCTGCCGCACGTGCACAAGGAGCACTACGAAAACTTCTACTGCACCAAGGGCCGACTCCAACTGTGGGCGCAATCCAACTCGACGACCAACGCCACGCAGCAGGCACGCGTCCTCACGCAGGGCGACTACGGCGCCGTCCCGCAAGGCACGATCCACACGTTCCAAATCACGGACCCGGACACGCAACTGACGGGCGTCATCTCGCCGGGAGGCTTCGAGGAGCTCTTCATCGCCATCGGCGACGGCGCCTTCACGTCATCGACGGGCTCCGAATACGTGCCCGCGGCATCCAACTCGTCGTCGTCGTCCTCGGGCGCCGGTTCCTCGGCTTCCCTCATCTCCGCACTGCAGTCCTTCGACGTCTACTCGCAGCTAGACTTTGTCCCGCGCCGCGACCTGGTGAACGGCAGCGTGGGCGACGCGGCCGGCGCGTGGCATTCGTCTGCGAATGCGCTGGCCAAGAATACGCATGAGCCTGCGTTCGTCGCGAAGGGCTACGGCCCCAAGTACCTCTGGCGCGGCGCCGCGGGCTCCGGCCAGTACGCCATCGTCGCGCCGCTCGTCACCGAGACGCAGAGTGCTGGCAACTTCACCATGGGCACCATCACGCTGTCGCCGCGCAGCGCCAACGCGTCGGCACCGCTGAGCAAGAGCAGCTTCCCCGTCCACACGGCGCTGCAGATCGAGGAGGGTGAGATCGTGATTGAGATTGACGGCTTCGCGGGCCAGGCGCGCGCGATTCAGGGGGACGTCGTTTTTGTGCCCAGGGACATTAAGTGGAGTTGGTGGGCGACGCGGCCGTTTACTAAGGTCCTGTATGTCAGTGGTGGCACTGGCGGTGTTGAGGAGCAATTTATGCAGGAGGGCGAGAGCTGGGACTGGATCACGTACCCGATTGCTTGAAGTGATGCGGGTTGTGTGGGTGGTCAGGGGTTATCGTTCTTGTACACTTTTTGAATGATAGAGTAGATGCTTCCACCGCTGGATTTGAAAACTTTGCTTGAATTTAAGGAGACTTGCACTTGCTTATCTTGCTTTTTGCTCCACTTGCCACAGAACGATGTCCATCTTCTTCCCAGCCTGAAAAACTTATTTTCATCACCGTGCAGTGATGAACCCGTGTCACTGGCTGGCTCGCGTGCAATCACAAGAAACAACAGCAAACCAAGTCCAACCACGAGGCGAAACAAATGCAAAAGCAGTAGACATGGTATCTCAGCCGGAGCGCAGCAACAGTGCGTTGTTGAGCAGACATGGTTTCATCTCCAAAGCGCACGGCTGATTAATGTTTGGTTCAGGGATGCAGACGGCGCGATTGATACTTTCCAATCAATCGCTTTCACGTGCATCAAGAGAATTCAGACTGGCATGTGGGATTTATAACACAAGCGGGCGTTATGAGGTTCCATATACGTGGCAGTGCGCGTGATTAGTGAGGTTTCTGGCGCGAGAGAGACGCGCTTGGATACTTCAAATATGTGCCCATTTCTTGCTCTTGGCTGCACATGCTTTGGGAGACCGTGTTTATGTCGATATTTCAACGGTCTTCAAGAAGCGACATCATCCCCATCGCTGTGGCAGTGTCGCACATGTAAATGTCAAAGAAGCATTCAACTTTTGCAAAAGCAACCTAATCACGCTACACTCTCTCCTTTCCTTCTTCCTTGTCCGTATTTGAAGCGGCGCAGACTAAATTTCACAAATTATACCTCGCTGATTGCAAGATCTAGCATTCTAAAAGACGAACTTTTGCAATGATATCCATCATTGCAACACAATCATGACAAGGGATATCACAAAACAACGAAGAAAGCACCCCAAGTGACCACACCATATCACACCATCTACAGCGCGAACGCAGAACACACTCGTCACCGCCACCATAACCCCCGAAAATATGTAGTTTAGACCTCTTCAACGAAAAGCAGTAGCTCGCGATCTTGGATCTACTGCTGCAGACGCCAGCCGCCGCTGTGCAGAGAAGGATGTAGGAAAGGAAGCCGAAAGGCCAGAAGAAATACTTTGATCAGACGGCCCCTGCTCACACCAGACGGCCACTACTCGCCACCAGACGGCCCCGGCTTGGGTACATGGTCAGACGACATCACCGTCACAAGGAAATTCACGCCACGTTAATGGCGTCAAAGGATAGACTGAATTGGATTGTGATTGCATGGTGCTTCTACCTCAGAGTAGCTTCCAGTCCACCACCCACGCTTATTCAAATAACCCTTTCAAATTCAGCTACTGTCTGTCACTTGGCTGCTCCCAAACACAGACCCCTAGCTTGAACAGAGTTTCAAGTGACGCGACATGCAGCAGAATCGTTACGCAAATGACACTGCTGCTCTCGTGGTCGTCTGCGATTCCATCTCACGGGCTTGCTGTCTTTCTTCTCGTCACTGGAGCAAAGCAGCGTAACCAAACAATGATTTCAAGGCCATCAAAATTAGTCATCGGAGCCAGAGACCATGATCACTGCGGCACAAATCGAGCTGCGTTCAACCAAAACGATTCAAACAAGCGTTTGTGCATTCTCCACGACAAGAGGCCCCCCCCCAAAGATTCGACAGTACGCATTGCGCAGAGCAGAGGGGCTAGCCCAGGTCTCTGTTTCATCTCACACCAGGCATCAAGCATCAAGCAGCAATGCGAAAAGTCATCATCACAGACTGCAAGCGCGCATAGCCGCGGTAGACAGAATGGCAAATTTGACCATGACAACGACGATAAATGCGGCGTCTACTCCTTTCATTCCGTCTTTGTGTCAGCGCAGTCTCGCATCTTTTGTGGCAGCGTACTACTTGTTGCGGCGCTTGAGCAGCTGCGCAACGAAGGTAGCGAAGAGAGGTGTCGCCGTTTGGCAGACTGGAGAAGTGCGTCGGGATTTGTTGGGGTCTGGGAAGGTCCAAGGCGGAGGGAGGGAGGTCAGTGTGTGTGGGTGGAGTATGCTGACGATTGAATGAAATGGTTGACTGGAATTGATTTGGTCTGTTCATGCTCTAGCGGCTAGCTGATTGTTGCGAGTCAAGAAAGGAAAATGAGCGTGTGGGAGAAGGCTCACACGACGACATTGACGGACAGCGGGGAGGTGGGAAAGCCATTTCAGCATCCATCTGTATCAGTGAGTGAGTGCAGCAGAGCGAAGACTGCGTGTCTTGTGAGGACTCGATGTTACTGAAAATAACAACAACAACAACAACAACAACAACTATCCCCGGCCAAGCCAACCAACCCATCGTCACTTCGACCGAGCGATCTGGCCAGGGCGTACTCAATTCCGATTTCAGCACCAGAAGCAGAAGTAGAAGCAGCGCAGCCATCATCACCAACAACCCCACCATCCGTCATCCGTCAATCATGACCCATCCAATCCCTCCCTCTCTGCCCCAATCCGATCCATGCAATCATCTTCCTCCTATTCCTCCTGATCATCGCTGCTTGCACCGAACAAACACCTCCATACCTCCCTCCCCTCATGGTAGTGGCGCGGCCCCCACGCCCCTCTCTCATCCTTCAGACTGTCGTCACTCCATCCATCCAACAGATCCTTCTCCTCTTCCTTCTTTTCTCCTTTTCCCAATAAAGCAACGCTGTGCTTTGTTTAGGTTGTTGGTTAGCCCCACCCCACGCGACATGACACAGACAAACAGAAAGACAGACAAAACCACATCACGCCCTTCGCTCCGTCATTCTAGGTATACCGTTTCGTTCCCTCGGCTGGCTGGCTGGCTGGCTACCGCACGCCTGCACGCCCGTGGTGCCGCGGCTCCAGGACTTAGGTCTCAGGACTGATCGTATTCCTACGTAGCATGACGCGGAGGGTATGTAGCTGCCCGCACCGCCCCACGTGCGCTCTCGGCTTCTCGCGCCAATCAATCCTCTACTGCAATGCCACACACAGTTCTTCGTCTAGCAAAAGCAGCCAGCCGGTCCGCGCCGGTCCATCTCGTCGGTCGGACAGGCCGGCCGGGAGGCGTGATGGGCAAATGATGTCGAATCGAATCGTTGAATCATTTGACGACTAGCTGAACACAGATGGCGCAGGCGGACGGGCACGGATGCGGGCAGATCAGCGCTCGCTCGGTTGTTCACGATTCGTTCGTGGTGGTGGTGGTGGTGGTGGTGAGTACGGATTTCTCCTATGGCGACTCGTCGGTGGTTTCCAGGGCAGCGCTTTTGGATTGTGGAGACCGCTCGAGAGGGACATGGATGGCAGCGCAGAGTCAGACGGACATACGTCAGACCAGCGGACGACGTCGCCCCACACTGACACGTTCGCGGAGGGATGAACAGACGGACGTTCATACAGGGCTGCGATCCTGTGTGTGCTCATGCTGCCCTCGGTTCCTCAGCGGTTGTCCGACTTTTTTGAGCGGCGGGATGCTGTGGTGCCATTACTGGTAGGGTGGCTACCTAGCTGGACGATTCTCTCCCGATTCTTGGGTTTGCTTCCAGTAGTGGATGTTGTTGGTATGGACAGGTTTGACTATTTTTTGGTCTGGAGAGCGCCATGTCGTTGATGCGTGAGTCGTGTACATAGCAGCAAGCCGAGCCACTGTCTGTAATCGGTGTGTAGCTGCTGGTGTTGCTGGTGCTCGCAAAGACCTCACTGTTAATAGCTACAACCATCATCATCGACAACGACAAGTACCAAACCACATACCCACAGAGAGCACACAGCTCACGGTAGGAGAAACGGTCCGTGGGCCGTCAGCAGCGCCGATGCGAAGCCCAAGGGGGCTGAAGGATGAGCATCCCATCGGCCGGCATCCCAGCCCACTCTGCCTTGTGAAATTGGCAGTCGAAGGAGTGCGCTTCGTTGCGCATCGGACACGGCCGAGGACCTCTCCACGGAAGCACAAGCGAGCCAGTGACGAATGTGCGAGCGCGTCCGGCCGTTGTTGTGGGGAAGAGCGCGTGCGTGCGCGGGCGCGCGGACGGGCCTCCGCTGCGGGCAGTACCGCTGGCTTTCGGCTGTTCCTACATACGTATGTATGTGCGTGCCTATGTATTAACATGTGTTGGTTGGCGGGGGTAGTAATGGGCGGATGCACGCGAGTCGCAGGAGTGAGGGATTGCAGATTGGCCTTGGACCTGGGGGCTGAGAGGGAGGCTTGTTGGCTGACAGAGAGACCGACGGGCGGGACGGTGCCCGCAAAAGGGGTGCGTCTGTCTATCCAGCGGCGGTGGTGGCTGCGATACGTGCGCGCGTGCGTGCAAGGAGCGGCGGAGAATCCTTTCTTTGAAGAAGCGCCGCAGAGGTGGAGAGCAGAGAGGAGCCAGGGACGTCGACAGTCAGGCCTGAGGCAGAAAGAAGATGGACGGTCGATTCATCCATCACGAATGCCATCATCCACCTCGTGCCCCGTGTGGCCCCTCTGATTCCTCCACCGTCGTATACACGAGTAGCAGAGGCTGAAAAAAGGCCTCACTGCTACTCAGCTCGAGGCGGTCAAGCGGCGGATGGCGCCGCGCGCGCATCTTGCCCACAGCGGTCGGTCCTGTTGGCGATGCAACCATCCAACCTGACTCCTTGCCATCTGGCGTCTGCTGAGAACAGCAACACGCTCTCTTCACCTCTTCTGTCCTCACGCTCCAGCGATCGGCCCCTGCGATGCCTGGCCGAACCCCTGTCTACTGTGCAGCTTCCAAAATCCTTCAACGGGTCATCCAAGAAAGGAAGCAAAATGTGACATGGTCACGCTTTGAACGAGGCGCGGCGCGTGCGCAAGAAAAATCCCAAACCCTGACGGGGATTGCGTTGCTTGTGTGTGGCTAAGTGTGGCGCGGCGGGTGTGGCGCCGCACCGCTGACCTGCCCGACCCCCGTCGACTCCCGATCCCAGAACGGAGAAGCCGCCCAGGAAAATCTTCAAGGAACGAGCGCGCGCGAGGGCTTGGATGTTGGGTGGCAGAGATTGCCAGCGTATCCGTGCGGAGTGATCCGACAACCGGAAGACAACTGACATGGGCAGCTACCCGACGATGGCTGTGCGCCTCAGCTGCTGGTGCTGTTGTTTGTCGCCTGCCAGATACCCGTCAGTCAATGTTCTGCTGCGGATAGCTGCTGCCTGCCTGCGTCGGGCGCGTGCGCTTACCGTGGTTATTCATGCGAGCGCAAGTGAATACGGTGGCGACGCGGCAAAGGATTTGCGTGTGGAGATGGGATGGGGCAGTGCTGAAGCTGGAGAGCCGACGCAACAACACAGGCTATGGTTCTTGGACGGGGCAAACGGAGGCAACGTGCGGTCAGAATCGGGCAACTCTATGGGGCCAGTGTTGCGCTTCTATCCCAAAGGCAAAGACAAAGTGTGGAGATGTTGGTGCCACAGGAAGAAGAGGCGAACCATGTGGCAAAAGCAATTGGAACAGCGACGGGGCATTCGGACAGCAGCATTGTAGGACGCAAACATTTTTGAGATAGAAATATGACTACGGCAGGATATGGGGAGAATAAACAAAAAGGTCTTACAATTTTTTTTTTTTTCTTTCTGTTTCTGCTTTCGGCCATCACGGCGCGTGAAACCTCGCATGCCCGGCCAGAGCCCACGCTGGCATTGTCGCGCCACAAACCTCGCACAGCCCCAGGTCATCCGCGTCCCCATCGCCACCGGATCCGTCTTTGTAGTCATCAATTTCGCCGCTGTTGACATCACTGCGACTATCCTTGGACATGGTGGGCACGAGCAAGTCTTCAGATCCGGTGCGAGTGTCCGGTGAGATGAAATCAGACAAGAAAGGACCATGCGGCTTCAGTGGCCTTGGAGGCGAAGGTGCGGCTGGCTCTTCAATAGGGCTGGAGGCAGCGTCAGCGGCACATCCAAGCTTTTCTCTGTTGTCTTGGTCTGCGGCTGCAGCATCTGCACCTGAATCGACATTCTTTTTTGGGATTTCGTCGACAGGCAGCAGATTTCCCGCGGGCTCTAAGTGGATGCTGGGTGCTGTTTGCTTTCGGAACATGCTGGTAATATCTCTGCCCAAGGACGACTTTGCGTTGCTGCCAGCTTCGGCCATATTCGTCACAGCCAGGTTGACGAGGCTTAGATTCCAGCCCGTCTTCTCCGGATGCAGCCGCCTAAAGAGAGGCAAGAGCGCGTCATTCACGAGGCGCTCTGCAAGGCTTTCGATTGGCGCAGAAAGGCTGAAGATGAAGTTTGGAACTGGCGCCGAACGTGATATTCGGGTAAAGGTGCGCGTCCGAGTGCCGTCCGCATTGAGCGGTGGGCGTGGACGTGTGGAGAGACGCAGCGTCGCAGGATGGGCTTTCCAACGACGCTTTTCTAGACGAGCTGGTTTCTCAGCTTGAGCTTGTTCGCGAGAGACTGGACCAGCTGTCGCCGCGCCGTCTTGGTCGTCCTCATCCTCCTCTTCCAGCAGGTCGGCGTGCATCCGCTTCAGTAAGCTTATCGCCAACATTCTAAGCTCCTTGACAACCTCGTCAAAGGTGTCGAGTCGGAGGTAGCTGTCCTCGATGCTGATTTGCCTGGGAGTGTCTCTGGCTGCGCGGACCTCGGTATAGTCAGCTCCATGGAGCAGCCCCCAAACTTTGGCGCCAATGCCATGCGGGCTCCCTGGACCGCCCAGAAGTTTTTCCAAAGTCTCCACACTGAGATCCGGGTGCTTTCTAACGTCGCCTACCTTGACCGTTTCCCTTGTGCCACCGTAGACCAAGCCGTCATCGAAGGCTGCAGGCCGATGCAGGACAAACTCACGAAGCTTCTGAGCCATCTTGAACCCAATGCCGGGAATGTTTCCGATGTCGTGGGCATCGATGAAGGTAGTGACGTTGCTATGCTCACCGAAATATGGTGGCAAGAGGGTTGTCTGGCCATTGGGCTTGTTGAGATTGCCGACGAGCTTGGAAAGGAGCTTGCTTGTCGAAATGCCCGCGGTGGCGGTGAAATTCTTGTACTGTTCGAGCTCATTGCGCAAGAAGCGCGCAAGGTGGGACGCAAGTAGGAGGCGGAGGCTCAGAGAGTCTTGAGGTTGTGTGATGTCAGTTGGGCTCGGCGACTCCGTTCCCGTTGGCAGGCTGGTAAGGCTGGGGAAGGTGGTGCCGGCAAATCTTGTCGCATCAAAGGCAAAACCGTGGGTGGGATCGTCCCGCGACAGGTGAAAGAAGGATTGGGATGGGCTGTGGAGGTTGAGCAGGGCAATGTTGTAGTCAATCTGGTCCGTCACGTCGATCCATAGCTAGAAGGTGGCAGATGGCCGTCAGTCAAGAACATGGTTGCAGGGGTTATTCATAGAAAAATAAGCGACGCGGCGGCCAAGGTTCTGGGCAGGACTTGACTCACCTCGTCGAATCCCAGACCTATGGCGAGCGATAGACGTCGCGGTCAAGACGTGTCAAGCATCGGAGGGGTAAGAAGAGACTTACGCTCGACCCTGGCGTTCCACGAGTAGGCTCGCACGAATCGGTACAGGGCTTTGGAGGCATCGCGAAAGCGGGTCAAGTCCTCACCCAGGACAATGACCTGAAACACGATCATCAGCAACGATGAGGCAAAGCAAGACGCGAAGCAGGCAGCTCACCAAGTCGGGACAGACGCGCTTTGCTTCTTTGACGAGTTGCAGCTTATGCAGGCCCTGCAAGCGTCAGCCGGGGGAGCCCTGACGCTGTCGCCATCATCTCACTCGTCTCCGAGCCTCGTAGTTGCACCTTTTCGCAGTAGTCAGCCAAAGACACGAGCGGCCAGAGCCAGGCTGACGCCTCATGACGCACGTGACGATGATCTGCTTTTCTATTTCGGGCGTCAGTCGAGGCCTTGTTTGGGGGTCGACGGAGAGACTTGCGCTGGACGGCCATGGGGAGGAACTTGAGCTGAGGGTCGTCGGCCTCGAAGACGGAGCAGTAGAAGGCATCGTAGTCCTGGGAAAGGAGTGCCGAATGAGTGAGATGTGATCGGGGGCGGTTGGTTGGTTGGAAGGAGGAGTACGCACCAGGTGGATGAGCAGGGCGGCAGGGGCGTCGATGGGGATGGGCATGGGCATGGGCATGGGCATGGGCGTGGGCGTGGGCATGGGCATGGGCGTGGGCATGGGTGCTGGCTGGCGTGCTGGCTGGCGGTCAAGAGGCCGCGAGAGACATGTTGGTGTTGAGTGGCACGAGCGTTGGGCGGTTGCCACCGATAGGCGGCCGATGGCTGGCGACCTTGGGTTTATTTTTACTTCGGCGTAGCTGCAACGGGCCTGGGCCGGGGCCAGGCGCCGCGTCACGTCCGGGTCGCAGCTAAAATCATCTTGCATCGATCCATCCATCCAAACACCCACCACATCCCCGCCATCACCTGACGATCCCTCTCTGTTATAATCAATCCACGGCCTCCCTCCGCCCTCCGCCCTCCGCCCTCCTCCACCAGACACCCCCCCCCCCCCCCCCCCCCCCCCAATCACACTGCCAAAGTCCCATGATACTCAACATGACCACCTCCGTGGCTTTATTACCGACTCCGACCCCCCCGGCATCTTCCACCCAGTCCAAGCAAAGACCAAAGCTGTCCCTCAACACCGCCCAGGCCCAATTCCGCACCTTCGGCAAAGGCTCTTCTCTGCGCCTCGACACCCTTTCGGCAGTCTCACCCACCATCCGCAACACCTTTAGCAACGGTTATGAGCCCCGTCCTGCCTCTGCCTCGGAAACTCCACCATCCAAGCCCTGGGCCGCAGACACGCCGACATCTGCCTCGACCTACAACTCGACCATCTCGACCTCCTCCGTCTCCTCTCTCGGCTTGGACAGTGGCCGGATACCCTACTCTCTGCCTCACAACGTCAAGTCCATCCTCGCCAACAGCCCGCTGCCTCCCATCGTGAGGCATCGCACCATGAAGCCCATGTTTCCACCAGCAAAGCGCGTCAGCTTCCGCGCACCATTGACCGAGGAGATCAAGACGTCGAAATACACCCTCGCCCACTCGGACCTTGAGTCCTCTTCCTCAACCATCTCCTCCCTCTCGCTCGACTGCCACCCCTCAAAGACTGTCGAGTCTAAAGAGTTGGAGCCCAAAGCTTCCCAGACCTTGACGCTGCCCTCGCGCACTGTTTCCGAACCAGCACCGAATGCACCAAAGGCGCAAGAAGCAACGAAACCCCAAAAGACCCCCTCCCTCGCCATGAACCTCAGTCTTCCCGGCCGCAACTGCAAGCGCGAGTCGCCCTCGGACTCGGAATCTGACGGCGACGAGTGCCCCGTGACGCCCGTGGCCGGCCGCCGCAAGAGGAGACGCGAGTGGGTCTGGACGCTGGGGCCCATCAATGGCCAGAAGCCACCTGCCGAGTACGTCTCTGAAGATCTTTTCGACGACCACCCGCACAGCCTCAAAGACAAGGCGTTCCAAACACGACCCAACGATATTGGCGTCGATGAGAGCCTCGCCAGTCCCGCCGGCAGCGAGGACAGCTCAACGGAGATGCGATGAAGCCACCTGAGACGCACCACTTGCAACTAAACACACGAATAACCGACATTTGACCATCGCCATCATCATTACCATTTAGCGAAGCATAGCCTAACCGGGGCGGGACCGGCGTTTACGGATTCTTTTTCCCTCTCACAGTTTCGGATCTGTAATTTTCTCGTCGGCCAGGGAATTGGGACATGGGAATAGGATCGATGATAACAGCAGCACAAAGTCACGACCCACATCACACCATCATGCATCTACACCGGAGTTTTCCTTTTCTCTCGTTTCACAGTTCCTGTACCTTTCTTGCCCCGAGAGATTCGTTTCACAAGATACCACGGCTCACATCTGCGTCGATCGCTCCCATAGAGCGGGATGACGGCACGGGAGCCAGCCTTTTTGCGTCGTTACTTTGGCAGCACCTTTTACAAGAAACAGCGGGCACGGCGGCGAAAGAAAGAAAGAAAGAAAGATTCAACGACTGCTAGGGATCGAACATTTTCATGAAGGAAGGAAGAAAGAGCATTGATTGAAACAATTTGGGCGCAGCGTAGTGCAGCGCAGAGCAGTGCCGCTATATAGACCGGCCTGCTCACTCGCTTGCTCGCTCATCACAATCTTCGCACAGAATGAATTTTTCCAACATCAAACAAACAAGCCACTTCATCCTCGCATGCGTGCGTCGAGTGAAGCGTGAATTGCCAGCGCCAATCGCAGTGAGAACAACAACAGCGATAAGCTTCATCAAGCACCGTAGCTAGCGATCAGCATCTGCCGCGCCGAGCCAACTAGCTGGGTAGTTCACGCCCTATTTTTCGACCTGCGTGCGTCAGTCAGACCGTCATCCGGCACCTCGGCCGAACACAACGACGCGCGCGCTGACCTGACGCATGCACGCATGCAGCATAGGTAGAGATTATACGACCATACACACATGCACATCCACGCAGCATGGGTAGCTATCTGTCTGTCTGTATGTCTGTCTGTCTTCTTCAGCGTGTGCAGGACGGGAGGAGAACTGGCTGTGAAGAGCGGCTAACGTGGCGGGCTATCTCGCACTTGTCTGTCTGTCTGTCTGTCTGTCTGTCTGCTGCTGCTGCTGCTTCTAGTGACACTAGGTGAGTTGACAGATAACAACCCACTGCGATGAGGAACGGGACAGAGCAGGCAAGAAAAGGAGGGGTGGTAGTTAGACTCCTACCTGCATACATGGCGGGGCAGGTCGACACGAGCGATGACGCACGCACGCACGCATAAGCGCACAAACGCACGCGGGACGGGAGCTACCTGGCCAAGCTAACCACATGTGCCTACGCATTACAGCAAGAGGCAGTTGAGGGCTAGGAGGGAACAGCGATGGCGATGATTGATTGGTTGATTGATCCGCGGTTTTGATGCGAGCGGTTCGGTCTGTTGGTCGGTCGGTCGATCGGTTACCTAGATGGCCGGTTTGTTCATGTATCTAGCTCGCTCGCTCTGTCTAGAGCTTCTATGGATGTAACGAGCGGCGGGACATGGACATCATATTAGATGGACGTTGGCACGATGATGAGATGTGATCAGTGCATGGTGCTTCATTTGAAAAAGTGCTACTGCTGCTGCTGCTGCTGCTGCTGCTGCTATGGAGAATGGTGCGAAGGAAAGTGACAAAGGACGCGTCGCGTGTGTGCGTGCCCTGCATACATACATACCTAGGTGGTTGATCCGTCTGCCGTCAGATCAGATGGAAGCGGGCGGGCGAGTGAGGTGACGGCTCGCGCGTGGGCGTGTAGTGCACCGGCGGGGACCTCACTACGCCCCTACGTAATCTTCATCATTCCCAGGTGTTACAACTAACAGATTCAACAACACCTCAGCTCCTCCTCTACCGCACGCACTCATCAATTGAGACGAAGACAGTGGAAGCAAGCAAGCTGGCCCGCCATAGCTGCAGGGATGGATGCATTTCCCATCCGTGTTTCGCAGCATCCCTCCCTTCCCCTTCCCCACCACCACGGCAGAGCAGGAATGCCCCTCTCCTCTCATCTCTCTCCCCTCTTTCACACGCTGCGCTTGCTCGCCGAGACCAAACGTCACGTCATCTATCCATCTACATGTATCCATCGGAGACAACGCGCAAAGCATATTACCAAGTCTTATGCAGTCCCGAAGCAAAATCGCCTCGATGACTCGGCGCAGACAAGACAGACAGACAGACAGATGTCTTGGTAAACAGAGACTGTCTGTCTGACTGACTGACTGACTGATAGACAGCAAAAGCAAAGCAAAGCCAAGCCAAGTCCACTCACTCTACAGTAAGGTGAGATGGAATCCCAGGCTCAGGTCCGTAAGTAAGGCACACGCGTCGAGGCGGGCGGGCGACGACGACGACGACGACGACGACGTCAGCTTAGATGGGTATGTATGTAGGTTCACATCAGTCAATCAGTCAGTCAGTCAGTGTCTCTGGCTGACGACGGTAGGTGACCCCCACACGGACGGAGAACCTTCCTCTGCCCTGACTGATGGCGTTGGAGGCAGACGGACGACCCCCTTGGCTGTGAGGTGGAGCAGCCGAAGCCGTCTGTTCTATGTTTGGTTGCATGGATGCGCCGCTGTAAGTATGGGAGGTGGGGAGGGGTGCGGTCGGGAGGGAGGGATCGAGGGATGGAGGAGGACTGGGAGGGGTAGATCGCGTGTGTGTCTGTCAGCGTATGTGGGTAGGTAAGGCGGGGTACCTAAGGTGGAATCCGATGGCTTCCTCCTTCTTCCGCTCTTCTGCGCGACTACGTCACAGCCCGTGAGTCAAGCAGAGCCGGCTCGGGATCTAGGTATAGGTGTGCTGCTGTGCTATGTTAGGCCAGCCGAGCAAGGAAAAGCTTTGTAACCTTAGCTGCACGTGGACTGGAGCTATGCTCCCTGCATGTCGTTCTATTTACAAACACGCGTCCACCACCACCACCACCACTACCATCATCACCCCCACCACTTTACCGTATCTAAAAGAAGACGTACTCTCTACCAGCACGCGCTCGTCGCCTTGATTTCCAAAACCCAATCGTCATCAACACCGCCGCTGGTCGGTGGCGTAAACGTCTTCTTCCCCTGCGCCGCAAACGCAGCCTCCTCAACCGCCGCCTTCCGCTCCGCTGTGCGCGGATCAAACCACCACGCGTCGACCAGTACGCCAGCCGGCTCGCCCCAGCTGCTCGCAACGGCTCCAAGTCAGAAAAGGCGCTTCGTGCAAATAGCCGAGACACATAGCGGTCCTGCACGAAGCCAAGAATATCGACCGATTGGCCGGCGGGCGGCGACGAGACAAGGTGCTTCGCCGGCTCCAATGCGTCGGAGAGGCTGCGTGGGAGCGAAGAGAACAGCTTCCACACGAAGCCCGTCTGCTTGGCGCTCGGCACGTGCAGACCCTCATGCCAGCTGGCATTGGGCGACAAGCTGAGCTGCGGCTCATTGCAGTGCGCCGGCGACGCTATGCCGCTGAGGCGCTCGAAGCTCCGCTGCACGGGCAGCCGCAGGCACCGCTGAACACGGCGCTGTAGAAGCCGTGCCGCACGTGCGACGCGTTCCATAAGGGCTTCGAGTCGTTGAAGGCGATGTTGGCGGGCTCGTAGTGGCTCTTGACGTCCATGACTGGTCCCGCGAATTGCGACCGCATCTCGATGACCATAGGGCCGGGGCATGAATGGGTCAGCAATCCAGGGGCTCGTGGGTTGAAAGGTGACAAAAGCATCATAGCCATGCTCCTCCTCGCCTTTCTTGAAGCCCCTCATCATGGCCGCCCACACAGGTCTCGTGTCAGTGATGGGGCCCAAGAAAGACTTTGGGTCCGCAGACCGATTCTGCCTCCATGCGGCACGTTGTCTGCCCCGAACCCATTGGTGTCGCCGCCCATCATCTTGGGGATATCGGGATACCGCTTGCCGAGAAAGTAGCCAAAGACTTCAGCATTGGACTCGTTGAAGAGGACGAGGCCCTCGGTACCGTACCACCCGCGGCTGACGTAGCGGCCCCAGGTCGGCACGAAGCAGATGAGGATGCCATACTCGGCGGCGCAAGTCGTGACCCAGTCGACAAAGGAGAAGTTGCCCGCGTTGGGCGTCGTCGGGTCGCCATTGTCGAAGACGAGGTCGCCTTGAGAGTTGGGAGCGGTCGTGGCGCTGTACTTGGAGACTATTACGGCCTGGATAACGTTGAACCCCTTGGCCGCTCGGTCCGCCAGCTAAAGGTCCGTATAGGTTCGGCTGAGGCGGTGGAACGGATCCCAGTTGGTGTCGGCCACCCACATGAACAGCTCGCCCGTCTTGGTTCAATGCTGCGGGGAAAACGACGGATTGCCAAAAGGGGTGGTTGTTGAGGTGAGAACATAGGAGGGGGGTAACCTACCTAAGGTGGTGTCAGCCGGCGGGGTACAAATGACGTCATAGCTCGCTGCCAACATGAACCACCGGCAGACGGGAGCTTCCTGGTGCTCCCTTGCTTGCTGTTTGTGAGATGGGAGAGCGTGGGTGCCCAGCCAAGCCAGGAATCCGGCAGTCAGTTGTGCGCATGGATAGTGAGCCTGACAGGAGAGGCCTTCGGGCGCCGTACGCCATGCTCGTCATCACGAAGAAGAGAAAGAAGCTCCCGAAGATGAAGAGGAAAATTTCTTCGTCGTCTCCTGGCTCAGCCACCTCCCGTCGTTGCAATCAAAAAGCACAGATGTCCTCTCGTCTCCACACACTCTCTCCAGGCCGTTTCAGGAAGGCCCCAGCGCACAGGCACGCCAAAACTGCCCAATGCGGTTAACTGCAGGCAGAGCGGGGCCCAAAAAGATTCCAGAAAATTGTCGCTTCACGTGATGTGGCCATGCTGGTGGGCGACGGGATGGATGATTTGTTCATGTCCCCCGGCGTGACGCACATGCGTGTGTCGTGAGGTGGTTCACGGCGGCAGAATGACCAAACTTTGTCTCTGATGGTCGGTCGCCGCAACTCGTGTCGGGGGCTGCTGCGCCGTCGAAGATTCTGACAGCCTTCTGGGAGGCCTGATGACAATCGGCGGATCGGAGCGCGTGAAATGGGTGTCTTTTGACCAAGCAGGTCTGGCGTCACGAGAGGACACTCATTTACCCGACATCTGAGGCATCGAGGATAGCTGGCTGGCCAAGCGTTGGAGGTGATGGTGACAGTTTTGGTTTCAAGAGCGCGTGCGATTTGTTGCCGATGAGAGTCTCTTTTTCCTCATGGTCTGTGTCCAAGCAACTTTAGACGAGCAACGCACGCTGCACAACAGGCTCTGCGTTCAGAGGATGCTGCCGTGCTTATCCATGTACCACTGCTGCATACATCGCTTTTCCGGGAATTGCTTCGTCTGCACCTCGTTGTTTCGACTCTGTACGCGAAGCGACGCATCCACTCGTTGTGCGCGTGCTGCACCTGCGACTCTGACCAAATCCGGCCGCTTCACCAAGAGTCAAGCACGAGCTAGCGCAAAGAATCAAAAGTTAGATATCCACCAGCTCAACGTCTACGAGGCGTCTCACGTCAACTTCTAATGGCAAGCGTGACCCAATCCTTTGCCTAACTGTGGCCGCCGGGAGCTTGTCCGGAAAGCTGGGGAAGCTTAAGTTGGCATCCTGTGGCATTTGGATACTTGTTCACTTCAGCAGCTGTGTGATCCTCCATTGTATGCGCAACCCGCCGTCCAATCAGGATCGTTTGTTTTGGAGAAGCCGCCGCGTTTGCTGCTCTGGCCTGACGCCCAAAAGCCACCGCTGACAAAAGAATAAACGCCATCCATGACATGACGTTTGGACGCCCCTTCTCACGCCTACATGGTCGGAAAATAGAGACCATGACAGCGCCAAACGGACACGGGTTGTGCGACCTTGGCGACTGCAAATCCGACCAAAGCCAACCGTCAGCCCGGGGCCAGGCCAGTCGATGCAGCCAGACCACTAGGCGCGCGCCCCCTTGAACGCTCCACTGTTGCGCAACCAACACCATGAAGACCAATTGATCCGTCCGCCAGGCCTGTCGCGCGCGTGCATCGCTGGCCTTATCAACCGTCTGCAACTGTTCGTCGTATCCTCCAACGTTTGCCTGTCCCGATATTAAGCCCTGCACTCGAGTTAGCGCGACCATCCCTTCCCGCGCCATTCCTGTTCCTGTCCGCTCCGGGGCCTGGGCCTGTCCCTTGTCGCCCATCATCATCATGATCATGATCATCATCATCATCATCATCATCATCACTTCTTCTGGCCCGTTTCCAATTTTGGATGCCTCTTCGCTGATGAAACGCTTCAACGGCCTGACTCGTTTGCACACCTTGTTGCAACCACCTATGAGGCTATGTACCTACAACGTGGTCTTCTCGACGAATGACACCTTAGGCATCGAGACACGTCTGCCTGAGGACTTGTTGTTGTCGTCTTCCACCTGGCCTCATGGCATTTCGCTCTTCTTGCCGTGCTTGCTTGCTTGCGCATTCTCCAAAAAAAGAACATCCAACCTGCTTTTCCTAGACTGCCAATACATCGGAAGAAAAGCCACTGTATACTCTCTGTACAAGTACAGCAACAATGCCGAGCAACAACAGACAAATCAGCAAGCTGAGTAGTAACACTTTACACCCCTGTCCACTCGAATAAGCACTGCACGCGCACTGCACTGTACACTCTTGTCAAGCGCGTCTCATCTCGTCCAAGCTCTCCAGCATCAGCGTCGCCGCCGTCGTCATCGTCATCACCGAAGCAAATCAAACAAACACGAGACCAAACATCCCACATCTGCCGACGCCTCAACCCTGCAACCCATCCATCCATCCCAACGCCATCATCCCAGCAGCACTCCACCCACGCCCACGGACCACGATCCACGCGAAGCCGTCGCAACGAAGAATCACCGCTCAAGAGTCAATACGCGAGCAGCAGGGCACCCGACCGACTGGCTATCTCCTACCCCTAACTCCTAACTCCTCCCAACAACGTCCCCACTCTCCCGCACCCCCTTGTCTACTCTGCCCCTGCGTGCGTGCTTTACGGCCCAGGAGCCGTGATCAGGTCGACTGCCATTAACTATCGGCCTGGACCCCCTGGTCCTCGTGCTCTTCTGCGCGCGCAATAGGCAGGTGTGCCTCACTGACCGAACAGACCAGACCAGACAGACCAGCCTTTGCCACCGGCGCCCACGTGCTGCGTGTGTCGTCTGTCGGCTGTCGGCCATTTCGCGAGACGAGGAGAGCACGGAGGAAGGGTGGGAGGGTGCCTTGGTGGCTGGCTCGCTCGCTTTGCGGCATGTGTGCGGCGGCGGTGGAGCAGTGGAGTCGCCGTTGGCGATGGCTGGGGGAAGCATGGGTGTACTCGGTGTTCGCTCGCTTACCCTCTTAGAGGTCGAGTTGCTTCAGATCTCGCTCTTCTGATTGAGCTGCTTGTGGAGTTGGTCACGGCGGGTAAAATGAGTTGATGACTTTGTACCGTGCCCGATTCTGTTTTGTATGATGTACAATTCCTTTGTCTCAACCCTCAACCCTCCAACCCATCCATCTATCCGCCGTACCCCATCTTCCTATACCACCATGCTAGAAATCTATACTCGTATGAAGCATTCAGAGCCATGAGAGGTGTCGAAGCCCAAGTTGACTAACGCGCCGTCCACCAACAAGTGCAAGATGCGAAAGGTCGGAGACGGGGAGACCGGAGACGGTTGCTTGGGCCACCAGCAGCGCTTCTTACATGCTGAAGCACTGCTTTTTGCGCCGCTGGCCAGTGTACTTTCGACTGCATTTGAAAAAGAAAAAGACCGATCAGACTGGAGAGGAAAGTTGTAACAGAGAGCCGACGAAATAGGGTATTGTCCGGCATCCCATGCGCCGAAGGGAAGTCGTTTATCGAAGGAAATGGGTATCATCACTGGAGAATGGACGAGAAAGGGAATTCGCAATGAAGTGGAGGCTCGTTGAAAATTTCGTGTTTTGATGTTGGGATCCAAGGCCAGCAGAACTCGCGGAGACTCGATTACCAGTGGCCATTGCGGGAAGTCTGCCGGTTACTGCATGTTGCTCAAGTCCATCCCGACTTCGGAGGACTTGCCGATGTTCTTGACTCGCTGAAAAGCGCGCGCCTTGAGGACGTCTACATTTGCACCGTTGCCTTGAGCTCTAGCGACGAGGTCCAATGTCTCATCCATCTTGCAGTCAAGGGTTACGAGAGCCTCATTGGTAGCAGGAGACTCCTCGTAAAGCCCCTGGGGCTGCGTCGGGTCGGGCCGCTCCATGAAAAATGGCTCAAAGATGGATTCGCCGAAGGAGGGGTCGAAGTCGGAGCTAGCTGCGTTCTCCGTAGGGAGGATCTCGGCTTGAGGTAGAGTCGACTGCATTATCGGCTGAGAGCCGTCGATCGGAGTGAAGAAGTCGGGGATGTCTGTGAGGAGGGCCTGCGGCAACATGGGATACTCTTGGGTGGCCGTGTTCTCCCCATGAACGTTGAAAAAGCTGGGACTGAACTCTTCGTGCTGGGGCTCCAGGACCGTGGGGCTCGTGCTGCCTTGGCGGATGGGCAGAGTGACAGAGTGCTCATTGGGGCCGCATCCAGAGAGGTCAACATTTTCCAAGCAAAAAGGATCCACGCCGGTGAAGGGCTCGTAGTAGACATTGGACTGCTGAACCGGAGCATGACTGAAGCCCGAGGACGAACCAGCGACGGAGGCCATGGATGGTCCCGCGAAAGAGGTGTCTCGACACAAAGGCGCTGAGTGGTGACCAGAAAACTGACTCTCAGCGGGAGACACATTGTCAACAGCGGCTGCGCCAGTCGCATCGGAGCCCATGGCAGCATTCGATCCAACCGTACTGTTGACGAAGGCCAGTCCCTGACTGACGGCAGTTTGGGAAAAGCATGCCTGTGAGCACTGCTCGGGCTCTTTGTTCGATGCGGCGATGTTTAAGAAGGTGTTGGCTCCAACAGGCTGCTCTGCCAGATGGGCGGGCGCTCTAGGCAGAGGAATTTGCTTAGGGTAGCCTTCCTTAGAGATCCGGCTGCCAGACGAGGATTGAGCGGTCCCTTCAGCATGCTGCTCTGTCTTCTTTCTGCGGGGCTTATGCCGTTCCGTTTCACTAAAGGGAATCAGCTTGGATTGTGCTGGGCTTGGGGGGAGGGGTGGGGATGGGGCTTAGTGCTTGTTACTTACTACTTGCCGGCATTGCCCAGTTTGCCCGGCAGGACCTTCAGCTGCCGGTACTCTCTCTGGTGTATCTTCGCATGAGCCCTCAAGTGAGAGCTCTGCTTGAAGTTTTTCGCGGGGCAAAAGCCGCACTGGAGCTCGCAGTGCCACACCATCAGTTCGCCCGAAGTGGGCCAAACATGGTTATGGTTAGGGCAAGGCATGATGGTCGCCGATTCTGTCTCGTCTGTCATCAGCTTAGAGCTGTTGCAATGGGCGTCAGCCAGGAGGGAATTACCTATAAGCTGTGGGTTGAGAGGTGAGAGAGGTCCAACGTGTGGAAGATGGCGATTGGGCGAAGAAGCTCAAAAAGAGACCTCAAATAGCGCCAGGGAAACCACTCTGTCGTGACAGAGCCCAAGTGTCGACGCCGCGTTGTTTGTGCTGGTCGAGCTCTGGATGGGGTTGGTCGCGTGTGACGGGATGGGGACGTGGCGGATTGGCGTGGGATCGGCAGACTTTGTTGTCGGTATCGGTGTTGTTGTTCAACAATGTCGAGCTTTTCTGACGGCTTCTGAGATCATGTTTCTGTCAAGACAGTTAATGAGGTGTGAGAGCTCTTCCTGATTTACGCCATACCTCATGTTGACAACAACATGCCCAGTGTATATTTTGCAGAGCGACGCCAATTTGCTGAACATCGCTTGCGGGCTTCGACAGCCAGCCAGAAAATCTGTTCTAGTGCCGACTGCAAAGCCCAGCAAGAAGAATGGCCCCCCAAAGGAAGGGCGAATTATCAGTGGACATACGGGAGTTCATGAGTGGGCATTCATCGCGCTTTTTGATAGCTCAAGGCTATTTTACCCGCGCTTCGTGCCCGATCCCCGGTCCTGTACCCGACTGTCTTTGTCCGATGCACATAATATACAATGCCACTGTTCTATCCCACCAGCTCATCCATTAGTCCTCCGCACCGTACCACTATACCGCCACGTCAAACAACCATACAAGTTGAACCAATCCAGAAACCGTGCCACTGACTTCAGCGCTTTCAACTGCGCTCGGAAAGAAGATCGAGAGAAGTGTAGACTGCAAAGGAAACTCGTGGTAGCGATCCAACGGCATGGGGTATTTTTCGCCGTCCAATGCGCCGAATGGAGGATTTTGGACATGGGAAATAGGAATCACTGTCGACATCAGCCGAAAAGAGGATTTCGTTGAAGCAAGGAAACTCGTTGAAACTGTCGTCATGTCGTTCATGCATTCAAGCGCCAAGGGAGCTCGTCCACAGTAGAGAAGCCAGAGCTTGCCGACTATTCCGTAGTGCTCGATTCGATGCGCGCAATCTTCAAACTCCTGCCAAACTGCATGATTCGCTGCACGGCATGCTTCTTGGGGTCTACCAAGCTGACCCCATAGACCTGAGAGTCGGCGAATCTGTTCAACAAGTCATCCAACGTAGAGTCGACTTCCGTGAGTGCTTCCATTGTCGCAGGAGAGTAGTCGTGAATCTCCTGAGGCTGCTCGAGACCAGTTGTTGCAACCGTATGAGAAATTATGGCGATACATTTCGGGCTGGTTGATCGAAGCCTGCGGGTAGCCCGCGTGGGAGCGAGCGACAGAAGTCGTTAATTGACCTGCGACAGAAGGGTCGCGAGACAAAGGTGCAGAGTGATGCCTGGAAAGCTGAGTAGGGGCGAGAGATATGTGCTCGATGGCGCTGGGGTGCATCGGACCGGAAGCAGCTTGCGATTCATTTGTTTGGCCGACAACGTCACGATTCTGACCGAGTCCCATACTAGGATAGGCCACTGCGGCGGAGGTCTGCTCTTCGTCAGGCCTTCTGCTGCTAGCGGCGACGTCGATGTTGATATCGTTTTGATGCTGCTCTTCCTGCTTTGGCTTGCGAGGCTTGTGCCTATCATCTGGACTGCCACGAGCCAATTTAAAATGAAAGAATGAGAGATTTCTGAGCCGAAGATTGAATGGATTTGATCGAGAACCGAGAAGCTTTACTTGAAGATTTGACATACTAGTTCCCAGCATTGCCCAGTTTGCCGGGCAGGCCCTCAATCTCTGAAGACTGCTTCTTATTCTAATGGTGCGCAGGCGTGTTCCGTAACGTGTGTCGATTCCCGGACATGTGCCTGACTCTCTTTTTCGGATGTTTGTTGTATACAATGCCACTTTTCTACCCTACCAGCTCATCCATTAGTCTTCGCACCATACCTTTGCATACCACCATACTGAATAACTATACTATTGCGAAACCTTGGGAAACCGTGGCGCAATTGTCGAGACTCAAGCTCAGCGACACGCTGTCCATCCATCCACCAAAACTAAAAGCAAGAGCAAGAAGGGCAAAAGTATGTGCAATCGAAGACGGCGACGGGCAGTTTTGCTGCTTTTGCTGGCGTCTTGCCGTGCCATTCTGCCGCCGACTGCGATGCCTTTGACCGCAGTTCGAAAAGTAGGAGACCGAAAAAAGCAGACCCAAAAGTGAAGTCGTTGTAGTATTACGAAGGGATCTGGGAACCATCCGTTGCCTGCTGCGCCGTACAACAGACGTTGGACTGGGCAAAGGGGTATCATGGATCGTCCGTCTATCGTCAAAGGAAGGAAATTCGTGATGACAAGAACACTTTGAAAAGCCGCGTTGCCATTTTGATATTCAAGAGCATTGAAGCTCGCAGAGTGGAACGGCCGATATCCAGCGCAGTGTGCCAACTAGTCCTGGACGGTGGTCAAGTTGTGCACAAGCTGGATCTTCCTTTCAATGTCTTGGAATCCCTGAGATAGGCGCGCCTTGAGGATCTCCACATTGGCCCCAGCTTTTTAGGTGCTGGTCACGAGGTCCTAAAACTCGTCCACCTTCGTGTCAATGGCCAGGAGAGCTTCGGTGGTGGCTGAAGACTCTAGAACTACTTCCTGCAGCTGCATTGGCATGGACTGCTCCATGTGAGTCAGCTGGAGAGTGGACTCATTATGAGGGTCAAAAGAGATGATCTCAGGTTGCAACAGATCGAACTGTGCCATGTTCTTCGGCTGAGAGTTGTCGGACGGGGTGAAGAAGGCAGCCATATCCGCGAAAGCAGTCTGTGGCAGCATGGCCTCAGAGTCTTGGGATCAGAGATGCGCCAGAATTTCCTGATTTTCTGCATCATTCATGCCGAATTGTGCCATGTTCGCCGGCTGAAAGTTGTCGGACGGGGCAAAGTAGGAGGACATGTCCGCAGGGGCGGTCTGTGGCAGCATATCCTGAGAGTCTCCGGAATAGAGCTGCGCCTGCGTTGGCTGGTTCTCTAGGACAGCTGGAGTCTCCGAGATGCTAGGACTGATCGGGAGGGAGCGATATGGCTCAGCTGGCCTGTATCCAGGAGGACAACAAGCGACGGTCCCGATGGAAGTGGGGACAACTTCGGTCGAGTAGGTTACCCCGCGCGAGAACTGCTGGTGGTTCATTGAGACCTGATGGGCTGCAGGCTGGTTCATAGGAGTCTGATTCATGGTAGGCTGGTGGACGAAAGCCTGCTCGTAGATCGACTGACTTGCGAAGGAGGGATCCCGCGACATTGAAGCCGAGTGATACTCCGAGAAACAGGTCATTGCAGGAGACACAAGGTCGACAGCACCAGGATTCATTCGTGCAGGGCCCTTGCAATTGACATCTTTAGACTGGTGTTGGCGTAGGCAAGACTCTGGCCGAGCCCAGTCTGAGGCTCTCCAAGGAGAGCGGGCGTATCAGGCAAAGGAAGCTGTATTGGCAAAGTTTTCTTTGTTTTCTGGCCAGCGGAAGTGGCTTTGGCCGCCTGCTCGGAGCGCACTTCGTCCTTTGGCTTGCGCGGCTTGTGGCGCTCGGTCGGGCTGCCGGGAGTCAGCTTTGAATGATCGAGAGGGCACAGAGCTGAAGAATAAGTGGGTGGAGCTAGAATGGAGCAGCTCTGCTTGGGCGTTTTGACTTACTACTTGCCCGCGTTTCCCAACTTTCCAGGCAGGACCTCAAGTTCTGGAAACTGGTTCACACCTGCATGGCGCTCCCTAACGTGAGTTCGAAGATGGGAGGTCTGTCTGAAATTGGATGCCGGGCAGTAACAGCACTGCAACTCGCAGTGCCAAATCATCAGCTCGCCCGAAGTGGGGCCAGAGGTGACTGTGCTTGGGATTACCGCAAGGCATGATGATTGCGGATTCTGTCTCGTTCTAAATTAGCCCAGAGCGGTTGCGATGGGTGGGAGCAGTGATTGAGTTATCTTGAGTATTCTACAAGGGGAAGACAGTGAAGGACTGGTCGAGAAGCACTAGCAGAGAGGCTTTAAGAGCAGCGCGCACGTTGAAGGACGTCCAGAAAGAGACTTATGCTTGAGAAGCGGTGCTCAAAGCAAAGATTTGAAAGGAAAAACTGAGGGATGGAGCGAAGATTCGAGGAACCGATCAAGAAAGCGAAACCCCCAGCAAAGGTTTTGGTTGAACGTAGTCGCGATAGAATGGTTGCTAAGAAAGATGATGAGCAGGACGACCGAGGGTAGACCAGTCTGCCAAGTGAATTCTGGGATGCTGGGACAAGAGGTCTTAGTTTGTGAAAGAGCATTTCACTTCACACCGTGTCAACTCAAAGTTGACCTGCGTGTGTTCGAAACCAAGACCTGCAATTTTTTTCGTGTCGGAGCACCCAGATTCCTCAAGTTCTGCGTCTATTTGTCTATAGGCATTCAGCAAAGACATATCCTGCTCCAGCAATTCGAGGAGCGCCAGTCGAGAAATCGCGGTCTCCGAGTCCTCGAAATCAAGTCTTGGCATGGTGTTGAACTCTGCTCCCATCGGCTCACCTCGACTCACTTGTGGAGAGCCACAGCCTCGATAACATGTTTTCCCCATTCTTCCCAGCTCTTGAGTTGTTGATTCAGCCTACGAAAGGCCCCGTAGAAAGATCGCACCGACGAACCAGTGGTTGATGGAAGAATCACGGGGTCCTCGAGCTTTCGCGTTGCGGATAGTCGCTCCCGAAACTCGACGTTGCGATACCTTCGTGGGCAGCAGAGATATGGAAATTCGGTCGTTACGACGAGATGTAGCCCGTTTGTGTCCCCACCAAGCAACAGCAAGTTCCTGTGCCTGGGTTTCCGGCGCGAATGACACCCATTTCGACGCCCCAAAGGAGATTTCCTAGCTCTTGCAAGTGTCGAGACCACTCTCCGGCGTTTTGAAAGAGTTTTCTCTCGATTTCAGGAATTACGTGAAAGAGTTGTTAAAGAAACAACGACGTGAGGTCGGCGTGGTGGAATTGCCGACAGCATCACGTAAGCACCCTATCGCCAATCGTGTCGTCACCACAGCGAAAGCGAAACCTGTCCGCACGAGGCAGAAGCATCCCGTTTCTCCATCGTCTTCGATTGGAACTCTGCGCGCAAGATGCAAGTGCCTGTGCTGGAAGCTGCAGAGGCAAAAGCGCCTCATTTGCGGTAATTCGCTTTCGTCGTCGCGCGGCTTCGGTAGCATTGATCCACGCCGCGGAGGCAGTGTCGACAAACTCTCTCCACAGAAAGCCCTGTTTCGGGGATCGAGTTGCCTTTGGCTTTCCTGCTTTCCAGCCCGCATTAGCCAATATTGCTACCCAGCTTCATGTATTTTGGACGCTTTACCCCAACTTGGTGAGACAGGATCCCCCACTGCGCGCCTCCTCAGCTAATAGGTCCTAGATGGATACGGCGAGCAGACGAGAGAAACCAATCAGCAGCACTGTCCAGCATGATTCAGTCCGACCGGAATCCGTTGTTGGCTCAGCTTGCGGAACATTTGAACCCATACGTTGCTCGCTCGCCTCTGCGGCTTTTCGAAATAGCCGACCAATGGATGTGCGTTTTTCCCTTCCCAATGTACGCCCTGTGCGCTGAGAAATACAGCTGCCCGCCGACCGTTCGAAGATGCTGTCAGAATGTGCTCGCGAGCGAATGGACGCACCGACTACCGTTCATCTAGCCAAAGTCGCCGGCGGAATTGGCTGCTACGGTCATTGTGGAGGCGCTGGACGATTTTGCCGAATTAGATGACTCTGGCCTCACAGTCGTCGACTTTTGCTCAGGCAGTGGAGGTTAGACTTACCTTCAGGTCCGGGCTTTGGCGCTGGATGATGTTGGTTGACAGCTTGCAGGGCCGGTCCCTACCGTTGAAAAGGCCGTGAATCGGAGGCGCAAAGAACGAGGCCTGTCCCCAGTGTCGTTTCTGATGACAGACTTGAATCCGCATGTTGACGCATGGAAGGCTGCTTCTGCAAAAAGCAGTCATCTTAGCTTCATCCCGAAATCAGTCGATGCTACTCACCCTCCCAGCTCCGTCATCAATGCGTCTTCTGACCCTGAGAATCGCTCGTCCAACCTTGGTCCAAAACGCCGCATCTTCCGCCTGTACTGCCTCTGCTTCCACCACTTCTCGGATCCTATGGCTTGCCAGGTCCTCGCGTCGACGCTGGACACTGCCGACGGGTTTGCCATACTGGAACTGCAAGATCGCCGACTCGCCTCTTTTGTCCTCATGGTCTTGGATTTCTTCTTCGTATTCCTCATGACTCCGTTTTGGTTTGGCGCCGACCCGACTCACCTCTTCTTAACGTACATCTTCCCCGTCGTACCGTTCATTATGTCATTCGATGGCATCGTCAGCAGCCTCCGGACGCGAACGTTTGGCGAGGTCATGCAGCTCATCGATAGCGTCAAGGGCGACAACGAGACCGAGAAGGAGTTTGACAAGTTTCCTCCTTTAGAACAGCTGGGAAAGGCCGACAGGTTCGGCTGGGAGCTTCGAGGTGGGAGAGAAGTGCACACTTGGCCGCTTGGATGTTTCAACTTCATCGTTGGAAGGAGAAAGAATCAGAGGAGTAACACCTAGAGTCTTGGTCAAAGGCGAGATTGCGCGATTACGGAGAATGGTCTTGTCTTTTATACCGTTCTACATCGCCTCAACCTACAATCCATCATCAGTTGGAGTTCCAAAACCCGCGCTGTTTGTCAAGCGATTGTCCGTCCTCAGATTTTGAACAAGGCTTGAGCCCACCTCGATCTCCGAGCACTTCCGCTGTATATGAGCTTTCAAAGGGTAGGAACAAAATCGCACTCATCTCCAGAAAGGCATCAAAACCTCCGACAGTTTCCTCCGCCATCCTCCGACCCGCGAAAAGAACAAGTCTGGCAGTACCAAATGACACGAGCTGTCCGTCACAGTGATTCCAAACTGCCTGAATTTGTCCATGATTTCCCAATCATCTTCTCCGTTTTCCTCTGCAAGGCGGCCGAAAGCGTGCTCTGCGCGCATTCACAGTCAGACTCAAGTTTGTCCAAGCACTCTTGCATTTTTGCGGCGAGTCGTTACGAGTACCATTTCCTTGGCTGCCGCAAGATCACATCGGCAACCCAAGCGGCTCTGAGAAGAGCGCAGGGTTGAAATCGGCGTGGGATACTTCTCCACAATCGACGACGTGAACAAATGCCAAACAGAACGTCTTGTGTTCCGTTCATCTGCCCCATGAGAGTTTTTGCATTCGATTTGGATCGAAAGATGGAAGACGTGGTCAAACCCTCTTTTCAAGTTTTCGCTCTCGGGGGTTTTGCTGTGGGTTTGCAGTAGCACAGCAGTTGGCTTTGAACTTGGAGCAAGCGGATCTCTGCTTTTGACGCCTAAATGGTACTAGAGATCTCGTTTCTTGAATTTTTCGGGCTGCGGTGGATTCGATGACTGCTGAAAAGCCATTTCTGTGGAATCGGTTGTTGCCAGATGTCCAGAAAATTCCAAGCAGCGGAACCTCGCGCTTCGAGACTGTATGGAGAGACTGAAAGAGTAATCTTTGGATAATTTGAACCCTGTTTTGTGGAAAATCCAGCGCATCAATGATTAAGAAAGTGATATCCAGGTTTTGACCAGTAACATGATGTTGGATGCGCACACATCGTGGCTTGCAAGGATGGATCCGGGGGACCAAGTGGTCTTACTGGAACTGAATCAACAAGCATTTGTATATCAGGATAGAAACGATTATAAGAAGTAAGATGAGTTTTGTCCAAGTACGTGCTCTCGGCGCGTTTGTTTGTTGCCCCAAGCTCGTCGGTCTTCGGGATGCTGCAACGGCCCGTCAACCGTGCTTCCTGCTTACTCCCGCATCCTCCAACTTCAACCCACACCGCATTTCAGCCAACTTTGCAACCAGTACCTGCATCAAAACGGCCAACACGTGATCCTGTCTCGAAGCGCTGAGCAATCAAGGGTTGTTGCCTCGCGAAACCAAGTGCAACCAACAACTTGTGCGCCCGCGGCTTTAAAAAGACGTCCCTCTATCTCGTCGTCGACGCTCACATAACATCACCAACACCACCAGATCATCGTCGAGCCAACCACAACGACAACATGCCCTGCTCTGATCCCAAACACATTAATAAGGCTGGAGAAAACATTCACTACTGGCCTCCTCAAGGCGCTTTGAGGGTCTGGCCCTGCGAACGCGAATGCGGCTTTTGCGGTTTCCGTGCCCGAGACTCCTCACAGCTTAGGTCTCACGTACGCGAATTCCACGTTGGCCAGGACTATCCCGAAGTGACTGTCCTCGTCGGTCAGCGTCGCCCTCCTATGTTGTGAGTTGTTCCTCTCTTTTCACCCAAGATCATGACTTTTGTTCATTGTTAACCAGTCACAGTGATAGCGCGATTCATGGCACCGCTCACCTGAGGGCGCAGTACGAGGGCAACTCTTCGCTTCAGCAAGAGCAGGCTCAAGCTGGACAAACCAAGTCCAATGTCGAGCAAAACGACGACTCCACGGAGGATGGACAAGACAAGACTGATGCGCACCAGCCTGAACCAGTCCAGTCCAACGAAGTCAGCGCCGGTGCCGTCGCCAAATCTATTGGACCCTCTGCTCCTGTCAAGACTCGCTCTCGCAACATCCAAGTAACCGAAAAGGCCGCTGCGGCCGCTGCCGATGGACTCAACCGCAAGCGTAAGCGTGCGGCGCCAATCAAGTCTCATCCACACGAGAGTTTTCCCTCGCGCAAGAGCCCCAGGGGCACCACGGCCAGCTATTCCGAGACTTCTGACATCAATGGAGCTGGCCAAGCTTCTTATACCAGAGAAACTACAGTCACCAGTGGCCAGGCCGTCAACGGCCACAACAATTCGACCGAGAAGCTGTACGCCAACATCACCGACAATATCGCCGGTCTGCTTGAGTTTGCCGACGCTTGTGGACTGGACAAGATTCGCGTTTACGACGCTGCCAATGACGCCCTCAAGAAGTGGTTACTGTCCCGCTCCAGCTCCAAGGACTAGTGAGCGACTAGTCGAGCGCTCTGTCGCACAAAAAGCATTCTAGCGAGTGGTACGCGGCTGCGCATCTGCAGTCCTCATCAATCGACACGACACGTGCCTCCTTTGCGCTTCTTTCTGAAGCTACCGGACAGACCCACCTTCATATCAGCGTCAAATTCTCTATTCTTTTGGAGTTTTGCCCTTAAAAGTTGTCTTTTGCGCCCCGGAAATTCACCAACCAGTCTTATTTGCACTCCCCGCCTCAACATCGACTTTCGACACAACACTTGGGTCCCTTTCCGTTCTCACTCAGTGCGCTAGCCTGAGCATTTGGTTTTCACATGCGGTTATCACAGGATGGGGGCGTACTCTTGCGCCAGAGAGAAAATTTGATTTGGGTCATCATCGAGAACGGAGATCGGAGAGGTTTACCTACGGAGTCAAGTGGATAGTCAAATGGTTGAGTATTGAATCTGCGAATCCCCGTTCAACCACTTACAGTGATGAATGTGTGCTGGTTGAGTATGCTGCATTTTCTGTTTGATTACTATCAGGTTTGTGTCCGCACCTCCCCATCATTTCCAGTCCAAAGCTAATTGTCCGGTCTCTTCAGCTCAGCTTGTCGCCTGTGGAAAAGCGCAGATGAGAGCACTGCCTCGCAAATTACAACGATTTCGTCGACTGCTTAGTCGAACAGCGCTCATTTACGGACTACAGATACGACTATCGACAAACTTTGCGGTGCAGTTTGTTGGGCATGCAGATGGTAAAGTCCAGTCATGCATCTGTAAGTCACCTGCTCCAGGCTTGGTGTCAATCTTCGTGGCACATATAGAAATCAACTGTTTCTCATAGCTATCCTGTCTGGGGTGTTTGCTACTCCCCACAATAGACCCGAGCAGCTCAAATGTTTCACGTCTGCATTCTTTCATCGGTACAACTTCCCCTGGATCACCTTCAATTTTCCACATGTGCGCTGACCAACTGGATTCTACTGTCACTCTCAAGACGACTCAGGGCATTAAAGAGCGTTCATGCGCCAGCACTTGAGAAGCAATCAATTCCATCAAGTAACATCAAAATCTCATCAACACAGTCTCAAACCCTACAACTTGGGACGGAACGTCTCATCCCTCCCCATAGCCCTCTCAATCGCCTCCAAAGCCGCCATAACCTTCTCATCATGATTGCGCCTGCCGATGACCTGGAGACTCACCGGCGCACCAACATACTTCTCAGGCGAGTACAGTTCATGGTTGAACTTGTCCTTCTCGTTCATCGGGACGTAATGCTCGTCGCGCTTGTCCTTGGCCGGGTCGACAAATGTCACGGGGAAGACTACGCCGGGATAGTCGAGCAGATTCCACTGCGCCGTGTACGGCCAGTAGCGCGAACATTCGTGAGGCGGCGCCGCGCCTGGCGTTGCTGGGCACAGAATCACGTCGACTTCCTGCCCGTCTTGAGCGGCGGTGGCGGACCAGTGCGCGGCGTAGTCAGCGCGGTAGTTGTCGCGCTCGCGGCAGAGCTATCGAAAGTGTCAGTTTGTATCTTTGTCATTCAGAGAGAGAGATTGTGTCGACTTACGGCCCACAGCTCCTGAATAGACAGCTTCTTGACGCCCGGCTGGTTGATGATCCACTCGGTCAGGGGGAGCAGCGGCTCGCCACTCTCCCTGATGACGTCGATCGTGTCTTCCCCGCCGTCCGGGAAGTACAGCCGCGAAAGGATATCCCACGCCTTTGCATGGTCCAGGGAGACCCAATCCACGACCTTCATGCCCGCTGCACGGCACGCGTCCGACACCTCGCGCATGGCGCGAATCATGGGCGGATGCGGCTTCACGATGCCATCCCACCACTGAACAGCAATCTTCAGCGGACGATCAAACTTGACGGGCGTCCACTGCTTCGGGAAGAGCGACGGGTCGTAGCGCCAGGGCTCCGTCTTCAAAACGACGTCCATGAACAAGTTGATGGTCTCGCGGCTGCGGGTCAAAGGGCCAAACGTCGCCATGACCGTCTCGTTGCCCAGCATGGTGCACTTCATGCCGCTCAGGGGCAGACGGCGCGTGGTAGGCTTGAAGCCATAGACGCCATTGTTGGCGGCTGGACAGCGAACGCTGCCGCCAATGTCGCCGCCTATGCCGAGCACGCTGCCACCCATGCCGAGCAGCGCGCCCTCGCCGCCAGACGAGCCACCGGGCGTCAAATTGCGGTTCCACGGGTTGACCGTCAGGCCCGTGACGTTGTTGATGCACTCGAGCTGCATGGTGCTCTGCGGCTCCGTCGTGCGCACGTAGAAGACGCAGCCCGACGCGTACAGGATGTCGTTGATGGGATTGGGGTTGCTGGGCTCCCCAATCCACGCCACGTAGCTGGCGTGGCACGGCTTGTCGCGCATGCCGTGCTGCTGCTTGATCGAGATGGGCAGCCCGTGCAGCGGGCCCAGTGGTTTCGACTGCGAATCCAGGTACCGGGCTCGCGTTATGGCTTCGTCCCACATGAGCTCCGTGACGCAATTGACCTGCCTCAATCTCAGCACACTTCCAGACCTCCGAATCCGCGTATCTATTCAAAGAGCGTCTTACGGCGTATTGCGCCAGGGCAGCGTGCCTCAAAAACGCGCGCGTCAGCTCCTCGGACGACAGCTCGCGCCGCCGAAGCATTCCCAGCAGCTCAATGGCATCAAAGTTGTGCGTGAGCTCATACTCGCGCGGCGTAAGGTACTTTCCGGGCAGCTCCTGGGAGCTCAAGGGCAGCGGATCCGGCAGCTTCGCGATTGGCGGGTCGACTTTGGCGAGCGACGCGTCGCGATAGTCGCGAGCAGACTGCGACTTTTCTTTCCAATTGCTCATCTTCACAGGCCAATCCGCGGGATGCACTTTACGTCGAAAAGGTGTCCAGTTGAATTGAGATGGAGAAGGGAAATTGCGGCATGACGACCGCTTTTACCCGTCGAGCCCATTCTTGGACATCTATCTCTGTGCCCGCGGTGGTTGCGTTTCCTATCTCCTCCGTATCAGCGCGCGAGCGGGGTTCAACAGTAGGTTGCGATCAAGTGTCCCCGGTTCTGCTGCGGGGTTTAAGGTTGGTCGAAGGTGGGTGGAGCGCCGCGCTCTCTCCGCTGGGACTCCGCTGACATTCAAGGCTCCCCAAGTGTCCCACTTGCCATGTTGGGAAGCCATCCGCTTGTCCTGGCGGCTGTTCGTATGATTTCCAACTCACCGCTCGCTGCCTTTCCAGGATACGATGACTACTGGATCGATATGGAGTTGAGTGCAAGTTCCGACGCTCTTGTCCAAACTCCTTATTTTGAGACGTTTCTCGTTGATATTGTGAAAAAGCTTTGTTCGAGCATGCAAGAGGATGTTGGCCAAAGAGACTCACCCGCAGGGATCCTATCAACGCACCTGGATAAAGCCGTGGAGCCTCGAATCCAAATCATGTGCGTCATCGCAGCAAAGCATTTACAGCAGAACCGCACGACAATGACAAGAGAAACGCCTCCTATCATCTCCAGAGTACACGGACGACATCCATGTCCATTACGTTTGATGTCCCTGACCCCACAAACAAAATCTTGGCCCTCGACTCATCAAGCCGAGGGGTAAACAGGAGCCAAAAGGGTCCACCACGGGAAGAAAGCACTGTTCTTGAATCGACAGCCAATCAGAAAAGTTCTCTCTTGAACTCTGTTGACAACCGCATCTCATAGCGGGGCATGCTCTCCCGAGCTTGGGTCGATAGTCGCAAGCCAATCATGACGTACGGAAGCTGCGCTTGATTCAACATCGCCTCGATTGATTGCGATAAGAGACATGCACGGAGGACGAGGACAGCAGTTGGTTCTGAGTACGGCTTTGAGACAACACAAGCAAGTCCTGTTTACGAAATCCGACTTGTCCACCTCCATCCAATTCTGTCAGTTTGGCTAGGTAGTCTTGGATGTCTGTCTCCATGACGTCTCAGCATCTCTAACCAAGAGGCCAACATGAGCGGGGTCAATTTACCACGTACGTACGAGTAGCCTGCCCTCCCATTTTCCATTGTATCCAGCAGCTGCACGGAACTGATTACGAGATCAAACCAAAGCTAGAAACCGCATCGCTCATGCGTGCGCCAGTTGCCATGCACGCAAAATCAAGTGCGACCTCAGCGCGCGCAGAGGGCCGCCCTGCAGTCGCTGCGAAGACTCGGAGCTGCCCTGCAACGTCATGATACGGCGGCGGCGAATGATTCGAGCTGTCGAATCGGTGTCACGAGAAGTGGTAGAGTAAGCCAAACCATATGCACCGAGGAATGAAGGGAGAGAAGGTGATCAACTGACACAACGACCCAGCGCGGCAGCGGCCTTCGGGAACCATCACCACCATCACAAGGCGTCAGTCGAAACGCCAAACACGGTCAGCGTAGTCAGCGAAACGACGAGCGAGCTGTTCAGCTCTTTGGGCCCGAGCGACCGGCCGCGCCGCTTCGAAGTCAGCGGGCTCAACGACATCTCGAAGCAAAAGTCGATCCTGCTCGAATTCCTGTCGCAGGACTTCCACGAGGCCGACATCAGCGACTATCAGCCCACGTTTGTCGACGAGTACGCCAGCGTCACGAGACTGCTGGGCCGCGAGTTTGGCCGCGGTTTTGCAACTGGTGTCTACCATTTTCGTGATGCCCCTGGCATTCCGAGGACGATTACGTCGGGGATCCCGCGCACTATTACGTCGACGGAGCGCCAGGTGCTGGATCATCATGGGTCGTTTATGTTGCCCAGCGCGCCCATTGCAGATGCTTTCATTACTGCCTTCTTTGACCGCGTGTTCCCGAGCATGCCCATCATGGACCGGGGAACGTTTTTAAAGAACTACTACGGGGTCGTTGGGGGCGGCGGCGGCGGTAACAGTCGCAAACTGTCACTGCTCCTCATCCAGGCCGTCATGCTGGCCGGCTCCGTCGTCTACAACCACCCGGACGTGCAGCTGCTGCCAGACGAGGTGTCGAGCCGGTTGCACGCGCGGGCAAAGGCCCTCATCAACACAAACTTCGAGCAGGACCGGCTCGTCCTGGTGCAGGCGCACCTGCTGATTGGCTCCTTCACGGGCGACAGCTGCGATGATACCATCAACAACATGTGGCTATCTCTGGGCACGGCGGTGCGCATCGCGCAGGGCATCGGGCTGCACCGCGACCTGGGACGGGCCAAAGCCAGCGCGTCCATGCGCCGTCAGTGGAAGCGCATCTTCTGGACGCTGTTCATCCACGACGCCGTCTGCTCGTTTGAATGGGGCCGGCCTCGCGCGGTCCACCTCGCAGACACCGACGTACCTCTTTTAACTGAGGCAGACTTTGCCCCCGACGAGCCCGGCGGCCTGCCCTCGACGGAGCACATCCAGTTCTTCCTGGCCCTCTGCCGCCTCTGCTTCCTCATCGTCGAATGGATGGAGCTGCTGCGGCCCGGCCGCATGGCCTGGGGCCACCACGGCAGCGGCAGCAACGGCGCCGCCTCCTCAGGGGAATCGTACGTCGACCAAACCGCCAGCGTGCGAGTGGCGCTGGAAACCTGGCTCGCAGAGCTACCCCCCGCGATGCGCGCCCCGGCCGACGGCGCCAGCGGCTTCACCCTCTGGCCCGGCACCCTGCACATCGCCTACAACGCAGTCGTCCTACGACTCTACGCATCGCTTATAGGCGCAGCCGCCGCAGAAAAGGTGCACAACGCCGCCGTACGCATCGTCGACATCTGCGGGGCCCTCGCAGCTCAAAACCTACTCGAGTCGCTGTGGGGCTTCGGGATCCACCAGCTCGACCTCGCCGTCGGGCAGCACGCGCGCGAGACGAAGGCGGCGGAGCCGTGCGTGGCGGAGGGCGCGCTGGGCCGGCTGGGTCAGGGCGTGAGGCTCTTAAGAGAGGTGTGTCGGCGCAGTTCGACGGCAGCGCAGGGCCTGGCGTTTTATGAGGCGCTTTTGGAGGAGCGCAAGACGGGCGGCGGGTTGGGACGGGAGGGTTGGGGTGAGGGTGGAGAGGCCGTGGTGGGGGGCGGCGACGTGGATGAGGAGGCGAGCGAGGAGACGGCCGTGGGCCCTTTGGCGGCGGCGGCGGCGGCGGCGGGCTTGCAGCAGCCGGATTTGAGGTCAACAGGGTCGTGGGGTGCTGCTGCTGCTGCTGCTGCTGCGCGTTGGAATGGCGATGATTTGGCTAGTCTGGGGTTTTTGGATTGGAACGCGCAATGGACGTGATGGGTGGGGACTCTTCTTCAGCAGCCAATGGTGTGATAGGGAGACTCAGATGCAAAGGACTGAGGCAGGTGGCGCGGTTGACGCAGGGTGCTGTTTTCGAAAGCGGTAGGGCGAACAGAACAGACAGATTGCGTGTCACTAGAGGAGCACGTAAAAGAGAAAGAAGCATTTTGAGCTTGAAATCGTCGACACCAGTCCAGCATGTGTACACCGGGAAAGCCTGAAACAGAAAGCGCACAAGCCAACCGTAACATTTCCTGTACACATATAAGCAACACACAACCGTCGACCTCACACCTTACTATCCTGCTTCGGATGCACAACCTGCACGGTGGCCACACCCTCCGACTGCGCCTTCTTCGCCCTCTCATGCTCAATGACCTCATCAGGGACAAGCCCCGTGACAGCAGCCTCCTCCTCAATGCGGCGAGGCACGATAACGGCCTCCTCCAAAAAGTAGTTCGTCTCGCGGACATAGACCCAAATGACGCCGTACAAACTGACCAAGCCGATCACGTACAGACACAGCTGGATGATGGTCTGCGTGAGATACGAGACGCCCTCCGAGTCCATGACAAACGAGATGCACATGCCGAGGCTGACGGTGCCCTTGAACGCGCCGGCGTACCGCGCGCACAGGACCGGGTCGTTGGTCAGCGCGCTCATGGTCCACTGCACGCAGATCTGGAACGTCGCGTACACGATGCCGAACAGCAGGTACAGGATGAAGCCCGACGCGAAGCTCGAGTCTGTCCAGTCGATGCCTGGCGCTGGGTCGTTGGCGTCGATGTCGTTGACGATGATCCAGATTAGTAGCCCTACTGTCGCGCCCATGGTGATGACGCCCATCATGATGGACCCCATCATCCCCTTTTTGCGCCGGCTCTTGATGCGTTTGTTGTCCATGACCCAAGCCATGGCGAGAGGCGCGGGGATCATGATGACTTGGAAGAGCAGGTTGGTTAGGGAGCGCGTGCGCAGGTTGAAGTAGTGAGCTGTAAGCAGATGGTTAGCTGGGGTGTTTTGGCAGTTGAGCGAATACATACCATTAATGCTGCTCACGAGTGCAAGACACATCTCGCCTACAAACATTGCGGGCAGGAGGAGGATGATCTTCGTGTCGAGCAGGACGCTCAAAACACCCTTCATCTCCTCCTTGAACGACGGCTGCTTGAAGATGGCAATGTGGGTACCATCATCGCGGACAATGTCTTTTGGCTCAACAATGCAGAAAGTTGCGATGAGCATGGCGCTGCCCAATTGAGAAATATCAGTTCCTCGGACACTTGCGGTGAAGCTGCTGTTTGACTCACCAGCCCATGATGAGCAGGAAAATGACCCACACCGCTGTTGAGACGCCAGATACCTCGGTCTTGTCGTGGTTGACGCCAAAGGCAATCAAGGCGCCGACAGTACTTCCCGAGGATGTCAGGACCCATTGCCAGGTGATGTACTGCTCTGTCGTTAGCTCAAAATCGTTACCGAATCTCTCAGGGGTGAGAATTCAGGGGTGAGAGTTCAGGGGCTCACTTCCCCCTTGCCTCACCCACACGTCTTGCTAACTTACCATTGCTTTCTCAGATTCTTCAGCATACGCGAATTGAATAAATCCTGACGTTGTCCATAGACAGGCCGCGCAGAAACCTGTGTTGTGTTGTCAGTGTTCAAATGCATGTATTTCTTGGTCGATTTGGTCTTGCCCAAAATAAATCCAGCCGTCAACGGAAACCATTGATGCGCAGTCTTGTCATAGTACCACAGCGCACCCGCGTATAGCGGATATCCAATAGATCCAAGCAGAATAGTCTTCTTAGGCTTCAAGAAATTCAAAATAGAGCCAGCTATCCAGCCAAAAAGAGTGTATGGCCCGTACAGAATGGAGTTGGTGAGCGACGCTACGTGCTGGGATGAGGGCTTTCCGCCGCCAGCTCCCAGTGCGGTGAGGGCAAGATAGATGCCAGGAAGGCAGAAGAGGATCATGCCCATGATGAAGTTTTGATTGAATGGGCGGTTGAGCCGCCATTTGCTTAGTTGAGCGGGCATTTTAGCGGCAGCTGTGAGGCTGGAGTTTTCAAGCGCGAGAGCGGCCGGAACCAGTCGTGATAGACGTGCCGGAGCTGACGGCGATTCGACAGGTTTAAAGACGAATCCAGTGCAGAGCCTGATAGATGGGGTCGAAGTCTCGCGGTTGATAGGACCCCTGCTCGATTGTTGTTCATGTTGTTCATTTTCCCATGTTTAACCTTCATGGCGGCGTTGACCAGGATGGATGGCTTATTTTTGCGTGGTGGTTGGTTGGTTGGTTGGTCGGTGGACCGGGAGGCTATCACAATTGGAAATGGACGACCCCGCAATCTGCCCAATCTCGGTCCTTGCACGGAATCGGAGCGGGAGCGGGAGCGGCCTCCCGGGGCCCGTCTCGGGATCTCCGCGGCGCCTGCTGATACTGGAGACTTGGGAGAGATATATGGGTCTTGGGGAGAGCAGATAGCAGCGTGATAGCGATATATCTACTCACACAGGTGATAGTGAGTTGCTCGTCAGCTTGCATCAAGAACAAAGAATTCGCCCACCATGGTTGCAGAAGTTCAGCTTCCTCCTGCTCCGCCCATCAATGCCGATTTCCATCCTCCTGATGTCCGCTACAACGACGTCTACATCTCTTATGACCGAATCCAAGAGGCTCATCAGCCCAACAAATGGCCGGCACGCAAGCACATCAAAGTTCCCGAGTATCCCGCTACGGCTTCTCCTGATGAAATAGTGGCCGGTATGAAGGTCGCGGGAGGTGCCATTGTGCGCAAAATTCTGTCGCTGGAGTCAATAGCGCGGATGGAACGCGACCTGAGGCCGTATCTGGAAGCCGATGTCCCTTGGGAGGCCGGCACCTTTTTTCCACCGTCGACAAGGCGTGCCTTTGGGCTGGTTGGCAAGTCGGATGCAGCGGCGACAGATCTGATTGGCAACGAGCTCTACCAAGCCGTGTGTCGTCGATTCTTAACGACCAAGGCCTACAAATGGTGAAGCTTCTTACTTAGATTGATCAAAAGCAATGTTGTACTTACTACGTCCAAGGTATGGCAACTCGAGCGAGCTCAATGTCAGCTTGCCGCAGGTAAACAACACGATTGCATTCTCTGTGCGGCCGGGGAACAGCTACAACCAGCCATTGCATCGAGATGACGACATCCACTACCCGGACCGCCAACGCATCGAAGTGTATCCCGAGCAAACCAACTCGCGCGATCACGGGGTCGGCTTTTTCGTCGCTGGTACAAAGAGCACCAAGGCCAATGGTGCTACGAGATTCATCCCAGGATCGCATCTCGAAGCGACAGAGCACCCACCCGAGGAAGAATTCGCAGCGCATGCCGAGCTGGACGTGGGCGATGGGTTTATGATGTTGAGCAGTTGCTACCATGGAGGCAGCGCAAACACGACCAGGGACGAAGAACGGCTACTCTTTAGCTGCTTCATGACGAGGGGCTATCTCAGGCAGGAGGAGAACCAGTACATTGCGGTTCCTGTGGAGCGGGCAAAACAGCTGCCAGTCCGGATCCAAAAGCTTCTTGGATACACCATCAGCGAGGTAAGCGGCCTTGTCGTGCAGATCGGAGGCATCGAGAGCTGATATTTCGCGACAGCCAATGCTGGGGTGGGTGGAGTTCAAGGACCCGCGTGTGCTGTTGGACGAGAACGCGCCGCGCGTCGCTCATGGCCAAGGGCACGCGAAAGAGGAGCAGGACATTTGAAAGCAATGGAAAGCAATGGCGGCAGATAGCAAAGCAGGTTATTATAAGCGCGTGATTTGAATGCAAGACGGGCTGTTATCAGGATGCTGTGGGGTTCGCGGTTCACGACAGATGACGTTGGATGTGCATGTGTTGAGATGATTGTCCGGGGGTGGAGTCTGGCGGACGAGGCCAGCTGCTGGCACTTGCTCCTTGGGGCATCATCGATCCGGCTCCTTGATGACGGCGGTTTCTTTGTCGCCAAAGTCAAATCAATTAACTGATGGCTGCTGCGACAGACGACGAAGTTACCAAAACGATCGAGAGGGCGACGGGACCCCGACGGGACCCCGAGGCTTCTGGCGGGCGGGTGGTGCACTGCACTAGGTGGCTCCTCACCGCCGATAAGGAAGGAAGCTATCGTCAAGCTAGCGCCGTCGTTCCTGCATGTACGCACGCCTCTTTCGACTCCCGTCCAGCTCAAAACCTTTCTCTGCCCCGTTTCCGGCCTCTTCTCTTCTTCTTCTCCTCCTCCTCCTCCTCCTCCCTTCCTCCCTCGACATCTACCGACACCAGCCATCATTCACGTCCATCTTCGTCCTTGCATCTCGACTTGCTCATTGCCTGCATTTGCATTATAAGTATACAGCGTATTCTTGCTCTACCTTTGACCGTCCCTTTCAAGCCCCGCGCCACCCACGTCCATCTCTTGATCGGTCCCACCTTTTGGTCTTCCCATCATGGTCTTGGTCGACAACCAAGAATATCTCTGCGAAGAGGAGAAGCGCCTGTTGGAGGACAGGAAGCGCGAACGATACTGGAAGAAATGGGGTCCTTACGTCGCCGAAAGGCAGTGGGCCACGGTCCGTGAGGACTACTCGCACGATGGAGACGCCTGGAGCCATTTCTCTCACGACATGTCCCGTTCCCGTGCCTATCGTTGGGGCGAAGACGGCATTGCTGGCGTGTCCGACACCCACGGCCTCCAAAACGTTGCCTTTGCCTTTTGGAACGAGAAGGAGTGGGTCTCACTCTTTCCCTTCGACCCGAAGAGTGCCTGACGCTCTGCAGTGACTTTCTCAAGGAACGCCTCTTTGGTCTTTCAAATCCCCAAGGCAATCATGGCGAGTCCATCAAGGAAGCCCACTTTCACCTTGACAACACCCCCACGGCAAGTTTCTTCATGCAGCTGTTGTCAATTTCCCAGCTAATGGTCCCAGCATTCGTACATGAAATTCCTCTACAAATACCCCCAGCGCCGCTTCCCCTACGAGGACCTCATAAAGGAGAATGCAAGGAGGGGCAGACAGGACAGGGAATACAACATGGTCGACACTGGCGTCTTTGATGACGACAGGTACTGGGACATTTTCATCGAGACGGCCAAGGAAGCGGACGACGAAGAAGAGCTGCTATTTCGAGTCACTGCATACAATCGTGGACCCGACCCGGCCCCGCTGCACATTGTTCCGCACGTTTGGTTTCGAAACACTTGGACGTGGGGTCACGAGTCGCCAGACAAGAAGCCTTCGATTCGGAAGCTGAGCGGAACTGCTGCCGTCTCAAATCACCACAAGCTCGGAGAGAGATACTTTCAATTGTCACCATCTCCTGGCACTGGCCCCAGTGGGGAGGATGTGCAGCCCAAGTTGCTCTTTACCGAAAACGACACCAACTTCCAGAAGCTCTGGGGAGGACAGAATCCTCAACCATACGTCAAGGATGCCTTTCACCGCCACATTTGCGAAGAGCAAAAGAGCGCCGTGAACCCAGACAACGTTGGCACCAAATCGGCTGCCTGGTTTGCCTTTGACGAGGGCGAAGGTGTCGCTCCCGGCGAGTGTGCCGTTGTGCGTTTCAGGCTTTCGAAGAGATACGACGGATACCTCGACGAAGAGCTGTTTGACGAAATCATGGAGCAACGCATCCTGGAAGCCGACGAGTTTTACTACCGCATCAATCCCATCCCAATGGCCGATGACCTGCGTAACATTCAGCGTCAAGCGTTTTCTGGCATGCTTTGGTGCAAGCAGTACTACCACTTTGTCTGGGACCAGTGGGCCAATGGCGATCCTAACATGCCGCCGCCTCCCCCAGGAAGAAAAAATGTGCGCAACAAGAACTGGAAGCACATGCATCTGGACGACATTCTGTCAATGCCAGACTCGTGGGAGTATCCCTTCTTCGCCGCATGGGACAGCGCCTTTCACTGCATTCCGCTGGCCATGATCGACCCCGACTTTGCCAAGAAGCAGCTCGATCTTTTCACCCGCGAATGGTACATGCACCCCAATGGCCAGCTGCCAGCTTACGAATGGAACTTTGGTGATGTCAATCCTCCCGTGCACGCTTGGTCGACTTTCAGAGTTTTCAAGATTGAGCGCAAAATGTACGGCCATGAGGACTGGGATTTCCTCGAACGCGTCTTTCAAAAGCTGCTGCTCAACTTCACCTGGTGGGTCAACCGGAAAGACTTTGACGGCAAAAATGTTTTCGAAGGCGGCTTCTTGGGTCTCGACAACATTGGTCTGTTCAACAGGTCCGATCCGCTGCCAACCGGTGGTGTTCTGGAACAGGCCGACAGCACGGGTTGGATGGCCTTTTACTGCTTGAGCATGCTCAACATCGCGTTGGAATTGGCCAAGAAGCGCCGCATCTACGAAGACATTGCGTCCAAGTTTTTCGAACACTTTATCCTCATCAGCGATGCCATGCAGTACCGAGCCGGCGGCGAAGAAAAGTCTCTTTGGAACGATGAAGACGGCTTCTACTACGACGCCATTTCCTGGGGTGGTCCCTGGAGCCATCAGATGCCCGTTCGCTCTCTCGTTGGCCTCATCCCCCTTTATGCTACCTTGACACTGGAACCCGAAGTCATCAACTCGTTTCCCAACTTCAAGCGCCGCATGGAGTGGTTCATTGAAAATCGACACGACATGGCGGAGCGCAACATTGCCAGCATGCGCCGTCGCGGAAAGGGCGAGAGATTGCTGCTTTCTTTGGTCAGCGAAGATCGCTTGAAGAAGATTTTGAAACGCATGCTCGACGAGGACGAGTTTTTGGCGGACCACGGCATCCGGTCGCTGTCCAAGCATCACAAAGATCATCCTTATTCCATGGACGTCAACGGTCAGCGATTCCAAGTCAGCTACGTCCCCGGTGACTCCGATAGCGGTCTCTTTGGTGGCAACAGCAACTGGCGTGGTCCCATTTGGCTCGCCGTCAACTTTTTGCTCGTCGAGTCCCTCCTCCGATTCTACATGTTCTACGGCAACAGCTTGCAAGTCGAATGTCCCACCGGCTCAGGCGACTACATGCATCTTGGCCACGTAGCAGAGGAGGTTCAGCACAGACTTCAGCACCTCTTTGCCCGCGGAGAAGACGGCAGACGTGCAATCAATGCTGGAAATGAGATGCTCGACTACGACCCGCACTGGAAGGACTACATGTGGTTCCACGAGTTCTTTGATGGCGATACTGGCAGGGGGTTGGGAGCAAGTCACCAATGTGGATGGACTGGTCTGATTGCCAAGATGATCCACGATACTGGGTAAGTCTTTTTCGGTCCATTGAATGAGAAAAACGCTGACATTGTTTAGTATTCGGTGTCGCCTCCCGCAGACGCCGCGCACTCCATCCACTGCTGCAGCGCACTACTTTGACGACATCTTCCACAAGTACAAGCCGTCAAAGCCAGCTTTCCGCCGTTCGTCAACCAGCCGCTCGATTGGCAAGCTGGAAGACCTGGAAGGCGACTTCCGCAATGGCAACGCCATCGCCGACGACGAGCTCGAATCGCCCGTCAAGCCCATCAAACGCGTCAACTCGGTCGGCTACTTTGACGAAGAGGCGATTGAGAAGAAGAGACAGATTGACGAGCAGGTTGCCGGCTATATTAGCGGCAAGCTGCAGAGGATGAGGAGCCACGAGTCGGCGGGAGAGGACATGAATGACGAGCTCGAGGCGCAGCTCGACGGTGCCTGAGAGGCAGGACGATTTGCTGGAGACTTTCCTAGAGGACTGTTGACCTGGGTTTCGCATCCTTCCCTAGACTCCTAGATGCCTTGTAGACTGAGTAGAGTCTGATAGACTGGAGGGACATGGTGGAATTACTTGGCATGTTGGCCTTTTCCTAGATCAGCACCTTTTCGACTTACCTACCTGGCTACGATTCTACGAAGACTTTTTCTTTCTTGCCCTCGCTTTTTGATCTCCACATCTCTTGCGCCGTACAGTGGGTCTTCTCCGATGCTGCATCTCGTCGAGCGTGTGTCACTTCCTCGACACGCTTTGCTCCTCTTCCCAACACACAGAGCCTCCCCCTTTCTCTCTCTCTTCCTTCGCCCAACCCCATAGCCCCGCTCTCTCGCTCGCTTCCTCTCCCTACGCCAGCCTCCCAACTACCAACCAACTCCTTCCCCTCGCCACCACCCCATCATCAAGACACCAGGCTACCGCGTTCGGCATCGGCATTGACATCGACATCGGCATCAGCCTCGCTAGCAACCAACGGACTACTACCGCGACGCCTCCCGTCCACGCCTCCCCTTCAACCCGAAAAAGAAGACTGACTCAGATCAGGTCGGCCGCCGCAGCCGCACAGACAGCAAGATGACTAGGCTCTCTTTCTCACGTGCAGGTGTTGTTGGGTAGTGTGGCAAGGGTGGCAGCTTCTTTTGCACCACTTCTGGTTTGGAGTTGTTGGATGGTGGATGTTCGAGGTTGGAGGTTGTTTGTTGTGTTGTGATATGGTGCGCTGAGTGTCATTGGCTGATTTACTACTGCGGTAGTCTTGATGGTGTTTTTGTCGTCGTCGCCGTCGCTTGCTCTGGGTGCACTTCCATATCCACCTCCATGCGAAACAAGGTTCTTTTTTTTTTTTTTTTTCTTCTTTTTGCTGAGTCAAGTGGTTTGTGTAATGATTGTACTCGTCGCTGACGATCAAGAGAGTCTCAAAACGTTTTGAGTTTGAGGCTCTGTGAAGGTGGTGAAGTAAGTGCCGCAAGGGGCATGGGAGGGCAAGGCTTCCATGACGGATTCAGGGGTAAGGGGGAAAAAGTAAAGGTGAGCTATAGACTCATTTCCAACGCCATTCCGTCTCTCATCTCTTCCCATCTACCCATCTATTAGCCCAGAAATCTAAACTCCCTCTGTCGAACCCCATGCGACCAAAACCCCGCACGCACGCATACCTAGGTATCCAACAAGAAGCCCACCCCTCTTGCACCTTGACCCATTTCTATTTATCCAACATCTTAGCCCAGCTACTCACGCCCCGAAACTAATCCTCGCACCCCCCTCCTCGCCAAAATCGCTCCCCGCATCATACGGCCCCGTCCCCTCCAGAACCGACAGCGCCAGCGCCCGCGCCTCCGCCTTGCGGGCCGTGAGCTGTTCTTCTGCCCACCACTCCTTTTCCTCTTCTTCCTCTTCTTCCTTGTCTTCCTTGTCTTCCTTCTTCTCCTTCTTCTCCTCATCCTCATCCTTGTCATCCTCGCCTCCTTCGTCGCCCTTGGCTGACTCGGTAATTTGCGCTTGGGCCTGATCGATCTGGGCTTCAAGGTCTTGGAATACTGAGTCGCGCCACCAGTCCTGCTCCGACGCGAGGTCGTTGGTGTGCGAGGGGTTTTGAAGAGGGGCTGTGGTGCATCCATCGGCGTCCTTGAGTCCGGTCAGCTCGTTGGTAGAGGGGGAGGAGGGCTTGATGGCGCTGCCGTCGCTGATAGCGCACGGGCGGTTGGAGGCGCTGGTGGATTCGGGATTGGACGGGGAAGGGTGGTCGAGGTGCTGTTCGCCGGTGTTGCAGGAGGTTTCTTGGTCGGGCTTCTCGTCTCGAGGCTCTTGAGTCACACTATCCATTCCCACCAGACTGTCGATGCGCTCGTCGTCGTCAGATTCTCGCAAAAAGGCTTTGCGGATCTCGAGTTGCTTTTCCTCGAGCGCCAGGAGCGGAGCCGGCGGCAGCGCGGAGAGGGCTGGACAAGGGCTTTGTTGATTCTCGGGGTTGCATTGTTCAAGCAGGAGAGGAGGGCTGCAGGGCTGGTGCCAAGCTTCTGAATTGGCCTTGCTCGTTGGCTTGAGCTTTTTCCTGAGTTTGTTGCGTGTGCCTTTTTTGGTCAGGTCTTCGCCGGTTGTTGTGAGGCTCGCCATGCTGAGCATCCTCTGAACTTTCGAAAGGGCTTTCGTACTCCTGCTCTTGGACAAATTGTCCTGACGCTTGCCAGCAGTGGAGAGTTCGGGGTACGAGGCTTCAGACGCTTGGAGTCGCGAAAGGTATGCCCGGCGCGCGGCAGCAGCAATGCTGAGTTGTCCAGCAGAGGTCGCAATGTCGTCCAGATGGTCCTTGATTGAGGTGAGACAGACGATGATCTGCCTTTGTGCCGGCAAGAGAGGAACCTTGTAGTCGATCTTGAAGATGACCCATTCTTCGAAGTAGGTTCTGAATCCTCGTGCAGTGAGGAGGTTGACTTCGCAGCCCTCTGTCGTGGGCAAGGTCCTGCTTTGTCATTAGACATTGACATTCTTCAGGATGCAGTGCTTCGCTTACTTCGCTTTGGCCTCAAAAATCTCCTTCCTCTCATCTTGACCAATTCGCGCGGTCGCAGGCACATCGTCAAGTCTGAGACCGAGCTTGATGGTTAGCAGCTGGTTGCGACAGTGCCAGCTCGCCAGAATGTCCTTGAGAATGGCGCTGTGATATTCGACCCTCTCGACTGTCTCCTCGGTGGCTTGATGCTGCAATTTCGGGCGCAAGTCGAAGTGCATGAGGCGAGCGGCCTTGGTGAGGTCGAACTGGAAGCCGTCTGGCCACATGAGGCGGTTGGCGTTCAGCAGAACGGCTTGAATTTGCTGGCTGGCTTCTTGTTCTGTAGTGGACATCTCGTCTTGTCGTGGCGGGACGAGAAGGTCGATCATGCTTCCCAGCTGGTCGCGAGCATTGATCGAGGACGACTCAGGAGCGTCCATCGTGACTGTAGCATTCGAAAGGTGATAGGAGTGTGTAGGGGATGAATGACTCGAAGCACAACGAGATGGGTGACAGGAAGATTTGTCGGTGAAGGACTAGAGGTGGTGTTTTGATTTTTGGGTGGTTAACTTGCAGCGGTGGTGGACAGGCGTTCGGGTCCAGATCACAGTTAAACGCGGCGGCAGGACTTCAGCGCCGTCACCCCATTCTTCCCTCAGTTGTCTACCGAAGTGGACTAAGATGGCTGCAGTGAAGTGCCTGGCGTTTGAATGCCTTGCAAATTTCGAAGCGTTCAAGATTAACACTTCGGTGGTGTTTGAAGGTCAAAGTGCATAGATCATGAAGGATGTCTCATTACTGTTTGTTTCCGGTGGGAAAAGTAATCACTAGCACCGTTTTGGATGCTCATGAATTCGAAATTTGTATGACATATTCCAAATGCAGTTCCAAACTCGGAAGTGATTCTCCCATAACCAGCTTCATCGTGGGAATCTCCTATGATGTCTAACTCGAAACTCAACGAAACCCCAAGCAAATGCCAAACAAACTACTAGTTCTATTGCCAGCCTCAGCGTGAGCTTTCAGCTGACATGCCTCAAGATCCGCTCACAACTTTCTCCCAAAGCGCTCAGTCTGGTCTGGTCTGAAACTAAGCCTTGAGAAGTCGTAGGTAATGGGACCGCCCCCATTTTCTTCAGCGTGACCTCCCGATTCGCCCTCCAACATTGCCAAAGCCTTTGCCATGGCCTTCCCTTTTCTCCTCGTCCGCTCCACCTCAGTCAGATCCTCGCTAGCTTTTTCATGTGCTTGGAAATCTGCGTCTCCAGTCACACCGGCCTCCAGGTCCTGGAGAGCGCGCTCACGCCACCAAGATTTCGCAGCCTCCGGGTCTTCTTCAGATTCAGGTTGACTTGCATGATCTGGAACAGAAGCCTCGAGTATCTCCGTCTCAAGCTGAGTGAGCTCGGGAAGCTCAGTGAATGTGGGGTCGATGCGTTCGTCGACGATTTGCTTGCGATGAGGAACGCTTCCGTGGCTGTTTTTTTCCACTTCATGATCATGACGGCAGTTTTCCTTGCTGGTGCTGTAAGGAATGAATTTTGCCGCATGTTCTGGCTGACTGGCCGTCGGCCGGCGAGGGCTTTCGAGAATCGGAGGAATATCGCGCCTGTGCTCGTCCAATTTGGATGACCTGATCTGGCTCGAGTTGCTGACGCGAATTGTCTCTGGTCGTGACAGCTGTGATAGGCGGCGGAGGTGTTCGTGGTGCCTTTGGAGGTCCTTCTGCTGACTCTCGAGCACGGAAAGAGGCGCTGGTGGGAACACAGCGAGATGGGGACGCTTGCCGGCCTCTTCAAGTCCAAGATCGAGATGTGAAGCTGGTAGTACTTTCTGGAGATCCTCTCCGCTTCCATTTGTGATGTATTCGCTGTCCTTCTTTGAGTGGCCCTTGAGCTTGCTGAAGAATGACTTGAAGCCATGTTTCGATCGATTGGACTTGTCTTGATTCCTTCCTTGTTGCAGGCTGTTCCCCTCTTCGACTTCTGCCCTCATCCTGGCCACATTCTGCCATGCTTTGACAGTGTCTCTGCTGAGTTGCTCGGCGGAGAAAGCTGCGTCTTCGAAGCGGTCCCGGACCTTGTCGAAGCATGTTTGAATTTGTTTTGCCGCGGCCACAAAGTGTGGCAGATCGTGCGTAGTTGGTCCTGTTGCCAGGAACGGAGATATCACCCATTCGACGAAGAACTTTTGGAGGCGTTGGGCGGCGGCAAAGTTAAGCTCGCACCCGTTGATCTCAGGGATACGCCTGGATTGCTTTCAGCACTGAGAACTCCAAAATAAAGAAACAGAATTGAGCACTTACAAGACCTTGGCCTTGAAAGTAAGAGCTTCCTGTGGTGTGTTCGCAGTATTTTTGAAGTTTAGCGACTCAAGCTCCTCGCTGAATGCCTGGTGCTTGCGGGTCCATTGAGTCAAAATGCTCCCGACAATGGTGCTTTGGTGTTCAATAGCCTTGACAGTCTGAGGCGTCACTCCTTGCGCCAGTGTTGCCCTAAGATCCATGTGTACGAGGCGAATTGCCTCGAGAATCTCACGCTGGAATCCATCTGCAAAGAGCAGACGATTCGCGATGCAAGCGATGGCAGTGATCCTCTCCTCTGCGCGTGGACTCATCAGCGACATTCTGCTCTGCAGAAGGGAGCTGGCAGCGCTTTCAGCAAGAGAAGGCGTGGTGGAAGAGTCGACGGAGTTGACAGCATCATTTTGAGAGGATTCGGAAAAGAGAGGCCTTGGAACATCCATGTTGAGGTTGGATACGTGAAGTGGGCAAAGAAGAGGTAGGCGAGATGATCTTTGTTCTCAAAGCGAGGCTGAGTTGAAGTGAAGACAAGATCATGAAAGACCAAGAGTTGGTGTTGTGTGTAGAGGTCAGGGTCGAGTTGCCGTCTGAATTTTGGCGTTGTGTTGTGGCTAAGTGGCGGCGGCGGCCAAAAAGTGCAGGTGGTGTTAAATTGGAGGAAGGCGCGCCGACATGTCGACAAACAATCCACCACCACGCCCGCCTGGCCTTCCTGGCGGTTCATCGACGACCGAATATCTCTATAGCTCCTTCAAGGCACTTTAAATCTGCCATCCCTGAACCTGCCCCTCTTTGGGACTCCCACCTGAAAAGGAGAACCCAGAGCACCCTCTTTGGGCACTTCCTTCTCCGCAAATATGACGAGAAAACTCAGAGTCCAAAGGTCTGCTATATGGCAAATTCAATAGCTGGTCTACGATTTGGAAGCCATGCTTTGAGCTTCTATATTCAATTGAACAATTTGAAGATCTACCGGTGGCTCTATGCTGCCAGTTTGAAGCTAACCAGAGGCAAAATCCAACACCAACCCATGAGAGAAGAAACAGGAAACAGTTCACCCAAGCCCTGTTCGCTGCTTCTCCAAGACCTGTCTGCCGCTCAGATCTCAGAGGTCCCGTCCAAGCCACTCCATCTCGTCTGGCTGGAAGCTGAACCTTAAGCTGTCTTGATCCTCCTCAACTCCACCAACCAATCTCTCGCTGCCAGCCTCGCTGCTGGATACACCCTCCAAAATCTCCAAGGCTTTCGCAGCATCTCGGACCCTCTTTGCCGCAAGATCCTCCTCCGTCCAGTCCTCCTCCTCGCAGTCCTCCCACTCATCTTTGTGCTCTTGCTCTTGGCCTTCCAAAGCCGCCAGAGCGCGCTCGCGCCACCAAGAGCGAGATCGAGAGAGCTCGACTGACTTGGGACGCTCGGCCTTGATTCTGCGGACAAATTCCCAGCGGAGTTCACGCTCGAGCTGAGAGAGAACGCCCGGCCTACCCAGGTCGATGCTTTGGTGGTTTCCAGAGGGACCAGCCATCATGGAGTCTTGACGCGTCTCCCGGGCTATCTTCGCGTCATTGGAGGTCTGGTAGACGTTGCGAGACTCGTGGACGGGCTCGAGCTCTTGCGGCTCATCGCCGTAGTCGACTTTGGGAATCTCGAAGGTCTCTGGGTGGTTCTGGTTGCCAAAAGTGACGTTAGGGACCTCTCCAGAGCACACTTGCTCATTTTGACGGTTTACTGTCGCAAAAGTCTGGTTGCCCTCGTGCTGTTGCGCTTCCAGCTCCCCGAGGGATACTCGTGGTAAGGCTGACAGAATTGGGGGAGCGTTGTCTACAACCAATAGTTTTAGTAAACGAATAGTCCAGTTTGAATCATCAGACAAACCCTCAGAGATCTGCACGGATTGCTTGACCATGCCCTGGGCCTCGCTGTTTCCGGTGCTGGCGTCATGTTTTTTGCCGCTGCGTGCGGAGAAAAGGCCCTTGAAGGTGAGCTTTACCTTTTGATGCTTGCCCTTCATGTTGTTCTTTGACTGCTCGTTGTTGCGAGAAGCCTCAGTGAAGGAGGTCTCCGACAGTGTCTTGCGTGCGGTGTCTGTATCTTTGCTCGCCTGCTCTGCCGAGAAGACCACATCTACCAGACGATCTCTAATGGCAACAAGACACTCGTTGACCCGAATGTCTGTGGAGGTGTAGTAGCGAGTGTCACGGAGACAGGTGACACAGTTCACGAAGAAAGTCTGTAAGCCCTGGGCTGTCTCGACGTTGACCTGGCATCCAATCACGGTTGGCAAGGGCCTAGAAGCTCTAAGTCAGAGAACGTTTCCAAAGAGAAAAACGCAAGAAGGAATACAGTTGTTGCTTACTCAATTCTAGTCTTTGGGTCACGCTGGGAGGCATCAGAGACGTCGGCGACCTTCCACAACCTCGCATCCACGCTGATACGCTGGTTCCGGCGCGTCCAGGCAGTCAGAATGCCGGTGACCTTTTTGCCTAGGACTTCAAGCTCCGGATCAATATCCCCGTTCAGAGCGACTTGCAGCAAGCCCTGCATCTGGTCGAGAATTTTGATGGCCTCTATGATATCGGTCTGGAAGTCATCGGCCCAGAGCAGGCGGTTGGCGGCCGACATGGCAGATTGGATCATATCATTGGCGAATTTGCCGCGAGTATCGATCTGAGGCTGCGCAGGAGAGTTGAAAGGATTGCCGTCCTCGTCCCTGGAGTAAACGGACGAGCAGGGGCGAGAAAACTCCATGACTGACATGTTCACACGTAATAATGAGGAGTAGTAAAAGAGAAAAAAGCTGGGAGGGTGCAAAGAGCAGTCTTGATTGTTGCTAGAGAGGATGCGTTGTGGTGACAGGATTTGGTGTCGAAGTCCAGAGCAGAGTCGACATGTCCGTCAAGGGGACCCGGTCCAGCGGGTCTACTTTTGGACCAAAGTGAACTCAAGCGAACTGCGCCTATGAGTTCACAACAACCCAAATCGGCATATGCCATGACCCAATCAAGTGTCAGCAAAAGAAGGTCGACCGGTCGATTTAACACAGATTTTGAGAAGTTGTCGAGGTGACTTTGAGACTCGATGTCAAGGACCCCGGGCCCCAAACGGACGGCCATGTCGATGAGAAGCTTGTTTGTTTGACTCTACCTATACAACAATTCAAAACGCCTAAAGAATCCGTCCCACCCAGTCCGCTTTTTGGGGTGTGGAAATCATCACTGACTCTCATCGTCGAAGACCATGCCGTCTCCATCAATCAACCAACTTCACTTTTCCCCATCAGTGTCAGCGCTTGTAATGAAATTGCTGAAATCAGTGGATTTGATGGTTACCTCGATATTTAATCCTGCCGATTGATTGTTTGCATTCTCCTCCTCAGCTGTGCAACGCAGATTTCAAGTGTCGACCGCTGGTGCCTCTTCGCCACGCGAGCTCTCATTCTTCGCAGGAGTCTCCACGACGCTATCTTTCCTGACCGGATCAGCACGGAAGTCTGCAGCTCTTTCTTGCTCCTTGTGCTGGTTCAGGTCGATCTGCGCACGAACTCTTTGCTTTTGCTGCATGAGTTCGGGGAGAGAGGTCGGAGGAAGCGCATCCAAAACCGGCTCCGTTCCAGCGTCCTCAAGCGCACAAACCAACTCCCTCAAGAAACCCAGCCTCCGCTTCTCCTTCTCCCACTTGTCAGCCTTCACCTTGATGACGCCTATCATAGGCTTCTTGACGAGATCCCTGACCTGTCTTCCTACCCGTGTCGAGATACGCCTCTCATATTCCTCATGGACCCGCACCTCTTCCGCCTTCTGGTCTCTATCAGCAGTCATGGTGACGAGGAAGTCGGGCAAAAGCGGGCGCACTCTGGCTGCGTCGTCGCGGGCTGTTTTGGCGGAGGAGCAGACGGCGGCGCAGCGTTTGCGGAAGGTTGCTAGGGTGGCGCGGATGCGTTGGGCGGCGGAGAGGTCGAAGGAGCTATCGTTTTTGAGGACGGAGGCTGTGAAGAGGGGGACGATCTTGTCGGTGAAGTACTTTTCGATCTTTTGGGCGGTTTCGAAGTTGACTTCGCAGCCAGCGGCGGTGGGAAGACACCTGGAAAAGAATTAGACCTTGATCCAGTCCAAGTGCTCGGGAATTCACTTACTGCAACTGGTACCTGAAAGCCAATTTCTCAACCTCAGAACCCGGGCTTTCGACAACAATGGACTGGATGCGCCGGCTGATGAGTTGGTTCCTGATGGTCCAGGCAGCGAGAATGCCGAGGGTGTATTCGCTGCATTGCTCGATTTTCTCGCAAGCCTCGACGGTGGCACCAAGCTGAAGAAATGGACGCAGCTCGTTGTGCAAGACGTTCGTGGCGTGGAGGATCTGCTCTTCAAAAGAGTCGTCCCAGGTGAGGCAATGGGCGTCCTGCCAGATTAACTTGATGGCGTCGTTGGCATCGACGTCGAGGGCTGACATCTGGGCTTCAGCGGGAGGGCTGGTGAGGCTCGTGTTCTTGGTGCAGGAGGAAACAGAAGAGGACGATCCAATAGAAGCCATTGTAGTGACGAAGGTTTGGAGTTGAGTAAGATTAATGGTCAGAGCAAAGAGATGTAGCAAGGCTGTGTAGTATTCTGTGACCCGAATCTGAGGATCGTTTATAGCACGGGATGTGGGAGTAAAAGTTGTGGTCGAAAGCGCAGACGACCATTTCACAACCACAATGGTCTGTGCGCTTCGACGTGGACACTTTCACTTTCACCTCACTCGACACCACTCGGCTGTGTCGTCTTGGTGAAGCCGTTTCGAGGACTTCAACTGACACCCCAACACCCGTTGACCGTCTGTTTTTAACACTGCGTGTCGTGCGCGTGGCAATTCATCGATGACCAAGCACCGCCCCTGACCCCCTGGCTGGTTCGAAGACCACCCCGACTTCTTGCACAACGAGCACCTCCTGTAGTCCAATTTTTAAAGGGTTCTTAGCATCAAATACAGCAATTGAGAGGCTTTCTGGAGTCTTTCCACGCGTAGACTATCTATGTACAACAGAAGGGGTGAAAAGGGGTGTACAATGGATTTGTTCACGTCAATGCCGGCGGCGAAGCGCACACCTATGGAAGGGTTTTGAACGACGAAAACGACACAAAGTTGAAGCAATGGCACGCCAAATCTTGATCATGCAACGTAGAATGGAAAGAGTATTTGCCATTGCAAAGGTTAAGCATGAGCACGCACTGCTTTGGGTTGTATCAACGAAGTTGCTGAGCTAGACCACCAAGAAATTGACACTAAAAACTGTTGTTTTGACTCCTGGCGCCGTGCTTAAAATGCCCAATCATCCAAAGGCCCAATGTAATATCCACGTCCTTAACGCCATCCAATGATCCAAGTCCCCCATACCATGTCCCTTTGCCTCACTCTCCCCTGCGACCACCGTCCAGATCCGCCAGAGTCTTCTTTCGCCAACAAGACTTCCTTCGCTCCGGGTTGAGCTCGCAGTCGAAGTCTTCCTCGTCGTAGATCGAGGCTCCGGCCATCGCACTGGCGAGACTCGATTCGGCCGTGGCGACATCCCTTGTAGCAAAACCGTGGGTCTGGTGTCGGTCGGGCGAGGTGTGCTCCTCTTGGGATGTCTGGGTTTTGCGACCTGCGCTGGGGTCTTGTCGAGGCCTGGCAAATTGCTGTTGTATCTCCTTCTGCCGCTCTTGGAGAGTCCGGACTGGAGCAGCGGGCAAGGCGTCAAGGGAGGGATTTGTGCCCGGCTTGGTGAGTCCGGCGAGGTGCTGGGCGTTGAAGGGAGCCGATATTTTCATCGAGCTCGTTTTCTCCTCCTCCTCCTTCTCCTTGCCCTTTCCCTTGAACAAGGCACCGAGTTTCTTTATCGCCTTGTCGCGCTTCCGTTCGGCACCGTGCTCGATGCGGAGGTCCTTGTCCGGGCTTGGGCGAGGGGAGGGCACGGTTGGAAGGCGAGGTGAGTCTAACGCCATTCGTGGTCCCATGGCGTTGTTATTGCCGAATTCTTGCCATACTGCCGTGCCGTCGTCAAGGAGGACTTTGGCCGTCGCTTTGGCTTCGTTGAAGCAGTCCCGGAGCCGCAGGAGAAGGGTGCGCATGTGTCGTTCGGCGGGAAAGAGGTGGCTGATCTTTTCGGGTGTTGATCCGGCTGGGGTGAAGTTGAAGTCGATCTCTTCGGCGAAGTATAGCTGGAACATCGAAATGGTGGCGACGTTTTGCGCGCACCCGGCGATTGAAGGAAAGGTGCTGTAAAAATGTCAGCTTTCCTGACCTCCAAGCAGTCAAAGACTTGAGAAAGCTGAGGTATTCACTTACGGGATAGCCTTCTTCAACTCCCGGATCGCGTGGCTACAGCCCTCGCTGCTAGTCTGCGAGATCTGGCGAAGAGTGTCGAGGTTGACCTTCGAGATGTCATCAGAGAGTGCGCGATTCCGACCCGCCCAAGTTCCCAGTGTCTTGATCAGCAGATTACAACAGTAGTCAATCTTGGCGATCGTGCTCTCGCGGCCACCGACTCTCAGGACCGGGCGAAGCTCAACGTGGAGGACCCAAACCGCCTCGATGATGCGCTTTTGGAAACCGCCGGCACAGAGGAGACGATTTGCCGACGTAAGGCTGGCTTCGAAACGCCTCTCTGTGTGCTGGTCAAAGATGGAGGGTCCGTAGAGTGAGGGAACCACGTTGATTCTGTCATCTTGCTCGCGGGAGTAGACCGAAGAGGAGCGGCTAGGAGCATCATCCATTTTGAATGGCCGTGGAGAAGAGGTATGTAGAGAGTATACTCGTGGTAGAAGAGAAAAAGGACGAAGAGCAGTGTCGCCTGTGGTCGGTGAGCGTTCTGGGGAAGGAAAGCCGACAGAGTGTGTGTGGAGGTTGGTGGTGGAAGAGAGATTCAGAATCAACGAGCATTAAAGACCCACCCCAAATCACAACACCCAAAGCGTTAAGCTGTGATCTAGTATTTTCGCTTCAGTTTACCACCACCACCTACTCCTGGGCCTCCGAACACGACCAAATCGGGACAAGCTTGCCTTCCTCCAGCTCTCCAGACGGCGCTCTGGCTCCAATGCCGAAAAGACCCCTCGTCTCGTCTCGTCTTGTTCATGATAGATGGTATTTACGACCCCCCTAACACACCGAAGCCCTTCTCGATGCCGTTTAGCCTCCACTCTGACTGCTACCAGCTGTTCGTTCTACCCGAGCTCTTGCATCTCTGGCGCGGACAAGGAGATGTTGAGGTAGGTAGGTATATATACCTCCAACGTCAACTCCAAACCCTCAAGCCACGTACAAACCAGATAAAATAAGACCAAACGCCAAACGCGCAAGAAATGACGAAGCAAAGACAGACAGATAGACAGACGATAAGTTAGGTGAACATAAACGACATAAATGACAGGCGGGAAAATACGATAGCAAAAAGGAGAAGCTATGAGATGCAGAAGTGACGGGTAGTACACAGACAGACACCAAGCAGAGCGCCACAGGGGTAAGTCAGATAAAATAGATATCTACCGAAGTTCGCTGCTTGACCACCTACCTACCTACCTTCTTACCCACCAAAACCCACCAACACGGACAGGCCTGGGCCCGTTATCTCGCTCCATCTACCACTCCTTACTACCACCACCGCCACCTCTCTCGCAAACCACGTAGCAAACCATCCAACAATTACAAGCGCTCGCAAATCCCAACCCAAACCCCTATCAAAGCAGTGTCAAAGCCAACAAACGCCGCTCTCCAAAGTCTACACCCGCTACCATTACGCCAGTACCAAGCCACTTCGCGTACCAACGCCTATGCAAATGCAGAGTAATGTGGATTGATTTGATTTGGCACCAAAAAAAATGACCAAATACAAGACGCGCGAGAGGAAGCGTCAGGGTTGCCAAGCTCGCCATGGGGAAAAGGGGACGATTGGAATTGGGGGGGGGGGGGGGGGGGTTGGAGCACGAAAGGGTAGGAGTAAGCAAGCAAGCAGAGCCAGCGACAAGAGCACCCATGCTTCCGGTAATAGGGACCACCGGGACTTGGGAGATGATGAGGGGATGTGACCCAGAGCCGGGAGACCGGCGAGCAGGCGGCGGTCGAGATTTGGAGGTAGGTAGGTATGTACTTTTCTAGACATGTTGGCGGACGGATGGCCGAAGGCAGAAGAAGCGGCAAGCAGGAGCGGGAGGAGCGCTGTGAGGTAGCAATGATGACAGGAGTTGTGAATGGCCTTGAGAATGCTGCGTACCTCAACGTACCTAAGCGTAGTATACGTGGCGTGAGGAGCTGCTGCTGCTTTGACGACGAAGACAGCAAGGTGCTGGCGGTTTGTCCAGGTGTGTGTCGGGCGTGCAGACAAAAGCGCAGGACCCGCGCGACAGGAAGACTTTCGATGTCGGAAGGCAAGGCGATGGAGGCGTCCATCCAGGGCAGCAGCCTCTCAAAGCGCCGGAGAAAGGGGCAACGACGAGCGACGGAGAAGCCGCACGCGTCTCCATCGTGATGTTCTCCAGACAGTAGCAGTGCTGCGGGTCTTGTCTTTGTCCGTGAAGAATACGAACTCGCGCCAATCGCTGCGAACAAGATGCTCCTGTCTCCAAAAGGATCCCAATACTCGGACAAGACGGGGAGCCAATCCCACAATGTCCACTCACACCCACACCATCCAACCGGCCGCCAGCGCAGCAAAAACGAAACTCTTTAGCACGACAGCGCCACCCCACAGCGAGCCAGCCGTATTGACGTAGAAAATAGCGCCAAGATAGCTGCAGGTCAACGTGCCACCGCCATTGCCATCCCTCGTGCCGTAGCTCTGCTCCAACCCCTTGCCCTTGAGCGGACAGGCGAAGCTCATGGTCGCGGGGCAGCTCTGGACGAGGGAGTAGCAGAGATCATCACACGGCAGCAATTCCTTGTAAGGGCCTGGCTGCACGACCGTGTCGATGAGCGAGTTGCGGCTCGAGTTGGCGTACAGGCGGTTGCGCAGCGTCGAGTTGTATTCTTTGACGTTGTCGGCAAAAGGTGTCTCGGCAATGGTCGTGCCGTTGATAAAGGGTGACGCGACGTTGCGCGGCTGCAGCCACTTGTCCGATGCCGAAAAGTCTTCGCAGCGTGGAATTGTGACGGCGCAGAGCCAGTTCTTGTACGACTTGGCGCAGTCGGTGCAGTTTTTGGCGAGCGAGTATTGCGCTGTCGTGGTGGTGTTGCAGGCTGTCTGCTGGAGCGTATAGTCGAAGTTTTGGTAAATGCTCATGGCATGGTTGTCGTACAAGTCGCGGAGGGGTTCCATGCCAGAGAAGCGGTCCGGGTTGCTGGGGACCGCGTACGATACTTCGTCACAAAAGGTCAGGTTGAATATGATCTGACAGTTGTTGTCTGTGGCGTCGTTAGAATTTCTTCACGGGCACCAGCGCATCTTTTCTTACCTGACTTTGTGGTAAAGCCGACCACCGGCCAAACCTGACCTCCACCGCCGACGACGCCAGCTCCTGAGGCAGTACTATTGCCCTGCATGACGGGAAACGCTTCATAGGACGTCGATCCATTCAAGTTCTGGACGAAAAACTGCTGCTTAGGTTTATTTCCCAACCCTCGAGTCGTCATGCCGGTGAGAACGGCTGTTGGGGCCTGCGCTTGGGCATTGCGTAGTGCGCAATACGAGCGCTCCAGCCCATTGATTGCAGTAATGTTTCTGTTGAAGGTGTAGACATAAAAGGGGTCGACGGCCTGCATCCAGGCCTTGTAATCGTCCGAGCCAGTTTTGGTCGTCGTCAGATTATCCGTGACGATCAAGGCAGAAGTAGTATCGCTGTCGACAAAGTATGCAAAAGCCTCCGTAGGATCGCGATCATTGTACGCGTGGTATGGAGCGTCGATAGAAGCGGCAACTTCGTAGTCCCAATCGCCAGAATAGCCATCTGGGAGGGGCGAGGGTGCATGCACGCTGACATAGACATTGCTTGTAGCAATCACCGTGGCGCCGGCAAAACCGCCAGTCAGGGGCAGCACGGCCTGTTCTCCATCCGAATTTGGTCCAGGGGAATCATTGTCGTTCGAAGTCGAAACGTACATGGTGAGCTGAGGGGGGGCCGCAGTCGTCGTCCCATTCACCGCTGGCCCACTACAAACATTCATCGAAATGTAGACGATTCGGGTATCTGCCGTCTGTCTCCTGGTAGGTGTCGCCAGCTCGTCGTCATCCCATTCAGCTCTTTGTCCCACGTCCTCAGCACCTGGATGCGCATCCCGCCTCTTCAGCTCGCGGTCAAGGTTGCGTGCCACAATTTCCCTCGACGCAATCGTCGGCAGCGTTGGCATGTATTGAGAATAATTGCCCCACACGCTCTCGTTTGCAAACCTGAACGTCTGCGTCTTGCCCGCCGAAACCGTTGTTGCCGCCGGAGTATTCCCTTCTAGCGTGGCTTCGGCACCAGTGCTCGTCGTATCCGCGCGCCCTACCAGCTCCTTTGAAACTCCAACCACAAACTCGGGTTCGTACGCAGCGTGGGGGTACTTGTCTTCGTCGTCCATGTCGTCCCAGGCAGATCTAACCAGGCCCTCCAGCACCTCGTGTTGCCGCAAGAGGTCATCGTCAATGACGCCGCGCGCCTCGTGTATCCGCTGGTGGTTGTGGTCCAGATTCGACTCTAGTTCGGCGGCCGAGGCGAAGTTGCGGGGGTACATGGACATGTATATGATGATCAGGACAATGAGGGCCGTCAGGGAGGCAGCGAGCCGCGATTGCAGCGGCGTCAGCTTCGGAAACGCCATGGAGGGCAGAGGAGGAGAGCGACAGAGGAGAGTAGACGCAAAAAAGGGAAAGTTGCGCCACAAGTATCCGAGGGTACGTATGATGTGTCGCGTCGCTGGGCGGAAGACGAGCCGCGCACGGCACGCCCCGCGGGGGATGGACGTGCGGTAGGTTCGAGCGAGCGAGGGACACGGGGCGAGCACCTGGAAAGAATGGGCCGGCAGAGAGTTGGTCGCGGATGGGAGTCCAGGTCGGTAGGGGGTCGGCCAAGGAGGTCTTCAGAGGGCTGTCGGGAGAGGAGAAGCTGTGGTTCAGGTGTTGTTTGAGGTGGCAGCGTGGGGGATGCGACGACTTAGGTTGGCTTCAGCCCTACAGCGGCCGTCAGTCAATCGTTCGAGCCACGATCTGGGGAACAAAAATAGCCTAACGGCAACGGGCGCCCGCTCTGTCCGTCTTTCCAAAAATGGATAGAGCCCGTCGTGACAGCTGGAATGGTATAACCTTTCTGCTGCCGCTCCGTCTTCTACTCACCAAGCCGATCTCGTCACCAAAACATCTGCTGTTCTTCTGCCATTTCCTCTCTGCACGTCGGCTGCTGTGCTATTTCTTCTGGAATCCTCCATGATGCTGTACGATGGTGGCATCGGCACGTATGATTCGATTCTCTCCACTCACTTCGGCGTCATCGAACCAGCGACTTGCAATCGGACTCCAGCAGCCAGGGACATTCGCAGGTGTAAGCTCTCATGTCGATGAAGGGCAACCGTTGGTGCCTTTAGTTCACTAGTTGACAAGCATCATGACCGTAATATGCTATACATCGAGAGCGAAGAAGCGCGGGCAAACCAACGCTCATGTCTATCCAAGTGCCAACCCCTCCCAATGGTGTAAACTGCCGCAGCGGAATCTACTCCGTCTCTCGACCCGCCCTCCCGAGCCTTTCAGCCGCTCAGTGGTTCAGCAATCACCTACTTCAGATGACTTGACCACTAAATCCTCCGAGGTCCCTCGAACAAAGAAACAGCCAGATCCGAAGGCGCTGTGCTTGAAGAGATCTCTTTACCGCCGAATCCTCCATCTACAACTTCGCCTTTGGCTTCTTACTGTCTTGACTGGTCACTTCCTCGTACATTTCATCAATGAGATTGCGATACTTTTTGGCCGTCTGGGGGCGCTTGAGCTTAAGCCTGATGGTCACACGTCGTCAGCAAACATTCGACAAGTTGAGAAACCAGTTTTCGTTTTCACAAAGAATCATCACCATGTCGGGTAAAGGCGGTACTTACGTCGGGGTCAAGAGCTCATTGTCAATGGAGAACGGTTCAAGAAGCAACCGCACAGCCCGGACGCGCTCGTAGCTGTTGAACTTGTTCTTCTTGCCCACACGCTCCAGCTCATTGAGCGCTGCTTTCCTAACCTTGGGGCTCTTTGCTGCCTCCTCTAGCGCCTGTCTGTCGGTTTCGCTAATACGCTTGCCTAGAATTTTGCTTGCAAACGGCGCAAATTGCTCGGGCTGAATGCCAAAAATGGCGACGAGGCTCGACTGCTCGCTGTCGCCGTGGACGTAGGCCATGGCGAGCCATCCGCAGTTGGCCAGGTAGGCGTTTTCGATGCGCTCAGGCGACACGTATTCGCCCTGACTGAGCTTGAGCACGTTCTTCTTGCGGTCAATGATCTTCAGGCGGCCCATCTCGTCCACCAGACCAATGTCGCCAGTGTGGAACCATCCATCCGCATCAACTGCCTTGGCGGTCTCTTCGGGATTGCGGTAGTATTCGCGGAACATGCTGGGTCCTCGGAGCAAGACTTCGCCACGAGGGTGAGGCTTGTCGGTGGCGAAGTACTCCATGTCCGGCACGCTTTCCAGACAGAATTCCTGCGAGGGACAAGAGGCACCGCAGTTGCCCGACGTCATGTCTCCAATGAGCTGTGCCGTCGAGGCCGCGTAAGATTCCGTGAGACCGTAACCCTGGGTAAATTGGTTGGAGAAGACGATGCGCAGGAACGAGTGAAGAGACGGGTCAAGAGGAGCAGAGCCAGTCACCAAGGTGCGTGCACGATCGAGACCGACGGCCGAGGCAGCCTTGCGTGCCCAGATGCGGTCCCAGAAAAAATGCTTGTTGGTCGGGTTTGGTCCCTTCAACCCCGCAGTCTTTGCGGCGACGGCTTGCCTCGACAAAGCACCCTTGACGCCGCCCTGGTCGATGGTGCCAGCCTTAATGGCACTTCCAAATCGGTTGTACAACCTGGGCACTCCGGTAAAAGCCGTGGGACGCAGCAACTTCAAGTCATCAACAAGCTCGGTAATGTTGCCGTGGAAGTATCCAATGGCGCCGCCGCCCCAAAGCGCCGTGTGCTCGCCCACTCTTTGGTAGATATGAGCAAGAGGCAAGAAAGAGCACATGACATCGCTACTCGACTGGGTGGTGATGGTCATGGACGAGCTGGTCGCACCAAGCGCATTCTTGTGGGTCAGAACCACGCCCTTGGGGTTACCCGTCGTTCCAGAGGTATAGTTGATGGTGATAATGTCTTCGGGATGGGGAGTATTATAAGGTCTCGGGTGCTTCTCTCCAATGGCCTCGACCTCACCCAGGTAGTATATTGTCACACCAAGGTCACCGGCAATGGCGTTCAAAATATCCCTTTTCGAGGATCCCGGCAACTCACCTCCATCCAAGGGGTCCATGGACACAATCAACTTCAACGACGGTAACCGCGGCTTCAGCTTCAAGAGCGTGGGAATGTGGTTCAGGGAGGTCGCGACGCATTTCAGCTCAGCGTGGTTGATGATGTACTCGGTCGTGTCGGGACCGAGGGTGTCGTAAATGGAGACGGTGTAGCAAGCCTGGGACATGGCCGCCAGATCTACGTGGATGTCAACGCCTCGTACCTCTGAATATTTATAACCTCAACATACCGACAATCTGCCACTCGGGCCTGTTTGGGCACCAAAGACCAATGCCATACTTGGCTCCGTCTGGAACGCCAATCTTCCTGTGTATCTCGGCAAGACCGGCGCCGCAGTTGGTCCTGCGCTGATGGACCGTCTTGTAGTCTTGCCAGACGTATGGTCCCCAAGTCTTGGTCGCGGGGTCATATGGGCGGTGTCCCAGGCAGCGGCTGTTGGGATTGTTCTTGGCTGGAGACGAATTGTTAGGTGGGAACGAGGAGACGGCGGTCAAGAGCGGGGGGGAGGCCTACCAGACTGTTCAAAGGCCTCGTGGATGGTGGTAACCTGGGATTGTTATGAGCTACAAGACAAAGGACAGAAGGAGTAGGAAAGCAAAACTCACCGAGGGGTCCAGAGACTCGAGACAGCCGTCGACGAAGCGCCAATGGCGATAAGTAGCGGTGCGACCCTCTTTCTCGGTCCCAGGGACAGTAGCGCTGTGGGGTTGACCCGGAGGAGGCAGGCCCTGCAGCGACAGCGCGCGGTCTACGGCAGGAAGACTGGCAGGAGCCATAATGGGAAAAATTATGGACAGAGGCGGAGGGCAAGAAGCAAGTATCTACAAGACAAGCGAATGCCTGGAAGACTTGACAGGTGGAAGAAGGGTCAGGAGAGAGGGCGCAGACTCAGCGCGACGCAGGAAGAGGTGGAGGAGCTGGCGGAGCACAGCCAAAGGCGGTAGCCAAGAAAAAGATGTGTGAGGGAGTGATGTCAGGGCCGGAACGGACAGCGGTGGACGCCAAACGGCGATATAAGAGGAGGAAACGGTGGATGGAGCGAGGGCGAAGGCAGCGCGTGGGGAGTAGAGGGACAATCACAAGGGAGAACGGGGAAAAGAGGGTGCAACGCTGGCTGGTGGTGACCGTGTCTGTGTCTTGGGGTCGGGCGGTCAGTGGTAGCCGTGCCTCGGTACTAGGGAGCTCTGCGGGCTGATCCCAGCCGTTGCATGGCGTCGGCGTTGATGGCCTTTGCACATGTCGGCCGTAACCGCGACTGGCTGGCCGCCTCTCTTCGCTGGTCGAGGGAGCACAACGGGCCTCCGGTCGTCATGCTGAAAACGAGGTGTTGACAAGAGTCAGTCGGACGGAGCGGCGCCGCTTGCTGCGGACCACGGCCAAAAGAATACGACTGGCGCGGCGACCTGACAAGTCATGGATGGCTCCGAGAGGGCTGCAGGGCTCCGTAACCTTTTTCTTTTTTTCTTTTCTTTTTATTCTTTTTCCTTTTTTCCTTTTCCCATTTTCTGCCTTTCCCTTTTTGCGCTTTTCTGCCTCATGCTGCGAGATCGCACCCCATCTCGCATGTGACGCGCGACATCCGTTTGGCTGCAGGACAAGCGGAAACTGGGTGGAACCAGCCAACGGGGACCCTCGTCGTGCCCCACTGCCACGCATCGTGACTCCATCCATAGCCCATGGCCGACTTCCAAGCCACACGACAAGAGACGATCAAGAGAACAAGACGGCGACAAGAACGTTGGCCATCTTGACCATTTCCGCTCCCCGTGATGCCCGCCCTTCACATGGATGGGCTTCTTTGAGCGGGGCGCCGCGACCTGACGGACGGAAGCACGGCATCAATTCCACGGCGGAACAGAGTGCTAGGTAGCAGACAGGCGGGCAGGCGGGCAGCTCACCTAACGAAAGTCGTCGTCCTTTTCCCCGCGCCTCGCCAACCGCGAACCTGGGAGAGTGGGCTGCCTCCCTGCGCGCCGTTTCACCTCGTGCTGCTGCCGCTGCGCTGTGTGCTGCGCTAGGTACTGCCGGGCGCCATGTGCCTGTCCTGTCAGAGTGTTCCCATTTGATGCGGCTTCTCCTCTACCTGGTCCAAGAAATGCGGGGGAGACGGCCACGCCGACGGACATGGCGGGGCATATTCCTACTCCAGGCGCGCTCGAGCTGTGGCGGCGTTTGCATGACCATTTACCTCACTTCCTTGCCCACCTGTCCATCCATCCATCCATCCATCCATCCGTCGCGCCGAGCAGTCAGTCATTCAGCCTGCCAAACAGCCACCCTCTCTTCCTCGTCCGTCCCATCTCATCTCGTCTCGTCGCAGCTGCACTAGCTGGCTAGCTGGCTGGCTGGTTGGCTGGCTGGCTGGTTGGCTGGCTGGCTAATTTGAATGTAGGCGGGGAAGAGGCGCAAAGCGCATTTACCTACATGTGCCGCAATTGTGGTCCGGCGGCGTGGCTGCTGCTGCTGCTGCGACAGCGGACGGCGGGGGCTCTAGAAACGAAACTCGAGGCACGTCAGCCGGCGCGCAGTGAGCGAACCAGGCAATCCACAGCGCCCGACATCAAAAAAAAGCCCCCGTCCAATCACTACGCCGCGCCAAGACGTGCGTCTTTGTTCAGCTGAAGGACTGCGGGCTGCAGGTGCCCTGTTGGGCCGGCCGGGTCGAGTGCTCAAAACCTTCATCATCCTTCAACCGCCTGGCGTCTGGAAATTTAATGATGCGATGGGATGACCATCGGCGAAACCGACGCAGAGCTGCCTGTCGTACCTCTTTCCCGGAATGGCAATCGCGCTGCTGCGCTGCCATATGCTGTGCCACTTATTTTTCACTTTGCGCCTACATGGTACATGTCTACACCTTTGCGTCTGGCTGGACCTTGCTTTCGCTAACTGCTGACTTGACTGCCAATTACTTGATTGACCACCTGCTTTGAGGCCATCTGCCTATCTGACGCCCCGTTTCGTGGCCTGCCTGCCGACGGCTCCCCTCCCAAGCATGTTAGTGGGTTCCTTGGGTACATGTACTTGGGATCACGTGCATGGTGCGCATGGCATGCATACTTACTTGCACAAGTACATGCATTGGTACTTGGTTGCCGCATCGAATCGTGCATACGTACATACATGCACACGTGTGCGCCGCGCCAGTGCTAAGGCTGCTTACCAGAATACTAACACAGCTACATACCTACCGCAAGGACCCGCGAGAAAATGCCAGTAGCTCCTCCTTCCTTCCTACTAGTGTGAAGTCAAGGTAGGTAGGTAGGTATGATAGACTCGCCATCCATCATATGCGCCGCCTCACCGCACCTCCACGCATCTTATCATTCTACCTCGGCATCTTGCGCGTGCGTCGTTCCTTGGTTGAATAATGGACGACTGCTGCTACGACTGCTGCTGCTGCTACGACTATCATGACTACTGAGATGTGCGCGCGCGCGCTCTTCTACGAGGACGAGCGACGACGCAAGAGAAATTGACAGACCGATCCAACACCGAAGCTCCTGTGCTTTCGTTCATTCAATTCCGCATTCCTTGGTTTGATGTTGAAGTTCCCACAACCATTGGCCGCCGCTTCGAAATTCGTGATGCGTCCGTCCGTCCACCGCATTGTCTTGCCCAAAAATTGAAAAAGAAGGGGGAAAAAAAAAAGGGAAAGAGGTGAAGAGGAGAGGAAGGAGAACACCATGGCTTTTTTTTCGTGTCGTTAAATCTCGGAAACTTCGTTGAGAGAAAGAACAGGGGTATGTATGTATCCAAGAAGGCCACCTCAGGGGTCTAGGTGGAGCCGCTCAGCTTGCCGTCGACGTTGGTGTTGCCCGTCGCCGTGGCGTTGTCGGCCGAGCCGGACGCAGACGGCTGCGTCGCCGAGGCGGCGAAGGACTGCTCGAAGTCGGCGATGATGTCGTCGATGTGCTCGGTGCCGACGGAGATGCGGATGAGGTCCTGCGAGGGAGTGAAGTCAGTAAGAGGCCACCATCTTGATACTATGGGTTCATTGCGGAGGGAGAAAGAGAAGGTTGGATGCTGTGGTCGGCTGCTTGCTTGCTTGCTTGCTTGCTTGCTTACCTTGGTGGTGCCGCTGTCAATCTTCTCCTGGTCCGACAGCTGCTCGTGGGTCGTGGACCAGGGGTGGATGGCCAGCGTCTTGGAGTCACCAACATTGGCCAGGTTGGAGATGAGCTTGAAGTTGTCGACGACCTGGCTGCCGGCCGCGGCGTCGCCCTTGACGCCAAACGACAGCACGCCGCCAAAGCCGCGGGTCAGGTACTTCTTGGCCAGCTCGTGCGAGGGGTGGCTCGCCAGGCCCGGGTACGACACCCAAGCAACATTGTCGTTCTTCTCGAGCCACTTGGCCAGCGTCATGGCGTTCTGCGCGTGCCGCTCGGCCCGCAGCGACAGCGTCTCCAGCCCCAGAATGAGCTGTTGTGCCGCGAATGGGTTCATAGCTGCGCCCAGGTCGCGCAGGATCTCGACGCGCGCGCGGATTGCGAACGTGATGGGCCCGAACGTCTCGAAGAACTTGAGGCCGTGGTAGCCGTCCGACGGCTCGACCATGGCCGGGAACCGCTTCGCGTGCTTGCCCCAGTCAAACTTCCCGCTGTCGATGACGACGCCGCCGATCGTCGTGCCGTGGCCGCCGATCCACTTGGTTGCGCTGTGCACAACAATGTCGGCGCCGTGGTCGATGGGCCGGCAGAAGAATCCGCCTGCGCCAAAGGTGTTGTCGACCTGATTGAACCAGTGTCAGTCATTATCCTCGTCTCCATATTCCCGGACCAACTTACCACCACGGGCACGCCAGCGTCGTGCGCAATCTTGACAATGGCCTCAAAGTCGGGGACGTTGTACCTGGGGTTGCCAATGCTCTCAATGTAAACGGCCTTGGTCTTGTCGTCGATGAGCGACTTAAAGTCCTCGGGCTTGTCGCCCTTGACGAACTTGGTGTGGATGCCCAGCCGCGGGAAGGCCACCTTGAACTGGTTGTAGGTGCCGCCGTACAGGTTGGACGTCGAAATGATATTGTCACCGGCCTCTGCGAGCGCCGCAACGGCCATGAATTGCGCTGCTTGGCCAGATGCCGTGGCGACGGCGGCGACACCGCCCTCGAGTGCTGCGATGCGATTTTCGAAAACGTCGACCGTGGGCTACCGCGCGACCAGAATGAGTCAGCTTGCGCTTGCTGGACAGTATCGGGCGGCTGTTTGTGCTCACGTTCATGATGCGGCTGTAGATGTTGCCGAATTGCTTGAGGCCAAAGAGCCTTGCGCCGTGTGCCGAGTCATCGAAGACGTACGACTGCTCCAATCAGTCATGACGTTCCTCAAGAGAAGCTGTCCTGGAGTAGTAACATACAGAGGTCGCGTAGATGGGAACAGCGCGCGAATTAGTCTCCTTGTCGGGCGTGTGTCTGCGCAGACATGGTCAGCTCAGGCACAATACCCATTCGTTCATGGCGCACTCACCCGGCGTGAAGCTGCAGCGTCTCGAAACGCTGAGGAAGGTCGGATCCGCTCATGATCTTGCAGATGCAGGAGAAGTTGCAATGAAGCGAAGGTGAATAATTCAGAAGAGACCTTGTGAGATTTGGAGGATTTGATATTGTAGACGTAGGTGGTGGGCAGAAGATCTAGTCAACAAAGACTACAAACAATGGGAATGCCGAAGTCGGGCGCGTGGAGGGTTTCGTGGGGGGAGAAAGGGCGGCGAGCACGCAATTTTTGTGATCTCGGTTGCCCCGCCTTTCTCGTCCCTAAAGAAACATGACACGCCACCAAAGGCTTGATGTGAGTCAATTGGTGGTTGGCTAAACATGTTCAAAGCCTGCTGGACTCTTGTTCCTGTTCTTCCTTGCGGCTCGTACGCAATTGGCTGCGGGGAACACTGATCGATGCAGGGATTCTCTAGGCAAGCTTCGCCAGGAGCCAGGTTCCTTCTCTCAAGGTAGCGGGATAGTGGATGGGTTCAGCATTACAGTTTCTCGTTCTTGTAGACTGAGGGCGACGAAGCGGTTAATCGGCTTGTTGAAAATTATGTGGTTTCTCTATGTCTGGCGCTCTTCTACGGTCGGTCTGCCTCCACCTAACCTGGGGACAATTGATCTATGATCGACATGACCAATGAGAGCCCGTCCACATGAGCCTACAAAGCTAAGCTGCACTTGGCGAGCTTTATTAACGGCGGTCAACCAAGTCAAGCCGGGACGGGAACGCACACAATTTTAAGACGGCATCACCTCATCAAGCCGCATTCTTCCAGGGGCCATTGGGTGACTCGGGGACGACGACACAGCACAAGTCGGACGGAAAAGCAGCGATTTGAAATTTCCGACAACTTCAGCCCGCTCTTGATCTCGACGACTGTTGATCGACTACTTTGGAACATGATTCGGAGGTATCGTGGTTGGCCAGCCAGTTTCCCACTTTTGAAAATCACACGCCTTTCGACTCCAAACGCCAGTTATGCAATATCGACAAGGATTTCTCCGACCGTGGTCATTTGAAGATGTTATTGGGGAACGTCAAAAAGACCTGGCTTCATGTTGATTTTGCAAAGCTTTGCAACGCAGCCAGCAAGCTGCAAGTATGTCTGGACACCCTCGAGGATGCGCATGTGGGTGAATCCGATTTCCTGACTCGTTAGCGCCACAAACCTACGAGACGGGCCTCGGCATATACCTTGATAAATTCGAGTTTTGCGTGCTCCGAAATCGTGGGTATGGTCTTGGTGACTTTGAACATGGTACTGATGATGTCATGGCACGAGTAGCCCAAATCCCACAACTCCTTGAGCGCATCTAGCGCCTGATCGACCTTGGTTTCGTGACATGCCTTGATCATGGCCTGCACCTTGACTGGATGAGGGCTGTCAACCACCTTGAAAACGTTGTCCCCATTGACAATTCCAAAGCCAGCATGAGTGCTCTGCAGGTTGTTTATTGCCTGGCGCATGTCTCCCTCGGCAGAAAACACCAGCGCCGCAAGTCCATCGTCGGTGTGGTTGACCTTTTCAGCCTCGCAGATTTGCATCAACCTCTTGACCAGCTGGCCGTCGGTCAGGCGTGCGTATCGGAGAATGGCGCAACGGGACTGGAGAGGCTCGATAATCTTGTTTGACAGGTTGCAGGCAAAGGCGAAGCGCGTCGTGGACGAGTAGATTTCCATGGTTCTCCGGAGGGCCTGCTGAGCGCCAGGCGTCATGCTACAGGCCGATCAGCATACGAGCAAAGCAAAGCATGTCGAGATTCGGCGCACCTGTCGGCCTCATCCAGGATGACAATCTTGTGCCTTCCTGCAGGCAGGGTGACCTTCTTCTGGGCAAACCCCTTGATGCGGTTCCGGACAACATCGATACCCCGCTCATCACTGGCATTGAGCTCCAGCACAGCTTCCTTGTATGCGTCGCCGAGAAGTTGGCGGGCGAGGCACAGGATGGAGGTGGTCTTGCCGATTCCTGGGGTGCCAGAGATGATGACATGGGGCATGTTTCCATCCTTGGCGATGATCTTGAGACGCTCAATGGTCTCGGTATTGCCAACAATGTCGTCGAGGAAGACGGGGCGGTACTTTTCGACCCTTTGGCGCCCAGAGTCAGCTTACAGAAGCGCCGTGTGCAAGATGCAGAGACAACGAACCAAGGCAGCTCGTATGCGACGGCGCCCCCATCCGACTGTGGCTTGATGCCGTTGCGGGCGGCCGAGGCAGACGACTCGGCTTGCACCATGGCGATGAGATGGACAGAGGTGGTGGGGTGCGTGTTGGGGTCGAGTTGGGGTCGGGTCGGGTCGGGTCGAGTGCGAGCTGGAGGGAAACGCGTCTGGGGAGGAGACGCGCCGCAGTCACGTGGGGCAATTTTTCCCGTCGCAACCAAGTTGAACCCAAGCCGGCTCCGCTCCGGGAGAGGACGGAAAGGCGTTCCCAAGCTCAACACGCTCGTTGGGCTGCCATTCGGAAAGCGGAAAAGCCGCAACTCTAACCTTGTTTCTGCCCTGCCCGCAGCGCCGCAACACCACAGCAACAACCATGACATGACGACAGAGGATGCCATCAGTCGACACCATGACCCCCACTGGACACTCCTTCGCCCGAGCACGACCGACGGTGGACAGGCGCACGGAAGACCGACGACAGCAGCGCCACAGCAGCCTTACGCGTCACAGCCATGCTAACGGTAACGGTCCAGTTTCAGCTTGGCGCCCCACGACCAGACAAGACAAGACCAGACCAGACCAGACCAGACCGCCTTCGCAACCAAAGCCCTCGCCCCAGCAGAAGCAGAAGCAGAAGCAGAAGCAGAAGCAGAAGCAGAAGCATGCAGAACAACCGGCTCCGCCCCAGCATACGCCCGGCAACGACGGGGCCGCGTGCCGTGCCCAGTCGGCTGTCCCTCCCGGACTTTTCTCTCGCTATCGCCATCATTCGCGACGCTGCTTGGCTGCTGATGACCACTCGGCTTGCAAACGCCATGGCCGAAGCGCTTACGCCTCTGGTCTCTCTTGTCGTTAGGGGTTGTCATTTGGATCCAACCAACCTGGCGCGCCCTGGCGCCACTGCAGACAGACTCCTCACAGCCATGGTCTCCAAAGCCATACATCACCCCCACGACCGTCTTGGTCCGCGTCAATGTGGCGACATCAAACGGCGCCCCGGCCACCGACGTTTGCTTGACGCCATGTCTGGCGCGTGTCCTCTGCCTAGAATAACTGCTGCCCTGCCTCGCACTTTACTCATCCTACGCCATCCTTCCTCTCCTCTCTTCTGTTGAATCCTTCAAATCGCTCTTTGTCCGCAGCACCAACCGCGTGAGCTGAGTGAGTGGAGTCGCGGCTGCCCGGCCACCGCCACGCCGTCCTCAATAGTCGTCGTCATCATCGCACGTCGTACGCACTCGCCCCGGTGCTCATATTAATCCCTTGTCCACTCTTTGCCTGGGCTTTAGCTCTCGGCCCATCTGCCGCGCATTGCCCTTATTCCCTGAGATTCTATATCATCCAACGAGATCCGTTTCCTACCTTCATCATCCACCTGTTTGCTCTCTTGTCCGCCAAACTCGCCGAGACATGAGGCCCACTACCGCACTGGCGCTGGCCGCAAGCCTGCTTTCCGTAGCCGAAGCCCTGCAATTGGCCAAGCGAGAGGTCAGTCGCAGCAGACAATCGCCCATCTCACTTGCATCTAACAAAATTCCTAGGGCGCACCTCGCGTCCTTCAAACTGAGATTCAGCGCAGAGATGATATCCAAAACGTAGTCAAGCGCGACCTGGCGCGTAGAGATCGGAGGACAAAGAGGTCGACAACCCTCCAAGCTACTCTGGACAATGAGGAAACTCTCTACTACGCCAACGCAAGTCTTGGAACCCCTGGTCAAGCAGTGCGACTTCACATCGACACTGGCTCAAGTGATTTGTGGGTGAATTCGGCAACCTCGAGCTACTGCACGTCAAGAGAAAGCCCTTGCAAATCGGCAGGAACCTATTCGGCGAACGACTCGTCGACCTATGAGTTTGTTAATAGCAAGTTCAACATTTCCTACGTGGACGGATCTGGAGCCGCCGGAGACTACGCCAAGGATACCTTTACCTTTGCCGGTACAAGCCTCACCGAATTACAATTCGGCATCGGCTACACCTCGACTTCGTCGCAAGGAGTTTTGGGGATCGGATACGTGATCAACGAGGCCGCCGTCAATCGCGCGGGCCTCGATTCGTATCCAAACCTGCCCCAGCTTCTCGTCAACAAGGGCATCATCCAGTCCAACGCGTACAGCTTGTGGCTCAATGACCTGGATGCCAGCACAGGAAACATTCTCTTTGGTGGCGTGGACTCGGAAAAGTACCACGGCACGTTGGCGACGCTGCCCATCCTCAAGGAATACGGCTTGTACCAAGAGTTCACCATTGCATTGACTGGAGTCGGCTACAACGGTAAGAACGGCTCCTTCTTCAGCACCAACAGCGGCGACGGCGCTGTTTCCGTACTGCTGGACAGCGGCAGCTCCCTTGTCTACCTCCCGGACTCGATAGTTTCCGACATTTACGACAAGACGGGTGCGCAGTACGACTCATCTGAGGGCGTCGCCTTTATCAACTGCGACCAAAGCTACAGCTCCGAGACGCTCGACTTCACCTTCTCCTCGCCGACCATCAGTGTGTCGATGAGCGAGCTCGTCATCACCGCCGGCTACAGTAACAACCAGCCCATCTGCATCCTGGGTATCGCGCCGGCCGGCGACTCGTCGTGCGTCCTCGGCGACACGTTCCTGCGCTCGGCCTACGTCGTCTACGACTTGGCCAACAACGAAATCAGCCTCGCCCAGACAAACTTCAACGCCACGTCGTCCAACATTCTCGAAATCACGACCGGCACAGCGGCCGTCCCTGATGCGACGGGTGTCGCCAACGCAGTTAGCACGCTGGCTGGCGGTACTGGCGGCGCGCGCAACGGCGGCGTCGAGGTCACGGGTGGTGCTGCCGGCCCTCAGATCACGGCGATGCCCAAGGCAGCTCTGGCCGCGGCGGCGGGCGCGGGCCTGCTGTTTGCCCTGTAAAAAAGCCGAAAAAAGCCGTCGAAAAGGTTTCCCCTGCCTCTGGCATTTCATGATTTGAAGCGTTTTCTTTGCACGGCTTCCTGTCTAGCGTGCACATGATGCGGCATGACTGGCGTTGACTTGGCCCCTGTTCTCTTGTAACCTTCCCCTGAGCGCGTTTGCATTTTTACTTGTACATATCCCCTTCCTACCCCTACATGACGAGATGAGACGACTTTTACTGCATTTGTATTCATGGATGAGCCAGCGAGTAAGCGAGCAAGACAAGCAAGCAAGCAGCAAACAAAAGGTGGACTTTTTTGTTTCCTTCTCTCGCCTCCTTCTTCTTCACATTTCACCTGCTCATACCATCGTCCATCCCATTGTACAATCGTTCTTCCTAATTGCTCTTATTTTGCGTACGTAGTGTGTAAAGGAAGAGACGGACACGAGATGGGATGTTTTGTACAGCATCAGCATAGTAGCATACAGCATTGGCATTAGCATTGGCATTTGGCATGAGCGGCGCCGGCGGCATATATCGGTCCATGTAGCTTGCATGCAGGGCCAAGAAAGAGATGTAGATGCATGCAGATAGAAAGAAATGATGCATCCACACGAGTGGTTTTACACACCCTATTCTCTACCTCATCTTCTCTAGAGAGAAAAGTGCTTCATGCGAATGGAATTGGCCGCGATGTGACGGGCTAACCAATTGGCCGATTGATCGACACGACCTGCGACATGACGGAGATGGACAAAGCCGGCCGGGCAGCTCGGCTCACCTCAGCCTCCACCACTGGCGTCATCGACCTCGCTTTGCGGACAGAGGATCGACCAATAATCCACTCCCTCACTCTTCTCCGGCGTTGTTCTTTCTCTCGCTCTTAATTCCTCTCTTGCCTGTCTTTTGCTCGCTTGCACACCACAACAAGCAGTCACTCGTGATTCCCAACACCACCACCACCACCACCACCATCACCACCATCACCACCCACCCGCCTGCGCACAAAGCACCGAGCGAGGCTGACCGTGATATCCCGTCTAACACCAAGATCAACCTAGGTATGTAGTCACACATCGCACGGAGCGCGACCAAGTCTTTCGCTCGGCACAGCCACGTCCGCATACCTAGGTAAGTGACCAACGGGCCAGGCCGGGCGGCTGGCTTGGCATACCTCTCCGTCTGATCTCACGACGAGCGGCGAGCAGGCCTGTTTGGGGCCTGACTGACTGACTGACCGACTGACTCCTGTTGAATCTACCTCTCTTTGACCAGTTGGTTTATTGGCTGGCTGGCTGGCTGGCTGGCTGGCTGGCTGGGTAAGAGAACTGCTTACTTCCAAGTACAGCGGTGCGACTTTCTGTCACAACAATACCTACCCACCTGTCTGCGTCTCTTCCTTACTCTCCCAGATCCACCGCGCGCAACCCGGCAACTCCCAGGATCTCAAGCGCGTGCGTTGCGGCGCGAAGTGGCGCGATGGAGCAGAGGGCAGGCCCGGCCCGGCAGAGTACACACATACCTAGCAATGATCGAGTGATCTGGGTCGGTTCCTTCTGTGTCTTTTTCCTCGTCAATTACTCCCGTTTGAGAACAAGATGGGGAGGTGGAGTTATATAGTGGATGTATGGTATAAGGGTGAGCGGCGTGGACCTGCATTAGCGAGCGAGAAGCGTATGCTGTGCGTGCGTGCGCAACGGATGCGCGCGCTGGATTTATGCATTTCCTGGGGGGGGGGAAGAAGTGGATGATTGGATGATTGGATCAGAATTGTTTGTGTTATTGGTTGCCTGATCTATGCGTTCAGAGTGGTTGGTCAATGGTTGGCTGCCAGTGAAAGTAGTAGCAGATGCCTTTAAGTCGGACGGAAAGGTTTAATTGGTAGACTGGGTGAGATTGAAAGCGGCGCCAGAGGTGGGTGTGAGGTCGTTATTCATGTCACCAGGAGAACTAACCCGATGCAGTGAGCCGGCCGTTGGAAGGAAATTCATAGAGCGAACGGGGGACAGGTGGTCAACCAATCATGGTGGAGGAAGTACCTGCCGTGCTGAAATGTGAAGTAGAAGCAAGCTCGGAATTTCCAAGAGTGTGCCTGAGAAGACACCTGGGTCGCTTCATTCCTCTTCCGGCGATTGCCGGAAATTTCCTTAAAGCGACGTTGTGCTCTGGCTGGTCTAGGTGAACAGCAAGCTAGTCCGCTTCTTATACGCACTTTTATGCTCCATCCGTGCTCTACTTAATCTATATACTACTTTAGATTAGCCACACACGCTTAAAAGCATCCATGTGATCTAGGAAAACCTAAACTCTTTAGATAGGTTTTTCTTAGTGAAGCTACCCTCGGCGCTTACGCACTCGAAAGCAGAGAGGTGATGACTGAGAAATAGGTGGACGAGAGGCTTTTGTTTACGGTGGCGTCTCGCACTCGGTTTTATCACACGTATCCGTATAGCAGAGGTGATGACTGACTAGACGGGGGGCGAACTAGATACCCTTACCTCAGCTGAATCTCAGCTTCGGCATCAGCTCTCCCCGTTACCAGTCAACAACTCCCTACCCACCATCGACGCAAAACTCTAACCAAGTTGCAGTCGCCCTCTCGCGCCTGATTATTGGATACCCGTAGTAGAAATATACGGGGGCTGGAGTGGTAGGTGCTTCGCGATTGGAAGGAAGAAATTCAAAGGCTGTGTGACCTGGCCAGCCATGCCATCACATAGACGATGAAGTTTGCCATCCTGGTAAGATGGTGTGGCTCCGGAAAAGGCGATCGACACATCTGTCTGACGACACTGTGCATTTATGTTCCCAGTAGCACTTGATGGTGAACTCAAAACCGAAATCGCGGGAACACTTTGGGATGATATGATTCGCGTTCATCACAATCGCGACCTCGCTCCCCTCGTCAACGCGAAGTGCTACGCACATGGTGTCTGGGTACAAGGAAGAGTTTCCTTGACTACCCGCGGCCGCCGAAGGAGGATTTAATTTCTCAAGAGAGGTCTCGTGTCCGGAATTCTTACAAATACTCCCTCCTTTTTGATCCACCAAAATCCTTTAGTCTCAACCACTAACCACCACATCATGCTCGAGACTCTCGTCACATCATCGGGCTTCAGCTCGCTTCACATTCTGTTGGCATGCCTTACCTCTTTCATCCTGTTTGAGATAGGTCGCATGGTCTATTCAACCAAGATCCACGTCCTCAGAAAAGTGCCTGGCCCGTGGTTCCCTGCCGCAAGCTCCATTTGGATCCGCTGGCAAAGATGGCATGGCAGGTTGTCCTTCAGGGCCGACGACCTCCTCAGAGAGTATGGTCCTGTCGTGCGCATCAGTCCCAACATGGTCCTTGTCAACGGCTCGCCATCTCTGCAGGCCATCTTCACCAGGCAGGACCTCGACACTGCTCCCCGAGCCATCAGAGCGCTGCGCATAGGAGGCCATGACTGGACTGTCACGTACTCGCAGAATGGCATTGCGCGCGAACGGCGCAGGCCGGTCATGAACGCCACCACGACCAAAGCGCTCAAGTACTGGCGGCCCATCTTCGAAGACAACATCAATAAAATGGTCCGCGATCTCGGCGCGTCGAAGGGCACCAAGTCTGAGGACATCGTGCGTCATCTCCGCATCGCCACTCTGCTCAACTCGCAAGTCGTCATGGCCGGATCGCAGGCCAAGATCGAGCCCGGCGACTTCCCACACATCGTCGGCGAGTACAACTTCCTCGTCGTGTGGCGTCTCTGCCTGCCGAGCTGGCTCTTCGAATGGCTCAAGGTGAGCCCCTTCAGCCACGCCCGATTCCGCATCCAGTCGAGCGACAAGCTATTCAAGCTGGGCGAGCACGTCTCCAGCGAGGCAGAAAAGGCCGACCCCTCGGACCGCGACGACGTGCCGACCGTCTACCAGTTGTTGATGGAGAAGCAAGAGAAGGGCGTCAAATGGACACACGACGAAATTAGCGCCGAAATGGCTGGCCAGATTTTGGCGGCGACTGAGACCACATCGTCCGCGCTCGCGTTCATCTTGTACGAGCTGGCCAAGAACACCAGTTTGCAAGAAGCCGTGTTCCGAGAAATCGACTCACATCCCGATGCCAATGACAACCTCGATGGCCTGAAGCTGCTCGCCGCCTGCATCAGCGAGGGCCTGCGCTTCCGCCCTCCCGTCGCTTTGACGGGCAGTCGTGTCGTGCCCAAGGGCGGCGTTGATATCCTCGGCTACTACATCCCCGAAGGCACAGTCGTAACCACGCAGTCTCTTTCCATGAGCCGCCAGCGCCCCGACCTCTTCCCGAACTACGATGTCTTTGACCCGACGCGTTGGCTAGACGAGGAGAAGCTGGCCGAACGGCGGCGATACACTGCTCCGTTTGGCGTCGGTGCCAGGCGCTGCCCAGGTGGTAATATGGCGTACTATCAGATGCGCCTGATTCTTGCTGCTATTTTCCGCGAATTCAAGATCTCGGTGGCTCCTGAGACGACTCCGGAGTCGATGACGCCGTTTGAGGCTAATGGATTCCGGTCGCGATATGATGAATGCTTCCTCATTCTCACGCCTCGTAGGTCTTGATGAGTCGACAGGTGAGGGACGACGGGAGAAGACGCCACTGTGAAATGTTAGTGTTGGTGTGGGTCCAAAGACATGAAAATCAGGGGTGCTTGATCGATTTCTTGCATTGCATCAACTGGTCGATTCCGACTTACATTGAAGTTTCTAGTTCAACAATACACCTTCTCGTAATCCTGAACGCAACATCAAAATGTATTGTGAGCCCTTACGATGTTTTCAGCGACGGAAGGCTGCGGCTGACACTCAGCCGAGGATTACTGCCCGTCACGAGACGATCTGTAGGGTAACAGGGGAAATCCATGAATCAAGAGCCTGAATCATTTGGCAATGTCACAGATGACGCGCGCAACGACAACTGCAAAGGCCTCGGTGTTATTGAACGAGGAGTTGGGGGCTCATAGCATAAGATTGGTGCCTTTGTGCTCGGAGAGCAGGGTGAGATATTGGTGCAGTCCGTAGGCCGACAGATAAGGAAAGCTACAGCGGGGATGAGTGATGTTGGGAGCCCATGTCGAGGCGACGCCAGTGGGTCGTGGTTGAAAAAAGAATACGGATCTTGGTTGGAATACGGAAGCCACATCAGTATAAGGTTGGAGGCGAACGAAGCTTGGCACGGAAGTCCCAGGAGCAAGATGCCGTCGTTGATGCTTGCTTCGGATGGCGTTGCATGGTTCGCTCGGACTTTCCGCGCACCCCAGCTTGGCTACCTTCAATACTTCTTAGCCTTGGTTTTCTTCTGCCCCTGTGGATCGCGTCTCCGGGGGCTCTGTACTGTACACGAGCTCGCCACGCTCGCATATCGAATTTCTTCATTAGTCATTGGCGCGCGTGAAATTGACTGAAGCCGCAGTGGCGCAGTCCGAGGTCTAGTCGCTGTGCAAGCCTCATTTGATGCCCAAGACCGCCCGAGCTGAAGTGTGTGTCGTTTTCCAAACGCCAATGCCCGGTCCGCCCGCCGTTTCAACGCCAATCGCTCAAATGCAATAACAAAAGGTTCTGCAACCGATCGACGTGGCTGCTACTCTTCACCCAACTCTTCTTGCTCGCTGCCATCGCGCCTTTTGGCTTGTTAGCAAGCGCCAATGCGACAATGCCTTCAGATGCGCGGCAACTTACGGGATGTATCTCACGCCGGCCGCCTCGCACGCCGCGAGCTGCTCTTCACCAAGCTGTATCGAAAAGCGAACCGTCAGCGAAACTACAAACCATGACTTCCTCCAGCTGCCGCCATGCCGCTTCATCACTCACGATTCCCGAGACCTTGACCGCATATGTGCCTGGAACGTAGCCATCCAGCCGCTGCCACTTTGCGACCCAGCTGTCGGCCGGGTTCTGAAGGAAGATGACGCCTTCGTAGACAGCGCTGGTGCAGTCATTTACATGAGCCTCGTCGGCGCCTTGCATTTCTAGAAATTCGCAGTTGGGACAGCCGTGCCGCCGAAAGTTGCTTCCCGTCGTCAAGTATGCGCAGACCATGCAGGCGCGCAGGTTCTTCATGTGGTTTGGTGGAATGTACGACTTAGACGTCATATTTGCGGGCAGCTTTGGGAGGTTTCGGGCGTGGGGAGGATCGGTAAGAGGCGATTTGGGGCGAAGACAAGGTGGCGTGTGGATTGCGGGTAGAAGAATGGATGGCTTGTGTGTCGTCGAGAGGGAAGAAAGAGAACAGTGGAGTGGGAGCTTGCGCACGGGTGCAGGCGGGCGGCGAGTGCGGCTCCGACGCCGACCAACCAGCGAACCAAGCAATGCGCGACTCGCTTTTCTGGAATGGAACCCCATGAGCTTTCTTCGAGGCGATTCTTCGCTGCCAAATCACACACGCCCGATTCCCTGTCTTCCGCCATCAACTCAATCCTCGCGCCTCTCCCCCGACCTTTGCGCATCTTCTTGCGCTCTCTCCCCCTCTCGTTGCTTTTTGTGGCTTTCGACCACCCGCAGATCCGCCTACAGGCGCGTGCGTCACCACTTCGGGACTCGAGATAGCCAAGCATGGGCAACGTCGACGACGCCGTAGCTCTCAAGGAGCAGGGCAACAAGGCCTTCAAAGAGCGCAACTGGCCAGCTGCTGTCGACTTTTACTCAAAAGCCATTGAGCTTCATGACAAGGAGCCTTCGTTCTACACCAATCGTGCGCAGGTAGGCAACTTCGCCCAACGTCTCTGCGCACGCGACAGCGCATCGCTAACATCCTTACCTGAATAGGCCAATATCAAGCTCGAGTCGTACGGGCTTGCAATCGCCGATGCCACAAGAGCAATTGAACTCGACCCCAACAATGTCAAGGCTTACTACCGGCGAGCTGTTGCCAACACGGCCATTCTCCACCACAGCGACGCATTGCGTGATTGGAAAATCGTCGTCAAGAAGAACCCTTCGGACAAGAATGCAAAGCTGCAACACGCCGAGTGCGAAAAGATTGTCAAGCGCGATGCCTTTCTCAAGGCCATTGAAGTGGAGGATGCGCCGTCGGCGGCCGAGGGCTTGGACCTGGACAACATGGCCGTCGATGACAGCTACGACGGCGCGCCGTTGGGCAACGAAATGACCGAGGAATTCATTGACGACATGATTCAAAGATTCAAGGACGGGAAAAAGATTCACAAAAAATACGTCTACCAAATCATCCTCGCCGTCAAGGAGCTGGTGTACAACGAACCGACCATGGTGGAGTACGATGTGCCCGAGGGCACCAAGATTACCGTCTGCGGTGATACGCATGGTGAGATACCATGGGAGATTGTACCAGCTGCCGGCTAATTGCAAACCAGGCCAATTCTTTGATCTTCTCGAAATCTTCCGCCTCGCAGGCTCTCCCTCAGAAAAACACGCATTCCTCTTCAACGGCGACTTTGTCGATCGGGGCTCGTGGTCGACCGAAGTTGCCCTGCTCCTGTACTCTTACAAGTGGCTGTATCCAAAGTCATTCTTCCTGAACCGCGGAAACCACGAAACAGACGACATGAACCGCATGTATGGTTTCGAAGGCGAGTGCCGGGCCAAGTACACCGAGCGCGTCTTCAAGGTCTTTTCCGAATCCTTCTCCGCACTGCCTCTTGCTACGCTTATTGGCAAGAAGCACTTTGTTCTGCACGGCGGTCTTTTCTCCAACGACGATATTAGCTTGGACGACGTGAGAAAGTTGAACCGCCACAAGCAAAGACAGCCAGGCCAAAGCGGTCTGATGATGGAGATGCTTTGGACCGACCCGCAACCCCTGCCTGGCCGCGGTCCCAGCAAACGTGGAGTTGGCCTGCAATTTGGCCCTGACGTCACCAAGAGATTCTGTGAGAGAAACAAGCTCGACACCGTCATCAGGAGTCACGAGGTCAGGATGAATGGTTACGAAGTGGAGCACGACGGCAGATGTATCACGGGTAAGTCTCCACGCTCTGGGGATTTCAAATTGTACTAACCATGGGCTACAGTCTTTTCGGCACCCAAGTACTGTGACAGCACCGAGAACAAGGGCGCCTACATCGACATTGGTCCCGACTATAAGCTCGACTTTACCGTGTTTGACGCAGTACCGCATCCTCCAATCAAGCCCATGGCCTACGCCGGAAACCCGCTCATGTCGATGATGTAAAAGGATAGAACGACTGGCACGAAAGAGATGACGCTCCCATTCCATGGTCGTGTTCGAGCGATGATGGCCCATGACCAAACTTGAGAGATACCGCCCAATCCTGACCATTTCTTTGCTCGATTCCGGGGTTCATCTTTGGCAAACTCCAGGCGGCGTTGTGATGTGTTTTTCTTTGCGAATACGTTGAAGCAATTCATTTGCATAGCGTGCGGGCAAGCCAAGCTCAGCGACGGCGGCGGCGGCGGCGGCAGCAGCAGCATCACTGTTAGGATGACGGAGGCTTCCAATGCGTGAAGCGCGGATGTGTACGTTGGGCATTTGAAGGGTCCAGGTTTTCACGAGTACCGTGGCCGCTTTTGTATTATACAGAGATTGCACGACCACGAGAGAGCAAGATGTTGGGGAGAATCTTCGTAGAGGGACAAGGAGAAACCAAAGACTTTGGTCAAGCTGTAGTTCACGGTGCAGAATCAGAGCGCATGATGGGGAATGAAACCAGACGAGTCCGCAAGTTTCAATTGCCATCACGTCGTCGTCGTCGTCGTCGTCGTCGTCGTCGTTCAAAAGGTTCAGCAAGATTAATGACCAGACGAGGTCGCGAGAGGTCCGCAGTCCACTCTCGTCGGGCCTGTTTGCGCCAAGGCGCCGGGACCACCGCGGCGACACTCGCCCTCTCTACGCTTGCAAATCCGCTCGTGGCCGCCTCGCCCATGCACATCTCTACCAGGTGCCGGCCATGACATATCCCGTCCTAGGTAGGCCCTCAACCTTTTGCGGCGCTCAACCGACGTCACCTCAGGCGGGTCCCGTCCAGTCGACACTGGAGACTGACTGGAGGCAGCGTCGAGTGGGTCGACGTCAAACTGAGCTTGCGGGCCGCGGGGACGGACGGACGGACGGACGGACGGACGGACGGACGGGCAGAGGGGCATTTAAGTTGGGCTCGTTGGCTCCCTCTCTCCTCCGTACCATTGTCGCTTTTGGACTTGCCAAGGTATGTGGTGTTTTGTTTGCGCTTTGTGGAGGTGTTGCTGGGTTCTGAGAGAGCCTCACTACCTACACCACGCTACGATGCCGTTGATGGCTCTGTTGTGCTGCTGCTGCTGCTGCTGCGTGGCCGCAAGAGGTGGTGGTGCCACATCACGACGCATCCTCCATGGTGGTCTAGCGGCGTACCGTGGCGCGGCGGTTGTTCTTCTCTCTCTCCATATTCCCTTCCACGAACCGAATTGAGTACTAGACTGACATCAGGCAAACCAACAGCATCCGGAACCGACCTCCTCTTCTCTGCCTCCTCCAACCAACCCCACCCCCAAACATACACCCCTTCTTTCCAGAAGAAGCAAAAATGGTCTACACAATCGTGGTGCACCTGTACGCCAAGGAGGGCAAGGAGGTCGAGGAGAAGCTGCGCAACAAGCTGATCGAGGCGTCGCAAGTCTACTCCAAGGACCGCGAGACGATTGGCTGGCACGTCATGCAGGACCACAAGGACCCGCGCGCGTGGTGCATCGTCGAGAGATATGAGCATGAGAGCGTATGTTTCTTTCTCTTTCTCCTTCTCTTTCTTCTCCCCTCCCCTCCCCCGTCATCCCTTCCCTTTTCCACTTTCCCCGTTCTCCGTTTTCACTTTTGCCTTTTCCGTGCCTTGTTTTGTGTCGTGTTGCGGTTCGAGACGGAGAAAAACCTAAGTTTGCGGTGGTGGCTGACAGAGTATGGGATGTTGTACCTTAGTCGCAAAAATACCACCTCGAGAACCCCTACTGGAAGACATTCGACCCCTACGTCATCCCCCTGCTCGACCGCGACATGGATCTGCGCCGCTTCCACGAGCTCGACACGAGCAAGCCTGTCAAGGTCGAGTAAACGCAAGTCGGACCCGCTTGCTTGCATCTTTGTATCCATCATCGCCATGAGGTCATGGCCCCGCGCAGAATGTAAATAGCTGGCTGCGCTGCGCTGCAATGTGAAAAAATGTTTTGTGGCGCTGGTTTGACGACTTGTCTCTTTTCGGTGTGTTGGTCTTGTCGGTTGTGGGTTGCAGAGATGTCGTTGACACATGCCCCCTTGTGACACCCCAGGTGACTCCTGATACCCGCACGCCCACTGTCGTTGTTCGTCGAGCAGCTGCGGGAGCAAGCAGCTGACCGCGTCACGCACCCACTCACCTCATCCGCACCCACTGCATCTGTCGACATGGATGCCGCGGCGCTGGTGGTGCTGGTGGTGCTGGAGGGGTGTTGCGGACAGAGGTGAAAGGGGAGAAGGAGAAGAGGGAAGCATTTTGTGCCTGCAAGCCGGGGAGTGCGTACGTCGCGTGATTGATCGGTCGTCAGATGTTGTGGCGGGCGCTGGAGTCTGACTCACTCGCTCCTGAGAAAGGAAGGGCAAATGGGAAGGAAGGACTGCGTTGTGCCCATGTTGGAAAGATGGGTAGTCAAACTCATCGTTTCGTTTTGGTGCTGCCACGCAACGCTGCGTCACTTCACTTCGACGTGGAGAAATTATACAGCAGGCCAGCACGACACCCTCGTTCAAAGATACCGAGAACCAGCATCGCGCTCGCTGATACTGCCGCTCAATGTTTGCTTATGCAGGAAGGGAAGGAAGGAGGAAAAGCGAAGTACACTTGATAATCAAGGCTCCAAGAGCCAGCAGTCAGTCGGGTTCTTGCAGGACTCTTCTCCCACCCCACACCACCTATGCCGCGCGCGTTCTGTTGTGTGGTGTGGCTCTAGCATGGGTGGGCTGGATGGAGAGAGGGAGTTTTATACTCAATGGCTTGTTGGTGTGGCCGGTGTGAGGCGAGTCAGTAAGAGAGAGAGAGAGAGAGAGAGAGAAAAGCGCATGTGGGAGGCCAAAAAGTGAGTGAGGTGACCGGAGTGACCGACGACTCACTCGTCTTCACAAGTGCCGCGCCGATGTCGCTGCTGAATATGCATGTTGGAATTATTCATAAACAGTAAGTGATGAAATAGTGGTCGAATGCTGCGACTGCGCGCCATACGGGTCAGCCTGCTCCATCATGACGTACCGGGAGGAACGAAAGCGCAGTCATTACACGTGAACATCCTCTCGACGCAGCGCTTGGCTGAGACAACTTGTTGAACATCGTCGTCACCATCAGAGCGCGTCATCAGTGGTCAGTCATCTCTGTCGAAACAAACGACCAAGGCAGGAGCAGGAGCGCGGGACCAGAAACATGCTTTTCAATTTTTTTTTTTTTTTTCCCGATTAATTGATCCATCGATGCACTGGGTATCGCAGTACCAGCGACGACGACGAGAATGGCAGCAGCAGCAGCAGCAGCAGCAGTTGCGATAGCAGTGTTGGCAGCCAAGTCTCTCCATACCCTCATTTTCCAGACGTGCGTATGGTCGAAAGGCAAAGAAGCCAGAGTCCAGCCTGCGGGACTCGGCTCGCGAGAGGTAGAAGAGATTGGGAAGAAGAAGAAGAAAATGATTTGGCAAGGGTGTGTCCTGCCTTAGTAACAGGGGAAAAGGTTAGAGTGACGGAGGATAACGAAGGAAAATCGTCCAGCGAAATCCCGTCGCTGGTGCTCCAAACGCAGCAATATCCGCGACTCGCTCGTATGCTGCTCCCGCCTTTGCGCCGCGAGAAGCGAGAACTGATGTATGGTACAGCACGACTGTTTCAGAAAGAGGGTGCAAGGATTGGAAGAGAGTAAGGCTGATTGACTGACTGGTCAACTGACTAGATTCTATTGCTGCCGCTGGAGGAAGGAGAAGTAATACAAGCAGATGAGAGAGATTCCAAGATTTCTCTCAAAGTGGAAAAGGGGCCAAAGAGAAGAGCGAAATGCTTCCAATCGACAGACCAATTACGCATTCTGTGTCTGCATTTCCGGCGCCGGGCCCTTCTCCGCGGTTGAGCGCGTGCGCCAGACGTGCAGGGCAGCCAGAGTCACGGTGCCGAAGAAAATGGCCCTGTAAGTAGAAAAAAATCGCGTCAGCGAATCGTCGGACTCACGGACGGGCAACTCTCCGGGCGCCTCCAGCGCATATGGATGGCGAATCCACCACCACGACCACATCAAAAACGAGACGGGGAAAGAAGAGAAGAACATACCACTCAAACGCCGCAAACGCAGTCGCAGCTCTGGCGCTATCGCAGACAGTGCCAAAGCAAACGCGGTTATCGAGCCAGACGGCGATGGCAATGAAGCCGGCGAACCAGAACAGCATGGTCAGGGCCTCGACGGCGAGGACGGCATACTTGTGGGCGGCGGCGGGAAACTTCCATGGCGCGAGGAGCAGGTAGCCCAGCGCGAGCAGCGTCCAGACGGACGTGAAGATGAGGAAGTTGATTTCGGCGGGCGAGTCGGCGAACCAGTGGTTTGTCCACCAGTTGGATACTGTGAGGGCGGACGTGTTAATTGAGGATGTGAATAGGGGAGGAGAAAGAGAATTACGCACCGAATGATACCAGGCCTAGTACGATGATGGTGAAGATGGCTTGCGCAATGCGCAGAGGCAGCAGCCAGTTGAATGCCATGGTGGGCGGGAGGTGAGGGTGGATAGGCGGAAGGAGGAGAAGAGGTTAGACAGAGAACAGTGACGCGGTAGCAGCCACAGGCAGCTTGGTCAAAGGTGTGAAGAAGTAGTCTGGCACCCGGCGCGAAGAGTCGAAGCTATGGGAGACACGAAGACGATAGATGGTGTAGTAACAACGTCGAAGAGATAGACTAGAGTCGAGAAGGAGAGAAAGGGGGAAAAAAGAAGAGGGAAAATGATTAAACGCTGTCAGTCAAAGTTGCAAAAGATTAAGCTCGCACGTTGAATGGATGGGCCGAGTGGGTGGTTGCCAGCACAAAACAGGATTATTCCCTCTTCAAAGCTGACGGGGGGGGTTCCCAGCTGCGTCTCAGGATCGCGTCTTGTCGAAAAAACCAGTTCCCTGTCGAATAGGTACGTGCCTCAGCGGCAGACGGGGCCCTGCCAAGTCGACGACGATGCGAAAATCGATGTCGATAGTACTGTATTTTGCTGTGGTGTGGTGGCGCAGGTGAAGAAAAGAAGATGCGCTGCTCGATTGCTTCTGCAGACAGACAGACAGACAGACAAAGAGAAAGGACAGGCAGAGAGAGATTCTTTGTGTTCCGCAATCGACACATGTGACGTCGCGCCAGCCCTGTGACAGACCCATCACCACCGCACCTCTCAAACCTCGCTGCCTATGCTATGCGTTACGCTGCGCTGCGCTTTCTTTCGTATCGCAGATACTAGACACGGCCACAGCCACCACTACAACGATGCCGACGACGACGACGACAACAACAACAACAACGACACCACCAGCAGCACTTCGCACAAGCAGCCGATAGCGACACCGACAGCCACGGGCCTGCCGCCCGCCGATCCGGGGTCATCTAACAGCATGCGCATCGCGATTGGATCAACACACGACCCCAGTCAAGGACGTCAGAGGTCCAATCCCCGCAGTCCAGTCAGTCCCTTTACTCATTCACTCACTCACTCACTCACTCACTCACTCACTCACTCACTCACTCACTCACTCACTTACTCGCCCCAAAAATGAAAACTCCGTCCTGCCGCGCGCCCGTGTCATGGGCTCGAGCCTATTGGCACTGTTTAATCTCCCTCGCTCGCGCGACGCGCCTCGTCGGGGAATGAACCTGCACAGGTAGACCGACTGCATGAATCGCTCCTTTCTTCCAGTACCATGCCATACTGCACTGGCGACGGCCCGCACGTTTGGTCTGGTTTCGTCCCATCTTCTCCGCATTCTTTCTTTCTTTGCTCTGCAGCCCAGCCCAGCGAGGCGGTCCCGTCTCGCCCCATCCATCTTGACGCTTTTATTTTCACAGCGCACGCTGCCACTCGACGTCGAATCTTATTGGTCGCGGTCGAGCTGAGACAGACAGCGCTCTGGCTGGCTGGCTGGCTGGCTGGCTGATGAGCCAGCTGAACACCAACACCACCACCGATCGCTGCGCCTTGCGAACGTGGTTGGGGGGCAGTAAGCCGATTACGCGTCACGCGAGGCTTCGCATCGCCGCCCTGAACCACGACCTTTACCACCGTCACCACCACCACCACCAGGCGAACCAGGTGGATGGCGCCTTACATACTTTCGCCTTTCTTCTTTAGCCACTCCTACTCCTGGTCCCTACCTTCCTTTCTCTCTCCCCCTTCTCTACCAACAAACAGGTCCAAAAACCCCACAACTCAAAGAGGGAAAAACAACAGAAAAACCCCATCTCCATTGCTTGCATGCGGCATGTACATCACATCATTCCCACTTCATTCCATCGCATCCGGTAGGCATTGCATTCATTCACCACCACCGTCCACGCACACCCACCCACGCACCAAGACCCCAACCCAATGCATCCATCATCAAGCCGGCTCTCCACCAGCGCCATCTTCAACTCCGTCGCTGCTGCCGGCATCCCCACATGTATGTACCGTACCTATCCATTTTCCACGTCGATAGCGTGCATCATTCGCCTCTCCCTCTCCAACAGTGAGGAAAGGGAGAAAAGAGAAGAAGAGGATGAAGGGAAGGGGAAAAGAGAAAAGAAAGAAAAGACGTCCATGGCACGCCAGTGGTATTCATTCATCCATCCATCCATCCATCCATCCATCCATCCAGTCATAGAAATATTGTGTGTGTGTGTGTGTGTCTGTCTGTGTGTGTATATCCGTCCCATATGCCGACGCGCCAGCCAGGAACAGAGTGTGCCAACCAACCCCGATTCATTCGTCTGACCCAAGAAATGAACTCCAGTTCCCACCATCACCACCGAATTTTCGAGCTCCTTTTCGCGCTCAAACCCCCTTTTACTTTCAAAGAAACAGCCGCCGTTCCTCCCTCGCTCCGCTCACGAGAACCGCCACGTCTCCCTACCACTGCCACTACCACCTCCATCAGCTCCAGCCACGGCCGACGGCGGCGGTGGCGGCTGCGGCACACGCACCGGAGTCTCAGCCAGGTGCCGGGGCGCAGGAGCGTCGTCCTCGTCGTCGTCGCCAATCTCGCTGAGCGGGCTGACGGCCGGGCGCTGCGGCGTGAGCTGGCCCGGCACGGCGCCGCCTGCGACGGCCTCGCCGACGCTGCTGCGGCCCGGCGTCATTGGAGCGGGCGGTCTGCTAAAGGCTTCTGGCACCTTGGTTTGCGTTGCTGGTCCAAAGGCCCCGCTGTCGTAGCCGTAGCCCGGCCGGTAGCCGCGGGTGTTGCTCGGTCCGGTGTAGCCACCTAGTGACATGTTGGGCGGTGGGCTGCGCAGGTCTGAGCCCGTTGGTCGCGAGGCGTTGCTTTGGTGCTGCCTGTATGGAGGCTGAGGCTGAGGCTGGTGAGGGTGATGAGTCTGCAAGGGCTGCGGTTGCGGTTGCGGAGGCGGGTAGTGTTGCATGTGAGGTTGAGGCGGCGGGCCCTGTGTTTGAGCCGGTTGCTGATACGGCTGCGCATAGTACATGCCTGGCTGCGGCGGGCGAGGTTGAATGTGTTGCTGTGACTGCGTCTGCGCTGCGTATCTGCGCGCCGCATTCTCGTTCGCCTGGCTGAGCTGCTTTATCAGGAGCTCAAACTTGGAGCTCCCATTCGCTGGTGGCACATGCGCCCGGTTCACGTCTGCCTGAAAATCTTGAGCACTCTGGAACGTCAAACCAGGGCGCGAAGCGGAAGCGGTGCTATTCGCACCGTTGCTCGAGTAAGCACCCAGTCCGTGCCCAGAATTGTTGTACAGATTGTTTGGCTGAGGCAGGCTCGGGCGACCCCAGTTTTGCAAGGTTTGCGAATAGACATTGCTTTGGGGCTGTGACGCTTGCGTTCTGAGCTTGCGTGGGTCGTAGGCGTCTGAAAAGCCGCTTGTGCCAGGATACGGAGATTCGTAAACTTTGGGTCTCCGCAAATATGCGTTGCGCAAGTAGGGGAATCGCTGCAGGAATTGGAGATACTCGACGTCTGCCTGACCGGAGCTGCTCGACGACTGTCGCTGCGCGGTGAGGACTGGCGAGTCAGTCTTGTAAACACCCGCACTGCTAACCGATCCGGGGCTGTGCTGCTGAGAAAATGAGGGACGATGGACGTTCGGATACGGCACTCGGCGGCCGTTTTGTGCGTCGGAACTGGTGGAGTAGGGCGACGGCGATGCCGGCTGATGATACGCCGGAACAAAAGGTTCGCTTGACTTATATCCCGGCTGGGATGACTGCGAGTAGCTCGTTGCAGTCGAGTTCCTTCGCGCCTCGGGAGAATGTGCAGAATGAGTGTATGGATACGGAGGAAGAGGAGTAAAGGTAGCTGGTCCATTCATGCCGTTTGGATTGCCAAAGGGCGAAGATGATGGTCGCGCAGCCGGAGCAGGCGGTGCGTGACTTGCTGGACTGTATCCTGTCGAGTACGGAGGTCGGGGTAGCACTTTTAGATCCACCGAATTCCTTGGTGTGTATTCCGTCGTCCTTGGTGTATATTCCGTCGTTCTTGGTGTATATTGTTTCGTCCTTGGAGTATACTGCGGCTGCAACGACTTTCGTTGAGCTGCCATTGCACCGTTGAGAGCATTGACATTGGCAGAAGGATAGGTTCCGGCCAAAGCCTTGCGTTCTGCAGCAGCCGCCGCCCGTTGTGCCTCCTTGACCGTGTCCAGGAAATTGCCCCTTGTGTTGTGCACAGGTTTCTTTGGGTCGTCGGTGAATTGCGCCCTGGCCTCTGTCGACGTCTTCCCGAGATAGTACCACAGCTGATTTGGCTTTGACAAGTCGACCTTGACCTGGAACGGATTCTTGACCTCCTCGGCGCTGGCCGTGTTGAACTCGGCCCATTTCTGACTCGAATTCTGATCGGTAAAGGGATCGTCCACTTCTGGAGGACCATCCTTTTGGTTTTTGGAGTTGAGAGCGGGGTTGCTGCTCTGAAGACCTTCCGGTAGTGGTTTGGCGTTGGCAGACGGCTTGGGACGGAGAGAGTGTTTGGGATCGAGGACCAAAATGTACTTCCATTCAAGCTCGATGCGTTCACGACTGCATACCTCGTTAGCAAAACAGTTTGACGGTGGCAGATTCCTCAATACACACCAATCAGGCAGGACGTCGACAACCACACTGAGCTCGCTCGGCCGATTTTCCACAACAAGCCCCGCAAAGACCTCTCCAACAAGATACTGCGCCTGCAGGACCTGATTTGGCTTGAGATCCTTGGCATACTCCTTGATGAGCTTGCTCTCTTCCAAATTGTCGACGTCTGCATTCTTGGGACGCTTGGCGCGATGGAACCGACAGCGCAGGTCGAAGCCGTCGCAAAAGTACTCGGTGCCGTCTTCGTCAAAGGTGGGCACAGGTCCCTCGTCGATTTGGACACCCGCAGGAGCCGCGCACGTGGCGTGGAATGCACGCGTGCATTTCTTTGAAGCACACTGGAAGCAGGAGCCGCGCTTGGAGCGACAATAGTTGCACTTGAGCTCCAGCCGAGCCTTGTCGATATTGCTGACGTTGCACACGCGCTCGACGCCATCCTCTTCAACAATGAAAGTCTCGGGTGTAAACAACGCGCACAGCCGGTGTGCCTGCTTGCCGTTGTCTGTCGGGAGAAGCGTGTCGTACGCAACGTCGTTTGGACACAAGACACAGGGCTCCGCCTTGGGAATCTTGATGCGAATCTTGACCCGCTTGACCTTTTCTTGAGCGTCCTTGGCTCCTGTGTCCCTCTTCCTCTTTCTCGGGGCCGATTTCCCTTTAACGCTCGCAGGAGGACTCGGAAGGTCATGCGCAATCTCCATCTCGTCATCCTCGTCCTCCTCATCGGTCTCTTCGATGTACTCGGGGGTTGGTTCGCCGCGGAGTTTGCGCTCAATCTCGGCCACGTCGACCCAAACGCTGTCAGACTCGCAGTCACACTTCTTGGCGATCCTGCCGTATTCGAGCCATTGCTCAGTGGCAAAGTTGACCGACTCGGCACAGTTATAGCCAATATTGTAACCAGAGTGGTAACCGTACGGGTACGTCAAAACGAACTCGCCCTCGTAGTGGATAAGCTTGTTGACCTTGATGTTGAACTCGCTTTCCAGTCGCTGTGGCGAAATCAAATACGTCTTGTGACGCAGAAACTGGCTACAATTTTTCGCATCATTGGGCCAGATCCTCTTCATGGCATTCTCGAAACGGCGGGCGTCCTCCTGGGAGATGCTGTACCACTGCTTCGGAGCTCCAAAGTGAATGTAGTTGATGGAGTAAAGATCCACATCCTCGAGGTGCCATGCGAACGTTGCCTTCCACATTCCTAGGTACAGGTAGGCAGTATTCACACCAGGAACCTTGGTGCCGAGCACATCCAACAGGTTTTCGAGCTTGGCGACGTTCCAAGAGGTAGTAGCTTCATCAAACAAGGACCCGGGCATGTCCGCGCCGTACATGGGTTGGCCAAAATTGACGGTTTTCCAGTAGTACTGCTCGAGCTCAGCGCAACGCTCCTTAGTAAACTCGTCCAATCCCTGCATGTGATAGTCGAAACCAACAAAAGCTTCTTCGTCGACATCGTCGGCATCTGCTCGGCTATTGTTTTTCCGTCGTGACGAAATGGACTTGGGTTGGCGACCACGGGGTTTTGGTGTCGAGTCCTCCGGCGCTTCCTTTTTGAGGGCAGCAATCTTTTTGTCGACAGGGCCAACGCTATCATCGGGCGGCGAGGCGGGCGTTGGGGGGATCGACTGTTGGCTATTTCTTCGAGACGTCAAACCGTTTTCCGGCGCCTGTTCAGGCTCTTGAGTTTCTTCTCGCGATGCATCTTCCTTGGCTGCGGACTTGCGAGGACGTCCTCGAGCTCGTTTGGGAGCGGGCGCGGCGTTGGTAGTTTCTCGGTTACGCGTGGACCGCGTGCGAGCCGGGGCTGTCTGATCGCCGCGACGCTCTCCACGCTTGGCAGGCGGTTGGTGGTCCCACTCTTCCGTCAAGGCCTTCCACTGAGGCAGGTTGTAGGATCTTTGCTTTTCGATGTTCTGCTGAGTATACTGGCCGCGGCTGCCGGAGAAGTCTTGCATGATTGGATTCTTGACCTTGATCTTCTTGACGGCCTCGGATAGATCAGGTAACGAATTTCGCCTGGCGCCATGGTGGTCAGGGTCATTCTGTGTCCTGCCCAAAGGCTCGGTGCAGCACGGTGTGGTACTGTCAAGGGTCGAGGAAGCTTACCACTCTGCCGGAGGCACGACTTTGACAATGCCCGACTTCATGCCGTACTTGTCAATCTTGTCGACGAACTTTTTGAAGCTCCGGAACTGGGCCATGGTCTGCAACCCAACAAATCAGCACGCGCCAAACAACAAGCAAGACTCGGTCGCAGCTTGCGCGCACAGGCGCTGCACAAATGGGCGACGACGTACCGGGTGAAAGACTGGAATCTTTCCACCGTCCCAGTAGTAGGCTGGCTCAACCTCTCCAATGTCCTCTTCATCGTCGAATGCGAGTTCGGACAAATCCGACGACGAGACTTCTCTCTTGCCTCTGTCCATGTCTTCGCTGGTCGGCGGTGTCAATGCGACCTTGTGGTCGACGCGTTTCGCAGTGGTGTCGGGAGCGGCAGCGGCCGCGACTTGAGGAGCGTCCGACACCGGAACGTCCTCCATGTTGACGTAGTTTCAGCCGTCGCAAGGCGTGGGGAATTGCGCAGTGGTAGGAGTCGCGCACGGGCGGAGGTTGTGCGGTCGACGGGAACTGAGGAGTGGATGTGAAGGCGGCGAGGTGGGCGGTCGCTCGTGGGTGGTGAGGTAGGTAGGTAGGTAGGTAGGTAGGTCGGTCGGGCGAGGGGTGTGCGGGAAACGAGCGACGGCGGCAGTAGAGTGCTCGGGCAGCACACGACTAGAAGCGTCGCATGGGAGTGGTGAGGGCGGGTGCGCAGTCTGTCGCAGGGCTAGAAGACGCGCTCTCGAGTGAAGTGAAGTGTGATGGCGGGCGGGCAGGCGGTATGAAAGTCGAAAAGTACCCACGGTCCAAGGAGCGGAGATGGATGATGGATGGATGGGCGTGCTTGGCCCAAAGCCGCTAGAGCGAACCCTGCCCTGGCCTGCCCTGGCCTGTCGTGCCTGTTTACCGAGCAGGAGGCGATGGTACGCAGCTCACGCCACCGCTCACCAGACCAGACGGCTTCCTATTGCTCTCTGTTCTCTGCTCGAATCCGCTGGCGGCTTCTCTCCAGACGGTGCAAAGGAGGCGACCACACCGTTTTGGGCCACTCGGCCTTGACCCGCCCGACTCGACGTCGGGTCTGCCTTCATGGGTATTTCACCAATCACGTGCAGAGCGAGCTTCGATTGTTTACCTACCTTCCACTCATGAGCCTCACCGTCTCATCCGACCGCATTTGGACCGTGAGGCTGCATTGCATTCTTCTTCATCTCAAAGTGCGCATTGCTCCATCACGACACTCATCAGAGGACTACACGGTGGATCATTGCGGGGCGCATCGCAACGCTACACCTACTGCTACTACTGACACGAGATCTGATGCAGGAACATGATTGCGCACTTGAAATGCTCACTCGTTGATCTGCAGGGTGCCGCGCATCGAGCCAGTGACCCAGACGGTGCAGCAACTCAGGAACCTCGCGCGTTCGCAACACCCCAATCCCTTCCCACGGTGCTAAACCACATTGGCGGGGCCGCACGCCGCCGCTCGAGCACGTCAAACACAAGCCACTGCGTCACCCTGGAGCTTGACGTGATGCCATGATGCAGCCGCCGACGAGCGATCTGCGTGTGTACGGGACCAGCCGTGGGTTAATCGCCGATTGACGCCGCAGCCGCAGCCCTACCAGTGGGCGGAGCACCACGTGTTGAGCTTTGTGCTGGTCCGTGGGGACCGGAAGGGTGCAGGGTAGACCGGACGCACCTCAGGCCTGCTCGGGTCGAGTCCAGGTCCGGATCCTCCTGCTCGGCGAATTTGATCACTGCAAGATCCGGAACGCGATAAGACAACCTCACACTCATCATGACGGTGGATCCCCAAGCTTCGTTCTTCCTCATGTAGACTCCTAGAATCAAAAAGCAAAAAGTCATCCGTCACCCTCTCGTCGCCGTCGTGGGGAGGGGAGGAGACAAAAGCAAAGAGAAATGATCGAGGAGACAACCTGTGAAGCCAACGGCATCCCCATCCCATTAACCGACGAGCAATCCCGGGATCCCATTTTCGCACCTATTCCAGGGCTCCAAATGCTATGCAAATTTTGAGACCGTGACTCATCTTTTGTTTTCTTGAACCTATCCGTAACACCTTGCGTGAAATCGCTCAAATGCCCGAGAGAATCACTGTGTAAAACCATGGGGGAGAACGAGCGTTGAGTGACCACCTTCGCTTTGTCGTCGTCAATTTTGCTGTCGGCAGTCATTGCATCCCACTGAGAGACTGTTCCGCATGCGTTTAAGCAGACGACTGGGCCTGCTCACGACCGCGTCCGCCGCGGAATCCGTTGCGACCACGATCACCACGGTGGAAATTGCCGCCACGGCCACGGCCCTGACCACGGCCGCGATAACCGCCCCTGCCACGCTCGCCCTGGAAGCCGCCACGACCACGGCCACCGCGAGAGTGAGCAACCTCCTGAAAGCCCTCGCCGTTGGGCGCAGGCGTAGCGCTGGTGACTGGAGCAGGGGTCTCGGTAGCGGAGAGGGCGGGAGTGTCCTCAGCCCAGCTCTGGGTGCTGGCAGCCGGGGCCGGTTGGTGGATCGCCTCGGTCTCGCTAGGGTTGCGGGGAACCATCTCAAAACTCTCGGTCAAAGGGTCGTCAGCGACAGGCACCTTGCTGTCCCACTGCTCAGCACCGGCCGCGTTGGCAGAGCTGTCCTCGACACTGGTGGCAGCAGGAGCGGTGGACTCGTTGTGAGAGTCGCCGTTGGTGGCAGCAACGCTGGCATCGAGCTCGGTCAGGCCAGCGTGAGCGACAGTGGGGTCCGTCGCCGCACTGACCGCTGCGTTCGACTCCGGCGGAATGGGTTCCGACTGAGCTACGTCTTCGGCCCAGGCTTTTTGGTCGGCAAACTCGATATCCTTGATCGATGATTCCTTAATCTCGGCGTCTAGAACGGTCAGATTCGCTGCTTAGAGAACAATGATGTTTACTCACAAGTGATAGCGAGCTGGATGCCCTCGGTGGAAACGACAGGCTCCGTGGTGCCGTCCATCAGCTTCAGAGCAGCTTCCACAGCCTCACGAGTGCCGCCGTAGACTTGCAGCAGAGCACCTTCAAAGGCCCTGGACAGCTCCGAGTCATCGTCGCACTCTTGACGCCTGGCAGCAGCAGCCCGGAGGAATTGAGAGAAGACAAGCAACTGCTCCTTGGTAGCCTCCTTGGCTTTGGCCTCTACCGCAGCCTCGGTCGTCTTTTCAATTTCCTTGATCTTCTCGGCATGGGCTGCCTCCAGCTGCTCCCTTTGACGGACCATCTTCTGTTGGTATTCATCGTGAATCTTCTTGCACTGGGCCAGCTGCTCCTCGAACAGGTCGCGGTCGGCCTCGAGCTGGGGCTTCTTCAAAGCCTGAGCCTTTTGATCGTTGTTGATCTTCTTTTGAGCGACGAGGTCATCAAGGGGGACGTTGGGGTTTTCCTTCACGACAGCGTTGAGCTTGTCCATGGCGTTCTGAGATAAGGCAAGGTTAGCATCCGCCGCGAGGCTGGTTTTGGATGATGATACTAACGAGCTTCTTGTTGACATTGCGGAGCTTCCTTGACGAGAGGTTAGCATATTGATTTGTTCCGGTGGTCGCGTGCAACGCCCACGTACTTTTGCAGCTCTTTGATGTATGGGTGCTCCGACTCGACATCTGCGCCATTGACTGAGCCCTCGACGGGTGAAGCAGCATCCTTGGTGGGGCTCGAAGGAGCAGCAGCGGCGGCAGCAGCAGCCGCAGCAGCCTCAGCCTTGGCCTTCTTCTTGCGAGCAGACTTGGACTCGTTTGGAGCTGAGCTGGGCGGGTTGACGGTTCCCGACATGTTGGGGGATGGATGATTGGAATGCAGGGTAAGAGTGATGCAGAGCTGTACGAGCGGGAGGAGAGGGAAAGTCTTGCGAAGAAGCAAGACGAACACGTTGACGTGGGTGGTGAGTGCACGTCGAGTTGGCAAATGCAAGCTCCAATGACAGGAAGAGGCCCGGAGCAAAGGCGCGTCGCGGGAGCGAGGGCCCGTGCGCGCCAAGGCTTTTTCGTCATCGGGAATGTTGAGATAAAGGACGACGTCCTTTCTTCCACACTCCCATCACTCATTCATTTCGCGAGGAAATGTTGTACTTCTTGGTGGAGCATTGGATCTTTGCGGTCTTGAGCCCATCGTCATTCGCGCAGTCCTGCCAAACAAGTGCCTCGATCGGGCTTCTCGCGACCCAAGCTGGTGATGCATCATCTAGAGCACGCGACCAATCACTGCCAGGCCAACCGCAGTAATGCCGGGCGTCTGGATCACGCCTCATTCCAGCGTAAATCGGGCACAGACAAAAGCTCTACGGAAGGAAATGCACAGCTTGAACAGCTCTTTCGCCAGGTCTCAAACAGCACCGTGCCTACCAACTCAGTCCATCATTGAAGCTAAACACTAACAAGCGGGGAGAAAGCTGAAAGTAGAACCAAGCTAAAAGCCAGTATTCAAAAGCCCCCAGCGCCTTTCAAGACCCCCACTGGGCTTCTATCGAATCGAAGGATTTGGCGTGCCTTCTATGTCTGAGCATGACATCCGCACGAGAGAAGTGAAGAATCCAAGGTTGAGCACTGCTCGAAAATTCAAGGGCACTGGTTTGGATAGCGCCTATCCGTCAAAGGCTGGGGGATGAATCCCTAGGAATGATATCAGCATCTCTCCAACACGCAAAAACTAGTGGACAAAATCGACATCTCACCTTTTCGACGCCCCCAATGAAGCCCCAGGAGCCAGGGCCCTTGAAATTCCAAAAGAACCAGCCTCCAGTGTACTTTTCAAAGACATCGAATTGCGCCTCGACGTAGCGGCGAACTTGTTGGATGATCGGGCCCTCCCAGTCATCAATAGATAGACCGCCGTCGGCTTCGCACTGGCAACCGCCGCTAGGGCAAAGCTGTCCGGTGCCGGCGGGGTCCGCGAAGGTTGTGCCATCAGGGTTGACGCAGATGAAGGTGTTGCCGCTGAATTCGCCGCCGTAGACTGGCAGGTTGTTGTCCTTTGCAACTTTCAGCTGTTCCTCTGCAAAATGGCAGACCTCTTTGATGTGGCCGTCCTGATCAAGGTGGCGGTCCTTGTCTGTGAACAATTGGTACTGGTGCACATCAAGAGCGAATATCCCAGGGTTGGTACTGTTCAACGCCGCATTGACATCGAGCCAGTTCTTAGGCTGCACCCACTGGTCATGCCTGCTCTAAAGTCAGTCTAGGACGATTATCTTTGAGGAAATTGTGAAATATACATGACGATCCGCAGGTTCTTGTTTTGGGAAGCTTCGCGAACAGCATCGAAAGTCGATTTGGTCCATTTCTTTGAAGTCGTGAGTGTGTTTGGGAGGCCATTGGAGGGCTCGTTGAGCAGCTCGATGGCGACAACGGTATCTGCGTATTCAGCAGATCCGTACTTTTGTGCCATCACCCTCAAAATCTCCGTTGTGCGCTCAAGATTGTTCTGGCCATCGGCCTGCCATTCCACTGCCGCAATCCGACCCGAGCCTGCAGCCGCGTTCTGTCTGCCAGGTGCGCCGTGTAGATCGATGATGACTGCCATTCCGACCTTGCGGGCCCAGCTAATGGCCTTTTCGAGGTAGCTATCGGCGCCTTGGTGGTAGGGCGTGTCGGAGTTGTCGTAGGCCCAGTAGCCAATTCCAATGCGCAGCCTACGTGAGTTTAGTGGACTGCCGTGCATTGAAAAGTCATGGAACACGCAACACTGTACAGCAGATCGTGATCTAAAACAGGCAACTGATGGGGAGTACTCGTAGCACTTACGCGTTGATTCCGTACGAGTGAAGCTTCTCGACATCGGATTCGTTGAAGAACGTATCCCAGTGGTTCTTGATGACTTCGGCAGAACCGGGCTGCTGGTCAAAGGTCCACTGGTCAACTGCCGGGGAGTTTTTGAAAAGCTCAGGAGTCAGGTAGGGCTCAACGACGAGCCATCCGCCAATGTTGACACCGCGCAAGAAGGTGTTGCCATTCGCTTTGTGGTAATCACCAACAAAAGCTGGGCAAGCGTTGGCTAGAAGTGGAAGAAGAAGCACCAAAAGAACGTGGACAATGAACGAACGCGCCATCTTCAAAAGGATTGTGGCAGTGAGCAAACGAGCGACGGAGTGCAGGAGTTGAAGGCCTGTTTTGAGTTGGGTGCGGAGGGGATTTTGTTAGGTCGTTGTCTTAAACTGCCCGTGACACTGACCTCACGCACAGCCAAAGCCGGCGCAATGCCACGGCGATTTAAGAATTATCAATGGGAATTGTCCCGGACTCAACTACCTGATGACCTCGCAGTATGGAACCTGGGTGAGCTCTGCGTTCTGGATTTTGACTCGCATGGCTCCGTTGGCCGCTCCTTCTCGAAATCATTCTCGCACCGATAGGCCCTTTCGCTGGAAGGTCCGCGAGCATAATCTTCGATCTTGTGTCAATGGCGATGCCGGGCATCTTGGCAACAAGTTGGATGCTTCTAGAGGATCTGATGATGGCCGAGTTGGGCGAGTCGACGTCACTTGTAGCCAAAATGAGCTACAATGAAACATTTTATCTGCTCTTTTGACTCAAAAACTAACGGAAAAGAAACAAAAGGTGTGACAAGGGAAGCCTTGTGTTAATTAGGCACGACTTCTTCAGTCCAGAAAGACGCACGACGTAATGCGTCAACGCGGTGCGATTAGTGTAGTCTTATTTTTTCGTCTCTGAATATTGGCTACCGTCAAGCAAGGCAACGAGTGTTCCGATCTGGCAGGATTACCGGCGCTGGATGCAATACCAGATGGCATTCAGCCAGGTCTTGGTCTGGGGAAAACAAAATTGTCAAGGGGCGCGGACACAGAAAAAGCAATTTGCTCGGTCGTTAATATTGGAGGCATGGCTCCAGGAGAAGGACTAGAGTCCATGGTGGGCAAGTTCTATTCGCAGAGATCAAAAAGAACAGAAGATGAAGTCGAAAGAAACATGTGCAGCATCCCAAGGCGAAAACACAAGTGTTTGGCAATGTCTTGGGAGGCAGTGGGAAGACGAGAATTTGGCAGCGTCATGCAGACACGAGTCATGCAGCACACCAGGAAAAAAGCAAGACTCAGACATGGTGTTGAGGAAAGACGATGGTGGGGAAAAGTTGATCCGAGTGGGGCCACATCTGGAGTGCATGTTGATGCAGCCAAAAAGGGCTGGGGGTGGCTGATGGAGTGGACCAGTGGTGAGCTGCGAAGGCGACAATCAAGGCGCGCACACAGCGCACGTGAACACCTCGGCTGAAACTAGGTCTCGATTGGAGCAGACCACGAGACCTGATGGTGCATTCAGAGGTGCAGGTGAAAGCAGTAATCTTGTATGCCCATGTCGGTCGGTCGATCGGTCGCGCCGGGGCGATGAAGGGAGACGGAGAGCAAAAAATGGTGGTGGACGAGGTCAAGGGGAGTCCCGTCGAGAGTCGAGAGTCCAGAGTCGAGAGTCGAGAGTCGGGGACCCGGACCTGAGGTGCCTGAGGAACTCAAGCGAGGTCGGGGCGAGGCTCCGATGTTCAGCCGGGCCGGGTGCTGAGATAACCCGGCTGCCCTGCGTGGCCTTCTTAACCCATCGAGTGCCGCTCATGGCCATCCATATCCAGGTGCCATGCCATGTGATTAGCACTCACCTGATCACCATCGACTCTTCCCTCCATCAACATTAACAACCCCATATCTGCGCCATAACCACCCCTTGTCCCCCTCGGTTTTTCGCCGTTATCCACTTGCTGCTCTCCCTTCACTCGCATCCTCGACCGCACCCTTTTTCTCGCGTCCGTCGCGTTACCGTTGACGGCGTCAAGTCCAAGTCGAGTCGGGACCACCTCAGGTCACGTTTCTCGTCCTCGCCGACGAGCATAAGTAAGTCATCATCTCCATCATTTCACCTCTACCTCCGTCGCCCAACACCTGCCACCACGGCGCTCTTGACACGACCGTCACCGATCACTGTGCAAGTCGCCCACGCCACCGCGACACTGTCCCTCGGTCTCGCACCTGCTACCGCGCATTCCACATGGTTCCGTCGCGTCCCTGGTCCTCGTCGCCTACACGGCCTCCGCCGTGCCCAGCGTCACGACGGGCCTGCTGTGCGAACGGGCAGCAGGGTCTCCGGCGCAACCGCTCAGCAGGAGATTGACAGCTTGGTCTCACAGCCAGGAAACTGCTTGTCCGCATTATGGTCGCACTGGACACTTGCGGTAGGACACGTGCTAACGATGCATATCCACTAGGGCATTAACAGTGCTCTCTACCTTCGTCCACCATTGCCCTCTCTCCTGCGGAGCCTTGCGGGGAACTCTTCTTGCAAACACTCCCTCTGGCTCGCCACAGCGCAACTCTCCGCTACAAGTTTGCCTCCGCGACCAGCTGTCGTACTGCCCCGCCTACCGGCCAGCTGGAGACTACACTTGCCCACAGCTGTCTGAGCAACTCGCGGCCGCCTGCATATTGTGCTTGTCCCACTTCGCCGTCGTCTTAAACCTGCCATTGGTCCTTGATTCGCGGTACCCGCCTCGGAACATCGCGACCATTTGTGCTGTCAGAAGCGCAAGCAGGTAATCGGCCTAGTAACTCTGTTCAGAGCCAGCGCTTCACAAGGGAAAAAACAGGCGGACAAATGGCGGACGTCGCGAGCTACACAGACTCGGATCCCAAGGCCGACGTCAGCGACTCGACATCTATCCACAACAACAAGCGCAAGCGCAGCTCGCATGACCAAGGTCCTTCCAACACGCGACCTGCACCCGGCGACTCGTCTCGCAACTCAAGTTACCAGCGCGTATCACCTGGATCAGCAAACAACTCTGGCCCCTCGGGATTAACCGATCAATCGAACAATTCCTTTTTGGACGCACACCATGGTGCCGGAGCTGGCGACGACGAAATGCATCGGTCCAATCCAGAAATCGACTTCAGCCAGCTGGCGCAACACACAAGCGACCACACCCTGCACCAGAATGGCGGCGGACCCACTTCGTCTGCAACAGACACGGCAGTCGCAGCCTTGTCGCATCACTTTTCAATGACGGTCCCTCAAGCAACTGAGCTTTCTTTCCAGAGCCAACCGACGGACGGAGACAGTGACCGGGCTCTTGCCAATTCATTCATGGGAGATCCCAACATGCACGCTGCTATACATGGCTTGAACAAGTCGAATACTTCCCCAACTGATATCCCTCATGTACCGAAGCCTCAGGTTGGTTCCGAGGAGTGGCACAAGATTCGCAGGGACAATCACAAGGAAGGTATGTCTGAAGTATGACCTCGTAGTCTGAGTGAAAATTTCTGATGGCAACAGTTGAACGCCGACGCCGGGAGACCATCAACGAAGGCATCAACGAATTGGCCAAGATTGTCCCTGGCTGCGAGAAGAACAAGGGATCCATCCTCGCGCGCGCCGTGCAATTCATCACTCAGCTTAAGGAGAATGAGTCTCAAAACATTGAGAAGTGGACTTTGGAGAAACTCCTGACTGAGCAGGCAATCACTGAGCTTAGCGCAAGCTGCGACAAGTTCAAGGCCGAATGCCAGCGCGCGTGGAACGAGGTTGAGATTTGGAAGAAGGCTTGCCAAAACGCCGGCATAGTGCCCGAAGAGTATCAAAACCAAGGCGAGAAGGCGGATCAGAATGGCGACAGTTGAGCGCCAAGCATCCCGAGCTTTAGGAATGAACGCCACTACAGCAGGACACAACCAGCAGCAGCATGCACAGCTGTTGATTTGGTGTCTGCCTAAGCAGCCTTCGACGCTAGGACGATGTCATGAACGATTCACGACTGGTTTGTCAGCTTGCTTGATTCAGTTTTTCGTCTTCTTCACCGGCCCATCTTGACAGTGCGATCGGCCAAACGCCGTTTTTTCACGTCCCCAGATTTCCCCCCTTCATCAAAACACGGCTCAGACATGGGGGAAGACAGGGCGATTGATGATGACGCTGGCTGGGGTCAGAGCTACCCACTATGGATGATGTGGTAATACGGAGTTGCCCAACTCGGCCTTACGAGTCCAACTTCTCCCTTTTTTTTTTTTTGCTTTCTCTCCCAAGCGTTTGGGTGTTTTGACGGGAGGCGGCGGCGGGCGGGACACTACTTTCATTGCATGAACACCATGAGGGGAACTCTTCCTTTTTTTTTTCTTTTTTCTTTTTTTTCCTTTGCGTCTGCGATTGATTCAAACCCCCAGTAGTCAGTCAGTCAGTCCGGCGGATACCTGTTTGCCCCATTGAACCCCGTCACATCCCACCTCTCGTGGGCGAATTTCAAGCTTCAATTCAACCTTTTGTGCGTCCTCTTCTTTTCTTTTCCCTCTGCGTATGCATCCATGCTCCAACCCGAATGGAATCCGATCCAATGCTGTCCGTCAGTTCATCGCGACGCTCCCACTGTCCACGCGAAACTCGTTACCCCGTCTCGAAGTCTTCCCCTATCTACCGCGCACGGCCTGCCCACGATGCCCTGCCCTGCCACGCAAACGCAGACAACAGGTAACGGTCGTGTTCACATGCTTTCCTTCAGAGCGGGGCGGGGCGGGGCGGAGCGGATGCGTCAGGGCTGCGCCGCCTCCTGCTCGCTCCTGGACTGTGTCTATATACCCACCTAATACATGTCAGTAAGCGGGTAAGTAAGTCAAAGGAAGGATCAGATGAGATGATGTAAAATATGCAAGTAAATCCGAGGTAAACCAGCATACAACGCCGCCGTATTTCGGACCGTATCACTGGTTCCAAGCAAACAAGCTTCAAAACGCAGTCCAACGTCATTCCGTCCTTTTCGTTTACACATTCCATCTTGTCGTAACTGATACACCACTATGCCATGCCAACTCTGTCATTTGATTACACCACTGCCTAAATGAGTTACTCGGGTGGCATCAGCAGAGCCTTTTGAGCATTGGATGTTGGTGTTGCCGCCTGTGGTGAGTATGAGATGAATAGAAAGATGGGTGGGTAGATGGTATGTATGTATGTATGTATGTATGAATGACGGCAGCGTGAAGGTGTGGCCACCGAGGCCGTAAAAGCGGCACATGGACAGCGACATCGACATCCATACTGAATGTTCCAAGAGCTGGGCGTGTTCTTCTTACAGCATGTAGATGTAGTGTATATCAGATGCAGAAGGGTTTCTTGGTTGGCAGTTCGCATTATCGCGCGCGCGGTGCAGCAGGCTGAGCTGCTTGCTACTGCTTGAAGGCGCTACATACATAGGGACCTGCACGGCAACTGAGCTACCTATCTTAGTACTGCAGCCTCGATCTCGACCATCCATCCGAACGACTGACGGACCGACACGCGTGATGTGGATACAGTAAAAGGTTCCGATCCTTTCCGCTAAGGTAAGGGGAAATGCGTGACGTGACGCCCATTTCGCCCGCCCCAAATTACCGTGCCTAGGTGCCTACCTAGACCTGCACTACAAGAACGAAGCAGACGACAAAACGAACTCAAAAAATAGCTCAACTAGCTCAGCTCAGCTCAGCTCAGCCATTCCAACATCAATATCCAGGGTGCGGCCACGGCGGCGGCTGCGGTGGCCCCTCGCCCATGGGGCCACCAACACCACCACCATGACCACCAGGACCAGCAACCAGGCCCTGCGCCTCCCACTCAGCGCCCGCATCGCCCATCATGGCGGCCTCCTCAGCTGCAGCCTGTGCGGCGGCGGCCGCCTGCGCCTGCGCCTGCGCCTGCATCTCGGCCCAACCGAGGCGCTCGAGCTCGCGGCGGAAAAAGTCCTGCTCGCGGGCGAGCACGCCGGGCTCGGCGCCCAGGAGCTCCGGGTAGCGCTTGAGGTTGAACCAGTGGGTGAGGGCGCGCAGGGCCTGCTCGAGCGGCACGCTCTCGTCGACGTCGGCGTCGACGTCGGAGCCCGCGAGCCAGTCGTCGCGCAGCTCGGGCCGGCAGTGCAGGTACACGGCTGTGATGACGCGCATGTTTGCTTGTCTCCACTTGCGCCCGCAGTATGGCACCTGGTTTTTGAACAGCTTGAGCGTGTAGAGGCGCAGTTGAGGTTGTGGGATCTTGAGGCTTTTGCGCAGGTATTGGCTCGACTTGTACTGTACCAGCATGAGGTTGCGGTGTGCCTTGTTCTTGCAAATTTTTTGCATGATCCGCAGCAGATTGATGTTGCTGAAGAAGTTGCGCCATGAGAAGGACGTTATCGGCTCCGTTGGCAGGTTGGTCACCGGGATGCCGAGCTCGTCAACTTCTGGGAGATGGTTGCCGTTGCCGTCGGTCGCGATCGATGGCCCAGGCTCTCCGGTTGCAATCGATGGGTCTTCTGTTATGGAATCCAGGAGGCTGTCGGCAGATGGTTGACGACGGATTGGAGGCGGGACAGCCTCATCGGGGTCGTGTTGTTCGTCTGATTCTGCTCCAGCATGTGCCTCTGCATCTTTCAAGCCTTCTCGGGAATGCGTGCGACAGAAGTAGAAGAAACTGGCCCTGATTAGTGACAGGAGGGCTTTCATAAGGAGCCTTGCTTACTTAAGATCTTCTCTGTCACATTTGTAATTGATGGCTTTCTCAATCTCTTGCAGCTGTAGTAGCTTGAGCGTCAGTGGGATGTAGTTTGAGTCGACAAGCAACTGCGTGAGATATTCCATCTTCAAAATGTCTGCAAGAGTCATTACCTCTGTTCTAAACAAGGCGTCGTGAAGGCTTACGAGATACTTTGAACCACTTTAGCAAAAGTATGAGGATGCCAGAAGCAGCCTTGTCTTGAATCTCCTCTGTCCTCATCCTATCCAAGTCCTCAAGGGGGATTCGAGACAAGTCAGGAATCATGATTCCAGGGCTTCCGTCTCCTGGCCCGCCGTTTTGGCCGACCTCCATGCCAACAGCTGTTGGACTGTTGCTCTGGAGGGCCAGGGTTGCAAGGTGGGACAAAAAGGTCCGAAGAAGGACAATGACCAATGATTGAAGGTGTGGAAGCACGGCCGACTATCCCATGTTAGAAAGCCAAGTCTCGAGTGGGAAAGGTACACCAACGTAGAACTTGTCGATGCGATCCAGCTTCTTCGCCACCAAATCTTGGTGTTCATTACTTTCTTCAGGCGCTTTGTCATCTTCGAATTTGATGGCATTCAACTTCTTGTCCAGCTCCAAAGGCTCAATGTCGCCATCTTCTGGACCAACCCAACCGCGCTCGTATTTCATAAAAAGATCGCGCTCTTCCCACAGCTGCTTCATCGCACGTGTCGCCCTCATCCTGTTGGCAAAAAGTTCGGCGGCTTCGGAAATAGACGTCGGGATGTCGCTTCCTTGCCACTTTCGTCCGACAAGCATGTCTTGAAGGTCGGTAGAGCCCTTGCCGCCAAGATTGTTGCTCGACTCGTCAAGTGGAGGATAGAGAAAGGGGAAAAGCTGATTAGTCTGATAGTTTTGCTTTTTGCCGCCTTTGCCTCCTGGCCCGGCGGGCGAAGGCGGCGGAGATGGAGCAGGAGTCGCAATGTGAACTGGTTGATGGAGAATAGAAGTGCCATTGATATTACCAACGCCTGGTCCGGAAGAACCTGCTTCCGAAGCCTTGCTTTGGTGATTCTTCAAAGGAGGAAGGATTGAGTTGTTTTCGGGCTCCAAAGGGAAGAGAGGGGGCGGAGGGTTGTAGGCCGGGTACTTGGAACTGATTTCCTGCCTAAAGAGATGGTAATCCAGTGGAGAGGCCGTAATTATTGGTTGACCCCGATTGTCGGCAGTTTCTTCCAGGGGATCTTGAAAGGATCGTTTCAGCTCCTCGAGCTCTTGGAGCCCGCCAAAGTTGATCAAGATGGACTTCCAAGTTAAGAGAAGCACCTGTATTTGTTAGTAATCACTACATGCCAAGAATTTGCTTTGCTCACCTTGTGCTGTGGAGGCCCGATAGAATCATCCCATCGCAGGGTTGTAATGACCTCGATGAGGAAGACAGCCAAGTCGGGCTGTATCTCAGCTGTGCGGCAAGTCAATCAATGATTCCCGTCATTTCCTCAGTCATACTCACATAGCTCCTGCTTGAGGGAGTTGTGGCCGTCCATTCGCGCCACTTCATGGAGCAGGTACAGCAGTGTTAAAGAACACCACAGCTCGCGGCGATCGGCTTCTCTCTCGTCGTGTGGAGTGATTTCTTGCTCGACAACATCCATGGTGCTTTAACCAAATTAGTAAATCTGGGCCACGAGAGAGGGCAGAACAGACAACTCACAACTCGCGCACAACGGCAGAACGAGCAATGTCGAAAATAGGTTGTATACCACGGCACTCATGTATTATCTCAACGCCATTGCGAATCCAGTCAATTTGCACCTCTGACTTGATATAGTTGAAGGATTGCTCGGCATCATTAGCTGGCGGAGAAGATTCTTCTTCGTCCTGCAGATTCGATAGGCCTGCCGTTTCATGCCAGCAGCCTAGAGCAACGTAGACCAAGGCCTCAAGGCTCCGCAGGTGGGCGTCTCTGTCCGAGGAAGAGAGAGTTCCCACCAGTTTCCGCACAAGTTGTTCTCTAGACACCGGTTCGGCTTTGCACCAGTCCATCTCACCCTGCTCGTATGCCGCCAGGTTTGAAAGCGTGCCATCGCGAAGAGCGACCCATTCCTCGACAAACGAGGATAGCGACTTGAGCAACATGGCCTGCTCCTCCAAGCTGTATGAAAACCATTCCTCAATCTCCTGGGCAAAAGAGGATGCATCATCGTACTCGAAGGCATAGGGTGTCGGCTCGACCTTGGGCATATCAGTGACGAGCTTTTTGAGCTGCAACAGCGACAGCGAGTCTGTCGGCTGGTGACCTGGCTCGTAGGGTGGTGCCGGCGGCGCGGGAGGCGGCAAACGCTGGGGAGCTGGGGCAGACTTGTCACGGCGTAGAGCAGGCCTCGCTGGCAAGGTGGCGCCATCATTGGGTGCTGGAGGGTGGGCTTCCTGTTCAATGGCCTCAATGACTTGTTGCTCGGCAGTATCGAGAGGAGGCTTCACGGCGTCTTGGTCGGCAGCAATGTTCCTGACCGGATCCGAAGGCAAGGCCATCATCTCAGCCTCGTCCACGCCCACGGGTACCAGAGGGACGCCCTCAGAAGGGCCCGGACGTTCGGAAGATTGTTGGTCCATGGTGACACGGCTACCTTAAGGCGGCGAGACAGAGATAAGGTGGCAGCGGTGCAGCAATCGGATTCGCGACAGCCGGCATCGTCAGGCGGGCGTGGTTAACGGAGCATGGCGCAGCGCTGGGGCATTGGGTCGAGGAGATGTTTGGGTGTTGTTGCACGTAGGACAGACAGCTCACCAGCATGGATCGGATCCCATGCGATTCGACTGCGGGGACCGGAAGTGCGAACGCCAAAGTCGTGGCCGCTCAACCGAACTTTGTCCACCTGCTGTCCTTCAGCTGCTGTGTCCGTCGAGACAGCTGCACTCTCTTTGCCATCCACCATCTCAAGGTCTTCGACATTCTCAATCCGGATCATAAGACTCTGCTGCCATGCCCGCCACTGGCCACCTCGCATGCCTCGGCTTTGCCGTCTTCGACAGCTCCTCGCCTGCCGCAACCCAACGTCTCTCCAGCGTGACACTCAGCTTCTCCGCCGCGCGACTCACTCCTTCTGCCGGCTTGTACTTGATGATTCAAAAGCTCGCGGTCGAATGCCAATGTACGGCAGCACACGCGTGCTCCCTTCTCGGCCTTCGTCATCCACGTCGTGCCACACCTCCACAGCCAGTCCATGCTCTATGTTTATGATGCGCCACTCAATACTTTGCAGCTTTTTGTTGCTCGGCCAAGTCAGTGGAGAGTCTGACGTGCAGATGCCAGCAGTGAACCTGTAGTTCAACTATCTTTTTTTTTTTTTCCTGTTGCACCGCCCCGATACTTGGGGCCATGGCCGCTTGGCTCAAGGCCGGTGAGTTGGTACATGTCAGCTCTCCACAAATCCAGCATGTTTTTTCCCGTCTTGTGGAATCATTCTATTGGCGCTTCTCGTCACGTTACCAGTCTTTTTCGGAAATCGGGCTTCTGGCTCAATTTTCCTTTCGTGCGTTGGCCCCCGTCCACCCATCAAAATTAGGGTTGCGCACCGGATACGGTAATACTCCATGAGGACGGGCAGGATTGCCGCTGGCGCTTCATCCCCAGGACCGGCCCAACCGCTTTCCTCTAGCAGATTCTTACTCCGCTCAGCCTTGCCGGGATGGACAAGCGCATGATGTCGCGCACCAATCCGTCCCGAGCAAGCTTACCACACTGCACCGCAGATGCGCATAGCACTTTAACAGATCTCTTGGGTCCAATTCGCACCCCCGCGTGCTCTTCAGGGCACATGGCTCAGGTTCTGATCCAAAGAGCTCGCCGAGCCTCAGCCTCGCCGTCATTCGTCCCACGTCATTGGGGTCTGCCATCAGTTGACTGCCGCAATCAGCCAACGACTCGGCTCCCACGTCGCAGTGGCAATTATCGCACCATTTATTACTACTGAGACCTGTCAAGCATCCAGGTAAGCTAACCTTTCCCTTTTCAGTGGGGAGCCGTGCTTGGGTAAGCGTTTGTTGCTATTACGTGTAGCAGCAATCACTCGCTGGGGCCCAAAACCCTCTGTTTCTCAGTGAGCCAGTCCAGAATAATCGTCTTGGCGGTCCTGCTGGAGGAATCGCAGTAATCGTCACTGCCACATGGAGCTCTGCTGTGTTCTATGCCGGGGTAAACCCCTTGAAAGAGCCTCCACTCTGCGAGCTGATCAATTGCTTCTGTGCGTTCTCAAGCCAAGAGGTCTCTTGCAGCCTGCTGATACGGTCCACAATGGCTCAAAACACCTTTGACTTGGCGCCCCATGATCTATTTTCGTGGGTCAAATCTCCTATCACGAGTTAAGGTTAGGTAGGAAGCTCGTCAGCGGTGCATGTGCAGACTGCATTTACACCCGGTTCTTCAGAATGTAGGATGTCAGCGCAAGGGAGGCTTTTCCTTTCCAAGCTGCCGTCATGACATACAGTTCCCCAATCTAGACTCTTATTGTCCTCAAAAAGGCCGTCCCTCCCACGTTTCCTTGTCCATCCCTAACTACTCAGTTGCTCAACGTCAACATGTTTCCCACTTTCACCAGGTCCAGTGCGGCAGCACTTGTCTGTCTCTTCTCTCTTGTTTCTGCTGTACCTCTGGAGAAGCGTGCTCCCAGTGGACCTGTCATTTCTTCCAACTTCCCGGACCCTTCAATTGTGAAAGTGGGAAACACCTGGTACAGCTTTGGTACGAACCTGGGAGATCAAACCACCCCACACATACAAATTGCCACGAGCTCCGACTTTAAGACGTGGTCTTTGACAGGGGAAGATGCTCTACCCACCCTCCCTGCGTGGGTATCATTTTCCAAACCAGCCGTCTGGGCTCCCGATGTCATTCAAAACGACAATGGCAAATTTGTCATGTACTTCAGCGCGGCTCGACTCGAAAACTCTGACCGCCACTGCGTTGGTGTAGCTACCTCGGACAACATCATGGGACCTTATACTGCTCAGGCTACCGCCTGGGCGTGTCACAACGACCAAGGCGGCGCAATTGATGCCTCCAGCTTCGTTGATTCGGACGGCTCGCGTTATGTCACCTACAAGATCGATGTGAGCCGCATGATTCTCATTTGTTGTGCTTCTTCGATACTGACAGCGGCATAGGGGAACTCTCAAGGCAGTGGCGGCGCTTGCAACAATGACGTAGAGCCTCGAAAATCGACGCCAATTATGCAGCAAAAAGTCGGTTCGAACGGCATCGACAAGGTTGGCAACCCCTACCAAATTCTCACCAACGACGTCCCTTCCGTCGACGGCCCCGACGTTGAAGCGCCTTCAATCGCCAAACTCCCCACTGGTGGCTATGTTTTGTTCTTTTCTTCCAATTGCTTCACCACCATCAACTACAATGTCAACTACGCAACTGCATCCAGTAAGTAGAACTTGAGGTTCTCGACGTCAAGATTATCTGGGTCACTAACATTTGATAGGCGTCAGTGGTCCTTACACTAGGGCGTCAACCCCTCTTTTCACTTCTAGCTCTACCGGTCTTTGGTCTCCAGGCGGCGCAAGCATTGCATCTGACGGTCAGCACCTGATATTCCACGCGTACATTGAAGCGGGCTCGTCCATTCGCGCAGTCTACACGGCTCAATTGAGCTGGAACGACGATTTTGCTTCCGCCTGAGCAGGGAAGAAGAGGGACAGTAGCGTCAATTATGTGCGCAAAATCCCAGTCCCAGGCTATCTGCTGACTTGAGCGTCAAGCGTTCGTGGTTCGCGGCACTAGCTGTGGGAAAGCTGCAGTGCTTGCGCGACTTTGCAACAAGTGCGGTCTAGTGCCGTGCCTGCAGAACTCCCTTGGAATCTACACCAATCGTCGTACGGGTCATCATTGTTCCTTTTTCTCTCTCGCATTTACACTCAGCATTTCTGATTTGGCACTGGAATGGCATCCCTCACGCGCCTGCTACAGGTCATGTCTTGGTTCCAGGTGTTTGCAGCCGCATTCATATACCCTGCATTATCCTGTCAACGCTTTCTTCGTTCCAAATTTCCTGTATTGCTTTTTCCTCACCTGGTCTCTGGCATGAGACTGCACTGAAAGTCTCTTGGATACGAGTTGCTGATGAATACATGTACAGCTTCCAGCAGGAACAGCATGTAAAATACGAGCTGGAACTCCGGCATCTGTCTCGGCGCACAGCACAGCGTTGTATTTCCAATCATGTATCAGCAAAAGGTCATGTTCTGGGTTTAATCGATCGATTTCAATCAAACCAAACATTTCGTCCAGTCTGACCATTGGTTTGTCTGACCGGTCTCCGCCGCACCGCAGCTTTGCTGTCCATGTTGGCGCATATGCCGACTAATCTCCAAGCACACAATGAACTTGATTGATTGATTGGTTGGTTGGTTGGTTGTTTTACGTCCCGCTAGAACTAATTGACTATCCAGGACGGAGCTATCTACAGGGGATGCCGTGTACGTTTGTAAAGTGGGCAGGAATGCCCGGCTGAAGACTCTCGTATAATAAGGAAACTTTCTCGGTGCTTCGGTACAGTGGGTCACGGAAGGACGGTTCGTCTGGTCATCTCATCTGGCGAGGGGGGGGAGCTGTTATGCTGGCCATCCCGCCGTCGTCCGAGTGGACGGAAGGCCACACAATGAACTTGTCGAGGAGTCGTGCACCCTTTTTTTGCGAGATGACGAACATGCTGACATCAAACGACAGCAAGCCACTCGGAAAATCGAAATCGACTCAAAAGGGTGTCCAAGAAAGAGGCACACCATTCGGAAGAGGAACTTTTACGTCGTCGTGTCTGACCGGAAAGGCACATGACGATGCAGCATCTTGGTAAGTGCATTGCTGGCCAAAGAGTCTCTCTGAGCCCTTGTGTCACCTGGCAAGGGGATGGATGGTAGGCAGGTAGCTGGACGCGCGCCAACGCTCCACGGCCCCTCCCTTCTACCGGCCGGGAGCGCCCATCCTTCCCGTCCGCCACCCACCGGCGCCTCAATCCAGCTCTGTGTCTCTCTCTTTCCCATTCCTCCAAACCAACGCATCCGTGTCCCGCCCTCCCGCACACACGCAACGTTGAAGGATCGGCGTGGATTATATCCGAACGACGGCAGCTTATCCTGCACAACATGTGGGCCGACGCAACGCGCTGCTGCTGCTGCTGCTGCTGCTGCTGCTGCCGCCGCTGCTCGCGCGAGAAGGGATGATGAAGGTTGGTCGACGACGCCGACGTTTGCATCAGCTGGTCAGACTGGCTCGCTCGGGGCATGACAATGACGCCTGGACTTTTCTTCCCATTGAGCTTCGCGGATAGCCGCCGTCAACCAGCGAGCTCACAATCTTTGAATGAGGGAATGGGCCGAGGCCAGGTCGGATTTTAGTCAGAGCGAGAAATCGACATCGACAAGCCCGAGTCTAGCAAGAGGGCTAGAATCCTGCCAGCGACTATGGCGCTTCTTCTCCCGTTGCGCTACCGTAGCGTCGACCAGAGGTAGGACGGACGGGAAGATCGATGACCACTGGCGATAGTGAGTACCTTAGGTGTGGGCCGGTCAAGGATCGAGACAATTCTTTTGGCTTCACTTTCTTCGTGTCGATTCATTGCAGCATAGTGAGCGAGCGAGTTCTTTTCAGGTCAGACGTTGGCTGGTCTCTTCTTGGTCTGTCGACCGCTATTCCTCCTTGCCAAGCGCCTGCCGAGGAGGAGCTGCGAGATTCGTGCAACACAAGTCGCAAGCCACGTCAATCATGGCTCGTCGTCAGCCTCAACAACAACGACGACCTGAGCGTTGCGTCCAGAATCTCCTTACTGTGAAGAAGAATCAGTCTCTCTTGCGTTGCTGTTCCAGCTGAGGAATCCATCAATGTAGCATTCAGATTGTATGAGACAGGAAGATACATGGAGGCCTCGAGCCTGCGGAACCCAAGATGTCAGCTGTGACCTGACCCTCTTGGTAGACGTCTCTCTATACATCCCAACCAACACCACTGATCCAAATCCGCCGTCAAACCGGCAGAATGAAAAAAAAAAAAAAAGGTGCAAATCTTCCGACTCATCTTTTTCATCAGGGCCATCGTTCAGGAAGGGATTTCCGCCGCACCCAACCTTGTCCGTTCCCATGTAATACTCTCACCGCAATCCATCACCACCTCAAAAGTCAAATCCGAACGCTGATGGCTCAGTACGGACCGCTGCGCCAGCCAGACGGACAGCCTCGACTCAGGTACGCACTGTACATTCGTCCATCCTGTACAGCCTTAGCCAGTACACCCGCTCAATGCCACAAGAAGGCGGGGCTGTCTGTCTTACAAGAGCACCACTATACATACATCCCTTCTGTCTCCTGAGTCTGTATCGATTTCCTGGAGCACCCCTGTACAGCCCCACACGCAAAAGTCGCACCGGACACCACGCTGGTCGAGCCCGTGTGTGTGTGTGTGTGTGTGTGTGTGTGTGTGTGTGCAGAGCATAGCTCAGTCTGAACCTGAGTCTGAGACTGAGCCTGGCGACGCGACGCGACGCGAGGTTCAGGGCGCAAATAGAGCAAGCCGGACGGAAATTAGAATCAATCGGGGACGTACGACGGCAGAAAGAGGTCAACAACCGCCCTTCTGTCTTCTCTCCGTAATCAGGTAGGTATTCCTGTCCACCGCACCCTTCACTCACGCCACGCCTTGTTCCTCCACCGTGGCTGTGCATCGGACATGCTGCACAGCAGGCGGACGGGGGGACGGGCCGCTGCCTTCGCCTGCCTGCCTGCTCGCATGCATAGTCCCGCTTGTCAGAGAAAGAAACGACGTCGGCCGGCCGTCGAGTTGGATCGACAGTTTGACTGACTGACTGACTGACTGACTGACTGCCCGCCGCGGTCCATCTTACTTGCAGCAGTCTTTCAGTCAGTCAGTGAGTCGGCATGTGCGCCGGGGGCGGGACGACGGACGGACACAGAACACGGAGCGGAAGGGAGGGAGGGATGGAAGCATATCCTGCATATGCGAGGTGATCGAGCGAGCGGGCAGGGTAAATGAAGGATGGGCGGGTGCTGCACGATTGACTTTGGCTATCTGGTGTTATCTTGCCTTTCACCTGTCTCTGCACGTCAAGCTGCTGGACGGCTGGTAGGGCTGAATGACTGACTGGCCGTCTCGGGAGAGAGCAAGTTTACTTGCCAATTGTTTTGGCGCGCTGTCGTGCGGTCAACTATCCGTGCAGGTGGGGTAGGTGGGTGAGCGGTTCTGGAAGTATGGGCGAGTGAAGCGTCTGTTTGCGTGTTTCCCCAAAGGGACGGCGAAAGAACGACGCAGAGCTTTCACGTCGGACAAACCCCAAGAATGAGGCATCAGAGGCTCTCTGATCTTGGCGAGCCCCAGAATCTTGTTCTGAGCCCACGATGATGCGCCTCCACAACGTAGGCCGTCTCTTGCACGGAGTCGAAGCGCGAGCCAGCGACACCAGAGGCCAAATCCAGTCAGTGCTCTTCCCTGAGCCTCCGAAACTTAAAACCTGTCCAGAATCATTATCCGACGCCTTCTCTCGCAAATATGCGTGCGTCGTGCCGTGCAGTCGGCGGCCCTGGTCAGGGCAGTCAGCTTCAACATCTGTCCCAGAGTCAGCCGCCAGACCACAGCAAAGACACAACAACGAAAACGACGACAGCAAACAGCCAAACCACCACCCATAAGCCACGTCAGGTAGCAGCATCACACAGGAAGGAACCAATCTTCCTCAACGTCCCGCGCAAGGCGATGAGCGTCAACGAAAAAAGGACAGAAAGACAGACCGACAGCGCCATCAAAAATTGTGCGAGGGGAGTCCCCGAAGGAAGTCCGTACCGGGGCGCCACCGCGTTGTGCAATGCAGGGCACTCCAGCAGCCGGCCCGAATCCATGAGCCCAGGCCCGCCTCACTAGGTAAGTATGAAGAGAAAAGAGAGAGAGAGAGGGATGGTTTGGAGCGGCGGGGGCGGCTGGTATTTATGGCTGGCGCAGGTGGTCTGAGCGCCATTTGCTGAGTCACCGGATGCTGTGCCCGATGGCTGAATGCGGTAGTTTGCGTGCGCCTGGTTGCGCCTGGTGGTGGGTGGAGGAAGGACCCTCCCTGGGTGCGGTCCAGTGGTGGTGGTGGTGGTGGTGAGTGTGGTCGCTGCGCTCGTGGCCGAAGATGGTAAGGAAATGGCACCGCCTGCGGGTACCTTCTAGAGCCCCGTATGTCTGGTGGAGAGTGGAGAAGAGAATCGTCTGGGAAGTCTTGTTCGGCTGTGGTCGTTGATTGTGGATCAACCTCTGCTTCTGCATCTTGGTCGCTTGCCTCAATCGCGAGCCGTTCTCATGAATTCTCTACCCATTCATCATCTTTCTGAGGTGATCTCCGCCATCCGCTGTACAATCCCGCCACATCACCTTCGCCACAAGTTTCCTCATAGCCGCTCTTCATTCATCTAACCTCTCTGACTAAGTATTCCCTCGCAGCCGATCACGGTAAGCACCGTGGCTCATTTCGAGGATAGTCGCGCTGAATTGAGCTTCAACAGACTTCTCTGTCCATTACTCGGCTACCACTTGCCGCCTTCACCTCTCGCGCATCATCTTCATCGACAGACGCAACTGATTATGCCTCCAAAGAGCACCGAGACCTCTTCCGGCGACACCAAACAGAACCCCATGGAGAAAAATTCGAAGTGCAACGAGCCGCATCCAGTGGCTCTGGCAACGACAGCCGAAGAGCAAGCAAAGGCTGTTGCGGAGAAAGAGGCAGTCGCATGGAACAGTGCCAAAAGAGCGTCCCAGGAGGCGGACGAGGCCAATCAGAAACCGGAAGGCGATGCCGCGGAGGCCGACGACGATGACGAAGAGGCAGAATTCAGTTTCGATGCCACAGACGACGGCAAACCCGGCAATGAAAACAACCAAGAGTCCGCCCGCGACGTGCCCGACGACGACGCACAGGAAGCAAGCGAATCGGTCGACGCGGACGCCGCGGACACGTTACAAAACCTTGCACAACAGGCCCTAAACCAAAAACCAGAGCCGGGGGAGGGTTTCTAATCAGTGGACGGAAAGAAGATACTGGCGCTGTGCGAGGCGCTGGCCGAGAAGAAGAAGAAGATTCCTACCGAACCTACTTTCTACATGGATGACAGGATGTTATCCAGGTACAACAGAAACCCCAGACATCAGCGCGATAGGCCGCAGTTGAGAAGGCGAGGGCTGAGAAGGCAGAGGCAGAGGCTGAAGGGGCGCAAGCTGGAAGAGCAGAGACTGAGAAAGAGGGCAGAAAGATGGACGACGTAGTCAAGGAGTGCGAGAAGGCAGAGAGTGAGAAAGAGGACAAAAAGATGGACGAGGTGAAGGAAGGTGAGGAAGCAGAAATCCAAATAGGCGGGGCAACAGAGACACAAAAACACTTGGACGCAAAAATGGCACAAAAGTCGAGGAAGTAGAGGTCGAAGAAGAAGACTTGAACGCGCACGTCGAGAAAGACTTGATAGCCGAGCTCGAGGTCACGCCGTGAACAATGGAATTCGCGGAGTCATGTGTATATCCTTTGGTTGTATCCGACACAGGGGATGCATTGGTTTTTTGAGCAGGGTAGTTGGGTAGTCAGTTGGGTAGGCAGGTAGCAAGAGCGAACAGCGTCGTCTATACCGCAATCAATCATTCATTTCTAAGCAAGCAAGCAGTCAGTCAGTAACCAAGCAATCAAGTATGCATGCAGTAAATGGATGAAGGAGCACTTACCCACTCACTTGAGAAACAGCACCACAACCCACTCCACCCAGAGAAAGAACTTCATAACCTCCCTCGTCTCATCCACAAATCGACTCCCTAAAAAATCAACAATTTCAATCAGTTGGACACCAGATCAACTCATTTCGATTCGATTCGATTCAATTCATTTCAATTGAATCCATCTAATTATCCATCCATCCACCCACCAAGGCCCCCAACTGCTTTCTTTTGCTTGGTCATGCATGCATGAATGCATGCATGCATGAGCCAGACCAAGGAAAGAAAGTGTTGATAAACGGCCAACAATTAACTAAGGTGACGACTAACCAACACATGGAGACGACAGCGGCAACGACAGCGAAGATACTGTGGTAGGGAAGGGTGGGTAGGAAGGAAGGAAGGAAGGAAGGAAGGGAAAGGCAGTGACACCGTGGCATAAGAGAGAAACGAGAAGAAGGAGAAGAAGGGTGGGACGAGCTGGCCGAGCCGAACCAAGAGGAGCGAGATGACGTGGCACGAACCGACACAAGAACAAAAAACACACGACAGGACCACCGCCACTTGGTTCCGCGCATGTTTGTATGTCTGTATGTGTGTAGGTAGGTAGGTAGGTATGCGTGTCTTGCGCCGCATGGTCGCACGGTCCAGACTGAGCTCATCCCACTCCAGCCAGAGTCTATACGATAATTTGACTGCGTGCTCAGGATCCCGTAACACCAAAAAACGCAGGACGAAGAAGACAAACAAAGGAAAAGCACGAGTAAAAAGGTTAGAAACAGAAAGGGGGTGGTGGATTGAGGGGGGGGAGGATTGGGGGAAATGATGAGTAACTCGTCGCAAAAGATTGGACTGGCTGGACGAGTTCGGCGGGAGTAAGGCGCTCAGCGCGCGGGGCGTCGACCGCAGTTCCAGACGCAGCTGATTTCGTCAGCGCGAGGGAATGGCCTGGATGGTAGAGTTGGTTGTATACGAGTATATGACTTTCCCCCGTGAGAAACAAAGGATTGAAATGAAGTAAGAAGCAAGAAGACACACGAGTTGGGGATATGAAAACGCGGCAAAAGAAAAGCAAAAGAGCAACGAGAACGGCAATAGAATTCGTTTGCGGGTCATTTTAACAAAACAATAAAAACGCGTCATCGAATATGTACCAACGACGCCTGTTTCCCTTTACGTGCTGATTACCAGCCGGTTTGGGCCGTGCAGAGGCCCGTATCCAACAACACGAGGGGGAATAGTTACGGGCACTGGACAAGAATAAGGATCGTGAAAGGATAAAAGGCTTGGGGCGATGGGGAGAGGATTTGGGTGACCAATTTAAGTACGGTACAAGACGGAGTGAATACATCAGTGGGTGTGTTGGTCTGGGTGGGGGGAGTGTCGGGATGTCAATGGGTATGCACCTGGATCCTACTTTCATTGTACCTCGACGGCACGTTGGTTGACAACAGGTGGAACGGCGCCAAGGGCCTCGCTCGGTGCCATTTGAGGGCAGCCTTTCACGGCACAGACGACGACCGAAGTTGCAGCGAGGAGTTGGTCGAGATGACTGTGCAGCATAATGGCCAGGACGATGAGGAGCAGAGGAATCTGCCAAGTGTCAGCTCCATTTCCTATTCAGCATGTTGGTGCTCAACTTACCCATATGAAGAAGAGGTTCCTGTCGCTCCGCATCTGTTTCATCTTGTGCGCATGGGCGCGCCTGACGCGCTTCTGCTGCTTCTTTGTCAACGTCTTCTTTCCAAACTCAACCTTGGGCACCGAGATGCCAGTCGAGCTCTCTTCCGACTCTTTCACACTGTCGAATTCAGCCTCGCATGCTTGGTCAAGCAAATGATCTGCCGTGGCTTGGGCAACCGATCTCTTCTTGAGATCCAAGTCTCTGGTCTTGTTCTCGGGGTAAATCTCATCATACGCAGGCGGAGCTGACGAGGTGGAAAAGAGGTCGCGCCACTTGGAATCTGTCGAAGGACGAGCCGTCTCGTCGCTAGTCGAGGAAGAGGACGAGCGAGGGGGGTTGTTGCGGTGAGGCACCAGAGAGCTAATCCGTTGCATCACCTGGTGGCCTTGGTAGCCCGGTATGTTGGGAAACTGAGCAAAGTTTGGAAGTTGCAATTGACGCATGTTCCAGGGCATGTTTTGCTGCAGGCTGTGGATCTGAGCACTCAGATTCTGTCGCCATGTGTGCGCTGGGGGGGCAATCAACGGGTCTGACTGGTCCTGGTGCGAAGGGGGCAGCACCACACTCTTTGCGCTTCCTCTGCGTGAAGCTGTCCAGGCAGCAGCGACCTCTTCTTCCGACTCGTCCGAGTCTTCGCCTTCGTCCTCGTGATCCGCATCAACGGCCGAAAAATCACTCATGTGACTCGGGCTTGCCGACTCCCACAGAGAACGCATCGAGGTTACGCTGCTGGCTCTGCTGCGCAAGCTCAACGAGGCAGACCCAGCACTCCGGGTCCTTCTATGTGACTGTACTCGCACAAGAGCGTCGCGAACGTCTCTCGTCTTCGCCACATCCATGGCATTGTAGCCTTGCAGTGTGCGCAGCGTTGGGTCCGCCCCTCTCAGGATCAGAAGACGCACAATCTGCCCGTGTCCGTGCATGGCAGCCATCATCAATGGCGTGTATCCGCAAATGTCCCTCGTGTCTGGGTTGGCTCCCCTTGCCAAGAGCCCAGCGACGACCCGACTGTAGCCAAGACAACAAGCCAACGAAAGCATGGTAGCGCCCGATTTGTTCTTGATCTCATAGTCCGGTACATAGGGACTATCATCCATGTCGATGAGGGTCAGTACTCCCAAAATGACCTCTTCGGCTTCCGCGCCAGACAGGCTACGTTGCTGCATGTGCCCACCTCCTCCGGCTCCGGACATGCCAGTCCAGCTGGTGCTGAACCGATTGATGACCGAGCGCGCAAAGTTGCGGGCATCGTCATGTTTGAGTTGGCCAGTCTCCTTTTGGCACAACAGGCGGACGGCGAGTTCGTACACCTTCAAATCATCGTCGTTGGTGTACGTAAAGGTGGCTGAAGGGGCCACCAACGCCGTTGGGCTGAATGCAGGTTGACCATGGACTCGGATAGTGACTTGGACGGTGCCGGCGCAGGGTGCGGGCGGAAGCAGGCACACCATGAGTTGACTGTTCCAGAATGTCGTAGTCGTGGCTAGCTGGTCTCCAAAGTAAACGTCCATGTTCCTTGTGAAGTTCGAGCCCAGGCACGACACCTCGATGCCACCAGCCTTCGAGTATTCGCTGGGCATGAGTTTGTAAATTTGGGGAGGCATTTCTGGATTCGCGCCAGCATGGTCGGGCCGAGATTGCGGCATGTTGATCGCACTGTTCATCAGACCATTCATGGCGGCGGGCTGGAATGTTCCAATGGCTTGTCGTCCTAGAGAAGGGCTTGGAGCTCGACTTTGATTGACCGAAGTAGGCACCGAAGAGTAGAACTGATACTGGGCGTTGTCTATGCTGCCGGCGCGGTTGGGAGTGATGGGGCCAGTGCTGCCAGGGGTGGGTGGGTTAGAGGGAAAGTGATTGTGAGTAGGCAAGGGCTGCAGACCATAAAGGGGGTCGTTGGGCGACATGAAGGGCGCATTCTGCGGAGCGACTCCCTGCGACAGGGTCGTCGCAAGACCTGGCAAGTCTCCACTTGCAGTCGGGCTTGTCTGGTTATTGACTCGCGTCATGGTCAACTCTCTTGGGAGCTTGTGCGAGTGCGTTGACGAGCTGGATTTTCTCTTCTTGTTTGGACCATGCTGTGGAGCGACCGGAGACGCCTGTCTGGAAGCATGTCGAGGCGTCAATGTAGAAGAGGAGCCCTGCGAGGCACCGCCGTTTTGGTTGAAACCGGACCGGGAGTTCCCCGTCCAGCCGTTGGAAAGACCCGGCAAGTCATTTGTAGAGTGGTACGGTCGGCGTGCCAGGGTCGTTTGCATGTCGGAATCGCGGCCAGAGGGCGGCCCAGGGGGCGGTGGGGCTGACGGATTGATATTGAATTGGCTGCCAGCGTCAAAGTTTGAAGGACCATTATTTGTTTTGTGGTCGTCGGTGATGAGAATTGGACAGGTGATGGATTGCGCCAGGACTTGATTTTGGTGGTCTTTGATGGTGAAAATGACCCTGGGAGATGATGTTAGACGCAAAAATCCACTTGAAAATGAACGACTTACTGGAATCCGCTCTTTTCCTGCTGGTGGCGGCAGTAGCAAGCGATGCGCATCGGAACCTCGATTTGTTTTGAGCCGGGTGGAAAGCGGTTGTAGTTCACACCCTCAGTCTTGGCGGGAGCTGGCGGTCCCCATTCCTTGTATTCCTTGTCGTTGAACACAATGACGCGGTCGTATTCGTACTTTGCCCATTGTTCTTCGTCTTCTTGCTTCTTAACCCTTTTACGAGCTGCCCTTTTTCGTTCTCGTTGGACGCAGTTGTTGCAAATGCGAATAGGTCCCCCATTGAGCGGCTTTTCCGGATCCTCGGGATTCTCCTCGGACGTGTACGTATTCGAGGCATTCATCTTGCCAGTCACAATGTCGTTGGAATCAAAGCTCGCAGCGCGGTCAAGAGCGCGTTCCAGTAGTTCCGGCTTTTCCATGGCGCTGGCGCACACGAGGTAGGTATGCAACTCCAGGGTTGTGGCGTCTTTTGTCCTCTGCTTTGCCAAGAGCTTTGGTTTTGAAATTGAGTGAGTTGGAAGGTGCAATCTGGTGACGCTGTCCGGAAAAGGATTCATGGTCATCCTGATGTTGATTTGCGTCTCAACTCTGGACTTGTTTCCATCCTGATGAATCCAAAGCGTGTTCGGATACCGTAGAGGCAAAGCCGGTTCTGGATATAGTGACTGCGGTCCTTGAGGACGAGGGTTGGACAGGTTGCCTGGTGACATGTTGCCTTGCCATGCCGTATTTTGCATGCCCGCGGTAGTGTTGGCGCTCGGAAATAGTGCAAAGTTTCCCGAAAACATGTCTCGGTCAGGAAGCGGGGCGGCAGGCGACGCATTTTGGCTGCAACTAATTCCTGACATTGGCGAATGTTCTCTAGAGCTAAGAAGGTAATTTGGCTCCACCGCCTGGTCCGTCGGTCAGCGAAATTCCATTTGGCTGAGTTCCTTTGTACACAGGCAAGCACTTACGTTGCTATATTGGCGAGCGAGGGGGCCATTTCCCAAGTTCATGTCGCCGGGCGCAATAGTATTACCCAGGGCAAGCTGCTCACTGCCAATGGGGCTTGGAGTATATCCAAAGCTCGGGTTGGACATGGAGTGATGAACCAGATCCACGTCGACAGACCTGTCGCGAGTCTCTTCCTTGACCAGTGGTGCAAACTCAGAATGGGGAGAGTTGGCATAGGCCCCTTGTGACTCATCCCTCGCCCATTTATTTGTGCTCGAGGTTTCAAAGTTGAAAAGACTGTTCGTGGCAGGCGAAGATTCGGACGAATTCAGCTTGCGCTTGCGCCTGCCCGAAGTCTCCGAGGCTGAGTCCTGGCTAGAGCTCTCCGGGGAAGAGGAGGACATGGCGGATCGAGGTTGAAGAGTCGCATTTGTCTGGGGGAGGGCGGGCGTCTGTTCGCGATGAGAAAGCAACGGCTTTGCGGGCGAGTGGCAGGCGTTTGCGGCGCCCGGGGCAGGGGAGGATACGAAGGCGTCTGTGTTGATAAATTGAAACGGGTCGAACATGTGGTCGTTCATAGCGGTGTCGAAGTCATCCATTTCAGAATCCATGATGTGCACATTGTCCGACATGGTCGAGAGGCCAAGGTGCGGTGGACGCAGTCGAAGGCGGGAGCGAGGGTTGGCGGTTATGTCAAGGGAGAGAGGCGTTGTTCAAAAATGCGCAAATCCTGGGGCTCGAGTTGTAATTGATCGTCGGAGCGGCGGTCGAGGTCGAGGGACTCGAGGGGGTGGTCGGGGAACACAGAGACGGGTCTCGGGTTGCACACTACTGGAGCATGGTCTGTCGAGGCTTGTCGAGGTGAGATGCGAATTATGAGCAAAGGCGGGAGAGCGAGCGGTGGAGGGGTGCGTGTTGGTGTCGGCGGGTGGTGGAGTTTGGTTTGGTCTGGTTTGGTTTGGTTTGGTCTGGTTTCCTGGCGCCTGGCGTCGTGTCCCGTAGTGCCGTCCCGCACCTGGCAGAGCGAAGCAGCGCAGAGCAAGCAGAGCGGAGCAGTGCAGGGCAAGGCAAGCGGCAGCGAAACGAAACGAAACGAAACGAAATGAAACGAAACGAAAGGAGCTGTGGCTAGACGGCGTGGTGGACTAAGTAAATTGGCAGCCGACGAGGTGGGCCGAGAGTTGAGTTAGGTGCAGAGGCTTTGGCCGACGGTGCAGCCAGCGGCGTATTGTATGTATGTATGTATGTATGTACGTATGTGTGTATGTATGTGCGTACGTACTTTACAGTCAGACTCCGGCGTCGGCGCGCGGGTCGCAACGAGGGCAGGGCGCAGCACACAGGGCACACACACACACACAGCACGTCCTTGGACTTCAGGTTGCTCTCTCGGTGTAGGTGAGATTGATCTGTAAGAGTACTCTGCTTCTGTTCCTTGGTACTCGCTGCCAGCTACAGTAGCGGTACGCCCACCCCATCAACCCATTTTCCTGAAGTGGCACGCCCATGGCACAGCTCGACCTCCTCCTCCGCTCTCCCCATTCATGGATCGCTGCACCATGGCCATGCATCCACCAACCGACGCGAGATAGGAACGCGCCATCCTCCAAAAGCCTGATCATAGCAGGGAACACTCATCGAGCCCGTGCAAGTTTCCGCCCCGCCCTTGATGCAGATGCACAACCACCTCTTCTCCGGCCTGTCCGGCGCCAAATGCCAATCATCCGTCTCCCCATTCCCCAACGTCCGTCCGCCAACCCTAACATTTTTTTTTTTTTTTTTTCTTTCGCTCAGGTACTGCCATTGTCGGGTGTGTCGTGGGACGACTGCTGTACTGCCAAGTCCCGACTGCTGACTACCTATGCCTCAACAACCCCATGTCAGTCATCATCCGTCATGCAGCATCCATTGCTATCAGCTCCCTGCCTGCAGCTCCACCAAGCTGCCTGGCATTCCGTGAGATTGTTTGTTTTCTCTCGTTTGTTTATGTCCTGCCCATTGCAAAACTTCTGCAGCCAGGCTCCGCATTCTCGCACCACCGCTTCTAATCAATTTGGTCAATTGCCCCCACAATGGCCGCCCCTTGAATTCTTTTTGCTACAATGGATGGGGTCCTACATATTTCTAGCTTTTCGCATCCCTGATCTTCGGCCAGGTATCTGGCCGACTTGCTTTTTATCGCCGCCTCAAGATTGCCGCAAATCGCTGATCGTACGCCACGATGCCACTTTCGGCCTTGGGCCAGCATTCTGCACCACCGAGCTGGCAAAAATCCATTTAGATGCACGATGCGCAAATGTCCATCAGCGACCGCAAGTCCCAGAGACCGAGTGGCAGATGGCGTGTTGATATTTAAAGCCGGCAGCAAGCTTCGACGACGGGTCCCAGAAAAGCAGCCGCAGAATGTAGGTTTGTAGGTTTAGACCCTTTCGAACCTTGAAGCGTCCCTGCGGAGTCGTGCTAGCGCCTCATCCTCGGCCTCCATGTACACGGTGCATCATCATGTCTCTAAGCTGCAGAACACCCATGAAACGCGAACAAGTACGAGTGGTGAGAAGTAGACATGTGGAGCTGTCTCACGTCACTCCAACCCAAGTCCCAAGTCCCATGTCCGTCCAGGACATCTATGTTGGTGGTACCCTGAATTACCTTGCGCGCTCCTTGCACCAACTTTTTTTTTTTTTTTTTTTTTTTTTTTTGCAGCTGTTTGCTCGCCGAGCGAAGAGCTAAGGAACATGAGGCGGCGTCACAATGGCTTTGTCGGTGAACCAGCATAGCTCTTCGTCCGTCCCGTTCCGCGCTCCCACCGTTGTCCGTCGGAGTCTGTTCCGCCACTTGGCGCTCCGAGCAGCACAGACCACGAGACTTGGGGGGGCGCCGCCAACGTCCCCTCCCTCTGTACCACGACAAAACCATGGCACGCGCGCCTGTGCCTGCAACATCCTATCTACCGTCGTCTTCCACTTGCCGCCTTGTCAAACCATGCTTTTCTTTCTCGTCCTCGTCATTTGCCAATTGACTTTGGGACGCGCCATTGCATGGGCTCAAACATGCAACCAAGCTTTCATGCATCGACAGGGCACAGCCAAAGACGTCTACCCCAGCCGCACGTGGCCCAGGACAAGGCCTTTGTGAATTCGCAACTGCTTCGAACAGACCTGCTCGTCTACTCGTGGCGGCTGTCAGCCTTGCCAGGAACCAAGGCGCCGCACACTCCAACATCTCCAGCCGCATCACCACCCCTTTGCTTCAGCACACGCACAGTAGACAAAGTGCGACACCCTTTTCTACGCCAAAGACAGGGATATGTGCGTCGAATGGTCGAAAGACGAAACAAAGCCCATGTCTTAACCACAAACCGTACTCGGACCACCATTGACGTATGTACCTGCAGAAGTGCAAACTACCCACGCGGTTGCGGGCCAAAGGATCAAATCTGTCTGCTAGACCATGTCACTTTTTGACCGCAGCAGGAAACGTGCCCGTTTTGGGTCATCAACCCCACGGATCCTCTCTGATTGTACCAGGTGATGTTGTAGATCTTTTCCACCTACCGTTGGCACACAATAATTCTTCTGCTGCGTCCAATTGGATGACACTCTGTCGACTTCTCACATGCGTTGAGAAAGTTGTAGTATAAAAGCTTTCCTCATTACCATTTTTTTTTTTTTTTTCCACTTTCTCATCCTTCTATCATCAATTGCGTATTCATCAAAATGAGACCCACAACAACACCAACTCCGACTGCACGCCCTTGGAAGCAAAGGACTAGCCGCATAGAGGGCTGGCTAGCACATCCACATGGACAGCCGAAAGAGGTAAACGCCGCGTTGGCTGCTATTCTTATCCACAAAACGTCCCAGTTGGTGAGGCTCGAAAGTTCGCTAGCGCTCCACTAACAAATCCGGCTTTTACCGCAGCAAAGAGTCTCCCATGAAAGACCAGAATGAAGCATCTGCCAGTACTGCGAATTTCCTGTCTGGCCAACACCTGATGGGTACAATGGAGGGGTACCAGGCTCAGAGAAGTGCCCCTTGGGATCCCTCTTGACATCTCCTTGGTCTCTCAGCTTCGTGTCCAAGTCTCGGACTTCTTCCATAAGTTACGGCGATTTCATTGCTAGGGGAACACGCTCCAAAGAATACTTGGACGTTGAACAGAGCAAGTGTCATCCAGACGATGCCCTCTCTACCAGCAAGCAAGCAAGCCGCTCCTGGACATCTCCTTCCTTCCTATCAAGCAGGCCGGCAGGCTACTAACCCACAGCCTACCCCTGATGGATCTGACGAAGCCGTACTGCACGTGAAGAGGGGCACGTCAGCCCGTTCATGTCCTTGGTATATGCAGGGGCGAGGACCTTCGGCGTTTCTGACTTCTTTCCACGGCTAGTCGTGGCGGTTGAATACTCCACACGAAGGTCAAACATCCATCGCACAACACGACGGAGATGTGTCATCTAATCAGGCAGGAGTCTTTGCCGCCTGCGTCCCCCCTGCCTGTCAAAGCTCTCAACTTCGGATCAATTCTGCTTAGCTGTTTTACAGCGACCACTGGCCAAGGCACGCGTTCTCCGTCCTTCCATCAAGGCGTTCCTCACTCAGTTGCTTTCCCGCTGGTTCCTCTTCTATGACCGTGGGCCAAAGCGCGCCACGATCCAAGAATCGATAGATCAGTCAACTTACGCCCGCCCCATGGACGCCGAGCAAACCCAACGCCACGTCGCTGTCCTTGCTACCGCGGACCAGCAGACTGATGTACCATGGACGCCGCAGAAGCATCACGCCACCGCTGCCTGTCGCCCTCACGTCTCAACTCAACACGCAGACCACGTCGGCATGGGTGCCAGCCAGCCTCCTCTCTTCCGCGCTTTCGCTCCCGAACCAGTCTTACAGACGCCGAGACGACGAGACAGCAGGACAGCGGCGCGCCGTCCATGGAACAATGTGCCTGCCTGCCTGTACAACAGGCCTGCGCTTCGCAGCGCGAGCATGCTGGGCTTGGTTGTTTCCGCTTTTCTCCTCTCTTGCCGCGTCTCTGCGACCCAGTCAACGAGGCAGTGACGCGTCGGCGCGTCGGCTCCTCTCTTCCCTTCTCTTCTCTGCCCACGTCTCCGCAACCAGACAGGCCGTCAAGACGGCAAGATGGCAAGAGAGCAAAACACCGACATTGACACCGACACGTCATGCCATGCCATGCCATCCACGGTCCACACGCCACACCATTCCATTCCACCTCGGCCTCTTAGAGAGAGAGAGAGAGAGAGAGAGAGAGAGAGAGAGATGAGACACAGAAACCAGAACCTCTCTCCTGCTCTCCTCTCCCCTCTTCTCACTGCTCTGCAGCCAACCAACCAAGCAACCAAAGCATCCAGGCAGAAAGACAGGACGACGGTGACGCGTCAAAAAAAAAAAAAAAAAACCAACGTGCCGATGCGTCATGCCATCCATGGTCCAACTACCGTGCCATTCCGCCTCTGAGATAAATTTCGAGGTCCTCGTTTCTTTGACTTGACGAGGAGAGGAGAGGAGAGCGAGGAGTGAGGCAGGAGGCAGGAGGCAGGAGGCAGGAGACAGCACACGCGAAGGCTGGCTTGTCGGCTGGCTGGCTGGCTGGCTGGCTGGCTGGCTGGCTTGTTGGCATTGCACGCGTGTTCTAATCGTTGTTGGGGAGCGAGGCTGGAGCACTGCTGCCTGTCTGCCTGCTGCCTGGTCGTTGAATTGTTGCCTCGCCGTGACCAATAAAGACAGCAAACAAGCGCGCAAGCGCGTCGGAGTAAGGTGGTCAGTTGGTATGCCAAACAGCTAGATGATAGGAAGGATGGATAGATAGATAGACATATCAATGCCTAAGAAGTAAATAACCAGAGCAGTCAGAGCAGCTAGCTACGTACGTCCTTCACGCCAGTTCAACCTTCTTCCTTCGACGGGGCGGGGCAGGGCGGATAGAGTGGCGAGGGCAATGAAAGTCATGAGGACGGCGGGGATGGGGAACTAGGAACAAAAGAAGAAGAAGAGGAGGAGGAGGAGGAGGAGGAAGGAGGAAGGAGAAGACGAGGAGGGTGCGAACGACGAGCAAGTGAGCAAGGAAGACAGTGAGTGGTGGAACGAGATGGATGATGCATCGCCGTCACGACCACTACCACCACCAACAACAATAATGACAATACACACCCCATACTCATGCTTTTCTCACACATGAGCGAATATGTCTGTTGTCTGTGTTTTGATTAACTCATCTCATCGCATTTGATGAATTACTACATCATGGCCAACTAGCCAACTAACTGGTCTAGCTACCTTAGCTAGCAGGCAGACAGACTGACAGACTGCATGCGGTCCGGTCCGTCATCCCGTCATTCCTATTCTGGCAACGACGAACTTGGGCTAAGCCAAGGAAGAAGGAAGTGAATGATGCGTACGTGCGTGCGTGCATGCATCGCGTTCCGTAGTATCTAGCTGGCAGCAACAACAACGACAAGGGGATGACGATGATGATGATTGTGGTGCCGATGTCAGATACTGAGCAGCAGTAGCAGCAGCGCGTCCCGAGTGAACGGAATGCGGAAGAGGTAGACTTTTCCTGTGCCTTGATCCAGCATTCTTCTTTCCATCAGCGAAGGGGACGAGGCAGATAGATGGAGGAAAGGCCGGAAGAAGAGAGGGAGACGCGTGTCTGGCCTGCACGATGGGAGGTGATGGGTATGTAGACATGTAGGTAGTTCCTCGGCTGCGCGCGTAGGCGTAGAAGCCAAGATGGAAAATGGATGTAGAGGGTGAGGGAGGGAGTAAGGGAGTGAGTGAATGAGTGAAAAGAGGGGGGGGGTATCGTAGAAAGCAAGGAATTCAAAACTCGAAAGAAAAAGGAGATGGAGAAGAAGTGCAAAGCTGCAAAGGTGCAAAAGTGAGGAAAAAGAGATAAGGGAATCGAAACGCCATCGCATCGCATCGCCCAAAGTGCAAAAAAAGGCCGTTGCGTTTCTCGCATCCCATTTACGCGCGTCTGGTCCGTAATTTGAGGTCGTTGCCAGCGCCGCGCCGTTCGTAGTCAAGTGGCCGAGTGTACTGGTTGATGAATTGGTGCCAGGTATTGGGAGGCGTGATGCAATGGGTAGACCGTTGGTCAGCCACGCGTGAGGAAATGAATGCCAGAACGTGAAGACGACGACCAATCGACGCCAATACTGCCTGACGTAACCTGATCTCTTCCTCTGTCATCCGTCAAGAGTACGAGTTCGAGGCCGTTCTCGACACGTGAAAGAGAAAGCTCCAAGACTCGCTGGTTGATTGGTCGGTCGACGCGAGAGCATTATTTCGAAAGGGAAGAAAAAGACCCATGGTACAAAATCGAAATAGCAGAAGGAGGCGAGAAGCGTCCCTCCGCGCGAAAAAAGACCCGCCCGCTATGATGATGGATGATGGTGTCTTGTGGTATCGAAGAAGGAGGAGACGATGATTCGTAGCAGCAGAACCTGGCCTTTATGACCGCCTTGGCGTACTTTGACGGCTTTTGCATGCTGGTCACGATGCAGGGTAGCTTTAGGCAGCGAGTCTGTCTGCGTGGGGTGGGTCTCGAGCCTCGAGCTAATTGGAGTGTTGAATAGACTGCCCACCGAGACGGCCCCTGGATGATTACCTTAGTTAGGTAAGAAGTAGATGTAAAGTCCAAGGAAAGCTTACCAGATGCCGGTAACGCCATGTGTGAACAAGAGACAATCATGGCTTGCTTCAAAGAGAGGCGCCCATCTTGTATGGGGAAAGTAGGAGCCAATCCTTTTTGTGATGATTGAAACAATTGTAGATGACAATATGAGCCATGGGCTCCAGTAGGGAGGGCCATTAGGGGAAACTGCTACTAGGATAAAGATTGACCCTGAGAGTGCTGCGTGGAGGATTGTCATGGACAAAACGATGGTCGTTCCACGATGGTCTTGTCGTTCGGTAGGTGGTGCTGTTGTCATCTCCAGTAGCTCAGAAGTTTCCGACATTGTGACTGTCGGTTTAAATGAATGTTCTGATATATCCTGGTATGGAGGTGGGGTGGAGAGAGTGGAGAGAGAATCGTAGAGAGACATGATGTTTGATTTTAGGTTTTGGAAGAGGAAGGTGTGAGGGTGAGGGAGGGAGGTAGTAAGAGCTTATAAGAAGGTGGCTCCCTCCTTGTTGGGGGTTGTTGGCCATCTGGCGCAGCTACAGGTAGTCGGTACCAGCAGCCAAGCTGGGCAGCCGTCCCCCCAGAGGAGCACAGACACCGGACAGCTCACCTCACCTCCAACCAAGGCAGTAGTAGGGTGAGATAGGTACCCAGGTAGGCACCCCATTTCCGATCATGAGTGATTGTTGTTGTAGCCTCGACTAATGCCAGTCATGGTGATAGCCCACCAGCCAAAAGAAACGCCCAAGTTTGTCAATGTGTTGTTTTTACTCCTTGTCCCTTTCCCTTGTTTTTCTTCGTCATCATGGTCATCGTCGTCACATGTGTAGCTTGAGCTGCAGCTTGTAGTCCACGCCTTCTCGCTTCATCCATTCGTCGAGGAAAACAAGTCCCATGCGCACGGCCTGGACGGGCGTGGTCTCGACGCCAAGCGGCAAGAAATATGGCCCTTCGAGGTTGCCTGGAGGCAGCTGCTCCCACTTGCTCATGTCGAGCACATTGGGGCCGCTGTCCGGATCATTCTGCCTGGTGCGGCCGTCCCAGGTCCTCGGAAAGTGGTCGATGAGGTCGTCGATGGACAGCTTGCCGCGCGACTCGCCGAGCATGGTGCCCAGGAACTTGACATTTTCGCTCATGACAGCTAGTGCCTTGTCTGCGCTCACGTGTATGGTAGATCCGGGCCCGCCAAAGCTGGAGCCTTGACTCTCCTTATCCTTCTCGCCGTCGTGGCCCGTTGATGACGCTGATTGTTGTGCCACGACAGTTGCGACGCGGTGAGATATGATGGCCCCAAGCTGCAGTCGGAGACCCTCCAAAACCGGAAAAGACTGGCAACCGGATTTGAAGTAGCGGAACAGGGGAAGCATGGTGCGCCAGTTCTCATTGGTGTTGGGATGGTTGAGCAAATGCACGCGGTAATCTTGACAAAAATAAGCCGCCATGTAGGTGAGGATACACTCGATGCTCATCACTGCTGCGCGCTTGCGGTCCTTGAGCGGAGGCGCCTGCTTTCCCACAGGCTGTGATAGTGCCTGGGTTTCGTGTTTGATTCGCCGGCCAAGCTCATTCAACCTTTTCGAATGTGTTCCCCAGATTTGCGCCTCGCTGGCCTTGCCGTTGACAGACGTAGTTGGGCCCTTGATATCACTCGGCGTGCTCGCTGCCTGGCCTGGGGTGACTACGATTCCGTTGCTCTCGTTCGAGACGGAGCGTATCATGCTCGCTGCTTTGAGTTCTTTGCGTGGCGTCAAGTACTGGTTCTTTTGCGCGCTGGACTTTTGTGACAGAGATGGGGACTGCTGGGAGGGAGGAATCGGTGTCCACGGCTTCTTGTCCAAATCCAAGTTTGACGGTGCTCTTGGGCGCTTGGGTGGCCGCGCTTCGAGATGGCCATCGTCGGCTCCTCTGGGCCTCTTCTCAGCTGCCTGAGCAATAGCTTTGCGCGGTGCTTCCTTGGATAGAGGCTCCTTGGTCTTGACATAATCTGCCTTGCGCGGCTTTTCAGATTCAGAATCTTCGGCCACGCCATGCTCCTTGGGGCGATTCTTGCGGTTAGGGGGAAGCCGCAGATATCGTTCTACATCTTGCCTACGCTTTCTTCCATATCTCAGCGTCACAATGAGCCGGCGGCGCTTCTCCTCGGTGTGTGTGGATTTGGTAGCATCGTTCGTCAAGTGGGTCTTGGAGATTTTGGTAGGAGGTTCGTCATCCCCTGCTGCAAGTCCATTCTTTCCTCTGGCGGGAGACATTTGAGGAGGACGGCCTAGCTTGGCATCGTGTGATGGATTTGAGCCATTTTCCTTTTGTCGATTGGTGCGACGTTCCTCCACGGCACGCTTCGACAATTCGGCTTCAATTTCGTCTGGAAGAGTTGGTGAAAGCAGGGGAGGTAAGCCTTGGGCGTGGGGGGACAGGATAGGAGAGAGAAGGCGAGGTAATCCGTGAGGGGTGGATTCAGAGTTGTTGATGGGTTCGGTAGAAGGTTTGTCAGTCGAAGAATCGGAGGCTCGATGCTTCTTGGCTGCGGGCGGTGACTCGTCTCTGCTAGGTGAGCTCGATTGCTTCGCGTCGACGTCATCTCGCGGACTACCGAAAGTTAATAAGTGTTCAAATGTATAGTGGTCATTGGCGTCGCATACCGTTTCTGGCCCTTTTCGGACACGACCTCTGTCGGTGGAGGCTTGTCTGGCAGAGAATGAACCTCGCGAAGCCGTGAATCCTCCCTCTTCGTCTTTTCTTCGCTGCCTGAAGGCTTGCCCAGCAAGCCGCTCGCCTTTTGGCTTTTGTAGGCAGCCAAGGATATCTTCTTTTTCGGCACGTTGTTCCGCACCGGAGTGCTTGCACTGCTCGGGGTAATCTTGTCCTTCATGGCTGCCCTTCTATCTCTTTCCTCGTCCACTTCGGTCCTGCACACAAAACAGCTGTCTGAAGGGTCGCGCAGTATGAAGCTCATGTACTGTAGGCGCTCTTCGCCTGGGTCGAAGGGCGTGTTTCTGCACCAGCTGGCCGCCTGCTCTGCAGACCAATGGTGATAGCGCGGTTCCGCACAGGGGACCGTGACAATGTAGGGCGCGTCCGGGATGTTGTTGCGAATGCGATCAAAGGCGTCGTCTAGCTTGCGCAGCTCGTCGGCATCCTCGGCGCTCAGCGATGACTGCGACTGTATTGTAGGCTTTGCCGTAGCAGATGTTGTAGGCGGAGACGTATCGGACGTGGACATTGCTAGGTCAAGCCGGTGTCGGATATGCGTGTGCGGATGGTCGAACGGCGATGGTAGGGTGAACAGATGACGAGTCGTGGTTGTTGTGGTTTGCGCAAAGACAGGTGGATTTGCGATTGTGCCAATAATTCACCTTGTGAATTCACGCGGTGCACTCCAGTCCTCCGCTGACTCGGTCATGGGCAGGAGCCGGCCGTCATTCTGCCATGAGCAGTCGCGCAGAGAGTCGCGAGGAAAAGGCCGGGTGGTTGGGGCAGCGAGCGGTAGATGCGAAGGGTCTCGGATGGGTTGTCAAACGGCGATGTTTGAGGGGCAGTTGGTGTTTGGCTAAGTCGAGCGCAAGAAGGTAAGGTACTCGGCGGGCCATGACAGCCGTCAGGCCCCAGGGTCTCGTGGTCTTGGCATCAACCGCTTCCGCTCCATACCACGACCATTGCCATGGGCAGCTTGGGGATTCACATTGCACTTTTCATGGGCCAAGTTCATCGTGGGAAAGATTTTGCATCCAAGGGCCTCGCGCTATCAGGGTCCTGCGCGCCAAGTCACCGTGGCCATGGCACTCGGCGAGCGCGCAACCATAAGATGCATTGAGCCCAGGCATGCCACTTGCTTGTCGGTATGAGACCGCAAATGCCCTTCTCTACCTGACCTGAGCTACTCCTACCTTTTCTACAGTCTGTCAAGAGCAGTTCTTTGGCGCTGAAACGCCCAACGGGATCTGCCGGCGGATCAGACGCCCTTCTGATTCGGGAATGCCCCCGGTAGCTTTCGGTTAACAAATGCAGCCAATCCCGTCGCCAAAATTGTCGCTTTTTCTCGACAATTGGGGTAGCAAAAGTCTGTACCTTAGACTCTGGGGTGTCTCTCTTGGGCATACGAGATTTTTAAAACAAAGCCTGTCTTCTTCCGCCGGATGTTTGGCTCGAAACCTAGACGTTCAGAGCTCGTCGTCCGTCGTATCATCCTCGTCGTCGGCCGCTAGCTGTTGCGGCTTTCCTGACTTGCCTGGGTCGATTTTGCGTGCAAAAGGCAACTCCCGCCGTGGCGGCGGTGAGTCAGGCTTGCGCTGCTCTGGTGAATTCCCGTTCCCCGCTACAGTCTCAACAGCCTTTTTCTTTTTCCCTTCTCCGGGCTTCGCTGCGCCAGGCACAGGTGTTAAATGCTCGCTCATGTTGCCGTCTTGCTCATCCTCGGTCTCGTCCTGGTCAGACTCTTGGGGAGTCAGATGCGGGTCGTCCGTCTCGTTGCTGTCGTCGACAGGCTTGGGCATCCGGGGTTCAAAGGTCGAATCCGACTCGGATTCCGCGCCGTTGCTGGCTTGACGTTTGTTTGGCCGGGATGGGCCCGCCCTCCTACCCCGCGTCGACTGCCTTGCGCCTTCAACGGCAGCGGCTTCGCCTTGAGTTAGCGCCATCTACGACTCGACGCGCCCGCATGGCAGAGACGCTGCTTACCTGCAACTGGATCCACTTTTGCGCCGGCCAACAGCCGCTGCTGATCCCTTATTTTGAGCTTTTTGGAGTTGAGAAGCTGCTCGAATTTGGCGAGCAAGGCCGATTCATGGTTCTGTTTGGCCTTGACCAGGTCTCCGAGCTGTGCATCGAATCTACGGTATTTTTCTTGCAACGCGTCAAACTTGGCTTGGAGTTCTTGGAGTTTCGCCCGCTCCTCGTCCGCCTCGTCGACGGCGGCCACTGTCCAGTCAAAGAAGCCAATTTCCTCGTCGTTGTTCTCCGGGAGCTGGATGGCGCCTATGCGTTGCTAGGGGCAGGGAAGTCAGTGGTAGCAAAATGTAAACATTGACGTCAGCCACGTACAGTTATACCGCCAATGTTTTTGCGCAAGGTGAGGATGAGCCGGCGATCGGAGACGGCACAGACGATCTCGATGTCATCCAAGGAGGCCGTGGCGCCATGGCTCGAAGCGTCGACAGGCTTTTTCAATAACTGGCGCGTCAAGATTGCCTCCCAATCGGCATCGCTTCCCTTGTAGGCCGGGCGGAGCTGGAGTTCTTTGACCTTCTTGTGGCGGACTGGAGAGTTGGCGGAGCGGATCGTTAGTTTGAAACAGACGCAGAGGCGGGGATTGGGGATGTGGGAACGCACTCGAAGTCGGGTAGACATTTTCACCCTCAGTACCGACCAGCTTGAGGTCCAGGGGCTGCGGGCCGGTGGCTTGAACTGAGACCAGGACATAGGGTTGATCGGCTTGGGGGCCCACGTCGGTTCTGTGGACGCGCAATATGGTCCGAGGAGCAGTCATGGTGGTGTGCGGGATGTGTTGTAGAGTCAAGGCGAGAAAGCCAGTTGGGGAAAGCTTCAATTGTAGTAGGCGAGAGACGGTGCCTATACCTGTACCTGTACCTGTGCCCGGGTCCGGGTTGCAGCAGTGGTGGAAGCCTAAAATGTGACTGTCCAGGAAGTCGATTCAAGCGTTGGAGTCGGCGGGCCGATGGTGAGCAGTGCGCGCGGGCTGGCGGAGAGGATCAACCGCGGGAGGCGCAGGGATGGGGAACATCATGACTGTCTAGTGTTTCCAACCAGCTGAGCGACGCTTTTGTCATCGAGCGAGCAGAGACGAGCAGAGAGCAGCAAACAACAGGACAGCCACAGGTACAGGCACCCCAGCTCGGGGAATGGCGCGGTGCACGAGCTTTGTTTGGGCATGCGGAACCCTGTCGTCTGCCAGTCTAGGTCCCGTCGTGTTGTTTTCGCGTCGCCCTCTCTCTCTCTCTCTCTCTCTCTCTCTCCCTCTCTCTCAGCCCAGCCCAGCCCAGCCCAGCCCTTCCACTCTTGCCGTCTCCATGCTGCTGACATGACAGTTGTCGCCCTGCGAGGGCCGTCATCCTCTTCAAAATAGCTCGTCGACCGTCTGCGTGCATCCCTACACCACCCATCTCACGCCCGCCGCTCTCTGTGCGATCGTGATTGCCAGCCAGCACAGCCAGCCTTCGTGAGCTGGTGGCCGCGCTACCGGCCACTCAACCTCCGAACCCCCCCCCCCCCCCCCCCCCCCCCCCCCAGCCTCTCTCCCGCCAGCTCGCCCTTCAAACACCGCCGCTCCCTCCGTTTGCCCTCGCAAAGATTCCACCCCCAAACCCACTGAGGGCGCCGCCATGGCTCCCACCCCGATTGAGAATTGGGATGACGACGGCGACTTCCAAGGCGACTTCTTCACCCACTCTGTCGCAAGCTCGGCGGCCCATACCGCCTTCTCGCTATCTTCGCGCGCCCCTTCGCTGCGCTCCGAGTCAGTCAACGACGAGGATGACTGGCAGCAGGTTCTGATCAAGCCCAACGACGACGCTTCCACGCGAAATGCTATTTCCCAGGCAAAACAGGCTGGAATCCCTCTCCCAAGCTCTACCCCGTCCTCGGCTCTTCTCGGTGGAACCATCAAGCGTTTAGGAAAGACTCCATCCCGGCAAAAGATCACCGACGAGGATTGGGGCGATGACATTGAGCTTCCCGGTCCCAGTTCGGATGGTCTAATACTAAAGACTCCCCAACCTCCTCCCCTCACTCCCGCACACGACGACGATGAATTCGACGAATGGGCTGAGGGCTCTCTAGGCATTCGCTTTGCCGGCACTCGTCGGGACCAGCGCACACGAGGCTCTTCAGTATCCGCCGCCATGAGCCCCAGCTTGGGCAGCTGCATGACCCTCGAGAGCGAAGATGACGACCTCGGCGGCCTCTTGCTTCCCACCAACCCCATCGACTTCAACGCCATCCTGCTGAAGCGTCACCAAGAAGAGCTCGACCAAGACCAAACGCCTCAGCCTGATCCCCATCCACCCCAACACCTGCCGACGGACGTTGGGCACCTACAGTCGGAGACGTCTGCATCGCCAGTTCTGACACCCAGTGAACAGAGCGAAGCTCAACCTGCTTCAGACGCAGCCGGCCTCTCTTTGAAACCTCAGCTCGACTTGCAGCCAACTTTTCATCCCGATCCACCCGTCGAGCCCCAAAAGCAAGCACCAATCGCTTCTGGAGGCGCTGAAGATGACGACTTCTTCGCCGACGTCGACCTTGACACGCTTGATGCCAACAGACACACTGTCAACCGCCATGTGAGAGTCAAGTCAAAGAAGCCACAGTCAAGTTCCAATCGGAACCCTGGGACGACCATCACCTTCACAGACAAGAATGCTCCATCATCACGCATTCCGAGACCGCTTCCGGCCATGTCCTCCCGCTCGAGGCTTGATCCCGTCTACGAATCCGGGGCTCCTCTGGCTCATCGCAACGGCCGTGCCGGGCCGCCGTCTGCCAGTAACCACCTTCTCCGGTCCAAGAGATCAGCTCCAGTGCTCCGAAGCGAGTACAGATCCAGCAGATCCTCCGCTCCCTTCCTCACTGCTGGAACTTCTAGCAAACACTCTCAGCCCACGACCAAGCCCACACCCAGCCACCTCCGCCGAGAGTCCGACCCTCGGTCACACTCACCCACGCCACGCTTACACTCGCGTCTGAGTCGAGGACCCGATACACCTAGAAGAGGCGGGAACAGAAAGGACATTGCACCGGCGTCACTTGTACAGGAAGCGACAACAAAACGCAAGTGTACGAAGCCGCATCGCAAACGCAACTTTGGTGATGGAACTGAGCTTGACTTGTTCGATGACTTGCCTACGTCTCTCCAAAAGGAAAGCGGCTTCCTGAAGGAGCCTTCTCAGCGTCCTCCAAACAAACTGCTTCGTCAAGTCAGCCAGAGCAAGCTTCCGCAGCCTCCCGAGCGAATGCTCACTCCTCAGCCACCTCCTACCCCAAGCAGGACACTTAAGCGAGAGAGCCTCCCAAGCTTCGCCCGTGATACCGCAGCGAGCCGGATTGCCAGAGAGCAGCGCCTGGGCGGACCTCGTTACCGTCATGATGGACCGCTGGCGCCAGTCAGTTCCAACTGGAAGACGCAGGTGGCTGCTGCTCGAACTCCGCAAAGCAGCCCGCAGGCCAACCGCAAAAGAGGCACAGGCCAGAAACCAAACCTGATCAAGCATACCAACGAATCCGTTTCGAGAAGTGAGTTGGTTACCACCTGATTCGAGAGTCTCCACTAACTGTGATCCTTGCAGCCGAGAAGGGCATGACCTACAACCCGGCCCTCCAGCGTTGGGAAGGCAACGACAGCGCCTTGGCTCTTTTCTCTACGACAATGGAGTCGAGCAAACGTCACGTCTCCAACCATGCGCACTCGGTACCCCAGCCACAAATTGCCCTCCACAAGCACAACAGCTCGATACCCTCGCTTCCAACTCCCACCTCTCTGGCCGCAAAGACTGGCTCCCCTCCTCGACCCGCTCTCATTGCACCAGTTGGCGGGCCTCGTGGAGTGCAGGTCGAGCGAGGCATGGTCTTTGACCCTCGCCGAATGTGCTGGCTGAGGCTCGATTCACGCGCCAGCGGTCCCTTTTCGCCAACCCCCTCCATCGGCGACGACGAAGATCCCTTTGCCGACATCGACGATTTGAAAGACGACGAGGACAAGGTTGAAATCGGTTCCGGTGGGCTGGTGCCCGGTGCTGGCGGGCCGGGCTCTGCGTCAACAACCATGGACAATCTCGTCAGCGAAGAGTTTGATCTTGGTCCAGCTTTTATTCGTCTTCAGCATGACGAAGAGGGCAACTGGCGCCGGCGAGTCGAGAAGTGGGTCGGCGGAGAAAGGGACCTGCAGAATGACGACTGGCGATGGGAGATCCGAAGCATGTCGGCGTCGGCTTCGGCGAGCTCCTTTGCTGAGACGGTAGGACCTAGATAGGGTCTTGTTGTTCTTACGACTCAGTGGCTGCTATGTCCTCTTTCGCACCTGAGCGACGCGTGAAAATTCGCGGAGCACCTGTTGAGGTTGGCAAACCTCGAGAAATGCAACAGCTGGCTCGGTTTTGGCAAATCTTGCTCAACCATCAGCACACCTTTCCATCAAGCCATGATTTTTGCATTCAAAATTCCTTCACCGCACTTTTTATACCACTCAAGTCATCGTTTGGAGGACCGGATTCAGATAGGTTATACCCAGGAATGGAGCCATAGGGCCTACTAGCGTGCCAGGCAACTACTATGTTGCCGTCACATGTTGGTAGGACATAACTTGGTCCCTTTTCCTTTTCCTCTTTTTCCCCTTTTTCATCGGTGTTTGATCACAAAAAATGTCAAACAAGCGAGCACATTCACGGCCTATCTACCTCACCACCTGTCGCCCTCGCTTCAGAGGTGCAGGTTTACGACGACTCTACGACATTGGCATGCTCTCCGCGGAGACGTGCCCTACATACCCCCCAATCACGGTCGCTTTGCTTGGAACGATCGCTTGGATACCACCAGACTGCATAAATTTCGAAAGACAAAGATTTTACGAGGTTACGGAACATTTTGATGACGGGACGGGTTGGCGCGTCTGCTACGGCGGCGTCCGCAAAACACTCTCAAAACGAGTGGGCTACGATGACGACGGGATGGATGGGAGGACTGCGATGATTGACCCGGGTTTGGATTCGCTTTCTCCTCTTGGTTTGCGACTGGGGTTTCTTTCTTCGTTAACCTGTGCATTCTTGCTCGGTCTTGTTTTCTTCTTTTCAAGTCTTGCGACTGCTAATAATTTTGCTTGGGTGGGCTGGCACTATACCAAGAATGAAGAAGAAAGACGGGAAAAGAAATTGGGAATTGTTTCTTGATTCGAAACGAGATCTCTTGTCACGGCCGTTGGGACGACGGATGGATGATATGCTTGGATGGCTGGATGAGTTTGCTCCTGCCGCTCTCAGCTCTTATGATGATGACACGGTTATGATGGGATCGTCTTTTTTTTTTTTTTTTTTTTTTTTTTTTTTTTTTTTTTTTTGGTCTCTCACCTCTCGCTCTTGTCGCTTTTGCGATCAGTCTCTCGTTTTTGCCTCGCGTCTGTTCTTGCTGCCTGCGTTTGGCGGAGGGGTGGAAAGTCAGTTGGACCACGCGTGCTCAGGTGTAGTTCTTCGTCACTGCATATGGTCCTTCCCTTTTGCCCAGCTTCACCAACACCCGCCTTGGGATTTTGGATCCTCTCTGTACGGATTTCTCTTTTCTTTCGTCATCTCCGTTGCCCAATCCTCTTGCCAAAGCGAGAGCGGACAACACGCGACCATTCCAGGCACCAAATCTCGGGCACTGGCGACTGACCCGAATGGATGGGCTTCAGTCACCCGATTGGATCAACAGCGGACGATGACGGACGGCTACCACAGCAGCAGCAGCAGCAGCAACAACAACAACAACAACAACAACATGCATGACGCACGACACATTCAATTCAGATATAGGATAGGATAGCCTAGCTAGCTCCTCAAAGCCTCTATCGACGGCCAGGGCTTGAGCACGTACTGCACACGCGACGTACGCCGCTCGCCCGCCTTCGGTCGCGGGCTTGAGTAAATCTATGACCACATTCAATCTATCCATTCATTTGCCGATTTTCCACGAAGAACAAGGTGCAGGGCCGGCTTGACTGTCGCAGGTGGCTGGGAGAGGTGTTGGTCTGGGTTGCAGGGCAGGTGGTGAGTGAGAAGGAGTCACATGGGCGCAATGCTATACGTACCCAGGTGTGCATACATACGCGCATGCATCTACCCGTTGTCTGTCAGTCTAGGTACCCGCCATCTTCAACCAAAACTACCTAGTTACTTACCACCAACCACACAACAACCGACCCTCGATCCTCCACACACTTGGCTTATCGCATCGCTCACACGCGACGAACACAGCGCACGACCTAAATATACATCAGCCAGCTTACTTCCCCATCCTTACTTGCCCCGTGCAAAATAAAACACACGCACCGACCAACCGACTGACCGACCGACGCGTCAACCAAGCAAACGCGTCGTCTCGCTGCTTGTGGTACTTTCGGACATGCAAGCACCAATCTACCTAGGTAATAACGACGTGGGGATTAAGGCAAGGTAGGGCAGGGAAGATGGATGAGTGAGGTAAGCTAGGTAAGCCAGGTAGGGTGGGTAGGGGAGGAAGAGGTAAGCCACGCTACAGCCAGCCGCCCGCCTACCGTACCGCTGCCACCGCACGTCTGTCCCAGCCACCTACTACTACTGCTGATGGATATGGTTGGATGGATGGATGGGGTGGGTGGGGTGGTTGTTTGAGGGACGTAAGGGTATGGATGTTAGGTGCGGCTTGAGAGAAAAGGAAAGATGGAGAGGAGGGGTGTGTGTGTGTGTGTGTGGTTATGGACTTGAGTCTTGCCATGCGAGTGGAGAGAGCAGTGTTGGCTGCGTAGCTTGCACTTCTTCTGGTATACCTACTTGCCTTGCCAACCCACATATCTCTTCCCTCCCTCCCTGTCCCTCTGTCGTCTACCTGGTCAATCCACTTAGCACTTGTACTATACCTCTTGACAATCCCAGTCCCCCATCCCTCCCACCACATCCCAACGCCACGCGCGCCACTCACTTCCTCCCTTACCTAGCGCCACGTCTGCCACGCGACTGCACTAGCCACGCACGCGGGTCCCTGGAATGCGCGCGCGCGCGCGCACGCGTCCTTCTTTGTTTGTCGCAGGGATCAATCAGCGCGGCTCGCGGCTGGGTAGGGTTGACGCGGGTGTGGATGGCTGGCTGGCTGGCCAGCACGCGTGTTGGATGGTTTGTTTGGAGGTGGTTCTAGATAACGGTGTACGAGGGTTGTTTTTTTTTTTTTTTTGTGCTTTTTTTTATTGCCTTTTGCGGTTTGGATGTGTCATCGCATTTTTTTTTTCTTTTTTAATCTCTTTGCCGTTTCACAGTATCTTAAATGTGCTCTCGTCCGGCTTCTATGTTGGTTTGCTTAATTAATCACTTCATTCACGTTCCCGCCACGCGTCCCTCACTCTCCCTTTTCCTTCAATTTTCTTGATTGTCATTGCGCTCACCAAAACACCAAATCCCAATCACATTCTCACACCACTTTCTCAGCCAGAATAAAGCGTATATAAAGCATTTTATTTACCCACTGGTAAGTGGCGATGACTTGTTCGGGTTGGTGGCGTAGTGGTAACGCACTCCCGCGGCATCAGTCGTTCCGCGGGTGAGTCCTAGGTTCAAGTCCTGGCCAACTTGCTTCCTTTCGCCATTTCCTTTTGCACTCGAGGAGGATTGGTGTAGTTTGGTAGCGAGGAGCCAGAAAGACAAGGTCGGCGCTAGTGTTGGTCGTGTGGGCCGGCCGTGTGGGCTCCTGTCGTTGTTGGGGAAAGAGTGGTAGGTTGATGGTGAGTTTTGCAACGAATGACTCTCGGAGAAAGGTGCAAAGGAAATTTTATTTTGTTTGGGAGCGTGGCGGGGTGGCTGGTGTTGGTCTGATTTGTTTTCTCTGTAGTCGATTTATTTGATTGAAAGGTCTCGCATTTTCCAAACACTTTTGTTCGGGTTGGAACGAGGCGCTGGCCATGGATGAAAGGCTTCTGAGTGCAGTGAGGAGAGGGAGAGACGAAGATGGAGGTGTCTTGTTGCGGTCCTCAGATTCTCTATTTCTCTAGGCGTGTGCTTGTTCCCACCAACCTTCCTCAAACAGACTGTGGTTTTCTGAGGGCTTCCACACGTCATTCAGAGACCACGCGCACTGGCAGTCTTCCTCTCACTTTTCACTCCCATCATCAATCCTCATCCAGGGTAAACAAAGTCAAGCCACGAAACAACCCACCACAACCCCTGAAGACACAATCCGCCACCCCTCGCAGCAGCACTTGATTCACAGACACGGCAGCTTTGAGTCACAGACGCCGCGCAAAAAGGCAACAGCACAGCATCGCGCAGCTTATCCGACTGCGCGGCCGTCCAACAAGTCGGTGTGCTGATGTCATACCACATGGTGCGGCTCTCTCAGCGGGTCTCCTGAGCGCCAAAGATAAGGCGAGGGAGACAGACAGGAGGCAGCTGCGTACGTAGGTTGCACGGACAGGAGACGTCAGTCGACGTTCCGACCCTTTCTGCGCGTGTGCTTTTCTCTACGGACGGACGCAAGCGGCCGTGGTGTGATGGACCCGGCTGGGTCTTTTGGTGGATCTGGTGGCCTGCTGTGGCGAGATAGGCGGGACTAAGGAGGTGAGGGTGACGGCAAGTGTTTCGTTTGTTGGTGGTCTGGGTGGGTGGGTGCTGCATTGGGTTTCTTCGAAAAAGTCGCTGTGAGGACTTCGGCTGACTTGACCCCTTGAAATACTTTCGGTCAGCGCGGTGTCTTTCTCTCTTGCCGTGCTTTTGGCTGGAGATTTCCTCCATTGCCAATTGATGAAGCGCCTTGACGCTGTCATTCTTCAAGCGAGGTTTCCAGCATCAGTCTTTGCTGCCGCCTTCGCGTTGCGCTGGTCTAGTTGAAGGAACTTTGCCACTCTGCCTCCAAAACCAATGCATACAAGGCTTCTTCACACCCCGAAGAGTAAGTACTGAGCGTAAATGCACGGTCAATACCCGTTTGGCGCCCTAGAGGGCCATGGCCCAGAGAAGCACTGGGAAGATGTATTGCTCAAATAGCCCTCGGAGACTGCGGCCTTGACTGCGAAGTCGGGAGGGGGCCTGGCAGAGAGATGACTCAAATCCAGCTGATCGTCAATTTTCAGATACTACTCTTTGCCTCGATTGTGATTTTCGTGTGTTAAATTGGAGAGATTTTACGTGATTTCTGGACACACGACAGAGGTTCGCGCATTGACTTGGCTGGAGACGAAAGACGGTAAAAATTTCCGGAGACTTCGCATTTTTGGAGGAATGCAACGGATTATACGTCGTGCTCTCATGCCGTTGAGCATCTTTCAAGAGCAACGAAGATCCTACTAAACGTGTCTTGGTCCTCAAGTTTTGTCGTCCTCTCTCAAAAATTTCCTGCCGAGCACTCGGTGCTCTCGAACATCGCCCAGACCGCCCACAGCACCAAGTACAGGCTTTCTCCCGCGGAGTCAAGTTTTTCGTCACCTGATTCTTCCACATCACCCGCAGTGCAGAGTTCACAAACCGTCGAAATTCAAACTCTAAGCGGCAGAAAGGCTACCACACTCAGGCACTCTTGGACCTCACATGTGACCGACCACAGCACATGCAAGAGACCAAATCACATTATCAAGTGCATGCGCTCATGTAATTATCCTCCCTCCTACATAAGAAGACATAAAGCCAGCACGCGCGCACGCAAGAAAACCCCGCGCGCAAGCTGCGAAGCGTATATAACTTTAACTCTCCTCACCTCTTCTCACATCCCTCCCTCCTTGCTCACTCTTCGGCAGAAAGACGTGCATTGTTCATGCTTACATCTCTTATACTGCACGGCGCGGGTTTTCGCCTTGCGTAACATGACTGTGTGTTTCTTTGCTGTGATTGGTCTTGTTATTTGAGTGCAGAGAGGGCGCCAGCGCTATAAAGAGGTGCTAATGATCACTGCAGGCTAGTGTCGTCGGTGTTGTTTGGCGAGTAAGCTTGGTGAGTTTGGCTCCTGCGATGTCATGTCGATATTCCATTCGTTGTTCTCTATAGCTATCACAAGGAGGCTTTCGTTTGCGGGGCCCCACATCCTCCCTCTTTTTCCCCTCTCCCCCGAACCATCAGCAAGCAATGTAGCCAAAAAAAAGCAATGACGACAGCAGATGATGGCCGTGATGATGCAAAGCGCAAGATGGAATGACGGTGACGATCCGGGGTCATGACGGTGGTCGGGATGGGGTGCTATGATGTATGATGTCTGCTGTGATGTGTGTGGTGCATGTGTGTGGTGGTGGGGTCCGGTGGGGTCGGTATGACGTCAATGACCACGGGCCGCCGCGGGCGGACTGAATGGCAAGGGAGATGCAGCACTCGAGGTACCTCGCGTGCTTGTGGAGGGCTCATTTTTTGGCGCGGGCGTGTGGATGCAGAGAGGATGGGAAGGGAGACGACGCCAGGTGAAACATTGATTATAGCTGGTGGTGGTAGTGATGCCGCCAAAGCCAGCGCGTGCGTGTAACAGCCAACGAAGGAACCATAGAGGAAAAGAAGCGTGGCAGTCGACAAGTCCAGTCGCTCCAGTCTCCTCACTATTATCGTCAGCCCGCCAGCCCTCCCTACCCACCTGACGGCAGATGAGCAGTCAATCGAATCCACCAGCTACACACCTACTCCTTCCTGCACACCTCTGCCACCACTCCACTGCAACCAATTTTGTACTAGCAGAGCAGCACGCACACACGAGAGGCGCGCTCGCTTTAACAGCTCTGTCCATTCATCTAGTTTCCATTTATCAGCTATTGCTTTTCTTCACTGCGTCTATATAGAGGTAGCAACCCGGCCGGCCAACAAGCCAACCGACCCACACACACCTCTCCTCTCTCATTCTAGTAAGAACACATGAAGTAGAAGAGCTAGCCAGTACAGCACAGCATGGTATAACATGACAAAGCAGCAGAGTGAGGATCGATAGGCCGTCGCATTTAAGCAGAGCAGAGCCGCACAGCATGACAAGCGAGCAAGGAAGCAAGTAGTAAGCAAGCAGCAGAGTATAAAGTAAGGTGAGGTAAGATGAGGTAGGAAGAGCAAGTGCCAAGGGCGCCGCCCACCACCAGCCCCAGCACCACCACCACGAGATGTGGAGCCCTCTGATTTGACCCACAATGCTTCTCGCAGCTGAGAAGCAGCGCCAAGCGTGACAAAAAGGAGCCGCAGAGCTCCTCCGTTTGTCCAATGGGACAGCAGCTCCATCCACAGCGCTGACGTGGAAATAGAGAAAGAGGGTAAAAGAGAGATGTAGAGATGGGGAGAGGGACAAGGGTGATGAGGTTCATAATGGCATTTGTGTTGTTGATGTTGTTCGAAAAGCAAAAAGTAAAAAGCAAGAAGCGGAGAGCAAGTAGCAAGTAAGTAGCAAGACGCGCATAGCAAAAGAGCAGCTGGAAGCCCGAACCCCTGCTCCAGGAACAAAAAAAGACAAGAACGCCATTCCCATATGCCGTCCCCAGCCGCCGTCCATGCACCACACTCGATCGATCCCCCCATTGCCCCTCCGGACAGTGTCTCTTCGCGGTCGTTGTGGCGTTTATCCAAGCCGGTAGCCACATACATAGCTAGGAAGAGGCGACCAAAGAAGGGGGGGGGGGATGGATGGATCGACAAAGGGAAAAGGAAAAGAGTAAGAAAATCCGCATCCACTACTCTCCACGAACAACAGCATTTTCGTGCCTAAGTGTGTATCTATCAACGCCCCCCAGTCATCCAGCTTCGTACAAAAAAGACGCAGTGAAGAGAACTTTTCTAAGGTGCATGCGCCTTTGGTAGTGGTGGTAGTAAAACAGAGCAAAAAGCACTCTCGAGGAAAGGATTCCCGCCTTCCATGGGCGAGAGGAGCGAGGGTGGAATTGGAGAGTCACACCGAGTCTGCTGCTCTATGAGAGGAGAGAGGGAGGTGGATATGTGGTAGGAGTTGTGTACGCCAAAAGTCTATACGCCATCGTCTTGACGCTGAAAATCATATGTGAATCGCAAAAAAGAATCTTCTGGAGTGGAGGAAGGCAAGAAACAACGAAAGGAGGACGCCGATCCGATGCAATTGACGCGAGGAAAGAAGATCGTAGATAAGGTAGTTGTTGATACACGACAGGGTCTAATGGTAGTCGAGGGGATACGTGTCGGGTTGAAGGGCGCCAAAATCGACTGGTGGAGCGGCGCTTAGAGCTGGCCAGGCTGCGGTCGAGGCTTGTAGTCCGGGAGGTACTCGAACCACTGCTCCTCGGGCTTGTAACGGTAAGCCTTGAACTCGACGCCGTACGGCTTGGGCTCCAGCATGTACAACATGCCGAGCGGGCAGTCAATGTCGGCAACCTCGGAACGGGCAAGACCGAGGAAATAGGCGAGCAGGACGCGAGCGACGGAGCGGTGGGTGATGAGCAGGGCGTGGTCAGTCATACGTTCCAGTTCCACAATGACTGGGCGCAGTCGGTTGATGACGTCAAGGTAACCCTCACCGCCAGGGCCGGGGTAGCGGTACTGCAGCTTGTCCTGACGCCGAAGATCGAATTCCTCGGTGTACTTTTCCCGGATTTGGTCGTAGGTCATGCCCTCCATCAAACCGGCATTGAGCTCGTCCAGCATGCGCATCTGCTTGAGGTCAAAGTCCTCCTCGTCAAAGTACTGGGCCGTCTGGATTGCTCGCTTGAGCATGGACGTCCAAACGCAGCAGTTCTTGCGAGGGGGCTCCTCCTCGGCCATGAAGTAGGGGTTTGGAGGAGACATGTCGCCGGGCTGGGGCGGGAAATGAGCAGCCATGGTCTTTTCGCGCTGGCGAATTTCCCAAGCCTCGCGCTCGTACTTGATGAATTTGGCGACGGCCTCGGCGTAGCGCCGACCGTTCTCGCTGAGATCCGAGTCACCGCCAATCTTGCCAGCGACGTTATCCATAGATTCACCGTGACGCGTAATCCAAATCATGCGAGGCGCAAGGTTGAAGTTGAGGAGGTAGTACACGGCCTGGGCGGCGATGAAGCCCCTAATCTGGTGCGAAATGACCTTGCGCCCGACGTCAATCATCTGCACGTAGGCCATGTTGTTCCTCTCCTCGTAGTCTCCCAGTGGCACGTAGGCCTTTTCGTAAATGGCAACACGCTTCTTAAAGTCCTCCAAGGCGACGACCGGGTCCTTGTCCTTGTAGTCGGGGCCGGAGAGCTTGAGGCGCATGTTGGATTCCAAGAGACGCTCGTCCTTGCAAAGAGACTCGACGAAGAGGACGTTGAGTTCTGCGCCGCACCTGTCGCGCACACGCCTTACAATGGCAGAGCGGCGCTCGAGAGTGCTGTTCGTCGCGTCCAAGACGGCGACGGTTCCGCTAGTGTTTCTGAGGTAGTCGATGGCGTCGTCCAGAGTCTCCATTGCGCATTGCTCGCGCAAGAGGGCCGCCTTGTAGTTGTTGGGGTCGAAAAAGCTTGCAGACTGGTCCATGACCTCAACAGTGGGCAACCGTTCCGGCGTCTTTTGTTGAGTCAGCTCCGGGAAAGCTTCCTTGAGGAATTTACGGTCCTCCTCATCCCTCTTCTTCTCGGCCTCAATCTCGTTGTTTGGGGGTGGTGTGCCGTTTTGTTGGGGAACTTCGTGGCCGTTGACGAGAATTTTGGCGGCCAAATGAGGAGGATCCAGCTGTTGCTTTTGCTCAATGACTCCCCGGGGCGCGCCAGTGGAGATGCTTTCTCTTCGCACAGAATCGGTAGGGCGCCGTTCGACCTTGGGCGAAGGCTCAGGATTCGAAGTGCCGCCTCCGCCAGCGGCGATGCGGCGGCGCTCGCCAACGTTGAAGATGCGAGCTTCGTGTTGCAACCAATTCAAGTACCTGGCCAGCTTCTTTGTAATGTAGCTCTTGCCACGGGCGGGCAAGCCGACCATGACGATGAGCAGCTTCGCGCCGAGGTCTCGCTGCGCGATGCGGCCATCGGGAGAGATCTTGGACTTTGTGAGGCCTGGGATGTCGAGGGTGGTAGGGCGGATGCGGGGCGTGGAGCTTCCAGAGTTGCTGCGTATTGGGGGACTGTCCATGTCTGTTAGCTGTGTGTGTCTGCAAAGGTCATGACTCTGGAGGCTAAGGTATTTGATGACAGGGCGCGCAGTCGGGCCGAAGACGCAAATTGTGGGTTGCGCACAAGCCCAGGCACCGTGGAGTGACGTCTGTTGATGCAATCGTGCGCAAGGAGCGGCGACTTACATGCGGGGGCTATTGGGGGCAGTGGTATTGGGGGTGTCGCTTGGAGGGATGCCGACGCCGTCTTTGGCTAGGCTGTGGCCGTGGTGGTGGTGTTGATGATGGGTGGTCGGTGGCAGCTTCAGGTCTGCGTCCGAAGAGTGGCCATCGAGGCCCGTGGCGGCGCGGGCGCGTGGAGGAATCGAGGGAGGAGGAGCGGGGGCTGGGGTTTGCGACGGTCGTACAGGGAAAGTTTGCTGCTGTTTTTGTACGAAGCCGTCGTGGGTGGAGGTGGTGGTATTATTCATAAGGACGACCTTGGCAAAGTCGCTATGCTGGGTCTGGTGGCGGGCGGGAGCGGCGGTAGCAATAAGCGTGTCGAGGTTGAGGAGCTTGGATGCGGGTGGGTGGAAGTCGTGATATGGTGGTGGTGGTGGTGGTGGTAGTAGTGGTGGTGATGGTGGAGGAGGAGGAGGAGGAGGAGGAGAAGATGGAGCGAGAGGGCCCATGAGGGCGTACGGATGGTCAGAGGTTATTAGCGGCATGGCCGTGGGCGATGTTGCGTAGTGACGCAGCTTGGCAGGGAACGTCGATTTGCGCAGCGATGATACCTAGTCCAGGTCCTGCAGGTGGTTGACAACAACTTTTTTTTTTTTTTTTTTTTTTAAAACGCAACGGGTGGCGCGGATTATAAGGCAAAGGCGACGGGCAGTGCTTTTCAAGGCGAGACCGGGGGTTCGTAGAGCGTGGAGACTTCATCTTCTGACTATAGCATGAGAGACGCGCTGTACGGACTTTTTGGATGAGGCTGCCCCCACTGGTGGGAACACAGGAGCGACGCGACCAACCCTCGCCCTCGCCCTCGCCCTCGCCCTCGCCCTCACCCTCACCCTCACCCTCACCCTCATTCCATCCTCGCTGGTGCTGGCACGCCAACGCCGTGTGCAACAGAAAGCTCGACGCCATCGTGTCCAATCACTGGCCCACGCCCCCCAGCTCAACGCTTTATGCGGGCTGCCGAAGCTTCGCCATGCCATCAGCTTCTTTGCTATGCTGATAGCTTCAAGGTCAGCACCAGCAGGGATGCGTATGCTGCTACGCTAAGCGCCGTGAGCACCGACACGACGTTGCCCGACGTCCTGAATTTCTTGCGCTGCAGCCCGTCCTCGCCCACCTCCGAAAAGAATTGCTTGTTGCCATGCTGCCGCCTCAGCAGACTGGTGAACAGCACCGCTGCTCCGTAGACGGCGAACAGGGCGCCGATCGAGTAGAACTCGGCTGTAAAGATCTTCAGCACCACCAGAGCAAATGAAAACTGCCCCAGCGCTGTGCGAATGTAGGCCCCTTCAAACGTCCGTTGCGCTGCCCTAATCTCGACAAGCTCGTCTTGGGTGAGAATGACGGACCGCGCGCGGTGGAGGCGCAAACGGTACCTGTCGGCGGGATTGCGTCCCTGAATCCGTCCTGCTTCAGCTAGCTTCCTGGGGGAGGGAAGGGGGCTTGATCCGGATAAGCACACCTCGAACATGATAATGGTGTCTAAGCGTCGATGGCTGCTTCAGTGCGTTGCACTCGGACGGACGACCCACGGTGACCGACGGACAAGCAATCAATAATCACTCTCCTGCAGCTCGCTCGTTCGTCTCAAATCTCCCTTGACGGCGCGGTTGTCGTGCTACCCGGCAGCACACGAGATGATGAAGAGAGGTGGAAAGATGATGATGATGATGATGATGATGGCTGAAGACGTGGTTGTCCAGCCAAGCAACATGCAGGCCGAGACGAGGTGCAGGGGAGCTGGGCAGCTTAGCTTCACCCCTAGCTTCAGCTTGCAGTATCGTGGATGAACTTGACAATCTCTTGCAAAGCGTTGAATCACCAGGCCGTCGAGATTGCCCGTCTGTCTGTCGTTGTGGCGTCGCCCACTCCATCGTGCCGTGGGGCTGAAGCTCTTGTGGAGCAGCCAGCGCCGGTCAACTTCTTTCCAGGCCCATCGCGAACACGTCAAACCCACGAACAAAGACCTTTGCCCCCCTGCACACGCTGAACGCGGCCTCTGAGCGCTGCCAATTCTTTCACCGACTTCAAAGCTTGACTGCGCCGGCGCAGCTTCAAGAATCAACCGCCCCACTCGAACAAGGGCGCTGCCCGACATCCATCACTATTTCACCACGCCGACCTCCGCTGCTGCTGCGTTTTCTCCGTCACCGCCAACACTCGCCCATCGCAACTGCGCTCCGTTTCTGCGTCCTCAAATTCTCCTGCTTCGAAGTCTTTTGGAACAAAATACTCCTAAGACGCGCCATGGCTGCCGAGGACATCAAGTCGCCTCCCGCAACGAGCAACGCGTCGTCCGGGACGAAACGAAAGAGGGCAGGCGAGCACAAGTTTTATGCCGTCAAGAATGGCCACAAGCCCGGCGTCTACAGCAACTACAACGACTGCCAAGCGCAGGTCAAGGGTTTCAAGAACGCAACTTGTACACCACCAAGCAGCTCTCCTCTTGCCTGCATCCGCTTACTCTTCAATTCTAGTCAAGGCATTCTCCACCGCTGCCGAGGCCGAAGCATTTGTCAAATCCAGCAGTGACGCCACTAGCACAGACAAGGGTGATGACGCCAAAGTAACCAAGTTCTACGCGGTTCAAAACGGTCGCGTGCCTGGCGTATACACCGACTGGGCGTCTTGCCAAAAGCAGACTGTTGGTTTTCACGGCGCAAAATTCAAGTCGTTCCCAACACGTGCCGAGGCAGAAGCATTTGGAAACGGTGGCAAGTCAACTGGAGGAGCCGTCAAACACGTTTCGGTCGATGCAGATTCGCCCGCCGATGGCAGCGACGCAGCTTCGAACAAAGAACCATCTGCAAAGAAACAAAGAAAGGGCGATCAGCCAGCCGAGGCTACCGGAGATTGGGAGCCAGGCGATGGTCCACTCCCCGAGGATGCCGAGGACGGATTCGACTCTACCATCACACTGGACCCATCGGGCAAGGTCCAATACAAGACGGAGGAGCAGAAGAATGCCAAGAAAAAGGTCCCGACTGGCGATTTCAAGGGCGGTACGCTCACCATCTACACGGATGGCAGCTCCCTGGGAAACGGCAAGAAAGGCGCCTTTGCTGGCGTTGGCGTCTTCTTCGGTCCCTTGGATGAAAGGTAACGCTTGCTGATCGTTGCCATTGCCGCACAATACTAACGTCTACAGAAACGTCTCCGCCCCGCTTGCTGGCCCCCGTCAGACCAATCAGCGCGCAGAACTCACAGCCATCCAACGAGCTCTCGACCTTGCTCCACTGACGCGCGATGTGAAGATTTGCACAGACAGCAAGTACGCCATTGACTGCGCCACAAACTGGATCATCAGCTGGAAGAAGAAGGACTGGAAGACGGCTGCCGGGAAGCCCGTGGAGAACAGGGACTTGATTGAGGCTATTGACGGCCGTCTCGAAGAAAGAAAGAAGCTGAACCGCGTCACCGAATTCAAGTGGGTCAAGGGCCATGCCGACGATCCGGGGAACCAGGCGGCCGACGAGCTGGCCGTCCAGGCCGCCAGGAAGGCCCTGGCCTATGCGAACCTGGAGGCTTAGGTCTCGTTGACGTGGGGCGAGAAGTTTTCGCAGCTGCGTGAATTGCTTGCATGCTGCAGGTGCTCTCCTTGGCAGGTGTCATAGTCAATATCAGCCGAAGCATCAAAGAAAACTACGTTTGAAGCGCGTTGATACAGAATTGGAACTCGAGAACTGGGTCCACGTCAGAGACTGATCATTCATCGGCTACCCCAAAAGCATTGCTGCAGTCGAGGAGTCGACCTTTCACGAAAAAGCACTCTCCTTCGCCGATGCCAATCAGAATCCGAAACGACACTGCTCGACGTGCCAAGTCGAGCACAAGAGCAAAACAAAAACGGAGACCGAAACCGAGTCGACGCTCTATCCATCCATCCATCCCATCTCATGGGCTCTGCGTCTCTGCTGCAGATGGACACGATGTCTCAGCCAGAAACGGCACTACCACCTTCTGTATCGCCACACCAAAACACGCACCAAACAAGAAGGGAGCCAATGAAAAACGAAAAATGACGAGTCACGGTCACGAATGCCAAGACAGAAAAGAAAAGAATCAATGCATCTATACTCTGCCCTCACTTATTTGCCAAGCTGCTCCGTCTTGCGCTGCTGCTTCGTCTGCGTCTCATAGTGAGGAGGGATTGCTGAAGCTGAGACAGACAGACGGGAAAATGTTCGTGGAGAGGGGGTGCTATAGGCAGACAGGTAGGTCGGCAGACTCCCCGCTGGCTGGCTGGCTTCGTCGAGGAGATGGGTGCATTGCTGCTGCAACTGTTTCTGTTTCTCCGGCGCGAATCGACACGTCAAGTCCACAACTCTTACTCTTCACTCCCAAGTCTCTGTACGCTTTGAAGAACCCAACCCGTCTTATGACTAGCCGCAAACTCTTATTCATTCCTGGATACACAACCCATCTCCACCTCTACCACCTTCACCTACTGTACCTCCTCCTCCTCCCTCTTCTTCTCCATCGCCATTCCTCGCTCCCCGCTCTCATATTTTCTCCACGCCCTCCCTCCTCTCTCGGTCCCCGTCTCGCTGCCGATCATCTGACGTCAGAAACGCCGTTCATCACATACCTACCTACCTACCTACCTACCCAGTTCCCCGGCACCTCGTGCCTCGTTCCGTCGTCCCTGTCCCACCACCTACCGCCGGCCAGCCGGCCAGCCAGCCGCTCGTTCTCAGCACGGCTACCGGTAGCGAGCAATCGCCGCGCCGCCTTGTATCACACCACACCACAATCCAGCCCGGCGCCTTGAGTTAGTTGCCTTGCCTTGCCTTGCCTTGCCCGCGCTTACTCACCGATGCTGCAAGCGGCTCGTCACGTACGTACCGCGACTGTTTTCGAACCCGCTCGTTCGCTCGCTCGCTCGCTCTTGCTTCAGCTTGGTTCAGTGGGAGCGGTGGCGGTGGCGGTGGCGTGGGTAAATGCTCGTGTGTGGTGTCTCAAGCGTGGTGGTAGAGGTATATTAGATGTGGTATAGTAGGACTGAACTGACTGACTTGTTTTGCATGTGTGTGTGTGTGTGGTGCTGTCTCGGTATAGTAGGGTTTGTGCTTGTGGCTGTATGTGGTGGACTGGACATTCTGGGTCTGGACGGTTGGTTAGGTGAGTGGGTGGGATGGTTAGGGAAAAGGATTGAGGAGGAAGTGTTAGATGAGGGTGGATATGTACATCGAGTGAAGTATGTATGCAGGTGGAGATTGGAAGATGGCACATGTATGTATGAAGCCGGATGGTAGAAATATCTGAATCCCCCCCTGAAAAGCTGCCTCGCTGACGACAGCTCATCAACCGGCGCAGTTCTGCAACACCAGCCCAGCGCCTTGAGTCAGCCTACTTGCTCCCATATCCGATACCAGAACTCCCTCCTGGACGAAAAGGCACGTTCTCCTTCAGTTCCCTGTTCTGCGCCAACCCGGACGGGGCCGGGACACCGGAGGAGTCCTGCTTCGGTCATTCCGAACTGGCCATGACAAGGGCGATGAAGCTGCACGCTGACTTGTTGGTCGGAAGACCGTCGCAGACGTCGAGAGGCATAGATCATTGAATAGTCGGACTGCTTGGCAGTGTCAAGTCGGATAGAGATTAGAGCTAACGTCTGGGGGGAGGGTTGCTCGATACCCACCACTGTTTCCAACCCTCTCGATCCGGGGGCGTCGTGGAAGAGAGATTAACATAGATGCGGACTCTTTGGTTGGATTCGTTCATGGCCTGAATGCCCTTTACCCGTTCTTCGTTTGTGGGGGTCAAATGCCATTCCGTTGTCCGCTTGGAAAGTCTGCCCCAGTACGATGCTGTCCGTGTTCTCCCCGAGTAAGTGCACGGGTGTCCTTTGTAGACCATTCTCGGTACGGGAGCGCATCAGGTCGCAGTACATCTGACAGACTGAACGGGGCTTGCCGTCGAGCTGGTCGAGGCGTCTTGCTAAGACGTTGGTGAAGCCGTTGTCCATGGAATCAGCCGATGATTCGTCGTCGAGAAGGTGGTGAACTCCCGACGCGCCGAGGAGCTCCGCGCCTTGGTCGAAGGCCGTTGCTGCCAAGGTGGCAAAACAGTCGAAAATGTGGAGATATCGGCCACCTGCCAGTGGCTCGACAAGGCCGCGGAGTTTGTACCATGGAATCTGGGGCCCGGCCAGCCCCAGGTGCCCCATTTCGGAGTCGGTTCGTCCGGCCCAGACCATGTTGCTGTAATCAGGCGTGACTGCCGCAAGGCCAGAATAGACAAGAATGAGCAAGGAGTCTTCTGAGTCCCATTTGTCGCGAAACTCTGTAGCTTGTGTTGTGTGGCATTGAGAGAGGCGGCAGCCGTACCCGAAGGAAGGATGAAAGATTCGCACTGGAAGCCGTACTTGCTGCGGAACACGTTCAACAGATTTCTCTCCGCTTCCCTACATCCCGTTGTATCTTTGCCCCAACAGACGACCAGAACGGCGACTGTTTTGAAAGGAGAGGCGTCGACCGGAAGCGCCTTGTTCACAGCTCCTTCGATGTCTTTCAAGAGTTCAAGATTTCGTTCGCATCGACGTGACCTCTTTGAGTGTAGTGTACGGTCGATTTAGAAGAATGGTCATAAGGCTCTTGGTGAGACATTCTTGGTATTCCCTGAGTACTGAAGGTCAGTCGTAGGATTCCAAAAGTGTTGATTCTTCAAAGTCACTTGCGTGCGGATTTTGTGATCAGCAAGCGGTGTCTGAAAAAGGCAAGACCTTGAATGCTCCTTATTGCTGTCCGTCATAGACATACAGATGGTCTATCCGCGTGGTTGAATGCTCCTGATCACTGTCCGCTATGGACACATAGACAATCCATTCACGTGTACAAAATGCTCCTCCCAGTTTGCGCTCTACCGCGCAGTATTCCGTGTGCCATGACTCTCGTCACCAAGCCTCTGTCGCAAACAAGTTGGGAGAGCTTAGCAGAGTGTACCACGGCACCACCGATTGTCTACCAAGGCTTGTTACAAACGGCATCATAGCGACCATCGAATGATGGCTGCGCCAGTGCTTGTCCACTCAATCAGGTTTACTGTGCTTTGAGCATCCTTTTGGAATGCATTCCAATTTTCACTTTCGCCCTTTTGATTACAGCACTTTGGACTGACTTTTTTTTCCTCCTCCAGCTTTACACTCTCTCGCAATGTTTGCCGCGTTTTTTTCTGCAGCTTTGTGCATCTCAGCCAGTCGAAATCAAATTGTGTATGCTCAATGACGCTCTCTCCCGTCATCCATTCACCTTTCCTTTCGCGCGGTGGCCACGCTGCACTCCCGGGCCACCAACGACGCCGCTCTGACCTCCATGCCCCCTCCCCGCCCACGTGTAATGCGAGACCAATCCCAACCCCAATCCCAACCCCAACACCAACCCCAACCAACACAGGAACGAGTTGGTTGGGTGCCGAGGTGCTGAGCGTCGTGGTCGTGGTGCCTCAGCCGACGTGTTTTGGCAAGCGAGCGAGGCCACGAGGAGGGGCCGACCGGGTCGGGTCGTGTCGGGCAGCGTCAGGGGTAGGGGCAGGGGCAGGGGTGCCTGGGTTGACAGGGCTGGGGTGAGTTGTGAAACGGATGGGAGGAGAGCAGGGAGGAGGCCCCCCTGTCGTGCGCATGCGCTGGGGCCAGAGGTGTATGTGTGTGTGTTGTGTTGGGTCTGGTTTGAGTGCTAGGGATGGGATGAGATAGGATAGGATGGGGTAGTGAGACAGGCGAGTGTGCGTTGGTTGTAAGGTATTTACATGCGTAAGTCATCGTCGTCGTTGTCGTCGTGGGACTCCCTTCGCCAGCAAGCCTGGGTAAGGTGATGTGCGCGGCTCGTCAGGAGCAGATTGTCTCCTCATCCTACGTGTACCTACCTGAGTATGCAGCGGACGCAGGAAGCAGAGGCAATTGATCCCCAAAACCTCCCCTAACACCTCGCTCCCTCTTATTAAACCGCCTCCTCTTACGCGGAGCATCCACGCCCTCAAAAAGCGGCCGCTCTCCCTTCAAGCGCTCGCTCCTCCCGGGCAGAAAAACGGACGGCTGGCGCGTCGCCTGCGTGGAACACGCCGACGACTGCCGCCGATGATCCCGCATGTACGCCACGAAGGCGTACATTTCTCTGTTCGAGGAGGAGGCTTCGAAGCACTCCCACAGTTCCAGCGGAATGGACGCGATGAGAAGATTGTCGTTGGCGCTGGCATCATCACCGGCGTCTTCGTTGAAGGGGAAGGCGATGGAGGTTGAGGAGGAGGAGGTGCTGAGAGGAGCAGCAGACGCCAGCCGCACCGCCTCGACGCGGAGAGAGTGCACATGCCCGAGGCGGAGGTGCGTCGTGAGCCAGTCCTGCCAGTCGGCGACACCAGCAATCCGGCGGGTGCAGACGAGACAGATGGAGAAGAGGACGCCGTGGGCGGACGCGTCCATGGCTTCTATCGCCGTCTTGCGGTGCTCGAGCGTCTGCGTCTGCGTCTGCGGGTGGCGTGCGAGGACGGTGCTGGTTCTGGTGTCGTCAGGTGTGTGGACGGGGAGGTTGCAAAGCCTTTTCTCGACGCGTTTGCGCGTCACGGCGTTGTGGATTTGAGAGACGGATTGGAGCGCGCCGTTTAGACTCTCGAGGTAGTCTGCGAGACTGTAGATGTATTCGTGCGGTGGTAGGCTCGGCACATCGTCATCGGGTGAGTTTTGAGGAGACGCCAGGAATTCGGCGTGGACGATTGGGTAGTCCTCCGGAGCCCAGAAGCAGTCGAAGATGGGGAGGGAGCGCGTCCGATAGTCGGCAGGGTGGAGAATGGGCCACTTGTTGGAATACTCGGAGAGCCGGGCGTAGTCAAGCTGCAGAGACATGAAATCGCGCTGGCTGTCTTTTGACGCGACGAGCCCGTTGCACCTCACGTCTTTGCCGTGGTGCAAGCCTATTCCTTCCTCTTCGAAGGCATAGAGGAGGTTTAGCCAATGTAGACGACAATTGACAGCGAGTAATCCTTGGCGCGACGTCTTCCGAACCCCTCGAGCGCATTTCCTAGAAACTCGAGCGAGCGCCTCGGGTTCTCCTCGAAGACCGGAATGACGAGCGACTCGCACGTGAAATCGTACTTGTCGCGAAAGACACCCAGAAAACATAGTCTCTAAGCCGTATGTGAAGCGCGCCGCTATGCTATTCCTCCTGAGGCCATCCGCTGACAAGGCGCCTAAAGGATAGAGGCACAAGAGACACCAGTCACGGCCCAAGGGGGTCGCTTGCACGTGGCTGACACGTGGCCGCGTGGTGTGGGTGAGGTGCGAGGCAGGTACCAGATGCCAGGTGTTCAGGGGGCTAGCTTGCTCAGACCGTCCATTGGGCGCGCGTGCCCAAGCAATCAGGCATGCTGAACGCGTGCGTGAGAGCCATCCACTGAATTACCTCCGGCATTTGCAACTGATGAAAGAATAGTATGTGTGAAGGTACGTGTCGGGAGTACAAGTGTGTGCTGTCGAAGCGAATGACGGCCCGGCCGAAGTCCGACACAGACCGTACTTCTCTAAGGGCTTCATCGAAGAGGAAGAATTACTGTTGGGCTGCTCGGTGTGGTCGAAAGGAGAGAATGGATGGATGAACGACTTGTCCTCTGTTTGCTGTACTGAACGAGGCGGTAGAGTAGTAGGTGACTAGGCTGCATCTTTCACGGGCAGTAATGTGCGATGCCTTCAGCCAACGATGATGCTGCTCACCACACCTCAGTGTGAACAACCCTCGGCGATGAGATAACCTTTTCTGGATAGCAGATAAGAGCAACGAGCGGGATGCGTCCCAGACTAAAGTCAAAGTCTCTAGTAGGTGCGGAGACGGGTCTAGCGGAAGTGAGCGGAGGTAGAAGAGTAGACACCGTATGGACACATCAAGTCGGTAACGCGAATGAAGATTTCTTGACACTCTTCTAAAACGTTATGTACAGCCATCAAGATCCAGTGATGACGAGGAAGGGACGCGCACCGTTGGAATCAAAGCCAGCAGAGCGAATGGAATCTCAATGCTTGGTCTTCAAGACATACTTGCCGTCCTTTGCACCATGTTTTTCGTTTTCGACAATGGCAGCCATGACCAGCCGCATGGCCTCGGACTCTGGCTTCGAGTCGACATTGCCGGGCATGTCGATGGTCCACTTGCCTCCATGCTTGCTCGATTCAACGGGAGCGTCATCGGTGCTCTTGGATTTGGGCGTGTCCATGGGATCCTGAAATGGTCAGCTCACTGTTGACTAATTGGACGGTCGGTGCGGAAACAAGTGCTGGGAAATGAAGGCCAATACCCGGCAGATGGCTAATGACGTACCGAAATGGCCGGCGCGGCCTTGCCCTTCTTGCCGTGCGACGGGTGTGATGGGACTTCGGCAGTGAGGCGGCCACCTTTGGAGGATGCCATCATCTCCGAGGGATTCGGATCGTGAGACTGGGTGGGAGCCATGGTGCAGCAACGACGTCTTGGCTGATGTACGTTTGGACGACGATATATTTGACAGGCGGTGCTCGCTGCTTTGGGCCAGAGAAAGGTACAAAGGGGCAGACTAGCATATAAGCAAGCACCGAGACCAACAAGGCCAACAAGACTTCATTACGGGCAGTACCGCCAGGCACCTGTACGTGTGGACGATGGAATGCCAACCCCAGACGTCAGAGGTTGGCAGTTGGTGACTTGGCGCAAGTGGTAGAGTGAAACATGGAGGCTAGTCCGCCAATCGTCAGCGAGTCATTGGCCTTTCGGCTGAGGTTGACAAGTCGCTCCGGACAGCGAGGCAGCGCATCGTAGCATCGCAGTCGCGGGCGGCTTTGTTCGAGACCCTGAAAATGGCGCAGAAAAGACAGGTTGGCAAACATGTGGGGACTGAACACGCAGATGGTGTCTCTGCGACTGTGCTGCCGCCAAGGTTGAAGATGTCTCTCGGAGACTTGAAGACGTGTCGTTATTCTCCGGATCCCGTCAGAATTGGCGCAGGATTTTCACAAAAGCATGGGCCAGCAGCTGACAGCTCCAATCAGCTAATGACGGCATGTGGAAAAAAAGAATGGAAGAATTGAAAAGAAGCCAGAGGCTAAGCTACATCGGCGGAGCGGTTGTGGCGGATCGACCGGGGGGGAGGAGGAGGAGCGGGATGTCTTGGCTCTTGGCGCGGCGAGGAACAGAAGAGAGGGCCAAGGGTAGGACCATCGCATCTGGGGGTAGCGCAGGAGGCCAAGAGCAATCAATCAGCAGGGCTACGGACTGATTGGAAGCAGAAGTAACACGGGTGTAGCAATGCGGACTGAGACGGCGCGAGGGCGACGAGTGGAGGCGGACGTGCTTGGCGATGCGACGGACCTGCGCGGCCAAGCGCACACAACGGCGGCAGTCGTCACATGGCCAAGGACAAAGGATTCAGTTGTTGGGCGCACACGTGCAGGGCATGGTGGATGATGAAACGACAGCGTTGAGGTGGTGTTTGACAGAGAGAAGAGCAGAGAGCAAGGGCAAGGGCAAGGCCAAGGCCAAGGCCAAGGGAAGGTTGAGGTTGAAGTTGGGTGTGGATAAGCTGCTGGTGGGTGCACTCGGCTGGCTGGGCTTGACCCACCCCCGCACTGGTTCATGGGGCCTGACCAGCTGGACCAAAGGGGCAGACGTTGACGTTGGCAGCGCCTCTTCTCTACCTTACACGGAGGCGCTTGCACAGTTGGGTACATTTATTTGCCATCAACATGAAGTCAAGCGCCACATGAGGAGAGGAGGCCGTCCAGTCCATTCACATTTACCCGCTCAGTCAGATGGTCAGATGCAAGATGCGCCATCACCCAGGGCTCCAAGGGCGAGGGCGAGGGCGAGGGCGAGGGCGAGACAGAGGCACATCCCCCCGCAAAGCACCACCGCAGTCCATGTTGGGTCATGTCATGCTCGTCGACCTCTACGCAGCAGCATCCAAGCCCTTGGCACACAAGGCCATTATTCGGCGGGCGCCGTCTGCGTACCGTGTTCCCCCCTGCAACCGAGGCGAGGCGAGGCCAGGAATGCCTCGCGGCTAAACCGTCGCGGTTTTGTTTTGTTTCGGTGCGTGGATTATATTTCGCCAGAACAGGCGCGGCCCGACGGCCGGTTGAGCGTCGCACAGGCTGCAAACGATTATTTTCAAGCTTTTAAATCGTCTCACGCTCAGTCTCCTTGCCGTACCGTACCGTACCGTACCGCTGATCGCGGGATCGCCCTTCTCAATCTATGCAACCAGCTGCCAGCCCGCTAACAAAAGCCGCAAAGAAACGGCATCCCACTTGCCATGCCCATGCTGCTCCCTCCAATTGATACCTTGTCGTCGTGCGTGTCGTGCCACCTGCCTTATAAAACACTGAGAGAGCCTTGCCCTGCCCGCGGGGGTGGCCCAAGTGCGTGCTGCGTGGTTTTGATTGTCCGCCCTGGCTTTTCGTTCCCGCTCTCCGTCGACGTCGCCGCCGTTCATCCCAATCCCAATTGAATTCTTCTGCTGCCATCCGCTGTTGAAAAGGTACGTCCAGTCCAACACACCAGACCCGCGACCCAATGCACAGCGGCTGCTGCGGGCCCGTGCGGCATGCTTGCCTGCACGGTGAGGACGTGGAGCCGCGGTTGCTGCGTGGTTGCTGGCTTACCAGGTGGGAAAGCTTAAGGGCACGCTAGTGCCGATTGCGCTGGGTAACGAACGGTACAAAACCCCCCAGCTTTCTCTTCTCGCGCGTTGAACCCACCCTACCCTCGTCTCCTCTCGTCCTCCCGTCCGTCTCTCCCATTGCATTGCCCCTCTCTCCCTCCTTCGCTTCGCCAGTCGCATCGCGTTCAAGCCACCCTGCTACTGCGACGTACGCTTACGCCCTTTAGCATTATCGCCTTGCGACCATCTTAGCGATTGTCCGCCCACAGGCCCGCAATCATGGCGGACAACGAGGCCTATGCTGCCGAACAGCAGCAGCAGCAGCAGCAGCAGCAGCAGCAGCAGCAGCACAATTCCGAGGGCTCCAACTTTGACGAGAAGCAGCAGTATGCCCAGCAGGAAAAGTCGACCAACCTCCCCGGCATCAAGCCCGGCGAGGACGACGAGGAAGATGAGGACATGGACGCCCTGATCGAAGAGCTCGAGTCGCAAGACGCCAACATTGACGCCGAAGAGGAAGACACGTCGCAGCCCGGTGGCGCTCGCCCCGTTGCCGAAGAGCTCCTCCAGACCAGCACCGTCCACGGTCTCACCTCCGAAGAGGTGATGCAGCGCAGGAAGAAATTCGGCCTCAATCAGATGAAGGAGGAGAAGGAAAACCTCGTCCTCAAGTTTCTCATGTACTTTGTCGGGCCCATCCAGTTCGTCATGGAGGTGAGAAATTCTGTTGATCCTGGCGCCCAAAACATGGAGCTTTTGCTGATGCGGCTACCGCGCTAGGCCGCCGCTATTCTTGCCGCCGGTCTGCAGGATTGGGTCGATTTTGGCGTCATTTGCGCGCTGCTGCTGCTCAACGCGACAGTCGGTTTCGTTCAAGAATTCCAGGCCGGTTCCATTGTCGACGAGCTGAAAAAGACGCTCGCCCTCAAGGCCACCGTGTTGCGCAATGGCACCTTGCAAGAAGTCGAAGCCCCCGAAGTTGTTCCCGGTGACATTCTGCAGCTCGAGGAGGTAAGCCACCCTCGTTTTCGTGCTCGCGTTGGGATTTCTGACCTCCCGCTTAGGGCACCATCATCCCTGCCGACGGCCGCATCGTAACCGACGATGCCTTTCTCCAGGTCGACCAGTCCGCCATCACCGGCGAGTCTCTTGCTGTGGATAAGCACAAGGGCGACACTTGCTACGCGTCTTCGGCCGTCAAGCGTGGCGAGGCCTTCATGGTCGTCGCCGCGACTGGCGACAGCACCTTCGTCGGTCGCGCTGCTTCGCTCGTCGCGTCGGCTTCCTCGGGAACTGGCCACTTCACAGAGGTGCTCAACGGTATCGGCACGGTCCTCTTGATTTTGGTTATTCTCACCCTGTTGGTCGTCTGGGTCTCGTCCTTTTACCGCTCCAACCCAATTGTAACCATTCTCGAATTCACCCTCGCCATCACCATTATCGGCGTGCCAGTCGGTCTGCCGGCCGTCGTCACCACCACCATGGCCGTCGGTGCTGCCTACTTGGCCAAGAAGCAAGCCATTGTCCAGAAGCTTTCGGCCATTGAGTCGCTTGCCGGTGTCGAAATCCTGTGTTCCGACAAGACCGGTACCCTGACCAAGAACAAGCTCTCCCTGGCCGAGCCGTACACTGTTTCTGGCGTCGAGCCCGAGGATCTCATGCTCACAGCCTGTCTGGCTGCCTCTCGCAAGAAGAAGGGTATTGATGCCATTGACAAGGCGTTCCTGAAATCGCTCAGGTATTACCCTCGCGCCAAGTCGGTCTTGTCCAAGTACAAGGTTTTGGAGTTCCACCCATTCGATCCCGTCTCAAAGAAGGTTCAGGCCGTTGTCGAGTCTCCGCAGGGAGAGCGCATCGTTTGTGTCAAGGGTGCCCCGCTCTTCGTCTTGAAGACTGTTGAGGAAGATCATCCGATTCCCGAGGCCGTCGACGAGGCCTACAAGAACAAGGTTGCGGAATTTGCTACCCGCGGTTTCCGTTCGCTCGGTGTTGCCCGCAAGCGCGGCGATAGCTCGTGGGAAATCCTTGGAATCATGCCTTGCTCCGACCCTCCTCGTCACGACACTGCGCGCACTATCAACGAAGCCAAGACTCTTGGTCTTTCCATCAAGATGCTGACGGGTGACGCCGTCGGTATCGCTCGTGAAACTTCTCGTCAACTGGGTCTCGGTACCAATGTCTACAACGCGGAGCGTCTTGGTCTTGGCGGCGGTGGTGAGATGCCTGGTTCCGAGGTCTACGACTTTGTCGAAGCGGCCGATGGTTTCGCAGAAGTCTTTCCCCAGCACAAGTACAACGTTGTCGAAATTCTGCAGCAGCGTGGCTACCTGGTTGCCATGACTGGCGATGGCGTCAACGATGCGCCTTCGCTGAAAAAGGCTGACACGGGTATCGCCGTCGAAGGCGCCTCTGACGCTGCGCGGTCCGCTGCTGATATCGTCTTCCTTGCTCCTGGTCTGTCGGCCATCATCGATGCGCTCAAGACTAGTCGTCAGATTTTCCACCGCATGTACGCGTACGTCGTCTACCGTATCGCCTTGTCGCTGCACTTGGAGTTTTTCCTTGGTCTCTGGATTGCCATTTTGAACACCTCGCTGAACCTGGAGCTCGTCGTCTTTATTGCCATTTTTGCCGACATTGCTACCCTGGCCATTGCCTATGATAACGCGCCGTTTTCCAAGACTCCGGTCAAGTGGAATCTGCCCAAGCTGTGGGGCATGTCGGTCCTGCTCGGCGTCGTCCTCGCCATTGGCACGTGGATCACCCTCACAACCATGTTTCCGTACCAAGACCTGCCCAACGCGCAGGGCCAAGGCATCTCTGGCGGTATTGTGCAGAACTTTGGTGTGCGCGACGAAGTGCTGTTCCTGCAAATCTCGCTGACAGAGAACTGGCTCATTTTCATTACGCGTGCCAACGGGCCGTTCTGGAGCTCGATCCCGTCGTGGCAGCTCAGCGGCGCCATTCTCATCGTCGACATCATCGCCACCTTCTTCTGCCTGTTCGGTTGGTTCGTCGGGGGGCAGACGTCGATTGTCGCCGTCGTCCGCATCTGGGTCTTTTCTTTTGGCGTCTTTTGCGTCATGGGCGGCGTCTACTACCTGCTGCAAGACAGCGTGGGCTTTGACAACCTCATGCACGGCAAGAGCCCTAAGAAGGATCAAAAGCAACGGTCACTCGAGGACTTTGGTAAGTTTTTCTTTTTTTAAAATTTTTTTTTTTTCCCTGTCGTCCATCGTCAGCCGAGCCGGAATAATGCTAACTCTTCTGCGCAGTTGTGTCCCTCCAACGTGTTTCTACGCAGCATGAAAAGAGCGCCTAAACGACATTTTCCTTTTTGTCTTGATATACCGGTAGTAGAGGAGGAAGGAAGGAGAAGTATTAGTTGGGTCCACATCTTAATATTGGTTGGGTTGAGGAAGGGGTTGGGAGAGCTGAAGAAAAACCGCCGACGTTTTAGAGGTTTTTTTTTTTTAATCGGAACTCTTCGGTTGTTGCTGTCGCTGCTGTTGTGATAGTCCTTTTTCTTTTGGCGGATTGGTGGAGGGGAACGGGAAGGGTAAGGGGAATGGTGGAAAGAAGAGATACACACGCACACACAACACACACACACACATGTCGATACCAACGAGATATGATGACTGTAAAACCGCACCGCTCCACCTCTCTCTTTCTCTTGGGCGTGACGATGATGATGACCAAACGACTGCTGTCCATTCTCTGCCTCCTCTTTCTCCTTTTCTGAGCTGACGATTCTTTTTTTTCTTTCGCTGCTCTTTCGCTTCTCCTTTTCCTTGTTCTCTTTCTCTCGCCACCATCCCCATTCATTCTCTTATCCAACAAGTTGGGGCACCCGACTTTTCGACAATGCGCTCTTGATGCCTTGCTCTTTCTTTTTTTTTTTTTTTTTTTTTTTCCTGAACAGCTGCCGGACGGCCAGAGTTGAGGGGGTCAAAGAGGAGGAGGAGGAGGAGGAGCAGCAGCAGCAGCAGCAGCAGCAGCAGCAGCAGCAGTGGTGGTCATCGTGTCGCGGTTTCCGAGATGTGGATAGAAGCGGAGCGAGTGTGTGTGATGGGATAGGAGTTGAGATGGGAGAGGCATGGGAAGGGAAGGAAAGGAAAGGAATGAAGGGAGTGGAATTGTTTTGCTAGAAAGCGAGAGAATGACTGACTGACTGGTTGACTGGGTGGTGCAGTGGCTTGCGGTGAAGCAGAAAGACGGGAAAAGGACGAGGAAGAGAAGGACAAGGGAGAGGGAAAAGGGGACACGTGCTGACAGACAGAGAGTGACGGCTGAATCAGAAACGTGTGTGCGTGCACTTGGCGTGCAATAAAGAGTGAGAAGTTGAAAGACAGCAGGGCAGACGGGCAGGTAGGCAGGCAGGTAACGAGACTAATGTGAAAAGACGGTCCGGTCTGTCTTACTCGCATCTCATCTCACCTCGTCGTTCGTTCGTTTGTGCTCGCCTTCAATTACCGTCGCTCGGCAGCCAACTCGGGGCTTTGGCGCTTGGCTGTGTTGGATGGGGGGCCAATAATGATGGAGCGTGAGTGAGTGAGTGAGTGAGTGAGCAGTCTGCCATGTATTCGACCGCGTCCATTTCGACGTCGTTTCAGCGGGCATGTCGTCGTGTGGTAGGTGGGCAGACTGGCGGATTTGATATGCAGGATGGAAAATTAGGAAGGTAGGTACCTCAGTAGGTGTTCGGATGGCAGACAGCAGTTGAAGCCACGACACCCAGAGCAGCAGCGTCAGCCTCAGCTGCTCGCTCACCTAGCTTACACTTGTACAGTACCTGCACCTACAGACGAGTGCCGCAGCAGACGCATGGCAATCGAGCGGCGAGTTGAATGCAATCGACTAGTGCGGCACTGGCGTCGAACACGGTGCGTGTCGGCTACACGCGTAGCCCCAGGGACAGACAGACAGACAGACTGACAGAGAGATAGCTGGTCGACTCATCTCAAACCGTGCAAAACAGAGAGAATTGGCGCATGTCTGCATCCATCTTCATCGGTGAACAAGAACGGCGACAGAGATGACGATAGGCACGGCGCATGGTATGATGGACGGATTGACTGCGTAGAAGATGATGAAGAGACGAAGGTGGATGGACAAGAAGAGTTTACAGGTTGGGAGAGAGAGGTCTCGCTCGCCTCGCTGCTGCTCGATCCGAGAGCCGTTCGACAGACCCACAAATTTAGACGTCAAGCGAGTGTATCGGCGGCGGCGGCGGACCTGCATGTGTGGCCGAACAACGACCTGTCCTATTCGCGCCTATCTGCCCGCTTCAATCTTTTCATCGATGCTGCAGTGCAGAAAAGGTGGAGGCGAGGGCGTGGCCGTTGGGTGTTTCTGTCGTGGTTCCTGTCTGGCGCGGACCGGGACAGCTAGGTAAGGCCAGCAAAAAAGAACGAGACGCGGGCCCAGTTACATCACCTCCGTCATCCGTCATGGCGGGGTGCTGCTCGCAGGCTTCCGGCTCCGACCTTTCAGCTGAGGTGCCCTCCTCTTCCCTGTCGCTCAACAGAGCAGATAATGTGCCGCATAAAACTCAATTCGCCTTTGGCGTTTTCAGTTGACTGCTGCTGCGCGTATGGTTTGCAGCGCTGCCGTCGACGTGGTTGTCCCTATATCTGGGCGGGCGAGTCAATGGACTATCCCTGGTCGCGAGAAGGGGTTTGTCGTGGACTGCCGGCGCTTGTTAGTCGTGCAAGCAGCTGCAAAGGGTGGGGGTTAGGAACGAGAGATGCCGATTGCTGCGAGATTCGGATGGCTGCATGCGCGGCCGGGATGCGGATTGGCGGGTGGGGGAGGAGGTGGAGGAGGGGGTGATTCGTCACGCGATTGATGGCTTTCAGCTTTCAACAAGGCGAGAGGGGTAGAGTATCATCTTGCGAATGAATTGTGCAAAGGTTGTCATTGCTGCTGCTGCCACAAGAAGACCTCTCGCCGTCCCTGCTCCTCGTCTCTCGTATGCCCTGCGGCGATTCAGGAACACGACACTTGCTGCGACTTTCGGTTCCAACATGGCCAAGCTCAATACCGAAGTTCCCTCGCTGAAGCTCAACGATGGTCAAGCAATCCCGCTAGTATGGTTGCCATTGGCGCTGCCAAACCTTCGCAACGGCCATCAATCAATGCTAACATCGGCCGGCGACATGTAGCTCAGCTTCGGAACCGGCACGTCCTGGTACAAGTCGGGCGACGAATCCAAGATAGACCGGGAGCTCATCGAGACCATCAAGACGGCCATCAAGCTCGGTTACTGCCACCTCGATGGCGCTGAAATGTACAAGACGGAGCCGGAGCTTGGAATCGCCATCAAGGAGAGCGGTGTTGCGCGTGACAAGCTCTACGTCACCACAAAGGTCGAGCAACGAATTGCCGACGTCAAGGGCGCACTGAAGGAGAGCTTGCAGAAGCTGCAATTGGACTACGTCGACCTGTAAGAGCAGTGTCCGAATGCTCGTCGGCGCCTTCACCCAAGCTGACCGAGAACTGAAGCTATCTAATCCACTCGCCCTTTTGGGCCAAGTCGGACGCAGAGCTGCAAGCCAAATGGCGAGACCTGGAGGAGCTGCAAGCCGCAGGTCTGACCAAGTCGATTGGCGTGTCCAACTTCCTGCCGCAGCACCTCGACGCCGTGCTCGCGACGGCCAAGGTCGTGCCTGCCATCAACCAGATCGAATTCCACCCCTATCTGCAGCACCCGCCGCTGCTCGCTTACCACCGCAAGCACGGCATTGCAACGTCGGCCTACGCGCCGCTCACGGCTGTCACAAAGGCAAAGCCCGGCCCCGTTGACGACACGCTGGCCGCTCTCGCCAAAAAGTATGCCGTCAGCGAGGGTGAGATTTCGCTGCGCTGGGCTATTGACCAGGATGTCGTTGCTATCACGACGAGTTCAAAGGAGCAGCGGCTGAGCGACTACCTGAGGGCTTTGACGTTTAAGCTCACGCCGGCTGAGATCCAGGAGATTAATGAGAAGGGTCTGCAGAAGCATTACAGGGGCTTCTGGAAGAACAAGTTCGACGACGACGACAGGTCGTGAGTGGTAGCGATGACCTGAAGAAGCCGCAGTACAAATGTTGTGAAGCTCCTCGACAACTGTAGCTATGAAGTACCGACTTGGCAGAATATCTCAATCGAGAAGTTGAGCTCTATGGTTCTGAGGTTACCACAGCTACATTGCCAGCAATAGCTCAATGAGATGGTTAATATTTCAATTGGTGCTAAATTGCATGGTTGCTCACCAACCAAGATTTTCACTCAGGTCAACAGGGCCCTGTGCCAAACCAATGTCACTGGCGGCCACTCACTTTCGAGACCAAAAAGCCAATAGTCCGTCTTTGAGTCTTTCCACCGACATGAGTCAGTGACATGGTCACCCACCTCGATTTGTATGCCGAAAATCAGCCGGCTATCATCGTAAACTCCGCCGCCGCATTTTCCAACCAGAAATCTTCACCGGCGGGGCACTTTCTCCTCAGACCGCCACCATGCCTCCCAAAACTTTGCCAGATGGCCCAGGTGAGGCAGACACTCGGCCGAAGGAGGTGAGCCCGCGAAATCATCAAAGAATCAACACGGAAGCTCAACTTTGGCTAACGCGCGAGCAGCCACTTGCAAAAGCGTACCGCAAGCCGCGTGCGGTCACGCGAAGAAAGCCGACAGCCGTCCCAACTACCTCGAATACTACCGCCCCTGGAGAAGCTACTCAACCTCCTCCCGAATCCAGCACTCCGGCACAAACAGACGACGACCCACCTCCAGCACAATCAAAGTCCGCAGCGCCGCCGATGCTGCACAATGCGGAACCCGCCGCAACAGCAACAGCTCCCACATCGAAGCCAGCTCCACGGAAACGACGCGACGACGGCATGGATTCGATTCTGCAGCCCTTCTACTATGGCAAGTCGCTGACGGACCCGATCAACACGGCCGAAGACAAGTGGAACCTGCTTCCGGCCTTCCTCAAGGTCAAAGGATTGGTCAAGCAGCACATTGACTCATTCAATTACTTTGTGGATGTGCAGCTCAAGGAAATTCTGCGCGCCAATCAATACGTCTACAGCGATGTCGATGACAAGTTCTTTTGGCGGTATACCGATATTCGCGTCTTGCGCCCATGTCGCGTCGAGGAGGAAGGGCTCAAAGGTCACACGTCCACCATCACGCCTAACGAGTGTCGCCTGCGCGACATGACCTACGCGGCCCCAATTGTCGTCGACGTCGAATACAAGAAGGGAGCAAGCAAGGTCAAGAGAAAGGGAATCCATATTGGTAGGATGCCCATCATGTTGCGCAGCAACAAGTGCCAATTGAGCGGCAAGTCGGAAAAATTGATGGCGCAGTATGGCGAGTGTGCGATTGACCCTGGTGGATACTTTATCACTAGGGGCCAGGAGAAGGTCATTTTGGTTCAAGAACAGCTGAGCAAGAACCGTGTCATTGTGGAGTCGATGAAGGGCATCATCCAGGCTTCCGTGATTAGGTAGGTCTTAATGGCCCTTTTCTTTTGCATATGGCTGACTGGCAAAGTTTCACGGTTGATCGTAAGTCGAAAGGCTACGTCCTCCTCAAGAAGGGACTGCTGTACTTGAAGCACAACTGCTTTTCCGACGACATTCCCATTGTCATTGCGCTCAAGGCCATGGGCATCCAGTCTGAGCACGAAATCTTGCTCCTGGTTGCCGGAGACGACAGCGCGTACCAAGACGAATTCTCGATCAATTTCGAGGCCTGCATCAACGAAAGGGGCGAGCGCATCAACACCCAGCACCAGGCCCTGGAATTCGTTGGTCAAAGGACCAGACAGCTTCGGAAGCCAATTGGCAACAGAGCACCGCGGAATCTGCAGCAGGAAGCCATCTACGCCCTATCCGACATGATGATGAGCCACGTCCCCGTCGTTGGCATGAACTTTCGTCCAAAGGCCCTTTACATTGCCTACATGACCAGGAGGGTGCTGATGGCCATGCAAGACCCCAAGATGGTTGACGATAGGGACTACGTGGGCAACAAGAGGTTGGAACTGGCTGGTCAGATGATGGCGCTGCTCTTCGAAGACAGCTTTAAGAGTTTCAACTTCCAGTTCAAGGCAGCCATCGACAAGGTGCTCAAGAAACCTAACAGGGCTGCCGAATTCGATGCATACGACCATATTCAGACCCACGGATGGAGTATAACTGCCGGTATGGAGAGGGCCATCGCTACTGGCAACTGGAGTTTGAAGCGTTTTCGCATGGAAAGAGCTGGCATCACGCACGTTCTCAGCCGTCTGAGTTTTATTTCTGCCCTCGGTATGATGACGCGTATTACATCCCAATTCGAAAAGACGAGAAAGGTCTCTGGTCCTCGTGCCTTGCAGCCGTCGCAATTTGGCATGATCTGCACGTCAGATACACCTGAAGGAGAAGCTTGCGGTCTTGTCAAGAACTTGGCACTCATGACGCACATTACCACCGAAGTGCCAGAGGAGCCCGTTAGAAGAGCCGTGTTCATTCTGGGCGCCGAGGACGTGCAGTCAGGCACCGGAACGGAGCTGTACTCGACGGGGGCCTACATCATCTTTGTCAACGGTTCGCCACTGGCGCTGACGAGAAGCCCGACCTCATTCTTGAAGAACTTCCGCAAATTCCGCCGCATGGGCCGCATCTCAGAGTTTGTCAGCATCCATATTAACCACCACCACAAGGCCGTCCACATTGCGACGGACGAAGGCCGCATTTGCAGACCGCTCATCATCGTCGAGCGGGGCAAGTCCAGGGTGTCTGCCCGCTATCTGCGCGCGTTGCAAAAGGGCACGATGGAGTTCGACGACTTTCTCTCCCGCGGTCTGGTGGAATACGTCGATGTCAACGAAGAGAATGACTCGAATATTTGCATCTATGAAAAGGATCTAAAGGAGTACCACACCCACCTTGAAATCGAGCCGTTCACCATCCTCGGCGCCGTCGCTGGCCTGATTCCCTACCCTCATCACAACCAGTCTCCCCGTAACACGTACCAATGTGCCATGGGTAAGCAAGCCATTGGTGCAATTGCTTACAACCAGTTTACACGGATTGACACCTTGCTCTACCTCATGGTCTATCCTCAGCAACCCATGGTCAAGACGAGGACTATCGAGCTCATCAAATACGACAAGCTTCCCGCAGGCCAAAACGCCACGGTTGCTGTCATGTCCTACTCCGGTTACGATATCGAAGATGCTCTCGTCATCAACAAGGCCTCCTGCGATAGAGGATTCGGACGTTGCCAGGTCTTCAAGAAGCAGTCGACAACGGTCAAGTCCTATGCCAATGGTTCCATGGACAAGCTTGTCGCTCCTGAAAAGGGTAAAGATGGCAAGCCGCTCAACCCAAGAATGTCCAAACTCGGCGACCAAGACGGAATCGCCGAGGTCGGAGTCCTCCTCGAAAAGGACGACGTCTTTCTGAACAAGATGGTTCCCACAAACACCAACCCGACCGGTCTTGATCAGAATGGTCTCCGGCCGCAAAAGGTCGACTTTCGGAACACACCCATGTCGTACAAGCTCCCCGACCCAGCCTATGTGGACAAGGTCGTCTTGACAGCCAATGAAAGCAACACGCCTTTGATCAAGATCCAGACGCGCCAGACGCGCCGTCCAGAGCTCGGCGACAAGTTCTCCTCGCGCCACGGTCAAAAGGGGGTCGTGGGCATCATTGCGGAACAAATCGATATGCCCTTCAACGACCAAGGCATCTGCCCGGACATCATCATGAACCCGCACGGTTTCCCGTCGCGCATGACAGTCGGCAAGATGCTGGAGCTGCTGTCGGGAAAAGCGGGCGTCGTCAAGGGCGAACTGCAATACGGCACAGCCTTTGGCGGGTCCAAGCCCGAAATCATGTCGCAAATCCTGCTGGAGCACGGCTTCAACTACAGCGGCAAGGATATGCTGACATCGGGCATCACGGGCGAGAGCCTGCCGGCGTACGTCTTCTTCGGGCCCATCTACTACCAAAAGCTCAAGCACATGGTGCAAGACAAGATGCACAGCCGGGCGCGCGGACCGCGGGCCATCCTCACGCGGCAGCCAACAGAAGGACGTTCCCGCGACGGCGGGCTGCGCCTCGGAGAAATGGAGCGCGACTGCCTCATCGCATACGGCGCATCGCAACTGCTGCTCGAGCGTCTGATGCTCAGCTCCGACGCGCACGAATGCGACGTCTGCGAGCGCTGCGGCATGATGGGGTACCAGGGCTGGTGCCAGACGTGCCGCAGCTCCAAGGGCGTCGTGCGCATGACGATCCCGTACGCCGCCAAGCTGCTCATCCAGGAGCTGCTCAGTATGAATGTCAAGGCTAGCTTGCGCCTCGGCGACGAGTTTCCCCCTGATTTGAACGATTGATTGTCCCCATGAGCGTTTAGCAGCACAGCACGTCTTTGGTTTATGCGGTTGGCGATGGCGATGGCGATGGGTATGGCGCTCTTGGTGTTTTTTCCCGTTCCTTTTTTCCCCTTGCAATGCATGCATAGCGAGCGAGCGAGCGCGCCGGGCTGGCGCTGGCACAAAACACGGCGGCGGGCGGGGAGCGTAGGCATCAATTGGAGTACACGGCGTTCATCTTTTCTTTCCTTTCCACTCCGATCCAATCAAATCGAACCTATCCTCGTAAATCGATGGCAGCTGGTATGACGTGCATGGTGGATAAAGATAAGGATAATTGGCGATGGAGTTGGGTCTTCGTTTCTCTTGGGTACAGGTATGTGGATACTCGGTGAGTCAGTTAATCCCCCTTTCCACCCTTCGCCCCTCCAACTCAATCTCGAAAGTGAAGTAAAACGGCAGACGCACGACGCCGTCCCTCTCCCATCACCTCAATCGAGTCTTCGCGAGCAACCGCGATCCACTTGTCTCCTAGTCCGAGGCATCCAAACACAGCTAGCTAGGTAGCTCTCCTGCTTGCTTGCTTGCTTGCTTGCTCGCTTGCTGCATCTCCTTCTTGCGTTGTCGCCTTGTGGCTGACTGACTGATGTGCGTCGACACACCCACCGTTCACGATGTCTACAAAGCAAGAGCAAACAGATCCAAGGTGATAAATCGCGTCACGTAGTCAACAGATAGGTAGAAGACCCAGCCAGCCCTGTATTAATTCGTTCAATCAATAAAGACTGTTGATTTTTTTCATTCACGACTTCTAGGTAGGTCCGCGTACCTTCCCTTCCGCCAGGTCGTTGTCTGCGAGACTGCCCGGATAGAGGACCGATCAGTCGGATTAAAGCAGCAGCAGCCGTCACCTGTCCCATCCCATCCCATTCCGTTGCAGCGCCATATGAGATTGTACCGCATCATCGCCATCCCCACTTCCACCACCACCACCATCACTGTCACGCTGACGGACGCCATGCTCCTCGTGCGCCGGATTATCCAGAGAGACATAGAGAGGAAGAAGAGAGAGAAAGCAGCCAAAAAAGAAAAGGTGTGGTAGGGGAAGAAGTGGAGTGTGGAATTATTGAGGGAGGAAGGGGACGAGTGCAGGCAGGCAGGACAGGAGTCATGGTTGATTCGAACTCGAAGCCCATTTGTCGTACCGTTCAGCAGCGAGATTGGCGGAGAGCTTCAGTTTTGGAGTAGAGATCGGTTGGAGAGTCGAGATAGTGGTACAAGGAATCGCCAGGCAGGGTCCCGTTTGTTGATTTTGTCTGTGAGTTGCTACGCCACGCCTCTTAACCGAACCAGGAGGTAGATGGCGGCTGCAAATTGGAAAGGTCGGATGGTCGAGTCGGAAATGCGTCGAGTCATCCTGGTCCACTGTTCCGTGCAATTGGCAGAATCGAACAGAAGTTTTTGATTTTGCGGGATAGGTGGTCATGACGCGCCTGCCCAGACGGATTCAAAGGCGAAGGACCTGCAAAGTAGAATGGATCTCCATTGGCCATCGGTTCAATCTCCTCGAGGAATCTTTTCATCGCATCCGCTCCAGCATCTTTGACGAACGCAACAGGGTCCATCGATATGACGAAAGTTGCAAGCTTGCCAAGAGAGTTGCTCAAGTGTCTCCATGTCTGCGCATCACCAAGCATACCCTCTACTGGGCATATGGCGCTCCGGCGGCTCCGTCAATGCGGCATCCGTCTAAAATGCCGCATTGCTCATCGGCTCGCCGTTGAGGTTCCTGAGATGCTCATCCGCAAGGTCGGCCCGCAGGCTCGCCGTCTCGCCCTCGCGCTCCATCCGCTCCCACTCCAGCTTGCCCCGACGACCCACGGCTTCTTTTTCGGCAATGAGCTCGCGGAGCTTCTTGGCCTCGTCTTCCAGCTTGGATAGGCGGCTCGAGTCGACCATGTCCTTTTGCTTTTGGCCACCCGGGACGATGGGCGGGAGGTCGGCTAGGTAGTTCTGTGCTGGGCTTGGAGGGGGCTGTGTAGTCGTGTTGAAGCGCTGCGTGCGTGGGTATGTGGTTGAAGTGCTATTGGCTGAGCCGCGGAAAGGTGCCTGTCCGCCGTGGTGTCCGCCGCGAGGTCCGGTCGGTGGGCCGCTGTGGTATGGTGGACCGCCGCCGCGGCCTGCCCATGGACCCGATCCGCGTCGAGGTCCCATGGGAGCAGGCTCATATGGGGAATAGTCACGACCGCCGAAACTGCCACGTCCGCCACCGCGAGGTCGAGAGGGTGCACTCAGGATGGGATTTGTGTTGCGGCTGTGCGCCGACATGGACATGGAGGGGCCTGCCGGAGGTGACATGGCAGGACCGTAGCGCCCACCTGCTGGACCAGTCGGTGGTACGCGAGAGAAGTCGCCATTACGGGGACCGCTGGGAGGCGCACCATTGCCGTTTGTATACTCGCGCTCCCGTGGTGGAAGAGGCTCGCGGGTCGGCATTGGCTCACGTCTTGGAGGAGAACGCTCTCGCTCAAGCGGCGAGCGGGGAGGGCGGTAAGGCGAGCGCGGTCTTGGAGAAAAGTCGGCAGGCCGAGGCGGACGGTCGTCGGCAACCAATCCGAGTCTGCTGGGGTGAACAGGAGGTGAAGAGCGGCGCGACGACGCGACGGATTCACGGCCGGAGCGGACGCCGGCGTCCAGAGCCGCAAATCTTGGTGGAGATGGAGAACGACGCCTCCAAGTGTCAACTCCGTATAGATCAACCCTATCTTCGCGGGGTGGAGGTGAGCGAGAGCGCGGGCGATAGTTCCGCTCACGAGGCGGGGAGAAGGGACGTCGCGGAGGACTATGTTCAGTGTAAGTAGACAGACGATCAGGCCCGCCCCACGGCATCCTGTTGTACCTATAGGCTCTTGGCCTTGGCTCTTCATATCTGCTTGCCCTAAGCGGCGGCGAAGCTAGCCTCTCTCTCTTGGCTGGCGGGGGTGAGCGGCCACGGCTGCCCACAGGCGAAACGTCTCTGCTGCGCTTCAACGGAGGCGGCGAACGCTCTCTGATACGCGGAGGCGAACGCCTATCGTACCGGTCACTGATGAACTCGCGAGGGGGTGACCTGGGTCGCGTGTCCCTCCTGTCATCAAAGCGACCCGGACGAGGCGAAAACTCACGCCTTGGAGAGTATTCCCGGCGGGGCGGTGACCTTGGCCTCCTCCATGTATCACTCTCCGGCCTCATGTATCCACCGCGGGGGCTACGGGAGCGTCGACGAAAGGCGGGCGATCGGCTTCGAGGACGTGCCATTCTGCTGGAGGCGGGAACGTAGGTGTCGGCAGGTGGAGGACGACGCGGCGGCGATCGTGTAGAACGGTAGCTGTCGCGGGGAGGAGGCGAGCGGCCAGGACGGTAAGTCGAAGCTCCCGGAGCGTAGCGCTCACCGCCAGGTCTGTAGTTGTACGTATTAGATTTCATGCTGCGTTGAGGTAGGCTGCGTGGTTGTGACAGATTGAGGTCTTGTTTGTGAAGCGCGCACGACCACGACGGCGGTGGCGGCGGTCGGGTCAACAGCACGAGCGGCGGCCGCTGGGCATTTCTTACCTGCGATCTCTGTCTCTTTCGCGATCCATGGCAATGCTGAATGTAAATGAGGTGACCGAGTACCAAGCTGGCGGTTGTTGCGAGTAGTACGGATGCGTAGCTACGCCTTTCACGGCCGAAGTTTTCTAGACGAGAAAGGAGCTCGACCAACAGCCAAGTCTGGCGTCACGTGATCAGGCGTTACGTTGCGCTCGACTCGGACCAGCATCACGACTCCCACCTCAAGTTCCATCCAGTTCTATGGATCAATGGCTGTCTGTTTGGTCATCATCCTCTTGTTTTGGGGGACGTCGAACCGATGGTCCATTGCTCATGTGAGCGGCGTCGGCCTGGGTGTGATGTGGCCATGGCAGATCAAAGGCTCTGCTGCCAGCTGTGCCACGCACGCAGCCCAGCGAGACCCGTGGGGGATTGTTTTGTTGCTTCAACTGCCCTGCATCCAGTGAGACATGGTCAATTCTCTATCCCAAAGCCGCGGCCTGTCGACGTTGAGTGTCCCTCTGGCAGCAGACGTGCTTCTTGACAGTTTCACATCTTGTCTCCAGCGCAGTCGACACCGGAATCCGTGGCAAAAGTGCAAAGCATTTTCTTAGTGGTACTCCTGTCCATCATTCCGGATATTCGCCATCCTCCAACGCCCGCCGGCTATGGAACCCTTTCCCAATGCAATTCCGTTCTTCAATTGGTATCTTGACCGTCTGGAGTGTTGCCAGATCCTTCTTCAGCGCTTGCATTATACTTTTTCTCTTCTTCTTCGTCACAAAGGCCTGGGAGGCCGCGTCTAGCGCCTGCTGCGGCGCTCCTGATCCTTCTTCAGTCTCTTAGCGCTCTCTTCAGCAATCATGGAGCTGAGATCGTCTTGATAACCTCCCCAAGTTCCCTGCTGTTCGGCATGGCGTTGCGCGTCATACTGCTTCTTAATCTCGTCTTTGCTCAGCCTGTCTTCACGCTCGAGCGCATCCACATCAACGCTAACATCAACGTCACCGGCCTTTCTCTTCCTTCTACTGCTGTCCTCTTGGCCAAGCACAGGCATCTGCTGCGAAGCTCTAAGATCATACGCACGCTCACTTCCAAAGAAGCCTTGGGCGCGAACGTCGCGTTCAGGAAGGACTGTGTAAGCCGACCGCTGTTGCGCCGGCTCCTCTGTTTCGGTGCCACGTCTCTGTTTGCGCAAGCTGAACTCGCCCGAAACACTCTCTGTACCTCCATACTCGGTCGGCACTGCTGAAGTCATGCCACTAGGCGTTTGCAGGCCGCCCGGAGTCTGCATGCCACCCATGTCCTCGTCTTCATCGTCACCTTCCTCCTCCTCCTCCTCCTCTTCCTCTTCTTCAGACTCTTCCTCAGGTTCTTGAAGCTCGCCCCAAAGTGTTCTCTCCACTGGTTCACCGGCAGGCTGTTCTTGCTGCGGTTGAAGCACACCAAAAACATCGCCACCGTAAAGAGGTCTGTTGTATTCGTCCACGGGAGGCTTACCATATCCACCAGGATGGAAGCCCCATTGAGCACCAGGAGGCGGCGGGGCGTTTAAGCCAGGAATCTTGAGAGAAGGGTAAGATGGGGGAGGGCCGAAGCGCTGTTGATTGATCAACCATGGCGGAGGGGCACCAGGTGGAATGTTGAGAGCCTCTTTGAGCTCCTCGCTGAGCTCGCCTGGGCGAAGGTGTCTGAGATTTGTTTCGTACTCTTTGCCTTCATAGTAGACCTCACCATATCGTGTTAGCTCTGGCTTGGTTTGAAATCTGAAGAAGGCTTCGTAGAGCTTTTGGTAATCAATGTCAAGCTTGCCCAGCTTTCCCTGCACACGCTCCCTTTGCTTTTGTTTGAGCGATTGCTGATCTTGCTTCTCGAGGACTGCGTCTCTCATCTCGGCGATGCCCGTGTCCTGGATGAATTTAGGCAGTGCAAACGGTGGCTTCTCGATACCACGTTTCGACGATAGATATTCGCGCTTGAGTGACCAGTGAGTTGGCACAGGGACGACGTTGCGATGCGCCTTGATCGCAACCAGCAGGCGAGGGTCGGGTGATGATGTGTCTGTCCAATCGACCAGTTCAGGCTTCTTGACCAGGGCCTTGAGCTCGGCTACAGACAACTTATTCTTCTCCTTTCTTTCCCTCTTCGAAATTGTTTGCTCCTGTTCTTCCTCCCTCTCCTCGCCGAAGATGTCGTCCTCGGCCTCGTAGATGGTAGGCTTGTCGTCGCCCTTTGTCTCGTCTTGCCGCTCGCCATAGCCAAACCTGTCAAAGATGTCTTTGAATTGCTCGTAAAGCGGGTCGTCTACTTCCATTTCAATGGCGACGTCGTTGCCACCCTCGGCGGGCTGGCCATTGGTCACGGTTGCCGTCTCATTTCCTGTCTTGGGCTCAGCCTGAGGTTCGGCGGAGCCATCGTTGGCTTTTTCAGGAATAGCCTCCGACTCGGGAGCGGGTGTCTGGTGATTGTTAGCGGCGTGCGGATGAGAATGACGTCGAATGCAATGTCTTACCTCTGCCTTTTTCGCCTTGTCGGCCTTGTTTTTGGCGCGTCGCCAGGCGTTCTTGGAGGTCTTTGCCTTTGCACCGGCAGACATGCTGACTTCTTACGCGCCGATTGCGATTTCGTCGGGCAAGAATGGATGGGTGGGTGTGGAAGTGGTGTTATCGAGTTGTCGAGCAGCGAGGGTGAAGATGCCGGTCGCGAGTCCCGCGCCGCCAAGACTTTCAGCCTTGATGCCTTGGAAACAGCCTAGGGAGATAACCACCGACGTCGAGCCTCCTTGGTAAAGTCGACTTCCCCGCGTCAGAATGCCAGAGACAGTATGACATGTTGCCCTGCATATATGCCTTGATGATGAACCATATGAAGCAGTATGGCAATCTCGCTGTAGGATGCTGGCATTGCAACTCTGCACTCAGCGGCGTTTGGCACACGACATTGAAGCTGAATTCGAGCACAAGATAGGCACTAGAAAGAGAGCGGTAAACGATGGTCACAGACAGCTCTTTGCAAGAGCTGATTCTCGGAACTAACACAGTCGTTCTGGCAGTTCTCTAGAGCTCTTTGTATTTCCCAATGCAACCAAGGCTTTATGTGAGGGCAATTTGAATTTCAATCAAGAGGCAGGGGTCACAATTTCAAGTGATGATAGATTTGCGAAAATGCTAGATGAATTGGGATCAAGGTTGCACTTTGGTGTAGGTCTCCATAGCAAAGAAACGAGGCACACATGGCAGAAACAGTCAGAGTACCCTCGCAAAGGCATTCGAGAAAATCCTCTTTCGAATGGGCCCAGCAGACTACAGCCATGTGTCATTCATTACATTTGGTTCTGACTGATCATGCCGTTGCCTGGAATTTCGATTAGAAGAAAAAGTATGGTCATCAATTGGGCCGCAAGAAGCGGCAAAAGACAGCTTCGGAGCATTCTGTCGATGTTCCAAGTTGCGGCCACAGTTGTCCGCATTCGGACCAAAGATAAGAGTCATCGAATTGGGCACTCGAGGCAGACAAACCGGTGGACGGCAAAACATCCAACCTGGGCTTCAGGGCGGCCAGAAAAGGCCGAAGAGTGCAGATGTTGGGTCCTCGGTCGTGGGTCCAGTCTCATGCCTGCAGCAAGACAAGAGGCGAACGGCGCCTTGCCGGCGCGGGCAAATTTGTCCGGACACAAGGTGCTATTTTCTGACGGAGACTGGTGTTAGCTAGCAGGCAATGGTCAAACGGTTGGGCCGACGCAAGACGATTTGGGTAGACACGTGTGAAGAGTTGCAATGGCTGCCCCGCGATTCCTTCTCGTACGGTACCAGAGCAGAGGTACGCAACGCAGCGAGCGAGTCAGAGGCGTCGCAAAGTCATGGAGATCTCGGGGTGGCAGAGCGCGCAATCGTCCCCGTGCTCGGCACAACCCAGAAGATCCCGCCCGCAAGCGCGCTCCGCTTGGTGGTCGAGGCTGTCGGTAGGGCTGGCGCGGCTGTTGAGAAAATACTTGAGAGATGTCTTGATCGACTCGCACCCGAGAAGACAGGTTCCAAGTATCTGGTCATGTCGTGCTTCTCCACTTGCTCTCCATGACAGCCGATGATGGCAATGGCCGCGGCATGCGCCTCGCCGCTTCGGACCGCCCAAAAGTCGTCATGGTCAGCGGCCAAGGCTGTTTCACGCCTGGGTAGCCATGCTCAAGGCCCTAGGCCGACAATCGATTAGGGAAGCGGTTGTATGCCGCCGCTTGCATTGTTGCGGTCTAGTCAGGCACTAGAGCCATGAACAAACGCACCGGGGAGCGCTGGGAGGACAGGCGGTGTAGAGAGGCTCATTAGCTAGCGGTGCACTGCTTGGTTGTACCAGGCCCATGTCCAGGTCCAGATGGATGGAGCGCGGTCAAGGTGGCAGGAGACGAGCGAGAAAGTGGGTTGACATCGAAGCAAGGTTGGTTGGTTCCTCCAACCTCGACCACCACCACCACCACCACCACCACCACCACCACTACCACTACCACCACCATAGCACGCGACGCCTCAACAGCCGCGGGTGCCGGGCACTTGTGGCCGTTTTCATGGTCTCTGTCGTCGTCGTTGCAGTCGCGTCGCCGTTGTAGCGACCGACCTAGCGGTGCGGGGGGCAGCTATTGGCGCTGGCGCCGTGAGCGGTGCGCTGGTGGTGGTATATTGCCGCCCGAGGTGGACTGGACTGGACTGGACTGGACTCGTTCCAGTTGTCGATCGCTTGGAGTCGGTGGTGCGAATGACGTGAGGACGCAGAGCGAGCGTGTTGAAGCGTCCAGCCTCCAGGACGGATCGAGGAGTGGGAACGGTACAGAGTTCGCCCCAATCACGCAGCACGCGCGTCGGCGGCTACTGGCCAACGCTATGGGGGCGATGCGTGTGCTGGAGCGCTGCGGTGCTGGGATGCCATGGGATGCTTTTCCGTGCGTGGCTTGCTGCTGCTCAGGGTCTCCGGCATTAAGCACCTCGCCCGCCTGAGACTCGTCCCGTTCCTCTCTCTCTCTCACGACCTACCTCGTTCGTTCTGTTCTGCTCAACCAACGCCCTCAACCTCTGTCTGTACTTGTACGATATTCTTGCTGTACCATACCATACCATACCGCCGAGAAGACGCCTCGACCTGCCTCTGGTCCCAGCAACAGCCAAGTGCCAGGGGTCTCACTGTACAACGTAGCGGTAGTTCTGCAGCCCACCTCGCAGTCTCCTGTGCGCCCTCCTTCGAATTTCGAATCCGGACTCCAGAGGGCGCCCGCCCTGTGTACGATTTTGAGTGTGAGCTCCTCGTCTCTCTCTCTCTCTCTCTCTCTCTCTCTGCCTTCGTCTCGCGAGACGAGACCAAGCGCAACTTGGCCGCTCCGCCAGCCCCAACAACTGGAACCCCACATCTCTCTTTCTCTCTTCATGCCCATGCTGATGTCTCGGGCCCCATACAGGTAGAACACCATGGCCTTTTCTAACGGCCTGGGGGATCGCCCCGAGGACCGCCGCTTTCGCAGTCCCCAGTCCCCCCGCGACGAGTCGTCTTTCCCTGGCTTTACCTCGCCCATTCGCAGTCTTGCCAGCCAGATGCAGCCGCATACCTCGACTGCAAATGATGCCCGCGCCACCTTGCCCCGGCGCTTTACGACCAACACTGTACCAACGTTGCCCACAATATCCCAATTGTCGCCAATTGGCCAGCAGCGCCGACAGGCCGCAGAGAGCGTCGATTTCACGTCCGCGGTAAGCTCTCTCCATCTGTTTCGTCTCACCCCATCCGCTTCAGGCCCTCATCCCCAGCTCTTCAACCTCAATTGATTCCTTGTCTCGATCCCTTGCTCTTTTCTCGTATTCCGGAGTCGTGCTGTTTGCTGCGCTGCGGGCGTGAATGTTCGGGCGTCGTCCATGGCCTTCCGCGATTGGCGTTGGCATGGTTTCGTATGGAAGAGCAGTCGTTGCGAATTGGGACTCCAGGCTGATTGTCACAGACATTTCACAAGGTCCAAATGGTAGGCGCAGTACTCTCTTCACTTTACGCTTCGGTTTTCCCATGGGCCTTGTCTGCACACGTGCGCTAGTCGACTTCACACCGTGAGGCTAGACGGCGTTCACTCTCGCGCCCTGTGCTCAGAGCGGGGGCCGCATGAGGTTCTCAAAACTCCGCCTCCATGATCTTTCTCTTCCACCTCCTCAACATCCTCTTCATCCTTTTCCTCTGCCCATCTCTCTATTTCGTTGTTACGTCCCTTCATCAACTTCGGGCTCCTAGGTGCTTGTTCGTGGTTCATACTTCTGCAATCAAGTTCAGCGCCTTGTGCTCTTGATTTTGATATCAAAAGCACGCACTTCTACTTCACATCATGTCTTCGTATCCTGCTTCAGAGGGTTCCCTCAACACCCCAACTTCTGACGGTTTTGGAGGCGTTCCCTTGCCTACTGCTTCATCCTCGACATACTCTCACTTTTCGAGCGGTGCTACGACTGCGATTGGCAGCGACAGGTCGGCTAACAAGCATCAGCTTGACAAGAAGAAGAACGACCTCGAGGCTCTCAAGGAGCAGCGCGCTCGTTTTGACGCCGATATGGAGATGTACGAGAAGCCCGTCAAGGGCACTCATGTTGACTATTCGCGCTTTGGCGAGGAAATCAACCGCTCCAACCTGCCTGCTCCTCAGTCGGAGCCTACGACGCCTCCCGAGTACCGGGACAACGGTTTTCCCACTGCCTTTTCCCGTCCTCAGCGCTACTCGGTCCAGAGCTTCACCTCGCCTCAGTCGGGCACCACGCTTTCCAACCGCCCTAGCCGTTCGGGCTCTCAAATCACCTCGCCGCCTCACGTCTCTCACGGAATCTCGCACATGCCATCCAAGTCCATGCCTGGCTCTCGTCGTGGTTCGGACGAGGAGGAGGATTCTCACGAGCTCAGCATTGCCAACATGAATCCTCGCACCGGTGCTGCGTAAGTCTTACCCTTTCGATGATCCTCGCCTGATCGTGTAACCCTGCCCCAACGCGCAAGATTCATTCTTGGCTTCGCGTTTCTACTTGGCCCCTTCGCCTGCAAACTGAGCGCCGACGAACTGGTCCTGGCCACTCCCTTGCAGTTGCTAGCCTTTAACGTCAACCGGCATTCCGTCGCCTTTTGCGCGTCCGCTCGCCCGCAAGCTAACCGTGTCAAAGTCTCAATAGAAACTCTGTACCCGTCACTGGCCTTGACCTTCGTCAGCGCATCCACGCCGACAACAGCACTGGTCTTCCGGACCTCAAATCCGTTCTGGGCCACATGGACTTCTTTGGTGACGACGATAAGTTGAGGAACGGCAGAGATCACAACCCTGCCGCTTCGCCTGATGTCAAGAGTTACCTTCAGATGAATACGACGGACGATAAATTTCCCATTTTGGTTCGTCGCGACGGCGACGGCTCCATGCGCCTGTCGGCCAGCTCGGCCGCCCTTGATCTGGCTCTTTCCCCCGGCGAGCCTGGCCCTGAGGTGCCCACAACCGCCAACGACTGGCAGCCCATCCGCAGTCGCCACGTCGCCCAGCACAGCATGCCCGCGAACAATCTGCAAAAATCCGACGAGTTCGACTTTGGCAACACCGCCTCGGACGCCCGCGCGAATCTGAGCAACAGGCACTCCACCGAGGTCAGGTTCACTGGTTTCGGCGACCAGAAGCGCCCTGGTCTTCTTTCCAGTCCGCCCGCTTCCAACGGCATGCCCAAGCTGTCGTCGTCCTACTCTACCAACGATATTCCGACGATGAAGAACACGAACGGCCTGGCCACCACCAACTCCAACGGAGGCGTCAACACCCACGCTGAAAACCATTTCCACAAGCACAACGCCAGCATGGGCCGCATTCCCGCGACTGCGCTTCACAGCCGTGAAGTTTCTGCCAGCGACAATCAATTGCAGGACCAGCACCAAAGCTTCCGCTCGCCGCGGTCGAGCCTCCACGCCAGTGCCGCTCCGTTCGGTCCCAACCACAACAATAACAACGCGCTCGTGCCTGCTACGACCGCCGCCATTTCTTCGCCGCCAACAACCACCCTCAACAACAACGCGCTCAACACCATGTCGCCGCCCCAGGCCCCCCAGTATCCTGCTACCAATTTCAACTACGGCGGCTACGGACTGATGGGCATGAACATGCAAAACCTCAACCTGGGTCAGCTCGGTCAATATGGCAATCAACCTCTGGGCGGTCAGGCCTCGTACGGTCAAATGCCCATGCCCAACCTGAACGGCATCAACGGCATGAACATGACGGGCATGAATGGTATGAACGGCCTCGGTAGCATGAATGGCATGCTGAGCAGCCCTTATGCCAACACATACGGCCAGTACAACCAGTACACGGCCCTGGCGCCTCAGCCGCGCTACCCCGACAGCCAGGCCCGCGTCATCCAGCAGCGTCGGATGCAGAACCACCAGGACCACCTCAGGTCCCAAACAAACTACAACTTCGACTCCCTTTTGCCGCATGACATTGTCGAGCTTTGCAAGGACCAGCACGGTTGCCGGTACTTGCAAAAGCAGATCGAAGGCCGCAACCTTGACGTCGTGCGCAAGATCTTCGATGCCACGAAGGAGCATGTTGTCGATCTGATGCAGGACCCCTTCGCCAACTACCTGTGCCAAAAGATGTTGGAGTTTTGCAACGATGAGCAGCGCACCCGTCTCATCATCAACGCCGCTCCTCAAATGGTTACCATCGCGTTGAACCAGCACGGCACGAGGGCTCTGCAGAAGATGATTGAATACGTGTCTACCCGCGACCAGATCAACACCATCATTGCTGCACTCTGCCAGAATGTTGTTACCCTGATCCAGGACCTCAACGGTAACCACGTCATCCAAAAGTGTCTCAACCATCTCGGCTCTGAGGACGCTGCCTTCATCTTCCATGCTGTTGGCGACGCTTGCGTCATTGTTGGCACTCACCGCCATGGATGCTGCGTTCTTCAGCGTTGCATCGACCACTCGTCTGGCCACCAGAGGAACACTCTGATTGCCCAGATCACGGACAATGCCATCAGTCTCGTTCAGGATCCATTTGGCAACTATGTCGTCCAATACATCCTGGACCTGCAAGAGGAGGGCTACACGGTCCCTCTGTGCCAGAGCTTCGGTGGTCGTGTCTGCCAGTTGTCCAAGCAAAAGTTCAGTTCGAACGTGATTGAAAAGGTATGTTTCCAACCACCTCTGCCTCAACGTCGCTAACCATTCCAGTGCATCCGTGTCTCCAATGTCGAGTGCAAGCGCGCGTTGATTGAAGAGCTTCTCAATGTTGGCGAGCTTGAGCGTTTGATCCGCGACTCTTATGGCAACTACGTCGTTCAGACCGCGGTAAGTAGTAGCCTTTGTCCACACCGAAAGCCTTTGCTAACAAGATGTAGCTGGACTACTCCGATGCCCCCACCAAGATCCGCCTTGTTGAGGCTTGCCGTCCGATGCTCCCCTCCATCCGCTCCACGCCTTACGGTCGTCGCATCTCGACCAAGGTCCATGAGTTTGATGGTCGCATGAGCGGCAGCTCCAGCGGGAACATCACGCCTATTGCCACGGGTGCGCCCAACCAGCTGGGATTTCCAGCCACCATGGGACTTGGTGCTGCTCAGCCCATGAATACGCAGCCATTCAACAACATGGCCAACGGATTCGGCTCCAACTTGGCCTCTCCGCAGCCTCACCGGCTCAGCAATCCCGCTGTGCCCAACAACCTGCAGGCTGCTGTTCAGCAGACGTTCCCGTACAACCGTGGCATCAACGGCGGAATGAACGGTGGCTCCAACGGTGTCAACGACGGTGTCAATGGTAATGTCAATGGCGGCTACTAAACAGTCGCTCGAAGTGCAATACCTGACGACTTATGACTCTTACGACCCGCATGACACGTATCAAAGCTTATTTCTTCCGGTTGGGTCAAGTTCTTGGTTCTGGAAGAGCGGGTCTCTCCCTGTGATTGAACTTCATTCCATGGGCATAGCTCGTCTTCCGGCATCAGAGTCACGATACACCTTGACAACAAAAAAGCAAGTAACAAATCATGGCCAACTTCAACTTTCACCCGTCCATCACCGAAACGGGGTTCTTTGCATCCGAGCCTCGTCTTGTACAATAACAGGCGACGCACACAAAAGTCGGCACAACTCTCTTCTCTTCTCGGCATATCGGCATTGCTTGCGGGGCCTGCTTGCAACGGGACGGCGGCTTTTCCACAGTCTCCTGCTTGGGCCCGTCGGTCTTGGTCCATTCCCAATTGTTTTCTTGCACACAGTCTCCCATTCGCATACTCACCCTTCCCCACCAGACACTGGTCCTCTTGGTTTTCGAAACTTGTTTCTTGGGTCCCCATGGCGGCATCAACGTGCGAGTTGCTTTGCTTCACGGGTATTGCCTCTTTCTAATCCCCTTGCATGTCCATGACCGGATCGTCTTCTTCTTCTTCTTCCTCTTCTTTTTTCCTGCGGCTTCTTCATTTTCCATACACAGCGCCGGGGTCTCTGCCTGTTGCATCCACGCATCATGACTCGATTCGGCCAAAACCCCCGGCAGAGCGACACAGATCATCGAACATATTCACATGGGAGGGCGGGTGGGCCTTCCTGATTTCCTTTTTTTCGCCACCGAGCGAAACTACCCCAACTCCGACGAGTGGGTGGCAGCGGGAGGAAAAATCTCAAAAAGTTCAAAAGTCTTACAAAAAACGGCGGAGTGGGCAGCAGAATCGGAGCAGTTGATGGAAAGGGCACGCTGGTGGTGGTGGTGGTGGTGGTGGCGGTGGAAGAGCTTTTTCCTTTTGCATTCAAAACCGCACACCAACAACAAAAAACCCTCCCCATCCTGCCTGTCCCTCGAGTCATGGGAACTTCCGGTCGCTGCCCCGGCACCCAACTACCTGTAACAACATCATCACAAAACGGCTTTCTTCCCGGGGGTACAACCTAGCCTTTTGCTGGTCAGGAGTGGATCCCGGGAAGTAAGTGTGGTGCTTGGGTGGCGTTCTCTGGAATGACTCGGGGTGGCTGGGCTTCCTGGCTAGCTAGCTACATAGCTTCTTCTATACCCCCCCAAACATTAAAATTTTCACCAGTTGAGGTCTTGCACGCGTGGGGATGTTTTTGGTAATGTTGACCTTGATGATGGCCGTAATTTATTTGCGCTATTACTGACCCTAACGGGTAAGACTCTGAATGTGACTTGCAGAGACAGAGACGTGTGCAAAGACAGTCGTGGATGGATGGATGAAGGGTAGGTATTTGGTTTACAAACGACGACAACGACAGGCAGCCGAGGCCGCATGGCCACTCCACCTCAGCGCGTGCGTGGCGTCGGCGTGGGGCATGGAAACCAGCCAGCCCCTGCCTGAATACACCGAAATTTTTAAACGTGCTGTGCCGTGGGCACGCTCCCGTCCTCTCCCCTCCTCTTCCTCTCAGTGTGCATAGGTGTGTGCTGCCCGGGCACGAACGAAAGAACGGCTGACTCGATTCAGGTCGTCTTGTCTGTTGAAGTGTTGGTTGTACGTGATATGACAGGCAGTGAGACAGCTCGGCCTTCGGCGTGAGCGTGGGTGTGGAGGAGGGATTGGAATGAAATGTCAGGGCGGTCTTCGACGAGACAGACGGATGGACGGATGGACGGACGGCTTGGTCGGCGCATTGCGTTTCATGGAGAGGAGAAGAGGGTGATCATATGTCTCCATCTCGACTGATGATAATAGAGGTGGGAGGGTGTTTGGGGGCTTGGATGCTACTGCTAGGCTCTCTGCCATTGTTTCTGAGAATAGAGAGGTGCTGACTGGTGTCATGTAGGCACATGAGGGTCAGGTGGTGGTTGGCAGGGTGTAGAGTAGAGAAGCGCGCATCATAGCGTTTTTGGGTGGAGATGTGGATAGTATTGTGCGGCATACGCAAAAGGACACCACGGGAAGAAGGGGTAGAGTTGTAGAGACGAAAAGCGGTGGAGAAGCTTAGATTTCGCTTTGTCCTTCTGCTTTTGCGTCGGGAGTGATTTGATAGCTTCGGTGCTGCTCGGGAGGAATTGTGACGTACTGTTTGACTGCTAGATATTTTAAATTTCCCGAGGGCTAGCGCAGTGAGTAGGAGGGAAAGGGTGCGAGGCGTTGCTGATGCTTCTTTTGTGGATAGCAAAATGAGTGGAGGAAGCGGGCTGCAGTGTCGGATGATGGCTCGCTAGATGGAGCTATAGTGGTGATTGACAGCTCCTTGGACGCGGATACAGTGCTGGAGGCTTCTAACTGTTTTTCCACTCGTCTTGCGGAATATTCGTTCATTATGGAGAGAAGAGTGCTGGAGGACAGACTTGAACTTGTTGGGCAAGTCAGACGACTTCATTCCCGTTGGAAGGGTGGGTTTGGGGAGGCAACACGCCGTTAGAAGGCGACGAGTCCGGGGCAAAGCCTCGACTCTTCTTATTCCCGCTTGTAGATCCTCCCCTACTTGATCACTCGCCCCAGTACCCACCGGCAAGCCTTGAGCTTTCAAGCTCAGGAGATGTGGCTGCCACGTTAACCTCACCGGTAGATTGGGAGCTCCAATTTCCTGTGTCAAGCATGGACAACATACCCACCCATTGCATGACTGATTTGATCCCAGCTCTTGCTAGAGAGACGAGCAATAGATTTGATGTGTAACGCAAGCAATCTGGACGGAAGGTCCGGTCTGAAAGACAAGCTTTTGACAAGCTTCTGCCAAGGGTCGGTTGATCGAACTGCTGATCACTTGCACGACAGGGAAAAGCAAAATAGAATGACTACAGAGGGAAGTCATCGGCAGGATTTCCGCTGCCTTCTAACATCCATTCGTGACGATGATGGACGGAGACTGGACATGCACACACCTTGAGATGTAGCCACTGCCTCGCTCCAGTCTTTTTGGTTGTCCTCTATTCCTTGCCTTCTGGCGCCATTTTGAGGCTCTCTTTCAAAAGATTGAATAAGGCAAACTTCTGGCTTCAGGCGCACTCAACGGTGGCAGGAGAACACCGGGACGTCGGCAAGTCGAGTGCATGAGGGCTCGCAATCTCCACTGGCCACAGCTTCGGAGTGAGACAACTTCGCAAGCTCACTTCTCTGTAGTCTCCTGCGAGGTGATTGATATCAGGGCGGATGAGTGAAGGGTACAATGTGCGTATAGTAGCAAGGCAAAGAAAAGCGCTGAGGGCACATGCGTAGAGTACCGTTTGCTGCGAGCGTTCATTTTGCTTGCAGCTTCGAACGTTGGCGCCGTGGCGGTCTGTCCAGGGGAATGCAGCGTGCAGCAGATCAGGGGTCGTCTTCTGGGTCCAGCCAACGAGCCAAGTGCTGGTCTGCTGTTGACGCTCGCGAACCGCAACCATGCAGACGGTAAAGTCTCAATGGTTTGCCGATTTGCAAGGCTTTTCCTGCAGTAGTCCGGAGATGTCCGAGAGAAGAAAGCCACCAATGGAGGACATACGTCTCGCACGAAAGGAAGCCAACAACGGGACAAAGAAAGAAAATCTTGTCAGCGTTGTAGAAGGTTTCGTTTGTCCAGAGCATGCTTATAACCAAGCCACTTAGAAGCGAGGAACAGACGCATCCTAGATTCAGGTATTTGGCTAGTCCACGGTTTCAGCGCTGAAAGCTGGCTGGACCCTTTTCGAGAGGGTCGTCGAGCTCTAACGCATACTTGATTGTTCCCTACTCCTCATCGTTTCAATGACGTGGAGCATTCGCGACGGCGGCCGAATTGTGCGCCGCAGCTGTGGCCCTCGGAGTGTTTGAAAACTTTGTTGTTTTCGCGGAAAACACCGTCAGTTCGGTACACCGGCAGCGGACATGAGAGACGTCAAAGGCGCAGAGAAAGACGAAGAAGGCGAGAGCGGCAGAGAAGTCTTTGTGCATGAGGTAGATTGAGGCAGCGGGGGCTTTTTGTTTCATGCGGCCAGGCGAGGTGCCGCTAAGGTTGCCGGTTCGGGACGGGAGCAACCCAAATCCCAAAGGCTTGTTCCGCGTCTCCCAATCATGAGCTAGGGGCATGAACACTTTCACGAGTCAAGCCAGACTTTCCGTTTGATATCATTCGGATATACCTCCAGTGCCCGCGGCGTGCGTGGCGAGATGTGACGCTGTCTGCGCCATTCAGCCCTCTTCTCCTCCATCTCATCGGCGCAGTACCGCGCGGTTGAAGGGAATCCTAGCCATGGCGATATTGCCGTAATATTCAGACAGAGGCGGAGGATGTTCCTGGCCCGCTTGCACAAGAGATGATCCAATGAGTTCAGGATGGTCACGCCATAGCTGGGGTTGCAACAGTTCGAGACGAGCCTGGCGAGATTCAACACCTTCGCGAAGGGCGGAGAGGACGAACAACGCATCCCAGGTGGGCAACGCAGGCGAGCGGTATGTCTGCCATGCACACCGTGCCCTTCATATCCTTCAATCTCGTCTTTTGATCCTCGCCAGCAGCCATGCATGCGCAGATCAAAGCCCCGGCGCTTCTAAACTTGATCCCACCGGCCGAGTGACGACGCATCCTACGCCTCTCCCACTGCTCGCCTGCCGGAGAGACGATCCAATCTGCCGCCATACCGCTTTCAACTGCCCGAGCTGATGTTTTCTCTCCAGGACCCGTTGCTTGTGTCCGCCCACAGGGCTCCTTCGTCGATCGTGGAGGTCTGGACACCCGAGGCACAGCATGAGCATGCCTCCCACCACTGATATATAGAGCCGCCCATCCTATCCGTAGAGGGTCTTTTCTCTCTTTACTAAGATATTCTCTTACAGTCTGCAGCCGTTCTTTCTCCCACCACCTTCTTTCTTCGGATTATCCTTCACTGTGTGAAGCTGGAATCCAGACACTCCCTCTTGCTTTGACAGCAGTTCCGTTCTCTTCAACCACACTTCGCTCTCTTCATCGCAGACGCAAGCCGCTCTGTCTTCAAACACCAATCCAAAAATGTCCGCCATCTTCAAGAACGCTGCCCTTTTGGGTGCCCTTGCTTCCACGGCCGCTGCCCACGGCACCCTTCAGGGCATCGTTGCCGACGGTACCTACCATCAGGGTTACTCGCCTTCGATGCAGTACCAGACCCCGGCTCCTGTTGTCATCGGTTGGGCCATTCCCGATGACCTTGACAACGGCTATGTGGCTCCTGATGCCTACACCGACGCCAACATCGTCTGCCACAAGGGCGCCACCAACGCCCAGACCTCAGCCTCTATCAAGGCTGGCAGCAACGTCACTCTTGAATGGACTGAATGGCCCGAGAGTCATCACGGTCCTGTCATCAGCTACCTGGCCAACTGCAATGGCAAATGCACCACTGTCGACAAGACGACGCTCGAGTGGGTCAAGATCGATGCCGCAGGCCTGATTGACGGCTCCAGCGTACCCGGAACCTGGGCCTCGGACGAGCTGATCAGCAACAACAACTCATGGGTCACGACCATCCCGTCCAGCATCGCCGCCGGCAACTACGTGCTGCGCAACGAAATCATTGCTCTCCACGGCGCCGAGAGCAAGGACGGCGCCCAAAACTACCCCCAGTGCATCAACCTCGAAATCACCGGCTCGGGAACCGATGACCTGACCACTGGCGGCACTCTGGGCACCAAGCTCTACACCGAGACTGACCCTGGTATCCTCGTCAACATCTACTCCAGCCTCAGCTCCTACACCATTCCCGGTCCTACTCTATACACGGCCGGCAGCGGCGCTGCGGCCACGGGAGCCTCTACCGCCGCCGCTGCTGCCACCACGCCAGCTTCGTCGGCTGCTCAAGCCACCACTCCCGCCGCTCAAGTCACTTCGTCGGCCGCCGCCGTCATCGCCAGCAGCAGCAGCTCTGCCCTTGCTGCGGCCGACGTCTCCTCAGCCGTGACACCTGCGGCCGCCGCTCCCGCCGCCACCACGCCCGCAGCCTCCGACATTGGCGGCCTCTCGTCGCTCATCCCCACATCCGTCGCCACGCAGGCCGTGACAGCCGTCGCGACGGCCACCGGCGTCGCCAAGCCCGATGACCAGCTGCCCGAAAACTTCACCGTCAAGCAGCTGATGCAGTGGTTCGAGTACGTCGTTGCCAACATTCTCAAGTCGTCTGGCTCCGGCCGCCAGCACGCTCGCGACCTTTCGGCCGCTAACAGGGCCTAAGTGGTGGTCTTGGGTGGAGAGTGTTTGTTCTTTCCTGAGGATGAGACGGATTGATTTGATTTGATTCTTGATGCGACGGATTTCGGTTGTTTTGGGATTGGGGTCTTTGGTGGCAATTGGCGGTCGAGACTTTACTTCTGTGTACAAAATCTGAAGGCTTGGATTTGCGATGATCATACCTGACGGTGGTTCTTTGGTCGATTGGTGAGGGCAACTAGCTGCGTGACTCGTCAGCAGTCTCAGTGGACCTAAAGATTAGCAACATGAAGAGAAAAGATTCACGACGACGTCAAAAGACACTGCATCGAGAGCAGGGTCGAGTCCAAGGATGATTTGAAACTGACATGTTATCATCAGCAATTGAAAATGTCAAAAGACGTCTTCAAGAGCGATTGAGGTGCCCGTACACAGCGCAGTCGTCATGTGATATCGAACGTCTGCCAACCGTGCTCGCTAGCAAATCGAACAGAGCATCCCACGCCGACTATTGTGCAGCGCAGAACTTTTCGAAAAGGAAACTGGAGGACGTATGAGCATATTGGCCAGGCGTAATTAGAATCTTTCCAGTTGAACAGTGACATGGACATGGGTACCTCGTCGGTAATTCATACCAATGATATTAGTTCTGGGGTTCCGTTTCTTTGGAGTCCGGTGCTATGGTGTCGAGTGTCTGGCAGCTAGGCTCGATAAAAGAGATGGTGGCACTAGCGAGGGCCATGGCTATCGGCAGATGCATCAATTCTGACCCCTCTCTGATCCGAGATCCTGAGTGCTCTTTATGCATCCTGGAATCTTGCGGTTGAATGTTGAACTTTTCCTCTGGATGGTCTCTGTATGTGTCTGGATCCTCTCCTCATCAGTCAAGCACCAGTTGCCGGGGCAATGTTTCTGGGAAGCTTCAAGTGCGGCTTTATCTTTGCAGCAAAGGTCCCTGACTCGACTATCTGAGATGCGTTCTTCGAGAAATTTTTGATCGTGTCTCATGCTGTGCTGCTGTGCTAATTGGCGAGTACTCGGCCGAGACAACACTGGCCTCTTCCTTCTATTTGATAGAAGCTGTGGGAACCTGTTCCTAATGTCTTTTCCTGTCAAATGTGTGTCAAGTCCGTCTCCACGCTTGTGAATGAAACGTAGTTTTCCAGTGAAATTTTGAGGCATGGGACACAGCGTTCATGATGAAAAAGGAGGTCAGGGTTTTTCCGAAGGGCACAGAAGAGACTTAAATGTGATTGTCCAAGCCACGTTGACATGACGAATTTCCGCCCGACTTTTTCAAGGAGAGATGACCAAGATGCTGCCTGAGGCCCGGCCATTCGTTTGAGTTTGGCCTAATTGTGAAATTGCCAAAGATGCAACCAATATGGTGGAGAACAAAAAGGGGTCAAGGGCTGGACAAGTGCTTTTGATTCTTGAGACTAGCGACGGATCACACTTCGTATTGGGGCTATGATGCATCATGTCCAAGCAAAATGGGTACAGCATCTCGTAGTCTATGGTGAGAAGTAACCATCATCAGAAAAGAGCTGCCTCTCACGCAGATGGACAGGCACTTCGCCCTTGGGAGTATCCGGGATGGTCTTCTCCAGGTTCTGTTTGCATGTTAGCAAGACACCGCAGAGTCCCTCCTGGGCAAAAAGACGGAAATGTCTCATGGGCGACGAACAATCTTTTCGAAGACACACTTGTTCAGTACTCGCTCCGCGCCACGACACTTCCAAAGCTGGTGGTTCTTTGCGTCGAGACAGTTCCAGTGGTACCGAAACTCGTTCAGGCAGTGCTTGTTGATATCTTCGAGCCTGCGGCACGAGCGTCATCAGCGCCGTACTTGTACCGAGTCCCCCGAGCACCCCGCATGGACGCGATTGTCGTTGAGGACATGTCATCCACGATTGCAACCATTTGCCCAGATATGATTGAGAGCTTACACGCTGGTGGCGCATCTCGTCACCTTTCTGCCCTCCTTGAGGCATTCCAGTTCACCACGTCCTTTGGAATCATCCTTGCACATCATGTAGTCGTCGTTGTAGGGCTTGCATCTCGCACCAATGAAGAAAGCAGCGCTCATGAGGGGAGCAGAGGTAGAGCCGATTTCCTTGACCTTGGGGATGTGGTCGGGCATAGGAGTGACATCGATCAGCACGCGGTCGTTGAACCTGCGAGATGCAATCAGCACAGGCTTTGGAAGGCCAATTCATGAGGACAAGCATCGCAGCAGCCTCTCCTCCAAGAATCATACCTGGGTTCGCGGGCCGCCATGTTGATTGTAGTGGCGTGGATAATCCAGAATCAAGGTGAGGTTATTGGATGATGCGGAACTGGCGGGCGAGCGCCGGGTGTGGAGCTCTGGGGCAGCAGCACCCAACTCGGTGCCGGACTTCAGCCGCGCGGCGTCAAGCTCGATTCCATCCAGCTTGGTCCAAGAGAAACAACAGACCCTCGCACCCAAGCAACCACGCCCGCACCTTCACCACCATGAGCTGCCGGGACTGAGGCTCACGACGCTTTCATCACTCCCCGAATCCCTCGCCCAAAGTGACTTTTGCGATCCTCCATCTCGCGTCTTACCAGCGACGCGTCTTGTCGACTTTGCGCCCGCCTCTGCGCTTAACTTCCTTGCCGACAGCGTGGATTTTCCCTCTTTCGCTAGCGATACAGCACAATGTCTTTTCTTTGGAACCAAGGAAGCACCTTTGGGGGTAGCCAGCCGAGCGGTGGTTCTGGTCTTTTCGGCAACAGCCTCGGCGCCAGCCAGAATAATCAGGTAACTTCAACCAACAAGCTATGCAGCTATTCGGTGCTGATAGTGTTGAAAGCAACCTCAAGGAAACAGTCTTTTCGGAGGCTCGACGAATACACAACAAAACCAGCCTGCGCCCGCCCAATCAGCGCCTCTAGGCCAGAGTGTCTTTGGAACTCCTCTGCCTCCCCCGCAGCCTCTTGGGGCACCCAATGCCTCCAGCTCCGTGTGGCAGCCACCACCTCCTGCTCGTAAGTTTACCCAAATACTTTCTTTCCGGCATATGGAATTAACCTCACCCATCCAGACCAAAAGTCTATCCCCGAACAAATGAAGGAGGTGATTACCAAATGGGACCCCTCGCAAAGCTCGTCTGCGTTCCAATATTACTTTTACAACCAAGTGGAGCCCCGCATGGTGCCATACTACGTTGCGCCCTCGGATGAGGATCCCAAGGCGTGGGAGGAAGCATTGTCGAAGAAGCCGAACGAGGGCGCCATTCCTGTTCTCGGCCGCGGATTCACAACGGTTGGCGCGCGCCTTGAGCAGCAGGCAAAGGCTGTTGGAGCACTCCAGACCCGTTTGCACGAGATGAACAACACGTTAGACGAGCTGCTCCGGAAACACGACCTGGAGGTTTCTGTCCGCGTGACAGAGGCAAAGAGGAAGCATGTCGCGCTCACCAAGCGCTGCCTACAGCTGGCTGCCAAAGCACAAGTTTTGCGTAATCGTGGTTACGCAATGGATCCCAGGGAGGAAGAGCTCAAGAAGACGCTCAAAGCGCTCGAGAGAAAGGTCTTTGATCCTATGTTGAATGGAAAACAAGAGGAGATCTGGGGCAAGCTGCACGGCATTCGGATGAGTGCAAGACGTCTACAGGAAGAAGTCGAGAGGACGGGGAGGAAGACGAAGATAGAGGAAGAACCACTGGATGAGGAGAGCGTGAAGGCAATCAAGAAGGTTGGTTCACCAACGGTCTCCACGCAACACATCGCCGCTGACATGTTACAGGTGCTCAACGACTTTGACCAGCAGTTGGAGCATCTACGCAAGGAGCTGAACTCAATCACAAAGGAGTGGACCGAATGGCACGACGCCAACACTTCACCTGCAAACACGAGATGATCCAATGATACTTTGGGATGGAGAATTGGAAAAAGTTTCGGCTTTGAATACGTTTTGGGTTGCGCAAGATACCATGCCGTGCATTCTAAATGGGAGAAGATGGGAGGGACGGGAGCGGAGGCCGTGAAGCTTGCGCGGACGACTCTAGCAAGTTGACGGCCATGGCACAAATAAACCATGCAATTTCAGATGCAATGGTTTCATAACCATTGCCGCGCGTATCCCCCAAAAGCACGTGAGACTTTGATCCAGAGACACATGCCAAATGCCCCGAGCCTGGTTCCATTGCCATTTTCCGCCATGCAGTCTGGCTCCATTGTTGATACAGTATTCGTGTCTAGCGGCTGAAGAAGTTCATGACGTAGTCGATGGCCAGGGGGGCTTAACAGAAAGTAGAGTCAGCCAGAGTTCTCGACGCTTTGCGACGGGTATGTCTTACAGAGGTAGAGGAGCGTGCAGGTTGCGTAGGCATAGTTGAGGGTTTGGTTTGCCTCGTTGACTTGCTTGGCCAGCTCGGCCTTGCTGGGCGGCGGTGGAGCTAGACGACAATTTAGCAGTGGCGCAAGAACAGCGTGCTGGCCGACTCACGTCCTCCGAACATTGCGGTCGTGTCGTGAATTGAGAGTGACGGCAACTGCGATGATGCTGAAGCTGGATGATGCTGCTCTGCAGCGAGGTTGCGCGGAAATCTTACTAGCCTAGCATGACAAAGAAGTAGTGACCGCATATGACGTGTGGTGCCTCTTTAGGTGCGGCTACTACATACCTGTGCACGGACGACAGCCGCCGACGCCGACGCGGAGCCCGACTTTCCTTCGGCGCGCGCTGCACTTCAACTCCAACAACCACAACCACAACCACAACCAACAACCGCGACCTCACCACGAACCCTCTAATCGAGCACGCCGCGTCTCCTCACCCATATTACGTCATACCAAATATTTGACGGCTGCACTTGCTCAACCCGACAACATCTCAACTGCGACAACCATGGAAGACGTTGAATTCAACTCGACTCCCGACCCTAGCACGCTACCGGAAGCTGGCAATGACCCGCAAGAGCCTGTCCGCCCCGAGATTGACGAAGAGGCATCCACCCCAAAACCACCCATCGCCGCACCCCAGCAAGACATGGAGCTCACAGAAGCCGGTGAAGGCACGGGCGACGTGGAGGCTGAGAACAAGGGAGACGACCTGTCCGACGCGGATTCGGTTCTGTCAGATGTCGACGAAGCACAGTTCGAGGACTTTGACCCCAACGCCATTGCTATCGAAGACCGTCCGGCCATTGCAGTGGATGAGAGCAACGTCAACCTGATTGGCGTGCACAAGAGGAAGCGCGATGGCGACGCCGAAGGGGGTAGGAAAAAGAGGAAGGAGAGCAGGAGAGAAAAGCCAAGGAAGAGCAGGAAGAAACGTGGTGAAGACGAAAATGATCTTGGTGCTGCCCCTGTGGAGAGGGGTCCCAGGGAGAGGAGGAGCAGGAAGAAGGCAACCCCAGAGGCAGAGGACTGGGAGAACCTACCTGCAGATGAGCGCCGGAAGCGCGAACTCGACGCAAAGATGGATGCCGCTTTGAAGTCGAAAACCAAGCGCCGAGTTCAGAAGGGTATTGTGAGTTACACGCTCTCGTGCGAATCTGGCAATTTGGTTGCTAACAAGAAAAAAGGACCTGGAAGCACAAGCTGACGCGGAGATTGATGACATGCGCCGCCGCATGACTGAAGCTGCAAAGGCTGACAACGAGGGTCGTGAGCGCGGACTGCCTGCTACCAACAAGCTTAAGCTTCTGCCAGAAGTGGTTGCTCTCTTGAATCGCAACAATCTGCAGAACAACCTGGTAGACCCAGACATCAACCTGCTGCAAGCAGTCCGGTTCTTCCTCGAGCCGTTGAATGACGGCAGTCTGCCCGCATACAACATTCAGCGTGAGCTGTTTGCCACTTTGGCGAAACTTCCCATCACCAAAGACTCGCTGGTTGCCAGTGGCATTGGAAAAGTCATTCATTTCTACACAAAGAGCAAGAGGCCAGAGGCAGCAATCAAGACTCAAGCCGAGCGGCTGATGGCTGAATGGACTCGTCCAATTCTCAAGCGGTCCGATGACTACCGCAAGAAGGAGGTTACAGAGGCCACATACGATCCTTCGTATGTTTCATGCAACTCCACTCCCAATATCATACTAATCGTAACCCGCAGGCGCCTCCCCGATCGTACCGCTGTCAAAGCATCATCTCAACAGCAAGCCGCTGCTGCTGCACGTGCCAAGGCCCTCGCACCACCAGCCATGTTTGACCGCGCACGTCAACAGACGCAGATGCGCAGCTTCACCATTGCGCCCAAGAGCCAACCCATCGTCAACACCCAGTCGGTCAAGCCAGTCGGACAGTCAGAGGCGGCGCGGCGCCTGAAGCTAGGCCGCTCTGGTGGAGGTCGCCGCGGTTAAGAGCACAATCCAATCCAACCAGCAAACGCCACCGCCATGGCGCCAGGTTTGCCATAAGACAGACATTGAAGCATGTGCCTGCGCCAAAACTTTTTTGTCTTTGAATGGACGGTGAACATGCATCGGGAGAGTGCGGCAGTCGGAATCCAATCCTCTTCTTTCATTTCTTTCCGAGCCAGACCGGACATTCGGGTGCCTTGACAGATGGCTTGGTCACGCTTCTTTCGCCCCTTTTCCGCCTCGCTGGATTTATCATCAGCATGACAGCCGCATCTTACTCTTCCAGATTGACAGGCGGACTTGGGGGCTGGTCGGAGGCGTAGCTTAGTCACGCCGCCAAACCCTCTCGCTGACGCGCCGTCGGAGCGGGCGGACACTTTTTGGCGGCGGCGGTGGAGACGGGGCGGTGGTTCTCTCCTCGAATTTTTTGTTTGAGGCTTTTTGAGTGGTGGATGGGTGGATGGGTGGGGCTTTTTTTGGAGGCGTTCTTTTCTCTTCTTCTTCTTTTCCTTCTACTCCTCCCTCCTTCTCTTATATGGCGTGTGCTCGTTCACGGAGAAGAAGAAACAATAAAAAAGCAATGGTTGGTGTCAGTCAGCGGAGGCGGCGACATGCACCCTACCTATCTATCTAAATGAAACCCTTATTGCATAGAAAAGGTGGTTTTTCCGTCTCTTTTTCTCTCTTTCTTTCCTTTTTCCCCGCCCTCGTCTTCCCTTCCCCTCTTTCCGCCTCTTTCTTGGCCACGGGGTGTGAGGGTGTCCTGCTGTCTCTCTTCGAGGTAGGTAGGTAGGTATCTCAAGACAAACGTCGTTGTCTGTTATGCTGATGACTTAGTTGGACGGGACGGCGACGGCGACGGCGACGGCCAGCATCAAAATCATCATCATCAGCTCGGCAGGGATTAGGCACGTATTTATGTATGTATGTATGTATGTATGGCACATGGTGGTGGTGGTGGTGGTGTTGGTGGCGACGGGAGGCAGGGAGTGTGGCATCGAACGAAGAAGCAAAAGAAATAGAAAAAGAAAAAGAAATGCTCGCTCCTTCTGTTTTCCATGGGACCGAACCATGCATGCATTGCATTGTCGTCGCTTTCCTTTTCCCTCCAGGCAGGTAGGCAGGCAGGCACGCAGGCAGGCAAATTAATATCTAGGTGTTCATTATTTTCCCCACATTGCCTCCTGTCTGTTGTTCATTTGTTTGTTCGCCGCCCTGTCTACCGCATGCGTGGCTGCCGGGCGGATGGCGCGCGCGCGCGCGCGCGCGTGCGCCGGAGGTGTCTCCTTTCCTTCCTTAGGTAGCTTTTGTGTTTTCTCGTTTTTGCTGTTTTCTTTTTCCTTGCGTCGCTATCTTTTTTCGCCTCTGTTTCGTGTGTGCCGTACATGCTGCTGCTGTCGTTGCCACTGACTACTGCTACACACTACGACTCGACTGTCTGTCTGTCTGTCGTTCTGTCGTTCTGTCTCAGTGGTGCGATCGATCTCGTTTCAGACTCGCTTTTCTGGAGATACGTAGATGCATACATACATACATACATACATACATACATACACGCATACCGGGCAACAATGCCATATCCCAATGCCGCCGTTCGCCGCTGCGACTGCTGCTGCTGCTGCTGCTGCTGCTGCTGCTACACATGACAGCCGAGGGATGAACAATGCGTCCATAGACAAGCTTAGAACAACATGGTCATGATTGCAATTGAAATCAGCCTCGCTGCTGCCCCTGCTCTCCTCTCCTCTCCTCTCCTCTCCTCTCCTGCACCCTACATCTTCAAAGCCATTCATCTATCTCATCACCCACTCCCTCCATGTTACAGTCACCCACCCTTCCAACATCCATGTACATACTTTCATTGCCTCGACTTGACTCAATGGCTAGCTGGCGTGTGGCGCCGCCAAACGCCGCCCGCTCGCGGGGAAACGAACAGAACCGAGGACGAGGTGTCGGGATGGGATGCTACCGGGTTAGGGTTGAGGGTTGGTGATTGTGAGGAAAAGCAAAGACTTACCGCCGCCGATAAAGAGGCGGCAAAAGCAAAAAAGGGGCGGAAGGAAGTCAGACTCGGGCTCGGATGGGTTCTGACTGAAGAGAGGAGCATGAATGCTTGAGGGATAGCATTGCAGGTTTGGTTGAGTGAGTGGGACCCGCATAGTGGTAGAGATGATGATGCCGAATGAATGGATAGATGAATCAATGGTGTTTCCCCCACAAATACAGAGAGAGAGAGAGAGAGAGAGAGAGAGATGTGAGGATATGGGGACGTGGGGGGACGTAGACTCACTCCAGCAGCCCCTGCGCACTGCGCTGTCTGGGCGCCTTCGACGCCGAATTCGAATTCGAAAATAGAAACAGATGCGGAGTTCCTGCCTTCATTCCTTTTCCTCTTTCTTTTTCTTTTTCTCACCGTACCACACCCTTCCCCCTAACCGTATCTGACCCCGCCTGTTCGGCGTTTTCGAACCAACGACTCGGACCGCACTGATTGACTGATTGACTGCGTTGACAACGACGGACGGACGGACCGACGGACGGACGGATCGACGGATAGATGGACGGTTGTAAGGGGAGGAAATGTTTGCTGTTTCTCGTTGTCGAACACATAATTAGTGTCTTACGATTCACGACGGCGGCTATTTTTTACTAGGGAAGGTGATGAGGGAGGGTGTGAGGGTGTGGCGCGGACAGTGATGGAGTATGGTGGGATTGGAAAGGAGGGGCGGGGCGGGGCGGGACCGATGGATAGGTAGGATGGGATGGGATGGGATGCTACTGTGCTGCTGGGTGGGCAAGGAGTGTCCGGTGAATGGGATGGGATTGGATGGAGTTGGAGCTGGATGGGTGGACTTACCCATGTCTCTCCGTCTCCATCGTCATCTCAATATCACTGCCGCTGAGCCTGACTTGAACACAAACGAGGAGAGATAGGTAGCCGGCTGTTTGGAGAAGACTACGTAGGAGCTTTGCTGGTGTGAATAAATGTTTGTCCATGTCTTTACGCGAATGCCTGGTTGAATTCTTCTTGTGGGTGGGAAGTTGAGATGATTAGTTAAATGAATGAAGGCTCCCCTTCACATCTGTACATACATACATACGTACATGTACGCAGACAACAAGTGAAACTGCTTCTTCTTCTTCTTCTTGAAAATACCGCGCTTCTATCACATTCTCCATTCTCCACCTCTTACTTACATACCTACCTTGCCAACCTAGGTTGCCTCCTCCCCACTCCCTCCCTTTCATCACTTTTCTCACAACTCCCGCGGTCCCCCTTCTCTCCTCCCCCTCCCCGTTCCTCCCCATCTCTAACCCGGCCGACATCGCATCACATCACATCGCCCACCGCCTTTCTTACTCACATCTACATCTACATCATCTACATCTACATCTATATCTCTGGGAGCAGCAAACACACATGCATACACAGGCGGACCGGAAACCTGCAGCAAACGAGATCGACAATCAAACCTACCGCAGACCTACCTGCGTCTCGTCTCGTCTGATCTCCACGGCGCATCCCGCCATGTCGCCATCGCTGCGCTGCACTGCGCGGGCCGCGGTGCAACAAACCGTCAAACCGCCAGCCAGGCAGCGCTCAGTCAGTCAGTCAGCCAGTCCGATGAACGAGTGAGCGAGTGGGACGTCTGTCCTGTCCGTCCGGCAGCAGCAGCGGCCGCGGCCGCCGTGGCCGCAGCATGCAGGCGGACAGGCAAGTAGGCAGGCATCCAGACTGTCAAAGCAACTGTCCGAGCGTACGGCATGGCATGTACAGACAGACAGACAGACAGACTGGGATGGACGGAAGGACGGGGCACACACCCACCACCATATGCACGCATGTACTGTACCCCATGGCCTCCAGACCGGTCGACGGGGGTGAGGGACAGTTGATCGGTCGCTGGGTCCCAAGGGGGTCCTGACATGATGCTTGTCGGGCTGCGTGCGTGCTTGCCAGCTTGTTTGTTAGAGAGTCTGCCCGTCTGACGACGACAACGACGACAGATGCAAGACGCTCGCAACGAGATTCACATCGGCTTCTCTCTGTTTCTCTCAGTTGCATCTTGTCTCGTCTCGTGTGCGGCCGGGATCAGAGACGGGACAGGGACCGGCCAGACATAGTTGAGAAACGAGAAAGATAGAAAGAGGGAAAGAAAGAGAGACACGGCGTCTGTATGTGCGTGCGTGCTTGCTGCTCGCTGCGGTGCGACGCTAGGTGCACAAGGGCCGCCGGGGGCGGAGTGGTGGAGGTACGGTACAATTTAGATGGAGGAAGAAGAGGAGGGTGCAGATGATTGCGCGGATCATGGCCGGTCAGATAGAAGTCAAAGTGGCGACTGTACTGGCCGGCTCCGCTCTTTGTGTTGTATGAGGTTGGAATAAGTGGGATGGGTGTCTCGGGATGCCGGGAAGGATGAACGATAGGATCAATGTGGACTAGGATTCAATGAAAAATGGGTGTGTTGAGGTGTGTGGTGATTGATAATGACAGAGATGCAGTTGCCTGGCGCAGCAGCAGCGGTGGCGGCGGCGCAGCGGCGGAGGATTCGTCATTCCATGCCAGTGATCAAGATGGAAGAGGAGGAGTGGGCGACGATTTCCTGCACGGTGTTGACGAGGTAAATTTGACATGGTGGTGGTGATGGTGGTAGAGTTGGCGGCGGAAAGCGTTGAGCGGTCCCAAGCGTCTGGGTGAGCCGATTTGGGCAACGCGAATAAGAGGCAGTGTGAGGGTGTTGAAGCAGCAGAGAAGGGCAGGTGATGTTGGGAAGTGTAGAGTTGGGATCAAAACATGGTAGACTACTGTCAAGGGTCTGTTGCACCAAACAGGGCTGCGGAAACCGGGGAGGACGGCAATTGTCGAGACGCGTTGGGTTGAATGCAGGTAGTCCGAGGTAGATGGTGGTTGAGCAAAGCAGTTGTGCGGACGGGTTCAATGCGGGGAGGAATTCTCCGCTGCAAATGCGGATGCCGTGCAAAGCATCTTGCCGCGGGTGTGCGGTTGGGGAGAGGACAAGGTCAACGGTGGCCATGTGATGAAGAAAAAAGAGGCAGTGAGCCTGGGAAAGAGGTTGCGAATGCGAGCAGCAACATGTTGTGGAACGCACCGCGACGGGTTGGATAGACGAAGGTGGATGGATGGATGGATGGATGGGGTTGGTTGTGGAGTCGACTGCCGACTGCCTGACTCACCGCCGGGGCCTGTGACAGGGTTCGGGCACCAGCAACCGGCGGCTGCAACCTAATTGAAAATTCTGAAAACCGGGTCTCTGATGGCGAAAAAAAGGCTGAAGAAAAAAAGAGCACGAAAAAAAAAAAAAAAAAAAAAAAAGGGCTTGGCCGTGTCCTGACTTGGTGGTCCCACAGGCAACCTACCTACCTGATGGCCTCTGTCAAGCCAGAGCCGTGTGCGACGCAGCGGCCTGCAGCAATCTTAATCGACATGCATGGACGGGACCGATCTGTACAGCCTCGTACTGCAGAGGCGTCGTGGGTTGAGGGACCAGAAGGGCGCGTGCAAGAGCAGATGGCCGATTTGCTTCTTTTGACGTCTTTGGGGGGCCTGACCTGACGTCTTGGTTGCAGTAGTCGGCGCGAACCGCACGGCGACCCCACACGTGGGTTTTTGACGACACTTCGGGCGGCGGCAGAGGCGCCCTTCGTTCCGCGGCGGCAGTCGAAGATGGTGGTGATGGAGGGTCGAGTGGACAATCCAGACCGGAGGCGACTAGCCCGAGACGGAAGCTCGAGCAGCAATCAAGACGACCAAAGGGCGTCGTCGAGGGCTGGCAGTGGCAGCACCCGCAGAAGGCGCACGATAAAAGATGCAGGGTCCCACGGATCACCTTTGCAGCCGACGGGCGGGGCCTATGGACTGCCCACATCATGGAGGAGGGCCCAGCCCAGATGCGGACGCGGACGCGGACGTGGAGGTGATTGTGATGGCGTGCAGCCGCCCGTCGCGCAGCAAACAAATCCAAGGCCAAGGCAAGGCATGTGGGGGGGGGGGGGGGGGGGGGGAGGGTGTTTGGGCGGGCAGATGGCCGGAGCAGATGCCCCCCATGATCAGGCTGTGTGGATAGATAGAGGAAGAGAGAGATAGAGAGAGAGAGAGAGAGAGAGAGAGAGAGAGAATGAAAAAAAAGCGATAAGGCGTCAGGTGAGGAGGGTTTTTCACATGCGCCTGCGAGTCCACGAGGTAACATGAATGTATGGTTTCTGCCATAAACGGACCGGGTATGACGTCGACAGCAACACCGGTCAGCAGATTGAAAAACTTCCTTGATCGGCGACTCTGGCATTGACGGCGAATTGATAACTAAGTATATCTCTGGTTGCAGTGCTCGACTTGCTCTGTCCTGCTACATGTGTAATGAAAAGGGTCGGCGTCTCGAGACAGCCCGCGCCACCCGACCGAGCCAAGCCATGGATGGTGTTTAGGCTGTCGCCGGACGCGTTGGTCGCATTGGGGGCGTGGATGGCTGCGGTGCTTAGGTTGATTGCCGCTGGCATTGAGAGCATTCCGGGCTGCATTGATTGAATGCGAAAGAGTCACACGGCGCACGTCGACTTACTGTTTCGAGATGGGTGAAGAAACGACATGGACTGAATTCATTGACTTTGACCGTGTCCGGGCGGCGTCCAAGGATGCGCCTCGCTAGCTGGTGGCTGCGTCGCCTCTCTCTCTCTCTCTCGCGCTGTCATGTCTCCAACACCATCCATCCATCCATCCATCCACCGTCCCGCCACAACCTTTTCCAGCCCAGAGTCAGCGCCGGCCTCATCCACCCAACTTCCATCACCCATCACCGTCAATCCATCGCATCCCACCATGCCGCCGCGCCACACCCTCGTCCAGCCCGCCCATTCGTCAGCAGAGGCTCACCTCAGGCGCGCGCCCGCGGCCAACGTGCCTGATGATGGTCCCAAGCTAACCAGCCCTGCTACTCCTATCAGTTGACACCAGCGATCTGCCGCCTTGTCGCACTTCTCGTAACCCTTGCCGGCGGGCGCGTGGCGGCCCTCGTCCTTTGTCCTGGGCTATTGTGCGAGCGACGCTTCCGCATGATGTCTAATCAGCAGCAGTCATCTGCTCCTTCCAGTCATCGACCAACCTAAGCTCCCTGCCAATCCGGACCTGGACCCTAGGTACAGTGCCCCGTAACCATACCTTACCGTAGCAGCCACCCATCCATCAATCCATCCATCCATTCACTCACTCACTCAGCCTTCTGCGGCCCAAGCGTGCCTTCCTTCATAAGGATGGATGCCTTTCCTTTCCCTTGTCCGCCACATCCATCGCTCCACCTCTCCCTCCATTCAGCTCTCTCTCTCTCTCTCTCTCTCTCTCAACCTCTCAACCTCTCTCAACCTCTCTCTCCTCTCTCCCATTCAACCAACCCAACAATCCAATCGACGTCCACGGTTCTGCCTAATTCCACTTCTGACCGGCCAAGACCACCCTGCCCCTATTGGCTGCTTCGCTCTGCCGTCATAGTCACAGCCTCCCACCTACCGCCCATATAACAAGCCAGTCGCTCGCCACCTCAGCGACCAACGCAACTCCCCGTCCGCCCAGCGCACGCCTTCCAGTACCTTCCCCGGCACCACCTGCCGCCCCAAAACAAACCCCCCTCCCCCGGCGGTCCTCAGCTGGGCCCACACTCTTCTGCCAAATCTTGGCCGCAAACAATGGACTCCCTCCCGCCAACTACTCAAAAGCTCGCCAAACCGCTCTCCGTCTCTTCGCTCCTCTCACCGCCCGAAATGAAGCGCTCCGACAGCTTCTCCAAGTCGCCAATCCCTCCGCACGTCGCATCTGCTTCTTCGAACCCTGCCAAATCCTCGCCTTTTACCGACTCCATCAGGCACACGACCGTCCACGCCGTCCCCAGCAATGTGCGGGCCTCGACCCAAGGCCTGCCCCCCTCTCCACCTGTGTCGCCCTATGAGCAAACACACAAGGAGGATTCTCAGGGCTCGGTCGTAGAGGACACGAGCAGGGACCCGCCTCTGTTCCCTCCGTCCACGAGCGGTGACAGGATCGACACCACAGCGCCCCTGTTTCCAAGCACCTCTTCGACTCCTGAGCACGACAACATCATCTCGCAGCACATTGCCGCCACGGCTCCCCGCAACACGTCGGCCCTGCCCTCCAGGTCCGACTACGAATTGGCCATTTCCTTCAGATCTTGCGTTTTCGATCTCTTTTCCAGGAATCCCAGGGAGTACTTGCGAAACGAGCGCGCGACGTGGCACGTCTATGGCCGCGGAGCAGGCAACAAGCAAAGGTGCAAGCCATTGAAGCAATTGGCGCCTGCGCCTGCCGGCGTTCGCAAGACCAAGCCCGCAACAGTCAGAGTCCAGCGCGCGCCTCGCAACACTAAGCGAACTCCCAAAGCGGTCGCTCTTGACTCGTTCGAAGGCAAGCCCGCCGCCACACCCAAACCCCCGAGAGTCGTGACCGCTCGGGATGACGTCGATTTCCGCTCAATTCCGGACTACTCGCCACCTCTGTCTACTTTGCCCGAAGATGGCAGGAAGATTATGAAGACGGACTGGAAAGGCCCGCCTCTCGACCTCTCGACCGACCCGGATCGCGAGCTCCTCCACCCGTCGGAACTCATCATGGCGGGCGTCTTGCGACTCAGCTGCGCGACCTACATAGCCAACAAGCGTCGCATCTTTGCTGCCCGCGTCAAGGCCCTTCAAAAGGGCGAGGACTTCAACAAGACCAAGGCACAGCAGGCCTGCAAGATTGATGTAAACAAGGCCAGCAAGCTGTGGTCGGCATATGATCGCATTGGCTGGTTCAAGCCTCATCACTTTCAAAAGTACCTCGGCAGCGTCATCGAGTTCGACCAGTAATGGCGAACGCCGCTTTGACGCATGCAGCAGTTCGCCGGCCGATCGCTGACCGTGTGAAACTCTCTGGATTCATTCCCGGAGAGGCTTTTGAACCGTAACTTGTCGTCGAGATTCGACGTTTTATTGATACGACGGTGTTTGGGACCCATCACAGACTGTTCGGAGCATTTTCATTTCATCAATTCGGCATATTCTTGACGGTAAGGCGTTTTCGGTTTTTCTCGTCCCCTAGCTGCGCCAGAGCAACTTTCTGGCGGCAAGCTCGCACACGGTGGAACATTTCGCACATTTCCCCGCTTTTTCTGACGGCTGGGGACACACGGACACATACACACACACACACATCACGACAGCGGCGTTCTTGGATACGTATGAGAGGCGTTTTGGGCAGCCTGTTTTGGGACACAACCTTCGGTTTACTGTTTCGGCCTGGGCCGGTGTCAGTCCGCCCTGGCCTTGCTTGTTGGCCCCTATGTGCCTTCCGTTTCCGTTTTCTATCAAGCTCGCGTCGTTGCACCAGCGGCGGGATCATGCTATATCCCCCATCCATGTCATCTTCTCTGATACCCCCTCGACGATCCATTTTTCGTTCTTCTTCCTATCATCACTCATCTTTCCCGGGTCTACAACTTGTCGTCGCTCCTTTGCGACACGGTTTTTGGCTACCATTATCCGGCATGTAACGGCTTAGTCTATATCTATTCCGGCTTTTTCTCTCCACATTTTGGGTTCACCATGCCCCTTGGACAGACAGACAGACAGAGATACGACAGGGGTCAGTTTGAGAGTTGTAGCGTAGTGCGAGACCAAACCGTGTGCTGCTGCTGCTGCCGTTGCGACAAGCGGAACCCGCCAGATAGACTATCTTTTTCCACCGGGTTTCTCCTCCTCTTTGACACTGTCAAAGGCTTTGCATGCATGTGTGAATACTAGAATTTCAAACTGCCAGATGGCCCCAAATCGACCCGTCGTGATGATAGACATTTCTATTCCCCAAGCCGTTTGGTCCCGTTCAATCAACCATCGTGAAAGACATCACCATGGCTCGAAAGCCCATGCTGTACCACGCCATTTCCGATGCGATATTCGCATCTTCGATGCCCAGCACTAAAACACTGATCATGCGGAACCTGAACCTGCTTGCCTGGGTCATTCAGTCATCGTGATCTCTGAACTATCCTCTCCTCCCCTCCCCAAGGCACTTGCCGGCCGTACTGTATGATGCGAATAGTGCATGTTTCAGCGAACAAAGAAACGGCGGCGCGTCGGCCGTGTTGGGTGTTGGGTTTTGGGTGTTGTAGCGAAAGCGAAAGCGCGAGAGAGAGAGAGAGAGTAAGACTGAGTGAGAGAGGACTTACTTGCTGTATGCGCACATCATCTGAGTCTCATCGCGATGCGTGTCCGGAGTGAGGACGTTGCATCGGTGATCGAGGGGACGGCGGGTGCATACATAAGTTGGGAGGGGGATTTGAAAGAGAGGGGAGAAGACCTGAAGGTAAGGTGGGTTCTTGATTACCCGCGACGACGACGACGACGACGACGACGACGACGGTGGTACTGTTGTACGCTGCGACACACAACTACCGTTCTGCTCTCAGCTGCGACAAGTGCGAGGATGACAGAGAAAGCGACGACCGCAGTTGAGGCAGACGAAGCGCGATAACGAGACTCTGGTCTTGTCTTCTCCAAACCGCGTAATCGACAGCTGCGGCGGCGGAGTTGCGATAGTCTATCGAACTACCTGCCTGTCCATACTCTCATACTACAAACGACTTACCTACCTACCTCGGTGGCCAGCCAGCCATGCCTCGACTACCATCGGCGTCAGCGGCGTCTTCAGAGCCTCAGCCTCAGCCACAGCCTCCAAACCAGCAGCGCCAGCGCCTCCCACCCGTTCGCCACTATAGCAGCAGCAGCAGCAGCAGCAGCAGCCGCCGCACGGCGTCGGCGTCGGCGTCGGCGTCGGCGTCGGCGTCGCTCAGCTCCTTCACCACGCTTGACGACGCGCTGCGCTCGCTGTCCATGGACAATTGCAGCACTAGCACCACTCCTACCACTGCACCGAGACTCGAACACGCCACTCATGCTTTTACTCTTACTGCTGCTGCTGCTGCTGCTGCTCCTCCTCCTAGTTTTGGTTCTTGCGGCTGCGGCGGCCATCGGCAGCAGCAGCAACAACAAAGGATGCGACGCCCGTCGTCGATTTGTCCGCATGCGCGATGGGATGAGCAACAGCAGCAGCAGGGTGAGCAGAACCCGGGTCAGGGCTATGGGAATGAAGGGGAGCGCGTGTTCGGTCGACGAACTTTGCCGCAACGGCCCCAGCAGCATCAGCATATGAAGACTGCGCCGGCGCTTCTGCAGACGCAGCGGTTAGTTAGGAGCGAGGGCGGAGCATTGGAGGAGGGAGACGAGGAAGAGGAAGAGGGCAGTGGGAGTGGAGTGTTGGGAGACTTGGAGACGAATGAAGAGGAGGCACAGGATATTGTTGCCTCGCCGCAACCACAACAGCCAATGTCTGTTGGCAGGAGAAACGACAGCGGCGAGGGCGAGGGCGTTGGTCTTCTCGGCCGCCGCACCGCCAGTGGAGAAGAGCAGCAGCGGCGGCACGGAGACGGCGAGCAGCTTGACTACTGCGACGTCGTGGCGTCGAGCAACCACGGCCGCCCGTCGTACGCCACGTTGGCCTTCTCGTCCTTCTCATCTTCGTCGTCCGGTTCGTCCTCATCAGCCGCCAGCGGCTCGTCGTCCGGCTCGTCTTCTACCGTCACGGCGGCCACGGGCTTCTCCTCGGCGACGCCCAGCGCCGTGGGCAGGAGGGCCAGCGCACCCTCCACGCCTACCCTATCGTCGTCGTCGTCGTGGAGTAGCTTTTGCCCGCTGCTGGCGCGCCTGCCCTCATACGACGAGGAGAATCCGCCGCCGCCTGAGAGCCCCGGCGCCGCTCCCAGCAACACACCTGGCCCTATGCATCTGCAGCTCCCGGAAAACGGAGGAGTTGGGTCACGGCGTCCCTATACGCCGTCTCCTCTGACCCCTTTTCCACACCACTCGCAGTACTTCCGACCCCCGCTGGTGCCGTCTGGGTCGTCTTCGTCGTCCACGATACGCTCGCCGTCACCTTACGCTCATGTCACGCGTCGCGCGTCGGCCGTGGCGGCGCCGTACTCGCCGGCTTCCAGCTCACGCGGCCGCGACTACATGAACCCGGACACGCCGCCGCGAACGCCGCCAGCAGCCGCAGCCATCATGATGGCGGCGCTGGAGCGGCGGCGCAGCGAGAGCGCGGCTGTCATGACGCGCAAGGGACTTGAGACTGGGTCTTGCTCGCCGGTCAGCGGCAGCCGGACGCTGGCCATGCAGTGCGCGAGCTGCGGGCGCTGCAAGCCTGAGAAGAGTCGCTTCTGCTGTGGGTGGCCGCCTGTGCACATGGTCTTGTTTCATGGGCCGAGCGGGAGGGGTTGGGCTGTCGAGGACAAGGGGAAGAAAAGCAGGGCGGCGAGAAGAAACAAGGCTATGACTGGTGGAGGAATCCATTGACCGGAATTGTGCCATTGAGTGACTTGAGATTGTGCGCGTGTTGTGTGATTGCTGTGCTGTTCTGCTTTAACTGGAGGCAAGGAGATACACCTGGGCGAATTGTCTTTGCTTGATGCGAGAATACCTGGAGCCATACAGTAGTGGCCTTTGATCTGCAAAGGAACCGGGAATAGGCAACGAAAAAGGGGAATCAACATGGATGGAATGATGCGCCATGATGCAAATACTAAGGTGAAACGAAAATGGTTAGACGTTCAAACTCTTTTTCCGATCGACGGCGAGCTTCAATGGCAAGCTGGCCTGTTGGACGCTCTCTGCGGAACTGAATCGGCAGGGGAGCAATTGATGCTTGTCGACAGGTACAATGGCCAGCTGGGTCTCTTGGTGGAGACGTGCAGCTGAGGTCTGGATTTCAAACGCAGCAGTCACAGCCCCAGCCATGTCGCCGGGCCCTCCGTCTCAGGTCGGGCGCAGGAGCCTGTTGGGCGTATCTGGATGCTCAAAGTCAATTGGAACTGCGTACTCTTGGCTCGGATCCTGTTTACGTGCCCGTGGTGCTGCTGACACGTCAGAGTCAGAATGGCTAAGAATAACTGGAGGGCTGGAACGGGGCAGAGCAAGGCAGAGCTTCAGTTGTTTAGTCACCGGGAGAGAGGGGAACGCGCTTGGCAAATGACAAAAGATCCCGTCACGTGGTCGACGGAGTTGAGCGGGCATGCTGAGCGATGGATTTGTCCGGATGGTGTTGAGTAGTTGCGGATGTTCGGAGAACGAGGACGAGTCCTTCTCAGCACCGCCACGCAGCCAGCCACCTCCGGGCTGCCTAGATCCCAACGTGGTTAGAGCGAAGCGGGCGGCCTTCCATCATCCAACGCGCCTCCGTACTCCACCCAAGCACCGCAACTCAACTCCACCGCGCGCCTCGGATCTGCGGTCCCTCCTCTCTCCCATCGCCGCCGGATGCGCCCACAGTCGCCTGCGTTGCCCATCTGCCCATAATGTCCGAAACAAACGTCCAGCACACCGACTCCATCAGCAGCCAGGAACCGCACTCGGACGACGGAAAGAAGACAAAGAGCAGGAGACCTGCGAGTACGCATCTGCCACACGCCAACACTCGGAGAATGCACATGTACTGATGCTTCCTTGCTACAATTAAGATACCGCCTTTCGCCAGCAGCGTCTCAAAGCCTGGCAGTACGTCGTCCAACCCGCAACCTGCCGCCGCTCCCATCTTGCGCTTGCTGACACCAGCCTTCCGCAGACCCATCCTCACGCCCAAGACTGTCCTGCCGCTCTTCTTTGTAGTCGGAATCATCTTTGCGCCCATCGGTGGATTGCTGATATGGGCAAGTGCACAGGTGCGTCGGCCCATGGCTAAGCCCGCGTCCCGGGAATTGGACAAAGCCAAAACCGCCGAATGTGTATTGATGCTGCGCAGGTTGAGGAGATTGCGATTGACTATTCCGACTGCGCGGCCAAAGCCCAGAATTCGACCAACCTTCGTTACCCACCCGAGGCCAGCGACTTTGTCGATGTGCCCTCTAACAGGGTAAACAGCCACTTCAAGTCTCGCCAAGTCACCGGAGGCCCGCCGAAATGGGCTCACAGCATGGTCATGGTCAACTACTCGAGCTCAGTCTCGGTCAACACGTCCGTCTGCTCGCTCCAATTTGACATTGAAAATGACATTGGCCCGCCAGTCCTCATGTACTACCGCCTTACCGACTTTTACCAGAACCACCGCCGATACGTCAAGTCTGAGGATGCTTCGCAGCTGAAGGGCACGTTCCGCAGCAATGCCTCCATTTCCAACAGTGACTGCGATCCCTTGAAGACGGATGAGACTGGAAAAGCTTACTACCCGTGCGGCTTGATTGCCAACTCCCTGTTCAACGACACCTTCAAGACTCCGCTCGAGCTCATCACTGTGGGAACGAGCGACGAGAGGTTTTACAACATGACCAACAAGGGCATCGCTTGGGCTAGCGACAAGGATTTGTACAAGAAGGCACCGTACACGAATGAGCAGGTTGCGCCTCCTCCAAACTGGCGGAAGCGGTATCCGGAGGGCTACACTGATGACAACCCCATCCCTAACCTTCATGAAGACGAGGCTTTCCAGGTTTGGATGAGGACTGCCGGATTACCGGCCTTCAGCAAGCTTGCGCTGCGAAATGACACGGCCACCATGAGGGTTGGACGGTACCAGTTGGACATTTATGACAGTAAGTGAGGGTGGCATTGTCGGAGATGGCGGGCCTGCTGACGCACGCAGACTTCGACGTTACAGAGTATGGTGGTACCAAGTCCATACTTATCTCGACCAGGACGGTGATGGGCGGCAAGAACCCGTTCCTCGGAATCGCCTATGTCGTGGTCGGTGGCCTTTGCATACTTCTGGGCACCCTCTTCACTGCCACCCACCTGATCAAGCCAAGGCAAGTACCGGCTGGGGCAGACAAAGCCACGGCGATCGTTCGACTGACATGCGTCTAGAAAACTCGGCGACCACACGTACTTGACCTGGAATAACGACAACCCTAGCACGGCCCACGCCACCGGCCGAAGCTTGAGACCGGGCGAGGCTTGATGAGGAAAAATTGCAAGATAATAATGTCTCTTTGGGTATTCTTTCACTGATTGCACGCTTGGCGTTGACGGTCCTGGGACATTGTATAAGGATGGCATACGTGCTTTTTGACTGCTCCCTTCTAGATGTTTTCGAGTTTCACAATGATGATGCATAAATTCCTTCTGGGCCTTCTCCTTGCCGCGTGTATCGAAATTCTAGGCACAAGCTCACTAGTCCAAGGTCTCAGCTGCCGAGCCAGACGTTGGGTCTGCGTGTAGGGCTGCTTTGTCGTACAGTGATACCCTGGAAACAAGCCGTTTTCGTCCAAAATGGTCAAGCTCCAGAATTGCCACGAGGACGTTCTAGAGAGGCATCCATCTTGCCCGTCTAGACGTCCTCCATATCGCACGGAATCCAGACCATCGCCATGAAGAGGATATATAGCAGGAGATGGAGGCTCTCAGGTCTCCATCATTAGCACATTCAGCAGTGCAGATTTCCTCCGATCCCTCAACTCCCACAGAACACTGTCATTTCCAATCAAAATCAAAACCAAAACTTTGTCGCCAGGAGCCAGCATGCACAAGTCCTTTCTCCTCCTCGCCTCCCTGGGCGGCCTCGCTCTGGCAGAGAATGGCACTGGACACGCAGACCTTTCGCACTTTGACTGCGGCTCGCAGCAAGGACACGTCAAAGAAGAGCTGATGGCAGCCATCAAGGACCACCACAGCGCGCAAACGGCAAACGGCGGGTCAGCGGCCGCTCGCGCCGCCATGCTGGCGCGCGACAGCGGCGACATTGCAATCGACACGTACTTCCACGTCGTGACGACGAACGACAAGGCAGGGCAATTCTCCAACTGGCAGCAGATGGCCAACGACCAAGCGGCGACGCTGAACAAGGCGTACAACCCGCACGGCATCAGCTTCAACCTCAAGGAGTCAGAACTGACCAAGAACGACGCGTGGGCATCTGCCAAGTCGGACAGCCAGGACATCAAGGACATGAAGAAGGCGCTGCGCAAGGGCAGCTACGCGAGCCTCAACATCTACTTCCACTCGGACCTGGGAGGCGGGATCCTGGGAACCTGCACCATGCCGTCGGCCATCGGGGGCGGCTCGTCGTCCGACTACAACACGGACGGGTGCAGCGTCAACGCGGGCACCATGCCCGGCGGCAGCCAGCTGGGCTTCAACCAGGGCATGACGGCCGTGCACGAGACGGGCCACTGGATGGGCCTGCTGCACACGTTCGAGGGCAACTCGTGCGACGGCGACGGCGACCTCATCGACGACACGCGCGCCGAGGCCGAGAGCACCGACGGCTGCCCTACCTCGCCGGCCAAAAACTCGTGCCCTGGCCTCGATGGCGTCGACCCCATTCACAATTATATGGATTACTCCATTGATTCGTGCTATGAGGACTTTACCCCCATGCAGAAGCAGCGCATGCACAACCTTTGGGGCCAGTTCAGGCAGGGCAAGTAAGCCAGCCGGTTGGCCTCGCCTGGCCTGGTTGGTTGTCTGCCGCATACGGACGGGGGGAGTCGAGGCGTCAAGGACAAGAGGGTAAATTGCACTGTCGATGGAAAGTCTGCTTTTGGCTTGCGTTGCTTGGCTTGTGCTTTACCGTCCAGCTGAGTTTGCTCCTGTCTCCTTTCTCGCCGTCTGTCGAGTCACTATTTCTGGAGTTGGTCGGGGGCTGGCTGGGGGAAAGGTGTCTTTGGTGCTCTTGGTCTGTTTATTGCCCTTTTTCTGCTGCTGTGTGTCGTCCACTCGCTCAAACCCCTCCCCTTTCGCGACAGCAGTAGCATTGGCCTTCTTGTTTCGTTCTGATTTGGAGTTGTTGATTCGGATCGGGGGAAACACAAACAACAAGCCGCAAGGCATGCATTTGCATGGATGGGCGCCACGGTCGTTTTGATTGCCTCTTTCTAGTTCTGCGTTCTGGTTTTCTACTTGTCATTTTGCGTCTCATCATCATCAATTACCTGCTTGTACTGCCCATTTGGCTCCTGCATTTACTAGACGCGCATGTATTTTTTTGCCACCGCCATGCGTTTTGCATTGTTATGGCTTGAGAGCGACCATCAGATAAGTATCTCTATGTTTGGCTTTTTGGGTCCTCGATGCCACTTGTCCCACGATTTGCTGGCGTGACATGTGTCTTGTATGTCGTCCGTCGTCCGGTCGTCGTCGTCGTCGTCGTCGTTCAGATGTGGCGGCACCAACTGCTCGGCCTCCTTTCTCCTTGCTTGACCCTGACGTCTTCTGCTGGCACTCATCTTTCTGCCTGGTCATAGTGGTGGTGGTGGTTCCGCTCGCTTGGATATGCCGTCCTTTCCGATCCTGCGCTGCTCGACATCGTGGTTGCATGTGTAGTGCTGCTGATCCTGAAGTGGAATGCTGGGACCAGAAGGAGAGGTGACAGGTTCGTCCAGACAGGTCTGTCACAACGTTTGCATGGCAGTCCAGCAGTTATGGGAGACTCCGCTGGATTTCTCACTCTTGGCTTGAGGCGCCACTGTCGAACTTTTCACGTCTTCTTCTCTGCATTTATACCAACGGCGCAAGGGGCGTCTCGTCTTCTCTTAGCAGTGCAAGCTCCTCAACGCACATTTTCTGGAATTCTCAAAAACAGCATCCGATGTCTTTTTCGCAAAGGTCACGCTGACAATGAACGTCATAAAGTCACCATCCAGTCCCCATCCACCCACGACCGAGCGAAAAAAAAAACGACACATCTCTCCGCTCAAACCAAGGCAAACAGGCAAGCAGGCAAACAGGCAGCCGGGCACGAGGCAAACCAAGAGCTCGTGCCCCAGGACCCAAGCATCCAAGCAAAAAAGGCACCCAGGCTTCTATGCTCCACTCCACGTCCCACACCCGACCGACCCCACTCCTGCTTCGCTTCGTCTCGCCTCCCTTACTTCCCATATCACGTCACGTTCTTCACTATGTACTGCCTAGATTGCTTAGGTCCCCGCACACCCGTCCTGCTAATGCTGCTTACCGCTGCCCGGGCCATATACCTCGAATTGGGGGTGGGGATTGGGGTTGGCGGGTTGTGCCACACTACGTAGACAGTCAGTCAGGCAGGCAGGCAGGCAGGCAGTCGGGAATTCGGAAAGTCGGGAAGTCACGCCCAGCTTTCAGTCATGCATGCATTTAGATAGATGGGCGACGCTGAGCATTCTCGAAGTGACTTGTTGGGCAGAAAGCTGCGCGCCGCTCCAAGCGAGCGGATGTAAGTAGGTAGGTAGATTTGTTGGTCAGTGAATGTGCAGATGGACGGACGGATACTGCCGTGCCATCCCCATTGCTTGAAGAAGCGCCGGTGAGTGACTGTTTTTGCTTGCTTGCTTGTGTCCACCTGCTTCTGCATGCATGCACGCATGCATGCCAGCTGGCAGGCCAGGCTAGGCCAGGCCAGGCTCTACCTATAATGGCTTTGTCATTGCCGTCGTTGTCGTTGTTGCTCGGTCCATCGTCAAGGAAAGCGTGAGAGAAAGAGAAAGAGAAAGACGGACAGACGTGATTTTGGTCTAGGCTGTTCGACGTCACTTGTGTCGCACAGCTGATTATTATCTATTCTGGTGGAGTGGTGGTGCTTCGTAAGTGCCGGATGGCGCAGACGGTGGTGTGAAGGGGAGAAAGAAGAAGAGTTTGCGCATGTGGTGGATTGGTTTGGGTCGTCGAGCTGCGGCGGCCACCAAGCTGCAATTGCATGACGATACAAAAAGGGAAACTCGCAAACTGCGGATGAGGATGAAGAGGCAGCAACAACATCACTAACCGACCTCTCCAACAAACCACAATCCAGCAACGAGCAGCTTCCTCACATAAACAGCCTCAGACTCCCCCTCCCTACCTCCCCCCCTGTCCAGCCTGAATTCCAGTAATCTGCAATTGCGTAGTTGTCTCAGTCAACTCGTCGGCCAGGTCTACACACAGATAGATGGGCACACAGGGTCTAGATCAACATCCAACGGGGTCCAGCGGCGGAGCAGGGTCCAGAACCTCGCGTGCGCGAGAGACAGACAAAAGTGCAGACAGGCAGGGTCTGGTCTGGACTTGACCAGACTGGACTCCAGTCGCTGCGGCGCGACGCGGCTCGATCGTATTCTAGAGGAGGTGAGGGTCTAGATTGGACAAACTGCCCGGCTGGCTGGGTCGACGGGAGGTGGTGCGTGTGGGCATGTCTTCCTGTTGGCTTTGTCGCCGTGATACAGTTCCAGACAGGTGGGTTGGCGAGACAAAGGAAGATAGCGAAGTGGTAGACGCGGCAAGGATTTAGGATATGGCAGCAGAGAAGTTGTAGTGGAGGAGAAAGAGTGTACCTAGGAGAGACATGATGACGGTGGGTGCGAGTGAGACAAGATAAACGGTCGACGCAAGGTAGGCCAAAAAGTCTCACTAGCGCTTTTCGCGTTGATGTCGCTCGCTCCGGCTGACGGGAAAGCGAGCGGTCAGCTAAGGGGGCTACCTGAAGGTAGGTGGGTCGTCGGTAGAGGAAGAGGGCGCGAGGCAAACAGGCAATGAAGGCATGCAGGGGACAGGACGAACAAAGCGGCGCGGCCCGTTCGTCTCCCATCCACCCATTCATCCATCTAATCATCTATCCATCCATCCCGTCCTATGTCATTGTCTCGGTACCAACAGACGTGATTGGATGCGTCTTTGACCCTCAATCGCTCCAAAAAACAAACAAACAGAAAGACAAGGCTAGACGAGACATAGATGGCGAGACATAGCACAAAGACGATAGATAGGCTCCAACGGCGCGGGTAAACGCTCTGAGACAGGCAGGCGGGGATGACGTGCTCTGGATGTTGCTTGATTTCACATTCCAAGGATGCAGGTCGGAGAATCGATATATGGTCGAAGTGAGGGGTTTGTGGTTGTTTGTCTGAGCTGGAACGAGTGATGTAGGACCGGGGGTCTTTCAATGTGAGTGTAGGGGTTGACGAGGGTCGTACAGTTGGCTGGGAGGCGATGGTTGTAGAGCCAAAGTAGGGATATTAGATTGGCTGGTCGGAGACGTGAAAGATGTGGGCAGATGACAGATGACTGGTGCATGATTACGACTAGATCGAAGTGCGTAGGATGGTGCGGCTCAAGTTAAGGTGGCAGTGGGATGTCGAAAAGCAAGAGCAACAAGGGGCAAGGGGTACTGAGAGGAAGGGGGCAATCGATTATAAGGGGGCACGAATTATTCACCGTTTACAAGCCCCCTGCATGAAGCAGATGTCAGAATATCTTTAGAATTAGACTTGACCTCCAGTCTTGCGCCCTTCACGTCACCTTTGTAATACGCACGTAATCGGCATCAACCACCTGCAGTTCAATTATTCCCTGCCTGCCAGTGACCACCAGCTGCCACGGTTGTTGATTTCAGGCTCTTACCCTGCAACAGGGCAGCACACCCCTCCTCCACCCCCGCACGATCAGCCAAGATTCAACGGCCAAACTTTGCCCTATTAGGCACCCTCCAATGATACTTTCACACTAGAAAGCGACGAGATTGCGATGAAGAAAACCGGCCGTCTACTATGCATACAAATGTCCACCGATCCGTGGGTATCAGCCAGCAAGCACAGCAGCAAGCCAAAACACGACCAAGTCTATTTACATGAGTACAAGAATACAAGACAATAACACGCAGGGGCAGAACGGACGGGTGGCGGGGCAGCGCGTGTGCACAAAGCGCCACAGAGCTTCCACGTCCGATTGCCAAATGCTGGTCTCAATGCAGTGAAAGAAGACCAATGTGAGGACGAACTCCAAGCACAAATGGCAAATTGGAAAAAGACCCCTCTCTTCGCAGAATCGGTGCGCAGAGAGAGCAAAGCATGGAGAAGCATAAACTGAGTCAAGGAAATGAGGAAGCGTGGAGCTGTTGTTGTCAGAAGCTGGCGCACGGAAAACGAAAAGGAAAAGATGGTATGAACGAGCCTGAGAAGAGCGCCAAAGAGCAATGAGATGATGGAAAATGAAAGGTAGATAGAGGTGCGTGACGTGGCACATGAGACGTGGAGAAAAAAGAAAAAAACAAGGGTATATGCCACCACCCATGTGTCGCACCTAGAGAAAATTGAGAAATTTTGCAACATTGTCTGCAACGCAAGACCGTTACAGCTCCGCTGTTAGCGCAACGGCGACCACAGCTGCAATAACTGCAATGCCCAGCACTGCGAAGCAGCGGTTTACGCGGCGCCACCATAACGCTTTGCGCCATTTGCGCTCTTCCATTTCCAAGTCCCGGTCGCTCCATTGTAAATCTCCTTCAACGTCCGTCGTCACCTCCTGCTCCTTGCCTCTTTCTACGCGCGATTGGGGGTCGAATTCTTGGCCTGGTCGCGGACCGACAGGCAGAAAGGCTCCAATCACCCAAGTGAGCGGCATGATGAAACCAAGGCAGAACATGAGAATGAATTTGTTGGATTTTTGGCCACGTCCTGTGAAGAGGTGGCCAAAAGCCGTGTCGATGCTCGGTACTGTCCATATGCTGAGGGTAGCACTTCTACGATCTTTTCGGAGGTGCGGTACATATGTCTCGGGACGTGCGCTTGCGCCGGCGTTGAATTCGTCCATGCTGTGGCGACTGACGGATCCGTGGCGGTCTCTTGATCTTGGTGGAATGGTGTTGATGCCGGAGTCTTGTGAGGAGGAAATGTTGCGGAGATGAGAAGCCTTGGATCGATGGTTCTTGAGTGGACGTTGACGCGGAGACCATATGGGATTGACCGGGAACGTGGATTCGGTGGGAGAGCGGCTGGCACCGCTCTGCATCGTCCCCGACCGAGAATGGTGGGAGGCCGAGCTTGATGTACTGTCGCTAACGGTGCCAAATGACGTGCGGTCGCCGTTGCGGTAGTAAAACCTAAAGATAGCCGTTAGTTATGTTTTCTGGGCCTTGCCAAATGACGCGCGGCCCTTTTATCGGAGCCAAATCTTACAAAGTGGGGAAGCTTACCTTGCCCACGACGGCAGACTGTTCAAAAACAAACTTGTGTAAGAGCTGCGTTCAGAAAGTGCGGTGTCTGGTCGCCCATCACTAGAATTCCTGCTCAGCATGCCGGACCGCGACGGGCGCAGATTGTGCTGATTGAGCTCCGGAACCGTGTCGGCACCTTCGCTCGACTCTGGACGAGCTTCCGGAAGCACGCCATTCTTTGGAGTAAACTGAGGGCGCTGGCCGGCAGATGGCTCGCTTGGTGTTGAGGGCAGACCGTTTGATTGCCCTGAAGAAGGACCCATTTGAGACGAGCCATAGCTTCCCAAAGTCTGCCGCCTATGAGACTGGCTCGCCCCGCTCAGAGCAAGCGTGCTCGCCACCGACCCCGTCCGTGGTTCGGACGCCGACTCGATGGTCGATAGAGGTGGGCTCCATCTATAGTACCCGCTGTGCGTCGTCATACGGTATGGCCGCTGAAAGCGCTCGGACCCTGGACCAGAAAAGGGCTCGTGGATCACGGTGTCGTCTTCGTCTTCGTCGTGCCGCGAATCATGTGTAGGACTAACCGGTGACGAGTCTGGCCGGCTGTGGTGGATGACGGTATCGTCGACGTCGTCGGATTGGGCCAAAGATTGTTCCGACTCCTTTCTGGCAGGACTCCTCAATTGCGCCGACGATTTCTTCCTCAGTATTGTTTGACCAGTTTGGCCACTCCGAATGCTGTTGCTCCCCCGTGTGGGAGGTCGTTCGGGAGAATGGTCGTTGCCGCGGGAAGGGGGTCTTTCATGCGGGGCGACGTTCAGGCTGGCCCACGAGCTTTTCCGACTTTCCGAGTCCTTGCCGCGTGTTGGCGGCCTGTCGGCGGAAGTGTGCTCGGTGAAGCTGGTTGCCCACGAGGTGTCGGGGTCTTGATCGTGGTACGTAACGGTGGGTGCAGAAGAATCCGAGGATACAAGAGAGGGGTGAGAGCCACGCTCAGTCAGCTCTGGGGCCGGTTCCAACGAAGGCGCGTGGGATCCTGAAGCGGACGAGGTGGAGGTGACTATGGGACGAATGGTCGGACCAACGTTACGAGTGTCGTCGTGGACTACACCTAGGCTACCAAAGCTGTCGTGCTTGCGGTCTGAAAAGGGTATCGGCGACGTGGGGGGCGTTGTAGCCTGCGAGAATCTGGTAGAGGCCGTGGGTGAAAAAGCTGATGTCAGCGTGTTCAACGTGTCGGCGTCCGAGTTGTGGGTCGAAGTTGAGGCGCGGTTAGATTGAGAGGTTTGCCTTGGCAGTGGGGCAAGGGTTTCTTTGCTACGAGTCTCGTAATTGGACACCATTTGCCTGACAAAAGAACTCGCCCTCGAGGCGGCCCTGGAATTGGTTGAGCGAGTATCATCTGAAACCACAGAGTCCCGGTCGGCGACGCGGGATCCTTGTGCAGGGTCTTGCGAAAGTGCATGCGACGGGGTGCCGGGAGCAGGAGCCCGAGGTTTGTCCTGTGTAGGAGAGCCCGGGTCCTCGACTACTCGAATGGTTGGGCCCGTGGCGGCGTGGAGTTGATTTTGGCGCCGCGGCTGGCGCGGGGAGGTTGGCCGTGCGTCATGGGGAGATGAAGGAGAAGACGGACGGACATCCGCATCAGGCCGGGAGGACATATTCTCAGAGCCTTGAAGCTAACGAAGCAGGGCCGGGCCGCAGAGACATTAAAAAATTACTTGCATGCGGCGGCTGAAGGAGGGGTGGCAGGATTTGATGACGAAATTGGAAAAAAAGAAAGGGAAAAAAAAAAAAAAAAAAAAAAAGGTGTGGAAGATAATCGATAGTCTGAAGAGAAAGCGAAAGGCGGCGGCGTCTAGGCGCGCATGCTCAAGGAAAGGAGGCGGTTAGAACGGGAACGCCAGGGGCTGGCGATTAGGAGGCGTGTTAGGCGGCGACGGTAGGATGTTTAGGTGGTCGAGGGAGCTGACGGCGGGCGGTGGTGGCTGTATATAGGCGTCGTCGTCAGGAGAGAAAGGGCAAAGCCTTAGCTTGTGCAGTCGGCCAGCGCAACGAGACGGCGGGGCTTTTCTCTCAGCGCAGGCGAGGCGCTGGCCGGGGCGCGGTACAGGCAAGATGCCGGCGTCGAGGGGCGGCGAGGCGAAGGTAGGGGAAAGGCGTGGTGTTGAGTCCGGGACTGGAGAAGAGAGAGAGGTCGAAGGTGAGAGAGGGTCGAGGTGAGATTGCAGCGAGTCGCCGTGAGCGAATCGCCAGGCGAGCGCTGGAGCCTTTGTGGCAGACGTGCACGAGCGGGTCTTGATGCATCGTCGCCGAGATTGGGGGTTGATCGAAGCGGCAGTCGTGTCCGACAGTACATGTTGTACTGCAAACGAGTCGCGACCAGTCGGTCGATGGTGGCACGGCGCAGTTTGGTTGACTGTGGAGTGTTGCCGTGTGCTGCTCGGCGCAGACGTGAGACGACATCTGATGGGCGGGACAGACCTACGCAAGGGCCACCTGCACCTCTCCCGTACCTCAAGCTCTGCCGCCATGATGATGCATCATCACCACCACCACCACCACCACCACAACAACAACAACCTCCATCTGTCGTGTCCAACGCGACCTCCCCGCCGTGGAGCTCGCCATGGCGCCTACCGACTTCCTCCAGCGTCTGAAGCTCCGCATCAACAAAGCCCCCGGTGCGTCTCTTTTTTTCCTATTGTCGTTCCGTCTCCGGAGCTGCTATTGTTGCTGTGCGGCGGCTGCAATTGACTCTCCACCACTCCCGACTCCACAACCTGTACCCTTGCATCACACATCCATTTTGCGCTTTCACTGACATGGCCGTTTCACCAGTCCCCACCGCACCTGCCATCTCCCCGCGCTCTGCTGCGCTGCTGTCCGTACGTTTCGCCGACCTCATTCCCGCTTCCCGCTGACGCCTCTCCCAGGTTCTCTTCACAGTTGTATACGTGGTTCCTTTTTACTTCTCCAAGACCACAAGGCCCTCTCAAACGCTTCACCGAGATGCTCCCTCGGTGATCCGCGCTCGTATTCGCACCGTTACATCTTCGTGCATTGTCAGCACCCTCATAACCCTCTACGTGCTGTTCCACTACGGCCACGCGACCCTCCCCGAGGCTCTGCACTACCTTGGATGGTGGCCGAATTCGGTCTCTGACATTTTCAAGACCATACTGTTGCTGTGCGTCCTCTTCGCCGGTCCTCTGTTCGAGTATGGCGTTGTCGACGGAGAATGGCGCAACTGGGTCAAAGGAAGGCACGTCAATGAGACGCTAAGCAGCTGGATCGGGTGGCGCAACTTTGTTGCTGTACGTATTCTTTGACTAGGCCCCAACATGCCACCCCTGACCTAACCACCCCCTCCGACAGGGTCCCACAACCGAGGAACTCGTCTGGCGCAGTCTGCTCATTCCGCTCCACCTGTACGCACACGTCTCGCCTAGCGCCGTCGTCTTTACGACTCCGCTCTACTTTGGCATTGCCCATGTCCACCACTACTACGAGTTCCGCTTGACGCACCCGCACACGGGTCCCCTGTCCGCCCTCTTCCGATCCCTCTTCCAGTTTACGTATACGTCGCTCTTTGGCTTCTTTGCTACCTTTGTCTTTCTGCGCACGGCTTCTCTCCCTGCCGCCATTGCCGCTCATTCCTTTTGCAACTGGATGGGACTGCCGCGTCTCTGGGGCCGCGTCACACCGCCAACAGACCCCTTTGACGAGCCCTTCGCCGCTTCGGTCGAAGCCATGTCCATTGGTCCTGCCGGAGTTGATGGCGAGGGCAAGCGCTTTGATGGGCCGGTGAATGGCAAATGCACCAAACCTGACGGCGACCGCTGCAACGAGAGCGGTGGGAAGAGAAGCGGTGGCGCCAGCGGTGATGCTCACGTGGCATGGACGGTGGCGTACTACATTCTGCTCGTGGCCGGAGCCGTTGGCTTTTGGAAGCTCTTGTGGACACTGACGGAAAGCGAGCACGCGCTGGTGGCATTCGGTGCCAAGAAGGGGGAGAAGGCGGCGTAAAATAGCGGCAGTCAGAGGCAAGAGCGCAAGTGCTGGATATAATGACTGACGATGAGGTGAACTAATGACTTGACTGAAGAAGAAAAAGGTCTTTGTGCAAAAAAGGGGGAAGCGGCGGAACCAAGTTACCTCCCTCCCTCCCCACCTTTCCCCAACATGGTCTCATTTCGGCGCATCTGGGGAGGAACCTGTCCTGATTTAAATCTCTTGGAATCGAAGGAGTCAGGTATCCTGCACGTCTTTGGTAGCTACATTGTAACCAGCTCAGCCATCTTCTGCAGACAGTCTGCAGCATCTAATCATGACGTAATAAGTCCATCCAGCTTAACGGTAGCTTCAAGGGGACCAACCTAGGTGACTAATCTATCTATGTCAATCACTTTGCCTCGCGGAGCTGCGCGTCTGTCTGTTTGCCTCTTGATGACGCCTTGAGCCAGTCTCCATCGCCTGATTGTCCACCTACCTCATCTCACTCTCGCACTGTTTGTAAATCTTGTTCGCTGTAGCTGCCTGCCTGTCATACCTGTCATACCCGCCCGTAGCACGCACAGCTACAGCTCGAGGTTTTTTTTTTTTTTTTTTTCTTCTTCTTTTTTTCAAACACAACTCAAACAACCCTGTTTCTTTGCTCGCGGGATTGGTTGGAGGTGGTGGATTGCCGTGGCAGAAAAGGAGGAGAAGAGGTAGAGGTGAAGCGAGAGAGCTTACGTTTGCTTGCGGTATGGCATGTGTTAATGTATGTATTCAGGAGCAAGGGTGAGGAGGTGGAGGTGTAGGAAGAGGCGGGCGAACAGAGGTGCTGTGTAGCCGTGCAGCTAGCTGTTGTGGGATACTGGATAGGTAGGTAGGTAGGTAGGTAGGTAGGTAGGTAGGTAGGTAGGCTCAGTTAGTAGGACAGGCATTTTCCTCCTCTTAAGATAGTCATGGCGCGGACGAGCCGGAGGGATGTGGGTGCGGGTGGTCCTGGTGCTTGGTTGACTTGACTGGAATTGGCTGGTGGCTGGTTGGCGAGGGTGGGAATGCGATGGCGTTGAGGGCATGCATGCAGTACAGGAGCGAGGCTTGCTTGGGAAATGCATGTAGGTCTGTATGGTTGTATCATCTTTTTTGCGTCGTGCTGATCTAGAGGTGGAGGCACTTTAGAGAGGTATTGTGCGCGCTTTCTCGTCACTCATCCTCGTCTGCATGCTGTTGCGTTTGCGCCATCGTGGCCGTGTGGTGTTTCAGTCAGTCAGTCAGTCAGCCATTCAGCTACGTTGCTTACGGTATCTATATAGATGGCACCACATGGAGAGCTAACACTCTAGCAGCATGTTGCCGTCGTCCAGTCCAGTCCAGTTCAGTCCACGCCAACGTAACTCGCATCAACACATTTCAATTTCAAATCAATTTCTGCTGCTCTCAGACCTCAGTCTTTCGCTTGTCTTGATCAACACACATCTCTACTACCCGTCATTGCTTGTCGAAAGCTTCTAGTATTTCAAATCAGCACGCACGCACCCACTCCGTTAATTCACTTCAAAAAGCCTTTTAGTCCCGTCTCAAGGCTGCTTGCTGCTGCTGGTCGACGGGCTGAGCTAGGTAGGTAGGTAGGTGGTTAACTAACCACCACAAACCATTATTCCATAGCCGTAGGAAGCAAGGAAGCAGATGGCGCACTGTGTTCGGGTGTTGTGAATCATGACGGCGGGACGGTCGTAGAGATGAACGTGTTTGCCGAATTCGCTCTTGATTACTGAAGGCGGGGAAAGGAAGGGGTGAGTTGGAGCGACGAGGTGTGATTTGGGCTTTGGAGCCTGTGGGAGACAGTGTGGACGGGGGAGCGGAGAGGATGGAGTATTGGTAGATTGATGAATGTGAGTGGGTCTTGTACGGTAGATGTGGATGGAGAGCTGATATGGTGGGTGAAAAGGGGTAACTGGGTACACGGCTTCCTCATGAGTTTATGTACGTACATACCTAGGCAGAGTGGCTGCCTCAGAGAGCGCCGACCCTTGTAGTACACACAGCACAGCGAGCGCTCTATAGTCTCACCGTTTGTCCATTGCATCTGCGCAAACGTCGTGATCTCGTGAGCAGGCAACGACCTACCTACCAACGCACCCGCAGCTACCCCCTGTCGCTCACTTTACCACGGCAGCAGCACAGCCACCGAGCAAATCAATCCCTCAGGCCCACCAAGCAGCCGGGGCAGCCAATTTCGCCTCATTCCAACCCTAAGTACCTGTCCAAGCACCCAGGTGGCCAACGGTTCACGTATTACCTGGCAGAGCCCTACATTTTCGGCACCGCCTCTCGTCACATGGCAAAGGCAAACGGCAAACGGGTCGCATGGTAAAGGCAAATCGAGCACGGTAAGTACCAAAGCGCGTGTACACCGCTTGTGGACTGGTACTGTACTGTACGGCACAGGCGACCGTCTTTCGTTCCTTCGGCCAGCCAGCCAGCCAGCCAGCAAGCAAGCCAGATAGGTAGCTTGCTGGTTAACCAGCCGTTTGGTGAACGACGACCGGGAACAGGGGAGCTGTGTACGCACGCAAGAAACGGATACATTCGTCTGCGGTGGGGATGGAGGGGGTAAGTATCTGGGTGTGAGATTAGTAAACTCTACATGTATTGCAATGTACTGTAGATAGGGAGGAAGGCAGACAGGCAGACAGGGTCGTCGCCTAGACATTCGTGAAAAAGCAGACCGCCCCGCTGCGCTTCGGCGCGACAGAAATCAAAGGCCAACCAAATGATGGGATGTGCGTGGTCGGCGGGATATGCTGCCGCTCCGGAACGGGAAAGACGGGACGGGAGTGACCTAGCGATCAGCGCAAGGAGAGCAGGGAAATGTCCCGTCCGAGGCCAGGAATTTCCGTCGTCTCGTTGACATGTTCGTGTTCATGTATGTATTTCCGGTTCACTCTCGTCCGGCGGCTGGCTGCGAGTAGTGGCCCGTCCGGCTGATCGAATGAATAGATGGACGGACGGCATACACACGGACGCGTCGTGTTGAGCTCGCGGATACGGGCGCGTGGTGGCGTCAGCTATCAGCTTCCTGGCTATTTTCGTGGCGTCCGATTTTGTTTGTTGCGGAAACCATGGAGCGAAGGACACGGAGTGGAACGAAGAAGAGAGGAGCGGTTCTCGCCGTCTATCCACCGCCATCTGAAATAGACGCGTTTTGTGGTGTTTGCGACTTCAGTGTTGACGTACGTAAAGTGGAGACGTGATTGGTACAGTTAGATCAAATTAAAGATACAAAAGCCGGAATGTCGAGGGGAGTGGGTGCTCGTTTGGATCGCTTTGATGGAAAAAGGTTTGTGCTCAGTGACATTTGAATGGTTAATAGAGGTCGCCGACGGGCCAGTGGGACATGCGACCAATTGGATGCAAGGCACGACTTTCCGCTGAGAGTAAACATGGAGAGTGGGCGTCCGTTGGGCGTGTATGTGTTTATGCGTATGAGGGTAGGCAAGCCAGCTGAGAGAGAGAGGAGGAGCACGAGAGTTGCGGGAGACGTCAGAGAATGGCCGAAGCCTCTTTTCTTTGCTTGGCAAGGGCCATGCTTTTTTCTCCGCTGTCAAGTGACGTCTGTTGTCTTCGATGAACGGTTGGACGAATGGCAGGCACCCCCGATGAGTTTAACCTCGCTTCAGCCAGACCTTCCGCAGACTTTTTGGTCAGCTGCAGGTCGTAGGGTTGCTTGAGTTGAGGCCTGAGGAAAGGGCTGCAAGACTGAGAACCGGGAAGAGTCCATGTCATATCGTCCAGCGTGCGGAGCGATCTGGGACAACAGACTTTCAGGTTTGCTGTCTCGGACCACACGTGGGACGATTGGATAGGGGAGCCCTGGTGAGGCTGTTGACACGATCGTACATGTACATGTACATGCATGGTTGCCGCAGACAAGATGGGAAAGACTCATTGGAGTCAGGCTACAAGCGTCGTCGATGATGGAGACCCGAGGTGGTGGTTTCGAGTCAGATTGGCGCAATATCTGTCGTCAGTCCCGGAAGTGAGATGTAGAGCGGGAGGGACGGGACGGGATAGATAGCAGTCGAGTGGTCATGATGAAGTACCATGACATATGGTTCTCTCGGCACCCAACCTTCTTTCAGCGTGCTCTTTCAGATGCATACCGGATCTGGTCGAGATCTGCGCAGGGGAAGCTGGTCAAGTCGGCAAAAGTCTACATCCAATGGTTTGCTGCTGCTCGCGCTAAGCATACATTCTACACTCATGCGTTCCACGACAATGAAAGACAGGCTGAAGGAAAAGGAAAAGAGTTGTTCTACAGGGCAACCCGCAAGACTTTTTCGTGTCCCCAAATGTCATGAGTAGATCGTACCGCAAAGAGAGTCATGCTTCGTAGGCCGCGTCGCTGAAGGTGCATAGACATACAGGTTAAGGAAGAAACTTCGTAACAAGTAATATGAGCGCGTGAAACTGATGCGAATTAAAAGACAGCTGCCGCTGCTAGCGCGACAGAGACAATTGGATCTCAAGCATTCTCGGTACTTGGAAGCGAGAATCTTGTCCAGTCGGAGGCTGCGACGCCTGTAAAATAGGAGAGGGGGTTAATGAAACGTACCATGGACAAGCGAGAAACGCGACTGGAAACACCGACGCCCTTGGTGGAGACAGCGCTAGAAACAGACACTTGCCGCGTAACGCTGCGTGATTCTCATACCCGTGATTGCGGGAGGAAATGGCTTGCCGCTGATTCGACCGATTCGATCGTGCAAGGCCGTTTGTAGAACATCGTTCTGTAAACCATAATACACTGTTGCTCGTCCGTATCGTCGCGTCATATGCCGACCGTATCTTTGAATGAACGCGGTGTTGCGCGGCGTGCTGGCTCTTCGCTAGGGTCTCTGGTAGCGCCGCCTTCTTTTTGCTCGCCGGCAGGCGTGGAACCTCGCGCTGGAGAGGGCTTTGAAATCAAACCTTCTCTTCTCTCCTCTGGCATTTGTGCGCCTGCCTCTGTAGACGGGCCTTCTTCCCATCTTTCTCGCTGGAGCGGTTGCAGTTGGGTTGGCCCAGCAGCTTCGGCGCGCTCCGTCAAAGTTCTCCTTCCCAACGACTCAGCCTCGAACTCCGCTGCGCTTCTTCTTTCTCCTGCTGCGCCTGCTGGCGCCGACATGACCATGCTGACGCTCATTTGATCGGACCTGGGCGCGGCCGCAGGCACGCCAGAGGCAGGTGTTCCGGGGCTTCCACTGCTGGGCTTGTCTCCAGGACTGCCGCTGCTCATCGTTGCTAGACTCGAGCGCTTGCTTTTTGGTGGCGGATAGGGCTCGCCGCGGGCTGCGGCTTCGGCTGCCCGGGCTTGCGCCTCGGCCTTGGTTGGACGTCCACGACGTTTCTTGCCTTCGCCCATTGATGGACTTATTGTGTAGGATGGTCTTGAAAGGACGTCCGAGGGATAGGTGTTTGGTGGTCGGGGCTGCAGAAGGCGGCCTTGTGGAGTGGAAATGTCGGGAGCAAGCGGGCGTTTTCGAGAGGCATCTGCTGGAACGGCGTATACCGGCGGCTGTTGCGGCGGTTGCTGTGATGGTTGATGTTGGGGATGTGGATAGTGGATGGGGCCTGCGCTGGCGCTGCTGCGGGGATCTGTTGCCGAGTACTGGGCCAAAAGCTCCTGGAAGGCCATTTGGCATTGACGCAAAGAGCGGCCTTTTGGATGCATCAGCGACGCTGCGAAGTGGTGTTTTGGAAGATGATCCGGGGCCGCAAGAGGTCGACGCGCGGAGGTGATGATATACCTTGGGGCAGTGCTATCTCGGCCCACTTGGGCTGGATGCCGGCATTCCTGATGAATTGAAAAAGAGTCTCGGATGACACAGGCGCGGCTTTCATTATTTCGGCGAGGAGATAGACCTAGTGGCGGTGGTGGTTGGAATCGGCGAGTCCAGTGGCCAATGGGCGTGGATACGTACCTTTTCATGTTCGGCCCAAGGTATATCCCTCGAGGGTTCCATGGCGTGGATTGGAGCGTGATACGGGGAGGGAGGAAATGTAAAGTCTCGGGTCTATACGCTGGGGGGGGGGGGGGGGGGGGTCGATGCAGGCAGACTAAATGAGTAACATTCGGATCACAAGGCCGACAAGAGATGCAGACGCGCGCGCCAGACGCCGGGCGGCGGGCTCGCTTTGAAGCAACGGGATCAAACGAATGAGCAGTGAGACTGAAACGAGCGTGTGGGAGCAAAGCTGCGTAGCTGGAGCGGTTGGAACAATGGCAAGCCGGCACGAGCAGCACGAGCTACATGCCTGCAGGCGGAGGGATGGCACAGCTCGACGACATTGATTATTAGGGAGGTGATGATGTGGGTTGCGCAGTCGGGTCAGGCCATGGGGGATACGTAGCGAGCGAAGGAGGAAAAGAGAGAGAAGACGGGGGGGAGAGAGAGAGAGAGAGAGAGAGAGAGAGAGAGAGAGAGAGAGAGAGAGAGAGAGAGAGAGAGAGAGAGAGAGAAGAGAAAGCGGTGGACAGATGGGGAGAAAGCAACTCTGGAAAAAAGACATGGATGCGAGCTGGTGGAGGGCGCATGCCCCTACCTATGCAGCACCGCCATGGCGTGCATATGTCGCGCGTTAGTTTTTGGACATTGTCCGTCGTCAACATCACGACGGCGGGGACGGGCGCTAGAGCAGCGCAAACGCCTCCAGATTGCGCATCTGCCAGCGCCTCGAACAGGGCGGGGAGGGGGAAGGGGGGAAGGGGGGGAGGGGCAGGAGACTAGGACTACTTCTCTCTGTCTGTCTGTCTGTCTGTCTGTCTCTGTCTGTCTGTCTCTGTCTCTCTCTCTCTCTCTCTCTCTTCCTCACGGACATGGACGTAGTGCGAGGACGGGCGGCGGGCGGCGGGCGGCGGGCTGCTGCCGGTGCCAGGGCCAGGGTGACTCGCTAGCCAGGGCCAGGACCAGGACCAGGACCAGGACCAGGACCAGGACCAGGACCAGGACTGGGGTGGCACGGCGACCACCTCACCACCTTGATACACTACCTACTGCTGCACTCGACGACTTTCGATTTCTTCTTCTCATCGTCTTCTCCGCTGCCTCAAGCGCCCCTCCGCCTCGCCATTCCCAACGCCCGTCCGAATCCTCCCGCCAAGCTCTGGCCAGTCTAGTCTAGTCCAGTCAAGTCCAGTTTAGTCGTCCGTCCGCCGCGTCGAAACTTTGACCCTCAATCTTAAGCTCAGTTTCATGCCTGTGCGGCGTCTCCGGTCTCAGCACTTCCAGGAACATGGGGATAGAGGCCTTGACCTCATCGTCTCTCTGTGCGCTCTCCCTCGCTGGGCTGAGGGTCATGTGCCGCTGTTTTGGCCCGGTCCTGCTTTTGGCTTTTTTATTTTCCGCTCGCCCATACATACACATGCTGTGCAAATGCGGAATTGACGAGGCTGATTCTTTATACTACCATCCCACAGCTGCTCTGCCGGCTCCCCATCGTACACCGTTGGCCACGCATGCAGGGACATGTCACACCGCGACCTACCTACAATTAATTCCGCTGCCAAGCCTGCCCGCTGGTACTGCTGCTTACAGTTATTTGCCTCGTGAGATCAGGTCCACCGCCACCGTGCCCGCCATCACCACCTGCACATTCGGCACATCCAACACCACGGGGGAAACGGCCAGTCCGTCCGCGCCCAACCGCCAAGTGCCGTAGCCACAGCGGGAGCCAAAGCCTCTGATTAATCGCCGCCGCCGCCGCCGCCGCCGCCAAGGGCGTCAATGCCACACCGGACGTCTCTACAGCCCTCTGCCCAGCTGTGTTCTGCCGGCAGCGTCCTCAGCCTTACCGCGTTTGCGGCCTGAATTGTTGCTGGCAGAAATGCTGCCTCAGATGCGATCCTTCGACCATGGCTCAGGTCCGAGGAAGCTGTGATCGCCGGCAGCCGTGCCGATTTGGTGCCACCTCCGCAGAAGGGCCCTGTTCTGAGTGGTGCAACCACTGGTTGCACATACGCCGGGCGTTTGGATGTCGTTGCTGAGGCTGAGATGTTGGCGTCGCACCTGGTGTTTGGACGAGGCTTTGCTCGAATCCTTCGGATTTCAGAATTCGCCTGGCTTTTGCATTTTTAATTTGCTTGCCTCACCGTCTCCGAGGCCGTTCCTGACCAGGCAGCAGCTCCCACTGCATACTTTTCCCAACCTTGTTTGTGTTCCGCAGGCCACTGAGGAAAAACGAACTTGATCGTGATGCACCCCTCGACCAAACGGGATTGGTCAACACCCCCTGCTCTCCGCTGCAGATAATGATGCGCTACCAACGACTTGGTGCCATTGATTCGTCCCTTGTAAGTGACGTGATTGCTGTAGCCTTCTGCTTCTTGTTGAGCTGTTGGCACGGTTGGTCCAAAGGGAAAGAAAAAAAAAATAAAAAAAAAATAAAAGAGTCGTGGCCCGAATACTCTATGACGCCAGCTGTAGTACAGTTCAAGCCGTGAGGAGCCACTGCTTCAATCTACTCCTACCTCAATTAATAATACACTTCTTCTCATGGTTCTGAACTCAGCCATTTGTTTACCTTATTGAGCCGCGAGCAATTGAGCCAATTTCATGCGCCATTGGGTCAAAGTAACCCAACACGCGAGATTCACGCTGCAAACCCATCGATAGTCTTCTTAAATATGGTCTAGCGAGGAGAAAAAAAAAAAAAAATTAATAAATTGAAAAAAAGTCGCGAGTCAAGACATGTACTCAAACCAATTTTTGAAACTTTTACAAAAGACGTTCCATCAATTCTGACGTTTGAGCGCTCACCATTGGCTGTCGACACGGTCATGGTACCGTCGGCCAAAGAGATGATGGCTTTTGCCGAGATGCGTTCAAGGCCAAGACCCGACAGTAGAGCCTCAGCGACGGCTGCGTCGCCATCCACGAGGACTGTGTCTTGAGCTCGCAAACACCGCATCAGTGACGGGACCTACAGCGGAACGCAAGCACATCTCGGTCGTCCTACGCCGAACGCGTCAACCATCCGCCAAAGTATAATGCCATAGGGGTCCGCCCAACTGCTCCGCGACTTCGCCGGTCACTGAACCATCCCATTTCCTTCCAACTCCCACCACGCTCTCTACCCAAACCACGACCGGTATTGCCTGCGCGCTCCTTCTGCTGCCCGAGAACCCAGCCGCGATATAAATCGCTCACGCTCGCGGCCGACGACACTTCTTTCCGACCTTGGACATCGCCGACCGCATCGCAGCGCACCCGGCGCCTCAACCGACCAGGGCAAGATTTGGGGAATAGGCCAGACAGCCATCGAGCCTGCAAATATTTCGCATCCGACGCGCAAAGTGAGGAAAGTGGTGCGGGGTCATGCCGCTGCGAGTTGAGCGTCTGTATAGATACGGCATCGCTTAGTGCTCGACGGTCTTGGGGCTTGTTTTCCCTCGTCCGCCCATTTGCCTCTTCTCCTACGCCTTCCACCGCGCCAACTCCGACCGTCTGCACACCATGTCGGAAAGCGAAATCGACAGACAAGCCGCTCAATTGGAGCCCGAGGTGCGCGACATGAAGCTCGAGCCCGAGAGCCCCGCAGACGATGGAGGCGCACATGTCCAGGGCGATCTGGAGACGGACAGGCAGGAGCAGGTCTTGACCGCGAATGGGTCCGCCTCGCCACCCAAATCTGCCCTCAAATCGAGCCCACACACTCCCGCCAAGATGGAGAGCGGCAGCCAGACCCCCGCCGAGAGCCTGGATGGCGAAGAAGTTGTTGGCGGCGACATCACGGTAAAGCTAGAGCCCGGCAAGGCTCCCAAACTTACGCGCTCATCGTCGCAGAGGATCGAGAGGAAACCACCGCCGCTCTTCCTCGACCACGAGGACAAGACTCTAGAATCCACCACGACATTTATCCTCCTTGAGGAATGCACGTACGGCAACAAGTACATGGGCTCGACCGAGCACGCCCTCGAGTGCGACTGCGCCGAGGAGTGGGGTATGGCATTCGACTTGAAAATATCTGCGCAGTGCTGACGTTTGCAGACTCGGAGACCAAGAAAAACCTCGCGTGCGGCGAAGATTCGGATTGCATCAATCGCGCAACCAAGATGGAGTGCGTCGGCGATTGCGGCTGTGGCCCAAACTGCCAAAACCAGCGATTTCTGAGAAAACAATATGCCGACGTCACGGTCATCAAAACCGAAAAGAAAGGATACGGATTGCGCGCAAACACAAACCTCAAGCCAAATGACTTTGTTTTCGAGTACATTGGAGAGGTCATCAACGAGGGCAACTTTCGCCGCCGGATGAACCAATACGACCATGAGGGCATCAAGCATTTCTATTTCATGTCGCTCACTAAGGGCGAGTTTGTCGACGCAACGAAAAAGGGAAACCTCGGACGTTTTTGTAATCATTCGTGCAATCCCAATTGCTACGTCGACAAGTGGGTGGTTGGTGACAAGCTGCGCATGGGCATCTTTGCCGAAAGACACATCAAAGCCGGCGAGGAGCTCGTCTTCAACTACAATGTCGATCGCTACGGCGCTGACCCTCAACCGTGTTATTGCGGCGAGCAAAATTGCACAGGCTACATTGGAGGCAAGACGCAGACCGAGCGGGCCACCAAGCTCTCGCACACCACCATCGAAGCCCTCGGAATCGACGATGCAGACGGTTGGGACACTGCCGTTGCCAAGAAGCCCCGCAAGAAAAAGGTTGCCGAGGACGACGAAGAATATGTCAACAATGTGCAGCCCAAGTCTCTCGAGGAAGGCGGCGTCACCAAGGTCATGGCAACGCTCATGCAGTGCAAGGAGAAGTGGATTGCTGTCAAGCTCCTGAGCCGTATTCAGCGCAGCGACGATGAGAGGGTCATGAATCGAGTGATTCGCATGCACGGCTACCAAATCCTCAAGACCGCCCTCAACAACTTTTTCGACGACAATAATGTTTGCCTGCAGGTTCTCGAAATTCTGGACAAGATGCCACGCTTATCCCGTAACAAAATCCAAAATTCAAACATTGAAGAGACGGTCGAGAAACTCAAGAGTAGCGAGAACGAGCAGGTAGCCAGCAAAGCCGGTCGCCTCCTCTATGAATGGAGCCAACTTAAGATGGAATACCGCATACCTCGCGTCAAGCGCGATCCAAACATGGTTGTCGATTCAAGGCGCAACGGGCGGGAGGAACGCGAGAGGAAGCGTTCAAGGTCACGTTCGAAGTCACCAGCGGCTCCCAAGGGCCCCTCTGCTCCCCGCAATGCGCTCCCTGCGAGACCACCTTTTGCGCAAGCAAGACAATTCCGTCGCCCGCCTCCAATGGCCCTTCCTCCGGGATGGTTCATGGCTCACAATGACCAGGGGAAGCCGTACTACTACAGCTCTAGTGGTGAGACTACATGGAAACGTCCAACTGCTCCGGCTGCGCAACCACCGCCGCCGCCCAACGAAAACTCTCTGCAATCGCAGCGATTGAACGACATCATCAAAAGTATCACTGAGAGAGGGACGCCCAAGGCACAGACCCCAGCCGAGTCAACAACTCCTCAGCCGACCGAATCTGCCGAAAAGGAGAAGAAGCCGAGCACGGAAAAGTGGAGGACGCTTGGTGAAGAAAAGCAAAAGAAGCTGTACAAGCACACGGTGAGCCTTTCTCACCCTTTTCCTCGGTCGTCATGCTAATGATCGGCAGATTTGGCCCCACATCAATGCTGTCCTCCACGATTTCAAGAACAAGCTGCCCAAGGATGACCTGAAGCGGTTCGGAAAAGAGGTATTACTCCCGTCTTAAAGAATGGCAACTGCTGACATTTTTGCAGTTGACGGACAAGCTGGCCAATTCGGATTTCAAAAACGGCCGAGTTCAAGATCCAACCAAAATAGGCAAGAAGCAGATCGGCAGCATCCGAGAGCACTGCAAGGGGTACTGCGACAAGGCGGTCAAGAAGAGGAGAGAGCGCGAGGAGCGCAAGCGGACACAACGAAAGGCGAAGCAAACGGATGGGAGCACGACGCCGCCTGGTGAGCCAGGAGTCGAGCAGACAGCAGTGGATGCCAAAGCAGAAGACGAAGCGATGCCCGATGTTTCTGACGACGAGTTTGGAGAGGCAAACGAAGAGTCTCCCATCTCGCAAACCGACAGCCACTCGAAGCGCAAAAGGGACGAAGAGACTCCCAACGCCACCTCTCCCGACGACGACGTGTCGTCGGCGTCGAAGAAGCAGAAGATGGCACAGCTTGCGCCGCCGCCGCCGCCGCCACCACCACCGCCACCTCCGGCAGACGGTAGTCCCACGGACGAGCAAGACGACGTGGACGCTTTCGATGCACCTCAGGGTACGGCCGCGGATGGTGAGTCGGCGAAAAATTCTAAAAAACTAGTCAAAGAAGCCAATGCAGAGAGGAACATGGCTGCTAAGGTCGATGGCGTAGACGCGTCTGGGGCCAATGGTCATCCCAGTCCCATGCAGCTGGCGACGCCGTCAACCAGCGATTCGTGCGAAGGCAACTTTGAGCGCATGAGTCTGGAGCGGCTGCGGCAGGTGACGCGGTGAAGGTGGACGCAATGGTTGCGATTCAACTTTTGTCGCGAAATTTTAATCATTCTTTCTTCGGTTGCTGCATGGTACAGTTGGGTTCCGGTTCCGACGCAAAAGTCGGATGGCTCGATGGAAAAGGCGTTTTGAGCAAGCATGGTTAGTTAGCTTGGTTGGTTGCATCCCGACGGACATCGGGAGGATTCGGAAGCGGGGCAGTGGTGTTTTTGTGAGTCTTGAGGTTCTCCAGCGATATAGGAGGATGAGCAGCAGCAGCAGCAGCAGCAGCAGCAGCAGTGGATAGAAGATTTGGTAATTGTTTGCGGGAGAGAGCGTCTTATCGTGGCGCAGATGGTGTGTTGAGGCCGCCGTAAACGCCATGGGGCCTCCAGTCGCATGCAGTACCCACTCTCGGCCTAGGCAGGCTTCCCCCGCGGCGGCGTCAAGGGCGCGCGCGACCTTGGGCCGACCCCAAGCCCCTGCGCGCCCTGCCTACGTACGCTTACAAAAACCCCACATACCTAACCACCACCACCACCACCACCACCACCCTGGATTTAAACGCCTGCTTGCCCTCGCTCCTGATTCATCGCCGTCGTCTTTCTCAGTCTCACTCGTTGGAGCTACCCACCCCTCTCACTCAGCAACCGCCTCAGCCAAACTATACTTCAACGCGGGGAAAGCGCCACGCTCCTACTCTTTTTTCCCCTCCACGGCTCCCGGCGGTTTAGCTAATCTCTCCACCCTCTTTACCTCACTTCACCATGGCCTCCTTTGTTCGCTCCATCCCCAAGGTCTCTCCTGCTGTTGCACGCGCCTCCGCAAGGGTTGCTGTGCCCAGCAGGAAGTACGCCACCGCCGCTGCTGCCGCTGCTGCCACGACCAGCGGCACCGAGCCTTCGCTCTTCCAAAATGAGCCCACCGGCCCCGTCATCCGCACCCAGATCCCCGGACCTCAGACCAAGCCGGCCATTGAGCGTCTGGAGAGGGTCTTTGACACGCGCAGCTTGAACATGATGGCCGACTACCGCGCCAGCTTGGGCAACTACATTGCCGACTTGGACGGCAATGTTCTGCTTGATGTGTAAGCTGGATATTCTGAGCCCGGAGAACTTCTGCTAACTTTCGCAGCTACGCCCAGATTGCTTCCATCCCTGTTGGCTACAACAACGCGACCCTTCTCAAGGCCGCCACCTCGCCGGAAATGGCCAGCGCCATCATCAACCGCCCAGCTCTCGGCAACTTTCCCCAGCATGATTGGGCCGAGATTCTCGAGACTGGCATCCTCAAGGTGGCGCCCAAGGGTTGCAACCAAGTCTTCACCGGCCAGTCTGGATCCGATGCCAATGAGCTGGCCTTCAAGGCTGCTTTCATGTGGAAGAGGCAACAACAGCGCGGCGGTGCTCACGTCGAGTTCACCGAGGAGGAGATGCTTTCCTCGATGAACAACGCTCAGCCTGGTGCTCCCAACTTTTCCGTCCTCTCCTTCAAGTCTGGCTTCCACGGCCGCATGTTTGGATCGCTCTCGACTACCCGCAGCAAGCCCATCCACAAGCTCGACATTCCTGCTTTTGACTGGCCCCAGGCTTCCTTCCCCATGTGCAAGTACCCTCTCGACCAGTACGCTGCCGAGAATGCTGCCGAGGAGAAGCGCTGCCTCGAGGAAACCGAGCACCTGCTCACCACCTATCACAACCCGCCCGCTGCCATCATCATCGAGCCCGTTCAGTCTGAGGGTGGCGACAACCACGCCTCGCCAGCCTTTTTCCGCGGTCTCCGCGAGATTACCAAGAAGCACAACGTGCTGATGATTGTCGACGAGGTCCAGACTGGTGTTGGCGCTACGGGCAAGTTCTGGGCACACGAGCACTGGGACCTCCCGACGCCACCCGACATGGTCACCTTCTCCAAGAAGGCTCAGACTGCCGGTTACTACTTTGGCAACAACGAGCTACGTCCCAACAAGCCCTACCGCCAATTCAACACCTGGATGGGTGACCCTGCCCGTGCCATCCTCTTCCGCGCCATCATTGAGGAAATCGAGGCTCTCAACCTGGTCGAGAACACGGCCATCACTGGCGACTACCTCTACAAGGGACTTGAGCAGCTCCAGCAAAAGTACCCCAACGAGATTCAGAGCCTCAGGGGCAAGGGCCAGGGCACCTTCATTGCCTGGGACAGCCCGCGCCGCGACGAGGTGCTGGCCAAGGCCAAGACCGTCGGCATCAACATTGGTGGTAGCGGTGCCGCCGCCGTCCGTCTGCGGCCCATGTTGATCTTCCAGAAGCACCACGCAGACATTCTGCTCGAGGGCTTGGAGAAGATTTTCAAGGCATAAGCTCTTCGTGTATGAACACGGAGGGTTCCGGCGTACAAACACTTTCTTCGTTCTTGACGTCCTTTTAGCTGCCCCGGTTTTGCGTTGCCTTCCACATCAGGCGGAACCCAAAATTTGGCTGCGTGGCTTCGACCTTTTTGCAAAAGCATACGGCATTTCTTTTTTGTCTCTTCGCCCTTTTTCGGTCAAAATGTAACTCTGGTCCTTTGGTGGCTGGATAAGTAGCAGACACACGACGACGCATCATGGCATGGTATTTATGGAAGGATGGGTAGGGTAGGGAGGGTTCCCTAAAATTGGGAGAATGATATCCAATGATTCTTTTTGCTCAATTGCAATGGCCTTCAGAAGTATAAATGAGTTGGCCAGTGGTGATTGTCCGTCGTTCTCTTCTGATTGGTTGATTGATGGATGGCACCATCTCCCACCTACTTCTTCCCCTCCTTCTCCTGACTCGCCCTCTTCGCTCTCTCCTCCGCCGCTCTCGCCATTATCTCCCTCCGACTAACGGGATCAGCACCAGGAGCCGCCGCCCTACCCACAGCACCACCACCACCACCACCACCACCACTACTACTACTACTACTACTACTACCACCACTCAACGTCCCGCTCTCGCCCCCTCCCAACACAAACGTGCCCCCCGTCCACCCACCATGATCCACCGCATCGCCCCTCATCTCCGGATCCACAGGGGGCTCAAACACGTCATCGCCGTCCCTCCCACCCACCCTCCTGCCTCCCCTCCTCCAATCCTTCCGCTCCACCTCCCCCTCAATCTCACGACACAGCGCCCAAAAATTGCCATCATGCTCGCCCCACACATTATGCGCCAGCTCATGGCACAGCGTGCGCCGAATCGTCTTGTAATCGCGATACCCATCGTACGCGTCGGTGCGCAGACGCAGCTCGATTATCTCGCCCCGGTTGCGGTTTAGACCCAGCGTGCGCGAGTCGTGCGTCGTGTGCGCTGCCGGGTCCATCTCTGTGAGCAGGCCGACCCGGAACTTGTGGCTCTGCATGGTCGCGCGGATCCCGGCGTCGGCGGCGAGGCGCTGCAGGAGGGCGGCGCTGCGTTCGGGGCGCGGGAGGTGCGCGAGTGGGCGGATGGATGCGAAGCTGTATGTTGTGTCGTTTTGCGCGGTGCGGTTGCGCGTCGGTGCCGGCGTGGCGGGCGCGATGGGATAGGCGCGATTGCTGCGCGCGGCGTGTGCGGCTGTGCCGGCTGTAACGGCGTTTTGGAGGGATGCGATGGCGGCGGGGGCGTGGCCGAGGAGTTGGATTTTGCGGGCCGTGAGGGACGAGAGGGGGAAGGCGGCGATGGTGGCGGCGCTGAAGGGCGGCTTGATGAGGCCTGGTTTGGGGGATATGAGGAGCTTTTGGTGGGTTGGGGGGAGCTGGAACGATGGGTGCGAGGAGATGGTGGATGAGAGGTCGGAGAGCGTTGCTGAGGGCGCGAAGTAGAGCGTGTGTTTGGTGCCGTGGTGCGTGAGGGTTAGGGAGATGGAGGAGGCGGTCGGTTCGGGGTGGTAGAGGGGGTTGTCGTTTGTGGTTGAGGCTTCATCGTGAGCGTCGTTTGTCAGGTCGATCTGGTCGTCGTTTGACGGCGCGGCTTGAGTCGGTGATGTAGTTTGTTGTTCAGGAGTCGAAGGGTCTTCAGCGTCCGGTGCCATGGCGATGCCGTTTCAAAGATTCGCAGGCGAGGATTGCGCCGTGTGGCGGCGACATGGTTGCGGCTGACGGAGGATATATGATGATGAGGGCGGAAGGAGGGACGGAGATGGTTGTTCGTCCGCCTTCGATGACGTTTGTCATCAACACGGGTGGCGCCCACCACTCGCCCGGGTCCTTGGCCGAAAGCTTCCCTCCCGCCTTTGCCTCAACTCAATCTTAACTGTCAATCATCTTTCGGGTCGATTGCTTTTGATTGATTTTGCTGTACAAAGATTCAAAATGGCAGTCGCCATGCTTCTGCAGCTCATGCAACGCCGATTGATGCTGTCGCTTGGGCAGACGCCTGGGGTATCATGCTAAACATGTGGAAGAAAAACAGAACCCATTCACAAAACACACATGCAAATGTCCATGGTCAGTCACATCATGAGGTTGGTTGCCCTTCCCCTTGCCCCTCCCCCTCCCCCTCCCCCTCCTTTTTCATCTTCACCCACTGAAATGATTGCTGGTCCCACCGATGACTGCCAAATGTCAGTATCCGGTTAGACAGAAAACGGGCAACAAGCTCACCCTTCATACTCTTCCAGTGTCAACGCCTTGTTGTTGTACTCTTGGACCAAAATCTTGGCGTAGTTGAAGGGCACCCAAGCAACAACACCCTCAAACAAGGTTGGACGCAGTGGAAACAAATCTCGTGTCCTATAACGGTGTTCATTTTTACAGCTCCACACACCTGGATCCTCGTCTGGCCGCGTCTCGGTCAGGCCGGTAATGTCGATATAAAGGCCATTGCTCGTATCGATCCATCGAGCGTCGATGACATTGTTCCCATCACCGCGGACGCGCTCGGCCGAGTACGGATTCACGTCGAGCAGGTACTCGCGCTTGACGTCGTCACCCAAGTCCGACTCGTAGGGCCAGCGCGTCATGTTGTAATTCTGGGCGAGGTGCTTGAGGGTCGAGTCGGCGACTTGGGTGTCGACGTCCCAGTCCCACGGCAGCATGCCGCCGCTCCACCACCAACCAAGCAGCGTGCCGTGCGCGATCCACGTCTCCAGACCGTGGTCCCGAAACCAGTTGAGATAGGCTCGCGTCAGGTGGCGAAGCGTCAGCAGGCGGTCTTCATAGCTGTCCTGGCCCTTGAAATATCTCAAGTCGTAGTGGCCTAGAATCTCGCTGCCGCTGATTCCGGTGTTAGAATTGACGTGCGAATCAACGTCAGCGGACATGCGGGCATGACTCGACTTACCCAGGCTCGTCTGTCGTCTATCAGATTATGCCGATGGCGGGAGAAAAAGCATTCTACGTACGAAAGTATTTTGTATCCTGGCGCCGCACGAGTACATGTTCGTCAATTTTGGCGGCAGTGGGGATGGCTGAGGCCGCGACTGTGCTTGCAACGGCAGCCGAGGCGAGCAGACGTGAAACCCTCATGACGACCAAGGCTTGATCGAGGGGAAAGAGAAGACAATCTAGGGATTATGTATCCAGCAGAGGGTCACACGAATAGGTGACGCGGCCGCAGGGGACGTAGCAGCCAGAAGGTGTCAAGGGAGAGGGGGGAGGGGGAGGATGTGCAATATGTACAGGGAAAAAGGAAGCAGAAGAACAGGGAAAAAGGAAGCAGAAGAACAGGGAAAAAGAAAGCAGAAGAACAGGGCAAGGCGGTGGTGGCGCTGTGGAGAAGTAGAGGGGTGGAGATTCTCAATGTTGGCACATGGGGAGTGATAGCCAAAGCAGCAAACAGAGGAGGAAAAGGGAAGAAGACGAAGATGAGGCGAAGAACGGAAGACAAAGGCCAAGTGAATGAGCGAGCGCATGGGTGTTCCGTTCCGTTGGATGGCAAGAGACAGCGCAAGCGACTAAGCAGGCAAGAGGTCGCGTGGAGCGGAGCCTAGGTAGTAGGTACATACATTACTTACGTTGGCTGACGATGGTACGTAGCGCCGAGCCGAGCCAGCCAAGAGACATGCGATGCGATGCGATGCGATGCGAAGTGTGTGTAGCTACTTGGTTTGCTGTCCGTGGTCCAGGAGGGGGGAGACGGCTTAGGTTCTGTTCTACAAGGGCACGCCATCACTTCAGTCCCTCAGTCAACTTCACCCCACGTCGTCAAGACCCATCGCGAATCGACTCACCGACTTGGCCATTGCGCCGAAAGCCCCATCGTCATGATCAGGACAGGCATTCATTCATTCATTCATTCATTCGTTCATTCTCTCCGGCCCGGCCGCAGCACGCTGTGTTCACTTGTCCAAGCCACAAACAGCCTGAAGGCCGTCGCCTCGGAGATAAGATCCATTGTCCAGAGCACCTGAGCGGATGGACGAATCTGTACGACAAGACTGCAAATGAGGGGAAAAAAAAAAAAAAGAAAAGAAAAAGGAAAAGGGCGACATGGTGTGCGTGAGTGCGAAGTTGGAATTGACTTTTGGGAGAGGGACCGGACCGGGAGGCACCGCTAGTCGACCGCTGGAGCTTCTGTCAACTCAAACAAAACACACCATCAATGGCCAACAGGTGGCTTGCCGTTGCCAAGCGGGCGTCTCGACATCCGCCAAAAATACCACACGGTCAGTTGTCCAGTGCCACGACGCTTATGGCCCCAGCCTGCTCTCTGGCAGAATCTCTGTCTCTCTCTCCCTTTGCCTGTTGCTGCTGCTTCCTCGCATCCGCGACAGCCCACCCTCACAGACGGGCAGCAATTGTCCTGTCCAGCTCCGCCGAATTCCGTGCCCGTATCACACGACTGCTGAACGACTACGCCGGGCCCGGATGACGATCCCCCTCTCTGCCTGTGCTCCCCTCACCCTCCCCGGCACCGACCGACCGACTGGCCGACCGACCAGTGCACGCACGGGAGACTCGGAAGCCCGAGAGCCATCTCGAAATGTCGTTTGCCATATTCTTTCCTCGGTCTTTGTCAAAGCGCGCCGCTTCTCATTAGTCTCGGCATGCTGAGGTGACGGGCTTGTCGGGTCTCGGGAGTCGGGTTGGCCCACGCGCCCCCACCCATTACTCGCATCCGCTCACCTCAGCCACTCCGTCGCCGCCCTTTGTTCTGTAATCTCTGCTTGCGTCAGGGGACGGCGCATGCACACGCGTTTGCTCGCGCCTCTGTGTTCTTGCGCAGGGGATTCGCAAAATCAAGACATGGCGCTCCAACCGTTTCCGTGACTTGTACATTTCTCACGACTGTCGACAATCCAGCTCTAGCGGCGACAGCCCAAACAAAACAAGCACCTTGCATCTCGCACTCGCAAATGTCAGACCAGGACATCTGCAGACCAATCAAGCTCTAGCCAAGGCGACCAATACCAAGGACATCCCCTCACTCTCTGGTCATCCCACATCCTTCCATTACCCTCTTCGCACCAGCGCAATCTTGGCTCCTGCACTCACCGTCTCCCCGGGCTTGACCAAGACCTTTTCAATCTTTGCCGGAGCCTTGACGTCATCCGGCAGCCGCACAGCAATCTCGAGCTTCATGGCTTCGAGGATGGAGACGAGGTGGTTGGGCTCGAGGCCATCGCCGTCAGCAACCTCGACTTTCCAAACGTTGGCGTCGACGGGCGCTTCGATGGCCACGATGGCGGGGTCTACTGGCAATTAGCAACCAGAAAAACGAGAAAGAGGTGGAAATGATGGAGCCACCACTTACCGTCCAGCAACTTGTCGACAGTCCCCTTGTCCAGACCGACCTTGCTCTTCTCCTCCCTCCACTTGGCCAAGCTCTCCTGCTCCGCCTTCATCATTCTGGCATTCGCCTTGCGCTGCCTCTCCCTGACGACCACCACCTCATCCTGAGTCTTCTTCAACAGCTCGTTGTGCTCGGCGACGTCGAACAAGACATCCTCCCACTGCCACTCGTACAACCCGGCCTCCCACTGGGCCAGCGTGCGCCCCATCTCTTCCTCGCTGACCTCGGAATACGTCAAAAGATCCCAATCCTGAAAGACCCACGGCCGCACCGGGCTGCATCCCTTGCGCCACCCCAGCGCGTCAAAGCTGGGCACCGTGCGCCCCGTCATCTGGTACCCGCCGGGGCTGTCGACCGGGTACAGGCTCATGCACGAGCCGCCCCACGACACGGTGCCTGCGGGCGTGTAGACGCGCGACGGGTTCTGCTTGGGGCAGTTCATACGGTGCCGCGGGTCCGCCGGCAGGCAAACCGTGTTGCCGCAGTAGAAGCCCACGCACACGGCCACAAAAGTGCCCGTCAGGTACGTCTTGACCAGATCCTGGGGCTCCAACCCGTTGTTGCGCGCCACAAAGGCCAGGTTGTCTGGCAGGTAGGGCGCGTGCGGCCGCTGCGTCTCCATGTACCGCGCCACGGCCTCGCGCTGTTCGGGGCTCGAGAAGCTGATGGGCAGCTTGAAGCGTCGGCAGGGGATCTTGGTCGACGAGAGGTCGCCCAGCTGTGATTCGTAGGCTTGGAGCTGCGAGATGAGCTTGTCACGCGGCAGTTTCGCGCCATTGTAAAAGAGTGTCAGCGTCGTGCAGCAGCCCATGGTCGTGATGAGCGAATCATGAAGCCAATACGGTATCTTGCTCGGGTCGCGGAGCAGAGATTCAAGCTTGGTGACGCGGCTGCGGTGGTTGAGGTCAAAGTTTTGATTGCCATATTCGACAATGATGTGGTCGTCGCCGCCCTGCAAGATTTAGTGATCTTCTCTCTTTATTTCCGATTCTTCTCACCTGTCGATATGTCACTGCTGGCAAATTGCCTTCTTGAGGCCTATGCCAGAGAACAGCTTTGTCCCACTTCCCCTTTGCAGTCGACGGTGCTTGCGAGTGAGCGTCAAACGGCTCAATCTGCTCAATCTGCTCAATCTTGCCACCAGCCTCAACCGCCTTCTCCAAGCTCTCCAGGAACCTCTCAAGCCGCTCCCTCAGCTCCAACGCATCCACGAGCGACACACGCTCATACTGAAGCCTGTCGCCGGCCTTGATCTGGCCGAGCTTCCACCAGTCGCCGCGCACGACCGTCGTCGACGAGACGAAGCCGCCAAAGTTTGGACAGTCGACGGGGAGGATGCACGGGTCGTCGCCCGTCCAGTCGAGCGCGCCGAGCGGGTACCCGTACTCGACGAGGTTGCTTGGGTGCGCGCCGCCCTCGCCGCCATTGGAACGCGCCCACTTGGGGATGGGGCCGACCAGACGGATTCCCGTGCGGCTAGCGTTGTGCGAAACCTTCCAGACGGTCGAGTAGATCATCTCGACGTCCTCGGGCGTCAGGAAGCCGTCGTCGTGCGGGCCCGACATGGCCTTGATTTTCCAATCGTTGGTGTACACGGGCCGCAGCTGTTCTGGGATGCTGATTTCTTGTGTGGCCGGCTCTGATGGCATCTCACGCGTTATCTGCAAAAAGTCCCCCGGGGCAAGTGGTCGCCCCTGGTATCCGCCTAGACCGACAGACGGCGACGTGCTCTTGGAGCCAAAGTAATCTGCCACGCCGGGGAGTCCGCCGTAGATGGCGAGGTACGAGCGACAGCCGCCGCCAGTCGTCTTGCCTATCTTGAGCTTCTGCCCCGCGGCGATGGTTTTACGCGTCCACATGGGAAACGGCGCGCCGTCGAGCGTCGCCTCCATGGATGCGCCGCAGAGAGCCACAACGGCCGGCCCAATGAAAAGCAGCTCGGGACCGCTGAGTGTCATCTCTAGCCCTTCTTTTCCGCGAGGATTTCCCACGAGTAAGTTCGCAATCTGGAAGGCCAGCGGGTCCATGGGTCCGGAGTGCGGTATCCCTTTTCCCACGGCAGGCCGCGCGGGGAGGTCTTGAACAAGCGTGTACGCGCCGGCGAAGACGACGTCGATTGCATGCGGAGCAAAGTCAAAAGTTTTGAGGAAGCTGGTCAACGTGTGGCCAGCCTTGAAATTGGCGTCTCTAGTGATGGCCTCGAGGAACTCGAGGTTTGTGGGCGGCCCGCAAATTTGGGAGCCCGAGAGGACCTGTTGGATCTTGTCGATGGCCTCGTCGCGCGTAGGCGCGTGAACCATGGCTTTTGCGATCAAGGGGTCGTAGTTTGGTGTTATGCGCGCCCCCGTAAAAACCCACGTGTCGATTCTTGTCCCGGGCACCTCTTTCCAGCTCACTTGCTGCAGCAGACCCGGGCTGGGAGCAAAGTCTCGCACCGGATTCTCTGCGTAGACCCGTACTTCGATGGCCGCGCCCTTGGGCCCCGAAGGCTGCAGACTCTCGAGGTATTCCGCCTCGAAACCGCCTTTTCCAGCTCTTTCTGCGTCAGCCTGCTTGAGCATCATCTCGACCAGGTCGACGCCGTAGCACAGCTCGGTAATGCCGTGCTCGACCTGCAGCCGCGTGTTCATTTCGAGGAAGAAAAAGTCGCCCGTCTTATTGTCGACCAAGAATTCTACCGTCCCGGCAGAGCCATACTTGATCGACTTGGCCAGCAGCACGGCAGCGCTGCCCAGCTTCTCCCTCAACTCGGGTCTCTTTTCGACAAACGGGCTCGGACACTCTTCGACGACCTTCTGATGTCTGCGCTGAATCGAGCACTCGCGCTCGCCAAAATGCACCGCCCGCCCCGCGCCGTTGCCAAACACCTGCACCTCGACATGTCTGCTCTCGGCATAGAAGCGCTCCAAAAAGACGCCGCCCTCCTTGAAAAGCGTCTCGCCGCGACTCCGGACGACGGCGAAGCCGGCGCGCACCTCGTCCTCGTCGGCGCACGTCAACAAGCCCATGCCGCCGCCGCCGCCCGTCGCCTTGAGCATTACGGGGAAGCCCAGCTCGCGCGCGACCCGCGCCGCCTCGTCGGCGTCTCGCACCAGGCCCGGCGACCCGGGCACGATGGGTACGCCCGCGGCGCGCGCCAGGTCGCGCGCGACGTGCTTGACGCCAAAGGCCTCGATGGCATCGGGGCCGGGGCCCACCCATGCGATGCCGGCGGCGCGCACGGCGCGCGCAAAGGCGGCGTTTTCGGATAGGAAGCCGTAGCCTGGGATGATGGCGTCGGCGCGGTGGCGGCGGGCGATGTCGATGATGGCGGCGGTGTCGGTGTAGGCGGAGCTGGGCGAGGGCGAGGGCAGCTGGATGGCGGTGTCGGCCAGCGAGACGTGCAGCGAGGCGGCGTCGGCGGACGAGTAGATTGCGATGGTGTGTATGTGGTGCAGTTTGGCGGTGCGGATGATGCGGACCTACATGGAGGAGGTGAGGTTAGCTTGGAATGCTTCAAAGGTATGTGTGTAGATATTGAACAAGTTGTGAAGCATCCTTTGCTCTGGACTCGTTGGCGCAGTGGACTCTACCACTTACCGCAATCTCGCCTCGATTGGCAATCAGCAGCGTTTTGATGGCCTCCATTCTTCCTCGTCTTGCCTCTCTTATTTCTTCCCTTTTGCAGCAGCTGCAGCAGCAGCAGCAGCAGCAACGCGCAACTTCAATTCCGCAGACACCCAAACAAGCACGATCGCGACGACGCTCTTCTTCCTGCAGAGCCAAAATCGGAAATTGGCAACCAAGGTGTGTATGTATGTGTGTATGTATCCAGAGAGGTCCGTCCGTCCGTCCTCGCAGAAGCCGAAGCACGCAGACGATGAAGGCGCGCCAAACGCAAAACCGCTGTTATTTCTAGCGAAGCTGAGAGAGGAGGAGGGATACCAAGGCGAGGACGTAGGTAGGCAAGTAAGCGTGCGATACCAGGTCAATCAATGGAAGTCAACCGGACGGGATGCGTTCTGGGTAAGGTATTCAGTTGCTTGGTCGGTCCCAGCGGCAATCTAGGCTACAACTGACGAGCATAGCCTCGTTGCTGTACTCCTGGGTAAGGTACGTACAGTAAGTAAGAAAGTAAGGTAGATAGATAGACAGATAACCGGCAGACTGGCAGGCAAGCCATCCACGCGACTAATGGCGACCAGACAGACCCCCTTCCAGCCCCACCTTGGCTGCCCTGGTTATATACCTACGTAAGGGTGGGTAGGCAGGCCAAAAAAAAAAAAAAAAAAAAAAAAAAAAAAAAAAAAGAAGATGCCCGCCCGTTCTTATGATGATGGCGTACCTTGTCAGTATCCGCAAGTCGCAAATTATAATTGCATTCTCCCTCCCCGTCGCTCGGCTCGGTTCCTCACATCGTCATTGTCTACGTTTCGGTTCGGTTCAATGGAATGGTTAGGCTGGGCGGACGCCGCTCCCGATTACCTATCAATCACATACCCAGTCGGAGCGAGCAAGAAAAGTGAGTGGCCTTACCTATGTACCCAGCTACCCAACTCCGGTCGTTTCGTTATCGGATAGTTGACGGATTAGACGCTTTTCTGGTGACTTGGTAGGTGTTTTAGCAACGACCCCGCTTTCAGTGGGATGCCGCCCGGCAAGAGGAGTTTCCCTGGACGCTAAGAGGGGAGAGGGACAACCCAAGGTGAGTGAGGTGCAGGGATGAAGCTTCTTTTCGACCGGGTAAGTACATGTATGTAGGGATAGTTCCTGGGTTTCGACCATGTTGGCTCCTTTGATTGTTCCGCGCGTTTTTGTGAAGACGGTGGTGTCTCGTCGTCGTTGAAAAGGGATTTGATGCCATTGCCGCTACCGTATTTTCTGATTCTATCTGTGGGTCTTCTTGGTTGTTGGTAAGCAGGGCTGCATATGAGGAACCCTCAGGTTCCCCAAGGTAGCTGTTGGGCCGCTCCCCTCGCTCGCTCGCTCGCTCGCCAGCGGGCGGAATGGAAGGTTTCGTCCCGTCGTGGTTCACCATGAACGAGAGAGGTGGGGGGGGGGGGGGGGAGCTTGAGCTTGAGCCACCATGCACAAACCCTCCCTCCCGTCACTCCTCCACTTCACCTCCTCCTCGTACCGTACCTCTCTACCCCGCCGTTGTCGCGCGGGCTTGACTCTATCTTAAGCCATTCGCGAGCGGGCAGCGAGGGTGGACCACCCTGACCAAACCGCACAAGACGGACGAGATGACGGCATATCCCTGTCCATCGCCGCTTTCTGTTCGCTCGCTCTTTGATCGGAGATTTTTTCTTGGGTAATTGGATGGATTCGTGGGGGCAGAGGGAGGGAAGACTCCGACCCCACTTTTGCTTGCGCCTTGCTGTTGCGGCTGGCTGGCTTGTTCGTTGCCCGAGACCCATTGACCAGTGCTATGGAGCGGAGCGGAGCGGAGATTTACGTTTGCTCGTCTTGTCTTGTCTTGTCGGAGGACAAGCAGATTGGGCTAATTGATTGACTGATTGATTGATGAATGGATGGATGGATGGATGCATGCATGGATGGGCAAGGCGCAGAAGCAGCAGCAGCGCCGGCGGCGACGGCAACGAAGAAAGTCTGTATGTTTGTATATACTTACAAATGCCATGCAAGATCCTCTTGCTCCACCACCACTTTGCCTACTTTACGTCCTAATAACTCCGCGATCCAAACCGCCCCTCACACGTCCCATCCTAGTGCCCTTCGACCTCACTCGCACAACACCACCCAAACCCCCCTTCGCACCCAACCAACAACCAACCAACCGCAAAACAAACAAAAGAACGCAAAAAAAAAAAAAAAAAAAAGAAAAGAAAAATGCCCCCCTCCTCCCACCCCATCGCCATCAACGTCGACCTAGGCGAAGGCTACGGCAACTACAAGTGCGGGCCGGACGAAGAGCTGATCCCGCTCATCGACCACGCAAACGTCGCGTGCGGCTTCCATGCCGGCGACCCGCTCATCATGGCGCGCACCGTCGCGCTGTGCAAGCAGCACGGCGTCAAGGTCGGCGCGCATCCGGGGTTGCCGGATATTCAGGTGTGTGTGTGGGCTTGTTTTGCTTTCGTTTTGCTTTGTGCTTGCCTTGGTTTGGTTTGGTTTGGTTTAGTGTGCTTTGCTTGCTTTATCTGTCTGGTGTACGATGGGGAGGAGGAGGAGGAGGAGGAGGAGGAGGAGGAGGAGGAGGAGGAGGAGCAGGAGTCAGCGCGCCCTGCCGAGAGTAGATGACATGTACTGACATGACTTCCGTGTCCCAGGGCTTCGGCCGTCGCGAAATCAAAATGTCGCCCGAAGAGCTACACGCCATCGTCCTGTACCAAATCGGGGCCTTGCAAGGCTTCCTCGCCGCCGCCAACGTACCACTGCACCACGTCAAACCGCACGGCATCCTCTACGGCATGATAGCACGCGACGCCGCGCTCTGCCGGGCCGTCTACAGCGCCGTACCAGCCGGCATCCCGGTGTTCGGGCTCGCAGGCACGGCGCAAGAAGAAGTGGCGCGCGAGCTGGGTCTTCCGTTCGTCGCCGAGCTGTATGGCGACGTCAAGTACAGGGCCGACGGCAGTTTGGTGATTGATCGCGTTAAGCAGGCGTGGAGGCCCGAGGACGCCGAGAGGCATATCAGGGAGCAGGTGCGAGAGGGGACGGTGACGGCGACGACGGGCGAGACGGTTCAGTTGCCGCTTGGTGGTTATCAGGTTTCGCTTTGCTGCCATTCGGATTCGCCGGGTTGTGTCGGTATTGTTAAACAGGCTCGCGGCATCATTGATGAGTGGAATAAGGAGAAGTTTCCGCAGGGAGAGTGAGGGATGGCGGGCTGCTTGCGAGAGAGGACTTCTCCGAGCAAAGGCTGATGACTGTCGAGGTAGAGAAGAGGGAAGCGAAGAAATGCTTGCGCGTCAGTGATGCGGTGGGAAAAAGCAAACGACTCGTTGAACATCGAAGAAGCCAAAATTGGAAGGACTGGGAAGACGAGAGAAGTGAACAAATCACGGTCAAGGACGACGAATACTCCTAAAATTTGGTATCTATCGACGGCTTGCTTGCCTGTAAGCTAATCAGCAAAAGTAAAATCTCTTCACACGGGCCCCTTGTCTGCGAGGCTCATTGACAATCCTCGGCCTCCCATGTTGACCCTCTAGTTGCTTTTTTGATGGAAACGCCATGCTCCAAGCTCTGATGTGAGCAAACGCCTTGCATGTTTGCAAGTGAGTGAGCATTCTGCCTTCCGGCAACATAGCCTACTGCTGTCGTGTCTGAGAGCGCAAAACTCGTCCGCTTTGCGGTTGCGAAGGAGCTTGCGCAAGATGATCTCCAGGTGCAAGCGCAGGCAAAACTGGTAAAGGGGCAAGGCTGGCTTCTGCTTGCCATTCCCGGTCCCATCCCATACCGTAGGCGAATCTGTTACCAGATCGCACCCAGGCTGACACATCGCTCTGCCACTTGGCCTCCTCTAGGTAGCCGGCCACTTCGCGCAGCACGTCGCAGCTCATCTGGTTCTCCTTTCCCTCGAAATCATCCACCTCGACCAGGTTGTATGGCTCCGATGCCGCCTTTTCCACGCTGTCGTCAATGAGCAGCGTGTTTGCCTGGTTGAACCTGTGACCGTGCGCGTGAAAAGGATGCCACTGCTCTGTGTCTGCAGCCTGCCACACCTTGTCCAGCTGCTTGTAGACCTGCACCTTCTCGTTGTACTGCTGTTGCGTTAGGCCCAGCATGTCACGGCCCCACTCCACAACGAGCTGCTTGCGTTGGTCGGCTGAGAAGAGTCCTTTGCACATGAGATTGACGTTCGAAGGCCGCGCTGAAGACCACACCATGACCGTGTGGTAAGCAAAGAGGTAGGAAATAAAAGCTTGACTGAAGGGCCGTTGAATGAATTTTGACGAGCTTGCCCTTTTAGGTCGATGAAGCAATGTGCCATTGAGATCCATGATGATGAGGAGGGGCTGAGGAGTATGGAGACGGTATGGCATCATGGCCGATTGAAACAAGTAGCCGGGCGACGGATCAGGACGTGGTGGTCCCGGCTTGTTTGGTCTCTCGCGCTTGGGTGATTTAGGGCCACCCGGCTGCTGCTCGTTCCCGCTGACCTTGACTTTCCGGATTGGTGTCTGGCTCTCAGTTGCAAGGCCGCGAAACTGGGTTGGCTCCCTGGTTTTGTTAGCAGGCGCGATTTGCTCATGGAGGGACTGCACCAACATTGTTCTCCGCTGATGTGGCGACATCCAAGCTGCAAGACCACCCCGGCTCGGTGCACGCCACGTGGGATTGATATACCCGAAATGGCCCATCGGTGGCGGCACTTGCCATTGTGGTCCTGGGAAAGACAGTTGGCCCATGAGCGTAAATGCTTGACCCCAAGTCCCTGATGTCAGTCCTGGTGCGCCCGATTGACGGTTTGGGGGTAGTGCTTGATGTTGGTACCCGCTTGCCTGTGCGCTATTTCCGTGTGCTGTGGGAGTGTTTGCGAAATTGTTCCAGTTCCACGTTGCATTGGCCATATTGTAGTTACACGAAGCTCCAGGTGTCGCTCCAGGCAGCGTGGAAGGAGGCGATAAAGCTTGAGAAGCTAAGCCATTGGAGGGAGACTCTGTTGACCTCTGAGAATTTCCATGAGTCGTGACTGAAGTAGAAACTCGGTCCTTTGACGTCAGCTCGTTGTTGTTGCCATCCATCGTGACTGCTCCTGGTGCAGACGCTGCAACGACACGCTGAGTCGGTGGACGAGATGCGTTGGCTCCCTGCTGGACCTCTTCAAGCACACTCAGAAACACATCTCCCACGAATCTGTTGTTCCTGGTGCGCCGCGAAGGGTCCGCGTCCTTCCTTGTATGTTCGGGGGAGAAGAATGCTCTGGCAGATTCGAGACTGTGGCTGCTTGGATCATGGGCATGTTGCGCCTCTGACTCCAAGCCTGCTTCTTCCGTCTCCTTATCTCTTCTGAGCTGCTTCCTCTGTGACTTGGGCATTCGGCGTCGGCGTTTCTTTGGTTGCGTGGCGTCCGAGGCTTGAGCGGTCGCAGCGACTGCAGCGGACGCAGTGGCGTTGGGACATGATGGCTGAGGTTGCGGAGTTGGTTGGGGTTGCTTGTGCGCCTGGCTGGCATTCAGCTGCTTGGCCTTGTTCTTCTTCTTCCCCATCTTGTTGTCGACCAAGTTAGGTGAACGCTCGTCTGTGTTTTGGAAGGTTGGAATTATACCGTAAGAACAGGGCTGAGGGAAAAATGTTGAAAGCGGGCATGGGCGGCGGACGACCTAGCGAGGTAGCGGGGTAAACGCGCAATTACGTCGCGGCGACGCGTTGTTGGCGTCCAACAACTCCAGAGCATCTGTTACGCGCAAGTCGCGGCGCACGACGGGTGAGCACCTCTTACCCCAGCGCGCTGAAGTTTCTCGGCCGGATTATCTTCGCATCCGAGAATTTCAGGGTCCAACCTGATCACATGCAAACCCACGGCTGTCAGCCAACGGGCGCGGGTCGATCGGCTGCCTATCCGAACGCTTGGAACCGCCATCATGCATCATCTCACCGTGAACAAGGCAGCGCGCGATCCCGACGCCTCACAATGGCACGGATGGCAAAGTCAACCTTTTAGAACCCACCGAGGTGTTTTCTCAATTCAACTACTCCCAATGAACCCCAACCCTTTGCGCGCCCTTTTGAAGATTCCCCTTGATCCAGAGCAGAGACCGGGCCTTGCACAACTGTCCGTTAGAAAAAAACGAAAAAGAAAAAAAGAAAGAAAGGGACCCTATATGAACAAGAGAATAAACGCCAAAATAGCACCGGATCAACCCTAAGCTGTACTCTGACAGCGACCTCTCCAAGGGGAGGGCCAGTGAAGATGAGAAGAAATCAGCTCGAAGACGAAAGACGAAATCCTCCAAAATGGAGTAGAGTCGAAGGAGCGCAAAATGCAAAAAGGACGACCCAGCGTTTCCGAAATCATGAGCTAAAACTCCAAAGCGTGAATGACCATGGTCATCCAGTCGTGGGAACATGGAAACATGTTCGTCCAGGGACCATATCCATCATCTTTTCCCGTGCCTGGCCAAGACGGCCGAAAAGGGGCGGATGAGGTTGGCCCCTTATTACCTCCTCCAATCATAACGAGAGTATTAAATGGTAGCGATAGACTGCGAAATCACCAGGCCACACCAGTAAGGGAGATGGAAATTTGCGTCTCCAGATCGAAACGCTGTCGCGGACGTTCAAAGACGCTGAGCTGAGCCAAAATCGAAAATAGTTGAAAGCGTCGGCGTCAAAAGGGTGACATTGGCCGGTTTAAGAGTGGAAAAGATCCCAAGCTCGCGCGCAGAGGGCGATGAATTCCTCCTTTTTCTTCTTTTGGGTTTCCGGGCTATCCCGTCCCTCGCCGAACGGTCCCGGTCGCCTCTCCTGGCGACCAAGAGGCGGCGTGCCCATGTCTCGCTCATACTCCTCGCGTGTGCGGCGCCGGCTGCTGCTGCTACTGCGGTGGACCTCGGCTGCTCCCGGCTGCAGGTTCTGGTTATTCTGGGCCTTGCCAGGCATTGGCGATGGAGGCGTGGGCGGCTGGTGGCCCCCGTAATGCACGATGCGGGGAAGGAGGTCATCGCGGCCGCCAGCCATGTGTTGGAGAGCTTCCTCGGCAGATCGGTGTTCGCGTGGTCGGGCAGTCTGTGGGTGGCCGTGGGGGTTGTGAGGGAAGCCAGGAGACGGGAGAGGATGCTGGTGGGCAGAGTGCGCGTTTCCGGGGCTGCGGCGTTGAGATGCCAGAGCTTCCCCGGCAAACACATCTGAAATGGGTGGGAGGCGGTTGTTGGTTTGATTGGCAGGAACGTGGTGGATGTGGGAGGTTTGGGAAAGATTTGAAGGCTGGTTGGCAACCTGCCTGGAAAGGGCCTGGAACTGCGGTGCCCTCATGCCGGTAAAAGACTGATTGAGCGGAGCCGACTGGATGACACGCTCGTTGGCGAATTGCTGGGCCGAAGGTGTCGCAATTGAAAGGCCAGGAGGAGGACCCTTGCGACGCGACGATGCAGGCATCTTTCTAAAAGGGTTTCCGTCGTGTCGCGATGCATCGCCAGCCTCGATCTGAACATTTTTGCCCTTTTGGCGAGCCTCGATTATTTGCCTTTGCCTGTCTCTCACGTCTATGCTGCGTTGCAACTGCTCACGCATGGCAGGGTCTTGGGTGTGGAATCCGGGCGACAGGCAAGCAAGGCCGACATCGTGCATGGCCAGGCCGGCACTCTCTTTGCCGGTCAGAGGAGCAGAGGGGCGAGCACTCAGGGTTGCTGAGCTGACGGACATGTTGTTGGACAGGTCGAGTCGACGGGGACGGTGGCGCGAGGCGGGCATGTCAGGCGACGAGGGTTCCTTCTTCACGACAATCTTTGGCGCATGTGTGTTACGGGTACTGCGGCGGCACACGAATCAGCCATGATGCACACGGGCGTTGGGGGCGGATATTGGGGTTGGGAGCGTACGAGTTAGGCGAGCGCTTGCCATCTTTATGGGAGCCCTCGCTGGTGGTGGGCGACGAGTGAGCGCTGGGGGAGCGGCCGGCTTGGGACTTGGAATTGGGAGAGAGGCCCATGGTGGAGGTGTTTCGCGGCGAGACGTGGCCGTGGTCGGCTGGAGGAGCGGGCGGGGGCGCGGCGGGCGAGGCAGCGAGGGCGGTCGACATGGTCGAAGTGGAGGGCTCAGTCGAGTGAGCGGGGGAGAGGGGGTGGAGGAGGAGGAGGAGGAGGAGGAGGAGGAGGAGGAGGAGGGGGGGGGGAGGGGGAGTGGTATTGGTAGAAGAGCGACAGAAGAGTCGGGTTGTAGAGGGAGAGAGACTGATGGGCGTGTCGAGACGGATAGTAGGAAGCAGAGGGTGGGTGGAATGAATTAGCGCTTGGACAGTGGGCTAAGGTAGTACCCCAGGCGGGAGCAGGGGAACAGGCAGGCTGGATTGGGCCTGGTTGGGTGCGGCTAACGCTCCTGGCCGTCGCAGAGTCGGCGTCATGTGTGTCAGCTACACAAGGGCCGGAGCTCGCGTGTTTCGAAGTGAGAAGCGAGCCACCAGCAGATGGCCCGCCAGGAAATTGGCCTTGCGTGCTTTGTCGACTTATTGCCTGCCGTGCAATTTCTAAAGATATCTATCGCTGTTTCATCCGCGCCAGACTGGCCATCCTCTTTTCTGCCCTGCAATTCTTTTCTCTGTCTATTTCGCTTTCTTCTCGCCAACGAGCCAAGCACGCGGCCATGTCTCATTCAGATCGTCGCTGACCTGCGCTGCATCAAAAGGGTCTGACTCTGGCAGCCTTCGTTTCAGACGGGCTCCGCCTGGCCCGCCTGGCCGCAATCGCCTCGGCTGCCGCAACACGAGAACCAAAAGCCATGCAGCGCTCGTGCTTTTTATTGACGCCACCGCCGCTGCGAGGCCTTTCCCGCCGCGTGCTTGCCATCCGGATGGGTTGATGAGCATAACCCCGTGCTTTATTGGAGCCGCGTCCCTCTGCTGCGCCTTGCGAGAGGCGAGACGGCCGTTGGTCGCCGTTGGACTGGGTAGCTACGATACGCTCTGTTCCTGGCTGGCTCAACGGCCCTGCCCTCTGAAACACAAAATCTGGTCCACGACAACGACAACAACAACAACAACTTGTTCGGTGCCAAGCCACCCAGCCAAACACGATGCACCCGACCTGCCTGCGAAACCAAATCAACGGGCCTGTCTCCCTTTGCAACCATCCCATTGTGCGCTGTGCTGCTGTCATGGCCGTGATTGTCTTCAGCCACTCGAAACTGTAAAACGCCTCCTCCACCCTACGGCCCGAAACAACCCTCCACTCCCCTCCCCTCCCTCCCTCCCTCCCTCTCTTTTTTCCTTCTTTGCCCATTGTCGTCGCAAATGATGGCACTGCCGCCTACCGTATCCGATCTCTTTCCGAACAAAACCGTAACGCTTCGACGCCGTTCCCCGCCATCCCATCCCATCCCATCCCATCCAGAAACAAACTCACGCACTGGCTACCGCCAATCCTTCATCTCCTTCCCCACACCCCCTTGCATCATTCCTTCCTTTCTCCTCCGCCGCCGCCCCGCCGCACGCCATCGCCGCCCCCTTGGTCCCCTAACACGCACCCCTATCAGATCAGATCCACCTGTTGCTCTCCATGTCTTGCCGTGTGTGTCGTCGACGCCCTTCTCCGCTCAAAATTTCTTCGCCCAGCCAACTTCCCAATTCGGCAACGACCAACCGCCTCGTCGGCTCGCCTGAAGTTGGTGCATCGTCCACCTCGAGTTTTCGCTGTCGCGCATCCATCAACAACACACTGACCAACAAATCTGAAGAGCCAGGTCCCAAACCAATTATTCCATCAAGATCGACTCCGACGCGATCCCCGTCAACACGAGGGCCAGCAGCGCAAATGCATCATCCAAGACATCTATATCATCGCCAAGCCAGACACGAGGTCGTGTGTGATTGGCGTCATGACGTCGGTACGTAGCGCCTTTTTGGGTCACGGCTTTGGGTTTGGGGTTTCTTCGCGGGGCACTAGTGTGCGGTCGTTATCGTGGTGCGTGTAACAACCGTAGGTAGTGCGTCCAGTTTGGCGGGTAGACGGACGACGGTCTTATTCGCTGTGGCTCTCTTTGGTTTACCTTGCTCTTTTTTTTTTTTTTTTTTTCCCCGGTTGGCTGGCCGAGAGCAGGGACTCGTGTAGAGGGCTTTTTACAGACTGGGGTTTACGGATGCTGTAGACGCGTTGACGTGTTGTGTTGCTTGCCTAGGGTAGGTACCTACCTTGCCCAGGCACCAGCTGGCCCCAATCTGTTTCCCAGACTGAAGCCATTCGCTGTCGTGAAGTAGACCTGCTGTAAAGCCCGTCAGTACGTGCCACGCTCTGATCATCGTGGGAGCTGTCAATGCCATGGAGAACGCACTCGTGTGCAGGACGGAAGAAAAAGGGAGGACATGCAAAATGTATATTGTGACACGGTCCATCCTTCCCGTGTCTAGGATAACTAGATAGGTAGATAGGTATCCGCCAACCATGACCACCTCTTGCTCCGCTACGCGTCTCTCTCCTTTGCTTGACGCGGACTACTTCATCCACATCCCCCTGCCCACTTCCCTTCCCAAGATCCACGACCACAAAAAGAAAACCCCCTTCCTCCCCAGACCCGGTATCCACCTTAATCCCCCCTCACCCTCTTCGCCGGACTCGCGCTCCCACTGCCGCCGCCATTCCCACCCAGCCCAGCGCTGGCCGCACGCACAGAGCCACCACGATTCGGCGTAATGGTGAACGTGCCCATGGGCGGCGGCCGGTGCGGACTACGCAACGCGGCCGGCGTGCTGCGAGGCGTGGCCGAGTGCTCACGACCGGCCGACGGGTCGATCTGCAGCGACGCGCCTCCATTAGAGCCGCCGTAAGATGAATGATGTCGATGATGAGAAGGATTGGCTGGGGTGTTGCGCCCGCTGCCGGCGCCAGCATGGTTGTTTACTGCGCTGGCCTCGGATGTCGCACGCGATGCGTTGGATGCGACGGCTGCCAGGTTCTTGAGCTTGGTGTCGTCGGCTGACGATGACGACACTGCTGCCTCGGGCGCGCGCTGCCGCTTGGCTTTGTGTTCTTCTTGCTCGATGCGCCAGTCCTCAGTCATCTCGCGCATCGTCTCAAGCACCTCGTCCCGGTGGGCTTCGAGCATGTTTGGGATGGTTGTGTGCGGCGAGTGCGTAACATTGCCGAAGCGTTTCCGCAGGCGACGTTGTCGCGACGGGTCGAACGCTGGATGGTCGTCCACAACGAAGACGGATGAATGCTGGAGGGAAGGCGTGATTAGAAGGGCGGAGCGGCTTGGGTTGAGAGAGTGCTTACCGAGTGGTACCAGCTGGGGATGTAATCATCCGTTGGCCTCTTGATGCTTGGCAACGTCTGGTCACCGACAAAGGCGAAGACGTGATCTGTCTCTTCCTGGCACTCCTCTGCGGACAGTGAGCTTGAGCATAAAAGCTTTTAACCAAAGCCGTCCATACCTTTTTCGCCGAGGAGATCAAGGATGCCCGAATACGGAGCTCCTACACCCATGAAAAACTTATGGGTGGTGTCCCCCAGCCTGTTTACTTAGTCAGTCCAAATTCTGCAGCAATGACTTGCACATATAGCATGGTACATACGAAATGTAGTTGTCCCACAAGTAGGTGGCCAGTTCTCTAGTCAGCGCAGCGCGCTCATCGGGTGAAGCTGGCTCGACAAACTCGGGCGGCATCTGTGAGGCGTCAGCAAGACTCGCTCAGGGACAAGCAGATGATCGCGCTTACATCTGGGTCCGTGATATGTTCGGGAATATTGACGTCAATCACGCCAAATCCGTTCTTGACAGCCCAGACGATGTAGGTCTTGGTAACATCCGTCTTCATCAGGTTAGTTTCTTGATGGCAGAAGAAGTTTGAGCTTACTGACCACAAAGATGTTGTGAAGACTGAGCTTGGCGCTCTGTGGGTCTGTCATGGCTGTGGTCTCTGGAGGCTCATGGAAAATAATCAGCAGAGGTCTTGACTCTGCGAAATTGTGTCTAAAATTCTCATCAGCTTGGTAGCAGTAGGATAGACTCTCTCCACTCACGTTGCTAGCACTTGCTTCTCGAAGCTTTTGGAAATGCGGTCTCGCAGAATGAAGAGCTCCGTCATCCGAAATGATTCCCAGAACTCCGCGCTATCCGCCTGCCGTACAATGTCGTGTATTCTTCGAGCGTACGCATTGGTTGCAACCTGATTGTCGTTTTTCTTTGGGTGCATGCATTTCCAGTACTTTGACTGCCACCTCTTTACCAATTCGACAGTACTTTGGCCGAGGGGTCTTGGCTCCACGTCGTCGTCCAAACGATCGGGAGGTTCTCCCATTAGTGTCCGGGTTACGGCCACCGTCGATTTTGCAATGGACTGAAGATTGTAACCGCCCTCTAAGCAGACGACAATCTTTCCTTGGGCCAGGGACATGAGCATGTGCGTCATGTGCGCGTAACATGGTGGCGTCACTTCGCACATGCCTAGTCGGTCTCCTTTCGCAGCATCGAAGCCGGCCGCAACAATGACAAGATCAGGGTTGAACTCTTGCGCGATGGGCATGACGATCTGTTGGAAGGCGTACAGATAGTCGCCATCACCCATACCTTGTTGGCTCCACGGGATGTTAATATTTCGACCTTCTCCTTTGCCTTCGCCACAGTGCGTGTGGTCTCCGTAGCTATTCATGGGGTAAAATGTGCCGTTCATGTGGACGTGTATCGAAATGTAGAGGACGTTGGGGTCGTCATAAAATGCTCTTTGCACGCCGTTCCCGTGATGCACATCCCAGTCGAGAATAAGGATTTTCCGGCATGCAGAACCAAAGTCTTCTTGGCAGACCCGCGCGGCGATGCTGACATTGTTGAAGAAGCAAAATCCGCCAGGATGGTCATGTTCCGCGTGATGGCCAGGAGGTCGAATCACCGCCACCGCATTCCTAACGTGACCAGCAACGACAGCGCGACAAGCTTCTATGGCACCGCCGGCAGAGAGGCTGGCACAGGAAAACGTTGCAGGGTGAAGATAGATGGAGTCGAGCCTGCCGGCCAGGAGGTTGAGCTCTTCTTGTGATTTACCTAGAGGCCAGTTTAGCTTCACTTCATCAATCAATTCTGGGCGAGGTCTGTACTTGATAAATTTGCGACCCATTCGTAATGCTCGGGTGTATGCACGAGACATACTTCTTCTCGAGTCGCTTTTCTTGCGTCGATTCGCCAGAGGGCAAAGTCTGGGTCGGAAACGTGATGTTGCGGAGTTTCTACAAGGCCAGCTTCTCCAAGCTCGTTGAAAATCTCCATTATCCTCCTAGGATCTTCCGGGTGGATGTCGTCTTCACTAAGCATGGCATCAAGAGGTTCCGTGTGGAACCTCATTCGGACATCGTAAACGAGGCCTGTCCTGCTTGAACTGTATGGCAGCGCCTTCGACTTTGGCGGTGGGGCCTTGTTGATGACGACAAAGGCTCTCTGACGGTAGGTAGGATATGCCTCTGGATACTCTTCACTTTTGACGGATATCGCCGACGACGAATCACTGGCGACAACCTCATCCGGGACCTCTGGATAGGCATCAAAGTTCTCATCTTGGGTAGTGGGTGGAAACGTCTGCTCGGCTTCACCGGCAGATTTAAGGCTTTGGGTGCCTACGCTGAGAAATGAAGGGTCCACAGTCTGAGAGGCGGCGCCGTTCGTCTCTGTCGACTTGAGGACGTGGCTCTCGTTGTCGATGTACATTTCCGCGTCCGGCGTCATACTCAAACCGACTCAAAGGAAGGCCAACCGAAGATCACGTGAGAAGCGTGCTGGTCATCGATGCATAGTTGAATGTCGATGAGACTGTCATTTTGTTAGCAAGACGTGTGGCAGCCAAGGCAGGTGGGCATCAAGGAGAGAGGCCGACCGAGAGATGTCCGAGCGAATGTTGAAATGGCGTGAAACGGAAGCACAAAGCGCTCATGGGAGGAAATCGAATGCATGGGTTGGGAAATCAACTGACTTTCATCCAAAGGCAGACGCACCTCGAGACGTGAGCGCTGCTAAGAGGGATAGGAGTGTTAGGTGTTCAGATTTCGTTGGCGTAACTTTTCAGTCCTAGCAAGCTCTTTTTGATTGAGCGAATCAGTGTCGGCGTCTGACTGTCAAGTAGTTCGAATGGTTGAGGAGTTGTTTGGCGAGGATTGAAGAACGTGAGTCGTGAACAGGTGAGAGGTTCCGGTCTACTGGCGACTCCGCGGATATTGCGCGACGTGTCGCTGCAACAGGTGCTTGTACGCGGATGCTAAGGCATTGGTAGACTCTCACCTAGTATTAGCTCCGATGGTAAGATTATTCAGACTTGTACGTCAAAAACCAGGTACTTTGGGGAGGGTTGGTAAGAGAGTGTCTGGTGTTGCAGCTTCCATGTTCCACTTAATAGGTAGCGTCGCCCGTGACTGCAGCCCTAACGCTAATCTGGTTCAGGCTCCAACAACATCCTGCTTGTTGAGAGCTTCTTCGTTTGCTTTTCCAATGCAAACCAAAAACACTGCTTAAGACCCTTGAGGAAAAACGTTGCCATTCTTTATCTACAAGACTGAGCATTTTGAGACCAAGAAAATGATTCCCCAGCTAGGACGCGCAGCCGGTCAGGACTTGGTAAGGTCTTGGCCAAATCAAACTTCCCAAGCTTCTCCTGCGATATGCTCTGCCGCATTGGATGCCAAATTCCAGAGTTATTTGTGGGATTGCACGATGCTCGAGGCTTTCTTCGAGAATGGTAGTCTGAGGTTCTTGCGACAGGTAGAGCCAGCATTTGTCGGGCTGGGAATGGTCAGGTTTGCGAGAGAAATCATGGCCGCTTGTATCCCAAACATCGCCCGTCGCAGTTCTGCATTTTGATACCAAAGATCATAGGCTCAAGCAAGTGGGAATTGAAGAAGACAATCGACTTTCTACGTAGTGCTGCCCAAACAGCGGCATATGCTAGCATTCGAACTCTGAGTAAAGTTGCGATGAGAAGGATTGAGCACAGCAAGACCGCAAGGTCTATCACCATTCTTGTTGCTTCGCAGCGCACTTTCGCAAGCGCGCAGCCTTTTACAATATGAACGCTCCCTCGATTTGTTTACATTCGGTCCAGCTCCTGGCTACCACCAAAGGAATATCTAACGAGGCAAAGAGAAGATTTTCAAGCGTCGCTCAGAAATGCGTTTCTTTGACGGTGAGGGTATCAAGGTCGAATTGACCTTGCCTACGTACCTGCCTACCTAAGACCCTGGGGAGCGTGGCGCCACACGTGGGAGTGGACGGGAGGTGAGAGCATCGGCCCGGGAGATATTCGGCTGTAGCCGCTGACCAATCAAATCCCGATCACGTTCCCGATTCATCACCACAACCACGACGACACCCATAGCAATCCAAGTGGTGCAGCAAGCTGCCTGCAAAGGCGTTGAGATATAGAGTCAATCAATCAACGTGTATGTTGAGCAAGAACACTGTCACGCGCATGGGGAACCGTTTAGGAGTATTTTGGATGCCTTTTGTTCCATTCTACACGTGTCCGCACCCTTCATTCGTCATTTCTCATGCTGAAACCATTAAAGAAAAATCAATCCTGGGATTGATGAGAAGCCCATCATAGGCGTCGCCTCTTCTGTTCGTTCCCTCCTTGCATTCAGGCGTTGCCATCGACCTTGGCGATGTAGTGGAGGAGGTCGAGGACACGGCGGGAGTAGCCTAAAAAATTGTTAGTTTTCTTATCATTCTCTCAAAGATATAATTCGCTTTAAACTTCCCATTTTCATTATCGTACCAGCTGACTAGCTTAATGAAGTTCTGGTTGAGCGAGATGCCCGCCTTGGCATCAAAGACGCTCGAATGGACATCTCCGTTCAAATCAGACGAGACAATCTCATCTTCGGTGTATCCGAGAATGCCTGGTCGCAGGTCAGCTTGTCCTGATCAAGAAAAGTGGTAAAGATCACTTACCCTTGAGGGGGCCCTCGGAGGCGGCCTTGATGGTCTGCTTGATTTCCTCGTAGCTGGCACCCTTCTCAATGCGAGCAGTGAGGTCGACGACGGAGACGTTGGCGGTAGGGACACGGAAGGCCATGCCAGTGAGCTTGCCGTTGAGGTCGGGGATGACCTTGCCGACGGCCTTGGCGGCACCTGTGCTGCTGGGGATGATGTTGGCAGCAGCGGTGCGGCCACCACGCCAGTCCTTGGCAGAGGGACCGTCGACGGTCTTCTGGGTAGCAGTGTAGGAGTGGACGGTGGTCATGAGACCCTCAATGATGGTGTACTTGTCGTGGATGACCTTGGCGAGGGGAGCAAGGCAGTTGGTGGTGCAAGAGGCGTTGGAGAGGACGTTGATGTCGGACTTGTAGGTCTCGTTGTTGACGCCCATGACGAACATGGGGGCGTCAGCAGAAGGAGCAGAGATGACGACCTTCTTAGCACCGCCCTTCAAGTGAGCAGAGGCCTTCTCGGTGGTGGTGAAGACACCAGTGGACTCGACGATGTAATAGGCACCAGTCTCAGCCCAGGGGATGTTGGCGGGGTCACGCTCCTGGTAGAAGCGGATCTTCTTGCCGTTGATGACAAGGTCGGCGCCCTCGACCTTGATCTCACCCTTGAACTGGCCGTGGGTGGAGTCATACTTGAGCATGTAGGCCTGGTGACGAGGCCGTTAGCTTACGACAGCCTATTGAATTGCTCGTTGTGTTTGATTATACGTACAGCGTAATTGGGCTCAATGAAGGGGTCGTTGACGGCGACGATGTCGACATCCTGGTGCTCGATCCTGTGTCATTCGTTAGCTCTTGCTTGATGCCAGATTTTGTAGCCAACTTACGCGTTGCGGAAGACGATACGGCCAATGCGACCGAAGCCGTTGATTCCGACCTTGTTTGGACTGTCAGTTGCCACAAGCAAGAAAGGGTCCTGGGCAAGTGTGGTACGGTACCTTGACGACCATGGTTGCAGCTGTGGAAAGTTGCGTCAGCCAAAGCTCTCGAGTGAGAGTGGAACAAAGGAAGGACTCACTTGATAGATTTAGGGTAGAATTGGACTGAGAGAAAATGTGAGGTGTGGAAGTGATGGAGAGGAAAGGTCCGAGACGAAGGGGCTCTGGGATTTATGTTGGGAGAAAGGCTTGCAAGACGGCGAGGTGGGGTTTACTTATGCGTTCTCGGCCGCGGGGCAGCTGTTGTGTACTGAGTGTATTTTATTTAGTGGCCGCCGCCCGTGACGTGACTACTGGCTGGGCGCTGATATGTTCTGCAACGCTCAGGTCAGCCCAAGAAAGGCGCTCTCTTCGACTGCATTCGCATTGAAACTGCATGGCAAGACATCATGATATGATCTCATAACATAAACAGATCGTCTGCCCTCCCAGGTCCCCGCAACGGCAGCCTCGGGACTCTCCCGGGGGAGCAGCTGGCCGTCACCCGAAAACGCCCGGCCTCGCCAGCGCCCATCGCCGGGATGACTGAGGATTCAGAACGACCATTACCCTGTCTCACGTAACAGCTTTTGGTACGCCCATGACAGGAATGGGCTGCACAACCAAACGGCTCCAACGGCTCATCCGCTCGATGACCGGCGCGATTTCGCTAGGCGCTTATTCAACAGGCCGCTCCAGCACAGGCTGTCCCCACCCAAATTTCGACCGCAGACCACTGTCGAATGTCATGGCCTGCTCAGCCCCCGTGTATTGCTCGAATGACATAGGGCGAGGAGCCCACCGTCGGCCCGGTAATCTATTGCTTTGCAGAGCAGGTCACGATAGATTCGACGTCAACACTTGTCCACGGCTGGGCCCCTGAGCCGACCACGGCTGCTGAAAAGGCGAAGGCCGGCGATTCTGTGTTTCACTCTGGCTTCATGTGTTCCACTCGTTGCCGGTGGACGGCTTCACGTTTTTGCTGGGGGGTTGCTTGTCCGAATCATAAAGGATACGTTGGCCGCCCATCTTCCTATCAACAACAAACCCGAACACCTCAGCATCCCATCGACACGGTATCGGCCATGCATCGTTCCACGACTTATCCACTGCGGCACTCAGGGAAGCTCAAAACTGACAAGTAACATTGGAGCCGCCGAGTCGGAAAGTTTGCAACAACAATCCCTCCGAAACCCTCAAGGTGCTGTGTGATCCGGGAGGGGTATGTCGAATCAATTTGCTTGCACTGTGTCGCGTCCCCCAATCTCTAGTCTGCACTTTGTTTCTACTCATTTCGCGTTTTGGATTTTGTTGTTCATCGAGTTGTTTGTTGCTAGCATCTTCGAGCTACGCAGTTTCCAGCCTATCAATGACGAGACAACCGCTTTCCCAAGTTGTCATCACCTGCAGTGTTGAACAAATCCGACGGAAATAACCCAAAAACTGGAAAGATTTCGAAAAAGACCTTGATATTGACGATTCCTTTACCCCCGACAACAGCTGGTTGCGAATGGCCAAGAGTGTCCCGCTGGTGTTTCTAAACGGAGCTAGGTTTCGAATCTTGGCAGTCCCCAAGCCTACGATTCTCGTCCATTTGGAATGGTCCTTGGACGCCAAGTATCAAAGTTCAGTTCGCATTGTTCACGACTAGTCGCTGCCCCGAGTCCGCAGCATTTGAAAACATTTTCCTTTACTTCCACAGCCGTCGGGAGAAGCATGCGGCGTGCAACAATGAATCTGCGATCTATGCAGGCACTCGAGCGTTGAGATGCTTCAAGCAAACATTGCTTCCAAACGACAGACTCTGCACGTGGACGGATGACCAGGTCGGCAGCTTTCGCCAACATCGACGGCTTCATCCAAGGGGATTCCTACGAGCACTGCCCTTGTACCAGGATTGCTAGAAAAAAACAACAGAAAAGAAAGAATTGGCACACGGGATGGTTGAAGTGTACGTGAAGCGCATGACCGGCTCTGGCTGAGATGTGTACGGGAGGCGTCGCGCAATTCTGCGGAAATTTACGGTTTCGGCGTGATTCCATGGGATGGAAAGAGAGACGCTGAACTCATCTTGATAGACGCTTGACAAGCACCAATGTTGATCCGCGAGTGAGGTTCGAAATTCCATCAGTAGCTCGAGAGACAAGTACCGTTTCCAAAATGCATGCTTAGAATGCGGCGAAGGCTGGGTTGTCGAGAGACGGTGGCGCTAACCGGATTTGTCGAGCTTTTCTCACTGGGCTCTGATTGGCCAGGGAGGGGCGAGCGATGGGGACGCACCATTTGCGCGCAGACGGGCCCAGAATTGATGTCAATATAGCTGCAAATACTTGACTATGGGCCAGCACGTGTGTAGCAAGTGGTTGGCAGGTGCAGTTGTGAAGAATAGGCGACGGGGCGCTTTTCTGATCCTGCGAAGAGTTCGCGCCGGCCGGCAGGACTCGCTGGCGTGACCTATTTTCCAAAACCTCCACTATCTGCGCGCCCTCTCGTCACAATACCTCAGACAGCTGCAAGCAACCACCACCCGATCAATTGGACCCCCCGCGGTGAGCCCTACGGCCGTCTACCCACCCTTTCCTTCGATCTCGTGTGACTCTCCACTCCAACCCTCTCTCCCACAATGCTGCGCTCCACCGTCGCCAGGGCCGCCGGCTCTGCTCCCTCGGCTGCCCGTCAAGCCATTCGCGCGCCCGTCGCCTCCGGACTCCAGCAATGTCGCCAGGCCCATGCCATCTCGAACCCAACCCTGGCCGATATTGAGAAGCGATGGGAGACTATGCCCCCCCAGGAGCAGGCCGACCTGTGGATGGCTCTGAGGGACCGTATGAAGGTCGACTGGAAGGAGATGACTCTGGCTGAAAAGAAGGCCGGTATGTTCAATCCAAGCCTGTTGGATGATATTTTGGAGCTGCGTCCGATGGATGGCCACAGCGATGCGACACAGACGTTGTTGCTGGATGTGCCCACGCTCTCCTATTGCCGATTTAGAGTGCAGAGCTGACCCAACCACCACAGCCTACTGGATTTCCTTTGGTCCTCACGGCCCCCGCGCTATTCCCCCGCCTGGCGAAGGCAAGAAGATTTTCCTTTACACCATGATTGGCTGCGGTGTCTCGTTTGCGCTATTCGCCGTCGCTCGCATCTTCGCCGGCCCCGCGCCCTCGACCATGACCAAGGAGTACCAGGAGGCCTCCGAAGAGTTCCTCAGGGTAAGCATACAAGGATTGTGTGGGCACTTGAAGACAGTAGCTGACGCATTGAACCACAGAACCAAGGATCCGAGGTCATTACTGGCACGCCCGGCATGCTCGTCCAGAGCAAGCCTGGAAAGAAGGACAGCTAGATTGCTCGCCATTGAGCCCTTTGCGACGATTGAGGGACTTTGGGAGAGTTTCTTCGAGCTTTCTTCTGTTTTCTGTGATAGTGCTTTCGCAATCTGAAGCGTATCTCGTTGGCCGAGAGCGCGTTTACTACACTCCAATGCGGCGCCAAGTTTACTCAGAGGGTCTGCCTGCAGCTGTACAGAAAATAGAAGGGACCGTTACTGCTTTTTTACGCCTTTCCGACTGTCCGCAAGAGCTACCACATGTTTGATTTTTGGTTGAATAGAATCCTCTGTATGCCGATGTTGCCGATATGCTGCAGTGACATCATAACTACCCTAGCTCGAGCCAAGACTTTGACATGCTGTTCAGTTGCCTTCATTGCTTTTCAACTGTTCAGTCCATCACATTTTCCATCTGATTGCGCATCCAAGTCCTGTGCTGGGAGCTCGGCGAATCCGAGTTCATGCTTAGTCAGGGCGCTTCTGGCTCTTGCGCCTTGGATCGGATGCGTCTGCAGCCCTACGGCGCCGTTTCGGATCCATGCCATCGTTGGCTGCTTTTTCGAAGCACGGCATAACCTTCGACATCCATCACACCATGCCGATAAATGCGCTTTATTTCCAGGAAATCTGACAGCCTCATCATAACGCAACAAGAGATTATGTCTAGCGCTCGAGAGCATTGCCCCGACTCGCTAGATACCAATCAGCATCACAGTATCTGAAAGGCAACATACTACGACAAACGCGTAATTACGGACGCCGACCGCATGTTTCCTGATCTTGGATTGCTGCCCAAGTAGCTTTGCTCATATCACACGCTTGTGCTTTCGCAAACGCGTCGCCCGCCAAAGAAACACAACCTGATCGCCCACGGACGGCTCTCACGCACCTCTCTCACCGTTGCTGTGGACTGCACAAACATATCCATCACTGGCTTCAACATGAGCTTCGAGCATGGCGACGACCTGATTGGTAGTAGGGTCGTACGGCCGCGACGAGATCTCATCCCGAAGTCCAGATCGGTCCCACCTGTCTCTGCAGACGAGAACCCGCGGCCTTCACCTCCTCGGCGCCAGAATTCGAAGCCGGAATTGGTGCCCGCACGAAGTGCAGTCATTTCCAGCGCCGAATGCGACCAGGAAGATATAATTGGAAAGAGATGGGTATCTGAAGACTGGGACGAAACCAAAATACTCAGGTCAAAGTGGGCGCCACCTGCGCCAGCGCCTCGGATTTCTCCAAATAAGAGCGGCACCACGACACCAAACCAGTATGTCAACGGAGCTGCCGCAGTGTCGGCACTAGATGCCCCCAATCATGGCGTTCGAACAAATGCCGGCCAAAACGATGTCAAGCCCAAAATTTCGACACTACGCGAGCTCGACCTGGAGCGCATTAGAAAGCTCATTGCGCGCGTATCTTGGAAGACTCAATTTCTTCTCCATTCTCAGCACATGGCGCTCACCTTGCCCGTACCGGACCCCGAAAACCGGTCCTCCTATCTAAACCCGACGACGATGTTCAAGCTGGACTTTTTCGAATTCTACGTTTTACTGGAGCGCACTCTGGTCCAGCTTCTCTCCTTCTTCCACATCTCGGTTCCCAAGACCAAGGCCGAAGATGGCGATACGTTGCGCTCAAAAGCCTTCAGCGCATACGGCCACAGCTACCACGCCAACGTCCTTGCCGCTCTCGATCGCCGAGACAACCCACTGCGTGAGATTCTGGGTGCCGGTGACGTGCGCAAACACTTGGAGACAGCCAAGGCGTTCCGCAACCGTTGGAAAGATGCAGAAAATGAGTCCGAAGGCCATGCCGACGCTCAGGCCTGGAGGGAGGACATTGTGAAGCTCTCCCTCGAACAAATGACGGGTTGCATCATGGACGCGCTGGAGAAGGGGTACCTCTTGTGCGAAGAGAAAGAAATCGGTGCAAAGGAAGCTGGATCATCGCCAGGGGACTTTCTTGCTGCTGGTCCGGCCATTGGAGACAATCATTTCGAAGACGATACCATGGATCTGGACGACGCACCTTGGGAGGCGGTCGAAGACGCTATGGAGTTGGAAGAAGTTGAATGATTGGATCTTGATCCGTTGGAGCATTGGCCGAGGTGTTTGCATGTCTTGCGCGGCTTTCCTCTTTTTGTCTCGTTCTGCATGTTGTTTGGCGTTTTATACCCCAATTTGGAGGCGTCTTCAAGCGCTAATTCAAAAAGTCTGATTCAATGCGACCAGCATATCGACACAGACGCTGTAAAGGCTTCCGTCGACTCCATCATCATTGCCGACGCGCTGACTGACAATTGGCGCCTTTTGACTTCCTCCTCCATCTATCTATCCTCTGCCGACCCCCTGCTCAAAATGGCATGGCACGCACGCAGCCTGGTATGAAGTAGTCGATTATGTTCACAAACCGCCGCCACAGCACGAACCGTAAGATTACTTGCATTATGCATATGGTACTTTACCGGTATACACTGTACCCCAGAAGCCTCGCTTGAGGCGTCCCTTTGCTCACTCCGTCTTTGTCAGTTGGGTACGTAGCCTCGGTGGAGGACCGCCGGATGGAAGCAAGATTACCGCCGCCTAGTCGGAAAATTGCCGTGTTACGCACCTGGACCTAGGAGTACGTACTTCTCTCCTCACGCAGACCGACGTACAATTGCAGGCTCCATATTCAGAAGTTTTCGGTCACCGCGTCTCGGGTCGACGTGTACAGTACAGTACATGCATACCTAAATTCCAACGATCATTGCGTATCGACGAAGATACCAGCGCACCGCGCGCGCACCCTGCATATCATCAGGAATGCTCCCTCAACAAGGGTCGTCGTAGCCGTTTTCGTAGCTAGCCGCAGCTGTCGCGAGCACGGGAACAATCGGATTCCTTCCTTGCTGACCCAGACAGTCTAGCCCGCGCGGCGACCAGCAACCGTTACGATTCATTTCGACCTCCTTCTACGCTATGTATCCACCAAAGCAGTCATCTCCAATACGTATCGTACCGGGCAGAACATTGAGCCGAGGGGAACGCAGTCTCTCCAACATCGCCCGAAGACGTCGAGCGCCGCGTCCCGAGTCTTATTCGATTAGCCTGATGTCGTGCGTGCAATGGGATGCCCAGCGTTAAATAGCCTGCCGTACTCCAGCCGAGGGAATAAGATGGCGTTGCTCAATGGCTCAGAGACGTGCATCTTTTTCGGGTTAGTCTCTTGGATGAAGCGATTACGTCGTTGAATGTTGCGATTGTCGTCGTTGTCGTCGGTTACCGACCCGGAGCTGCCCGACTGGCCGGCTGGCTGACAGGCAGCGCGGCGGCACACGACACCTTTTTCTACGCGTCGCTCCGACTTGCCTTGCGCCTTGCACAACGGGCGCAGGTGCAGAGATGCACACCGGCAGCGTCTTTTGACGTTTCACTCCAGAGCGATCGACGACCATGCGCTGCATTATTTTTTGTTGGACGCTCATTTGATGGCGGCTTTGTGCTCATCCGCTGATCTTATTTTCTTGTGTAGTCGTCCTGGGCCTGTGCCGTTGCAGATCTCGACAGCAAACACAAGTTACGGCGATTACCATGATGGTGATACAATGGGTGTAGAAAAAAACAAGACGTACTCGATAGAGCAGTCATCGGCTGTCCCAGCCGCGCCTAGGGAGCAGTCGTCCGCCATCACAGCTGCGTCTGGGAAGTAGTCCTCCGCCATAAGAGCTGCGCCTGGGGAGCAGTTGTCCGCCATCATAGCTCCGCCTGCTCAACGCGGTTCAATACCTGCCTTGCAAGGGCTTGTAGGTTGCTCACCTCCGAGACAGTATACTGACTGCTACATCAATCTCACTCATCTCACCATCAGCACCACCAAGGACAAAGCATCTGTGATTCTTCAACAGGAATTGCGTACTCTGCCTTGGGTGATTCCTTTAATTCATGCTTCCGACGTACGTAACGACTAAAACCTCCCGAACGAGAGCCAAGTTCCGACAGGTAGGTCGATATCATTCAAACAACTTTCTTTGCCCAGCGCCGTCCAAAAGAAAAGCATCTTGACTTAATTATCCAAAGATCATGGAGTTCTCGAGTCTTCTCTCATAATAAGTACGCCTTCATCTCTACAACCGCACACAAAACAGAAAGACACCACCTCCCCCACTACATCTCTATTCCAACACCCACCATTCCAAAAAAAAAAAAAAAAAAAGTAATCATCACCCACTTTCCAAACTTCGTCTCTCATCTCTCCCCTCTCACTACGATATGTGTAAAAAGAGGTAGGAAATCCTCTAGGGAGCAATCATCCACTAGCATAGCCATGTCTACAGAGCAGTCATCCGCGGCCACAACTACGCACAGCGACCAGTCCTCTACTACCACAAATACGCTTGGCAAGCTGTTTTCCATACCGAATATCATTATCTCTTTCACCCACTGTATCACTCACCATCAACGGCCACACCTCGGCGCCGCCCTACCAAAACGCAGATCAACAGACAAGGAAAAAAAAAACTGCAAAACGTACAACACCCGGAATTCGCTGCTGGTCACCCACGCAACTACTAATCGGCCGCAAGGTAGCTTATCTATGGAAGAGCGGACGGGGTTCCGAGTTTTCTACCTGCTATGGTCGTACGTGAACGATGAAGTAATTAAATTAGACTATAATTCTATTCTATCTAAGGGCTAAGATCTTAATTATTAATTAATTAATTAATTAATTAATTATTTTACGTCTTACTAGATTAATTAATTAATTAATTAATTAATTATTTTACGTCTTACTAGAGCTATAGGCTATCTAAGACGGAGCTATCTATAGGGAGTACTATAAATATTTATAAGGTAAGTAGAGATGCCTAGCTAAAGAGTCTTATATAATAAAGTATAATTCTTAGTATAGTATTAGTATAGGGTTATTATAGATAGATAGTTTATCTAGGCTCTTTTTAGGTAAGGGGGGGCTAAGAACTAGCCTTCCTACTATTATCTAAGTAGATAGTATTAGGAGATTAAGACGTAGATACGTAAGTTAACTCCTTTTTTATAGTAATAATTAGTTATAGTAAGCTAGTCTTATAATAGTAGGATTAAAGTACTAATCTAAGTAAGTATATATAGAGAATTAGCACTTTAAGCCTAACGCTTTAACTATAGGATCTATCTAAGGATATAAATAGTTAGAAACTATAATAATACCCCCCCCTTTACACCGTTAAATATAGCGCTAATCTACTATATAAAAAAAAAGGAACGGTAAGGAAAGGGTATAGGCTAAGGTAGCTACTAGGGTTACTATAGTAGCTTACTTATTAGTAAAGCTATAAGAGATAAGGTAGGCCTAGAACTCTTTATTACTAGGGCACTTATAGAGGATATAGCCTAGGTTAGGGAGGTTTCTAATATAGATAAAGACTAGGTAGTAGAACTACTTAATAGGAAGGATAAGACCCTAGCTAGACTTATACTTATTAGGTAGCTAGCTAAATAGTAGGATATTAGTACTAGTAGAGTAGGTAAGGAACTAGGTCTTACGGTTAGGTAGGCTACTAGGGTAGTTAAGGATAAGGCTACCTATAGCCTTAATTATATTACTAAGGGAGAGGAACGGAAAGAGGTAGGTATTAGGGTAGTAAATAATAAACGCGTTATACTCTAGCTTATTACTATAGATCTACTATAAGTAGATATAGTAGTTAGTAATATAGCTAGGTAATAGGTAACCCTACTAGACCGTAAAGCGCTTATTAATACTAAGGTAAGGGAATAGGGGTAGGGTATAGATTAAATAGCGCTAGCCTTAGGGCAGCTTAGTAATACTAATAGTAATAAGCATATATAGCTTAGCGGGTAAGATCTAGCGCGTATTATAACTAGGTATAGGTAGGGTATTATAAGGGGTAAGACTAATAATAACCTCATCTATAATAATCTAATACTAGATAGAGCTAGAAGGGAATAGACCTAAGTAGTCCTCCTCTTTATCCTTAGTATTACTAAAGTTAGGGAAGGGGAGGATTATACTACTAGTAGTAGTAATAACATTATAGATAGAGTTATTAAGGTCATCCTAACTAGAGCCTAACATGATATAAAAGTAGTAACTATAGAGCTTAATACTAAGGAGGTCTTTAATATTACTAAAGATAGGAGGGATATAGAGAGTAGTACTAAAGTAAGGGTTACTAGGGTAAGTATTAGGGTAGGTAGTAGGGTTAGCCTTATTAGGAGGAGGGGCTAGGTCCGTAGGATCTATAGTATTAATTAGAGGAGGGGGATTCTTAAGCTTAGTAACGCGGTTACGTAAGTTATATAAGTAGTTATTATTAGCGTCTATAGTACGGTAAGATGATGAGGTTATAAGATAGTATAGTTATAAAGATTATAGAGTTAATAGAATGGTAAGTAGAGTATAAGTAGGGTTTAGTAGTTCTAGACCTTATAAAGAGGATTATTATAGGTAGGCTTACATAGTTAGTATGTATTACTAGTAGCCCCCTATTAGTTAGAGTTATAATCTAGCTAGTTTACTTACTTAAGCCTAGTACTATAGTACCTAGGTATAGGTAGTACTACTAGTAGCTTATTTAGATAGTACTATCGCTTATTAGATGTTCTACTACTAGGGTCTACTATTATTTACTTATCATTTAGTAGCGCTCCCTTACTTCTAACCTAAACTCGTTAACCTACTTTAAACTTATTAACGGCTACTATATCTTTAAATATAGATACTAGTTCCTATATTAGTCTTATATACCCGGTCTACTTTACTAGGAACTCTTAGCGGTTTTAATACTAACGTTTATCTAGTATATATTCTACCTCCTACTTATTCTCATTATTAATAATGACTATAGGCGGCTAATAATCCATACGTACCTAGCTTAGTAAGGCGTTATTAGATGCTAGTCGTAGTAGGTCTATATTAAAGACGTTATAGATAGTACCTAGTATATCTAACTATTACGAATCGTTAAGCGGCTAATATATAGGCTTTTACCTAGAGGCTATCTACTTAGTCGGACGTATATAAAATTAAAAAGAACTTAATTAAAGTTAAGTAGTTAAAAGATTAAGTTAAGTAAAGTCTTCTTAATTATTATAAATATAGAAGATGCTATATACTCTTCTATCTTCTATATATATTTATATAAGAAGTGAAATGAGACTAAACTCTCTCTTTTACTACATAAATTACTACTTTAGTTATGTTATTAAAATAGATAAGAAATTAATCTTCTTATTACTATATAAAGTTTCGTTAGCCGTTAAGTAGGCTATATATCCTTAGGAGTGTTTATTATCTATTAGTACTACTAGCTTACGCGGCTTAGCTAGTTTACGTAGCTTAGTTATAATTAGCTTCGGCTTATTAAGTAATCGCGTAAGGGCGTAGTTATAAGGTGCTTATATTACTAGTATCTAGCGTCTAATAGCTATTATAACATTCCCCCCCTAATAGGAAGCCTAAGTTAGCTTATTAGGTACTTACACGGATAACTAACCGGCGCTATTTCGGTAAGGGCGTAAAGTATAGGACTACTAGGTATATCTTATTATTAGGTTATAGTTTAACTAACCTTCTTTACTACTACCTTAATAATAATAATAGACCTTACTTCTATTATTACATCTTCCTATTACTCTTAGCCTATCTCTTATTTAAGTAACTAGCTCTAGTAATAACTCTAGTAATAATAGTAAGTCCTCCCGTTTATAGTAGGTCTAAAAACGCTTAACTAATTATCACGTAATAGTATCTAATTAACATTATTACTCTAAGCATCCTAAAGGCAATGCGATGCCTTAAGAGGATGCTAAGGTAACTTAAGACCGTTACGTAAGACGTTATACATAATTAGATAATTATCTATATATCTAGAGTTTTAAAAAGGTAAAGTGAAGCTAACTAGTCTAGGTATAGTACCTAGCTCCTAAGAGCTAGTATATATCGCTATTCTACCTATAAATCCTTACGCGAACATTACGTAAGCTAATTTACCTACTTTACCTTTACGTACGCGTTCTAGTAGCTATTATGTTAGTATACTACTAAGTATACCTTTATATAAAGGTAATAATAGTAGCATTATTTATCTAGCTACTTTACCTACGGAATTACTAGCGGAACCTTTAGATTAGGACTTAGAGGTAGATGCTTCTAATAAGATTATAGTCTTCATCCTATATAAGGCCTTTAAAAAACTTACTAAGGTATATATTACTACTTACTTATCCTTACGTAATGGCTAACTTATTATAGAAATCCCTTAGTAGTAATAAAACTAGCTAATACGTAAGGTATATATTAGGCCTTAGTAACTTAGCTTATTATGCTATTATCCTAGTTTCTAAGGATTATTTTAACATTATATCTATAGAATCTTATAGTTCTTTACGTAATGCTTACTTAATCTAATACGTAGGTATTAATTAGGCTACTAGTTATACTAAGTACTAGGATAATCTCTCTACTTACATCTTCTATAGTTATTATAAGTTACTAGGTTTCTTATAGGGTTATTACGCGAACTACGTCTAGGGTACTAGTAACCTTAACTATACTATAAGCGACCTTACTAGTACTTATCCTCCTAATTAATGTAAAAGGCGTAAGGATGAGATATAGCCTAGAGAGTACCTTACTCTTCGTTACGTAATAGATAACTAGGTTAATAACTTTCTCTAGGGCGCTATTAAAGGTATAATAAGGCCTAAACTTAAGAAGTTAGCTCTAATTCCTACTAAAGAGGAGGAAGAGGAGTAAGGGTATAAAAGATAAGGAATAAAATTAAAATAGGAAAATAGGATAGATAAGGGTAAATTAGTTTATATAGATAAGAGTTATTTACTACGGTGTTAAAGGATTCTCTTTACTAGAGTATAAGCGGGTTAGTTATCTAATTACGTTTCTTCCTATAATTCTTATTTAAGGAAGGCTCTTTTCTACTTTTCTAGGTTCTTTAGTAGTCTAGGGGTAGAAGAATTAGTAGTATAGAAGTCCTCTACTTTTTAGGGGGCCCTAATAAAAGAACTTACTACATACTACTTATTATCTTAATTATATCCTACCTATTAAACCTAATACTTTAAAGTTCCGTAAGTAACCTTACTTACGCGGATAAAGTTAACTTCCTATTCTTACTAGTTATTAATAACCTTAGGTTCTAGCTTAGTGTATCTCTATTATAGTAATAGGTCTATAGCTACCTTACGTAGGTGATTAGTATAGAAAAGGTTTATAACCTTCATGCTTTTTAGAAGATCTAATTCGTATAAATATTCTTTTATTCTAGTAATCTTAAATAGTCCCGCGTTAGGAGCGTCTAATTTTAGATTTAGCCGGTCTATTATCTAGCTAGTCTTCTTAATATAAATAAAGTCTCTAATATTAAAGTTAGGTATGTAATAGTATTTATTAGCTTATTAGTAGTTCTTTTCTTATAATTAGTAAATTAATTTATAGGCGTACTTATAGGCTTCTTATCTTCTTTTTTAGAGAGACTAAGCTATAGACTATGTTCTACCTTTAGGCGAAGTAGTTATTATTATATAAGTAGTCTAGTTATAATATATACGTAGCATGAAGCTAAAGTCTACTTCTACTAGTATAAGACCTATAGCCTTATATAGGAGGGTAGCCTAAGCTAAATCTATTAATAGTAGAAGATTAGACTAGTTATTTTAGTAGTAATTAATAAAGGGTTATAGTTAGCGCATAAGGACCTAATTTACTATCTTAGTAATTCTATTTATCTAAGAGTAATAGGCTAAATTAAAGTGTTATTTAATACTAGTTAACTTATATAGCTCCTACGTGAAGGCTAAAATGAACTAAGGACCTTAATCTAATAGTATACTTTTAGGATTTCTAAAAATTCGGTAGATATAATCATAAAAAAGTTAAGATACTCCTTTAGCGTTAATTTTCTTCGTATAAGGTAAACTAAAGGTTCTTTAGGATAACCGGTCTATAATAATAAGGATATAATTAAATCCCTTTTAGTCTTACGGCATCTCTTTAAAATCTATAGCTAGGTATTACTAGGGATAGTTAGGAATTAGTAGAGAATATAGAAGGCTAGGTGTCTTATTAGTAAATTTATAGTTCTAGTAGTAAATATAGTAGTTTTAGCTATGTCTCTTAATTATATAAGTCTAGCTAGGCTAGTAATAGTATCACCGTAATAGCTTTTACATTTTATTAATTCCTAGATAGGTAGTAACGTAAGTAGTATATATTACTTTAATTATTCTTACGTAAAGGTTATCCTAGTTAGGAATAACTAATATGCTATAGTAAAGAAGTAATCTATCCTATAGCTTCTAATATAATTCGTTTTCTAGTTAAAGATAGGCTATTTCTCTCTATAGTTTAAGATCTAGGTTTTCTCTATTCGTACGAAGAAGTTCGTTAAGGAAAATTATTAGTAGAGAAACTTCCGGCTCTATCATTATAAGTAGGACTACCTAGGAAGTAGGAATAAGATACTACTCTTATACGGCCTTTACTTTCTCTTTTTAAGTCTTAAGTTACTCTTACTTTCTTATAAGAATATCCGTAATAATGTTTTCCTTTCCTAGTTAGTAGGTAAACTAGACTTAGTACTTAGTAAGTTACTTAGCCTATCTTACTTATCGTGCGGATAATTAGTACTTAGAAGTAAAGTATTCTAATACTTAATAGTCTATAATTATAAGAAAAGGTTTATAAAGGCCTATAAGCATAGATCTCTATTCCTCTAGTCCTTACATAATAGCTAGAAGTTCTTTATTAGGTATTCCGTAACGGAGTTCGGTATCTAATATTACCTTAGAATAAAAGGATACCGGTTTCTATTCATAATTTTCTTAATATTATAATAGAACTCCTATAACTACTCTATTACTTACGTCTATTTCTATATAAGTATCTAAAGTTAGATTATAGTTTATAAGTAGTAATTTACTATATATTAGTTTCTTAAGGTTTCTAAAAGATTCTTCCTTAACTAGCCTAAGTTATTACTACTTTACTTTTAAATATAGTTTTTCTAGTAGCTAGCTAATTCGTCTATAGTTAGGAAGGAATCTCTAATAGAAGTTATAGAATCCTAAGAAAGACTAAAGAGATTAGAGGGTTATAGGTAATTACTAGGTATAAATAGGTTTAATTTTTTACGGGTCTATTAATATACCCTTAGTAGAGATAATATATCCTAAGAATTTCGTGTGAGTAGTTAAAAACTTACTCTTTTTTTATGTCGGCTTATAATCCCGCTTTTTATAATCGTTATAGAACTTTAATAACGTGTTAAGTATAATTATGCGGTTTTTTAGAAATAATAAGAATATCATCCATAAAAGTAATAATAAAATCATCTAAATAGTTAAAGAGAACTTAGTTAATAAAATGTTAAAAAGTAGCAGGCCTATTACTTAGCCTAAAAGGTAAAACGCGGTATTTAAATAGTCCGTATCTTATACGGAAGGTAGTATATTCTTTAGACTATTCTTAAAGTCGGATTTAATAGAAAGCTTATTAAATATCTAGTTTTATGTAGACCTTTCCTTTACCTACTCTCTATAAGAGTTCTAAGATAAGAGGTAAAGGATATAAGTTCTTCTTTATTTAATTATTTAACTATTAGTAGTTAATATAAATTTACTAGCTACCTCCGGGTTTTTTTACTACTAATACTAGAGAGGCGTAGGGCGCGTAACTCTTAGTAATAAATCCTTTCTTTAAATTCTCTTAGACGTATTCCTTTACTATAGTAAGCTATTCTAGAGATATTCTATAGAGAGGACTTATTAGTAGGCGTAGAGAATCCTTATGCGTAAGAGAAATTTAATGATTAACTCCTATATAAGAAGGTAGTAGCTAGTTAGACTCTTATTTTAAAAAGATATCGCGGTAGTTCTTATACTTAGAGGGTAATTAATTATTAAGATATTTATTAAAGGCTTCATCTTTATTAGCTTCATTAATATTATCTAGTATAATAGAATAAAGATCTACTACTTCCGTTAGTATTTTTATAGGTAGGTTAATTTCTATAAGAGAGGTGAAAAAGGTTTCTTAGTTATTAACTTTAATATCGTTAGAGATATATACTAAAGAAATTAATTAGTTTATCCGCATAACTTTACTTTATACGGATAATTTTAGAATGTTTAAAAGATTTAAAAAAGAAATTCAGTCCGGAGGACTTAACTAAATAAGTTATTAGTTACGGTAATCTAGAAGAACATGATAATATGTAAGGAACTAGCGGCCTAGAATAATATTATAGCGCCTAATATCTAGTATAAAGGCGTATATTATAACTAGCTAATGTTAGAAATGGAATTATAATTAATAAACGAAATTAAGTTGCTTATTTATGCGTTAGTTAAACCTAGAGACTTTAAGGTTCCTGCTAGTAATCTTTCTTTTCTTAATCCCTAATTCCCTAAGTTATAGAAGAAGTTAAGGATGGATAAAGCTAGATCTATTTACTATTAGAGGCCTAAGAATAAGTCTAGACTATTCTAGACTCTTCTAGACCTCTTCTATTACTAAGAACTTATTCCTACGGGTTCTTTTAGATTCTAGCCCTTATTCTAGATTGTCTTATTACTAAGGCCTAGAATCTTCTAGTCTAGATTAATTAGAAATCGTCTTCTATTAATAGAAGAACCTATTACTAATTACCTAGAGATAGAACTCTCTAGAATCTATAGGTTCTTCTATATAAACACCCTTAGGTAGCCTACTAGTTAGTCCTTTAAGGAAGTTCTCTTATAGTAAAGAATCTACTATATTCTCTACTATAAACCATCTACTATACGGTATATAATAAAGATATTACTTATCTTTATAGAATACCGCTAACAGGTTATGAGCCCGGCTAATAGTAATCTATAGATTACTATATAGCTTGCCTTATAATTTATAAGTAGGATTTTACTTCCTTCCCTACTTATAAGAGAGAATATACTATTCTTTCTATACTAGACCGCTCTTATAAGTAAGGCTTAGTAAGACTATCTCGGTAGATAGCTATTAAGCTAAACTTATAAAGAAGTCTAGGGAAAGCCTACTTATTTATATAAGTAAGGCATTTTTTAGGGTAAGGACTAGTATCCTAAGCCCTATCCTTAGGCTCTTAGCCTATTAAATTTTTCCTAGGACCGTTAGGGCTATATCTACCTAGGATTTTATTCTAGAACCTTCTAGTAGTCTAGAATAGCCTTATTTACTACCTATTCTTTACCTTTCTCCGTCTTTCTCCGGATTTCCTTACATTTCTATTAACTACGTTAATATAAGGTGTGGCTACGCGGCCTCTATACCATATTAGGCCTAAGCGTTACCTGTTTATACTAGTTCCTGCTAGTGTCTTGGCACGAGGAACACTAAAACTTCACGATACTTTAAAACGTTTTCGACCCGTATCGACCCGAATACTTTGCTTAGTAAGTAAAGTCGTATACTGTTTTGAAGAGAAAAACTCGGCGGACAAGGATCTGAAATTAGATTCCTTATATCTCTACTCCCGGCTAAGTTATTAGAGAAAACATTGATACTCTAATAATCTCCCTACTTTCTATTAGGTGCATCAGGCCCATTAGCACCTAATAAACTTTAAGACTTCATACACTTATAGTTTCTGCTTAAAACTATAAGTACATAGAGTTTTATACTCTAAAGACCTCTATAAGGTATAAAATCTTTAATATACCTTAAGAAAGAAACATCTTCTACTAGGAAATATAGGAAAAGAATTCCCTAGCATTCCTAAACTTAAAGGCCCTGAGAACTAGGAGTCTTAGCGATCTACTATAAATGATATAGTGATTATAGAAGGGCTAAAAGCCTATCTAGACTCTAAATCTTAACCTAAAGTAGAAGATCCTACCTAGGAGGTTAATAATACTAGAATAAGGACTTTTATTAGGACCTCTATAGATCCTAAACTTTATTCTAGCATTACCCATTATAGAACTATAAGTTCTATGGGAGAAGCCCTTAGAAAAAGATGTAAATCTAAGGGACTTTCATAGGAAGTCTCACACTTTATAAGGCTACTAAGCCTTAAAGATACGGGAGATATTAATACCTAGGTGGCTAATCTATTAGATAAGATAACCCTATTATCTTAGACTAAGATGGCCTTAACGGAGAGGTAGAAACTAGGTATATTCTTTAGTAATATACCTAGTAGCTATTCTTCATAGAGCGCCGTAGCCCAGCTAGGGCTAAAAGAAGAGACTACTCTAGACCACCTTATAGAGCGTCTAGTAGAAGAGTCTCGGCGCTGAGAACTAGAAGAAGAAAGTAATACTACCCTTATTACTATAACTAGTAATAAAGGGAAATCTTCTTCTAAAAAGAACGCCTCTACTTATAATAATAAGAGTACTAAGAAGTGCTCTTATTATAAAAAGAATGGCCATCTAGAAAAGGACTGCTATAAAAGAGCTAGGAATTTAAAGGGTAAAGAAAATAATAGTAGTCCTACGGATTTAGAGGATACCCTACACATTACGGGTTATACCTCTTATTTTACCGCGGGTCCCGGCCTAAATGACTAGATTCTAGACATCGGCGCTACAGCCCATATGTCTAGACATAAAGATCTCTTTACTTCTTTAAAAGAAGTAAATTTACCTATAAAACTAGGTAAAGGAGAGATCTATGCTAAAGGAATAGGTACTATACCTATTACCTTTAAGTATGCTAATAGAAGGATAAATCTAACCCTTCTAGATGCTCTCTATATCCCCGATTTATCTATAAATCTTATCTCTATATCTAGGCTATATATACATGGTATATATCTAGATATAAAGAACTTAAGACTTATAGATAAAAGAGAGCAGATATATACCGAAGTTTTACTTCAGAATAACCTATTTATACTACCTAAGGTAGAATCTACTATAAATTACTTATATATAGTAGATTTAAACCTATGGCATAATAGGTTAGGGCATATAAACTTAGAAGCTCTTAGGGCACTACTACCTATTAAGGGTAGTAAAATAGACTATTCTATATGCCCTTTAGCTAAATCTAAGCATACTATATCTACTACACTAGTAGCGGTCTCTAAACCTTATGAGAAGATAGGTCTAGATGTCGTAGGACCTATTACTCCTAAGGGAATAGGGGGATACACCTACTATATAGCCTTTATAGACTATTATAGTAGGTTTACATAGGTATTCCCCCTATTTACTAAAGGAGAAGCCTATAATAAGATAGTTTACTATCTTAAACTTATAGAGCCGCATAGTAAAGTCTAGTCTTTAAGGCTAGATAATAGCCTAGAATATAGGGGAACTCAGCTAGATTTACTAGCTAAAAATAAAGGAATAACTCTAGAAAAGAGTTCTCCTTATAGCCTAGAGTAAAACGGGCTTATAGAGAGGACACATGGGTTAATAGATACTATTACCCGTTGCCTTCTCTTAAATTCTAAGGTCCCCCTTACCTTCTAGCTAGAGGCTATTAAAACCGCCACTTATATTCTAAACCGGACCCCTAAGAAGTCCCTAGAGGGTATTTCGCCTCTAGCCCGGCTAAATATAGCTAAGGGCAGGTCTCCTACTATAAATCTCTCTTATATAAAGACTTTCGGAAGTAAAGTCTTTATAAACATCCCTAGAGAAAAGCGTACTATATCCTCTAAGTATTCTCCACGCTCTAGGCCTAGTATATTATTAGGATTTAAGGGGGAGCATATTTATAGATGCTAGGATATAGAAAAATAAGCTATTATACGTACTAGGGATGTTACCTTTAAAGAGGATGAATTTCCTTCTCCCTATACTAAAACTATAGAAGATGAGGAAGATATAGACTATACTAAGCCTATATTTCCTTCTTCTATAACTAGCCCTCCTAATAGACTAAGATCTAGGTCTATAACTACTATAGATACTAGTAGGGAGGAGCCTAGGAGAAGTGAGCGCCTTAGAGAAAAATCCTCTAAGGAATCTACTACTATAGAGGCTACTATTAATAGCCCTATAGAAGAAGTACCTTATCCTCTTAGAGAGACCTTTAAAGAGGTTAGAATCCCTAGTAGTAGTAGCTATGTTACTATAGAAGGCCTAAGTAATATAGAGAAAGATATCTCTTATTACTTACTCTATAGTAATAGGGAACCTACTACTACTAAAGAAGATGCCTATAGAAGCCTTAACTAAGGTACTTATAAAGGCTCTCTTTACTAAATTCCTCTCTATTAACCTGCGTAATAAGTTAGGGGGAGTATTAGAGGCCTAAGAATAAGTCTAGACTGTTCTAGACTCTTCTAGACCTCTTCTATTACTAAGAACTTATTCCTACGGGTTCTTTCAGATTCTAGCCCTTATTCTAGATTGTCTCATTACTAAGGCCTAGAATCTTCTAGTCTAGATTAATTAGAAATCGTCTTCTATTAATAGAAGAACCTATTACTAATTACCTAGAGATAGAACTCTCTAGAATCTATAGGTTCTTCTATATAAATACCCTTAGGTAGCCTACTAGTTAGTCCTTTAAGGAAGTTCTCTTATAGTAAAGAATCTACTACATTCTCTACTATAAACCATCTACTATACGGTATATAATAAAGATATTACTTATCTTTATAGAATACCGCTAACATTTACGCTAGTATTAACTAGGGCATAAACAGGTATAGCGCGACTACTAGCTATAATTATAGTTTATATAGTAAACGGGTGTCCTCTAATAAGGTTATAAACGTTTACCTATAAATTAGTAATTTATAGAGCTCTAAGCTTATATCTTAGGGAGGAGACTTCCCCTAAGACTTATTATTTTCTAATAAAGAAGAGTATAGTTCTAATATTATACGCTCTCCTTCTTCTTCTTCTATTACGGTATTAACTATCTTTACTTTAGTTTCTAGGCACTATTAGATAAGGTATCTAAATTTTCTATATTAATAGTAGGGTCTAATATTACCTTAGAGTTCCGCTTTTCCTTTACGTATAAGATTTTCCGTTATTACGCGAGAAGTAGATCTCTATAATGACCTTAAAAAAGGCTATTCTCTTAAACTTCTACCTATTAAAAGAGTAGATTTACCTACTTATTCCTATTATTATTTCTTTATACGGTCTTCCTAGGATGATAAAGATATATTTTAACTATTTTAGTACTTAATCATACTTTATATAATAGGGTATGCCTTTTAAAGGTATTCTTTAAATGAAATAGAGTCGTCTTATTTAATTCCTACTAAATAAGTTTATAGTAGGGGATCTAATAAAGAGTGAAAATCCTCTTTCTATTATTTATGCGGAAGGTTAGCTTCTAAAGCTAGGTATATAAACTCTAACTAGAACTTCTAAAGATCTATAGGAATTTTATAATAAAGGTCCTTTAGCTTCTTCTTTACATCCTTTTACCGGTACGGATTCTTAAATACTTACTTAAGCTAGTAATATAAGTTAGTATTAAGAACTAGATTATCTATCTTTACGTAGGCATAAAGAAATAGTACTAAATACTATACTGCCTTACCCTATATCCTAGAGAGGATATAACTTATAATAGCTTCCTTAGTATCTATAGTAGTACCTCTTTTAAAGTAGTCCTTATTACTACGGATTTTATTATTTATGAGGAGCCGCTAATACTCGTACGTAGGGTTTTAGCCGTTTATTAATTCGGGTAGGTCGGGTACTCTTAGTATGTATTTCTTCTTCTTCTAGGATCCGTTCTCTTCTAAATACTATAAACTCATTAACTTAATAGTATCTTCGCGCGATGAAGTTTAATGATTTAAAATCCTTTCTACTAAGTTAAGGATAACTTATTTAAGAGTCTTAATTTATATCTTTACGTAAATAGTAATATCCTAGGTTTATCCCTTTATAAGAGGAGTAATCTTAGATTAATAGTTATTAGCTTCTTCTAGTAGAATATGCCTAAAGGCTTCTTTAACCTAAAATTATATTACGTAAAAAAGACCTTTCTCTTATACTTACGTATTAAGCTTAACCGGTGATAGGGAATAAAAAGATTATAATAAGAAGGGGAGTACCTATCCTCTTCCTTCCTCTAATTTATAAGGTAATTTAGTACCTCCGTATAAGGGTATTTATTATTAACTACTAGACTCCTCTTAAGTACTAGTTATGTAGGCTTAATTCTTAGCTATACTATCCGCGCATAGAATAGTCTTCTACTTTCTTATAAGTAGGTATAGAGAGGACGCCTCCTTAATATTTATACACTATACTATAGCCTTATAAAGACTTCTATAGTTAATATATACTTAATACTCTTTAGTCCTTAGATAATACTAATGCGCCTTACTAAGACGACTTAAATTTCCTTCTTAAATAATAGACGGTCGTGTATAAGGCTTAGGCTATATATATAGTATACCTAGTTTAGGTATTCTAACACCTCCCTTAGGTAATAAAAAAGTAGGACGGGGATAATACCTAGAATAATCTTCTATATCTATTATGAATTATTAAGTAGCTAATATGTAGGCTTTCACCTAGAGGCTATCTACTTAGTCGGACGTATATAAAATTAAAAAGAACTTAATTAAAGTTAAGTAGTTAAAAGATAAAGTTAAGTAAAGTCTTCTTAATTATTATAAATATAGAAGATGCTATATACTCTTCTATCTTCTATATGTATTTATATAAGAAGTGAAATGAGACTAAACTCTCTCTTTTACTACGCGAATTACTACTTTAGTTATGTTATTAAAATAGATAAGAAATTAATCTTCTTATTACCGCGCGAAGTTTTATTAGCTGTTAAGTAGGCTATATATCCTTAGGAGTATTTATTATCTATTAGTACTACCGGCTTATGCGGCTTAGCTAGTTTACGTAGCTTAGTTATGATTAGCTTCGGCTTATTAAGTAATCGCGTAAGGGCGTAGTTATGAGGTACTTACGTTACTAGCGTCTAGCATCTAATAGCTATCGCGATACTAACTAGTAGGCCTTATTTAAAATAACTTACGTTATAGTATACTTTACTAACCGGTAATCTAGCTTCTAAATAGGACGGTCTATAGATACATTACGGAGGCTTAACTAAACTTTATTACCTACTTTATATATAGGTAAGGCGTTATAATAGCGGTTTACCTACTACTTCTAGGCTACCTAGAATGTGGTTATCGTGTTTTCTACCTAAGTAGTAGCCTCTTAGATCTTTATTATAATGGTATTACCTTACACTACTAGTATTTATAGGTTAGTAACGCGCTAGGGGACTTCTAAGAGTCTTATTTATAAGGAGTTAGTATGATAACTATATAATAAGAAGAATAGGCTAAGGCCTATAGTAGCTAACGTCCTATTATTTAATATGAACTTAATAACTAGTAAGTAGTTAGCATAGTCATCCTACGCTTAGTTAACTAACACGGCTAATATCTACTCTACCTCTATGTTTACTCTCTTAGTCTAACTGTCTATCTCTAGGTAGTAACCTATTAAGAGACGCCGCTAAATATTTAATAGTTTATAGACGCGTTCCTATAAAAGACTTATAAACTATAGACCCCGGTCTAACGTAATAGCATTAGGTAACCTATAGCGCTAGTAGTATGTTTATAGGAATAACACTACTACGGCTTTAGCTATTAGGTTATAATAGGGTTCTAGGATTATACCTTTTAATAGCCTATCTATAATAACTAGTATATAGGTATTCCCCTTACTAGCTATAAGAGGGCCTATGAAATCTATAGATACCTCTTACTACTATTAATTTAGGACTAGGAGGGGTTAGAGTAGTCCTTACTTACGGTCTCTCTAGAATTTAGTCACTCTATAGACATTATAATTATACCTAAATCGCTTTACCTACGCGTTATAGTTTAGCTAAAATAACTTAAGATAGTAGAGCTAGGATACTATCTTATTATTACTAGGGTAGATTACCTCTAGAGAGTTATATATTATCTAGAGGATACTAGTTTATAGGGGTTTAGAATCTAGTACCTATAAGTAACTACGCTAATAAAGGTTACCCTTATTATCTACTATTAAGTTAGACATTAATATCTTACTAAGGGAGAGCTCTACTAGTATTATTCTACTCCTACTAAGTACTACTATTTTTAGGGCCTAGTAAGCTCTATCCTCTCCTACTAACTCTCTCTATACGTTAGTTATCTATTTACCCCTAGTATTATTACTACCTAACATAATAGGGTACGCCTACGTAGTATCCTCCTCTACTAGTTCTTCTTCTTAACTAGCCTTTATTATTATAAGGCCGGCGGGTAATAACTTAAGTATTTAGGTAAAGTAGTACTTTAAGCGGCTATTATCCGCGTTAGTAGGTAGGTCTTACTCTCTTTATAATAGTATATCTAGTTAAGTATTATCCTTCCCTAGGATGTACGCTATTATAAAGTTATACTAGCTAAGCTTCTCTACCTAGTAGACTTAATGCTTATTTAGTTACTTACTAGTTATAAAGTACTCTAAGTTTTTATAGTCTATCTAGATAGTAAAGTTACTAACGCTCCTTAATAGGTAATCCTATTCATCTAGTACCTTAATGATTACTAGGAGCTCCTTATTATAGATCTTATAGTTCACTTCATATACATTACTCTTTCTTAAGTAGAAGGCGGTCGGCTAGAGGACTCCCTAATTATCACATTAGTAAAGGACTCCCCTAGTAGTATAACCTAATAAGTCTATTACTAATACCGTCTCTCTTTCTAGATTAAACTATATTAGTATAGGCGCCTTAATAAATGCTAGCTTTAACCTCTTAAACGCGCTCTTAGTCTTATTATCCTATCTAAACTCCTTATTTTTTTTATATAAGCCTAATAAGAGGTTCTACGATCTCTAAGAAACCACTAATAAAATGATAATAAAAGTTAGTAAAGCCTAAGAAGCCTTATATAGCCTTAATAGTAGTTAGTCTAGCCTAGTTCTTTACTACCTTAACCTTAGATAGGTCTATATATACTCCTTATCCGGCCTTAATAATATAGCTAAGGTATTTTATTAATTAGACCTTAAACTCATACTTCCTAATGTTAATATAGAGGCCTACTATAAGTAAGTAATCTATTACTATCTTAACCTAGTAGTAATGCTCCTTCTAGGATCCCTCTATAAAGATTAGAACGTTATTAACATAGGCTAAAGCGTAATTATCTAGGAACTCTCTTAGTACCTAGTTAATATACTATTAAAAGGTACTAGGAGTATTAGTAAGACTAAACGGCGTTACTAACTACTTAAATAGTCTAAATTAGGTATAGAAGGCTATTAGCTAATTATCTCCTTTAGTAATATAAACGTAGTAGAATACTAAGACTATATCTAGCTTAGTAAACTAGCACGCTTATCTAATCTAGGCTAATATTTCTATAATTAGTAGGAGTAGATAACGGTCCTTCCTTATTAGGGTGTTAAGAGCTTAGTAATTATAATAAAACCTTAATCCTCTACTAGGTTTTTTTATAAATAGTACTAGAGCCGCGGCTAGAGAGCTACTTACGTATATAAACCCCTTCTCTAGGAGCTTATATAACGTCTTACGTAGGATGAGTAACTCCTTACGGCTTATTCTATATAGTAGTCCCTAGGGGGGGTCTAGGTCCTTCCTATTAGGTAGCTTATTTAGCTTAATCTTATAGTTAATTCCTAGTTAGTTAGGAGGGAGTAAATCCGTAAGAGCCTTATTAAATAATAGTAAGTACTTATTACTAATCTACTTAGGTAGACGGTAATAGATCTTATTACTACTAATAACTAGCTTTATTACTAAGGCCTTATTAATATTAGTAAGACTTACTATAAACACGTATCCTCTCTACTATTTAGCTACTAATTAGGTAAGTAGTTAGTAAGCTAGGGTAGAGATAGCCTAAGTAAAGTAGACTTTATTCTTAACCTCTAATCTTCCCTCCTTCTATACCGTTAGGCTAGTATCTTTAAACGTAAGGCTCCTAGCTAATAGGTCTAGTAGGACCCTCTCTTAGCGGAGCTATAGTGCTCCTATTAGTAACTTAATACTATTAGGGAGTTAGGGTACTATATAGGTAAGGATTATCCTTAAGTATCCTCCTAAATTAAGTATAAACTCTATTACTATCTTTACTAACTATCCTAAGCTCTTTAGTCTAAGTATTAGTATAGGCGTAATTTTATAGACTAGGAGGTTTATACGTGTTATAAACTAGGAGGTTACTATTATATATAGTTTACTTCCTAAATTAATAAGAGTTCTAGTATAGGATGCTTAATTAACTAGCGCTAATACTAGTAGGGATTTACCCCTTATATACCGCTTAGCCTTACGCTAATAGACTATAATCCTACTATTTAACCTCCTCTAGTTTATAACTTTACTCCGGACCGTAACTATAGCTAGAGTTCCTTATTTCCTAATTTAGGCTCCTTAATATCTTTAGTCTTATCCTCTAGTAACGGCTAGACTACTATAGCCTAGGGAGGATGAGTAGGCTTATATAGGTACTTACTAATAAAGTAAGTATTACTACTATAATATAGATAGAGCTTAGATATATATTATTAGCTTACTTCTACGTCTAATACCTACTTAGCATACTAGATAGCTAAGTAGGCTAGACTAGTAGGCTCCTATTCTATAGCCTTAGGGGTGGTACTTATTTAATTTAACCGTCCTTATAGTGTTATTATAGTACTACTAGGGGTCTAACCTATTAACCTACCTTTACGGAATTAGCTATTAGCCTAGTAACCGCCGTTACGCGTACTACTATTATTATTTCTAAGTCTCTCTATAGAATTACTAACTTAGGTAAGAAGGGCTATATACTAGTCCTAAGACTCTCCTCCTAAGGCTAACCCTACTATCTAGGCTAATAGTTTACGGCTTAGTACATTCTCTAGGAGGCTAATCTTAGCTAAATCTAGCTACTTATCACTCCTAGCTAACTATAAGACCTAATTAAACTTAGTAAAAAACTCCTAGAACGGTGCTCCCTACTAGTATAATATATATATCTAGTGTTACGCGTTTACTACTTAGTAAGGATTACTATAGATTAGCTCTAGGTATATAAGTAGTTACTTAAAGGTTATACTAGGATCATCCCTATGTTATTTAAACTAGGGCGTTATTTAGTAGGCGGCTTTACCGCTAAGTTTAGCCTAGATAGTAAATAACTAAGTCTTTAGCATATAGTTAGTATAGTCTAGGCTCATCTTATTATAAACTATGTCTATCTACGCGTCTAGTCCGTCCCTATTACCCTTATAAACGGGTATCTCTAGTAAGATCTTAGTTAGTTTACCTACTTAGTTTTCATACTCCTTCTTATTAGCCTAGTAGGCCATCTATTACTATAGTAACTAAATAATATTAGGATCTAATAGACTAGTAGTTAGTTAGTAGTATAGCTACTAGTTCTACTATTATATATAGAGCGCTTCCTACTACTATTAGTATACCTATTCTATGAGGTAGGCCTACTCATCTAGGGGTAACCTCTACTACTACTACTATAAGGCTGCCTACTAGGCGGCCTAATCATCTAGCTACTACTACTCTATTATCTATTAATAACTAATTAAATATTAGGAGATTAAGATGTAGATATGTAAGTTAACTCCTTTTTTATAGTAATAATTAGTCATAGTAAGCTAGTCTTACGACGGTAGGATTAAAGTACTAATCTAAGTAAGTATATACGGAGAATCGGCACTTTAAGCCTAACGCTTTAACTATAGGATCTATCTAAGGATGTAAATAGTTAGAAACCGTAATAGATAGGTAGCATGAAGTAAGAGTAATAAAAGGAAGGGGGGTAGGAAGAAGGCGTATATAGAAAAGTAAATATAGTATAGAGTAGTAGGTAAGGTAGATTATATATACGCTCTACTATAGCGTTCTAGTACTATTTCTAATAGCATAATTTTAGGGTAACCTAATTTTTATGCTAGGGGGATAGCTTTATCGGATAATAGAGATAGTTTAGGTCCTAGAAGTAATAAGTACTATTATAGTTACTATACTTTAACGCTATATAGGTATATTTCGTGCCTCTCTTTATATAGTAGTTATAGTCGTGCTTTTCTATAGCGTAGGGGCTAGTATATAGTAAGCATTTAGTCCTATTATGATACCTAGAGGAGCTATAGCTAAATTCTTAATACTTTATATACTACACGTCTAGAGTAATCCTAAGGAGTTTTATAACCCTTATACTTACTCCTATAAGATAGAATGGCTTTAAGATAGCTATCTCTACCTCTTTTACTATACGGAAGGCTATAATAACTAACCCTACTTTTTAGGTAGCCCTCTATTCGGCTAAAGTAAGCTAGTATAGAGTTCTAATAATAGAAAGGCTAGGATTAAAGGTATAGACCTCTTCTATAATGAATTATCTAATATTAAGTAAGCGTAGGTCTTTAAGAGGGATACTATAGGTAATAACCTTATACTAGGTTTAGTTCTCCTAGACTATAGCATCTAGGAATAGGTAAGTAAAGAGGTCCTTATAGGAGGTAAGGAATTTAGAGTCGTACTAGGGTGAGCTAGTAAGTAGGATGTTACCCTTCTCTATATATATTACTATCGACATAATAGGGCTAGATATGCCTACGTTCTTAAAGGCGTTATTAATATTATTTCGTACGAAGAGAGGGTTAAAGTCTAGGAAGGGACTCTATAGGCTATCTAAGACGGAGCTATCTATAGGGGATACTACGTACGTTTATAAGGTAAGTAGGAATACCTAGCTAAAGAATCTCGTACGATTAATTAATTAATTAATTAATTAATTAATTAATTAATTATTTTACGTCTTACTAGAGCTATAGGCTATCTAAGACGGAGCTATCTATAGGGGATACCGCATACGTTTATAAGGTAAGTAGGGATGCCCGGCTAAAGAGTCTTATATAACGAAGTATAATTCTCGGTATAGTATTAGTATAGGGTTATTATAGATAGATAGTTTATCTAGGCTCTTTTTAGATAAGGGGGGGCTAAGAACTAGCCTTTCTACTATTATCTAAGTAGATAGGTAGCATGAAGTAAGAGTAATAAAAGGAAGGGGGGTAGGAAGAAGGCGTACATAGAAAAGTAAATATAGTATAGGGTAGTAGGTAAGGTAGATTATATATATACTCTACTATAGCGTTCTAGTACTATCCCTAATAGCATAATTTTAGGGTAACCTAATATTTATGCTAGGGGGATAGCTTTATTAGATAATAGGGATAGTTTAGGTCCTAGGAGTAATAAGTACCGTTATAGTTACTATACTTTAACGCTATATAGGTATATTTCGTGCCTCTCTTTATATAGTAGTTATAGTCGTGCTTTTCTATAGTATAGGGGCTAGTATATAGTAAGCATTTAGTCCTATTACGATACCTAGAGGAGCTATAGCTAAATTCTTAACACTTTATATACTATACGTCTAGAGTAATTCTAAGGAGTTTTATAACCCTTATACTTACTCCTATAAGATAGAATAGCTTTAAGATAGCTATCTCTACCTCTTTTACTATACGGAAGGCTATAATAACTAACCCTACTTTTTAGGTAGCCCTCCTTTCGGCTAAAGTAAGCTAGTATAGAGTTCTAATAATAGAAAGGCTAGGATTAAAGGTATAGACCTCTTCTATAATGAATTATTTAATATTAAGTAAGCGTAGGTCTTTAAGAGGGATGCTATAGGTAATAACCTTATACTAGGTTTAGTTCTCCTAGACTATAGCATCTAGGAATAGGTAAGTAAAGAGGTCCTTATAGGAGGTAAGGAATTTAGAGTCGTACTAGGGTGAGCTATTAAGTAGAATGTTACCCTTCTCCGTACGTATCACTATCGACATAATAGGGCTAGATATACCTATATTCTTAAAGGTATTATTAATGTTATTTCGTACAGAGAGAGGGTTAAAGTCTAGAAAGGGACTTTACTACTAGATAATAACCTATATATCCCGTAGGGTCTTTAGGGGAGTAGTAGCTAGCTTTATAGTTATCTTTAGGTAAGGAGTTATTATATATAGTTTTCTAGTAGTAGTTACTTTCTAGGCTTAGGTTACGTATAATAGTTTAGCTAGGTTTATAGGAAGGATAACTAGCTTTTATAGCTAGTAAACCTTTACTCCTAGCATATAAGTAGTATTTTTAAGGGAGTAAACTTATATAGTAAGAACTAATAACATATTACCTACGCGACCTATCTTAGTATAATCCTATAGGACGTTACTAAGGTTATAGAGTCTTTACTTTTTACTTATATTATACGTAAGGTTTATTACGTATAGGATATAAGAGAGTACTATATTAATTACCTCCTAGGTAGTATTAAAGTTTAGATAAAATCTAAACCTAGTCCTTTTTCCTTAGTAGGTAGGGTTAGGTTTAGAGGCGTCTACTAGGATAGTTCTCTTTAGTATAGTATACTATTTCTTAATTAGGCCTAGTATAATAAGTAGTAGGGATGATAGAGGGAGAGGGCTTATAGGGAAATCCTAGTCTATTTCCTTAGGTTTATTAGCTAGTTAAGTAGGTAGTAGGTCGGACGGTATAGGGGTATCCTAGTCTATTTCCTCGGGTTTATTAGTAAGTTAAGTAGGCGGTAGGCTAGGCGGTATAGGGGTATCCTAGATTTTATAGTTACGGTCATCTAGTAGAAGGAAAACTAGTTTAGGTAGGGCCTCCCCCTAGGGGGTAGGTACGGGTATACTTATAGTACGATACTTTAGAGGGTAGGTTTTTACTTTCTAACTTTAGTTATATACGTACGAGCCCGCGCTATAGAGTTATAGCGGGTATAGTGATTTTCGATTTTTAAAAAATTTTATATATAGTAATAACTTATTAACGCATAGGCTTTTTTCTAAGAAGTGGTAGCTAAACTAAAGAAGAGTGTTATATTAAAAGAATCTCGTATAATAAGGTATAATTCTTAGTATAATGTCGGTATAGGGTTATTATAGATAGATAGTTTATCTAGGCTCTTTTTAGGTAAGGGGGGGCTAAGAACTAGCCTTCCTACCGTTATCTAAGTAGATAGGTAGCATGAAGTAAGAGTAAGGAAAGGAAGGGGGACGGGAAGAAGGCGTATATAGAAAAGTAAATATAGTATAGGGTAGTAGGTAAGGTAGATTATATATACGCTCTACTATAGCGTTCTAGTACTATCCCTAATAGTACCGTTTTTTAGTTAGCGTTATATAATACCTTTCTTAGTACCTATAAATGTAAAAAAGGCGGGTAAGGTTTTTAAATAGTAGCATACATCTTCTAGCTAACTAGTATAGTTAGCTAATACTTATTATAGAAAATAAATAACGCTAAAGAACCTAGGTTTAATCTATATTAATGTCGCTTATAATTTAATCTAGCCCTATTACCGCTATTAGATGACCGTATATTAATATTATTACTAATAATAGAGCTCTATATGCCGCCCTAGCCTAGGTATACTATATAGATGAATAGCGTTAAGCCCTTACCTTACCGCTAAACGGTTATCTAATTATTATTAGGAGTAGGAGGATTTAGCTAGAGTAGTTACGAAGTAGTCATCTAAGCTATATTAACGCCTTCCTAATCTAGAGGGCTAGGGTCTTAGTAGAGGCTCTATATAAGGTAGAGGAGGGGTATAAGCCTAGAGGGTATTAGGTAGATTACGGATAAAGGGGTCCTTTCCTTAATTATCTTCGGTTAGAGGGGGTTCTAGGGTAGTACCTATTAGAGGCCTAAGAATAAGTCTAGACTATTCTAGACTCTTCTAGACCTCTTCTATTACTAAGAACTTATTCCTACGGGTTCTTTTAGATTCTAGCCCTTATTCTAGATTGTCTTATTACTAAGGCCTAGAATCTTCTAGTCTAGATTAATTAGAAATCGTCTTCTATTAATAGAAGAACCTATTACTAATTACCTAGAGATAGAACTCTCTAGAATCTATAGGTTCTTCTATATAAACACCCTTAGGTAGCCTACTAGTTAGTCCTTTAAGGAAGTTCTCTTATAGTAAAGAATCTACTACATTCTCTACTATAAACCATCTACCATACGGTATATAATAAAGATATTACTTATCTTTATAGAATACCGCTAATAGGTTATGAGCCCGGCTAATAGTAATCTATAGATTACTATATAGCTTGCCTTATAATTTATAAGTAGGATTTTACTTCCTTCCCTACTTATAAGAAAGAATATACTATTCTTTCTATACTAGACCGCTCTTATAAGTAAGGCTTAGTAAGACTATCTTAGTAGATAGCTATTAAGCTAAACTTATAAAGAAGTCTAGGGAAAGCCTACTTATTTATATAAGTAAGGCATTTTTTAGGGTAAGGACTAGTATCCTAAGCCCTATCCTTAGGCTCTTAGCCTATCGAATTTTTCCTAGGACCGTCGGGCCTATATCTACCTAGGATTTTATTCTAGAACCTTCTAGTAGTCTAGAATAACCTTATTTACTACCTATTCTTTACCTTTATCCGCCTTTCTCCGGATTTCCTTACATTTCTATTAACTATATTAATATAAGGTGTAGCTACGCGGCCTCTATACCATATTAGGCCTAAGCGTTACCCGTTTATACTAGTTCCCGCTAGTGTCTTAGCACGAGGAACACTAAAACTTCACGACACTTCAAAACGTTTTCGACCCGCATCAACCCGAATACTTTGCTTAGTAAGCAAAGTAGTATACCGTTTTAAAGAGAAAAACTCGGCGGACAAGGATCTGAAATCAGATTCCTTATATCTCTACTCCCGGCTAAGTTATTAGAGAAAACATTAATACTCTAATAATCTCCCTACTTTCTATTAGGTGCATCAGGCCCATTAGCACCTAATAAACTTTAAGACTTCATACACTTATAGTTTCCGCTTAAAACTATAAGTACATAGAGTTTTATACTCTAAAGACCTCTATAAGGTATAAAATCTTTAATATACCTTAAGAAAGAAACATCTTCTACTAGGAAATATGGGAAAAGAATTCCCTAGCATTCCTAAACTTAAAGGCCCTAAGAACTAGGAGTCTTAGTAATCTACTATAAATGATATAGTGATTATAGAAGGGCTAAAAGCCTATCTAGACTCTAAATCTTAACCTAAAGTAGAAGATCCTACCTAGGAGGTTAATAATACTAGAATAAGGACTTTCATTAGGACCTCTATAGATCCTAAACTTTATTCTAGCATTACCCATTATAGAACTATAAGTTCTATGGGAGAAGCCCTTAGAAAAAGATATGAATCTAAGGGACTTTCATAGGAAGTCTCACACTTTATAAGGCTACTAAGCCTTAAAGATACGGGAGATATTAATACCTAGGTGGCTAATCTATTAGATGAGATAACCCTATTATCTTAGACTAAGATGGCCTTAACGGAGAGGTAGAAACTAGGTGTATTCTTTAGTAATATACCTAGTAGCTATTCTTTATAGAGCGCCGTAGCCCAGCTAGGGCTAAAAGAAGAGACTACTCTAGACCACCTTATAGAGCGTCTAGTAGAAGAGTCTCGGCGCTGAGAACTAGAAGAAGAAAGTAATACTGCCCTTATTACTATAACTAGTAATAAAGGGAAATCTTCTTCTAAAAAGAACGCCTCTACTTATAATAATAAGAGTACTAAGAAGTGCTCTTATTATAAAAAGAATGGCCATCTAGAAAAGGACTGCTATAAAAGAGCTAGGAATTTAAAGGGTAAAGAAAATAATAGTAGTCCTACGGATTTAGAGGATACCCTACACATTACGGGTTATACCTCTTATTTTACTGTGGGTCCCGGCCTAAATGACTAGATTCTAGACACCGGCGCTATAGCCTATATGTCTAGATATAAAGATCTCTTTACTTCTTTAAAAGAAGTAAATTTACCTATAAAACTAGGTAAAGGAGAGATCTATGCTAAAGGAATAGGTACTATACCTATTACCTTTAAGTACGCTAATAGAAGGATAAATCTAACCCTTCTAGACGCTCTCTATATCCCCGATTTATCTATAAATCTTATCTCTATATCTAGGCTATATACACATAGTATATATCTAGATATAAAGAACTTAAGACTTATAGATAAAAGAGAGTAGATATATGCCGAAGTTTTACTTTAGAATAACCTATTTATACTACCTAAGGTAGAATCTACTATAAATCACTCATATATAGCAGATTTAAACCTATGGCATAATAGGTTAGGTTATATAAACTTAGAAGCTCTTAGGGCACTACTACCTATTAAGGGTAGTAAAATAGACTATTCTATATGCCCTTTAGCTAAATCTAAGCGTACTATATCTACTATACTAGTAGTAGTCTCTAAACCTTATGAGAAGATAGGTCTAGATGTTATAGAACCTATTACTCCTAAGGGAATAGGGGGATACACCTACTATATAGCCTTTATAGACTATTATAGTAGGTTTACATAGGTATTCCCCCTATTTACTAAAGGAGAAGCCTATAATAAGATAGTTTACTATCTTAAACTTATAGAGCCGCATAGTAAAGTCTAGTCTTTAAGGCTAGATAATAGCCTAGAATATAGGGGAACTCAGCTAGATTTACTAGCTGAAAATAAAGGAATAACTCTAGAAAAGAGTTCTCCTTATAGCCTAGAGTAAAACGGGCTTATAGAGAGGACACATGGGTTAATAGATACTATTACCCGTTGCCTTCTCTTAAATTCTAAGGTCCCCCTTACCTTCTAGCTAGAGGCTATTAAAACCGCCACTTATATTCTAAACCGGACCCCTAAGAAGTCCCTAGAGGGTATTTCGCCTCTAGCCCGGCTAAATATAGCTAAGGGCAGGTCTCCTACTATAAATCTCTCTTATATAAAGACTTTCGGAAGTAAAGTCTTTATAAACATCCCTAGAGAAAAGCGTACTATATCCTCTAAGTATTCTCTACGCTCTAGGCCTAGTATATTATTAGGATTTAAGGGGGAGCATATTTATAGATGCTAGGATATAGAAAAATAAGCTATTATACGCACTAGGGATGTTACCTTTAAAGAGGATGAATTTCCTTCTCCCTATACTAAAACTATAGAAGATGAGGAAGATATAGACTATACTAAGCCTATATTTCCCTCTTCTATAACTAGCCCTCCTAATAGACTAAGATCTAGGTCTATAACTACTATAGATACTAGTAGGGAGGAGCCTAGGAGAAGTGAGCGCCTTAGAGAAAAATCCTCTAAGGAATCTACTACTATAGAGGCTACTATTAATAGCCCTATAGAAGAAGTACCTCATCCCCTTAGAGAGACCTTTAAAGAGGTTAGAATCCCTAGTAGTAGCAGCTATGTTACTATAGAAGGCCTAAGTAATATAGAGGAAGATATCTCTTATTACTTACTCTATAGTAATGGGGAACCTACTACTTATAGTTAGGCTATTAATTCTCCTAATAGCCTAGACTAGTAGAGAGCTATGCGGGAAGAATGTAATTCCCTTATTAAGAATTAAACCTAGATCTTAGTAGACCCGCCTAAGGATAATAAAATTCTTAGAGGCAAATAGGTCTATAAGATTAAAACTAATAATAAGGGAAATATTACCCGCTATAAGGCTAGATGGGTAGTATAAGGCTAAAATTAGGAGTATGGTATAAACTATAAAGAGACTTTTAGCCCTATAGTCTCACCTATAGTTTTACGCCTACTACTAAGCCTTTCTGCCTATTTAGACCTAGAAATCGTACATATAGACGTCGAAACCGCCTTCCTAAATGGGAAAATAAATGAAGACGTCTATGTACATCAACCTACAGGCTTTAAGCTTAATAATAAAGTCTATAAATTAAAGAAAGCTCTCTATAGCCTAAAATAAGCCCCTAGGGCATGGGCAGCCTGTTTTAGCTACTTCTTAGAAGAGAACGGCTATAAACAGCTTCTATCTAAGGCCTGCTTATATACTAAGACCTTTAAAGAAGGCTTATTTATATAGGTCTTAGTATACGTAGACGATATCCTACTTTTTAGTAAGGATATGTCTATTATTAATTCTTTTAAAGAATTAATAAGGTCTAGGTTTACTATTAAGGACCTAGGACCTATTTCCTATTATTTAGGAATTCAAGTCACCCGGGATAGGTCTAAAAAGACTATATCTTTATCACAGGAAGGCTATCTTTCTAAAGTCTTAGAGACTTTCTCTCTAAGCTCTATTACGCCTTCTAAGACTCCTTATTTATATAAGGAGCTTCCTAGACCACCCGCGGACTATTAGGCTAGTAAAGACCTTATTAAAGAGTATAGATCTTTAATAGGCTCTCTTCTATATGCTATAGTCTATACTAGGCCTGATATAGCTTATATACTAGCTTCTTTAAGCTAGTATTTAAGCTGCCCTCTAGTAGAGCACCTTAGAGCTGCTAAAAGAGTCTTATCCTATCTAAAAGGAACTAAAGATTATACTATTACCTATAAGGGTACTAGTTTTAATCTAGAATCCTACTCCGACTCTAACTTAGGGAATAAGCTTAATAGACATTCTCTAGCAGCTTATATTATTTACTCTACTAATGGGCCTATAGCCTAGAAAGCTAGTAGACTAACCTATGTCTCTATTTCTACTATAGAGGCAGAATACATAGGTTATAGTATACTAGCTAAGGTTATCCTTTATATTAAAGGATGTTTAGAAGAGTTAGGTTATAAAGACCTTATACCTACTCCTATAGTCCTTAAAGGGGATAACATACCGGCTATAGCTGCTACGGAAGATGCTACTAAAAAGTCTAAGAATATAGATATAAGGTATCACTTCTTAAGGTAGCTAGTTAAGGAAAATCTTATAAGATTCTCCTATATCTCTACTAAAGAGATGCCTGTAGACGCCTTAACTAAGGTACTTACTAAGGCTCTCTTTACTAAATTCCTCTCTATTACCCTGCGTAATAAGTTAGGGGGAGTGTTAGAGGCCTAAGAATAAGTCTAGACTGTTCTAGACTCTTCTAGACCTCTTCTATTACTAAGAACTTATTCCTACGGGTTCTTTTAGATTCTAGCCCTTATTCTAGATTGTCTTATTACTAAGGCCTAGAATCTTCTAGTCTAGATTGATTAGAAATCGTCTTCTATTAATAGAAGAACCTATTACTAATTACCTAGAGATAGAACTCTCTAGAATCTATAGGTTCTTCTATATAAACACCCTTAGGTAGCCTACTAGTTAGTCCTTTAAGGAAGTTCTCTTATAGTAAAGAATCTACTACATTCTCTACTATAAACCATCTACTATACGGTATATAATAAAGATATTACTTATCTTTATAGAATACCGCTAACAGTACCTATAGGAACTATAAGTAGAGGGATCATGGAGCTCGTTATTCACTCTACTAATAGAGATTAGAATAGATTCTCTCTTCTTCTTTTTACTCTTCTTTTTTCCCTTAGTCTACTATTTACATATGCTATGCCCTAGTAGAAACCTTCATCTAACATATGAATTTAAGTATAAATTATTAACTAACGTCTTCTTAGAATAGCTCTCTATAGGGTATAGAGGCTATTTTCCTACTATTATTATTATACGCCTTACACGCTTCCTATATAGCTTCTCTCCTAGTAGAGCTATAGAGTAGGCAGTTACTAATAAGGTGTTATAGTATTTATTAGGTAGTATTATTATAGCTATAATTTTCCTAGTCTATCTTACTAAACTATACTAGGTAGGCTCTAAAGTAGCCGTAGTTTAGTTTTAATTAGAAGTAGGCTAATACTTCTAGTTATCTATACTTAGGGAGTTAGATAGACGTCCTTAGTATAAGTAGGAAGTTATATACATATAACCCCTAGGATAGTGTTATCTATGCTTCCTAGTATCGTATAGTATATATTATCTACTATAGTTCTTTATCGTACGCGCATTCTAAGGAGGGTAGTACTTAAGTAGTTATTCTCTAGGGTTAGCCTAGTAGCCTCCTTTATAAGGGCGTCTACTTATAGGTTTCCTCTAATCCCTATATAGCCTAGGGCCTATAAGAAGGTAAGACTACCTTATCTAGCTATAATTAAGTGGCCTACATCTATAGCTTAAAGTTATAGACCTTAACCTAGTAGGTTAGACGGGGTTTAGAGGCGGTATAGTATAGCTTAGTTATCTATATATACTATAATCTATTACCTAGGCCATTTCTAGGTAGCTAGCTCTATAGCCCTTATAAGTACCTCTAGTTCTCTATTATATATAAGCTAGTATAGTCTAGTATTTACTCTATAGCTTACTACTACTCTTATACTATCTTATTAGGTATCGTACGCTATAATCCCTATACCTACTCTATTTCCTTTTAGAATAGATGAAGCGTTAGAGTATAGGATAACTACTTAAGTTATATATCCTATACGTCTAACGTGTACTTAGGCTTCTTATTCCTTTTAGAGGTAGCTAATCTTAACTTCGTACAGCGTAGTCTTTTTCTATAGGGGAAAGGAACCATGCTTAATTAGGCTTTTAGTACCTATTACTAGGTCTAAAATTATATTCTAGATATATTTAAGTTATATCTAGCGTCCTAGTATACTCTCTAGTTTAAACTTATTAATAATTATACATACTAGGTATTAGTAACTAAGTTTAAAGAGTCTTATAGCGTACGCTTAAAGTGACATATTCCTCCTAAGGTAGGGGGGGAGAAGGCCTACTTTAATTTCTATAGGAATAATTAGGGAGGTATAAAAGGCTCCTAGGATTTAGCGTAGTCCGCTATTTTAAAGTATTTATCTAAGTATCTTAGAGCTATTAACTTACTAGAAAACTAGGGACCTATAATCTACTACACTTTATATATAAGTAAGGTATAGCTATTAGACGGTAGTAGGGGATAGTCTATATTATATATTAGCTAGCTATATAAGTCTTCTAAGTAATTACTTTACTTAGGCGTTCTAAATTATCATATACTACTAGAATAATAGGTATATATTAAACTATATCCTAAGCTATTAGATGAGTTACTTTAGCTATACTATATAATCTCCTAGAAGTATAATTATAGCTTACTTAGCCTTATCTAAGCTTATAAAATAGATAAGGTCTATTTTATCTTTATTAAAATTAATAGCATACTAGGTTCTAAGTAAGAAAAGCTAGGTTACTTCCTACTAGAGGATCCGCGCATTTTTCTTCTAACTCATTAAGAAGATTATAATTAAAACATTATTAATATATAAGAGGAATTAGACTAAGTAAGAGGAAAAGAGCTTTTATATATAGATAAGAAATAGGATTAGGGAGACTAGGCTTCCTTAGGGGATTCCTAAAACTATTAGATAAAGGTCCTCTTATTAGCTATTAAAGGAGATCTAGAGTTATTAACTACTAGTAAATATCTTTACCTATACTAGAAGGGAAGTAGGGAGCCTAATTTCCCCTATTATATATAAGAGCTAGTTATAGGCTACATGATTAAAGGCGCCTTATATATTAAGGAATAGGGTTAATATCTAACGCTATGCCCTCCTCTTATCCTAGATAATATGTGTAAGGATTATTACTATATTAATCACCGACTTCTATAGTCATCTACCTATTTAGGATGGGTATAGGAGGTAGGTAGCTTCTATAAGTACTCTAAGATGTTTTACTATAATGTATTTAAGAACTTTTCCTAGGTAGTTAAGTAGGGAGATAACTCTATACGCTTTTAGGTCTACGTAATTAGGTTTCCCTAGTTTCTTAAGTATTACTCCTACTACTTCTCTCTAGCATTCTAGGTGGTATCCGTATATAAAGAGGGTTTAGTATACCTAGGTAAATTTTCTAGGAGACGCGTTATACGCCTTAGTAATTATCCTTTAGTAGATCTAGTCTAGCCTAGGGGTAGTGCCTTTAATCTTATAAGAGTAGGCATACTATACTTCCTTATCTATAAGGGAGGGCTAGTCCTATAGCCCTTCCTTATAGTTTATCTAGTCGCGTAGGGGGACGTATAGCGGTAGGGGGAAGAGTTTCTAATAGAAGGCAGTATACTTACCGTTATATAATGATTAGAGTTAATCTTAAAGGTTACGTATCTAGGGGATCCGCTTAGATCGGGTTAATTTCATGTACGCTATTACCTTATAGATAGACTAGGGTGTTTCTTTTATAAGGAAGTTATTCTAGTACTCTTATTTTACCTGCTTAATAGCTATGTTATACATATTCTATGCTTATATATATATAACTTAGTCCTAACGTGCCCTACGCCTTACTTATATAGCGGTTATCCTTAAGGCTATAAGGAGTAGGGACTACTATAGTTTTTATTACTATCTAGGTATTACCTATAGGATGCTATATTTAGCTACTATCTCTATTACCTTTATAAGGCTTCGTCTAAGTTAGTCTAGGTCCTCTTATAAGGTTCTACTAGAGAGTATATGTTATGCCCTATTAGGAAGGGCTTAGATAAGTAGAATTATAATCTTATTTAACTCTTCTTAGACGATTTACCTATATTAGGCCTAGTTAGCTTTTTTAACGTTAAACCGTAGTAGAGGTATTAGTATATCTTAAAACTCGTCGTACGTAATAGTAAAGAGAATAGCGTTATAGTTAGATAAGGGGTTCTCTCGTAACTACTAGTTAATTACTTAAGCGGCAATTATTAGAGTATATAGGGAGAGGTTAATAACTATTTCCCTTTCTATCCCTATATGAAAGAAGGTACCTACTCTAGGCTAGTTTTAGAGTTTAAGGCGGTTTTTCTTAATCTATTCGTATAGAGCTTCTACTTTATAGGATTAGGGGGAGAGTAGGTCCTATATTAGATAATATTCATTAAAGTTCCCTACGTAGATTATTAGTATAGTAGGGGGGCTATACTTAATGACTCTTTCCATTATATATAGGGAGGATAGGTTACCTTATTCTACCTTATTATAGATATTAACTACGTAGATAGTATCTTCTCTATAGGTTAAATTAACGGTAAGGTAGTCTAGGCTAGGGAAAATATCTAGGTAAGGATTTACCTAGACTTAGGAAAGGGATTTATTTAGGTAGAGCATTATCTAAGGATAGGAGCCCTATAGGGAGGTTAGAAGAATTTATATTATAGAGGAGTAAGAGATTAATTATATGCTAGCTATATTATCTTATAGTATTATCTATAGTTTCTAGATAAATATTAGGTGGATGCCTAATTAGATAGCGTCCTAGAGTGCTACTTCTATAGCCTAGGCATTCCGGTTTAAGTTAACTTACATAACTTTAAGGTTACCTAACATTTATACTAGGGGGATAGCTTTATTAGATAATAGGGATAGTTTAGGTCCTAGGAGTAATAAGTACTATTATAGTTACTATACTTTAATGCTATATAGGTATATATTATACCTCTCTTTATATAGTATTTATAGTCATGCTTCTCTATAGCGTAGGGGCTAGTATATAGTAAGCATTTAGTCCTATTACGACACCTAGAGGAGCTATAGCTAAATGCTTAACATTTCGTATATTATACATCTAGAGTGATCTTAAGGAGCTTTATAACCCTAATACTTACTCCTATAAGATAGAATAGCTTTAAAATAGCTATCTCTACCTCTTTTACTATATAGAAGGCTATAATAACTAACCCTACTTTTTAGGTAGCCCTCCTTTCGGCTAAAGTAAGCTAGTATAGAGTTCTAATAATAGAAAGGCTAGGATTAAAGGTATAGACCTCTTCTATAATAAATTATCCGATATTAAGTAAGCGTAGGTCTTCTATAGGGATGCTATAGGTAATAACCTTATACTAGGTTTAGTTCTCCTAGACTATAGTATCTAGGAATAGGTAAGTAAAGAGGTCCTTATAAGAGGTAAGGAATTTAGAGTCGTACTAGGGTGAGCTAGTAAGTAGGATGTTACCCTTCTCCGTACATATTACCATTAACATAATAGGGCTAGATATGCCTACGTTCTTAAAGGCATTATTAATATTATTTCATATAGAGAGAGGGTTAAAGTCTTAGAAGGGGCTTTATTACTAGATAATGACCTATATATCCTATAGGGTCTTTAGGGGAGTAGTAGCTAGCTTTATAGTTATCTTTAGGTAAGGAGTTATTATGTTTAGTTTTTTAGTAGGAGTTACTTTCTAGGCTTAGGTTACGTATAATAGTTTAGCTAGGTTTATAGGAAGGATAACTAGCTTTTATAGCTATTAAACCTTTACTCCTAGCGTATAAGTAGTATTTTTAAGGGAGTAAACTTAAGTAGTAAGTACTAATAACGTATTACCTACGTAACCTATCTTAGTATAATCCTATAGGACGTTACTAAGGTTATAGAGTCTTTACTTTTTACTTATATTATACGTAAGGTTCATTACGTATAGGATGTAAGAGAGGACGATATTAATTACCTCCTAGGTAGTATTAAAGTTTAGACGAAATCTAACCCTAGTCCTTTTTCCTTAGTAGGTAGGGTTAGGTTTAGAAGTATCTACGGGGATAGTTCTCTTTAGCTTAGTATACTATTTCTTAACTAGGCCTAGTATAATAAGTAGTAGAGATAATAGGGGGAGAGGGCTTATAGGGAAATCCTAGTCTATTTCCTTAGGTTTATTAGCTAGTTAAGTAGGTAGTAGGTCGGACGGTATAGGGGTATCCTAGTCTATTTCCTTAGGTTTATTATGTTACGGTTTCTAACTATTTATATCCTTAGATAGATCCTACGGTTAAAGTATTAGGCTTAAAGTACCGATTCTCTATATATACTCGCTTAGATTAGTACTTTAATCCTACTATTATAAGACTAGCTTACTACGACTAATTATTACTATAAGAAAGGAGTTAACTTACGTATCTATATCTTAATCTCCTAACATTTAATTAGTCGTCTATAGATAATAGAGTAGTAGTAGCTAGATAATTAGGCCGCCTAGTAGGTAGCCTTATAGTAGTAGTAGTAGGGGTTACCCCTAGATAAGTAGGCCTACCTTATAGAATAGGCGTACTAATAGTAGTAGGAAGCGCTCCGCGCGTAATAGTAGAACTAGTAGCTATACTACTAACTAACCGCCGGTCTATTAGATCCTAATATTATTTAGTTACTATAGTAGTAGATAGCCTACTAGGCTAATAAGAAGGAGCATAAGCACTAAGTAGGTAAACTAACTAAGATCTTACTAGAGATGCCTATTTATAAGGGTGATAGGGATAGACTAGACGCATAGATAGATATAGTTCATAATAAGATAAGCCTAGACTATACTAACTACATGCTAAAGACTTAGTTATTTACTATCTAGGCTAAACTTAGTAGTAAAGCCGCCTACTAAATAACGCCCTAGTTTAAATAATATAGGGATAATCCTAGTATGACCTTTAAGTAACTACTTACGCACTTAGAGCTAATCTATAGTAATTCTTACTAAGTAGTAAACACATAATACTAGATATATACGTTATACTAGTAGGGAGCACCGTTCTAGGAGTTTTTTACTAAGTTTAATCAGGTCTTATAGCTAGCTAGGGGTGATAAGTAGCTAGATTTAGCTAAGATTAGCCTCCTAGAGAATATACTAAGCCGTAAACTATTAGCCTAGATAGTAGGATTAGCCTTAGGAGGAGAGTCTTAGGACTAGTATATAGCCCTTCTCATCTAAGTTAGTAATTCTATAGAGAGACTTAGAAATAATAATAGTAGCGCGTATAACGGTAGTTACTAGGCTAATAGCTAATTTTATAAGGGTAGGTTAATAGGTTAGTCCTCTAGTAGCATAGTAATAATACTATAAGGACGGTTAAACTAAATAAGTACTACCCCTAAAGCTATAGAATAGGAGCCTACTAGCCTAGCCTACTTAGCTATCTAGTATACTAAGTAGGTATTAGACATAGAGGTAAGCTAATAATATATATCTAAGCTCTATCTACGTTATAGTAGTAACGCTTACTTTATTAGTAAGTGCCTATATAAACCTACTCATCCTCCCTAGGCTATAGTAGTCTAGCTATTACTAGAGGATGAGATTAAAGATATTAAGGAGCCTAAATTAGGAAATAAGGAACTCTAGCTATAGTCGCGGTCTAGAGTAAAGTTATAAACTAGAGGAGGTTAAATAGTAGGATTATAGTCTATTAGCGTAAGGCTAAATAGTATATAAGGGGTGAATCCCTACTAGTATTAGCGCTAGTTAATTAAGTATCCTATACTAGAACTCTTATTAATTTAGGGAGTAAACTATATATAATAGTAACCTTCTAGTTCGTAACATGTATGAACCTTCTAGTCTATAAAATTATGCCTATACTAATACTTAGACTAAAGAGCTTAGGATAGTTAGTAAAGATAGTAATAGAGTTTACGCTTAATTTAGGAGGATACTTAAGGATAATCCTTACCTATATAGTACCCTAACTCCCTAATAGTATTAAGTTACTAATAGGAGTACTATAGCTCTACTAAGAGAGGGTCCTACTAGACCTATTAGCTAGGAGCCTTATATTTAAGGATACCGGCCTAATAGTATAGGAGGAGGGAAGATTAGAGGTTAAGGATAGAGTCTACTTTACTTAGGCTATCTCCGCTCTAGTATACTAACTACTTACCTAATTAGTAGCTAAATAGTAGAAAGGATACATGTTTATAGCGAGTCTTACTAATATTAATAAGGCTTTAGTAATAAAGCCGGTTATTAGTAGTGATAAGATCCGTTACTATCTACCTAAGTAGATTAGTAATAAGTACCTACCGTTATTTAATAAGGCTCTTACGGATTTACTCCCTCCTAACTAACTAGGAATTAATTATAAGATTAAACTAAATAAGCTACTAAATAGGAAGGACCTAGACCCCCCCTAGGAACTACTATACGGGATAAGCTATAAGGAGTTACTCATCTTATATAAGATGTTATATAAGCTCCTAGAGAAGGGGTTTATATATATAAGTAGCTCTTTAGCCGCGGCTCTAGTACTATTTATAAAGAAACCTAGTAGAGAATTAAGGTTTTATTACGATTACTAAGCTCTTAACACCCTAATAAGGAAGGACTATTATCTACTCCTACTAATTATAGAAATATTAGCCTAGATTAGATGAGCGCGCTAGTTTACTAAGCTAGATATAGTCTTAGCATTCTACCACATTTATATTACTAAAGAAGATAAATAGCTAATAGCCTTCTATACCTAATTTAGACTATTTAAGTAGTTAGTAATACTATTTAGCCTTACTAACGCCCCTAGTACCTTTTAATAGTATATTAACTAGGTACTAAGAGAGTTTCTAGATAATTACGCTTTAGCCTACATTAATAACATTCTAATCTTAATAGAGGGATCCTAGAAGGAGCATCATTACTAGGTTAGAATAGTAATAGACCGCTTACTTATAGCGGGTCTCTATATTAATATTAGGAAGTATAAGTTTAAGGTCTAATTAATAAAATACCTTAGCTACATCATTAAGGCCGGATAAAAAGTATATATAGACCCGTCTAAGGTTAAGGTAGTAAAGAACTAGGCTAGACTAACTACTATTAAGGCTATATAAGGCTTCTTAGGCTTTACTAACTTTTATTATTATTTTATTAGTAGTTTCTTAGAGATTATAGAACCTCTTATTAGGCTTATACGGAAAAATAAGGAGTTTAGATAGGATAATAAGACTAAGAGCGCGTTTAAGAGGTTAAAGCTAGCATTTATTAAGGCGCCTATACTAATATAGTTTAACCCGGAAGGAGAGATAGTATTAGTAATAGACTTATTAGGTTATGCTACTAGGGGAGTCCTTTACTAATGTAATAATTAGGGAGTCCTCTAACTAACTGCCTTCTACTTAAGGAAGAGTAACGTACATGAAGTAAACTATAAGATCTATAATAAGGAGCTCCTAGTAATTATTAAGGTGCTAGATGAATAGGATTACCTATTAAGGAGTATTAGTAGCTTTACTATCTAGATAGACTATAAAAACTTAGAGTACTTTATAACTAGTAAGCGGCTAAATAAGCATTAAGTCTACTAGGTAGAGAAGCTTAGTTAGTATAACTTTACGATAGTATACATCCTAGGGAAGGATAATACCTAACCGGATATACTATTATAAAGAGAGTAAGACCTACCTACTAACGCGGATAATAGCTACTTAAAGTACCGCTTTACCTAAATACTTAAGTCGTTACCCGCCGGCCTTATAATAATAAAGGCTAGTTAAGAGGAAGAACTAGTAGAGGAGGACGCCGTATAAGCGTACCCTATTATATTAGGTAGTAATAATACTAGGGCTAAATAGATAACTAATATATAGAGAGAGTTAGTAGGAGAGGACGGAGCTTACTAGGCCCTAAAGATAGTAGTACTTAGTAGGAGTAGGATAGTACTAGTAGAGCTCTCCCTTAGTAAGATATTAATGTCTAACCTAATAGTAGATAATAGAGGTAACCTTTATTAGCATAGTTACTTATAGGTGCTAGATTCTAAACCTCTATAAACTAGTATCCTCTAGATAATATATGACTCTCTAGAGGTGATCTACCCTAGTAATAATAAGATAGTATCCTAGCTCTACTATCTTAAGTTATTTTAGCCGAACTATAACGTATAGGTAAAGTGATTTAGGTGTAATTATAACGTCTATAGAGTGACTAAATTCTAGAGAGACCGTAAGTAAGGACTACTCTAACTACTCCTAGTTCTAAATTAATAGTAGTAAGAGGTATCTATAGATTTTATAGGCCCTCTTATAGCTAGTAAGAGGAATACCTATATACTAGTTATTATGGATAGGCTATTAAAAGGCGTAATCCTAGAACCCTATTATAATCTAATAGCTAAGGCTATAGTGTTATTATTCCTATAAATATACTACTAGCACTATAGGTTACCTAACGCTATTATATTAGACCGGGGTCTATAGTTTATAAGTTTTTTATAGGAACATATCTATAAACTATTAAAGATTCGGTAGCGTCTCTTAATAGGTTACTACCTAGAGACGGATGGTTAGACTAAGAGAGTAAACATAGAGGTTAAGCGGATATTAGCTATGTTAGGTAACTAAGTATAGGATGACTAGGCTAACTACTTACTAGTTATTAAGTTCATATTAAATAATAGGATATTAGCTACTATAGGCCTTAGCCTATTCTTCTTATTATATAGTTATTACGCCGACCCCTTATAAATAAGACTCTTAGAAGGCCCCTAGCACGTTACTAACCCGTAAATACTAGTAGTATAAGGTAATACCATCATAATAAAGATCTAAGAGGCTACTACTTAGGCGGAAAATATAATAACTACATTCTAGGTAGACTAGGAGTAGTAGGTAAACCGCTATTATAATACCTTACTAGTATATAAAGTAGGTAATAAAGTTTAGCTAAGCCTTTATAACATCTCTATAGACCGTCCTATTTAGAAGCTAGATTACTAGTTAGCGAAGTATACCGTAACGTAAGTTATTTTAAATAAGGCCTACTAGTTAGATGTACTAGGCACTATCTATAATATCTTTAATGTAGACCTACTATAACTAGCATCTAATAACGCCTTACTAAGCTAGGTATATACGGATTATTAGCCGCCTATAGTCATTATTAATAATAAGAATAAGTAGGAGGTAGAATATATACTAGATAAGCGTTAGCGTTAAAACCGTTAAGAGTTCTTAGTAAAGTAGACCGGGTACGTAAGACTAATATAGAAACTAGTATCTATATTTAAGGACATAGTAGCCGTTAATAAGTTTAAAGCTAGTTAACGAGTTTAGGTTAAAAGTAAGGGAGTGCTACTAAATAATAAGTAAATAATAGTAGACCCTAGTAGCGGAACATCTAATAAGTAATAGTACTATCTAAATAAGCTACTAGTAGTACTACCTATGCCTAGGCGCTATAGTACTAGGCTTAAGCGAGTAAACTAGCTAGATTAGGACTCTAACTAATAGGGGGCTACTAGTAATACATACTAACTACGTAAGCCTACCTATAATAATCCTCTTTATAAGGTCTAGAACTACTAAACCCCACTTACACTCTACTTACTATTCTACTAACTCTATAATCTTTATGACTATACTACCTTATAACCTTATTATCCTACCATACTATAGATACTAATAATAACTACTTATATAACTTACGTAACCGCGTTACTAAGCTTAAGAATCCCCCTCCTCTAGTTAATACTATAGACCCTACGGCTCCTTCTATTATCCCTATAGACCTAGCCCCCCCTCCTAATAAGGCTAACCCTACTACCTACCCTAACGCTTACCCTAGTAACCCTTACTTTAGTACTACTCTCTATATCCCTCCTATCTTTAGTAATATTAAAGACCTCCTTAGTATTAAGCTCCGCGGTTACTACTTTTATATCATGTTAGGCTCTAGTTAGGATGACCTAGATAACTCTATCTATAATATTATTACTACTACTAGCGGTATAATCCTTCCCTTCCCTAACTTTAGTAATACTAAGGATGAAGAGGAGGACTACTTAGGCCTATTCCCTTCTAGATCTATCTAGCGTTAGATTATTATAGATAAGGTTATTATTAGTCTTACCCCTTATAATATCCTACCTATACCTAGTTATAACATGTACTAGATCTTACCCGCTAAGCTATATATACTTATTACTATTAGTATTACTAAGCTACCCTAAGGCTAGTACTATTTAATCTATACCCTACCCCTATTCCCTTACCTTAGTATTAATAAGCACTTTACGGTCTAGTAGGGCTACCTATTACCTAGCTATATTACTAACTACTACATCTACTTATAGTAGATCTATAGTAATAAGCTAGAGTATAACGTGTTTATTATTTACTACCCTAATACCTACCTCTTTCTTTCCCTCTCCCTTAGTAATATGATTAAGGCTATAGGTAGCCTTATCCTTAACCGCCCTAGCGGTCTACCTAACTATAAGACCTAGTTCCTTACCTACTCTACTAGCGCTAACATCCTACTATTTAGCTAGCTACCTAATAAGTATAAGTCTAGCTAGGATCTCATCCTTCCTATTAAGTAGTTCTACTACCTAATCTTTATCTATATTAGGAACCTCCCTAACCTAGGCTATATCCTCTATAAGTACCCTAGTAATAAGGAGTTCTAGGCCTACCTTATCTCTTATAGCTTTACTAATAAGTAAGCTACTATAGTAACCCTAGTAGCTACCTTAGCTCCTACCCTTTCCTTACTATTCCCCTTTTTTTATATAGTAGATTAGCGTTACATTTAACGGCGTAAAGGGGGGGGGGGGGTATTATTACGGTTTCTAACTATTTATATCCTTAGATAGATCCTACGGTTAAAGTATTAGGCTTAAAGTACTAATTCTCCGTATATACTTACTTAGATTAGTACTTTAATCCTACTATTATAAGACTAGCTTACTACGACTAATTATTACTATAAGAAAGGAGTTAACTCGCGTATCTACGTCTTAATCTCCTAATATATTAGCGAGTTAAGTAGGTAGTAGGCTAGGCAGTATAGGGGTATCCTAGATTTTATAGTTACGGTTATCTAGTAGAAGGGAAACTAGTTTAGGTAGGGCCTCCCCCTAGGGGGTAGGTACGGGTATACTTATAGTACGATACTTTAGAGGGTAGGTTTTTACTTTCTAACTTTAGTTATATACGTATAAGCCCGTACTATAGAGTTATAGTAAGTATAGTAATTTTCGATTTTTTAAAATTTTTATATATAGTAATAACTTATTAACGTATAGGCTTTTTTTTAAGAAGTAGTAGCTAAACTAAAGAAGAGTAATTATAAATAACTTAGGTAGGTAGTAGGCTAGGTAGTATAGAGGTATTTTAGGGGGTATTATTAGTATTATCTAGTAGAAGGGGGACCTAGTTAGGTATAGTCTCTCCTAGGAGGGTAGGTAAGGGTATACTTATTATAAGGTAGTAGGACTAATACTACTATACTAGCTAACCTAAAAAGGTATAGTAAGTAAGATAGTAGCTATCTTACTTAGTTAGTCTATATACTAGGGTAGTAGCATAATACTTATAGTATAAGATTTTAGAAGGTAGTTTATTACTTTCCTACTATAGTTATTTATATCTAAGCCTATACTATAGGGTTATAGTAGGTATAGTAATTTTAAAGTTCCTAAAAATTTTTATATATAGTAATAACCTATTATTATATAGCCTTTTTCTAAGAAATAGTAGCTAAACTAGAGAAGAGTAGATAGATACTATTATAGAGTATAAATATATAATCTATCTCTAGTAAAAGATATATAATAGTAGGAGATAGATAGATATAGAACTACCTTCTAAGCTATAATAAAGTAGGTATAGAAAGAAATAACTCTTAGTATAGATAATAGCTTACTAAGCGTAGTTATACTAGTATATATAGGTAGATAACTACTTCCTAGATATAGCTATAACTATAAATAACTACCCCTTTAATGAATCTATAATAGTAGACGACTACTCCCTAGGTACGGCTATAATAGTAGACGAACGCTCCCTAATATAGGTAGGAGCCGTTATATTTCTTCCTATACCCCTACTATAGTAAGCTATAAAGGCCCTAGTATAGACCTATAAAGATAGCGCGGAAGTTAAGTACTAAGACTTAAATTTTGCCGAATATCTAATTAAGAGAGAGATACTAGCATTAGTAGAGGAAGTAGCGCCTACATAAATGGAGGAGTCATAAAGCGCAGAATCAGACAATATGCGATTGCTTTAAGGGGTTACCGCGCCGTCGTGATCATCTATCTACGTCGTTAAATCAGGAGCAAGACGAGCTTATCGGGGAGAAAACCGCACCACACCTGCCCGCTCATGCGTGGCCCGCTAGCTAGTTTGTCTCTTCTAAGGGACGAATGGAGTTTTGTTTGCATGATCTTCATGCACAATGAATGGGCTTCCCAGCTCTGAGAGCACTGGATAGACCGGGAAAAGCATGGGAAAAAGAGAGTGGCTATCTGTCTGAGAGAGAGTTTTTGAGAGGAAGGTAGGAAAGCTTTTTTTGTAAGTGTGTACACGGGGGAGCGAACAATGCAAGATGATATCTTTTCTTTGAAGAGCATATTCCAGCGTCTTCTCAATCTACCATCCGTCCATCATATCCACCCATTCAATCATTCCGACCCAATGGGCAGTCAAGCCCAATGGTACAAATCCTCCTGTACGCCTTTTTGGTTTATCGTTCGTTTCAAAGGAATTCCCGTAAACCGCAGGCCAGAGAAGGGGTATACTGCTGTGAACCGAAGAGAGCCCAAAAACCAGCCGGCTTGCGACTCATCGCCTTTAACCGGTCATTTGCTTCAACTCCTGCGCCCGCTTGTTCAAGTGAGAAATCTTGCGGAGAGCCGGGCTGGCCGGCTCAGCCTCGGCAATCTGCATGTAAGCGGCCTGCAGCCTGGTGGAGAGGACATCCATGATCTTGGGTGCCACATCCATTATGTCTGGATCGCTCGGGTTGATGCAGTTGAAGACAGTCTCGAGCCACATGAGACGCTCCAATACGTTCTTATCGAGAGAGGAGGTGACAGCAGCGGAGACGGAGAGCGCGACAAGCGGGCTCAAGTTCATGACATACGCGGGGTTGCAGCGGACGAAGAGGTCGTCAAAGAGCTGCGCTTGACGCGGGGAGTGAAGCCACTGGAACTTTGCGTTAGATATGGCAACCCAGTTTCAAAACAGAAAGAACTTACCATGATCGTGCCCTCCTCATATTGACCCGAACTCATGTGCTGCGTAATTTCCTCCAACTCACGCTCCTCCTCAGTCTTCTGAGCCGGCACAACAACCTGAGATCCGACAGTCGATCCAGGCGCTGACGACTGAGAGTATGCATCTCCCTTGCCACCCTGCTTCTGCAGGTTTCGCAGCTCCGCCAGGAGGTTGGCTTGCGCAGACGACATGCCATGAACGGTCTCGGCCAATTCAGTGACAAGGTGGGTGAGGCTGTCAATCTTGGCAGCATCTTGCTGGCGCTGGTACTCCGCTTGGCGAAGCTGCTCAGCAAAACGACGCTCCATATCACCGCTAACCTGCTGAGCAGTGTTGGTGGTGATGTTGTTCATCAGGTTGTGGAGATTCATAGAGAGATGCTGGTCAATCTGTCCAGTGACCTTGTGAGAAACGAGATCCGAGATGAGACGCAAAGTCTCTGGGTCCTTAATGGCCATGTTGATGGCAGCAGGGAAAGACTGCTTGAATTCACGAGGGACCGTGGTAGACACGGTTTGAGCGAGGATTTCGGTGAGACGGCGCTCAATAGTAGGACCAACAAAGTCGTTGAGCGCAGGGATGACAGTCTTCTGAATGTTCTGGGTCACAATGCGGGAGAGAGTCTTTTCCACATTCTCCGTCAAGGTGCTGGACACCAAACGCAGGACTGCGTCCAAGTTGGCTGAATTGGCTGCTTCCTGGACACGCCTATCGTCGTCGAGGCGGCGATGAAGGCTTTCCAATTCCCTGGCAAAAGTTTTGGAGAATTCCGCAGAGACTCCCTCCTCAATCTTCTTGGCCAATTCAGGGTCGATCGAGCTGCTTGCCGCAGCTGCTGGACCACTAGATGGAGCTTGATTGAGCAATCTCGTAGCCCATGCAGGAATCTCATCGACGTTCCTTTGCGTCTCCGTGGGCGGAGGCGTCTTGGCACGCTGAGCAACATTGGCGTACGATCCAAGCGCAGCTGGAGGCACAGGAGCCTTGGAGGCGCTTGCGGCCGCAACCGGGGTCGGAGAATCAACAGTGGGAGCCGCGGATTTCTTCTTCTTTTTCTTGTCCTTATCGCCGTTGATGATCGCAGCTCTGGCGGCATCTTGCTGGTTCTCAACCCGCTCAAGCGTGGTGGCGATCATGGACGCCGTTTCAGGTGTCTGCGAAGTTGCCCGGGACCTGTTGACAGGGTCTCTCTTAACGACCTCCTTTGGCACGGGCCGGACAGTACGAGCACTCGAGGTGCTCTGCTGAACAGATTCTCCATTAGCAGACGACTCGGTGGTGCTGGGTGCCGCTTCGCTAGCAGCAAGCACGCGAATTTCGCTGAGGTTGATGCTTCCATTCGCAGTGGCATCGATCGGGTACATGACCTTGCTGTCCTTGCTCCAGCCAAGATCCTCCTTCTTGATGCTGACGCAAGTGACGCCCTTGGAGTGCATGACGTAAAGCTCGAAGAGAGTGGCATCATCGGAACTGTCAGGCGAAGCAGCGGGCTCTGGGAGCATCTCCAAGCTACGAAGCTGGCCTTTGGAGGCGAAGGAAAATTCACGAATGCCACTCATAATGGCAGTCGACTCGGGCTTTGGAAGCTCGGGGTCCTTCTCAACAAGGCGCTGAATGTACTTGGCCTGGGACATGGCAGGAAGGTTGTATCTTGGCGCGGACAGGTGGATGAAGTAGATGGAGTTCCTGGTTGGGTGACCGACAGCCAAGATTCCCGTCTTTGGGTGGTACGCAATGCTGCAAATAGCGTCCGACTCATTCTCGTGGGGAAAGTTGATCTCCTGGACGGGCTTGCCCAGGCCAATATCCCAAAGCTGAATGGTGTGGTTTTGTTTCAAACCCACAATGAGATATCTGAGCGCGGTGCCCTTAACACACGGGCGCTCTTTGTCAAGGAAGTAGACCGATGTTGGCCAAGACTTGTCGCCTGGCGCGACAGTGGAGAGCTGCAGCAATGGGTTGCGGATCTCCCTCGCCGGCAAGCGACCCGGCTGATCGCCGTCGTTGGCGTCCTGGATAAGCTCGCGAATATCCCAGAACCTCAGTCGACCGGCCTTGTCGAGGGAAGCAATGACGGTGTCGTCCTCGCTGAATGCAAAGTCCTTGCCAGCCTTGCCAGTAACAATTCTGAAGGAACGATCTTCGAGGTATTTCTCGCTGTTACAGATGCGAGTCTTTTGATCCGCGTACGCAGGATGCTTCGCCACGTTGGGAAAGACGATGAAGATGGACTTGCCACGGCCGATTCCAATGAACTCTGGATGACGCGAGCTCTTCTTTGCGCGCGTCTTAAGCTGACCGCCCGACGTGTTATCGTCTTGTGCCGGGACTGGAGGGAAGATGAAGCCCTTGGTTTCCAAGGGCTCATCGCTGAAAGTGTCCGAGCCTGACTGGCACTCCACCTTAGCCCAGAAAACAGTTCCGTCGACACCAGTGGCAAGAATGCTTTCAGACGCCTGAGATTGCTGGTTTGGCGCGCCCGGCGGGCGGGTGCAAATCTGCAGGTTGAAGATGCGCTCCTTGGTGTTGTTGAAAACTTGCTTGTACTTGCCATTGTCCTGGCGAATAAGGCGGAAGCCACCGTTCTTAGACATGGCGTAGGCAATAAAGAATTTGGACACGGACACCAAATTGCGATCGATCTGGTCAAACTCCTTCTTCAGGCGGGCAATGTCCATGATGGTGCCCTGACGAATAGGAACCGGCGGGTCGCGCAACTTTCGAATCTCGATCGAGACGAATGGCCTCATGGGAAAGTTGTAGACGGGAACGCCCTCGTCTTTGCCAGGGCTGTCCTCGGCGCTCTCCCAGCTGTCGGCGACCTTCTCTTGAGTCACGTCTTCAACCACGCCCTCGACAGCCTTGGCCAACTCCTTGGGCATGCTCTCTTCGAACTCACGACGCGTGTCTCTATCCTTCAGCTGCGCCTGCGCATCAGCAGCGACGTCACGAACAGCGTTTTCCAACTCTTCCTTCTCCAAAGGCGTTGCTGCCGCGTTCTCACGGCCAGCTTCCTTGTCAATTATTGCCATGGCCTCGATCACCTGCTTGTCAACCTTTTCGCCAACTTCGGCAACAGCCTCAGCAACAGTCTCAGGTGCATGTGGCTCGTTGACCGGGCTAGGCGAGCTGGTGGCAGAGAGCTTCCTCGACTTGGAAGCAGGAGCAGAATTGCCCGTAGCGGACGGTGTCTCACGACCGTGCTTCAAGATTTCGACTTTTGGGGTGTTTGCGCCAGAGCGATTATCGGGCTTGGGCCCAGGGGTGCGGTTGCGAGGCGACGAGGCCGAGAGTTGCAGGAAAGGATTGACGTAGGTGAAGAGGGTATTCTTGGGCACGAAAGCGGTCGTTTGCGGTTTGTCGCCAGCCGGCGAGGACGAACCCTGAGTACCAATCTTTTCAGACTCGAGTTTGGTGTTGGCAAGGTTTTGGGCGAGGTCGTCGACCTTGGTCTCCGGTACATCTTTTCCAATGGACGGCGGAGACTGAACGGAGCCACCTTGAGGCGGCTTCGGGTGGTTGAGAAGCCTCAGAAGGAGCTCCTGGGGGTTTTCCGACTGAGCTTCGACGGGCTTTGTGGGAGCTGGCGAAGCAATGGGTGGCGACTGCGTCGACGCATTGCCAGAGGGCTTGCGCATGAAAGAAGCCACCAGGTCCGATGCCGAGATGGCTCGCTCCTGTATACCCGCCTGAGCTTGCGGCAAAGTGTTGGATGAAGGGCGACGATCGTTGGCGTTGTCCTGGCCTATGGGCGACGGCGTGCTCGCCTGGTTGAACTTGAGCAGATTGAGAAGACTGACGGTGCGATCGGCGTTGCCCGTCTCAGCTGCCGGAGTGTTCATGGCCGAGGTGTTGGGGCTCATGATAGCAGATGGGTGATGAGGTTGAGGACCTCCAGGTTGAGGACTGTAGATGGGTGAAGAGATGGTGGGTTGTCGGTTGAGGGTGCTGCTTGGGTTGGCGGCAGCAGTAGAAGCGCCAGGCGAGTTTGCAGAGTTTGACGGGCTTTGCAGCCTGGCAAAGAGCTCCTGCAAATCCGACATGGTGGCAGGCCTCACGCCAATGCGGCAGCGAGAAAGCGAAAGACAATGTTCGTTGCTGATGGGAGCAAGGAACGGGTCGAGTGGGAGAAGCTATGATGATGATGTCCAACACACAACGGAAGATTCGCCGCAGCAGCAGTTGAGCCGAGGATCCACCGACCCTTGTGCCGCAGCCGCACCGACTCGTTACCTTTCCTGAACCACAGAGCAAACAGCATTATGAATCGTTTCACTTCTTGTACCCGACTGTTCTCATTTCATCTTTGATTGCTCTAGGGTTTATTCTATCCGCAAGTCCAGCTGCTGCAATGATCGGTCTCTCTCACCGTCTGCTTTTACACCAAAAAAGCAGTCCTTGCTCAAACGAGCCTAATCCTGGTCCGCATCACTTTTCTGCAGCTCCATGCATGCCCCCATGTGGCCCAACTGATTCACCGAAACTGTACAACTCTCGTACCTATGCTTCCGAGCAGCTTTGTCCTTCCGGCTTCAGGGCCCGTGACTTCCTCCACAAACCGAAGACATGTCACGTTTGGCGGGACTGGATATTCGTAGCCCTGCCACTGGGTGGGGCGAGCGTCGAAGCAACGAAGTTGACCGCCATCCTTGATCGAGTATAGTTGCACTCGTCGTCCCTGCGCAGCGGCAACGACTCCAGAGTCGGGATGAACGTCGAGGCCAGATGAGACTGTGTACTCGTTTGAGTATTTGAATCGAAAGACGGACCTTGTTTCTGTCAGTCAGATTCCAATGATGTGATACTCTTGGCCGATGCTTACTTGGATCTGTCTTTCCTCTCGTATGGTCCCGCCATGCGCAAGTCGTAGAGATTCATATTGTTTCTCAGACCTGCAACGACGAGGCGAGATTCAGAGTCGCCACGCCGAATCCCTATGACGGATGAAGGATGGCTAAGTCGTAAGGCAGAAGCTCTGGTCCTGAGGTCGTAGAGAACGATATTACCTGAACGAAACCCACTGGCGAGAACATTCGGTGAGAGCCATTCGAGAGCCAAGGCATCGTCATCTTTCTCGTCGTGTTGGTCTCGCTGGTACGCAGAGAACGCCTTGTACTGCACCCCGTCCTCGCTATTTTCAATATTGACGACTGGGTAAGACTGTCAGTTGAGAAGTCTTCCAGGCCCAGGTAATCCACCCCATCTACTCACCCTTGCTCGAAGTACCGACGGTGAAGATGTCCTTGTCTTTGACAAATGTGTTTGCTGTGCTTGTCCAGATTGTATCGGGTTCGTGCGGGCCCATGGATACGTACCAATCCACGTAATCCCGGTCGTCATTCCTCGAAGGCAAGTGTGCGTTCAACGAGGACAAGTGTACTTCAGCAGTGCTTGGACCTCCCAATGTAGTGTAGAGGAGAGTTCGATTTGGTCCGACAGTGACCGACGAGACGTCGGAATGTGTGGCTATCAAAGTCCGTCTGTGCCATGAAGGGGTGCTCTTGGGGCCATTTGTGTTTCGATGAATTCCTTCGCCATCACGTAGAGCCAGATGAGGGTCGACAAACGTACTGGCCAAGCATTTGTCGCGACCTGAGATTCCGGTGATCAGTGTAAGACCAAGGGCGTCATAATCGAAGCTTCGAATGACGTTGCTTGGATGAATTCGTCGATACCAATAGTCATGCAGCTCAAGGAAGAAATTCGCCTCGAACACGCTTGCCAGCGCTTTGGCCCGAGAATTCGAATCAGATTGCAGTCCTTGAAGTTCTCTTGTCAGGGTCCATGAAGCGGAATTGGTGAGCATAGGAGAACGCTTCAAGGTCTGAGCTTCCCGTTGCGCTTTTTCAAAGCCTTCTCTCTTGCGTTTCTACATTTTGTTAGTGAATCTGTCAAACAAGAGACTCTCCAACGTACCTTAGACAACGTTTCCTGCTTGTTGACAGCATCTTGAGAGTATTTTGAACCTGGAGGCGCGTGATGGTTCTTTTGAATTTTGAAGTACTTCTTCTTTTCAGGATCTATAAATCCGTCATCTACTATGAAGATGACACGAAAATAATCCAGCCTTACCGTAGTAGAAGCCCGGCAAAGTTGGAGGCTCCGGCATGATAAGAAATGTTGTGTGCAATGCCCTGCCACTGCTGGCGAACGTCCTGCGTCTCCCCCAACCACAAAACTCAAGGTAAGTACCTTGAAACGCTCATCCAACCTCAGAGCAAGTGTTTCAATTCGATGCTCCGGAGATCGTTGAGCAGAGAGACAATGCGTCGCAGCCAGACTCCAGAGCCACCACGCTGGAGGTCTGTGCATTCTTATCGATACGAACTTTGCCTCATCCCAATTCGATGACGCAGCCGGAGCAACAACATGGTATGTCCGGAGGAACTACGACAGCATGACCGTTTTGTACATTTCCCCTCTCACCATCCGACAGACATCCTCGGTCACTTTAGCTCATCAACCTCCTTGACCAGCGCCGGCAGAGAAAATTCGCCCGAAACAAAATCGCCATCGACTGAAAACTCGCCGCCGTATATGCTCTCGCTCTCGCGGCAACTCCGCCACTCCCAGATTCCCCGCATGCGACTTGCGCAAATGGCTAGCCACCTCAGCACGAACGGAAGCGCCAGCGATGGTGGACAGGGCGGCGCGTCGGCCGGCTTCAGTCTTCGCGATCTCCCCAAGTCCAACGTTTTTACCTCCAAGCTTCCTGCGGACCCAGCCTTTCCTACGCCGCGAGACTCGCACAATGCACCTCGAGAGACCCTCGGCCCGCGCATGGTCAAGGGCGCCTTGTACACATACGTGCGTCCGGAACCAGCATTGTCGCCGGAGTTGCTGGGAGTCAGTGAAGCCGCGATGAGAGACCTTGCGATTAAGCCGGACGAGGAACGCAGCGAAGAATTCGCACACATCTTGGCGGGGAACGAGATAATATCGTGGGACGAAGAGACGGGAGAAGGCGTGTACCCGTGGGCCCAATGCTACGGAGGCTATCAATTTGGACAGTGGGCAGGGCAGCTCGGCGATGGACGCGCCATCTCCCTCTTCGAGACGACGAATCCGAGCACCGGTGGCCGTTATGAGCTGCAGCTGAAAGGCGCAGGCAAGACTCCCTATTCGCGATTCGCGGATGGCAAGGCCGTGCTGCGCTCGAGCATCCGTGAATTTGTCGTCTCGGAATACCTGAACGCGATCAAGATCCCGACGACTCGCGCGCTGAGCTTGGTTCTTTGCCCCAAGTCCCGCGTGCAAAGGGAAAGGCTTGAGCCTGGAGCCATAGTCGCACGCTTCGCTCAAAGCTGGATTCGGCTCGGGACATTTGACCTCTTGCGCGCCCGCAACGACAGACAATTGCTCCGCGAGCTCGCCGAGTATGTCGCAGAGAACGTATACAACGGGTGGGAATCATTGCCCGGCAAATTATCTTCGCCAGACTCGACGGAAGTACCTCGGGGCGTGCCGAAGGAGAAGGCGGAGGGCGAAGGCAAGGATGCCGAAAACCGCTTCGCGCGGCTGTACCGCGAGGTAGCGCGGCGCAACGCGCTCACCGTCGCCGCCTGGCAAGCATACGGCTTCATGAACGGCGTGCTGAACACGGACAACACGTCGATCCTCGGGCTGTCGATGGACTACGGGCCTTTCGCCTTCATGGACAACTTCGACCCGGCGTACACGCCCAACCACGACGACTTCCTGCTGCGCTACAGCTACCGCAACCAGCCGACCATCATCTGGTGGAACCTCGTGCGCCTGGGCGAAGCACTGGGCGAGCAAATGGGCGCCGGCGAGTGGTGCGACGAAGAAGAGTTCGCCAAAGAAGGCGTCCGCCAGGCGCGCGCCGACGAGCTGGTGCAGCGCGCCGAGCACCTCATCGAGAATGCGGGCGAGGAATACAAGGCCGTCTTCATGGCCGAGTACAAGCGCCTGATGACGGCGCGCCTGGGCCTCCAAACGCACAAGCAGTCCGACTTTGACGATCTTTTCTCCGAATGGCTCGACCTCATGGAGGCGCATGAGCTCGACTTCAACCAGTGCTTTCGCAGGCTGAGCAATGTCAAGCTCGCCGACACCGAGTCGCTGGAGCAGCGGAAGGACGTCGCTGCCCGCTTCTTCCACGCCGACGGTGTGGCAGGCGGCGAAGACGCCGCGAGAGACCGCATCGCCGCGTGGTTGGAGAAGTGGAGGGCCAGGGTGCTAGAGGACTGGGGCGAGGGGCAGGACGAGGCCAGAATCGCGGCCATGAAGGGCGTGAATCCAAAGGTAATCCACCACCCCATCCCCCAAAATCGCCATGATGATTTGGTACTGACCACGTGCCGCAGTTCGTGCCCAAGGGCTGGATCCTGGACGAGCTGATCGAGCGCGTCGAGAAGAAGAATGAGCGCGATGTCCTCAAGACTGTCATGAACATGTCGCTCAATCCCTTCAATGAAACGTGGGGTTTGAATGACGAGGAGGAACAGAGGTTCTGTGGAGATGTGCCCAAGTACAGTCGGGCAATGCAGTGCAGCTGTAGTTCGTAGACACCATTTTCCGAAGAATTTGATGGCTTTTCAGGGGGTGTTCTGTCGATTTTCACCGGCCCATCACACACGCAAATAGTGAGAACTTGACCGCAACAACAGGCCGATTATAAAATCATGTTGACTCCATTCTACCTATGCACTGTGTAGTGGCGTAAGCTCTAAATCTATCCGTTGCAATGCCTTCCGATAAACTCCATGAGTGTTCCAGTTGCCCACCAACGACTTTTCATCCACCACCTAGGCGTTGACGGTCTCAGCCACACCGACTTCCTTTTCAACAGTCTCCTCATCTTCATCCTTCCAATTCCAGCACAAGAACTTCCAATTCAACTCCGCAGGTCTCCAGAACAGTCCATGGCCCAGGCCCTTGTCGTCGGCAGTCATGCCACCTGATTTGCACATGCGCCTTCTGAAGACGCATCGATTGAATCGAGAGTGGAGAATGGCCATGGAACACATGACGCAAGGTTCGTGGGTGAGGTAGATTTCGAGGTCGACGCAGAGATATCCGCCCGGCGTCATGTTGTCTCTGGCGAAGACGTGCGATTCGAATTCGGTGCGAGGCTCGACCGCAAACGTGGGGAAGACGGGCGTGGTTTCCTCTGGGCGTGGGAGCGTGGTCGTCTTTGTAGAAGCAGGTTGCGATTTGGCAATGCGCAGCCTCTTGTCGCCCACCATGCCGATGGCGCGCATGACAGCGTGCGCCATGACATTACCTTGTTCAGCGCTCTCCGTGACCGCTTCGGAAACGTCAGTATCGAGGCCACACTTGCGGCCATCGCCAGCCACAGCCACGAGTTTGGGAGGTTCGGTAGCCCTGCCATTGCCGTCGAGACGCCTCTCAATGATAACGCAACCGACACACTCTCCCATGCCCTTTTCAGAAGATTGCCTCGCAGCCTCTTCTGCCGCTGCAAGCCATAGTCCAACCTTGGGCTCTATTTCTGCCGCTGCATACGCAACGCTTGGTGGATGAGGGCCGAACGGGTTAGCGTTTCTGTAACCGACGGGCCAATACTGCGCAGTCCACGCCTCGGCCTGCTCCGTAGAGATCGGAGGGAAGGTAGGAACTGGAAGCTTGTGGACGACCAGTGGAAACGGCTTTGGCGAAGAAGCGGCAAATGGTGGGTTGTCGTTGAGCAGGTCCTCAAGCTCGGGTTGCGGGATAATGCTGGTGGGACCAACCAGCAGGATGCGAGTGTCGTCCTGGCCTTCAACGCGGGTAGGCTCGATAACTTTGAGCGCAGGTTCAGGCAGGAACGAAGGCTCTATGACACGCCGGAGGTGCTGGAGGGCGGCAATGGGCTCATGCGGGAGCGCTCCTCGGAGGACTCTGTTTCGTGTTAGTCTTTAAGAAATGTTGGAGCTTATGGAAACAACATTACCGGACAACAGCGCTGGCAGCTCTGGCAGGAAGTTCCACGACATAGACCTCGACTGTGACCGGGGTTAGCACTACTGCGCGGTCAAGGATGTTGGGTCAAGAGCCCGTGCGACATACGCGTCTCATTGCTTGCGCGAATCTCGCTCTTGGTCTTGAGCTGCACGAGCTTGCCAGTGATGGGCTGGACGTCAAATTTCTCCAGCACGGCATCCTCATCCTCGCCGGTGGAGAAGTGGTGAACGGTCATGACATCGTCGCTGGTGGAACGAGTTTGTCGAAGGCGACGGCGGCGGTTGGCCGAAGCGCGAGACGAGAGGCGGGCCATTTCAAAAATTTGGCCAGGGCGCGATGCGATGCGCGACAGGGATTGTAACCGAGTAAGGAACAAGGTTGAGAGTCGGTTTAAAGCGACGACATGCCATGGTGGTGAAGTCGTCTTGTCCATTGTTATTCACCTGCTGCCCTGGGCTGGTGCTGATTTTGGAAGCTGCTGGTCGGCCTGCCGTCGTGGAGCAGAGCAATTGCATGCTGCCAGCAAACTCCCTCCCTCCCTCCACGCTCCTGCTCCAGCGACGCCATCACCACCACCTCTGCAACCATCGAGCCTGTGCAACAATCAGTCTTGTCTCAAGACTCACAGCATGTCTCAAGACTTCATCTCAATCGTGTCTCTTCAACCATCGAGCCTCCGCCTCTTGTTAAGCTCACCTGGGAGCATTTCTGGCCACTGCACCGCCTGACTTGCCGCATTGGGAAATGGCAACCTTGGCCTGCCTCCATGTGCCTCTCTCATGCCAAACACATGGCTTGTCCTTTCCATCGTCTCTCTGCGAAGCTACCTGGAAATCGCTTCCTTTCCACCTTCCACCCAGACGACTCCGCAAGCAACACCTGGCACACGGGAGCAGCATGTGCCACCCATTGAGGCAGACAGCACGAGCACCAAGTGCAAAGAGGGATGAGGGCATCCGCCAGCCACAAGCGATGACCCCGCAATATCTCATGACGGATTTCCGCACCTTTCGCATTCAAACATCGCCTCTGTCTCAATGAGAATCTGAGCCCTGCTCAAGGCGTCGAACTTGCCCTCGCAGCGCTGTTACTGCGGCCGCTTGCAGGACTACGTGCAGGGGCGACTTCCGCAATGGCCAGTCGAGTATCAAGTTGGGCTATTGCCCCATAGCAATTGCCGCATCCACACCTTTTCCGCGCTTCATCGTACTGGCGGTCCACCCACCAACACATCGGCCTGGGGGTGTACGGATAGCTGAATCACTCAAGTTCAAGCAGTCGGAGCCTCCTTGTGCAAAACATGTTCACGTGCACGAAACCTCCTGTCCGCGCCTCTTCGATGATTCGCCTGCCAGAGTGAGGTCAATACTCAGGTATCAGACACGGGCAAGGAGGCTCTATTGGCGATCCCCCTTGGTCTGGAAAGGCCAGCTTGGAAGGAGCTCAATGACGCGCACGCATTTGCGCAAGGCATAGGGCCTGCAAACCAGTACTACTATCTTTTTCAACAAGGTTGCGACACTGAAGGGCAGACTGCACAGCACATACCAGATCTCTTCGACGCCAACAGCGCCCCGATCCATCATTGCGTGCCGTGCACAAAACAGCTGTACGAATATCGATCGATGTGGAACTGCAATGAAGATGGAAGGAAATGCTCTCGACCAACCCACGAACACTTAAATCTTTCCGTTGCGACACCCAAAAACGCTTTTGAGAATTGGGCGCCTTTGATCACCAAGAAGTGGAAGGACCAGACCGACCAGATCGCCGGTCGCGTTTCTCAACTCCAAGCCCAGGGCTACACCTGCGTTTGTGGCCAACCTTTGAAAGACACAAGCTCACCCACGGCGGAGGTGACGGACGGTTACCGCGTCACGCAATTGAAGGGCTCTCCGGTCGCTTTCAGGGCCTGCGATGGATGCTACACCGACTGATACCTCCTTGGTTCCCAAGTGGCTACTGTTGACCAGTTTGATGCCTGGAAATCGGCAAGGGCTGCATTTCAGCCGCCAAGGTCGAAACTGTGGGGTCGGCGTGAGTCTGTTCCAGTTCAGATGAGAAGGTCATGGGAGATGTCAACAATCACGCTTACCAGAATCTCGTCAAGAAGCTGTGTAAGACCTGCTGTCGCGTCCGTCTCGAACAGCGTCATTGGCAGATATGGAGCAAGAAGAAGAAGAAGAAGAAGAAGAGAGGAAGTACGCTTTTAAGATTCTCGTCGGTTGGAAGGGTTCAGTCGAAGTCCAACTTCGAGAATTTCCCAACGCGTCCGACTGCGCTGACTGGCGGGCACCTTGCACGTCTTCTCGCATAGCTTAGGAATTGTACGTAATTGAGACGACACTGCAATTTCTGTGTTGTCGCTCGAATGATTCTTGTGAACACACTCATGATGTCTTAAGGACTCCTTGTCATTCCTAAGGACAGTCGCTTGAAAGCTCCTTGTCTACGTCTGTCGAAGGGCATGAATGCCCCCCAGCAAGACCCTTCTCCAAAGTCCGAAGGTGTCTTGTTGCCCTGATTGACTGTTGCCCAAATGCTTCAAATCTGCGTCCTGCCAAGCCAACGAATGCTCCTTGCCCTCCTCCTTCGACCTCATCGTTTCTTTCAGGGGGGTTGCGACCAATTTCAAAGGGGCTTGCATTGTGTTTCTTCCCGCACAGAAGTCACAGGTATCACAGTGTCACATGAGCACGGTAAAATTCACAGTACAGACAAAGCATTGGAGAAGGAGAAAAAAGTTTGAAATTCGTCATGAATGTGCTGTGCGGTATTGAGAACAAGTGGAAGTGCTTTTCGTGAGATGCAGAAATTTTGTACGAGAAGTACAGAGAGCGATCAGGCTATGAAAAAATGGAAACAAGGAGAAAAGGTGCTGATGTGAATGCCAATATCCCAACACCAAAAGCAAACTTTTCAACTCAATCCCATTCGCAGATTCATGGGGGTATCCCAAAAACAAAAAGAAAACGCCTTCGACCCATGCAAATGCAAAATGCTAAACAGCAAGCTGAAAAACAGCTATGAAAAGGGGCGATTTCGGTACCAAAAAAGGGCAAGAGACGTGAGAGGAATGCACCATTCCAAAAACCAAAGGGTATCACCAGAGAGCAAAACGCCAGCCCGTTGTTGAAAGAGGTCCCCGTTGTGTCCGTCGCAGTGGTGTCGTGATTTACTGCGCCGAGCCGTTGTCCAGACCCCTGAAGAAAAAGTCCTCCATGCCGTCCGATACGTGCACAGGATGTTGCCCAGGACAAGAGCGGACCCCAGGGGACGCCCCTGGAAGGCCTATTGAGCGGCCGCCTCGTTGATGGAGGATGGGTCCAGGGGATTTTCCCGTTCCCATGCTTGAAAGCCCGCGCATAGGGCCTCGTTGTCGGCCTGCACCTGGCCGAGGATTGGATCCAGGGGAGGCGCCAGGGTAGGAGCGGCGAGGCCAGCGATAGGGACTTGTGGCACCTGTGGTGCCGTCGGAGGAGAGGAGGGGGCAAGGGACGAGCTGTTGGCAGGAGTATGCTGCTGAACCCCCCTCGGCGGCAGCAACGGCGACCTTTGGCTTCCATTGGGCGGCCTTTCGTCGCTTGGCCGCAGGTTCGGAGGCCTCCTGGGCAGAGGCCGCGTCCAGGGTACGCTTCTTGTTGGTGCGCGCGCACCCTGGGCAGTCCTTGATCCACTCGTTGACGGTGGCTTTTGCAGGGGGCTTGTACCCCCTCGACTGCATCTCCTTGACCAAGGAGTCGCGCCCACAGTGACCCCTTTCGTGGATCTCGTGGACGAGCTCTGCCGCCTTGACGTCGTACAAGATGACGCCGGCCACCTTGTCGCCGCCCTCCGGCTCGACTTGGCGCTAGGAAGTCTTCCCCTTGCCCTTGCCAGATGGGGCTGGATTTTCTAGGGCATTTGGGTTGCCCCAGCAGAGACCGACGCCGTTCCCCGTGGTAAAGATGTTCGCCTTCACCCAGTTCTTCTTCTGGGGGTTGTCGAACGTGCGCGTTCGGCCCCCGAGCTTGCCGTCGACGAATTGATTGAAGGCCGTGGAGGACTTCAACTCGTCTCTCTTCTCCGCCTCCTTCATGGCGGTCCACTCGTACGTGTCCAACGTTGGCAGGTCGACCTTGTGGGATGTCGACCTGTTGGACGTCGAGCGGAGTCCGCCCATCCAGCTGCGGTGGATCCGGATGAATGCGACAACCGAGCATTCTTTGCAGCCGGCCGTCCTCTGCATGTGGTTGTCGTTGGTGCAGGGACGGCCGCTGTCGACAGCGGCGTCTACTCTTCCGCTGTAGGCCCTCCTTGAGGTCCAGATGTCGGTCCCTTCGGCGGCGTTGTCGTCGGTGGGGGTGCCGGAGGCTGCAAAATGTTAGTAATTCTGGCTGCTTGAACAGGTACAGAGGAGGGCTTACCGATCTCTGTGCCCGGTGGGGCGGTATCGACGCCCTGGTGGAAGCCATCGGGGTTGGAGACGTGAACCCCTGAAGAGGTCTCCTGACCTCCCGAAACATTCGACCCGCCGGGGACATCCGACGAGCCCGGGCCGGTCGACCTGGTGGGAGCGTTGTCGTAGAGCTCCTCGTCGGTTGTCATGGTTGAGAGTGGGAAATGGTTTGAGATGGGCAGGAAGGCAGAGGTCGATGCCGGTTTTTACAGGAAGTCGATTGCCTTTCCATGGCTGACTGTCGCTCAACCAGACTTCAGAGTGTGCAAAATCACAGTCTGGGAGAAAAACAGCGTGATGGCGTACCGGTTGAAAGGTGGTTCTGAAAGTGAAGATGTCGTACCAGTTCCAAATTCAGATTCAGAGTGACCGAACACCGACAGTAGTTGAGCCAGAATTCATGGCAAACCAGGGGCCCAACGTGAGGACTTTCTCTTCGCCATTTTGTCAATTCGAGGGTCAATTCTCTCGCATGATCGGCTTTTGGGATACTGATTGAGCAGCATTTTCAAGCAAGATGCTCATTCCTTGCCAGGACAAGGCAATGAGGGTCGAAGCAGGGAAGCATATTCGGCCTCGAACCGCGAATGGGAGGCTTTGGATCAGGCCCTCGAACGGTACCCTGGAACGTTGAATGGATCTTCTCGAAAGCGAATAGGCGACTCATTGATGCTTACGAGAAGCCGGTGGCTACCATCGTCCCATGGCAGAAGCGCTCGGGAAAGGGGCTAGCGAATTCACTTTGCATTAAGCCTGCCAATGACTACCAGGATACGTGTTGAGAAACAGAGTGACAACATGTTGCCGCGGAAGATGCAAGCTAGCGTGTCCAGTCGACAGAGATACAGCCAGTGCTCGTGACCGTCATCCAGCAGTAGGTGTGCCCACCAAATTGTACGCAGAACTGTGGGCCAAGTTGTTTTCGCCAGATGCCGGCGGATTTCCAAGCGGCCGCACAAGCTCGTGGGCCACGAGTAGAGCCCGAATTCTTCACCTTGGAATCATTGGGAACAGGCATCGTCGGAATTTCGAGGCCGTTTAGGAGAGGAGGCAAGATCCGGCGCCGGAGCACGTGCTCTCCTGGACCACCGCGCAACCCTCTTTCCTCAATTTCCAGCGTTTCCAAGCTCTTTCTCGTTGCAACTCAGGGCAACGACATGCTGCGATGCTGGATCTACACGTAAGCCTGACGATTTGGGGAAAGGAGAAGTGAAGCGAACTCTTGATAAACACTTCAATGTTCTGGTGTCGAGGTCGACGAGGAGCCCGGCAGCGAAAAATCCTGTCTCCCATCGGCGACTCAAACTCGTAAAATGAGGCCTTTGCTGCGCTGCGATACAAAAAGACATTTCGTCGTCATTCGATCAAGGTTTGCTTGATAGATATGCCAGGGTCTGTCACAAACCAGACCGGTGGGCGTGTCGAGGTCGCGGGGAACTTGTCGACTTATCCACGGAATCCAGGAGTTGAGGGGTCGCGACATGTTTACAACGGCCTGTCAAGCCTCGTTCTGACACCTACCAATCTGGCACGGTCGCAGCCCACGTCGTGTCCTGCAGGGGAAGGCGACGCTGAGGTTACTTGGGAAGGACTGGGCTCGCACGACTCGCGCGCTTCAGGATATGAGATCAGATGCGGAAGGTCCCTCTCAATAGATCAATAGATAGGGAATGCATGTTGGGCGATTACGCCAGGCTTTTGGGGAATCTTCCTACCTGCTTTTACATTCGTCGTTTCTGCTGGTCGTAGATGGAATTCGGTGTTCAGCTCCAGGGGGTAAGCGATCCCGCTATGAACTGAGCAATGTTGAATTATCCGGGTTGTGACAACCACATTCCACTTTGGCCATCTCCCCTCAAAGCCTCAGAGAGATGACCTGGGCTGATCATTGGGGGTTAGGCAAGTAACAAGAGCAAGACTCAAGCTTTGGTAGAGGCAATGCAAACACAGTTCATTTCAATGCAAGTTCCAAGAATTCATGGCATTGTCGGGTTGAGCTATCTGAACAACTTGTTGATTCTGCTGGCGCTCACGAACACCACAACACCAGGCCGTTGCAGTCCTGAAAGTCTCGAATCTCCACACGGTGTTCTCTGAACGCATGAGCTCAAAAGCCAACACTTTGAGGAGTAATTTTATTCATTCGACGTCCATTTCTCTAATGTAACAAAACAATCCACCAAAGTCCGTACTTACTAGCTGCCGAGGAATCGACACCTGCGCAACCCTTCCAAAATTGGTGAGACGAGCGACCTTGACGGGCTTGCGCAGAATCATGCTGCAACATTCTGAAGCCTTTCCAGCGCACTGCTACAGTAAGTGCGTACGTTCTGACATCGGGTATACTCTCGCGCATGAAAAACGCCCCCAAGCTTGCGGAAATCCCTCACACAGGGAGGTTGAACTTCTTGCCTTGAAGAACTCTGGATGACATCCCGTTAGAAACCTGCGCCATTTCGCCGCATCTCCCCGTTGATTCACTCACTTTGTGTAGTAAATCCAGAAAAAGTCCGAGTACAGGATCGTCTGGATGATGCCGGCAATTTGAGCAATGGGGTCAACGTAACCCTCGGCAAAGTAGCGGTATATCCAGTTTGGAATGTAGAGCGCTCGGTATGCGCCCAATGCGAAGAGGTAGTGGGTCGTAATCGTTTCGGCCTCACCAGTGCGCTGCAGCATAAAAAGCTGCGGCAGGATCGCGACCGACTCGAGCCAGATTGAGAATGACCAGAGCATCTGAAGCGCGTCAGCCTTTTCCCAAGTCCGCTTGTTCAAACGCATTGGATTCGCGCACCTCAGTCGGCGTGTATTTGTAGGGAAACAGAATGGCCATGACCGCGCTCGCGCCCAGTAAGTACTGAACCTTGAATGTGTCGAGGTTCGGATCGTGGGTCGGCTTGTAGTCGTTGAGCATAAGGTAGACGGTGTACGCCGACGACGAGATGAAGATTATCTTGAAGATGGTGTTGTAGAGAGCGCCAGGGTCATAGAAGGTCCAAAGAAGGTCAATGTAGCGTGTGACGTATACCATCAAGTACAAAAACTGCGATTTGAACGAGATTCCATTTGCGCTCTGCCAATTTGTCGGTCCAAGGTCAGCGTCGCGTTTACGTTGGGCGCGTCGCAAGCTCGTTACGGAGCTGCCGGGAGCTTTGCTAGCTCTCGAGCGTTCGCTGGCGGGATCAAGGACGTACGTTTGTCGACTTCATCTTTTGCAACAGGATCAGGATCGAGATGAGGTGGGACAAGTCCCCTGCCAATCGAATTCACATTAGCATGGCGTTGCTCTGCTTGCTTGCTAGCTTGAGCTTTGTTGAGTGGGCTCAGGGCGAGGCCATTGAGAGAAAGACGTTGCAGACGTACCCAACAACCTGAAGATATTCATCTTGCGCAGTGTTTGAGCCTCGAGGGCGTTTCCAGGTGGAATTGGGTGGAGGATGTCGCGAACTGCTGTTGTGAGGAAGCTCACGTTTGGACACGATGCAGGAGAGGCATGACGTAAGCAAGATCCCTGCAAGGAAAAATGTCGACTCCCTTGACTTTCAGGCTTTCTGCAATTGCATACCACATCGGCTGACTTCAAACTCTTCAAAGTGCACGGTATCGGGATTCTGCGTGTGAACAGATAAAACTTTATTTGATTATTGTCGACTTCGCCTCTGCCAATGACCGGTTATCTCGAAAAGCTCCGCATCAACACAACAAAACCCCAACACGAGCATCACCACGGCCGTTGCCTATCGAAAATTGCAGGAATTGTCCTCACAAGGCATAAAACCCATAACGTGCATTCATTGTGATCTTTCTTCATATCACTCAACAGGACATTGTTACTGCGCAGAGGAGAATCTTGGCCCAGCTTTCAATTTCTCCGAGCTCATAATCCTCCTGCAAGCACTACAGCAAGTTTACTCTTTTCCCAACTGTCCAGCAGAGTGGACCCATCGACCACGTCTGTTTAAGTGGGAAAACAAGAAAGCAGGGGTCAAGATGAATTATGCCGGCGCGCAGCCAGCAACGCCATCCACAACACTCTCGGCGACCAAAGACTACCAAAAGTCAAGGTAGACACAGCAATGGATGTCTGGGCCATGTTTTAGCTTGCCTGACGCAATGTGTTCTCTAGAATCATCCGCCGTCCGTTGAGCCAATAGAACCACGGTACCTGACACTCAAGTTTTCTCGACCAGGAGTTTCCTTCAGATTTGTTGATCCGGTTCTGGCAGCGCTCTAGTCTACTGATGAACCGATTTTGCCAAGCACAACAGGCCCGATGGCAATTCCTGGGTCGACATGTTTAGGGCATGACTGAAGCCCGGCTGTTGAAACGGTTGACCCAAAATCCACCTACCAAGAAACCTAGACAACAATATGCCAGGGATCGGCGTTGCGTTGAGCAACACGACCACCGCACAGAAGATGGGACTGATTCTCGTCAATGATCATGGTAGCACTTGTTTCGCTGTACATCTCAAGAACCAATTATGAAGTGCTGGTGGATAGGTTGTCTGCCGCCGTGTTGATGATGGGAACTAAAGCCAAGAGGCTGGAACTCTTTTCACAGATTATGCAAGAACAGCATCAATCTGGTGTAATCCACCTCGAACACGTTGCAGACGCAAATCATCGTTGTCCAACACGGTCCCAAGTCTTCGTCACGCCAGTATCACTTCTGCCCCCACGCCGAAAACAGCGGCCCCAACCGAGCAGACAAACTCCACACGCAGGACTTCGCTTCGATTCTCCAGATTCGGGAAAAACGCAATCAGCTGGAGCTGTTCATTTCCCCCCGAGACAATGCCCGCAGACAAAGATGAGGCAAGGGACGCCAGAGCGAGTGAGCCAGAAAGTGGCCCGAGCAATCTCCGCTTGTCCAACACGTTTCGAACGAGATACAAACGACTTATGAACGATTTTCGCAAATGCTGCGTTTGAAGTTGGCTTTGTCCTTCCAGTTTCGGACACTTGCAGGCGCCTCTCAGCCGGCTTGTGTTGCGGCGTGGTAACGCAGCGACCGAGGCAACCTTTGGATTTTTGGCTGGAAACACCGAGTTTAGGAACTGTTTGTGCCTTTGATTTCGAAGGGACGGGCGGTGGTGCATAGAGAAGCTTGCAAAGCTCGGTGCCAAAAGATATGGCACGCACAATTGTGGGCTCACGCGAACTGGGCCTTGAATGCTCCTTGTTGCTGTCCGCCACAGACACGTAGATAGTTTGTTCGCGTATACGAAGGCTCCCAGTCTGCGCTCTACCTACCGCACAGTGTTCTGTGTGCCACCAATTTTGCCACCAAGCCTTGTTGCGTGGTAAAGTAGCTCTAGCTGCTTTGGGAAAGTTGCCAAGGCATGTTCAACTTCTCCGCGAAGCAACAGTGCTGCCGGGAATCGTCAATGAGTCTCACTTTTTCTTTGGAATCGATGTTCAGAGGCCAGCCTTTCAAGTTTCCGAGTCCCACAGCCGTAATCAGCGCACTCCCTGCCCACAGGACACAAGCCGCCAGCAGCAAGACGTTACGTGCACGCTGATTGGATCGTACGCACAACTTCGGACGTCTGCGAAGCGGAGTACGCATCCTATGATGATTGGCGCAGACGCCAACTTTGGACGCGGCGCGCGATGTTCTTGCATGCTCAAGTCGCGATATGATTCGCTGAATTGCACCTTTGAACGTCTGGAGGACTGACTTTGCTTCGAACTTCGTGACTCGGATGTTTGATTGGTCACTCGTCCAAGTTCAAACGAAGGGCAAATGGAGCTGCATCGGCTCCGTGCGGCTCAAAAACCTATTGGTCGGTTTGGTTGCTTCGAACGTCGCAACTTCACTGATACTTGCATTAGTGCCCCTCTTGCCTGTGGTGGGGATGATCATCATCAACACGCTCGTCGTTAGCGTCGGCGAGCTGCTGCAGCGATCAGGGCTTTTTGCCAAAAGTCATGGCACACACAAGGATGGGTTTCCGCGAACTGGGCCTTAAATGCTCCTTGTTGCCGTCCTATTTAGACGCTTTAATGCTTCCGAGGACTCTGGAGCAATGGGACTTAAACGCTCCTGATAGATCATCTGGTCGCGCATTGGAATGCTTCCAGTCTGCGCTCCACCGCGCACCTAGCTTTTGTTCCGCGTGCCACGATTTTTGTCACCAATCCCCGGATCTGCGTTACTTGTTTTTGCAATCCTGCTGCGAATCCGGACGATGTGCAGAGGGAATCCGCAGGACGCTTGAATGGTTGCTGCAGCCATGGCTTGATTGGACAACATTCCAACATCGATCGTCTTCCCTTCTCCTGCATATAGCATACGAGTAACATTGCACAAACCCAACTTGTTGGGGTTGCAGGGGTTGGCAAGCTTTGTGCAGTAGCTTCGAATAACCACCGCACAGTGGATGTAAAAAAAATGAGACATCCTCTAGGGAGCAGTCATCCGCCGTCGCAGCCGCGCCATGGGAGCAGTCGTCCGCCAACACAGATGAGTTTTATGCATTCGTCTTGGGTATCTATGCGATTCGAATTGCAAAGGAGCGTGCATTGGATCACTCCCCGCCTGCCAGAAACTCGCCCATCTCGAAGCTGACGCTGCGTCCGAGATCTCGAACGAATTCGTAGCCGTAATTGACTCTCCACTTGCAGCTCCCATCTAGAGGATCCGCTCCAGCGGCACCTGACCTGAGGAGTAGGCGCAACGAGGATAGAGTCGCAATCTGCGTGTAAATGTCTGCTGTTGGAGCAACAGTGTGCGGCAGAATAGCATGGAAAATGGACAGCAGGCGGTCTAATGGAAATGCCGATGGTGTGAGAAGATTGCGAGGTATCTAGTGGATTGTCAGCTTTCACAATTCAAAGTTGCGAGTATTGACGTTGCATACCTTTCGATGTTTTGGCACTCTGCCAACTGAGGCTGCTCCGCCCTTTTTCTTCCTCTTCTTCTCGCTAGCTTTGGTAAAGTACACTGTATCCTGGCGCGCAGGGTTGAAGGAAGCCAAGTATGCCGCACAGAGCAAGTATTTGGAGTAGTAGGGGAGCTCGTGCGTGACTGTCCCAGAAATTTCAGTATCAATATGGAGTAAAAGGGCATGTATGAACTGACCCTTTGACTTGAGCTTCGATGCGCTTGTTGACTCGCTCGGCACAACACTCTCCACCAAGGCGCTCTCGCTTTGGAACAATGCTCTTCGATGGACCAAGAGCCTTGACAAATCTCTTGTGCCAAAGGTGCCGTCTCGAATTGGGGCGACAAACGGATCCCACAACTTCCTAGCCAGAGCCTCGAAGCTCACGACATCTGTCGCAGCACCTTTGGCCAGTGCGTCCCACACGACACCTAGGTGTCTTATCCACAACCAGTCTTTGTCCTCGGTCGCAAGTTCGTCGTCATACTCTTTTGACGAAGACGGTGGTTCTAGAAAAATGTCTGGCGGATTGCGAGCGGCTATCCGAATCGACTCGTCGCGTGTGTAGGATGGAAAGTGGATGAAGGGCGTACATGCAGCGTGGAGAGAGCCTGCTCGAGGCACTGATATGATGAGGATAACACTGAGCGCCGGCATCTGTTCTTATCAGTCCAGTGAAACTTGCGAGGAGCGACAGCAACGTACCACTTCACCCAGTCGCGCCAGAGCAGGCAAGAGAGTTGGCGGAGTCTCTCGCTGCTTGTCCACGCCATCAAATACCAATACGAAGCGCTCTCTCCCTGCCAAAAGACGCTGCAACTGCACATACAGCGCGCTTATGTTTTCGCATCGAGTGTACAGATTCCGGTCAAGCTCTGAATCGGGCTCTAAATCGTCCACGGCATCGAGGCACGCGGCGAGCGTCCTCTCCAACAGATGGCGCCCGGTTATGCATTCTCGCGAGTGGATGATGGCATGGCTAATCTTTCTCGATTGGAGGACCTCCCTCGTTATCGTGCTCTTCCCGGTAGCTGCAAGGCCGTGGATGACAGTCGTTGAAGGACTGGGTAGTGGAGGCTAATGGCAAATTAGCGTACGAAGTGACAGTGTCGAGAGCGCCTTACGTTGTAGAGGTGCAGCAACTGAAGTATTTGAAGAGCGCGACAAGGATATCGTTCGCTGAGAGACGTGAAGAGCAGCTCTTCGGGAAGCATTGCGGATGTTCGGTGGTGCTGAGCAGCTCGCGGAGGGCAACCTTGACGCGTCATGACGCGTCCGTGCACGAGCTCTGCCGCAATTGATGGTCGACTTAAAGTGCGAAGCAGAACTTGTGTGCTTTCTGCGTATCTGCTTGGCCAGTATTCTGATTATTCTTCAGAACATGAGTGATTCACCCTGGAGATAGTAAGAGAAGTATGTATAGGATGATCGTTGAACTTCAGCGGTATGGGTATATTGGTTATATATGGGATAAACTCTGAATGCCTGAAATCCTGCCACCACAAGTCCGCCTATTTTACGTACGACCTTATCTATCGAGATCAATTCATGATGTCACCAAAAGCTGTCCCGCCAGCCCTGCTTGGTGTGCTTGCTGGAGGCGATTTGATGTAGACATTATCTTTGTTCTGTCCAGTTCGCTTGCTGGCGCTCCACGCAGCCCTCTTTTGTTTGCCACCTCTAGTATCGTTTTTACACGATCTCAAGTCTCTTCCATCTCCAGATTGTTTTTCGGACTGGCCCGTCCGCCACTGTTGGTCAAGTGTTGTCAGCGTTTTCAACTATAGTCAGTCTTTGTCGAGTCGGACCGCGACGACACTCTTCTTTGGTTTGGCCACCACTTCTTAGAAAAAGCCTGTGCGTCAACAAGTTGTTGCCATACACAAAATTTTTAAAAATCACCACACCTGCTGTAACTCCATAGCGCGGGCTCGTACGTGTATGACTAAAGTTAGAAAGTGAAAACCTACCCTCTAAAGTATCGTACTATGAGTATACCTATACCTACCCCCTAAGGGGAGGCCCTACCTAACCTAGTTTCCCTTCTACTAGACGGCTATAACTATAAAATCTAGGATGCCCCTATACTACCCAGCCTACTACCTACTTAACTAGCTAATAAACCTAAGGAAATAGACTAGGACTTCCCTATAAGCCCTATCCCCCTATTATCCCTACTACTTATTATACTAGACCTAATTAAGAAATAGTATACTAAGCTAAAGAGAACTATCCTAGTAGATACTTCTAAACCTAACCCTACCTACTAAGGAAAAAGGACTAGGTTTAGATTTTATCTAAACTTTAATACTACCTAGAAGGTAATTAATATAGCCCTCTCTTATATCCTATATATAATGAACCTTATATATAATATAGGTAAAAAGTAAAGACTTTATAACCTTAGTAACATCCTATAGGATTATACTAAGATAGGTTATATAGGTAATATATTATTAGTTCTTACTACTTAAGTTTACTCCCTTAAAAATACTACTTATATACTAGGAGTAAAGGTTTACTAGCTATAAAAGCTAGTTATTCTTCCTATAAACCTAGCTAAACTATTATATATAACCTAAGCCTAGAAAGTAACTACTACTAGAAAACTATATATAATAACTCCTTACCTAAAGATAACTATAAAGCTAGCTACTACTCCCCTAAAGACCCTATAGGATATATAGGTTATTATCTAATAGTAAAGTCCCTTCCTAGACTTTAACCCTCTCTCTATATAAAATAATATTAATAATGCCTTTAAGAATATAGGTATATCTAGTCTAGTTATGTTAATAGTAATATATATAGAGAAGAGTAACATCCTACTTACTAGCTTACCCTAGTATAACTCTAAATTCCTTACCTTCTATAAAGACCTCTTTACTTACCTATTCCTAGATGCTATAGTCTAGGAGAACTAAACCTAGTATAAGGTTATTTCCTATAGCATTCCTATTAAAGACCTACGCTTACTTAATATTAGATAATTTATTATAGAAGAGGTCTATACCTTTAATCCTAGCCTTTCTATTATTAGAACTCTATACTAGCTTACTTTAGCTAAAAGGAGGGCTACCTAAAAAGTAGGGTTAGTTATTATAGCCTTCTATATAGTAAAAGAGGTAGAGATAGCTATCTTAAAGCTATTCTATCTTATAGAAGTAAGTATAAGGGTTATAAAACTCCTTAGAATTACTCTAGACGTATAGTATATAAAGTATTAAGAATTTAGCTATAGCTCCTCTAGGTATTATAATAGGACTAAATGCTTACTATATACTAGGCCCTATACTATAGAAAAGCATGACTATAAATACTATATAAAGAGAGGTATAAAATGTACCTATATAGCGTTAAAGTATAGTAACTATAATGGTACTTATTACTTCTAGGACCTAAACTATCCCTATTATCTAATAAAGCTATCCTCCTAGTAGAAATATTAGGTAACCTTAAAGTTATACTATTAGGGATAGTACTAGAACGCTATAGTAGAGCATATATATAATCTACCTTACCTACTACCCTATACTATATTTACTCTTCTATATATACCTTCTTCCTATCCCCCTTCCTTTTATTACTCTTACTTTATACTACCTATCTACTTAGATAACGGTAGGAAGGCTAGTTCTTAGCCCCCTCTTACCTAAAAAGAGCCTAGATAAACTATCTATCTATAATAACCCTATACTAATATTATACTAAGAATTATACTTCGTTATATAAGATTCTTTAGCTAGGCATCCCTACTTACCTTATAAATATACGCGGTATCCCCTATAGATAGCTCCGTCTTAGATAGCCTATAGCTCTAGTAAGACGTAAAATAATTAATTAATTAATTAATTTACTATAAAAATATACTCTTCTTTAGTTTAGCTACTACTTCTTAAAAAAAGCCTATACGTTAATAAGTTATTACTATATATAAAATTTTTAAAAAATTAAAAATTACTATATATCACGAATCGTTAAGCGGCTAATATATAGGCTTTTACCTAGAGGCTATCTACTTAGTCAGACGTATATAAAATTAAAAAGAACTTAATTAAAGTTAAGTAATTAAAAGGTAAAGTTAAGTAAAGTCTTCTTAATTATTATAAATATAGAAGATGCTATATACTCTTCTATCTTCTATATGTATTTATATAAGAAGTAAAATAAGAACTAAACTCTCTCTTTACTACGTAAATTACTACTTTAGTTATATTATTAAAATAGATAAGAAATTAATCTTCTTATTACCGCATGAAGTTTTATTAGCTATTAAGTAGGCTATATATCCTTAGTAGTATTTATTATCTATTAGTACTACTAGCTTATACGGCTTAGCTAGTTTATACGGCTTAGTTATAATTAGCTTCGGCTTATTAAGTAATCGCGTAAGGGTATAGTTATAATGTACTTACATTACTAGCATCTAATATATACTTACGTTACTAGTATCTAATAGCTATTACGATATTCCCCCCTAATAGGAAGCCTAAGTTAGCTTATTAGGTACTTACGCGGATAACTAACTAGCGCTATTTTAGTAAGGGTATAAAGTATAGGACTACTAGGTATATCTTATTATTAGGTTTATAGTTTAACTAACCTTCTTTACTACTACCTTAATAATAATAATAGACCTTACTTCTATTATTATATCTTCCTATTACTCTTAGCCTATCTCTTACTTAAGTAACTAGCTCTAGTAATAACAGTAAGTCCTCCCGTTTATAGTAGGTCTAAAAACGCTTAACTAATTATTATGCGATAGTATCTAATTAACTTCATCGCTCTAAGCGCCCTAAAGGTAATATAATGCCTTAAGAGGATGCTAAGGCAACTTAGGACTATTATATAAGACGTTACGCGTAATTAGCTAATCATTTATATATCTAGAGTTTTAAAAAGGTAAAGTAAAGCTAACTAGTCTAGGTATAGTACCTAGCTCCTAAGAGCTAGCATATATTACTATTCTACCTATAAATTCTCGCGCGAATATTATGTAAGCTAATTTATCTACTTTATCTTTATGTACGCGTTCTAGTAGCTATTACGTTAGTATACTACTAAGTATACCTTCGCGTAAAAGTAATAATAGTAGCATTATTTATCTAGCTACTTTACCTACAGAATTACTAGTAGAACCTTTAGATTAGGACTTAGAGGTAGATGCTTCTAATAAGATTATAGTCTTTATCCCGCGTAAGGCCTTTAAAAAACTCGCTAAGGTGTATATTACTACTTATTTATCCTTATATAATGGCTAACTTATTATAGAAATCCCTTAGTAGTAATAAAACTAGCTAACACGTAATGTATATATTAGGCCTTAGTAACTTAGCTCGTTATGCTATTATCCTAGTTTCTAGGGATTATTTTAACATTATATCTACGGAATCTTATAGTTCTTTACGTGATGCTTACTTAATCTAATACATAGGTATTAATTAGGCTACTAGTTATACTAAGTACCGGGATAATCTCTCTACTTACGTCTTCTATAGTTACTATAAGTTACTAGGTTTCTTATAGGGTTATTACGTGAACTATATCTAGGGTACTAGTAACCTTAACTATACTATAAGTAACCTTACTAGTACTCATCCTCCTAATTAATATAAAAGGCGTAAGGATAAGATATAGCCTAGAGAGTACCTTACTCTTTACTACGTAATAGATAACTAGGTTAATAACTTTCTCTAGGGCTCTATTAAAGGTGTAATAAGGCCTAAACTTAAGAAGTCGGCTCTAGTTCCTACTAAAGAGGAGGAAGAGGAGTAAGGGTATAAAAGATAAGGAATAAAATTAAAATAGGAAAATAGGATAGATAAGGATAAATTAGTTTAGATAGATAAGAGTTATTTACTATAGTGTTAAAGGATTCTCTTTACTAGAGTATAGGTAGGTTAGTTATCTAATTACGTTTCTTCCTATAATTCTTATTAGAGGAAGGCTCTTTTTTACTTTTCTAGGTTCTTTAGTAGTCTAGAGGTAGAAGGATTAGTAGTATAGAAGTCCTCTACTTTTTAGGGGGCCCTAATAAAAGAACTTACTATATACTACTTATTATCTTAATTATATCCTACCTATTAGACCTAATACCTTAAAATTCTATAAGTAACCTTACTTACGCGGATAAAGTTAACTTCCTATTCTTACTAGTTATTAATAACCTTAGGTTCTAGCTTAGTATATCTCTATTATAGTAATAGGTCTATAGCTACTTTACGTAGGTAATTAGTATAGAAAAGGTTTATGACCTTTATGCTTTTTAGAAGATCTAATTCGTACGAATATCCTTTCATTCTAGTAATCTTAAATGGTCCTACATTAGGAGCGTCTAATTTTAGATTTAGCTGGTCCGTTATCTAGCTAGTCTTCTTAATGTAAATAAAGTCTCTAATGTTAAAGTTAGGTGTATAACGGTATTTATTAGCTTATTAGTAGTTCTTTTCTTACGATTAGCGAATTAATTTATAGGCGTACTTATAGGCTTCTTATCTTCTTTTTTAGAGAGACTAAGCTATAGACTATATTCTACCTTTAGGTAAAGTAGTTATTATTATATGAGTAGTCTAGTTATAATATATTTATAGCATGAAGCTAAGGTCTACTTCTACTAGTATAAGACCTATAGCCTTATATAGGAGGGTAGCCTAAGCTAAATCTATTAATAGTAGAAGATTAGACTAATTATTTTAGTAGTAATTAATAAAGGGTTATAGTTAGTATATAAGGACCTAATTTACTATCTTAGTAATTCTATTTATCTAAGAGTAATAGGCTAAATTAAAGTGTTATTTAATACTAGTTAACTTATATAGCTCCTACATAAAGGTTAAAATGAACTAAGGACCTTAATCTAATAGTATACTTTTAGGATTTCCGAAAATTTAGTAGACGTAATTATAAAAAAGTTAAGATACTCCTTTAGCGTTAATTTTCTTTATATAAGGTAAACTAAAGGTTCTTTAGGATAACTAGTCTATAATAATAAGGATATAATTAAATCCCTTTTAGTCTTACGGCATCTCTTTAAAATCTATAGCTAGGTATTACTAGGGACGGTTAGGAATTAGTAGAGGATATAGAAGGCTAGGTATCTTATTAGTAAATTCATAGTTCTAGCGGTAAATGTAGTAGTTTTAGCTATATCTCTTAATTATATGAGTCTAGCTAGGCTAGTAATAGTATTACTATAATAGCTTTTATATTTTATTAATTCTAGGATAGGTAGTAACATAAGTAGTATATATTACTTTAATTATTCTTACGCGAAAGTTATCCTAGTTAGGAATGACTAATATGCTATAGTAAAGAAGTAATCTATCCTATAGCTTCTAATATAATTCATTTTCTAGTTAAAGATGGGCTATTTCTCTCTATAGTTTAAGATCTAGGTTTTCTCTATTTACGTAGAGGAGTTCGTTAAGGAAAATTATTAGTAGAGAAACTTCCGGCTCTATCATTATAAGTAGGACTACCTAGGAAGTAGGAATGAGATACTACTCTTATATAGCCTTTACTTTCTCTTTTTAAGTCTTAAGTTACTCTTACTTTCTTATAAGAACATCTATAATAATGTTTTCCTTTCCTAGTTAGTAGGTAAACTAGACTTAGTACTTAGTAAGTTACTTAGCCTATCTTACTTATTATGTAGATAATTAGTGCTTAGAAGTAAAGTATTCTAATGCTTAATAGTCTATAATTATAAGAAAAGGTTTATGAAGGCCTATAAGCATAGATCTCTATTCCTCTAGTCCTTATATAATAGCTAGGAGTTCTTTATTAGGTATTCTATAGTAGACTTTAGTGTCTAACATTACCTTAGAATAAAAGAATACCGGTTTCTATTCATAATTTTCTTAATATTATGATAGAACTCCTATAACTACTCCGTTACTTACGTCTATTTACGTATAAGTATCTAAAGTTAGATTATAGTTTACTAATAGTACTTTACTATATATTAGTTTCTTAAGGTTCCTAAAAGATTCTTCCTTAACTAGCCTAAGTTATTACTACTTTACTTTAAAATATAGTTTTTCTAGTAGCCGGCTAATTCGTCTATAGTTAGGAAGGAATCTCTAATAGAAGTTATAGAATCCTAAGAAAGACTAAAGAGATTAGAGGGTTATAGGTAATTACTAGGTATAAATAGGTTTAACTTTTTATAGGTCTATTAATATACCCTTAGTAGAGATAATATATCCTAAGAATTTCGTGCGAGTAGTTAAAAACTTACTCTTTTTTATATTAGCTTATAGTCCTACTTTTCGTAATTATTAAAGAACTTTAAGGACATATTAAGTATAATCGTACGGGTTTTTAGAAATAATAAGAATATCATCTATAAAAGTAATAATGAAATCATCTAAATAGTTAAAGAGAACTTAGTTAATAAAACGTTAAAAAGTAGCGGGCCTATTACTTAGCCTAAAAGGTAAAACACGGTATTTAAATAGTCTATATCTCATATAGAAGGTAGTATATTCTTTAGACTATTCTTAAAGTCGGATTTAATAGAAAGCTTATTAAATATCTAGTTTTATGTAGACCTTTCCTTTACCTACTCTCTATAAGAGTTCTAAGATAAGAGGTAAAGGATATAAGTCCTTCTTTATCTAATTATTTAACCGTTAGTAGTTAATATAAATTCACTAACTACCTCCGGGTTTTTTTACTACTAATACTAGAGAGGTATAGGGTACGTAACTCTTAGTAATAAATCCTTTCTTTAAATTCTCTTAGACGTATTCCTTTACTGCGGTAAGCTATTCTAGAGACATTCTATAGAGAGGACTTATTAGTAGGCACGGAGAATCCTTATGTATAAGAGAAATTTAATAATTAACTCCCGTATAAGAAGGTAGTAGCTAGTTAGACTCTTATTTTAAAAAGACGTCGCGGTATCGCGATAGCTATCGGACGCGGCTATTAGACGCGACGTAATAGCTATTAGATGCTAGTAACGTAAGTATATTATAACTACGCCCTTACGCGATCACTTAATAAGCCGAAGATAATTATAACTAAGCCGCGTAAACCGGCTAAGCTATGTAAGCTAGCGGTGCTAATAGATAATAAATACTACTAAGGATATATAGCCTACTTAATAGCTAATAAAACTTTACGCGGTAATAAGAAGATTAATTTCTTATCTATTTTAATAATATAACTAAAGTAGTAATTCGCGTAGTAAAGAGAGAGTTTAGTTCTCATTTTACTTCCTATATAAATATATATAGAAGATAGAAGAGTACATAGCATCTTCTATATTTATAAAAATTAATAAGACTTTACTTAACTTCATCTCTTCTCTACTTAACTTTAATTAAGTTCTTTTAATTTTATATACATCTAACTAAGTAGATAGCCTTTAGGTGAAAGCCTATATATTAGCCGCTTAATAATTCATAATAGATATAGAAGATTATTCTAGGTATTATCCCTATCCTACTTTTTTATTACCTAAGGGAGGTATTAGAATACCTAAACTAGGTATACTATATATGTAGCTTAAGCCTTATATATAACCGCCTATTATTTAAGAAGGTAATTTAAGTTATCTTAGTAAGGCGTATTAGTATTATCTAAAGACTAAAGAGCATTAAGTATATATTAACTATAGAAGTCTTTATAAGGCTATAGTATAGTATATAAATATTAAGGAGGCATCCTCCCTATACCTACTTATAAGAAAGTAGAAGACTATTCTATACACGGATAGTATAGCTAAGAATTAAGCCTATATAACTAGTACTTAAGAGGAGTCTAGTAGTTAATAATAAATACCCTTATGTGAAGGTACTAAATTACCTTATAAATCTAAGGAAGGAAGAGGATAGGTATTCCCCTTCTTATTATAATCTTTTTACTCCCTATTACTGGTTAAGCTTAATACGTAAGTATAAGAGAAAGGTCTTTTTTTTATAATATAATTTTAGGTTAAAGAAGCTTTTAGGTATATTCTACTAGAAGAAGCTAATAACTATTAATCTAAGATTACCCCCCTTATAAAGGGATAAATATAGGATATTACTATTTACGTAAAGATATAAATTAAGACTCTTAAATAAGTTATCCTTAACTTAGTAGAAAGAATTATAAGTTATTAAATAACATTACGCGAAGATACTATTAAGTTAATAAGTTTATAGTATTTAGAAGAGAATAGATCCTAGAAGAAGAAGAAATATATACTAAGAGTACCTAACCTACCTAAATTAATAAATAGCTAAAACCCTACCTATAAGTATTAGTAGCTACTTATAAATAATAAAATCCGTAGTAATAAAGACTACTTTAAAAGAGGTACTACTATAGATACTAAGGAAGCTATTATAAGTTATATCCTCTTAAGGATATAGGGTAAGGTAGTATAGTATCTAGTACTATTTTTATATACTTATATAAAGATAGATAATCTAGTTCTTAATACTAACTTATATTACTAGCTTAAGTAAGTATTTAAGAATCCGCATTAGTGAAAGGATGTAAAGAAGAAGCTAAAGGACCTTTATTATAAAATTCCTATAGATCTTTAGAAGTTCTAGTTAGAGTTTATATACCTAGCTTTAGAGGCTAATCTTCCGTACGAATAATAGAAAGAGGATTTTTACTCTTTATTAGATCCCCTACTATAAACTCATTTAGTAGGAATTAAATAAGATAACTCTATCTCATTTAAAGAATACCTTTAAAAGGTATACCCTATCATATAAAGTATAATTAAGTATTAAAATAGTAGAAACATATCTTTATCATCCTAGGAAGACCGTATAAAGAAATAATAATAGGAATAAGTAGGTAAATCTACTCTTTTAATAGGTAGAAGTTTAAGAGAGTAGCCTTTTTTAAGATTATTATAGAGACCTACTCCTTATGTAATAACGGAAAATCTAACATATAAAGGAAAAGTAGAACTCTAAGGTAATATTAGACCCTACTATTAATGCGGAAAGTTTAGATACCTTATCTAATAGTGCCTAGAAACTAAAGTAAAGATAGTTAATACTATAATAGAAGAAGAAGGAGAAGAGCGCGTAATATTAGAACTATACTCTTCTTTATTAGAAAATAATAAGTCTTAGGGGAAGTCTCCTCCCTAAGATATAAGCTTAGAGCTCTATAAATTACTAATTTATAGGTAAATATTTATAACCTTATTAGAGGACACCTATTTACTATATAAACTATAATTATAGCTAGTAGTTATGCTATACCTATTTATACCCTAGTTAATACTAGTATAAATAGATCTAGCTTTATTCATCCTTAACTTCTTCTATAACTTAGGGAATTAGGGATTAAGAAAAGAAAGATTACTAGTAGGAACCTTAAAGTCTCTAGGTTTAACTAACGCATAAATAAGTAACTTAATTTCATTTATTAATTATAATTCCGTTTCTAATATTAGCTAGTTATAATATATGCCTTCATACTAGATATTAGGCGCTATAATATTATTCTAGGCTACTAGTTCCTTATATATTATCATGTTCTTCTAGATTACCGTAACTAATAACTTATTTAGTTAGATCCTCTAGACCGAATTTCTTTTTTAAATCTTTTAAAAGTTCTAAAATTATCCGCATAAAGTAAAGATCTATAGATAAACTAATTAGTTTCTTTAATATATATCTCCGATAATATTAAAGTTAATAATTAAGAAACCTTTTTCACCTTTCTTATAGAAATTAACCTACCTATAAAAATACTAACGGAAGTAGTAAACCTCCATTCTATTACACTTAATAATATTAATGAAGCTAATAAAGATGAAGCTTTTAATGAATACCTTAATGATTATTTACCCTCTAAGTATAAAAACTACCGTAATATCTTTTTAAAATAAGAATCTAATTAGCTACTACCCTATTATGTAGGAGTTAATCATTAAATTTCTCTTACATATAAGGATTCTCTATACTTACTAATAAGTCCCCTCTATAGGATATCCCTAGAATAGCTAGCCGTAGTAAAGGAATATATCTAAGAGAACTTAAAGAAAGGATTTATTACTAAGAGCTATATACCCTATACCTCTCTAGTATTAGTAGTGAAAAAACCCGGAGGTAGTTAGTAAATTTATATTAACTACTAATAGTTAAATGATTAGATAAAGAAGGACTTATATTCTTTACCTCTTATCTTAGAACTCTTATAGAGAGTAGGTAAGGGAAAGGTCTACATAAAACTAGACATTTAATAAGCTTTCTATTAAATCCGCCTTTAAAAGTAGTCTAAAGAATATACTACCTTCCGTATAAGATATAGATTATTTAAATACCGCGTTTTACCTTTTAGGCTAAGTAATAGGCCTACTACTTTTTAATATTTTATTAACTAAGTTCTATTTAACTATTTAGATGATTTTATTATTACTTTTATGGATGATATTCTTATTATTTCTAAAAACCTATATAATTATACTTAACACGTTATTAAAGTTCTATAATAATTATATAGAGGGAACTATAAGCTAATATAAAAAAGAGTAAGTTCTTAACTACTTATACGAAATTTCTAGGATATATTATCTCTACTAAGGGTATATTAATAGACCCGTAAAAAATTAAACCTATTCATACCTAGTAATTACCTATAACCCTTTAATCTCTTTAGTCTTTCTTAGGATTCTATAACTTTTATTAGAGATTCCTTCCTAACTACGGACGAATTAGCCGGCTACTAGAGAAACTATATTTAAAAGTAAAGTAGTGATAACTTAGACTAGTTAAGGAAGAATCTTTTAGGAACCTTAAGAAACTAATATATAGTGAATCACTACTTATAAACTATAATCTAACTTTAGATACTTATATAGAAATAGATGTAAGTAATAGAGTAGTTACGGGAGTCCTATTATAATATTAAAAAGATTATGAATAGAAACTAGTATCCTTTTATTCTAAGGTAATATTAGATACTAAACTCTACTATAGAATACCTAATAAAGAACTCCTAGCTATTATATAAGGACTAGAGGAATAGAGATCTATGCTTATAGGCCTTTATAAACCTTTTCTTATAATTATAGACTATTAAGTATTAGAATACTTTACTTCTAAGTGCTAATTATCTACATAATAAGTAAGATAGGCTAAGTAACTTACTAAGTACTAAGTCTAGTTTACCTACTAACTAGGAAAGGAAAACATTATTATAGATATTCTTATAAGAAAGTAAGAGTAACTTAAGACTTAAAAAGAGAAATTAAAGGCTATATAAGAGTAGTATCTTATTCCTACTTCCTAGGTAGTCCTACTTATGATAATAGAGCTAGAAGTTTCTCTACTAATAATTTTCCTTAATAAGCTCCTCCGCGTGAATAGAGAAAACCTAGATCTTAAACTATAGAGGGAAATAGCCCGTCTTTAACCGGAAAATGAATTATATTAGAAGTTATAGGATGGATTACTTCTTTACTATAGTATATTAGTTATTCCTAACTAGGATAACCTTCATATAAGAATAATTAAAGTAATATATACTACTTACATTACTACCCATCCTAGAATTAATAAAATGTAAAAGCTAGTATAGTAATACTATTACTAGCCCGGCTAGACTTATATAATTAAGAGATATAGCCGAAACTACTATATTTACCGCTAGAACTATGAATTTACTAATAAGATACCTAGCCTTCTATATTCTCTACTAATTCCTAACTATCCCTAGTAACACCTAGCTATAGATTTTAAAGAGATGCCGTAAGACTAAAAGGGATTTAATTATATCCTTATTATTATAGACTAGTTATCCTAAAGAACCTTTAGTTTACCTTATATAAAGAAAATCTATACTAAAGGAGTATCTTAACTTTTTTATAATTATATCTACCGAATTTTTAGAAATCCTAAAAGTATACTATTAGATTAAGGTCCTTAGTTTATTTTAGCCTTTATATAGGAGCTATATAAGTTAACTAGTATTAAATAACACTTTAATTTAGCCTATTACTCTTAGATAAATGGAATTACTAAGATAGTTAATTAGGTTCTTATATACTAACTATGACCCTTTATTAATTACTATTAAAATGACTAGTCTAACCTTCTACTATTAATAGACCTAGCTTAGGCTACCCTTCTATATAAGGCTATAGGTCTTATACTAGCTAAAATAGATCTTAGCTTCTTACTACATATATATTATAACTAGACTACTCATATAATAATAATCACTTTACTAGAAGGTAGAGCATAGTCTATAGCTTAGTCTCTCTAAAAAAGAAGATAAGAGGCCTATAAGTATACCTATAAATTAATTTAATAATCATAAGAAAAGAACTACTAATAAGCTAATAAATACTATTATATACCTAACTTTAATATTAGAGACTTTATTTACATTAAGAAGACTAGCTAGATAATAGACCGGCTAAATCTAAAATTAGACGCTCCTAATATAGGACTATTTAAGGTTACTAGAATAAAAGATTATTTATATGAACTAGATCTTCTAGAAAGCATAAAGGTAATAAACCTTTTCTATACTAATCACCTATATAAAGTAGCTATAAACCTATTACTATAATAGAGATACACGGAACTAAAACCCGAGATTATTAATAACTAGTAAGAATAGGAAGTTAACTTTATCCGCGTAAGTAAGATTACTTATAGAACTTTAAAGTATTAGGTTTAATAGGTAGGATATAATTAAGATAATAAGTAGTATATAGTAAGTTCTTTTATTAGGGCCCCCTAAAAAGTAGAGGACTTCTATACTACTAATCCTTCTACCCCTAGACTACTAAAGAACCTAGAAAAGTAGAAAAGAGCCTTCCTCTAATAAGAATTATAGGAAGAAACGTAATTAGATAACTAACCCGCCTATACTCTAGTAAAGAGAATCCTCTAACACTATAGTAAATAACCCTTATCTATATAAACTAATTTATCCTTATCTATCCTATCCCCTTTTTTAATTTTATTCCTTATCTTTTATACCCCTACTCCTCTTCCTCCTCTTTAGTAGGAATTAGAGCCGACTTCTTAAGTTTAGGCCTTATTACACCTTTAATAGAGCCCTAGAGAAAGTTATTAACCTAGTTATCTATTATGTAGTGAAGAGTAAGGTACTCTCTAGGCTATATCTTATCCTTATATCTTTTATATTAATTAGGAGGATAAGTACTAGTAAGGTTACTTACGGTATAGTTAAGGTTACTAGTGCTCTAGACATAGTTCACGTAATAACCCTATAAGAAACCTAGTAACTTACGGTAACTATAGAAGATATAAGTAGAGAGATTATCCTAGTACTTAGTATAACTAGTAGCTTAATTAATACCTATATATTAAATTAAGTAAGTATTACGTGAAGAGCTATAAGATTCCGTAGATATAATGTTAAAATAGTCCTTAGAAACTAGGATAATAGCATAATAAGCTAAGTTACTAAGGCCTAACATATATATTATATATTAGCTAGTTTTATTACTACTAAGGGATTTCTATAATAAGTTAGCTATTACGTAAAGATAAGTAAGCAGTAATATATACCTTAGTAAGTTTTTTAAAGGCCTTACGCGGGATAAAGACTATAATCTTATTAGAAGTATCTACCTCTAAGTCCTAATCTAAAGGTTATACTAGTAATTCCGTAGGTAAAGTAGCTAGATAAATGATACTACTATCATCACCCTTATATAAAGGTATACTTAATAGTATATTAGCATAATAGCTACTAGAATGCGTATATAAGGGTAAAGTAGGCGTAGTAGGTATATTAGCATGCGTAACATTCGCGTAAGAATCTATAGGTAGAATAGTAATATATACTAGCTCTTAGGAGCTAGGTACTATACCTAGACTAGTTAGCTTTACTTCACCTTTTTAAAACTCTAGATATACTAATAATTAGCTAATTACGTATAACGTATTACGTAATGATTCTAAGTAGCCTTAGCATCCTCTTAAGGTGTTATATTACCTTTAAGGTGCTTTAAGTAACGAGATTAATTAGATACTATCGCGCGATAATTAGTTAAGCGTTTTAAACTAAGGACTTACTATAAATATAATAACTTACTATTATTACTTAAGTAAGAGAGGGAAGATGTAATAATAGGGGATTATTATTATAGGAAAAGTTAATATAAGGAAGATTAGTTATTATAGAAAGGGTAGTAGTAAAGAAGGTTAGTTAAACTATAACTCTAATAATAAGATATACCTAGTAGTCCTATACTTTACGCCCTTACTAAAATAACGCTAGTTAGTCATCTACGTAAGTACCTAATAAGCTAACTTAGGCTTTCTATTAGGGGGGGAATATCGTAATAGCTATTAGACGCAGCTATTAGACGTAACGTAATAGCTATTAGATGCTAGTAACGTAAGTATATTATAACTACGCCCTTACGCGATCACTTAATAAGCTAAAGATGATTATAACTAAGCCGCATAAACCGGCTAAGCCGTGTAAGCTAGTAGTACTAATAGATAATAAATACTACTAAGGATATATAGCCTACTTAACGGCTAATAAAACTTCACGCGGTAATAAGAAGATTAATTTCTCATCTATTTTAATAATATAACTAAAGTAGTAATTCGCGTAGTAAAGAGAGAGTTTAGTTCTTATTTCACTTCCTATATAAATATATATAGAAGATAGAAGAGTATATAGCATCTTCTATATTTATAAAAATTAATAAGACTTTACTTAACTTTATCTCTTCTCTACTTAACTTTAATTAAGTTCTTTTAATTTTATATACATCCGACTAAGTAGATAGCCTTCGGGCGAAAGCCTATATATTAGCCGCTTAACGATTCATAACACGCGGTAGTTCTTATACTTAGAGGGTAAATAATCATTAAGGTATTCGTTAAAAGCTTTATCTTTATTAGCTTCGTCGATATCGTCTAGTATAATAGAATAAAGATCTACTACTTCTATTAGTGTTTTTATAGGTAGGTTAATTTCTATAAGAGAAGTGAAAAAGGTTTCTTAGTTATTAACTTTAATATCGTTAGAGATATATATTAAAGAAATTATTAGAGGCCTAAGAATAAGTCTAGACTATTCTAGACTCTTCTAGACCTCTTCTATTACTAAGAACTTATTCCTACGGGTTCTTTTAGATTCTAGCCCTTATTCTAGATTGTCTTATTACTAAGGCCTAGAATCTTCTAGTCTAGATTAATTAGAAATCGTCTTCTATTAATAGAAGAACCTATTACTAATTACCTAGAGATAGAACTCTCTAGAATCTATAGGTTCTTCTATATAAATACCCTTAGGTAGCCTACTAGTTAGTCCTTTAAGGAAGTTCTCTTATAGTAAAGAATCTACTACATTCTCTACTATAAACCATCTACCATACGGTATATAATAAAGATATTACTTATCTTTATAGAATACCGCTAATAGGTTATGAGCCCGGCTAATAGTAATCTATAGATTACTATATAGCTTGCCTTATAATTTATAAGTAGGATTTTACTTCCTTCCCTACTTATAAGAAAGAATATACTATTCTTTCTATACTAGACCGCTCTTATAAGTAAGGCTTAGTAAGACTATCTTAGTAGATAGCTATTAAGCTAAACTTATAAAGAAGTCTAGGGAAAGCCTACTTATTTATATAAGTAAGGCATTTTTTAGGGTAAGGACTAGTATCCTAAGCCCTATCCTTAGGCTCTTAGCCTATCGAATTTTTCCTAGGACTGTCGGGCCTATATCTACCTAGGATTTTATTCTAGAACCTTCTAGTAGTCTAGAATAGCCTTATTTACTACCTATTCTTTACCTTTCTCCGCCTTTCTCTAGATTTCCTTACATTTCTATTAACTATGTTAATATAAGGTGTGGCTACGCGGCCTCTATACCATATTAGGCCTAAGCGTTACCCGTTTACACTAGTTCCCGCTAGTGTCTTAGCATGAGGAATACTAAAACTTCACGACACTTCGAAACGTTTTCGACCCGCATCGACCCGAATACTTTACTTAGTAAGCAAAGTAGTATACCGTTTTGAAGAGAAAAACTCGGCGGACAAGGATCTAAAATTAGATTCCTTATATCTCTACTCCCGGCTAAGTTATTAGAGAAAACATCGATACTCTAATAATCTCCCTACTTTCTATTAGGTGCATCAGGCCCATTAGCACCTAATAAACTTCAAGACTTCATACACTTATAGTTTCCGCTTAAAACTATAAGTATAAAGAGTTTTATACTCTAAAGACCTCTATAAGGTATAAAATCTTTAATATACCTTAAGAAAGGAACATCTTCTACTAGGAAATATGGGAAAAGAATTCCCTAGCATTCCTAAACTTAAAGGCCCTGAGAACTAGGAGTCTTAGTGATCTACTATAAATGATATAGTGATTATAGAAGGGCTAAAAGCCTATCTAGACTCTAAATCTTAACCTAAAGTAGAAGATCCTACCTAGGAGGTTAATGATGCTAGAATAAGGACTTTCATTAGGACCTCTATAGATCCTAAACTTTATTCTAGCATTACCCATTATAGAACTATAAGTTCTATGGGAGAAGCCCTTAGAAAAAGATGTAAATCTAAGGGACTTTTATAGGAAGTCTTACACTTTATAAGGCTACTAAGCCTTAAAGATACGGGAGATATTAATACCTAGGTGGCTAATCTATTAGATGAGATAACCCTATTATCTTAGACTAAGATGGCCTTAACGGAGAGGTAGAAACTAGGTGTATTCTTTAGTAATATACCTAGTAGCTATTCTTTATGGAGCGCCGTAGCCCAGCTAGGGCTAAAAGAAGAGACTACTCTAGACCACCTTATAGAGTGTCTAGTAGAAGAGTCTCGGCGCTAAGAACTAGAAGAAGAAAGCAATACTACCCTTATTACTATAACTAGTAATAAAGGGAAATCTTCTTCTAAAAAGAACGCCTCTACTTATAATAATAAGAGTACTAAGAAGTGCTCTTATTATAAAAAGAATGGCCATCTAGAAAAGGACTGCTATAAAAGAGCTAGGAATTTAAAGGGTAAAGAAAATAATAGTAGTCCTATAGATTTAGAGGATACCCTACACATTACGGGTTATACCTCTTATTTTACCGCGGGTCCTAGCCTAAATGACTAGATTCTAGACACCGGCGCTATAGCCTATATGTCTAGACATAAAGATCTCTTTACTTCTTTAAAAGAAGTAAATTTACCTATAAAACTAGGTAAAGGAGAGATCTATACTAAAGGAATAGGTACTATACCTATTACCTTTAAGTACGCTAATAGAAGGATAAATCTAACCCTTCTAGACGCTCTCTATATCCCCGATTTATCTATAAATCTTATCTCTATATCTAGGCTATATACACATAGTATATATCTAGATATAAAGAACCTAAGACTTATAGATAAAAGAGAGTAGATATATACCGAAGTTTTACTTCAGAATAACCTATTTATACTACCTAAGGTAGAATCTACTATAAATCACTTATATATAGTAGATTTAAACCTATAGCATAATAGGTTAGGGCATATAAACTTAGAAGCTCTTAGGGCACTACTACCTATTAAGGGTAGTAAAATAGACTATTCTATATGCCCTTTAGCTAAATCTAAGCGTACTATATCTACTATACTAGTAGCGGTCTCTAAACCTTATAAGAAGATAGGTCTAGATGTTATAGGACCTATTACTCCTAAGGGAATAGGGGGATACACCTACTATATAGCCTTTATAGACTATTATAGTAGGTTTACATGGGTATTCCCCCTATTTACTAAAGGAGAAGCCTATAATAAGATAGTTTACTATCTTAAACTTATAGAGCCGCATAGTAAAGTCTAGTCTTTAAGGCTAGATAATAGCCTAGAATATAGGGGAACTCAGCTAGATTTACTAGCTAAAAATAAAGGAATAACTCTAGAAAAGAGTTCTCCTTATAGCCTAGAGCAAAACGGGCTTATAGAGAGGATACATGGGTTAATAGATACTATTACCTGTTGCCTTCTCTTAAATTCTAAGGTCCCCCTTACCTTCTAGCCAGAGGCTATTAAAACCGCCACTTATATTCTAAACCGGACCCCTAAGAAGTCCCTAGAGGGTATTTCACCTCTAGCCCGGCTAAATATAGCTAAGGGCAGGTCTCCTACTATAAATCTCTCTTATATAAAGACTTTCGGAAGTAAAGTCTTTATAAACATCCCTAGAGAAAAGCGTACTATATCCTCTAAGTATTCTCCACGCTCTAGGCCTAGTATATTATTAGGCTTTAAGGGGGAGCATATTTATAGATGCTAGGATATAGAAAAACAAGCTATTATACACACTAGGGATGTTACCTTTAAAGAGGATGAAATTTCTTCTCCCTATACTAAAACTATAGAAGATGAGGAAGATATAGACTATACTAAGCCTATATTTCCTTCTTCTATAACTAGCCCTCCTAATAGACTAAGATCTAGGTCTATAACTACTATAGATACTAGTAGGGAGGAGCCTAGGAGAAGTAAGCGCCTTAGAGAAAAATCCTCTAAGGAATCTACTACTATAGAGGCTACTATTAATAGCCCTATAGAAGAAGTACCTTATCCTCTTAGAGAGACCTTTAAAGAGGTTAGAATCCCTAGTAGTAGTAGCTATGTTACTATAGAAGGCCTAAGTAATATAGAGGAAGATATCTCTTATTACTTACTCTATAGTAATAGGGAACCTACTACTACTAAAGAAGATGCCTATAGACGCCTTAACTAAGGTACTTATAAAGGCTCTCTTTACTAAATTCCTCTCTATTACCCTACGTAATAAGTTAGGGGGAGTGTTAGAGGCCTAAGAATAAGTCTAGACTGTTCTAGACTCTTCTAGACCTCTTCTATTACTAAGAACTTATTCCTACGGGTTCTTTTAGATTCTAGCCCTTATTCTAGATTGTCTTATTACTAAGGCCTAGAATCTTCTAGTCTAGATTAATTAGAAATCGTCTTCTATTAATAGAAGAACCTATTACTAATTACCTAGAGATAGAACTCTCTAGAATCTATAGGTTCTTCTATATAAACACCCTTAGGTAGCCTGCTAGTTAGTCCTTTAAGGAAGTTCTCTTATAGTAAAGAATCTACTACATTCTCTACTATAAACCATCTACCATACGGTATATAATAAAGATATTACTTATCTTTATAGAATACCGCTAACACTAACCCTACCTACTAAGGAAAAAGGTCTAGGGTTAGATTTCGTCCGAACTTTAATACTACCTAGGAGGTAATTAATATAGCCCTCTCTTACATCCTATATGTAATAAACCTTACGTATAATATAAGTAAAAAGTGAAGACTCTATAACCTTAGTAACATTCTACGGGATTATACTAAGATAGGTCGCGTAGGTAATATATTATTAGTTCTAGCTACTTAAGTTTACTCCCTTAAAAATACTGCTTATACGCTAGGAGTAAAGGTTTACTAGCTATAAAAGCCGGTTATCCTTCCTATAAACCTAGCTAAACCATTATACGTAACCTAAGCCTAGAAAGTAACTACTACTAAAAAACTAAACACGATAACTCCTTACCTAAAGATAATTATAAAGCTAGCTACTACTCCCCTAAAGACCCTACGGGATATATAGGTTATTATCTAGTAGTAGAGTCCCTTCCTAAACTTTAACCCTCTCTCTATATGAAATAACATTAATAATACCTTTAAGAATATAGGTATAGCTAGCCTAGTTATAATAATAGTAATACGTATAGAGAAGGGTAACATCCTACTTACTAGCTTACCCTAGTATAACTCTAAATTCCTTACCTCCTATTAAGACCTCTTTACTTACCTATTCCTAGATACTATAGTCTAGGAGAACTAAACCTAGTATAAGGTTATTACCTATAGCATCCCTCTTAAAGACCTCCGTCTACTTAAAATTAGATAATTTATTATAGAAGAGGTCTATACTTTTAACCCTAGCCTATTAGTTATAGGAACTCCATACTAGCTCACTTTAGCCGAAAGGAGGGCTACCTAAAAAGTAGGGTTAGTTATTATGGCCTTCTATATAGTAAAAGAGGTAGAGATAGCTATCTTAAAGCTATTCTATCTTATAGGAGTAAGTGTAAGGGTTATAAAACTCCTTAGGCTCACTCTAGACGTATAGTATATAAAGTGTTAAGAATTTAGCTATAGCTCCCCTAGGTATTATAATAGGACTAAATGCTTACTATATACTAGCCCCTATACTATAGAAAAGCACGACTATAAATACTATATAAAGAGAGACATAATATATGCCTATATAGCATTAAAGTATAGTAACTATAATAGTACTCATTACTCCTAGAACCTAAACTATCCCTATTATCTAATAAAGCTATCCCCCTAGTATAAATATTAGGTAACCTTAAAGTTATGTAAGTTAACTTAAACTAGAATGCCTAGGCTATAGAAGTAGCACTCTAGGATGCTCTCTACTTAGGCATCTACCTAATATTTATCTAGGAACTATAGACGACACTATAAGAAGATATAGCTAATATATAATTAATATCTTACCCCTCTATAATATAAATTCTCCTAACCTTCCTATAGGGCTCCCATCCTTAGATGATGCTCTACCTAAATAAATCCCTTATCTAAGTCTAGGTAATTCCTTACCTAGATATTTTCTCTAGCCTAGACTACCTTACCGTTAATTTAACCTATAGAGAAGATACTATCTACATAGTTAATATCTATAATAAGGTAGAATAAGGTAACCTATCCTCCCTATATATAATAGAAAGAGTTATTAAGTATAGCCCCCCTACTATACTAATAATCTATATAGGGGACTTTAATAAATACTATCTAATATAGGACCTACTCTCCCCCTAATCTTATAAAGTAGAAGCTCTATATAAATGGATTAAGGAAAACCGCCTTAAACTCTAAAACTAGCCTAGAGTAGGTACCTTCTTTTATATAGGGATAGAAAGGGAAACGGTTATTAACCTATCCCTATACACTCTAATAATTACCGCTTAAGTAATTAACTAGTAGTTATAAGAGAACCCCTTATCTAACTATAATACTATTCTCTTTACTATTATATATAACGAGTTTCAGGATACACTAATACCTCTACTATAGTTTAACGTTAAAAAAGCTAACTAGGCCTAATATAGGTAAATCGTCTAAGAAGAGTTAAATAAGATTATAATTCTACCCGTCTAAGCCCTCCCTAATAGGGCATAATATATACTCTCTAGTAGGACCTTATAAGAGGACCTAGACTAACTTAGACGAAGCCTTATAAGGGTAATAGAGATAGTAGCTAAATATAGCATCCTATAGGTAACACCTAGATAGTAATAAAAACTATAGTAGTCCCTACTCCTTATAGCCCTAAGGATAACCGCTATATAAGTAAGGCGTAGGGCATATTAGGACTAAGTTACATATATATAAGCATAGAATATATATAATACGGCTATTAAGTAGGTAAAATAAGAGTACTAGAATAACTTCCTTATAAAAGAAACACCCTAGTCTATCTATAAGGTAATAGTATACATGAAATTAACCTAATCTAAGCGGATCCCCTAGATACGTAACCTTTAAGATTAACTCTAATCATTATATAACGGTAAGTATACTACCTTCTATTAGAAACTCTTCCCCCTACTACTATACATCCCCCTATACGAATAGATAAACTATAAGGAAGGGCTATAGAACTAGCCCTCCCTTATAGATAAGGAAGTATAGTATGCCTACTCTTATAAGATTAAAGGTACCACCCCTAGGCTAGACTAGATCTACTAAAGAATGATTACTAAGGCATATAATGCTTCTCCTAGAAAATTCACCTAGGTATACTAAACCTTCTTTATATATAGATACTACCTAGAATACTAGAGAGAAGTAGTAGGAGTAATACTTAAGAAACTAGGGAAACCTAATTATATAGACCTAAAAGTATATAGAGTTATCTCCCTACTTAACTACCTAGGAAAAGTTCTTAAATGCATTATAGTAAAACATCTTAGAGCGCTTATAGAAGCTACCTACCTCCTATACCCATCCTAAATAGGCGGACGACTATAGAAGTTAGTAATTAATATAGTAATAATCCTTATATATATTATCTAGGATGAGAGGAGGGTATAGTATAAGATATTAACCCTATTCCTTAACATATAAGGCGCCTTTAATTATATAGCCTATAACTAGCTCTTATATATAATAGGGGAAATTAGGCTCCCTACTTCCCTCCTAGTATAGGTAAAGATATTTACTAGTAGTTAATAACTCTAGATCTCCTTTAATAGCTAATAAGAAGACCTTCATCTAATAGTTTTAGGAATTCCTTAAGGAAGCCTAGTCTCTCTAATCCTATTTCTTATCTATATAAGAAAGCTCTTTTCCTCTTACTTAGTAAGATTCCTCTTATATATTAATAATATTTTAATTATAATCTCCTTAATGAGTTAGAAGAAAAATGCGCGGATCCTCTAGTAGGAAGTAACCTAGCTCTTCTTACTTAGAACCTAGTATACTATTAACTTTAATAAAGATAAAATAGACCTCATCTATTTTATAAGCTTAGATAAGGCTAAGGCAGCTATAATTATACTCCTAGGAGATTATATAGTAAAACTAAAGTAACTTATCTAATAGCTTAGGATATAGTTTAATATATACCTATTACGAATCGTTAAGCGGCTAATATATAGGCTTTTACCTAAAGGCTATCTACTTAGTTAGACGTATATAAAATTAAAAGAACTTAATTAAAGTTAAGTAGAGAAGAGATGAAGTTAAGTAAAGTCTTATTAATTATTATAAATATAGAAGATGCTATGTACTCTTCTATCTTCTATATATATTTATATAGGAAGTAAAATAAGAACTAAACTCTCTCTTTACTACGTAAATTACTACTTTAGTTATGTTATTAAAATAGATAAGAAATTAATCTTCTTATTACCGCGTAAAGTTTTATTAGCCGTTAAGTAGGCTATGTATCCTTAGTAGTATTTTTTATCTATTAGCACCGCCGGCTTATACGGCTTAGCCGGTTTATGCGGCTTAGTTATAATTATCTTTAGCTTATTAAGTAATCGCGTAAGGGCGTAGTTATAATATGCTTATATTACTAGCGTCTAATAGCTATTATATTACGTCTTATAGCCGCGTCTAATAGCTATTATAACATTCCCCCCCTAATAGGAAGCCTAAGTTAGCTTATTAGGTACTTACGCGGATAACTAACTAGCGTTATTTCGGTAAGGGCGTAAAGTATAGGACTACTAGGTATATCTTATTATTAGGGTTATAGTTTAACTAACCTTCTTTACTACTACCCTTTCTATAATAACTAATCTTCCTTATATTAACTTTTCCTATAATAATAATCCCCTATCATTACATCTTCCCTCTCTTACTTAAGTAATAATAGTAAGTTATTACGTTTACGGTAAGTCCTTAGTTTAAAACGCTTAACTAATTATCGCATGATAGTATCTAATTAATCTCGTTACTTAAAGCGCCTTAAAGGTAATATAACACCTTAAGAGGATACTAAGGCTACTTAGAATCATTATATAATACATTACGCGTAATTAGCTAATTATTAGTATATCTAGAGTTTTAAAAAGGTAAAGTGAAGCTAACTAGTCTAGGTATAGTACCTAGCTCCTAAGAGCTAGTATATATTACTATTCTACCTATAGATCCTCGCGCGAATATTATATATACTAATACGCCTACTATACCTACTTTACCCTTATATATACGTTCTAGTAGCTATTATACTAACGCGCTATTAAGTATACCTTTATATAAGGGTAATAATAGTAGCATTATTTATCTAGCCGCTTTACCTACGGAATTACTAGTATAACCTTTAGATTAGGACTTAGAGGTAGATACTTCTAATAAGATTATAGTCTTTATCCCGCGTAAGGCCTTTAAAAAACTTACTAAGGTATATATTACTGCTTACTTATCTTTACGTAATAGCTAACTTATTATAGAAATCCCTTAGTAGTAATAAAACTAGCTAATATATAATATATATGTTAGGCCTTAGTAACTTAGCTTATTATGCTATTATCCTAGTTTCTAAGGACTATTTTAACATTATATCTACGGAATCTTATAGCTCTTCACGTAATACTTACTTAATTTAATATATAGGTATTAATTAAGCTACTAGTTATACTAAGTACTAGGATAATCTCTCTACTTATATCTTCTATAGTTACCGTAAGTTACTAGGTTTCTTATAGGGTTATTACGTGAACTATGTCTAGGGCACTAGTAACCTTAACTATACCGTAAGTAACCTTACTAGTACTCATCCTCCTAATTAATATAAAAGATATAAGGATAAGATATAGCCTAGAGAGTACCTTACTCTTTACTACGTAATAGATAACTAGGTTAATAACTTTCTCTAGGGCTCTATTAAAGGTGTAATAAGGCCTAAACTTAAGAAGTCGGCTCTAATTCCTACTAAAGAGGAGGAAGAGGAGTAGGGGTATAAAAGATAAGGAATAAAATTAAAAAAGGGGATAGGATAGATAAGGATAAATTAGTTTATATAGATAAGGGTTATTTACTATAGTGTTAGAGGATTCTCTTTACTAGAGTATAGGCGGGTTAGTTATCTAATTACGTTTCTTCCTATAATTCTTATTAGAGGAAGGCTCTTTTCTACTTTTCTAGGTTCTTTAGTAGTCTAGGGGTAGAAGGATTAGTAGTATAGAAGTCCTCTACTTTTTAGGGGGCCCTAATAAAAGAACTTACTATATACTACTTATTATCTTAATTATATCCTACCTATTAAACCTAATACTTTAAAGTTCTATAAGTAACCTTACTTACGCGGATAAAGTTAACTTCCTATTCTTACTAGTTATTAATGATCTTAGGTTTTAGTTCTATGTATCTCTATTATAGTAATAGGTCTATAGCTACTTTACGTAGGTAATTAGTATAGAAAAGGTTTATTACCTTTATGCTTTCTAGAAGATCTAGTTCGTACGAATAATCTTTTATTCTAGTAACCTTAAATAGTCCTATGTTAGGAGCGTCTAATTTTAGATTTAGCCGGTCCGTTATCTAGCTAGTCTTCTTAATGTAAATAAAGTCTCTAATGTTAAAGTTAGGTATATAATAGTATTTATTAGCTTATTAGTAGTTCTTTTCTTATGATTATTAAATTAATTTATAGGTATACTTATAGGCCTCTTATCTTCTTTTTTAGAGAGACTAAGCTATAGACTATGCTCTACCTTCTAGTAAAGTAATTATCATTATGTAAGCAGTCTAGTTATAATATATATATAGTAAGAAGCTAAGATCTATTTTAGCTAGTATAAGACCTATAGCCTTATATAGAAGGGTAGCCTAAGCTAGGTCTATTAATAGTAGAAGGTTAGACTAGTTATTTTAATAGTAATTAATAAAGGGTTATAGTTAGCGTATAAGAACCTAATTAACTATCTTAGTAATTCCGTTTATCTAAGAGTGATAGGCTAAATTAAAGTGTTATTTAATACTAGTTAACTTATATAGCTCCTATATAAAGGCTAAAATAAACTAAGGACCTTAATCTAATAGTATACTTTTAGGATTTCCGAAAATTTAGTAGATATAATTATAAAAAAGTTAAGATACTCCTTTAGCATAGATTTTCTTCATGTAAGGTAAACTAAAGGTTCTTTAGGATAACTAGTCTATAATAATAAGGATATAATTAAATCCCTTTTAGTCTTACGGTATCTCTTTAAAATCTATAGCTAGGTGTTACTAGGGATAGTTAGGAATTAGTAGAGGATATAGAAGGCTAGGTATCTTATTAGTAAATTCATAGTTCTAGTAGTAAATATGGTAGTTTTAGCTATATCTCTTAATTATGTAAGTCTAGCTAGGCTAGTAATAGTATTACTATACTAGCTTTTACATTTTATTAATTCTAGGATAGGTAGTAACGTAAGTAGTATATATTACTTTAATTATTCTTATATAAAGGTTATCCTAGTTAGGAACAACTAATATACTATAGTAAAGAAGTAATCCATCCTATAACTTCTAATATAATTTATTTTCCGGTTAAAGACGGGCTATTTCCCTCTATAGTTTAAGATCTAGGTTTTCTCTATTTACGCGGAGGAGCTCATTAAGGAAAATTATTAGTAGAGAAACTTCCGGCTCCATCATTATAAGTAGGACTACCTAGGAAGTAGGAATGAGATACTACTCTTATACGGCCTTTAATTTCTCTTTTTAAGTCTTAAGTTACTCTTACTTTCTTATAAGAATATCTATAATAATGTTTTCCTTTCCTAGTTAGTAGGTAAACTAGACTTAGTACTTAGTAAGTTACTTAGCCCATCTTACTTATTATGCGGATAATTAGCACTTAGAAGTAAAGTATTCTAATACTTAATAGTCTATAATTATAAGAAAAGGTTTATAAAGGCCTATAAGTATAGATCTCTATTCCTCTAGTCCTTACATAATAGCTAGGAGTTCTTTATTAGGTATTCTATAGTAGAGTTTAGTATCTAATATTACCTTAGAATAAAAGGATACTAGTTTCTATTTATAATCTTTTTAATATTATAATAGGACTCCCGTAACTACTCTATTACTTATATCTATTTCTATATAAGTATCTAAAGTTAGATTATAGTTTATAAGTAGTGATTTACTACATATTAGTTTCTTAAGGTTCCTAAAAGATTCTTCCTTAACTAGTCTAAGTTATCGCTACTTTACTTTTAAATATAGTTTCTCTAGTAGCTAGCTAATTTATCTATAGTTAGGAAGGAATCTCTAATAAAAGTTATAGAATCCTAAGAAAGACTAAAGAGATTAAAGGGTTATAGGTAATTACTAGGTATAAATAGGTTTAATTTTTTACGGGTCTATTAATATACCCTTAGTAGAGATGATATATCCTAGAAATTTTATATAAGTAGTTAAGAACTTACTCTTTTTTATATTAGCTTATAGTCCCCCTCTATGTAATTATTATAGAACTTTAATGATGTGTTAAGTATAATTATGCGGGTTTTTAGAAATGATAAGAATATTATCCATAAAAGTAATAATAAAATCATCTAAATAGTTAAATAGAACTTAGTTAATAAAATATTAAAAAGTAGTAGGCCTATTACTTAGCCTAAAAGGTAAAATACGGTATTTAAATAATTTATATCTTATATAGAAGGTAGTATATTCTTTAGACTACTTTTAAAGGCGGATTTAATAGAAAGCTTATTAAATATCTAGTTTTATATAGACCTTTCCCTTACCTACTCTCTATAAGAGTTCTAAGATAAGAGGTAAAGGATATAAGTCCTTCTTTATCTAATTATTTAACCGTTAGTAGTTAATATAAATTCGCTAACCACCTCCGGGTTTTTTTACTACTAATACTAGAGAGGTATAGGGTATATAGCTCTTAGTAATAAATCCTTTCTTTAAGTTCTCTTAGATATATTCCTTTACTATAGCTAGCTATTCTAGGGACATCCTATAGAGGGGACTTATTAGTAAGCATAGAGAATCCTTATATATAAGAGAAATTTAATGATTAACTCCTATATAATAGGGTAGTAGCTAATTAGATTCTTATTTTAAAAAGACGTCGCGGTAGTTTTTATACTTAGAGGGTAAATAATTATTAAGGTATTCATTAAAAGCTTTATCTTTATTAGCTTTATTAATATTATTAAGTATAATAGAATAGAGGTTTACTACTTCTATTAGTATTTTTATAGGTAGGTTAATTTCTATAAGAAAGGTGAAAAAGGTTTCTTAATTATTAACTTTAATATTATTAGAGATATATATTAAAGAAACTAATCGGTTTATCCGTAGATCTTTACTTTATGTAGATAATTTTAGAACTTTTAAAAGATTTAAAAAAGAAATTTAGTCTAGAGGATCTAACTAAACGAGTTATTAGTTATAGTAATCTAGAAGAATATAATGATATGTAAGGAACTAGTAGCCTAGAATAATATTATAGCGCCTAATATCTAGTATAAAGGCGTATATTATAACTAGCTAATATTAGAAACGGAATTATAATTAATAAATGAAATTAAGTTACTTATTTATGTGTTAGTTAAACCTAGAGACTTTAAGGTTCCTACTAGTAATCTTTCTTTTCTTAATCCCTAATTCCCTAAGTTATAGAAGAAGTTAAGGATGAATAAAGCTAGATCTATTTATACTAGTATTAACTAGGGCATAAATAGGTATAGCGTGACTACTAGCTATAATTATAGTTTATATAGTAAACGGGTATCCTCTAATAAGGTCATAAATGTTTACCTATAAATTAGTAATTTATAGAGCTCTAAGCTTATATCTTAGGGAGGAGACTTCCCCTAAGACTTATTATTTTCTAATAAAGAAGAGTATAGTTCTAATATTATGTACTCTTCTCCTTCTTCTTCTATTATAGTATTAACTATCTTTACTTTAGTTTCTAGGCACTATTAGATAAGGTATCTAAACTTTCTATATTAATAGTAGGGTCTAATATTACCTTAGAGTTCTACTTTTCCTTTACGTGTTAGATTTTCCATTATTATATAAGGAGTAGGTCTCTATAATAATCTTAAAAAAGGCTGCTCTCTTAAACTTCTACCTATTAAAAGAGTAGATTTACCTACTTATTCCTATTATTATTTCTTTACGCGGTCTTCCTAGGATGATAAAGATATGTTTCTACTATTTTAATACTTAATTATACTTTATGTAATAGGGTATACCTTTTAAAGGTATTCTTTAAATAAGATGGAGTTATCTTATTTAATTCCTACTAAATAAGTTTATAGTAGGGGATCTAATAAAGAGTAAAAATCCTCTTTCTATTATTTATATAGAAGATTAGCCTCTAAAGCTAGGTATATAAACTCTAACTAGAACTTCTAAAGATCTATAGGAATTTTATAATAAAGGTCCTTTAGCTTCTTCTTTATATCCTTTCACTAATATGGATTCTTAAATACTTACTTAAGCTAGTAATATAAGTTAGTATTAAGAACTAGATTATCTATCTTCGCGTAAGTATATAAAAATAGTACTAGATACTATACTACCTTACCCTATATCCTTAAGAGGATATAACTTATAATAGCTTCCTTAGTATCTATAGTAGTACCTCTTTTAAAGTAGTCTTTATTACTATAGATTTTATTATTTATAAGTAGCTACTAATACTCATATATAGGGTTTTAGCTATTTATTAATTCGGGTAGGTTAGGCACTCTTAGTATATATTTCTTCTTCTTCTAGGATCCATTCTCTTCTAAATACTATAAACTTATTAACTTAATAGTATCTTTACGTAATATTATTTAATAACTTATAATTCTTTCTACTAAGTTAAGGATAACTTATTTAAGAGTCTTAATTTACATCTTTATATAAATAGTAATATCCTATATTTATCCCTTTATAAGGGGGGTAATCTTAGATTAATAGTTATTAGCTTCTTCTAGTAGAATATACCTAAAAGCTTCTTTAACCTAAAATTATATTATATAAAAAAGACCTTTCTCTTATACTTACATATTAAGCTTAACCGGTAATAGGGAGTAAAAAGATTATAATAAGAAGGGGAATACCTATCCTCTTCCTTCCTTAGATTTATAAGGTAATTTAGTACCTTCGCGTGAGGGTATTTATTATTAACTACTAGACTCCTCTTAAGTACTAGTTACGTAGGCTTAATTCTTAGCTATACTATCCGTAAATAGAATAGTCTTCTACTTTCTTATAAGTAGGTATAGGGAGGATACCTCCTTAATGTTTATACGCTATACTATAGCCTTATAAAGACTTCTATAGTTAATATATACTTAATGCTCTTTAGTCTTTAGATAATACTAATATACCTCACTAAGATAACTTAAATTACCTTCTTAAATAATAGGTAGTTATATATAAGGCTTAAGCTATATATATAGTATACCTAGTTTAGGTATTCTAACACCTCCCTTAGGTAATAAAAAAGTAGGATGGGGATAATACCTAGAATAATCTTCTATATCTATTATAAATTATTAAGCGGCTAATATATAGGCTTTCACCTAAAGGCTATCTACTTAGTTAGATATATATAAAATTAAAAGAACTTAATTAAAGTTAAGTAGAGAAGAGATAAAGTTAAGTAAAGTCTTATTAATTATTATAAATATAGAAGATGCTATATACTCTTCTATCTTCTATATATATTTATATAGGAAGTAAAATAAGAACTAAACTCTCTCTTTACTACGCGAATTACTACTTTAGTTATGTTATTAAAATAGATAAGAAATTAATCTTCTTATTACCGCGTGAAGTTTTATTAGCTATTAAGTAGGCTATATATCCTTAGTAGTATTTATTATCTATTAGCACTACCGGCTTATATAGCTTAGCCGGTTTATATAGCTTAGTTATAATCATCTTCGGCTTATTAAGTAATCGCGTAAGGGTATAGTTATAATATACTTACGTTACTAGCGTCTAATAGCTATTATGTTACATCTAATAGCTATATCTAATAGCTATCGCGATAATACCTATTATTCTAGTAGTATATAATAATTTAAAATGCCTAAGTAAAGTAATTACTAGGATGACTTATATAGCTAGCTAATATATAATATAGACTATCCCCTACTACTATCTAATAGCTATACCTTACTTATATATAAAGTATAGTAGATTATAGGTTCCTAGTTTTCTAGTAAGTTAGTAGCTCTAAGATACTTAGATGAATACTTTAAAATAGTAGACTATACTAAATCCTAGGAGCCTTTTATACCTCCCTAATTATTCCTATAGAAATTAAAGTAGGCCTTCTCCCCCCCTACCTTAGGAGGAATATATCACTTTAAGTATATACTATAAGACTCTTTAAACTTAGTTACTAACACCTAGTATATATAATTATTAATAAGTTTAAACTAGAGAGTATACTAGGATACTAGATATAACTTAAATATATCTAGAACATAATTTTAGACCTAGTAATAGGTACTAAAAGCCTAATTAAGCATAGTTCCTTTCCCCTATAGAAAAAGACTATGCCGTATAAAGTTAAGATTAGCTACCTCTAAAAGGAATAAGAAGCCTAAGTATATATTAGACGTATAGGATATATAACTTAAGTAGTTATCCTATATTCTAACGCTTCATCTATCCTAAAAGGAAATAGAGTAGGTATAGGGATTATAGTATATGATACCTAATAAGATAGTATAAGAGTAGTAGTAAGATATAGAGTAAATACTAGACTATACTAGCTTATATATAATAGAGAACTAGAGGTACTTATAAGGGCTATAGAGCTAGCTACCTAGAAATGGCCTAGGTAATAGATTATAGTATATATAGATAACTAAGCTATACTATACTACCTCTAAACCCTATCTAACCTACTAGGTTAAGGTCTATAACTTTAAGCTATAGATATAGGCTACTTAATTATAGCTAGATAAGGTAGTCTTACCTTCTTATAGGCCCTAGGCTATATAGAGATTAGAGGAAACCTATAAGTAGACGCCCTTATAAAGGAGGCTACTAGGCTAACCCTAGAGAATAACTACTTAAGTACTACCCTCCTTAGGATACGCGTATAATAAAGAACTATAGTAGAATAGATAATATATACTATATAATACTAGGAAGCATAGATACTACTATCCTAGGGGTTATATATATATAACTTCCTACCTATACTAAGGACGTCTATCTAACTCCCTAAGTATAGATAACTAGAAGTATTAGCCTACTTCTAATTAAAACTAAACTACGGCTACTTTAGAGCCTACCTAGTATAGTTTAGTAAGATAGACTAGGATAATTATAGCTATAATAATACTACCTAATAAATACTATAACACCTTATTAGTAACTACCTACTCTATAGCTCTACTAGGAGAGAAGCTATATAGGTAGTATATAAGGCGTATAATAATAATAGTAGGAAAATAGCCTCTATACCCTATAGAGAGCTATTCTAAGGAGATGTTAGTAGATAATTTATACTTAAATTCATATGTTAGATAAAGGTTTCTACTAGGGTATAGCACATATAAATAGTAGACTAAGGGAAAAAAGAAGAGTAAAAAGAAGAGGAGAGAATCTATTCTAATCTCTACTAGTAGAGTGAATAATAAGCTCTATAATCCCTCTACTTATAGTTCCTATAGGTACTACCCTAGAACCCCTCTAACTAAAGATAATTAAGGAAAGGACCCCTTTATCTATAATCTACCTAATACCCTCTAGGCTTATACCCCTCCTCTACCTTATATAGAGCCTCTACTAAGACCCTAGCCCTCTAGATTAGGAAGGTATTAATATAGCTTAGATGACTACTCTATAACTACTCTAGCTAAATCCTCCTACTCCTAATAATAATTAGATGACTATTTAGTAGTAAGGTAAGGGCTTAATACTATTTATCTATATAGTATACCTAGGCTAGGGCGGCATATAGAGCTCTATTATTAGTAATAATGTTAATATACGGTTATCTAATAGTAGTAATAGGGCTAGATTAAATTATAAGTAATATTAATATAGATTAAACCTAGGTTCTTTAGTGTTATTTATTTTCTATAATAAGTATTAGCTAACTATACTAGTTAGCTAGAAGATATATGCTACTAGTTAAAAACCTTACCCGCCTTTTTTACCTTTATAGGTGCTAAGAAAGGTATTATATAATACTAACTAAAAAATAGTACTATTAGGAATAGTACTAGAATGCTATAGTAGAGTATATATATAATCTACCTTACCTACTACCCTATACTATATTTACTTTTCTATATATACCTTCTTCCTATCCCCCTTTCTTTTCTTACTCTTACTTCATACTACCTATCTACTTAGATAATAGTAGAAAGGCTAGTTCTTAGCCCCCCCTTACCTAAAAAGAGCCTAGATAAACTATCTATCTATAATAACCCTATACTAACATTATACTAAGAATTATACTTTATTATATAAGATTCTTTAGCTAGGCATCCCTACTTACCTTATAAATATATACGGTATCCCCTATAGATAGCTCTATCTTAGATAGCCTATAGCTCTAGTAAGACATAAAATAATTAATTAATCAATCAATCAATCAATTAATCAATCAATTCTAAGTATCTACTGTGTTTGTAATATCAATCTTCAACTAAGACGGCAGTATAACAGCTGTTCCTCCTCTTGGTGTAGTTGGTTTATCACGTTCGACTGTAATGGAATTCAATGCCATCGAAAGGTCCCTAGTTCGATTCTGGGAGGGGAGAAACCACCTTCTTTTTGCCCTTTTTGTCTTGTTGAGCAACCATTGTGGGGTCCGAATGCGCTTATGTCTTTTTGCTGAAGCCGAGACGATGAGGTCGAGGTCGAGGTAGAGCTGTTAGCCGAGAGGGCTGGAACATCGAAGCTAGAGTGGCGACAGTGGCAGTACAATGACATCTACCCCGTCTGAGGTCTTGCCGGAGATGGCTTGCCCATGATCTCTCTTTTTGCCATGTTTCATGGTCCCAAGGAATTTGCAGAGGAGGGCGGTTGTCATGGAAGTGGACCAGAATGGCGGGCGAGGTTGACCGATAGATAGGGGAGTGAAAACCAAGGCGGGCTTTTCCAATGATCCATGTTGCAGAAAATATCAGGGCGTCGGTTCCGCGGGAGAAGGTAAGATATGGCGATAGTAGCAAACCTTCGACAATGGTGCTTTGGTCCTGATCAGGAGTTTCTCAATCTCAGCGATCGTGATTGAAGTCTTCCTTGGCCTCCGGATATGTGGCTGTTTGAAGGTGATTCCTGAGGCTTGGAAGAGACCATCATAGCCAGTGAGAAGCATGTAAAGCAGCGGAGGAAGAAGACAGCGCAACGCGATCGAGAATATGAAAGCAGTCGGACAAGGTGTCGACGGAGGAATATGGGAGAATATGGAACGGCTCATGGTCTTGTATGCCATGGAACGAGAGAAAAAGGGAGATTACCACACTCACACTTGCCAGAGGCTGGCCCTGACCTTGGCTGATATTCAATGAAGATCCGTTGGAATGTCACCGCATGGTCGGTCCAAAGGAATGATCCCGCAACTTTTTCAGTCAGTAGACACTCTCCACGAATCGAGGAAATCGTCTTGGAGGAGTACTCACAGTCAAGATGTCAAATTTGAAGATGTGACGAGGTGCTTGAAAGATGGATCAAACTAGAGTCTGCATCGCCCGCCTTGAAATAGGTAGCCGTGGGTCTGACGCAATGGCTCGGCGCGTAACGACACCAAATCGTGCCTCAACTCCAGTCGACCACCAACTCCACAACCAGCACGATGCCACGCCCTCCCGAGATTTCAGAAATTCCTCCAACACCGAACTTGCTTCGACACTTGCACAGCGTCCTCCTCGACATCTCCAGTTATCCGTATCCTCACGTACCTAATCCGCCTGACGTCAAAAAACGAGCTTCCGTTGCCCTCATCATACGCATCCAGCCGCGCTACAGCCACCCACCACCTCCCGCCGGCGCCAATGGCAGCAATTTCTCCGGAAACCAAAACAGCAATGAAGAGCAAACGGTAGAGCAACGACTCGAAGCCTTCTTCAGTCAAGAGTGGGTGCAGAACGGCGACCCCGAGGTCCTCTTCATCAAACGGGCACACCGGCCAGGCGACCGCTGGACAAGCCACGTAGCGCTGCCCGGCGGGCGACGCGACCCAGAAGATGACAGCGACCGAGCCGCCGCGGTGCGTGAGACGTTTGAAGAGGTGGGCATATCGCTGGATGCAAGCAATTCCATTGCCGTAGGCAACCTGCCTGAGCGCGTCGTGACAACATCCTGGGGCAAAGTGCCGTATGTCTCGCCCCAACCCCACGCCGCGCCGCTTTACCATATATACTCACCGTGGAGAAGCCTGATGGTGCTGTGTCCGTTTGTGTACATCATGACGGGCCCGGAGCCGCCGGCGCTGCGCCTGCAGCCCAGCGAGGTCGCCAGCGCGCACTGGGTCTCTGTGCGGGCGCTGCTGAGCCCCGGCCAGCGGACCTTTTGGCACGAGGACGTGTCGAACCGGATTGCGCGTCAGGAATTTGGGCTCAAACGTGCGTTTCTGCGCTTCACGCTGGGCAAGATGATATTCGCGGCGGTGCGCCTCATCCCGAGTCACTCGAGCTTTGCCTCGACGATTCCCGGCTTCGTGCCTGACGACGTCGTGGCGGCAGCATCTTCTCCGTCGTCGACCTCGACCTCCGTCTCTTCCTGGCACTCGATACCGCTCGCGCGCCTCTTCACTCCTGCTGCTCAAACCGACTCCGCAACCGAATCGCCGCTTCTCCTCTGGGGTCTCACGCTCGGCATTATGGCCGATTTTCTCGATCTGCTTCCCCCACACAACTCGGTCCGCCTGTGGACGTACCCGACATTTACCTCTCCCGACGTGCGCTTCATTCTATGGGCCCTGTCGTACCGCTTCCGCACGCAAAAAGCCAAAGAGGTACTCGGCGTACTCGACACCCCTGAGCCTGTGCCCCAGCCGACAGGCGGCGTCACGGCAATTGAAGAAGGCCTCGAGGCTGTGGGCACGAGAAACGACGAGTCAGTTGTCATTGTCAAGGCGGAGGAGGGAGATGTTGAGGCTGCGCCCGAGTCTGGCATCAGCGGATTGGGGGTTGAGCGGTACTACAGCCGGCTGGGACGCAAGCGGACGAGGTCGAGCGCTGTCGGTGTCCTCTTGGACGGCTACTACGAGATTGTGCGCAAGGCAGTGGCTGCAGCGGCGATAGGTAGGGTGTCCATGGTCGTGGCAGCGGTGGCATGGGCTTGCGTTCGATTGAAGAGGAGGTAAGGTCAAGCGTGGTTGATGAGTCGTAGAAACTGACTGAAGCTTCTCCGCCCCCTTCCATTCAACCCAACATTTCCATTTGCGCGTCTTATTCTAGTCTCACTTCGTTTTCTTGACGCTATTTTCCTCTACAACGAGCGAGCGAGCGAGCAATCCATCTCAAACCGTTCCGGACCGGGTCAACCTTTGCTTGTCGCGCTCAAACACCTCTCCTTGCATGTCTACCAGCCATCCATCTCGCACCGCGTTTGACGAATCTTCTACCTCTTTTCAAAGACTCCCATTCACCCATGCATAGCCGTGCGTTTTACCCCAAAAGTCTTGAATGGATCTCCCATGGTCGTTCAGATTTCGGTAGAGCAGACTGATAGAGTCTTCCACAGCGCTAGAAGCACAAATCAAGACTGCAGTTAAATATGAAGACACAAAGTCACGTCCTCCGCCCTCGCGCTCCCACGCCATCCCTTTCTTTGATCAGTCAGTCAGTCAAGCAAACCGTCACGCTGTCAATTACAATACACAGGCGCCCCACCCCACCGACCCAACCGCTTGCATACTTACTCACCCACACACCCGACATTCCAAGCAATCAATCAATCAATCAATCAATCAATCAATCAATCAATCAGTCAGTCAGTCAGCCAGTCAATCAGTCGGGCGCAGCATGCTCTGACACGCGCGGTTTGACCGGGTCGGCTCCGGCGTGGTGGTGGTGTCTTGTGGTTTCGGTTGCCCCTCGCCCGCAGCACATCAGACGACGCCCGTCCCACCGTCGCAAGACGTCAGTTCAGCGTCGCATCGCATTCCTTTCCTTCCTTCCTTGTGAAACGCGGAAAGGTGAAACGCAAAATGCGAGCGAGGTGCATACATGCACACGGAGGTTATCGCGGGGGGGGGGGGGGGGGGGGGGGGGGGGGGGGGATGGCAGACGCGCATTGCGTGCTCTTGCTGCTGTTGTCGGATGTGGCTGTTGTGCGCACGTGGGTGGATGGGTGGATGATGTGGTGTTGCTCACCACCTTCCCAGCTCGCCATACTGACTATGCCTTGCCTGGCCATGCTGCCCCATATGCATACGTACCAGACGCCTAGGTTCCCTTCCTCCCTCCACTTCAGGTTCCGTCGTCTGACAGGCACATTACACGCGCACGAATGCTCCCGACGGACAGACGGACGCACGCACGCACGCACAACCGCCTGAGGGATTTCCTCAGTACAGTTGACAAGTGAAACGAGTGACAGACAGATGAGATGGAGAGGAGAGGCATGGATGAATGGATTGGTGGGTGGGTGCGAAACGGTGTGGACTACTGAGAGCCGGGGGTCAATGGTCAATGGTGAGGAGCTTGTCATGTCACTAGGAGACGGAGGAGAGGGAGGGAGCATCCGTGCGTCTCCCCAGTCCATGATATGTGGTAGCCAGGAAGCATTCGTGCTTGGCAGAACTTGAGTATTCCAGCCTCTCAAGGCCGAGGAGTAGAGAGTACCAGGGAGCATTCGTACGTGTGGTTGCTTCACCAGGAAGCAGCAATACCACAAGCAGTCAATCAACCGTTGACGAGAGTACTCCCACCAAACACACAGCAAAGCAGTCTCACACCAACAAAAACAATAGTAGTGTCTAAACCTTTTTCATAATTTTGATGGAAGCATGGTCGACTCGACTCGACCAACGACGCCCAAAAAACAACCCATCTAAATACAAGATGAAAAAACCCCTCGAATCAAATCCGGCAGGGTACCGCGCGCCGACTCCAGCAGAGGAAAAAGATCTGACGGCAAGAAGGAGCAGAAAAGGACTGGTAGACGAGATGTGGAACAGTCAAGGAAATGGAATTGAAAAGACTCGCTGAATCGCTTGCTTGCTGTCTTGCTCATCGTGCCAACAGTACTATTCCCTGTGCGCCAATTTGGACCACCCTCTTTGACACTTCTTCGATCGCGTCATCCTATAAAAGCATCAAGAAGCATCGGCTCCTCTTCCCAGCTCAATACCAAGACTGACGAGCAAGCGAGATAACAAGACGCGCCAACGCTTTTGGCAAAAAGGTTGCAGGAGGGAGAAATTCGGGTGGATCGCGGTTCAGTAGGACGGTAGTAGGTAGATTGGGACAAGCAGCGTATTATCGTACGTGTCGATAGAGAGCTTTTGATTTACTGTTGCTGCTCCTTTTGCGAGACCTGTTGCTGCTGCTTGTTCTTGGCCGCCTCGCGCTCCTTCATCTTGCGCTCTTCGGCCTCGACCATTTCTGCCAGCCAGCTCGTTAGCCCCTTGTCTTTCTTGTTGACGGCGTAATGGGCGTGACTTACCTCTCCACATGTCCTCGCCCTGGTATCTCTCGTGGTGAATCTTCTTCTCGACGTAGTGCGAGTGAGTCGGATCGTTAGGGTCGAGCACCTTAACCGTCTCCCAGCGGCCCTTGCCCTGATTGGCGTCATTGGCCTCGAGGGCAAAGCTGGCCAGCAGCACGGCGAGCGTCAGGCCCTGCGCCCACACACGGGCCTGCACAATCTTCTGCGCCGTCGAGAGGTACGGGTTGCGGGCGACGATGGCAAACGACCCGGCCATGGACGCCACCCATCCGCCAAATACGATCGAGTAGCGGTTCTCCGCCGCCCACTCCTTGGCCCGCGTCACGCCGTCCTTGTTGGCTGCCAGCAGCTCCGCCTGCGCCTTTTCTTCCTCCTCCAGCTGCTTTTTGAGCGGGTTCGTTTCGATGTCGTAGCGTCGCGATGCGTTGTCGGCTTGGATGATTGCTGCCGAGAGACACGTCTGTCAGTCGTCTGTGGGGCGGGAGAGGGGGTTTGGGCTAATGACGTACCGGCAAATGATCCACCAGATGTGAGCAGGAATGCCTTGAACGGAAGCGACAGTTGCCGGAAGATGGGGAATCTCCTGGAGGCTGCCCACACGCCGACCGAACTGGCCACCAGACCGACGGCGCCTCCCATCAGACCTCCCTTGACCGTGGCACTGTCGTTGTCAGCGTCGCTGTTCTCTTTGACTGCTGCGCCGCAGAGGCGCCTGTTTTGCGAGTCGCCCTCTCGACTCGGCGGAAAGATGATGGCGTGAGACTTACTTGTAGTGAGCCTGTTCCTCTTCGGGCGTGAGAATCTTCATGGTTGTCGTAGCGGTAGCGCGTTATGTGTATTGAGGTACCGAGCAAGTGAGGTCTCGCGACAGCAATGGTTCGGCGGATTACAAAGGATCAATGGGGGGGCGGTGAAGCAGGTGATGGTGAAGAATTGGTTAGGTTTGGGGGGAAAAGTCGTTCGATTTGTAGAGTTGGCAGCGGGGAAAAAATGGTCAGACGAGGGGGAGGATCTTTTTTTTTAAAAAAAAAAGTAGTCGAGCGGCGATTGCGCAGACGGAGAGTGACGAAAGTTGAAGCTAAATGGACTGGCTGGCTGCCGCCGCGGAGACTGCCCGACTGACTCTTGCATGACGTCGGCAGGCTTTTGCCGTTTCTAAACACCTCGCAGCACGCACGCACTATCCAGGCCCTTCTTTGCTGACACACACACACACACACACACACACACACACACACACACACACGACGAGCAGAAGCAGCAGCGGCCCGCCGTCCGGCAGCACGCCATCAGACGTGCCCCTTGCACAGGGCGTCTAGCCTTTGATATCATCACCCCATTTTGGCCTGAGAGGGGGAGCTGCCGTGGGACAGACAGCGGGCAGATATGTAACGTTCCTCCCTCTCCCCGTCTCGATCCTTCAGATGTCCATGAATCCACACGAGAATATGGCTCTATAACCATGCCATTCACGAAACACACAACAAGTCACTACCCATTGTTTACAATACTGTCTGTATACATGTTGCTCACCTGCCAATCCGGGACGCCTCTTCCGAGGAACGGCCCGGCCGCGAATCGGTGCCGAAGATGCCGAAGATGCCGCAATCAAGCTGCCCCCTTCCACTTCCCCCACAGTCTTCCTTGCCCAGTCTGCCCTGCCGCGACCACAAACTCTCCCCGTGCCGCATCTCCCGCCTCTCCCGGTTCGCGCCGACGTTTGGCTTCGTTGCATACCCCGTCGACAAAATCATTTTCCATCTTGTCGCACCGTCTGGCTGGTCTGTGACCCGTCGCATGTCGCTGGCACACCGGGCGATGGCGGGTGAGGTGAGTTGTTGCTGACTGACTGACATACCTAGACGAGAAAACAGATGGTCTTTGGCCTTGACTTGCTTGCTTGCTTGCCTGCTTACCCCAGTGCTTCTCCGACGTGGCGCATGCTTCTTGGTATAGACTGACGGACGGATCAGACGGCAGAATGCTTCCCAGTCGTCGACATTCGATTGCTGTTGCTCCAACAATTGTCTCGAGTGACTCCCGTCGCATGGGAAGCAGGTTCGTGGCTTGGACAACGGGAAAAATTCGGGGGAGAGGCATTGCGGAGAATAAAGCATTTGGCAACGCTGACGAGGCCGATGATGCTCGAGGTGCCCCCCCCCCCCCCCCCCCCCCCCCCCCCCCTTCCCCCGCATCTATATATGCTGCGCATGGCCAACGGCATCGCCGGAGGGTAGATCCGCCCATGTTCTCCACATCAGATTCCCTAGACCAGGCGAGACTCGATGAGGAGAGTTCGGTGGGTGTCATCGAGAAGTGACATGTTTTGTCCGCCAATGTGCTCCACATCAGATACCTGAGATGAGGCGATATTCGACGAGGAACGCTCGGTGCGTGTCGTCAAGAGGTAACAACAGGTCTTGTCCCCCCCGGCCGCGTCCAGAGAGCATTCTTCTGCCGTCACACACTCTCTCTACCACGGTACCGCTCAAGGAGCAGTCATTATTCACAGCCGCCATGTAAATTCAGGGGTCGTTATCGTCTGACACCCACTGTGATGTCATCATCAAACATCCATCACGTAGACCAAGCCTGTTGTGATTCGTCCATTCCATTTACTTCCAGGTAGCTACGGACCGTCCCAGCTACTCCCCAGACCTCGATGCTCCGATAAACATTACACAGCTATTCCGTCAAATGTCATCCATTAGCAAAATGCAATACCAGCAAAATGGGGCGCCGTCGTCAAGTCGTTGTAGAAAGACCAAGCTCCACGCTCAAGGCAGCATGTAGCCCTCGCCAGAGTTCACCTTGTTCTTGTTGGTGTAGAGCCTGAGGCTGTCTGCCAGGGCCGGATCAACCTTGCCCTTCTTTACAACGGCCGCCTTGACCCTGACCCCACTGTCTGCCGCTCCTTGTCCTTCATAGCTTCCGGTGCCCGCCACACAGCTACTGATGGTGCCCCACTTGCTGTCTGCGGCAGCCTTCCAGATGGCCGTCACGTCCAGTGTCATCTCGGCCGTGTAAAAGATGCGGCAATCGGCCTCTTCGTACACAAATTGGAGCGGCGTTCCTGTTTCGTCGCCTTCACGGATGCCGTCCCGGACGTTGACGTTGGAAGTGTACGCCGCGCGGTTGAGCGGGACGTACGAGTTGTAGTTCTCCTGGAAAGACTGGTTCCATTTGACCTGCTCATCGTCATTTGCCAGCTCGTAGGCCTCGCGAACCCAGTACTTGATGTCCTGCCAGTAAAAGTTGTTGGTTCCCTTGACACCTCCGACTGCCTGCATGGCCCCATATTGCGAGCGGCCTCCAAGGGCAATGGTGGTCACGTTGCCTTGCTGACGCATCAGTTCAGAGAAGATGGTGCACGTAGATGCGCAGTATCCGTCGGTTAGGATGACAATGTCGGCAGCGTCGAATGGCTGGGTCGTCATGTTGGAGCGATTTTCGTAACCGCTGATTTGGATACCGCCGTTGATGATGTTCAACGGGTCCGACATGTTCCAGCGGATGATGGAGGTGAAGTTGTCATCTTGGTAGGCGTGCGGTCCAAACTTTTCGGGCCAAGATTCAAAGTTCTTGTAGTCGATGTCAACATCAGTGCGGTAGTTGAAGACGGATGGCACAATGTCTATCGTGGTAAGATTGCCCTCCACGGCGTCGATGGTACGAGGAATGTCTCTCGCAATCCATGAAAACTTTTGACCGATCAAGTCAAAGGCCTCGTGAGCACGGAAGCGGGTCGCCCCGTAAGGCAGAATGGACGGAAAGAGCTGCTTGAACAAGTCGTATCCGAGCAGAATCGCTCCACCGCCATTGGCACTGACGTCAATGATCAATTTGGTCTTGTTGGCTTTTTTTGCCTTGGCGATAAAGTTTGTCGAAATGCCTTGAAAATCCTCGAAGGAAATGGACGAGCCGGCAAAGGAAGGAAGAGCCAGGACAGCGACGTCAGAGTACTCGTCGTCGTCGATGTAGTAACCGGCAATGGAGTTGTCACGGGCAAATTCAATGGGCTCAGGGTAGCCAGGAGCCGGGGTTGAACGAGTGCGCTTGGACGAGGTCGTGTCGGCAGGTACCTTGACCTTGGCTTGAGCTTGGGCTTTTGCCAGAGCAGAGGCGGTGGCGTCAGAGTTGTAGTAAAAGTAGTGGTCCGCAAGAGCAGTTCCGTTTTCGACGTTTCGGAAGGAGACTTCAGATTTGGCAAAGTTTTCGTACGTGTGGGTGGAGCCATTGGCAAACGTTAGAGTGGTGTAGGCACCGGGGTAGACCCATCTACCACGTCCACCTCCAGAAAAGGTACCCGTTGCGCTTCCAGACTCGCCAAGCTGAACCTGAGCCAAGTTGTAAAAGACGTTGTTGTAGAGGGCGTCGCGATCTTGAAGAGAACCGAATTGACTCCAGTTTTCGAGGTAGGTGGCGAAATCGACGCCGTTGACTTTTGTAATGGCCGAAGGAGTGTATGTAGAGTTGGGAAACGAAGCGGCCAGAATATCAGTGTACACGAATGGCTTGGGAAGCTCTTTGCCGTCGTCGGAAATGGAGACAATGGCAACGGGCCTGCCCCAGGTGAAGACGCCACCGATTGAGTCGGGCACATAGACGAAGTGGCCGTCATGGGCGGATTGAAAGAGAAGGTAGAGGTCCCATCCAAAGTCGTATTCGCCCGAATAAGTATCGTTGCGCACCCTGGTCTCAATCTTGTCGAGCTCGGCCCAAACATCCCAAGCAGGCTGAACCTTTTCGACGTACTCGGCGGGAGGGTCTTTGAGGTAGGCAACAGTACTTTGCCAATTGATGTAGGGCCTGATGTCATTGAGGAGCTGAAGCGCAGAAGTCTTGTTCAATGGCACGCTCTGAATGCATTCGTAGGCGACGCCAGCGGGGACAGTGGGGGTAGCAGTGGCCGACTGTGCTCTGACGATGGAGCTGACCGAGGCGCATGGCGAGCCAACGCTGGCGCCAGTGGCATTTTGCCTGGGGTAGAGGACGACGGGATTGGCAAACGAAAGAAGGGCCAGTGACAGCGTCATGAGAAGAAGCAAAGGCAACTTCATATTGAAAGAGAAGAGAAGGGTCATAAAAGAGTGGGAGCGGAGGGCGCGTGAGCGGACTCCAGAAATTTAAAGAGAGAAGGGTGGAAGAGAGAGAGAGAGAGAGAGAGAGAGAGAGAGAGAGAGAGAGAGAGAGAGAGAGAGAGAGGTTGGAGGCAGAATAAAAGAGTATAGGGTAGTGGGCCATGATTACCGAAATCTGCAGTGACACTGGCGACGTGATGGCTGGCAGCCGCGTCCGTCCATCAAGGCACAGCGCCAGCCAGCGGTCTGGTGGCACGACCATGCCTCCTTGCGGCCAACACGACAGGAACAGGCAATGATTGCATGCTGAGACCTTGGGCAATTATCTGAGCTATCGCGTCTTGCTCCAGTCTTCTTTTACGCGCCCAAGAGGCCATGCATGTCAGCGGGCGGTGGGGTCTTTTCTTTCTTTCTTTCTCTCTCTCTCTCTCTCTTTCTTTCTTTTGTCCATGCCACCCACTCACTCTTTGACCAGCGTCACACGGCGGGGCAACAGAGCCGCCGGGCGGCTGGACCAGCCATGGCCCTGCAGGTCCGGAGGACATTGGATGTAGGTAGACGCTGTGTCTTGGTGTTGATGGTCCCTGTGCCTTGCTTGCTCGGCTCGGCTGTGGCGCCTCTTGGCCCCGTTTCAGGCCGTCTGCCGCCAGCCTGCGTCGACGTCCATCTTTTCCCCCATCCTCAGCCTCTTCATCTTCATCTTCTTCCTCCTCTTCTCCTTCTCATCTTCGTCTTTGCTTCTCATCTCCATCGCTGTAGTCATCCTGTCCGCTCTGCTAGCCAATGCCCCACTAAACGCCCCGCATCGCGCTCCGATCATCTCTCAGCCTTCATTCCTGGCCCCGACCCTGGCTCCACCAGAACGCGTGCTACTCCGCATTCTCTTCTCCAGCACCACCTTCGTTTGGATCCTGGTCGTCCTGCAGCTTACCGTACACGTCGGCGTTTGCTGTGCTTGCATGCCCCTCCTCTTTCCCGTCGCAAATTCGACTTGGCTCTCTGCACACCATCAAGAAATCATGCCTGCACAATTCATCTCTTTTTCCAAAATTCGTATTTCCAAAAGTCGAATCACAATGGCTCATAGCTGCGCTTTGCGGACTTGTGTGAGGTTCATGCTTGCCAAGATGTAGCGCGACCGTCCAGTGCTACCAAACACCAACCCACTCGGCCTTCAACGGCCGTTCTGGATAACGCATCACGTGTAGCTCCATGGCCGAAGTATTCAAACACGGCCCAACGGTCCACCCGCTGGCTCGATACCTCTGTCAATCTGGTTCTATGCTATCAATCGGCACTTCAGGTCGTCTCCAAGGCCACAAGAAGCCTTACCAATGGGACGGTGCCTCGTGGTCCTACTCCATTAGGTTCATGCCGTGCCCCCACCTACAGTAGTAGGTGCAGATGTATGGGATACTCCCAGGAACTACGCCTTGTTCCACCGGCCTAGCAGAACTTTTGGTCCAAACCCTTCAAGTCGTTGGAAGAACCCAACTACTCCTCTTATTGGCCAATGTCTCGTTGCGGGGTGAGCCCAATGGCACTTGTGAACCACGCCTCGAATGCATCACGAAAGATTTGTACGCCATCTGATGGCGAGGTTGCGGCCCGAGCCGTGATGTTGCAAAACAAACTCGCGCCGTGACCTTCCCAGTACGTCGCACAGTCGCAGTGGGTGTCAAAAGAACTGTGACCTCCCACCTTAGCGACTGAACCTGGCTCTAAATGCCAAAGCCACGCTTAGGAAGCATTCATCGTTCACAACAGCCACGCCTGGGGAGCATTCATGCACACGAAGGCTACCTTTTCATGAGCGTGCTACACCGCAGCTGCACTTGGGAGAGTTTCATTACTGTGCCATCTCAGCCACCTTCAACCGCCGAGAACATCAAATCGCTGCTGTTATTAAACTGGCTTGTCCATTTATGTGGAAAGACAAAGCTGTTAGAATGTGGAACGTTGCTTACCGACTCCCAATGATTTGAGTTGGGTAGAGCAGCGACGAAACTGACGATGCTTGTGCGTATCTCTTTTTTCGGCCCTCCAACACGGCAAATCCTGTATCAGCAAACAGGACAACCCACACTTCTACCCACTGTAACGTGCTACACCCAAATCCAATCCAGAGCTTGGATTCGCCTTCTTTCATTCCACTTCGGCATTAGCCTTGGAGCTAACCAGAACGACAGCACCGCGCTCTTCATTCCGTCTCGTCGGCCTCTTCTGATCAACCTTGTAGCGCCATTCCTCGCCAAATTCAACCGTCATCCAAATCAAGGCCGGGCTGGGAATATAATACGCGCCAATGCCAACCCGATCAATGGCAGGCAGACAAACAGCGCTGGCAAGGGCAGCAGCCAAGTACCGCGCAACGTAATTGCCCGCAACGACTTCTGCACTGCGCGACTGAAAAACGTCGAAGCAGTAGGTGTTGAGGCTGGGGAAACTCAAGAGCTCGGCGACGCCCTGCACGAACATGACGACGACGGGCAGCGCCACAGTGGCAGCAAGGAAAAGGGGTGGAGATAAAGCAAGACGTGAGCCGTGAGAGAGCATTGCATCGCCACTTTTAACAATGACGATCTCCAAACCGCCTCCGAGTCGTTTGCCCGGGCCATGGATGGAGAGGAGAAACAAGACTGCAGCAGCGTCCGTCGTCCGTCCTGCAGGCCGCCGCCATGCCATGCCGCGTCGTGGCCGTGCCCGCGGCCGCGGAGGCTCCGTCTGCTGGGCACGTAGTAGTAGGAGTAGTAGCAACAACAGAACAACTACCCACTATCCATTGCCACCCCTACTCGCGCACAACCTCTTCGGCATTTCGACCTTCGGCATTTCAAAAGTCCTCTTCGCCCTTCTCGACTGCATGCTCGGCCAAATCGTCGCATTCTTCGCACCACAGACACACAAATCGCACTTACCGGTTCATCTTGGCTGCCACACATCCATCCGTCCAACCCCGGCCGAGAGCAAGCTCTGTGACCGTAGCTACCGCGCACTGGGAGCATTCGTGGACGGTAGCTACAGCAGCGCGGACAGACACTGAGAGCATTTATGGATCGTAGCTGCCGCTTGTTTCTCCACGAAGCTAAAACGGTGTCTTTTCTCGAATCAAAACAGATGCGGATGCGAGATTCGATGCTCCGCGTCCAATTGATCTTCTTTTGCACTCACCGTTATCTGATCTGATGGCGGTGGCTAATCATGTGATTGAAGACGATGTGAATAGAAAGCGAATAAGTGTAAGAAAGCGAATAAGTGTAAGAAAGCGAATAAGTGTAAGAAAGCGAATAGGTGTAAGAAAGCGAATAGGTGTAAGAAAGCCGGTCCCTAATCGCAAGCGTAATGACAGACAAATGCTCCCTACGTGACTCGAGGTCACTGGCCAAGCTGTTGCGGTACATTGGCTCGCAACAAGGGCCAGTCAAGGTCCGTTAAGCGAATTTGGAAAAGAGAGGCCAGCGATTGGAGGATGGGCGCGAGTAACATCAAATATGCAATCGATGCGTTCCTGCCGTTCTTCTGCGTCGTGGATGGATAAATTGAAATGGCGGGAGGTGTGCGGAAGAGGATTGGCGGATTCGACCTACTGCAATTCGACTGTCAAGACGCTTCCATCTAGCATGAGAGTGGCAAGTCGTTATGCAACCCTGTCCGCCTTGTGCACCCACCTCCACTTTTTGACAATTGGCAAGGCGAAGAGACGGGCGGATCGGATCCTGCACCCCCGTCACTATTTCGGCGTCAGATGCTCCGTGGGATAATTTCCGTTAGCCAACACCTGACTTGAACAGCGGTGTATGCGAATTGGTAGTCGGCAAGAAATTTCGGCCTCGGAGACAAAGTATTCGTCACAGACGGAGAAAAGTAAATGGCGAGAGCGACTTGAAATTACAGGCTACGAAACGCCAATGACCTTCCTCATACCAAGTTGCCCCTCAGCTCTTGCTCTCTTTCGATGGCTTCAAAAAGGCTCTTGAAGTTTCCGGCACCGAAGCCGTCAAAGTTGCGCCTCTGGATGATTTCGATAAACACAGTGGGCCGGTCCATAAGGTGCTTGGTGAAGAGCTGCAGCAAGTAGCCTCCCTCATCAAAGTCGATCAAAATGTCCAGCTCTTGGATCTTGTCAAAGTCCTCTTGCAGCTGCCATTTGTTGGCATTCGCGGTACGCGCCAAACGCTCGCGCATGGACGTGTAGTAGGTATCTGGTACCTTGATGAATTCGACACCGCGCTGCTTGAGGGCTGTGATGGCTGCAATGATGTCATGGGTGCGCAAAGCAATATGCTGCACGCCTGGGCCGTCGTTGAAGTTAATGTACTCCTCGATCTGGGATTGCTTCTTGCCCGTGGCGGGCTCGTTGATTGGCATCTTCACAACTTCATTGGGCGAGGCCATGACGATGGACTTTAATGCAGAGTAATCACTGGTCGACGTTAATGCGCGCGCAGTAGCGGAAAAGAGTTGGCAAACTCACGTGCAAATGTCCTTGTCGTCAACGCTCCAGAAACGATGGAAACCAAGGACCTGTTCATAATAGTTGCAGGCATCCTCCATTTCGTCCCAATCTTGATTGCCCACACAGTGGTCGACCGCTTCCAGGTCAACACTTGGCAAAAATTTCGAGATGGGATCACGCGTGGTCTCTGCTCGGTAGCCGGGAAGGAAGACCCCTCTGTAATTCCGCGTCCCGATAAGGGTGTGGGTGGTGTCGCCGTACGTGGTGATAGTTGCCATGCGGACAGCGCCCTCTTTGTCACTCATCGTGTATGGAGCAGCAATGCTGACTGCCCCATTGGCAATTGCGTGCTCGTATACAGCATCAACCGAGTCCACTTCAAAAGTGACATCTAAACTACTATTAGCTTGTTCCATGAAAATTTCGCAAATCAGGCACCAACTCTTACCTTTGACGGCATCACCATGTTTTGCTTGGTGAGCGTGAAGCTCCTCAACCAGCTTCGCTTCTCTTTCATCAATCTCGGCCACTTTGCCGCAACCTTGGACGCTTCGCAAAGGACTGGACAGCACAAAAGTGACTTTGCCATTTCTCACCACGTGCGAGGCCATGCCACGCGAGCCAGTTTCGAGGCCCTTGTATGCAACTCTTTCAAAGCCCATGCGCGTCACATAGTATGCAGCCGCTTGCTTTGCGTTGCCAACATACCAGTGGACCGAATGGTATCCTTGGTAGTTGGACAGAGAGTCGTGCTCTGTTGGCAGAGCCATTGGTGCCATGTTTGAAAATCGAGTAGGCACAGGAACCGCAAGAAGGGGAGAGATTTTTCTTGTCCGGAAAAGAGCAAATGTGTGGGAACAAGTTTGTAGTTTCAAATTCAGGTCGTTCCACGAGATGTGGAAATATTACTGATCCTAATCACAGGTGCAGCGCGTCCTCCACGTAGTGCTGATGCCGGAAATCCGCTTTGGGCCGATTCCTGCCGCTGACGCGCCAGGCTAGATGAGGAGCTCAGTAGAGACCAAGGCTCGGTGCCAAAAGACGTGGCACAATGGGTCACCGCGAACCGGGCCTTGGATGCTTCTTACTGCTGTCCTCCATAGACGCTCAAATACTCCTGAGTACTCTGCTATCAGGGGACATGAACGTTCCTTCCAGATCATCTGTCCGCGTGTTTGAATGCTCCCAGCTTGCGCTCCACCGCGCTCCTAACATTTGTTGTGTGTGCCACGACTTTTGTCACCAAGCCTCGGACAATAGAGATGGCGCAGGAATAGCCATCACGTGCCTCGGCTTCAGTCGGCTCAGCGCGATGCGGTACCTCGAAACTGACTTTTGACGTGCCCCAGATTCCATATTTTGGCGCGATGTGACCGGCTGCGGGGAGGCGAGGACCCAAGTTCGAGGCGTTCAGGTAGGTCGAGCTAACCCACAAGTTTGCTTTGGTAGAATAAGACCCGTCTCCTGTCAACTCCTCCTACCCGCAAACTCCCCAAATCTTCGTCTTCAAAATGACGGAAGTCAACAACACCCTTTCTTCCAATGATGCCAAAGTGCTTTCAGCCATCTTTGACCCAGAATCCTCTCTCTCAGCATCCGTCAAAATAAAAGGCGACTGTCAAAAGCTTCCGCACATTTCCGACGAACTCTTACCTTCACTACAAGCGACAGAACGAGAGGCAATCCGTCCATTGGGAACTTCGACACGACCGGAAACGAAGGATCTCAAGACTGCAATCGAGTCTTTGAATCTTCTGATCACGACAAATCCTCAGTATGCTTCAGCGTACGTGAATCGCGCACAAGCACTTCGGCTTTTGATTGACGATGGGGGGAACTTTTTCCATGCTGGTAACCTAGATGTTACAAGTGCGCTATTTGCGGACCTGGCCCAATGTATCCATCTCTTGTCTCCAAGGTCCCCACAGGATACGGTCTCTCCTCTGCAAGCCCGTCTCTTGGCCACGTCTCATAGCCATCGGGGATATCTTTTTTTAAAGGCAGCAAAAGTGGCAGGAGGAAGCAGATTAGAGGTTGGCCCAGATGAGGTAAAGGGCAAAGACCGAGACGAGTTGGAAGAAAGAGCAAGTCGAGAATTTTACGTCGGCGGAATGTACGGAGATAAAATGGCCAAGCAGCTGGCAGTAAAGACGAATCCGTATGCCAGACTATGCGGAGCAATCGTCAAGCAAGCTTTGAGGCAGGAAGGCGAACAGGCGAGCAGGTAGTTGAATGCAACCCAGTTCAGTCTATGTGGCATGTCTGGTTGATTCTAATGCCGTATTTGACTGGAGCTTGAATGCTTCAAAGGTTGACTTCTTCTGTGCCTGCATGCTTCATAACACCATGATCAGAGAACTTGAACGCCTCATGTCCATATGGTAGCCGAGCGCATGAAGCCTCCCTATCGCAGGGATCGGGCAGGCAATTTACGTTTTGGCCTGCGAATATTTCCGGGCATCTGTGCTACTCAGTCTTCAAAGTGTGAGTTGACGTGGTGTGCCACAGCAGTCTCGTCGCCTTCGAATTGGTGGCACACAGGACAGACTTGAACGGCAGAGTTGAGATTTGGAGATTCAAAAGACCCGCGCTGACTAGGGACCTGAGATTCTTCAAGCAAAGGATGTCCTGGAGGAAGAAGGTCTCCAAGACTGTATCCCGAGGGTGGTGCGTTGAGCTCCTCTTCCTCTCTGACATCGCGGTATCTGATCTGGAAGCGTGATCTTGTTGACGCGTTGCCACTCTGACTGGACTCTCCATTCCTGCCCAAATCGCTCAGCCCTTGCGATCCATCTCTTGCTTCAGCCTCTGTCGCGAGGCGCTGCACGCGGCCAACTCGACCATCGACGAGTCGAACTTTGATTCCTCTGGGGTGATCGCCACGCGTCAAAACTTCAGAAATTATTCCCTGAACTTGGCGACCGGTGGGCTGGTCAACTTTGAGAATGATTGAAACGTGTGCGCCCGTGACGACTTGGTTTATGCTTGGAACTCGTCCGCCGGTTGGAGGACATGTACGGCCGCCTCGACCCCTTCCTCTGCCTCTGCCGCCACGCTGTCGGGCCTGATGCGGCGGACGATCGTTGGTCTGGAATGTCATGAGTTCAGGTGCGTCGAGATGGCCGGGGTAGAGTTGGTGTTGGAAAGCCTGGAGGGACAAATTTCAAGAGTTGACGGGAGCTGGGTGGAAAAAGGGCAGGTCGTGCCGAGTTCCCCCGCGTTGGCAGCGCTCATCGGATTTCGGCCGCCGACGCGGAAACTTGACCTTCTCTCCCCACGGAAGTTGTATCCCACTTTTGCCGATCGAGCATTGCGCCATCCAATCACCGATATGCAATTGTACGCAGAGTCGCTGACGTTTCGACCGAGTCCTGTAGACTTTCCGACCTTGATGCCGCGTCTTGGATCGATTTGACCTCGTTGCTGTCTCGTAGCAGCGTCTGGCGCTTCTTGAATTACTGCGCTTGTTCCCAGCTTTTATCGTTTGTTGATACAGTCTGTGTTGCTTACAATGGCCAAAGTCTACAGCTATGACGAAGGTTAGTCGATCATCGGCGAATGTGCATCAAGCGCTCACACCTAGCAGTCTCCAAACACAACACCCCAGAAAGCTGTTGGGTTGTTCTCTACGGAAACGTGTACGATGTGACGTCCTTTCTCCCCGAACATCCAGGCGGCCCAAGGATCATCCTCTCTCTTGCTGGCAAAGACGCGACGGAAGAATACGACCCAATCCACCCTCCAGGCATACTCGAGGAGAGCCTCCCGGCGGAAGCGAAGCTAGGGAAACTCGATGAATCTACACTGCCGTCGGAGGAGAAATCTCCTGCGCAGGAGCAATCAAGTGAACCAGAGGGTCCACCTGACTTGGAATCACTGCTCAACCTCGACGACATTGAAGAGGTTGCTACCAAGCAGATTAGCCACAAGGCGTGGGCATATTACTACTCTGCGAGTGATGACTTGCACTCCAAGCAGTTGAACAATACAGCATACCGTCAAATACTACTGCGACCGCGCGTTTTTGTTGACTGCACGAACTGCGACACCAGTACAACACTCCTTGGCAACAAGGTCAACATTCCCATCTATGTATCCCCGGCCGCCATGGCACGACTCGCGCACCCGGACGGCGAATGGGGCATTGCGCAGGCCTGTGCCAAGTTCGGCGCGTTGCAACTGATCTCAAACAATGCATCCATGACACCAGAGCAAATAGTCAAAGACGCCGGTCCGGAGCAGTCATTCGGATGGCAACTATACGTGCAGACGGACCGGAAAAAGAGTGAAACCATGCTTGCCCGGATCGCCAAGCTGCCGCAAATCAAATTCATCTGCCTGACCCTCGATGCTCCGGTTCCAGGCAAGCGTGAACACGACGAAAAGTCCAAGAACGTAGGATCCAACCTGCCCGTACGCTCTGCCGTTCAGGATGGTTCGTCCTCGTCCACGAGCCCGAATCCCAAGGCCGCAACTGCGGGACAAGCCAAGGAGGGTGGGGAGAGCTCAGGCGGCGTTGGAAAGGCGTTGTTCATGGGCACCGCTCCGGATCTCACGTGGAAGACCACGCTGCCCTGGCTGGCCAAGCATACCAAACTACCGATCGTTCTCAAGGGACTACAGACACACGAGGATGCGTACCTCGCCTCCTTGTATGATCCTCAGATCAAAGGCATCATCCTCTCCAATCATGGCGGCAGAGCGATGGACACGGCACCCCCGGCCGTGCACACCCTGCTCGAGATTCGGAAGTACTGCCCAGAAGTCTTTGATAAGATTGAAGTCTGGGTAGATGGAGGCATCAAGCGCGGCACCGACGTTGTCAAAGCGCTCGCCCTAGGTGCAAAAGGTGTCGGTGTTGGTCGCGCTGCACTCTTTGGACTTGGAGCGAGTGGCAAGGAGGGCGTTGCCCGTGTTTTGGAGAGTAGGTCGAGTCCAGACAAAAGAACTCGCGAGGAGCGAGCACTGACGTTGCAAATAGTCCTGAAAGCGGAGACCGAGACGGCAATGAGATTGCTTGGTGTTGAGAGGGTTGATCAACTCGGATTGCAACACGTGAGTAACCCAAAAATGCTCCAACACCTCAAACACTGACGTTCAGCTTCCAGGTGAACACTCGCGCTATCGAAAGGGACATATACAACGGACCAGCAAACCTAGATAAGCCCAATTTGTGGCAAAATTTCAGGTCAAAGCTGTAGAGGCCGGACAGTAGACTCGAGACGGAGAGAGAGATTCAAGAGATACAATTGATAGAAAAGAAGAGATCTCCTTCTTTCCTTTTTCACACGCTTCAAGACAGCATGAATCTAGTAAATCCCGCCAGAATTTGGGTCATCCCGTCCATCCAATCGTACAATTTAACAATCTCCTCCGAATGCCATGCAGCTAGCCGACGAGAAGACAACGGTATCGGACGCCACAGTGGTTGTCACAAAGGCGCATCCAGGGAGCATCCATACGTCAGCTCAGGTATCTACCGAGCATCCATTTATCACCTCAAGTGCACCTAAGGAGCTGCCATTTCCGACACCCTCTATGAGGCCGTTGGTCTGAGTCAAATCACACGACACGCTCCGTTGGCCGCATCCTTCTTCTCCCTCGCCCTCGCGCTCCCAATCCCCCAACCCACCCATCCATCCATCATCCACAGAAGGCCCCCTGACCCACCACACCTAGCCGCGCGACTGCCCATCAACCCCTGCTTCTACAAGGGCCTCATGCACACGACCCAAAACCGCCCTGCCCTCACCGCGCAACGCATGAACTTTGAACGTCTGACATGTGAAACATCAGCACCACCGCACCGCACCCACCGCCGGCCACCGTCAGCATGAGCCAACCGCCGGGGCCTCGTGTGCGCTCGCTCGCGCGGTGCGGCGCGGCGCGAGGGGACAGGTGTGGAGAAGGAGTCGACCCCCTGCCGGTTGTGCATAAATACACATACATACGCACTGTCGGCATGGGTGGGGGTGGGTTGAAATTAAATCGGAGCAACCTATATTCTGGATTCAAGCGCAAAGAACCGCGAGACATTCAGAATGGCAAAGGCTGTCCAGACCAGCGCGCGCTTAGAGTCGGCCGTCAGATGTTTGGGGAGAGGCAGAAGAGAGCAGAGGAGATGAGCAGGGGTGCGGTGTGGCGGAGGAGCGTTGATTGGATGGCGCGCCTTGGTGTGACGTGCGAGGCGTGGTTGCTGGACTTGTGGTGCTGGTGGGCGCGTGTGGGCGTTTCGACATATTCTTTAGTCTCCGATTTTGAATTTTTTTTTTTTTTTGTCGGCTTTTTTGTTTGGCAATTGTGGTTTCAAAAAAGTTTCGAGAAGGCAGGGGGAAAATGTGGTTTTGTGGGCTGGGATTGGTGGTTGAAGTTGAGGTCTTGGGTGCGAGACCGAACTGTTGGACATTGTGCGACGGCATGGTGCTTGTATGTGAGCTCAGCGAGGATTGTTCAAGCGCTCGAGGTCGACATTTTGGTAGGATTCGTAGCTTCTGTTGTTGTGTTTTGTTTCAAGAATTTGTAGCGTCGAAGTGCAATGGTCCCGGCGAAGTTCGTGCGAAAAAGAGGCAATTGAAACATTTAAATCCTAGATGCTTGACCTGGAGTTCGATAGAGCAACAACACTTCTCATCCACCGTTTGGTAAGTGACTTCCGAAGATCAGTCCAGAGAACCAAAAGGCCACAGGCTGACCTTACAAAGCAGCCTTGTTTCCTTGTCAATCAACCAGCAACAAGTCATGCCAGCGCGCTATACTCGTGTCAATTCTACGATTGCTGCAATCTGTCTGTACGGCATTCCGATGACCTGGAATAGGGCTTGTCGAATGGGCAAAACAATAAGACCAGGCACAACACTTTCTAGTCGTCTGCGCCTGACTGGCTTGGGCGCTTCAGCTTCTCTGCCACGCGCGGACAATCTCGGAGGATGAGGATTGAAGTCGTGTCCAGTTGACAAAGCCAAGGCGTTTCAAAAGAGCTGGCAGCCTTTGTGCCCACGTCGAGCAGCCGTTGCCTGGTGGATCGATTCCTTAAGTCGAGGAATAATGCAGTGTGACGGTACGTTCGGTCAGCCCGAAATGTTGAAGCCTACCTTGCGTAGCAACCCGCAACCACAAGCCCAGACTGCGTTGCGTCACTCACTGCAGTCGGTGGAGGGAAAAATAGCTGAATTGTCCCGCTGGACACGTCAGTATTCGTAGCAATAATCAGAGTTGCTAATGCGTTCAGGAAAGGAAAAGCAAGCCCAGTTTCCAAGCTTTTTAGGCTGAAGAGCAAAGACCAAACGCCAGCTTCCGACGTCGAGCAGAGACCCGAATCATGCAGTCCGAACGGAAGCATGGTAAGGCGGGTGGTTCAGCTGGGAATGGCAGCCCGCGTGTAAAAGATGGAATTCCTGCTCGGAGATGGAATGATGGCGACAATCTGTGGCTTCTCGAAAGCAGCGCAAGAGAATGAGCACAGGATTGACTGGATCGACCGGCGTTGCGCTCGGATCATTGCCGCCAGCAAAGCGCGCCGACACAGCGCAGTGGTTGAAGCATGAGCATCTCCCGGGATGATGACGAAGTCTTGGGGGCAACGGGTCGGCGAGGGACACGGCAGCAAGATACGACGAGGAAGACGGGGTGGATAGCGAGCTGACGAGATTGTAGTTGGCGTGCTGATGTTGGGTTGGTTTGTTGACTTGACTCGGATCACAGGCAGGAAGAGGAAGAGGTCCGTGCGCCCAATTCTCCATCAGGACCGACTTTCTTCCACCATGGCGACGCTTCCCTCGGCTTGCTTGACACACCATCCTCAGCCCAGTACCAGTCCAGGTTGATCATCTCTGCTCTTCCATTCATCCCGGATTCGCCATCTTGTCTGCGAGTGCCACTCACCGAAAAGCTACACCCAAGCACGCGTCAACGTGTCTTCGTCTCGACTAGTCCCCCTTTTTCCAGGACCACCCCACTCCATTGCATTCCCCAACATGGCATTTGCAAGCCTGCCCATGCCTCTTCAGCGCCCCTTCCGCCTTCATGTGGCGGGCCAGCGTATGAATCCAAACAGAGCCGGCCCGTAACTACGCTATGCTTCAGAACCGACAATTTCTTGGGCGGCCACAGTGGAGAAGGAAAGGTACAGAGGTGGGAGCATTGCGCCGTCTTTGTGGCGTGCCCAATGTGCCACCTGATGCAGCCACATTTATCTTTATAGATTCTCCATGTCTCCTGGTTCTACCAAGTTTTTCTCTTCCTGTCGCGCAACCTTGATCATCCGTCAATGTCTGGAATTCGTCTTCTTTGCTGTATACCGATCAATCCGAGTCACGAAGCTGTGAGTCGATAAATCACCAGCTGCAGGTGTTTTGGTCGGCGTTGCGCGTGTCTCGCTCCCATGCCTTCAAACAGAGCCCCCAAACCGCCCCCTCTAAGATCCCAAGGCTCTCGAGAAAATGATTTGGTCGCCGGACGCAGTAGATCCAAATCAGACAATGTTCAGTCGATTCTCAACCCAGAATCGAAATCAACGGACCCGCGACGTCGGTCAAAGTCTGCTTTTGCAACCAGGCGACAACCACTAGGGGAAATATCACCAGCACATCAAAACACAGGAAGACCTAGCTCGTCACAACGATTCAACTTGGTGCCACCTCTTCTTCGTGTAGAGCGAGAATTGGAGCTTCAGCGAGCGCGCGAGCGCAAGGAGCAAGATGGTTCCCCTGGAAAACGACACACAAGAAATTTGAGTGCGCCATCCCCGACCCAGGCCAGGCCGTCATTTCCCATTCTGTCATCCCAAGTGCAGCTTGGTCCAAGTTCTCCCAGCAGTCGCTCGGACAAGCGATCATCTGCTTCTACGGACACGCCCGAATTCTTCAACAGTCTTCTCGGTCCTTCGGAGCCTCCCCTTCCGACCGACTCTTCCACACGTCACTCTGTGGACACAAAAAACCGACAGTCCATCAGCACCATCAGATCTGTGACAGACAGAGACAGAAACATCGTTTCTTCTGCTTCACGTCACATTTCTCCTGATTCCGAAGGCTCGGACCGTCGGCAGTCGGGACTACGTTCTGTTGAAGCCTCTGAGGATGTTGAAGATGTGGCTCCACCATCGTCAAATTTTCCAGGTGCTTCTGATAGATCATCGGCATCTTCAGAAACTCTTTCTACCAGATGCCATGTTGATCGCAAGTCTACAGGAAGCAACTGGACACTTTGGCCACCAAACTTCCAGCCTGCACGGCCAACTTCGACACCTGCAGGGCTCAATCTCCACGGTATTGGCGATGACTCTGATTCGAAGCGACCAGTTACGAGTCTGGGAAATTCTCTTGAGCCGTTTCTCGACACGGAATCGCAAACAAGGGCGAGGCGGCCGTCATCTACACCCATCTTGAGCGAACAATTTTTGAGCCATTCCAGGTCTCAATCGCGCCTCCATACGGTGTCTCGGGAAATTCCTTCTCCAGGAGAGATCATCCTGCAATATCCCAAAATGCGAGATGCTTCTGCAGGAACTTTTGCATCGGTGGAGTACGGCTCGCCAGCGCCAATTTTCGTGCCAAGAATCCGGAATCGGAACAGCCAGACCCTGGAGAAGCTGCAGGGAAGCCCTTCAAAGTCCCCTGTCCAACACGAAGAAAAGACAGTTGGCGCGACTTCTGATGACAAGACTTCAGTTGTCCAGGGGAGCCCCGTTGCGGCGCAAAAGGTCCAGATCGAAGACCTGCCTCCAACTGGACAGAAGTCCATGGCCGCTTCAACAATTACCAAGGTCGAGGGAACAGCTACACCGGCAACATTCGTTACAATGACAGAGCGAACCCGCAAGGCTTCCGACGACACAAACTACATTCCACCTCTTCGTAATCCTTGGCAATCGGTAGATTCAATGAGCTTTGCCCACATGGGATTCGGCGACAGGTCTTGGCCTGCAACACGTCCGGGGAGTAATTCGAGCAACACCACAGTCGTCAACGTTGCTCGAACTTTGCCTGCGTGGGCACGGTATGTATCTCTTTTCCAGAAATGCTGGGACTGCCACTGATTCATTGCAGGACCTTTTATTCAAACACGAATCCGAGTTCTTACTCGTTCCACGCTGGATCTTCTCGATCGCAGTCAGTGACCTCTTTAGGCACCTTCCATCCTCCTCAAACGCCAAAAACTCCCAAAACTCCACGGGGAAACAAGTTTGCGATTGATTTTAATCACTCGAACGGAACTACCTTCAAGTCGGGCTTTTCGCGACCTTCATCAAAGTCGAGTACTGCTCCTGCAGCCTCGCCCTCGTCTTCCGAATTCAGCATCGCGCGAGTCCATCGCCCTCGCAACCGACCGCACAGCACAATTTACAGCGCAAACCTTGACGATGACCAATTGGCAGAAGCTTTTGGTCCCGACGGTGTTCCAAGGCCGGGATTCATGTCGAACCATCGTGGACTTGCACTTTCGTCATTGACCCAGGAATCGGATTCACTCTCTGGTGATAATAGTTCCGACCTTGAAATCCAAGCATTGCCCATGTACCCGCGCACGCCCGAGTCAGTCTACGAGGCCGAATCGGAGCCGCGTCGTCAAAGATTCTCCGTTCAAAGCAACACCAACACCGTGGCAACCCTGACAACCTGGTATCGCTCTTTAGCACCGCCTTCACCACCGCCAGCATGCACCCACGACGATCCCCGCGTTGATCGACAAGTCTACCTCTTCGCTTTTGGATTCTTTTTCCCATTCGCATGGATGGTCGCTGCCTTTCTCCATCTTCCACCGCCTCCTCCGGCTTCTGATCCGTATCTCGACGATTTGGAGAGGGGCCAGGACGACGATCGGCAGCGGGCTTCAATGGCGGCGGAAGTTCACGCTGGGAGGGTAGTCGAGAAGGAGCTGAATGTGCCAGAGGGACGTCCGAGCTGCGGAACCCCAATCGACGTTCGTTTGGGAGAGGCTGAGGCGGAACGAGCATATGCCAGGGGAGCATATTGGAGGAGGGTGAATCGCATCATGTCGGTGGCGGGCACATCAATAATCCTGCTGATCATCGTCTTGGCCGCAGTGCTTGGATAGATGCCTCGATCCTCTTCGAAGACCGTTCAAGTCGCGCGATTCGTTTGTTTTCTCGCACTTTGTCTCTTGTCTCACATGCATGATTTTTTTACAGCGACGCGACTTAATGTATAACCTCCACCATCAGGAGGATCTGCGAATTTGATCTTTCTGCTTTCGATTTGGGATATAGAGGACAGCGAATTTGGCGGAAGATTGTGCAAGCAAGCAAGCCTTTGCATTTTTACTTAGATTGGGCGAGAAGATACCAGTGGCACCTTTACGACTTATGAATAGCGAGCGAGTTTCAATTCCAAGACTTTTCAGCACACTCTTTCAGCTTCGACTGAGATCTACTGCTTTAATCGCAGGCAGAGGGTGGGTCATCGGCCGAATGCTCCCTCTCACGTTACTCTGAAGCATTTCGAATGCTCCCTGTCTCTATTCAGACTGAGCCAGCGACGGTGCTCGCTCTACCAGCTGCAAACTAGCTGCGGCACAATATGGGAAGGCGCACCGACGCAACTGCCCTAACCTGCTCGCCAAATACAAAATCTCGATGTCCCCCGCTCCATCTTCGTCTTCCATCATCGTCCTTTCGCTCAACAACAACACCACCACCACCACCACTACTACCCAGGCGCCCGACACTCCCAATTTTGCTTGCTGTGTTCCGCACGCGCTCACAACACCTCCCTGAAGACAACCGTCTCATGCTTCAGGGGACCCTCCTGGTATGGTCCAGTACCGCTGCAGGCGCTCAAATTTGGATGTCGAATGCAAGATGTGTGAATGCTCCCTGTCCTCGTGTCTTGCCTGAATATGAGGTCACTGACTTCTGAGCTCCACCAGTGCCTTGACACATCTCAGCTTTCAAGCCAGATTGATGGCTTTATCCACGCCCAAGACCCTGCGTACTTGATCGAAATTCTCCGAAGCATGACGATGCCACAACTGAAGGCGACGCTCAACCACCAGCATTCTCCAATATCCGACGAGCTTCTCACCCTCCAAGCAGCCAAATTAGCCCCTACTCACTTCTCGATGATTCGAATGTGAGACGGCCAGAAACAGCTGTCCAGACTGGCGCGTCTGCACAAACTCGAACGCTCCCAATATTGTTCAACAAGAGAGAATTCTTTTAACCACCCCCCCCCCAGCGATGGTTTTTGACCGTTGCTCCTCCACGCTTACAAAGATTGTCAGCAGTTTGATCGAATTTTTGTTTTGGATCACTTCTTGGACAGCACGATGTTCAGTGTTGCGCCATAGTCGACTTTTGCCGCTTTGGCTCCCGTAAATGTTGTGACTCAAAGGGGTAATCCACTTCTACGTCGAACGTCTGAAGGCAGTTCGACCAGCGCGGGATGGTGTAGAAACGACCTAACCCGCGGATACCTTAGTATCTATCCAGCCCCGTCATCCTGAGCCAGGATCCATCGTGCCCACGCCGGATAGCAGTCTAGACGTTCAATGTTGCGCCACGACCAATTGCCTCTTCTGGACAAGCTAGATGACCGAACTTAGTAAGTGACGCCTTTCAATATCGAACGTCTCAAAATGTGTCGAAGTCACGGAGAACGTGGAAATCAGACGTTCAACTTTACATCTCTTCAATTACCGCTTTTGGTTTCTGCCTGTCCGACTAAAAGGGATAACGGTGCAATTTCGCAACTTCAGACGTCTAGAGTGATGATTGCCGACGGATGATGATCCAATGATGCCTATCTAATGATGTCTGTCCGCTGATATTGCCTGAGGATAACGGTGCATTATAGATGGAATCTGACCATTATGTGGTGTGGATCCAGAGCCCTATTATCCTGCACCATCATCCATCATCCTACGCTGGATGGCAGCCTAGACGTTTAATGTTACGCTTTCCTCGATTGCCTCTTTCGGCAAGATTAGAGAGATGGCTGAAAAAGGTTAGCAGCGCAGTATAACGTTAAACGCCTGAAGGACATGCATGTTTTTAAGGCTGTTAGAAGTTATTCATAATAAATTATCGTTAAGTACCGCTTTAGGTAGATTTTCTAAAAAGGGAAATATTTTTTGGCATTAAACGTCTAGAGGAGATGTTAATCAGTGCGGAATAGGCATAGGATGTAGCCCTCATTAAATATACATCTTTTAACATCTATTACTTAATACCTATCACTTCATAACTATTACTTAAAAACCATCGCTTAATGACCATCAGTTAATAACTATTACTTAATAACTATCACTTAATAACCGTCGCTCGATAACTAACGCTTATTAACTATTACTTAATACCCATTACTTAACACCTCTCACTTAATAACCATCACTTAATAACTATCACTTAATAACCATCACTCGATAACCATTACTCGATAACCATTACTTAATAACCATCACTTAATAACCATTACTTGATACCTATTGCGTGACACCCCTCGCTCGACACCTATCACGTGACACCTATCTCTTGACACCAATCTCTCGACACCCATCTGTCGGCATCCATTTTTTTTTAACCCCTATTTGCTGGCATCTATCTTAAAAAGACTGAGCGCTTAGAAGTAGCGCTTCGATTTTCCGTTTGTAACAAGATAACGTTCAATCTTGGCTTCTGCTAATAGATCTCTTTAGCTTAGTCTGAGTTGCTAAAAGAGGCAAATCGATATTTTATTTCAGCGTCAAACGTCTGAAAGGTCCCTAGGATCCTGATCCTTAGATTCGTATGCCGCATCCTGGCATGGATCCCGCCTAGGAACTTTTTGGATGGATGCCCGTCTGGCTGGATTTCACGCCTCGGATGCCTGCTTGCTCTAGATGCTTGCTCTAGATGCCTGCTCCGGATACCCACTCTAGATATCTGGCCCGGATGGATGTCTGGTCTAGAAGCTTGCTTGGATATCCGTCTAGTCTGCACCTTCACTTAGGTCTATACTAGGATCCTTATGGACCTAGATAAAAAGATTTAGCGGCGAAAAAAGAAAAAAGAGTAAAAGAGAAGAATTGAACCATGCGCCTCGAACTAGTCTGCGTGGCATACGGAAAACACCAGGTCTAAGTGACCACATGCCTTGTATCTTGCAAGTACTACCAGGAGGAGCTCCGCTCTAAAGGCATCTTTCAAAACCCCTTCGCCAAAAGGCCTCGGGAGAACGTGCCAGTACATGGTTCGCACTTTGGGAGCCGTTTTTTCGGGTTTTATAGACTGCCTGAAGATGTTGGTTGGTCCGGCAGGAAGAGCTAGCTGCCTTGTGCTTTGCTTAAGTCTTTCTTCGGATGGCGGCAAGTCGTTCAATATTACACTATCGTCGATTACCGCTTTTGGCTACTCCAAACCGCAGTCGAACGAGTCAGTAGTTGTTGGTTCGGTAACTACCGATGAACAGCAGCGTCTGGCACGAAAATCTACGCTGTGGATTTTTTCCCTAAATGAAGCTTGCCGGCCAATTTTTAGACATTCACTCTCAAGCTAAAGTGCCGGAGCTACTCCTTCTTGTCTGTGCAGTACATACGAGAAGCCAATCTCAAGACATTCAAAGATGGTGCATTCTGTTCTTTTGCCTGCGTGCGCCGAAAAGTGACTCAAAGGGGTAATTCTGGCACTGACAGCAACGTCAGACGTCCTGTTCTACCATCCCTTGCGGGATCCTCGTCCCAAAGCTGTCTGCGACGGGATGCTCATCCCTGGCTGAAGCACGACGTCCGAAGTTATTTCATTATCGAATACCGCTTTTGGCCAACTGAAAGTAGAGAATAACGAATTCAACATTGAACGTCTAAAGTGTGTCAAGTGCCTTCGGAATAACCGTTGAACAGGCAGGGTTTTCGGACAGTGTCCTAGGAGTCTGTCTACGAATACGCTCCGCTTTCGGGACGGACTCCTCACTTCGGACAGTTTGGTTACTCCGGGCAGCCCACCTCTCTCTCTCTCTCTCTAGCTCGCCAACTTCCCAACACCTCCCGACAGTCCCCTTCGCGGACAGTGACTTCTCAAGACTTTCAACGTTACTGCACCACTTGGCTTCCTCTTTCGATCCTGCCGCAGCAACCGAAAGCAGTGAGATACCAAATGCAACGTTTGGGAAACTCGTCGGACTGACTGCCACTCCGTTGCGTTCCAAGAGGCAGACGGCGGAAAGACGTTCAACGGCGCAGTCAGTCAGTCAGTCCATTGCACTCCAAACCAAACAAATTCAGGTAAAGACGCATAGTGTCATTACGTCCGCCTCCTCTCTCACCGCTAGGTACTCTACCTCTCCACCACTTATTCATTCACTATGCCTTCAAATGCAGCACCTCCACACCCTGCTTCACTGCTTCAATGTCCATCCGGGCGGCCGTAACCACATGATTGAAATGCGATGAGACGAGGTGAAATGCCAAAAGTAGCAATGAGCTGCACGCGCCTAGACGAAAGACAAGAAAGAGACTAAGCAGGTACACCGCACTACCTACGTATTCCAATAGCTTTCCCATTTCCATATTCTCAAGTTTTCGTGTTTTCGCGATTTCTTTGATTTCGTTTTCCTTCCGTTTTTTCTCCTCCCCCTACCTACCCACCCCAAATACCACCAACAGCCTCCGCACCTACCCCCCTCCACCCAACCCAAGCCCTCCGACGAGGACATTTTCCCGCTGTTTTGCTGGCTCCGAGCCAGAGCCATCAATGTCGGGGTTTTCTCCTTTTAGAGTAATGACATTAAAGACTCATTCATCCACATGATGGACAACAAAAACAACAGTGATACATGCATCCGTGCCCGTACACGCTCCATCAACCGATCCTTCCATGCTCCCTTACACGTGGTTCGATGACGATAAACGCAGCAGCAAGAATGACATCAGCAATGCAGATGCAGAAGAAAAACGATGGGCGCAGTAGCAGCATAAGAGATGAGGAGGAGATGAGCAAGTTGAGGAAGAGTTACGAAGCAGTCCGTCAGTCCCCTGCCAGACACCCACGTGCAGCAACACACGAACAGCCGTCAAAGTTTGGTTTGGGGCCTCAAAAGACCGAGGCAAAGAGAAAGAAGTAAAAAAGAAAAAGAAAAACGCCCAACGACTATATCTAGTCCGAGATCCTCCAGGTGCTGAACCACTTCAGATGACTCCACTGCGAGCTGGGGCCCTGCATGCCGAATGTGATGCCGCGGAAGTGAACAAACAAGCCAATCGTGATTGTGTACAGCACCGCGTACAGCGCGAGCTGCACATTGCGGCTGGCGCGCCGCGAGAACCAGTCGGTCAAGAAGCTGAATGACAAGATGGAGAAGTAGAGCGCCGGGAAGTAGTGGTGCACGTACGTCACACGCGCCATGGCGATGAAGGGGAAGTAGTGCAGGAACCATCCAATGACCGGGTAGACTCCTGAATACTCGAGGTGGTCCAAATCAGCGGGGGGCAAGGGCTTGTAGCCGCGCTGCCAGCGGATGAGATGCCAGAGGCAGAGCAAGCCGACGCCGAGAAGCGAGGCTGTGCCAGCCCAGTACACAAAAGGGTTTCCGAGCAGGAAGTATTTGACCGCTGTAACATTGTTAGCACTATAGCTTGATAGCTTGCAAGTGTTTACTTACTCTCATCATTCCAGCCACACATGCGAAGGCCGACGTGAAGAATGGGCCATTGCCAGAATTGGGAGGCAAGATCGTCCTGCTTATCAGGGTCGGGAACAAGGGCGTTGTTCGAGGTCATCATGGCCACGTTGAGGTGAATAAAGTCGCGGAAGAATGGAGACTTGTACGAGCCAGGATCTCCAGCAGGGAGCCTGTCATTCCAGTGGCTCTCGACATTCCAGTGCGTGTAGACGTCCCTTGGGTTGTTCTTCTTGTCGCAAGTGACTTCGATTTGCTTAAAACCCCACTGCGGCAGGTTAACAGTGCCGGCGCGCAAGTAACACCCAAGATCCGCATGCTTCAGGCGGAAGGCAGTCGTCAAAGTGCGGAGCTTGGAGTAGTCGCTGGAGGCTACATCGCGCACAACCTCGACGACCCAGTGGTCCTTGGTGTCGCCAATGGTCACGTTACCGTAGGAGGAGACTTCGTAGTCCGCCTTTGTCACCGGAGCAGCAATAGTGTGCGAGTGGAGGTTACGGCCAGTTTGAGCGTGAATCAGACGAATGATGTCACGGTCCTTGGGGTAGCGAAGATCCTCGCCAACAACGTAGTCCTTGTCAAAGCGGTTAGGATAGACGAACCAGTCGTTGTTGGCATCCTTGTGGTGGTAGCAAGTGACTTGCTGCTGCTGCGATCCCTCGGGGTAGGTCTGAACGTGGGAGTGCAAAAGACCGCCACCGTAGCCCATGTTCTTGAGGGTGATCCGAGACCCGATGGCAATTTCCAGAGGGCTGCCCTTGCCGACGTCTGTGCCACGAAGGTTGGCTTGGAAAAGGGAGCTCATTTGAGCATCGCCAGGACCGCTGTTTTCGAGAATGAGAAAGTGGAGCCAGAACGAGAACATGTAGACCATCAATGGAATCACGATCAAGGAGAATACGCGGAATCCAAGATGAGCTCCGAGCTCAGCCTTGCAACTTATTAGCTTTGCCAGAGATATTTGATGGCACTCTTCTCACCTTGGGCATCTTCAGGTCGCCAAACTTGCGCCACAGATCCTCGGCGGTGTACAGGCCGACGAGAGCCGTGACGAAGAAGCCAACCCACTTGACGCTGCACACGCAACCGATCGAGACACCGCAGAGCATCAGCCATAGGCCCCATTCAGGAGAAAAGGGGTCGTATTGCAGCCTGTGGAACTTGGACCAGCAAAAGACGGTTGTGCAGGTAAAGAAGAGCAGCATCGAGTCCAAGAGGATGAATCTGCTGATTGTAGCCCACGAGTTGTCGCACAGAACCATCAAAGTCGCAAGCCAGACGGCGGGACGCTTGAAATTGAGCTCCTTTGCCGTGTAGTAGGCCAACGGGACGCAGAGGGCGCCAAAGCCCGAGTTGAAGGCACGCATGAACGTGTAGTTGAGCTCTGGAGGGTACTGCTCGCCAGACTTGAATTCGAAGGAACCGTTGTAGCCAGCCAGCCAGCCGGACAGGCCGACCAGCATCTTGCCCAACGGAGGGTGGACATCGAAATAGAATTCGCGCTTGAGGTAGTGAGAGCCAAATTTTCCAAAACTTTTTGCCTCAAGTCAGCCTATTGTTGCCGGCACAATGATGCCATTATTTGCGCTTACTGGGCTTCGTCCCACGTCACGATGTTGGACAATCCAATCTTGTAGAGACGAGTGAAGAAGGCGAGGGCGGTGAAGAGGATGGGCGCCCAAATGTATTCGGTTTCATCGAGGGTCTGGAGGAAAGTTTTGGTCTGCAGACGCGGGGCTATCGTCAGTCCACGGTTTTGGGGGGTGCGGCGGCGACAGACCTTTTGTTTCGACTTTTCCTCGGGTACGCGCAAGTGGTGCTCGAGCTGGCCGTTGCCGTTGGGAATGTTTCTCCTGCGCAGAGCGTCGCCATTGACGGCGGCGTCAGCTCCAGAGGCGTAGCTCTGGGGGTCGGCCATGGTGGATCGCAGCCCCTCTGCCGCCGGGTGGTCGAAGGTGGAGGAGGATGGATAAGCAGTGCGGGAGCGAGCGAAGATTGAGTTTAGACCTGCTCGTCGTTGTTTTGGCACAATCCAAGGCTCAGGTCGTGAGCGGAGCAGGGAACAGGAGCAGAGATGCTGGAAATAGGACACGGGCAGCCCGGCCACTTTTTACGGCGATCTGCTCAGGCAAGGGCAGGGCTGGGCTGGGTCCCCCTCCGCGCGTCTCGTAACGTGTTCTCTACGCCCCCTCCCTCTCCGCTCCAAGACGCGCCCTGTGTGCCTGTGGACCTGCCCAAGTCCCAACCCGTCCCGAGGCCCCATGTGAAGCAATGATTCGCGATCCTGTGATAGATGATGATATTCCACATATGTCCCACTCATGTTCGACCCAGCTACTACTGTACAAACCCAACTCGAGTCCACCGCAGTTTGCGCGTTAAGCGCTGCAGAGTCCGCAGTCTACACAATGCCAAAATGGAAAACGAAAAATGGACAAGACCAAACTGATGAAATCCCGCCTCCTGGCCGCCCCCCCCCCCTTCCCCCCTCTTCTTTCCTCTCGCTCCTGCGCCGTGGCCCCGCTTCGATTAGTCGTGGCCAGCCCAAGAGTATAGAACCTGTGCGCCGCGGAATCTCTATTTGGGTCTCCATGCAGAAGCTGTCCCAAAGCAAAGTCGTCCACCGCTCATCTAAAAACTCAATCGTCGTCCTGATTGTTGATTCGCCGGTAACTGCCGCTTTGACTGTCTCCTTCCCCATTGTCCTTGCCGCGCTTTACGAGATTCGAGATCCACCCTCCAAGTCCCTCTCTTTGGCTCGTGGCATTGGACTCCTTGCGGTGGCTGTTGTTGCTATACTGAGGCTTGCCACCTTCGACATTGACGCTGGGAGGGTTGATGTCGAGTCCAGGAATAGCACTGTCCGCGCCCAGACCACCACCGCGACGGATATCCAAAGATGGCACGGGGGATCCTGCGCTGAACAGAGATTCGGCTTCGGCCAATGTCGCGGGAGTAGGCATTTGGGACGTTGCATCGCCAAACAGAGAATTCATGTCTTCCAAGCGCACGTTGGCGGTTTCGGGGTAGATGAACCACACTGGAAATGTCAGCGCGCTGTCATCCACGGAAATTGCTCAGCACTTACCAACGACGAAACTGACTGCGCAAAAGAATGCGTGGAGAAGGTAAAGGCGCCATTGAATCCACTCTTGAAGAATTGGTGTCATCTCACCCACCAACCAATTGAAGGCCCAGTTGGCTGCGGTCGATAGACTTGCTCCCTTGGCGCGGATGCTGAGCGGTAGAATTTCCGGCGGGTACAGCCAGGGAATCGGTCCCCAGGAGGCTCCGAAGGCACCATTGTATATCATGACGAAAATGACAACCAGCCGGGGCGTCCAGACCGGTATGTCAATGTAGATGAAGTATGATATCGCACTCAGGGAAATAATCATGGCAATGGCACCGGACAGGAGGATGAATCTGCGGCCCCAGGAATCGACAAGGTACCAAGGAGGAATCGTGGAGGCCAGGTAGCTGAGGCCGTTGATGCCAGTCATGAGAATGGCCTCGCGCCCGACCCAACCCGCTTGTTCAAAGACCAATGGGGCATAGTAGGAAATGACGTTGATGCCGTTGAGTTGAGCCAGGGATTGCGCAGACATGGCGATGAAGACGCGCTTGTAGTATCTCTTGAACATGTCACTGTACGACCGCTCGCCCTCTTGGCGTTGGAGCAGGACGTTCATCTTGATTTCACGGTATTCATCTCTGGCCTTGGGGTTGTGAATGTCGCCCTTGCCATAGAGGTTGGCAATGACGACGATGCCCTCCTCATCGTGGTCGTTGTCGAGAAGCCATCTGCATTTCGTTAGCTTGGTGATGGTCCATGTGGGGAATGGTCGTTACCTCGGCGATTCGCAAATAAGCAGACTGCCTACGGCCAGCAACGACCCCATGACGCATTGCATGAGAAGGGGGATTCGCCAAGCCCAGTCATTCTTGATGTAGCTGCAAAAGTAGTCCACCCACACGCTGGCGGCGTAGCCGGAGATGTTGCCGGTGAACTCGACGCAAGCCAGCTTTCCGCGGTTGTGCGGGGGGGAGATTTCAGACTGGTAGACGGGGACGATGGTGGACAGAGCACCGACACCCAGACCAGCAATGATTCTTCCCAGCAGCATCATGGGCATGCCCGTCGCAAACGTTTGGAAGGCGCCGCCGACGACGAATACGAGGGAGCCGTAGAGAATGGTCCGTCGACGACCCAAAATATCTCCAACCCTTCCGACACCGATAGACGCTATCAGGGCCCCTATCTCTAGGATGGCCACCATTGTACCAATCTCGGCGCGGGTGGGCTGGTTGAAGTAGTCTTTGAAGTAGGAGCCGCTATGTTGCACAACCCGTCAGCCCCAGAGTCTGCTATGCTATCAAGGGGGATTGGGACCTACGTGATGATTCCCGACATGACGCCCTGGTCATATCCGAACAAGAAAACGCCTAATGATACAAATACACTGGTGAAGTAACTGGTATGGAGGTCAGCCGGGAGCCCGTCAATGGCGGTCGAGGAGATGGAAACGCACATGAGCTTCTTGCCGTGCAACCCGTGCATACGGGACGGGCCATCGTTGGGAGCCATGATGGCAGCGAGGATCCTGATGACGACTGTGAGTATGGTGTAGGCAGCGTTTGCGGCGGGAGACGGTACCTTTCCCCTCGCGAGACAACCTTTCGTGGGGGAGTTGGTACTGGGATGTCCTCCTTTTTGATACGCCCAGCCTTTTCGTTGTTGGCGCCAGACGAGGAGTCGTCGGCGTAGTGCACGCGACGCGGATGGCGCTTGTGAGGGCGAGCTTCAGCGGCGAAGTCCTGCGATTGGCGAAGTCGAGCCTGCAAGGGATCTTCTTCGTCTGCGAGCTGGTCGACGAGATCGCCCGTCTCGCTCCAGAGCGAGTCTAATTCCGAGTGGTCGGAGTCGGACGAGGAATGGCGGGGCCCAGTCTTCTCGTCGTGGGATGAGGTGGTCGACCGCAAGGCGTGGAGAGGAATATTGGCGGGCCGGCGGCTCGAGGATGGGGGAGAAATCTTGACGGACGTTGGGCTGGGTTGGAGCAGCCCTCTCCACGATGCCGGGTGAGTAGCAGTGCCTGGTCTAGAGAGACTAGGAGAGGAGAGGCCCGCTGACGTCGCGGGCACAGGGTCCGAGGACGGTGGCTGTAGGACAGTTTGGGGAGGCCAGGCCTGACGAGTGGATCACGGGCATTGAAAGAAACAGGACGCAACGTAGCGCTTCGTGTAGGCCTGTAGGTGTGCCTTGGGTTGAGAGACGACTGGAGAAGACCGGAGACTACTGCTGCGGGCGACGTCTTGGGGCAGAGACCGGGGGCGCCCAAGCGCAACGCAACCAGCTGCTGCTGCTGCTGCTGCCGGGCCACCCAACGAACGAGTCGCACACCGCTCGGACGGGGAAATGGATGTGATATAATTGACGACTGCAACCAGTGGGTTCTCTCGAGAAGAGAACCACTTGCTGCTCACTCGTACTGTAGCCATGTCCGGCGCTCGTCCACGCTGCTCCACTCTGTTGCTCTGCCTGCCCATTGCTAACCACCACCTCCCTACTTTACTCTATCTGACGGAGTCGCCGCGCGCCGCGGGCGCAATGCCGTGTCAGATAGCACCGCCTCATATATTGTACCTCGCTCGCTCTTCATTCGTCCCCAGCGATGCATATTTTTGACGGAAAAAAGAATCATGCCACGCGCATCGTTTCCCATCAAGAATAGCCTTTGCTGTTGCCCTTGTTCTCGTTCATCATCTGCCCGTCCGCTACCTTTAGCATGCTCCGCTCCCGGCAAGGGTCTCGAGATCGGTTGTCACTAGGCGTTGTGATCCTCGTTGCACTCTGGTCATGTGGGCCTGGAGATGGTGCGCTCGTGGACCACTTCCCCAGGTCATGCTAGCGGTTTGTGGGGAAGCAGGCACACGAGGCCTGGGGCGCCTTGATGATTTTTGCGCTGCCAGACGACCATCTTCAGTCAGCGCCGAGACGGCAGCATGGGAAGACGTATGCAGGTCAAGAAAGAAAGTGGAGAGTATCGCGGCGGAGCGCCTCCATGGAGCCCTCCCGTGGAGCTGGCTGGCTGGCGTGCCTGGCCCACGGCTCCAGCTCGTCTTGGATCTGCTGCACGCACTGCTTGTTGGCTGCCGGCAGACCGCTCTTTGACCGCCACCTTCCGTCATCTGTATACCCATCTTATCGGCATGCTCCGACCGTGGATGGTGGAATGATGCAAGATGAGAGCCGCATCAGAGCGTCCAGGTCCAGGCAGTCCAGGTCACGATGTGGCGGCCATCACGCCGTGCTCCTTCGCTCTGCCCGCCTTCATGCGCTGCTGTTCTTCTGGGTCGACAACCTTCCACAGCGAACAACCGACCAACCCCCCGCGGCCCTCGCTCGACTCGCGCGTGTGTCACGTCTGAAGAAAATTGACCCCAGGAGACCGCTGAGCAACATCCAGGCATGTGTGCCCCCACGGCTTGCCTGCTCGAGTCTAGCTCCTCTCTCGCTGCCAAAACTGCCGCTGGCATTCGTCGATTCATCCCTGCTACCGGCAAATTTGGTCGTCTCGGTTTCGAGTGCAAACCCGATGTTCGTTCGTTCTTGGTGGTTGCATTCCTCGCTACTCGACTTGTGGCGAGGCTGAAGATGAAAGGCTTGTCGAGCCTCGCACTATTCCGAGCATGGATTTCCTGGCGGTTGCATGTGTCAACCCTCGAGTGTCCGGCGATTACCCGATGCCGACAAGACGAGAGACTGACTTGGCGGCAAGAGGTGATACCACCGCTGCTGGTTTCGCGAGATGAATCTTGAGTGCTCCTTGATGAATCCTTGGTGATGCTCAGAGTGCTGCTTCAAATGTTTACAATGGAGACGAATGTTCAAGACGCTGTTTCCACAAATCGGAGCAGATGCAATATTTTGTTCGTACAAGGCACACTCTTCTTTAGTTTAGCCACCACTTCTTAGAAAAAGCCTGTGCGTCAATAAGTTGTTACTATACATAAAATTTTTAAAAAATTAAAAATCACTATACCCGCTATAACTCTATAGTATAGGATCATATATATATAACTAAAGTTAGAAAGTAAAAACCTACCCTCTAAAGTATTATACTATAAGTATACCTATACCTACCCCCTAGGGGGAGGCCCTACCTAAACTAGTTTCCCTTCTACTAGATAGCCGTAACTATAAAATCTAGGATACCCCTATACTACCTAGCCTACTACCTACTTAACTTACTAATAAACCTAAGGAAATAGACTAGGATATCCCTATACTATCTAACTTACTACTAACTTAACTAGCTAATAAACCTAAGGAAATAGATTAGGATACTCCTATAAGCCCTATCCCCCTATTATCCCTACTACTTATCATACTAGGCCTAGTCTAGAAATAGTATACTAGGCTAAAGAGAACTATCCTAGTAGATACTTCTAAACCTAACCCTACCTACTAAGGAAAAAGGACTAGGGTTAGATTTTATCTAAACTTTAATACTACCTAGGAGGTAATTAATATAGCCCTCTCTTATATCCTATACATAATAAACCTTATATATAATATAAGTAAAAAGTAAAGACTCTATAACCTTAGTAATATTCTATAGGATTATACTAAGATAGCTTATATAGGTAATATATTATTAGTTCTTACTACTTAAGTTTACTCCCTTAAAAATACTACCTATATACTAGGAGTAAAAGTTTACTAGCTATAAAAGCTAGTTATCCTTCCTATAACCCTAGCTAACCCTTTATACGTAACCTAAGCCTAGAAAGTAACTACTACTAGGAAACTATATATAATAACTCCCTACCTAAAGATAACTATAAAGCTAGCTACTACTCCCTAAAAGACCCTATAGGATATATAGGTTATTATCTAGAAGTAGAGTCCCTTCCTAGACTTTAACCCTCTTTCTATATAAAATAACATTAATAATACTTTTAAGAATATAGGTATATCTAGCCCTATTATATTAATAGTAATATATATAGAGAAGGGTAACATCCTACTTACTAGCTTACCCTAGTATAACTCTAAATTCCTTACCTCCTATAAGGACCTCTTTACTTACCTATTCCTAGATACTATAGTCTAGGAGAACTAAACCTAGTATAAGGTTATTACCTATAGTATCCCTCTAGAAGACCTACGCCTACTTAATATTAGATAATTTATTATAGAAGAGGTCTATACCTTTAACCCTAGCCTTTCTATTATTAGAACACTATACTAGCTTACTTTAGCTAAAAGAAGGGCTACCTAGAAAGTAGGGTTAGTTATTATAGTCTTTTATATAGTAAAAGAAGTAGAGATAGCTATCTTAAAGCTATTCTACCTTATAGGAGTAAGTATAAGGGTTATAAAACTCCTTAGGATTACTCCTAACGTATAGTATATAAAGTATTAAGAATTTAGCTATAGCTCCTTAAGGTATTATAATAGGACTAAATACTTACTATATACTAGCCCCTATATAATAGAGAAGCATAACTATAAATACTATATAAAGAGAGGTATAATATATACCTATATAGCGCTAAAGTATAGTAACTATAACGGTACTTATTACTCCTAGAACCTAAACTATCCCTACTATCTAATAAAGATATCCCCCTAGCGTATATATTAGGTAACCTTAAAGTTATATAAGTTAACTTAAACTAGAATGCCTAGGCTATAGAAGTAGCACTCTAGGATACTCTCTAATTAGGTATCTACCTAATATTTATCTAGGAACTATAGATAATACTATAAGATAATATAGCTAATATATAATTAATCTCCTACCCCTCTATAATATAAATTCTCCTAACCTTCCTATAGGGCTTACATCCTTAGATAATACTCTACCTAAATAAATCCCTTACCTATATCTAGGTAAATCCTTACCTAGACATCTTCCCTAGCCCTAACTACCTTACTATAGATTTAACCTATAGAGAAGATACTATCTATATAGTTAACATCTATAATAAGGTAGAATAAGGCACCCTATCCTCCCTATATATAATAGAAAGAGTTATTAAGTATAGCCCCCCTACTATACTAATAATCTATATAGGGGACTTTAATAAACACTATCTAATATAGGACCTACTCTCCCCCTAATCTTATAAAGTAGAAGCTCTATATAAATAGATTAAGGAAAACCGTCTTAAACTCTAAAACTAACCTAGAGTAGGTACCTTCTTTTATATAGGGATAGAAAGAGAAACGGTTATTAACCTCTCCCTATACACTCTAATAGTTACTACTTAAGTAATTAACTAGTAGGTATAAGAGAACCCCCTATCTAACTATAATACTATTCTCTTTACTATTATATATAATGAGTTTTAAGATATACTAATGCTACTACTATAGTTTAACATTAAAAAGGCTAACTAGGCCTAGTATAGGTAAATCATCTAAGAAGAGTTAAATAAGATTATAAGTCTACTTATCTAAGTCCTTCCTAATAGGGTATAACATATACTCTCTAGTAGGACCTTATAAGAGGACCTAGACTAACTTAGACGACGCCTTATAAAGGTAATAGAGATAGTAGCTAAACATAGCATCCTATAGGTAACCTCTAGATAGTAATAAAAACTATAGTAGTCCCTACTCCTTATAGCCTTAAGGATAACCACTATATAAGTAAGGCGTAGGGCATATTATAACTAAGTTATATATATATAAGTATAGAATATATATAATATAGCCATTAAGTAGGTAAAATAAGAGTACTAGAATAACTTCCTTATAAAAGAAACACCCTAGTCTATCTATAAGGTAATAGTATACATGAAAGTAACCTAATCTAAGTAAATCCCCTAGATATATAACCTTTAAGATTAACTCTAATCATTATATAATAGTAAGTATACTACCTTCTATTAGAAACTCTTCCCCCTACTACTATACATTCCCCTATATAACTAGATAAACTATAAGGAAGGGCTATAGGACTAGCCCTCCCTTATAGATAAGGAAGTATAGTATACCTACTCTTATAAGATTAAAGGCACTACCCCTAGGCTAGACTAGATCTACTAGAAGATAATTACTAAGGTATATAACACTTATCCTAAAAAATTTACCTAGATATACTAAACCTTCTTTACATATAGATATTACCTAGAATACTAGAGAGAAGTAGTAGGTATAATACTTAAGAAGCTAGGGAAACCTAATTATATAGACCTAAAAGCATATAGAGTTATCTCCCTACTTAACTACCTAGGAAAAGTCCTTAAATACATTATAGTAAAACATCTTAGAGTACTTATAGAAGCTACCTACCTCCTATACCTATCCTAAATAGGCGGATAACTATAGAAGTTAGTAATTAATATAGTAATAATCCTTATATATATTATCTAAGATGAGAGGAGGGTATAGTATAAGATATTAACCCTATTCCTTAACATATAAGGTACCTTTAATTATATAGCCTATAACTAGCTCTTATATATAATAGGGGAAATTAGGCTCCCTACCTCCCTCCTAGTATAGGTAAAGATATTTACTAGTAGGTAATAACTCTAGATCTCCTTTAATAGCTAATAAGAGGACCTTTATCTAATAGTTTTAGGAATTCCCTAGGGAAGCCTAGTCTTACTAATTCTATTTCTTATTTATATATAAAAACTCTTTTCCTCTTACTTAGTCTAATTCCTCTTATATATTAATGATATTTTAATTATAATCTCCTTAATAAGCTAGAAGAAAAATATATAGATCCTCTAGCGGGAAGCTAACTAGCTTTTCTTACTTAGAACCTAATATGCCGTTAATTTTAATAAAGATAAAATAGACCTTATCTATTTTATAAGCTTAGATAAGGCTAAGTAAGCTATAATTATACTCCTAGGAGACTATATAGTATAGCTAAAGTAACTTATCTAATAGCTTAGGATATAGTTTAATATATACCTATTATTCTAGTAGTATATAATAATTTAGAACGCCTAAGTAAAGTAATTACTTAGTAGGCTTATATAGCTAGCTAATATATAATATAGACTATCCCCTACTACTATCTAATAACTATACCTAGCTTATATATAAAGTATAGTAGATTATAGGTCCCTAGTTTTCTAGTAAGTTAGTAGCTCTAAGATACTTAGATAAATACTTTAAAATAATAGACTATACTAAATCCTAGGAGCCTTTTAGACCTCCCTAATTACCCCTATAGAAATTAAAGTAGGACTTCTCCCCCCCTACCTAAGGCGTAATATATTACTTTAAGCGTATACTATATAACTCTTTAAGCTTAGTCACTAATATCTAGTATATATAATTATTAATAAGTTTAAATAAGAGAACATACTAGGATAATAGACATAACTTAAATATATCTAGAGCATAATTTCGGACCTAGTAATAGGTACTAAAAGCCTAATTAAACATAGTTCCTTTCTCCTATAGAAAAAGACTACTCTATATAAAGTTAAGATTAGCTACCTCCTAAAGGAATAAGAAGCCTAAGTATATATTAGATGTATAGGATATATAACTTAGGTAGTTATCCTATACTCTAATACTTCATCTATTCTAAAAGGAAATAGAGTAGGTATAGGAATTATAGCGTATAATACCTAATAAGATAGTATAAGAGTAGTAGTAAGATATAGAGGAAATACTAGACTATACTAGCTTATATATAATAGAGAACTAGAGGCACTTATAAGGGCTATAGAGTTAGCTACCTAGAAATAGCTAGGATAATAGATTATAGTATATATAGATAACTAAGCTATACTATATTACCTCTAAACCCTATCTAACCTACTAGGTTAAGGACTATAACTTTAAGCTATAGATATAGGCTACTTAATTATAGCTAGATAAGGTAGTCTTACCTTCTTATAGGCTCTAGGCTATATAGGGATTAGAGGAAACCTATAAGTAGATACCCTTATAAAGGAGGCTACTAAGCTAACCCTAGAGAATAACTACTTAAGTACTACCTTCCTTAGGATGCGCGTATAATAAAGAACTATAATAGAATAGATAGTATATACTATATAATACTAGGAAGCATAGATAATACTATTCTAGGGGTTATATATATATAACTTCCTATCTATACTAAGGACGTCTATCTAACTCTCTAAGTATAGATAACTAGAAGTATTAGCCTACTTCTAATTAAAACTAAACTATAGCTACTTTAAAGCCTACCTATTATAGTTTAGTAAGATAGCCTAGGATAACTATAGCTATAATAATACCGCCTAATAAATACTATAACATCTTATTAGTAACTGCCTACTCTATAGCTCTACTAGGAAAGAAGTAATATAGGAAGCGCTTTAGGTATATGATAATAATAGTAGGAATATAGCCTCTATACCCTATAGAGAGCTATTCTAAGGAGATATTAGTTAATAATTCATACTTAAATTCATATATTAGATGAAGGTTTCTACTAGGGCATAGTATATATAAAGAGTAGACTAAGGGAAAAGAAGAGTAAAAAGAAGAAGAGAGAATCTATTCTAAGCTCTATTAGTAGAGTAAATAATAAGCTCTATAATCTCTCTACTTATAGTTCCTATAGGTACTACCCTAGAACCCCTCTAACTAAAGATAATCTAGGAAGAGACCCCTTTATCTATAATCTACCTAATACCCTCTAGGCTTATATCCCTCCTCTACCTTATATAGAGCCTCTACTAAGACCCTAGCCCTCTAGATTAGGAAGGTATTAACATAACTTAGATAACTACTCTATAACTACTCTAGCTAAACCCTCCTACTCCTAATAATAATTAGATAACTATTTAGCGGTAAGGTAAGGGCTTAATGCTATTTATCTATATAGTATACCTAGGCTAGGGTAGTATATAGAGCCCTATTATTAGTAATAATGTTAACGTATGGTTATCTAATAGTGGTAACTAGGCTAGATTAAATTATAAGTAATATTAATATAGATTAAACCTAGGTTCTTAAGCATTCTTTATTTTCTATAATAAGTATTAGCTAACTATACTAGTTAGCTAGAAGATAGATACTACTAGTTAAAAACCTTACCCGCTTTTTTTACCTTTATAGGTACTAAGAAAGGTATTATATAATACTAACTAAAAATAGTACTATTAGGGATAGTACTAGAATGCTATAGTAGAGTATATATATAATCTACCTTACCTACTACCCTATACTATATTTACTTTTCTATATATACCTTCTCCCTATCCCCCTTCCTTTTCTTACTCTTACTCTATGCTACCTATCTACTTAGATAATAGTAGGAAGGCTAGTCCTTAGCCCCCCCTTACCTAAAAAGAGCCTAGATAAACTATCTATCTATACCTACCCTATACTAATATTATACTAAGAATTACGCCTTATTATATGAGATTCTTTAGCTAGGTATCCCTACTTACCTTATAAACGTACGCGGGATCCCCTATAGATAGCTCTATCTTAGATAGCCTATAGCTCTAGTAAGACGTAAAATAATTAATTAATTAATTAATTAATTAATTAATATTTTATTAATGCTCTAACGCTCTTAGAGTACACGTTAAGTAACTTTAAAAGGAATGCTCCCTATTAGTATTAAACATAATTATAGAGGTAGAGACTCGGCGCTTAAATGCTCCCGATATGCGTTTAATGACAACTCTTAAAAGCTCCGAAGCCGTCTAGGTTAAGACATTTGAGAGCGCCCCATTTTACATCTATGTGATCAGTCGCCCGAGAATATTGCGTTCTACAATCATGGCGAAATAACATTTCCTCTTGTCGTCCAACTGCCACCCATTTCTCTCTCCAAATCTAGTCACTCTTCAACGTTATCTACAAAATGATCCAGCTCATCCAGCTTCCGGCTCTTCTCCTTTTTCAACACTCGCGAATTATTTGTGTGCGTGGGTGTCGGCGCGGACACAACTTCCCGGCCCGCACCACACGAAACCAAAACTCGTGGCCGCACACCCAAAATTCGACCACCGCACATCCACCACGCACACCCCTACCCCTAGAACACCATTCTCACATATCCCCCCTCATCTCTAAATCTTCTCCTCTTGTTCCTACACTCAAGAAACAGCCCCCACCCACACAAATTCTACCGAAAAATTCCCCCTTCGTTCAACATCGTCGTACACATTAGTTAATATAAACTTTGTTCCGTTTCTCTTTTCAACGACAGCAATTCTGCTAAGTGGTCCTCCGTGGCGCAATTGGCTAGCGCGTCTGACTGTTATGAGACCTTCAAGGTCCGAGCAATCAGGAGGTTGACAGTTCAAGCCTGTCCGGGGGAGACGACTTTTTTGCGCTTTCCTGCAGCCTGTCTAGGTCTGTGGGACGTAGCTTTTGCCTCTGAGTGAGTCGGGAAACGGTAAGGAGGGAAGTTGGGCTGTGTGGTGGGAAGGAGGGGGAAGTGAGGAGTGGTTGGACTGGGGTGGGGGGTTTTTTTTTTTTTTTTTTTTTTTCGTTTTTTTGGGATGGATGGATTAGTTGGTGGATTGATTGATGGAGAGAAAGACTGGGTAAGCGAGAGTGTTTTGAGTTTGGCGAGGGACAGCGATTGTTCGCTGCTTTTCGGCGCCAGTGCATGACAGTGTTGTGGGCGAAGGCTCAAAGGCGCCACATCTCTCTTTTCTGCCTACACTGCTCCATTTTGTCTCTGCTCACACACGCTCAAAGTATTCCAGCACCAAGCAAGCAAGCCAGCGACAACCCAAGCAAATGCCCACAACTCTAGCTAAGTTGAGCTGAGCTGGGTTGGGGTGCCCCAAGCTCCCTCGATACCGAGGGTCTAGCTGGCTGGCACCTGGCTGGCACACTCTCAGTAAACAACGACAGCAGGATAAGCATGGGCGTCCGTTATGTTGTTGGCGTCAAAGATGACCATAACGATGATGTGTGAAGATTCAACAAATGCTTCGGCCCGTTCTGTCTGCAAACAGTTGGACATTACAACCGACCGCCTATGTAAAAGAGCTTCGATCTAGGTAGAGAAAAGGAACAAAATCGTCGTCGTCGGTGATGATGATGATGATGATGATGATGATGATGATTATGACAATGTGATAGGTAGGTTGTTGGAGCGCTCATAACTCATCTCAGCCACAACAACGGGCGCGCAAAAAGCCCGACAAAGCAGCAGTAGAAAATAGCAATTCCCCCCATCGTTCGCCAGACCTTTGACCCACCCTGCCTGCCTGACCGACCGAGAAGTGAGCCCCCAACCGAGTATATAAAAACGCCTTCCGTCTAGTGTTTAGCCGTCACCTTGTCGCCAGTGACCTTCTCGACCCACTCCTTGGCACTGTCGTCGTGTGTTAGCAAAGACGAAAGGTAAGAGGGAGAAAAGAGACTTACACATCGCCCAAAGCAACCATGCAAACCGTCTGCCAAACGCCCAGTCCGATCCTAGGAGTAACGCCCCTGTACAAGCCCTTGATGCCGTTCTTGGAGTAAATGTACTTTGCCGCGCTGGCGACCGTCATCTTCTTGGGGCGGTTGGGGTCCTCGACCTTGCTCTGCATCTCGACGCGGATGACCTCGATGGGCTGGTTCCACGCCGACAGGCCACCGCCGAGGGTGGACGCAATGATCTTCTCCACGACGCCCAGCTTTTCGCCGTGCTCCTTATTGGTGACCTTGCGGATGCCGCTCTCGGCAATGCGCGACAGCCCAAAGCGCGACCCCCAGTTGGTCACCTGGCGCACGGCCACGGCGTTGACGCCCTTGTTGATGCCGCGGATGCCCTCGCGCCGGTAAATGTCCATGAATGTCTCCATGGTTCCAGGCGGCTTCATGCCCGCCGCCGCCACCTTGTGCTTGGTGATTTCGACCGTCTTCATGCAGGTGCAGAAGCCCATGGTGGCATAGGCCTGCGCCAGACCACCGACCATGCCGCCCGTGATGCCAGCGAGGAAAGGAGCGGCGCCCATGGTGCGCGCGCGGAACTCGGCCTCGGAGGCGACAAACAAGAGGACGGCGCCCTTGGTCGAGGCTTCGATCCAAGCCCAGGGAATGAGACCTTGGTAGACTGTTGAAAGAGTATTGTTAGATGTTTAGTTGAATTTATTCAAGTTTCTTTTACTTACATCCAAGGACACCACCACGAGCCCAGATCCTACCAATGGCACCACCAAAGCCGTCCGCGCGGTTGGCCGCCATGGTCGTCTTGACCACTTCCAGAGGCTGCAGATGTTAGCACAGTTTGCAACGCAGGAATAAAGGACTTACCTGGCCCAGCGTCGACACTTCGAACATGTTCAGACCCGAGCCAAGCAGCAAGTTGCTGAACTTGACCGGCTTCTTCTCTAACCTTGGGGGCGCTTCAACGCCTGCCATGGTGGCTGCGGGAGTGGACATGATCTTGGTGCGTACGCTGTGAGAAGGGGCCTGACCAAGGCAAGAGGGTGCTTCTTCGCAAAAAGAGAAGTTGGGGAATGGTATGGAGGGGAGGACAGGAAAGGAAAGGGGAAGGCAGGGCTGGAGGGCGGCAGCGGAATGTATATGATGGGCGGAGCTGAGTAACGCACGAGCGTCGTGTCGCTGCGACGACGTACAATTACGCCGGGGGGCGGGTGACGGAAATGGAACCCACCACAACAGGGTTACGAGGGGTCAGAACAACAAAAACGTCGTCGGTGCACTGACAGCCGTTCGGGTGTTGTCGGTGCGGGAGTCGTGGTTCTGGACACGGGGTGGGTGTGGGTGAGGGTGAGGTTGAGCTGAGGCTAAGAGGGTACCCTACAGATAGCAAACCAACCACGGCGCGCAAAGAGAAAGCCGCATCTGCGCCGCATCCTGGAATTCGCAGGCCGGCCACGTACATACAGAGACGCCAGAGATGAGTGAGACCCGACCGCAGGAATACCGTACGCCTGTCTGTCAGCATGTCAACTTCATTTCGCGGCGGGCATTCCCGCTCAACAGTCTCGGTGTCCGCAGCGTCCACCGGACCATCAGCTTCTCACCAACACCACCCGACCCCAACGCCCCAGAGAAGCGCACGGCCCGTGACAGGACCTGGGCTGGACCTAGCTCACCTCAGGTCCGCCAACCACGGCTGCACCGCCCAGCCCCTGGCCTCGCTCTCAATCCCCATTGTTGCCCTGTGGCCCTCGTTTCCTCGAATTGACTTTGCGTCCACTGACGGACCGTCGCCGTCCTTGTGCGACCCGCGCCCACGCCGCGTCCGCCACGAAACGGAGCTCTCATGCAGGAAACCGTTGGGCGCTGCACGCGTTTCAAGGCATCGTCTCAGTGGTCATTCATCAACGTGGTACATTGCACTGCTAATACATTCTACGAGTCAAAGAGCGCCAACCCCATGATCCTGCTTTTATTGCTCCCTATGAACAAACAACGTGGGTAACCATTCTAGTCTCTCTAAATCTTAATTCTCTCCCTCTACAACTTGGCACCGACCAGCTTGGCGTACGCCGCGGTGCTGAACGACTTGGGCCTCTCAATGGGCGCGCCGACGGCACGGTCGATGATGAGCTGGGGCAGCACACCGAGGGCGCGCGACACGCCAAACAGCACCGTGTAAAAGTTTTGCTCCGTCAGGCCGTAGTACTGGAGGAGGACACCAGAGTGGGCGTCGACGTTGGGGAAGGGGTTCTTGGTCTTGCCGTGCTCCGTCAGGACGCCGGGAGCAATCTTGTAAACCTGCGAGACGAGCTTGAACATGGGGTCGTCGGGCAGGTGCTTGAGCGCAAAGTCGCGCTGCGACACGTAGCGGGGATCCGTCTTGCGCAGGACGGCGTGGCCGTAGCCGGGAACGACACGGCCCGAGTTGAGCGTGCTCCAGAGGTACTCCTTGATCTTCTCGTCGCTAAGGTCATTGCCAATCGACTGCTTCATCTCAACGAGCCATTTGAGAACCTCCTGGTTGGCCAGACCGTGCAGGGGACCAGCCAGACCGTTGAGGCCAGCAGCAAGGGAGAGGTAGGCAGAGCTGAGGGCGCTACCGACCAGGTGGGTGGTGTGGGCACTGACGTTGCCACCCTCGTGGTCAGAGTGGATCGTCAGGTACAGCCTCATGAGCTCGACAAAGTCCTTGTTGTCGGCGAAGCCAAGCTGGTTGGCCAAGTTGTACGAGTAGTCCTTGTCCTTCTGGACAGGGGCGACCTTGCCGTCCTTGTACACGTTGCGGTAGATGCGGGCAGCAATGGTGGGGAGCTTCGCAATGAGGTCCATCGAGTCCTCAAAGGTGTGCTCCCAGTACTGGGACTTGTGCATGCCCTTGGCGTAGGCCTTGGAGAAGCTGGACTCGTGCTCGAGGGCAGTCACGGCGAGAGAGAACTGAGCCATGGGGTGAAGGTCGTTGGGGCAGCGGTCAATGAGCTCCTCGACGAACTTGGGGAGGTCGGAGCGGGCAGCCCACTCGGCGGAGAGGTCCTTGACCTGCTGCTCAGTGGGAACCTCGCCAGTCAGGAGGAGCCAAAAGAGACCTGTCCACAGTTAGCAGCTTCGTCCACTTTTGATTCATCTGATACTGACCTTCGGGGAGGGGCTCCTGGCCGCCAGGGGCCTTGGGGAGGAGTTCCTGGCATTCGGGAATCTAAAGACTGTCAGAGGAGTCTAGATAATCCAGCAAGCATGTCAACTTACAGTCTTGCCGCGGAAGCGGATACCCTCCTCGGAGTCGAGGACGGAACCCTAGTGCATTGTCAGCTGGAACAATGACGACTGAGGTCAATGTACGAACCTCCCAGACAAGAGACTTGATGCCACGGGCACCACCGTAGACCTGGTCGAGGGTGACCTCGCCGACGACCTTGCTGCCGTGCTCCCTTCAATTGTGCGTTAGGACCGAGCTGCAGCACAGACGGTGGGGGACGGGAGCGTACTTCTTGAGCTTCTTGATCTTCTCAACCTCGCCAGGGATCTTGGCGGCAAAGGTCTCCTTCAGGGACTTGGGTCGAGGGTTAGCTACCATGATTGAGGCATTCGTGGGGGAGAAAAAAGGGAGCTTACGCTGGTCTTGCTCGAGTAAAAGCGCAGGCCATTGCAGACCGAGGTACGCACAGGCGTCCTGAAGGAGGAGCGCAGAGCAGCCGAACCGAGGCGCATGGAAGAAGCCATTGTGGGGGGTTGAGGTGGACAGTGGGAGGAGAGGGTGATGGAGAGGAGAGGAGGGAGAGATAAATTCAACAGAGGGAGAAATTGGCAGCAGGGCAGGCAGTCGGGTCGGAAAGCTTTGAGACGGGCAGACGCGGGCGATGACAGCCGACACGGAATCCGGGTCTGTGCGCTCCGCTTCTCCACCTCAGCTGGCCCCCGAGATATTTCCCCAGTGCAGCGAAGGAAGGAACTGGAAGACGACGACGACGACGACGACGACGACGGGAATGCAAGCCGGCCCTCTCGTCATCATCAACCCTCTCCCCTCCGACCTTCGCTCATTCATTGTGCGCTGCAGCTGGCGCCCACAGCTGCTCCAGGCCAGTTCCCGTCCCCGCCGATTGCCAATTGCGCCTTGTTGGGCTCCACCAGTCTCGGCTGGCCGACGCTCCCGTCCCCCACGGATTCTCCAAATTCGGTACGTCACCCAGCACTCGGCTACATACATACCTACCGGTAGGTCGTAGGTCCTGTGGCTCCCGTCCCTTCAGGCCATCAGTCAGCAGTGCAGTGGGTGCCGGTGCATCGGACAAAGGCCGCCGCCCCCCGTGACCGCCTTCCTCGCTCTGGCTCTGGCCTTGGCGTACGTGCCGTTCACGCTCGGCTTCCTCCTCTCAACGCGATCGATCGTCCACGCCTCCTGAACAGGCAGTACAGTACACTCCACAGCCCATACGTCTTTTCGCGTTGCATCCACTGCTACGGCTTCGTTTCCTACCAGCCTACCCGTAGCCGTGTGAGGCGACTCTTACTTGCCTGCTCTCGTCTGCGCTTTGTACGTGCGCGTCAGGGCTCGCCGCTTCCGCTCCTCGTACCACTTGCGGCACCAGACGTCTCTCAGCTCGCGACCTCAGCTCGCCCTCCTCTGCTCGCTCTACACATCGCCGACTCTCTTCTGCCTCGTCTCCCATCTTCTGCCTAGGTTGATCAAGTGACGTAGCGGCCCGCTCCACCATCTTCAACCCCACAACTTGCTACACCTAGACTGCGCGCGCACACGTCCTTTGATCGAGGATAACACGGGCCTCGTCGCCCCATCCCACTAGTAGTCATGTCGGCTTTGGAAGAGCTGAATAGCTTGCTGCTGTCGCTGTCTGCGCTGAAACCACCAGGAGCGAACAAGTCCAAAATCACCACCATCACCAACCTCTGCATCAACAACGCCACAGTACGCTCCGATCGCTCTTTGACCATGTCGTTGCGCAACGGCTGACCCTCTCGATAGCAATGCCCTGCGCTCCTCCAGGCCATCAGCAACCGCTTCTCCGCTGCCGAATCAACACATAAGCTGGGTGTTCTCTACGTCTTGGATGCTGTTGTGCGCCAATGGAATGAAAAGGCGCGTCAGAACAAGGAAGATGCCATGGCATCGGGATATGATCCCGCCAGAACCCCCAACGCTGTAGGCGTCAGTATTGCGACTCAGATGCTCACTCCCATGATGAATGATCTCATTCAGAGTGCGCCCGAAGACCAAAAGGTATGTGCCAGCGAGCTGCAGCGAATCAAAAGGCCATGACCGGAAACACCAGTCGTGCTGTCATTCTTTAACATTGTAGTCACGAAACTCGCCTAGACACGCTGCCACCTCACGGTGAAATGTACTCACTCTTTCTCTTTAGGAAAAAATCAGCAAGATGATCGAGATTTGGGAGCGCGGCAACACGTTCCCGCAGCAGATGCTCGCCGACTTTAAACAGCGTCTGGGAGCGCGTAAGACGACCCAAACCTACACTGCCAATGCTGGACATGCTCAAAACCTGATGCAACCTTTGGCAGCCAACCAATCAGCAGTGGGAACTCCTGCAAACTTCGGTCCTGGTCCAGCCAGTCAAGCGCAGACTTCAACGCCCACTGTTGCTACTTCTAATGCTCAGCCATCTGGTACAGTTTCTTTGCTTGCAAGCCTCGCCAATCTCGGCAAGCAGGCTTCGACGCCGACGCCCATGGCTGTCCAGCAAAACGGCGCGCAGTATGTCGTCCCTGCTCAGCAGCCGCAACAACATAGCGTAGGCCCCTCCGTGACTGCGGCGCCCATGCCACCGTATAGTACTCCTGCCCAGGGACAAGGTAACGGCGCGACTGGATACTCTTTTCCTGCTCCAGCTCCTGCGCCGACGAGCACTGCGCCCAGTCAATCCGCGCCCCAGGCCATTCCAGGCATGCCTGGTGTAGGCAATGACCAGTTTGTGCAATTCTTGGCCTCTTTGGTGCAGCAAGGATGGTCTCCGGAGCAAATAGGACAAATCTTCACTGCCATGCAGGGCGGCGCGCAGAATCAGACGGCTTCTGCCAATAATGCGGCCGCCTTCAGTCAAAACGGACAAGCACAGGTCGGGGCCAACGGTCAGAGCCAACCCACTGAGCAAGTTGCTCAAGACCCTAGGTTGAGGGACAACAATGCCCGTACCCACGACAGGAACCATGATCGTAGTCCGTCTCCTGATCGCAAGCGTCGGCGCATGTCTCCTGTAAATCGACGTGATAGTCCAACATATGGTATCTACGACCCTACCAACAACGCAAGTCATGCCAGCAACGCTGGACCTAGCGCACAACCTCCTCCTCCTCCTCCTGCTCCTGCTCCTGCTGCTGCTGCTGCTGCTGCTGCTGCTACTGAGCAGGGCGGAGCCACCAGAGGCCGTGGTCGCAAAGGTAAGAAACGTGACAAACACCGCAACTCTCCTGCCATCAATCCGGGCCCGCCGATACCCACAGGCCCAGCAGCTCAACAGCAAAAGCCAGCTGGTCCCCCGCGGGAAAAGTACGTACAGCATGACTCTTCTCTCCCTGACGGAAACATCAAAGTTCTTAGTCGTACCTTGTTTGTTGGCGGCGTCAGGTAAGCTCTCCGAGAGACATGTCTTATCACCAGCTAATTTGACGCAGTGGCACGGAGCAAGAGTTGAGGTCCATCTTCAGCCAGTTTGGTTCAGTTCAGACGTGCATCGTCAACCCCGAGAAGCATCACGCCTTTGTCAAAATGGTCAACCGCACAGACTCGGTCGCTGCCAAGCTTGGCATGGAAAAGATGAAGGATCCAGCAGTACTTGGAAAGGCTCGTCAGGTACGTCGAAAGATGCGATGATCGTATGTCTCCTCTAACATCGGACAGACGCGTTGGGGAGTAGGATTCGGCCCTCGAGAATGCAGCGACTACAGCACCGGCATCAGCATTATTCCCATCAACCGCCTGACGGAAGCCGATCTCAAATGGGTCGTCAACTCCGAGTACGGTGGTACAGGCGGCCGACCGCTCGAGACTGGCATGGTGATTGAAGAGCCCGATATTGAGATTGGCACGGGTGTCTCGTCGAAAGGTAAGCCCAAATCTAACCCCGAAACCAAATAAAATTGAGGCTGACTTCTCCTGCAGCCATGAGCAAGCGCGTCGGCCCCGAACCCGGCGGCGGAAGACACTTTGGCAGACACGGCCACCACCACGGTCACCGTGGTGGCGGCGGCGGCGGCGGCAGCGGCGGCTTCGACCCCCATGCCCCCAGGTTCCGCAAACCGGACCCTCGTCCCCCTCAGGGCGGCGAGCCACGTCCCGAACCGCACACCATTGGCGTACCGCCTCCGGTCCCTGGCTTCGGCTTCCAGCTGCCTGGCGTGTAGTGAGATTGGAACGGCAAAGGTGGTTTGCTCGGTACCTGCTGTGCGGGTCCTGCGGGTTTCTTGACTGCTTGCTCACTTTCTTTTCACGACGGCGCAGCCTTTCGTTGGTTGAGCTGCCGTCTCTTTTTCTTGCTCGCGTGCTGCATCACACAAAATTAGGAGGACCCCTGCACCAAGCATGATGATGGTGGATTTCGTCGGCGGTGGATTTAGTCTGCTCTTCACAAAAACCCTGCATAGCTTGCGCGGCGGGAGCGGGATGCGGGATTACACAAGGAAGGGAAAGGGGAAACTCAATCGATGCAGAATCCCTCATCTCTTCCTTTCTCATTCTCCTGCCTTTCTTTTTCTTCTCCATCATCTTGTTCGGCTCGATCAATCACCCTTTTCGCGACCGGAGCAGCGGCGGCGGCGGCGGCTGATTCAGGTCGATTCTGTTTTCTCCTGATGAGCTAGGAGAACGGGGGTCGTCGGGGCTGAGCCGCTGCATTTACCTATTCACTCATCATCCTCTGATTCAAGCATCCATCCCTCGACCGTCCCCTTTTTTCCTTTTCCTTTTCTCTCTGCATCCACATGGACGGCTTCTTCTTCTTCCTCGTTTTCAATGCGGCCGGCGGTGGAAAACTTTTTGACAGTCACAGACATGAGGTAATTGATTGATGGGCATGGATTGGCGAGCGAGCGAGCAGGCAAGCGAGCATCATGGGCCGGTGGGCGGGTAGGCAAGTAGGTATAGCGTGCATGCATGCATAACTAGGTCTCTTTTTCCTTTTTTTTTTTTTTTTTTTTTTCCCCCCTTCTCAGGACGAGAGTACAGGGCAGGAAAAATGATGGCGGCGGCGGTGGCACTGGACTTGTTCTGATTACTTTTCAGCTGAATATTTTGACCTCTTTTGCGTTGCATAAGGTCTTGACTGCATGGGTCGTTGGTGATGATGTGCGGGACTATGGAGTAGGGAGGAGGGTGTTGGAAGTGAATGAATGGTGTCTTTGTGAATTAAATTGAATGGATGGTTCTCCTTCTTCCCTCAGGCCCTTTGTGTATGTATGTATGTATGTATATTCTCTTCTTATTGTCGCGCTCCGAACAAACTATTCATTCATTCATTCATTCAATCAATCGTTCCATCCGTCATGTCAAGTCCTGTCAGTCAGTCAGTCAGTCAGTCAGTCAGTCAGTCAGTCAGTCAGTCAGTCAATCAGTCAGTCAATCCCTCAACCCCTCGACCCATCAACCAGTCAACCAATCCAGACAGACTACGGTAGGTTAGCCTTCCGTCGCTCGCTTGCTCGGATGCATTCGGCTCCCGCCCCTCGGCAGCGCGGGACGTGTGACGTCAACCTCTGTCTAGCGGCCGCAGTGCCGTCCGGGTAACTAAAAACATGTCGGCATGTGAAAGCGCCACAACCAACACCTACCTGGGAGTACCAATAGGCTACTGTAGCTTTGGTCTCGTGCGCGGCAAAGAATGACAAGCCATCCATCAGAAACTTGCATGCTGAAAATCGTGTATCGTATGTGTCGATTTGGACGAAGAGTTCCATTTGCGGGATTTGGTTTGGCTTGGTCTTGACGTTTTGGTACATGAGATAGATGGTGAATAGGCTTCCAAAATCGAAAATTGAAAGAGATTTCCGCTCCAAGGAAGAAAAAAAAGCACAAAAAATTTGGTCCTCCATACGTCCGCCCGCCCGCCGTTCTAGATGTCCCGCTCATGTCATATGTGTGGTGGTCCTTTGGTACAGTTGCTGCTGCTTGGTTTGCGTGGTGCTCGCCCTGCCCTTTGATTTGTGTATCGTCGAGATTGCAGAGTTGATTCATGTGTTCGGCTGGAACGCCGCTTACTTCCTTGCCGCTGCCAGCCTCCGGGCCTTGATGCTCATTTCGTACAGCACGTCCTTGAAGGCAAACAGGAAAGCGGCAGTGATGACGCTCTGAGTGACCTTGGGTCCAATGCCTGTGAGATGTCAGATAAGCTTCGACAAGTATGCTTTGAGCAGACCCACCTCCGTAGAGACCGCCCCAGCCCTCCTCCTTGAGGATGCGGCGGAAGCTCGTAAACATGTCTTCCTTGGGACCGTCCTTGCCCGCAACGTGCATGCGGCTCTTGACCGTAATGTACGGGTAGGTGATGGACGTGGCCAGCAGCTTGCCCAGCGCACCCAGGTAAAACGAGTCGGTGGGCGTCACGCGCCGCCTCTTCTCCAGCATGTTCTTGAGCTGCTCGAAAATGGTGTATTGCAGGATGGGGTTGATGACGAGCACCAGGGCGGGCATGACGCCGGCAAAGAGGCGCGTGAAGCCCTCATCCTTGACGATGGAGATGAGGGTGCCAATGGTGGACGGGGCCTTGGGCTTTGCGCCACCGGGGAGGGTCTCGGTCGACTCGGACTTGCTCCTGGCCGTCATGCGCGTGTTGACGACCCAGATAGGGTTGGTGATGAGCACCGTGGCGCTGCCGGCCAGGGCACCCGCAATCATGGACTCGATAGTCGTCAGGTTCTTGGAGGCTCGCCCGGCCTTGATGGCTGCCTTTTCGAAGCCGGCCCTGGTCCACTCGTACCCTTGCAGCTGTCAGGAAACTTGACATGGCGTGTTTTATGGCTCTTCACACGTTACGCACAGTAGTAGTAGACAAAGTTGGTGACGCTAATGCCAAACAGGGCAGATTCGAGGCCGGCATAGAGGCCCGAGATGCCTTCGCGCTGGACGATGCGCTTCGCGGCATCGAGAGTTGAGGACTGAGCGCGCTTGGACTCGACTTGTGCGCGGGTGGACAGGGTAATGAGCGGGTAGCTGTCACGGCATCAGCATGGCTCTCAGTCATCTGTCAAGGGCGCGTACGTGAGGGCCATGGAGAAGAGACCTCCGCCTGCTCCTGCAAGAGCATGGGCGACGTTGTCACTCTGCTGAGCTGCCGTCGAGGTGGCGAGAGAGCCTTCGTCGGCCTTTTTGAGATCTTGAGCTTGGGCGGATGACATTTTGGGTCAAGGCGTGGTGGTGAGGGGGACGACGGAAGTAAATTGCAGAGAGTGCAGGCAGATGATGGTCTTGTCAATGAAGGGGAGGGATCAAAGCGGAGGGTGAGCCGGGACGGACTCGAGTTGGGGTTGGAGGGGGCAAAGATGGATGGTTAGATTAAAAAGACATGAGGATGCAAGTCGACAGCACCTCAGCTGTGCACGAGGCCAGTGCAGTGCCGTCGACTTTCCTTGACCTCGGCACGGCGGGGAAAAGCTTGGCGGTGCACAGGCCAGCCAGTGCCTGGACTGGACGGAAGCTGTCTCTCACTCCCCCCAGAAGGTTGTGTGGATTGAAGCTTGAATTCTTTTCTTTCTTCCTGTAACCCCTCTACGAATGCTCTCGAGTATACTGCTCTGAACAAGACTTTTGCGGACTCCCCTGCGGACCCGCCAGCTTTGCGTTATGTGTGCCATGAGTTTTGCTTCCATGACTCCCCGTCCGACGTACTCGCACCACTTGCAGACATCGACTGCTGGCTGGTGGTGGCGCAATTAAAAGTAGCCATGTTATTTGCCTGAGGTTCCATTTGATTGAGCATGAGTAGGTGCGAACAGTACGAAGATGCGCCCTTTGGACGTCATTCGTCCAGGCGTAGCGTAGCTATTAATGACAAGCGCCCGTAGCGTACATGTAGTGCCGCGGGTGTGTTTCGAAAAGGGGCCCAGGGCACAGACATGCACAAAAGCGCAACGACCTACGTACGTCCCTAAAATCATCGCAAAACTCTGCTAATCGGCCTATTTAACAACAACCACGCCCTCCCTATCCGCGACTAATTCCGGCCGACTCTTTTGCTCCCTCGAGCCAACGCGTCCCAGGCTCACTTTTTGGGCTCGACGCTTCGCTTCGCTTCGCTCTGCTGAGCTGGACTGGACTGGACTGGACTGGACTGGACTGAGCTGAGCTGAGGTGCCGCTCCAGTCGCGACAGGACTTGCAGAAGCCGAGAAGTAAAAAGATCAAGCACCGACCTAACCTTAGCAATCAACCAACCAACCGGAAGCCCGTGAAGACCGGACGATGGATTATTCCAACAGCGGAGCCAACGCCGCCCAAAGCTTCGCTCATCAAACCAGTGGACCCAACACTGGCTTCACCCACTTTGCGACGATTGATCCCAGTCTCAACCCGACCCCGACCAACAATTCATCGCAGCTGCAACCTCACGTGGCCGCCTCCTCTCCCTCGCCTTATTCCAACCAATCTCCCCACTTCAATGGCTCTCCCGGCCCGGGCCACCAGGCTGGTTACGTGCCCACCGATCGCGCCCTGCCCGACAGGGAATCCGTCACGGCCGACAACCTCGACGATGCCTACGCCCAATTCATTGTTTACTGCAACCCATATCTTTCCCCCACAATTGCGACTACTGAGCTGAAGCGAATCTTCAAAAAGCCACCCATGAGCGATAACAAGACGTTTGATCTCTGGAAGCTCTACGACCTCATCGGCAAGCTCGAAACTGGTGAAATCAAGACTTGGATTCAGTTAGCCCTGGACCTTGGGGTCGAGCCGCCAGATACGTCCAAAGGGCAAAGCACCCAAAAGGTCCAGCAATATGCAGTTCGATTGAAGGTGAGTCTCTTCTCTATTCAAGGCGGGTGTTGAGGAAAAGGATACCTCCTGGCACTTGGGGTTGCGTTCAAGAAGCAGTCGTTCATGACTACGACTGCGCCCAGAGAACAATCAGCACTACAGCGCCATGGGTAACTTGTGTGCATCACGACTAGCATTTGGGGAGCTGCCGTTCTGCATAATAGCCGCGCTCTGGGAGCAGTCAAGCAACACCATGGCTTTGGGGGAAATTCACGCGTACTGTGGCTAGTGTTCGGGGAGCAGTCAATTCTTACCACACCCCACTGTACAACCGTCTCTTGAAGCATCTTTTGGCAATATCTCTGCAAACTGACACTGTTAGCGATGGATGCGTGCACTGCACATTGACGGTTTCTTCGAGTTCCTGCGTGGCCGGCCGCACAACTATCTCCACACCATTCCGCCTCCAGACGGACCAGTTCCCGAAGTGCGGGATGGAGTCGCGTTAGAGGAAGATCTTGCCGTCCGGGCACTAGATCCGACGTTCAGGCCGAAACGCGGTCGGCGAAAAGTCGACGAGGACGATGGCGGCAATCCCACGCCCCCAAAACGGCCGCAGCTGGACACGTCCTTTGCCTTGAATACTCCTCATCAACACAATCATTCAGCATACGCTCAGAGTGCCCTTGCTCTGAGCGCCCAACCAAACGACTACGATCCTTGGACGGCCGCCTCGCTGTCGGCTGCCAACACGCAAAGGGGTCTCGAGCCACATTCCGCCGCGACTGCTCCCGGAGGTCATCAATTCCGACTCAGCCAGGATAATCCGCAAACGCCGCATCCATTGTCGGCTGTAAGTCCCATGACCGATCGGCCACCGGATTCAGCTTTCCCCGACGATCCATCGTCTGCGATGACTCCGTCGACATCAAAACGCCAACGAAGACGCCATGGCCCGGCAGTATCATCGGCGTGGCCTGGCAGCAGTGGAGGTGGCAGTGGGAAGATCCGTGGGCGGCCGCCACAGAATCGATCCGTCCGAAACGGGCCATTCGTCACGTTTCCAGCAAATCCAAACGCCAAAGAAGGGCCGACAGTCGACATTCGCCGGCATAGTTCGGGTCAAACTCCGGTTGACCAAAGCGTGGGGCAGCAACTACTCGAAGCATCACAACAAGGCCGGTACATCCACCCATCATATCAGTTTCCTCCGACGCCAGCGTCAGCTACTCAGGCTGGTCAAACGGCAACTGCGCACAACCGTGCTGGACAGCGTCTGTCTTTGCAAGTTCCTCAACACCAAGGCGGGCCTGTCCATCTAGTTACCCCTACGGTGCTCGTCAATGGGCAATCGGACAGTCCCCATGCGCATCAAGCGCCGCAATTAGCTCCAGCCGGAAAGCCGGCACCAAGGGTTTCGAGAGAAAACCTCAAACGGCTATTGGCTGCGGACCTCTTGCGCGCCGATCTGACAAATCGAAAGCGATTGCGCGGTCAAGAAGCAAAGGACCTGGCTGATTCACTGCTCAACCGCCTGAGCTCACAAAACGACGGGCCGTCGCTTGTCTTGAGCGGCAAGCCAGATATGGAGGTGCAGCTGGTGACTTTTGCGTGCTGGCTGGGGTATGCAGTGCAGCTCGGTCTCGCCAACGGACCTGTGTCCGGGGGCCAAAAGAAGATTGCGGTGCAAAAGTACAGAATCAGTGGCGACGGGTACGAGAGTCCAATAGACGACGAAGAGGACGAAGACGGCCAGAGAGACGGCACGCCCGCGGCCGGCGAGGACAGCAGGATCAAGGAAGTGTTTGACGTCAGCTGGAGTTTGCTTTTAGGGGGCTGCAGTGGTGAGTTCAAAATCCAGGGATTGAGTAATGATAGCACCGAAACGAAAAAGGAAGAGGAGACACAGGGCGAACAAGAAGACGAAGCGGAGAAGGAAAAGAGGCTGCAAGACAGGGTCAAGGCGCTGGAGGCCGAGCTGAAGACCAAGGACAAAGAAGTACAAGAGTGGCGGCAGCGGGTCTTGGAGGTGGTGCTCTAGCTGCAGCAGAACAGACGAATGCTTCTCGTCGTAATGGCGAACGATGCTCCTCGAGCGCAAGTGTTACAGTGAGCGCATGGGTGATGGCGGACGGCAGCTTCTTGGGCCCATTGAAGTGTAATATCGAAAGACAGCTCCCTAGACGCGACTTTGGCGTTTGAACACACTCTTCTTCTTGGATGCTGTGACGATCTTTTTGGCGGGGGGGGGGGGAGAGCGGACCGGATCTGCGCAGGGAAAACCCGCGGCTCCACCAAACCACTCACTCGGTCTGACCTTTTGGGCCTCCTGCACCCTTCCTCGTCGTGCTCCTCCCATCTCCTCCTCTTCTCGTTATCCTGGACCCCGAAACCTCTCTGCAACAACAACAACAACAACAATCGCTGCTCTCCACGTCTCCGCCTCCCCGGTCCTTGACTCTTGGTCGGCCCGAGACCCGGCGCGCCTATGTAGGTCGAGCCAGAGATCGGTCGATCCGCGCATATCAGCAGTATCCGTATTCGAAATGACTCTGCCGCGTTCGAAGCCCCGGCCTTCTGAGAATTAGCTTCCTTGCCTCTGCCCCGTCCCTCTCCAAATCCTCGCTTCTTCACACTTGTCGAGTCTCTGTCGTCCCTGTCTGTGCTGCGCTGCCCATCAGCCCTACTCCTCCTACCTTGGAGCACGAGGCTCTGCACTCCTCCTCGTGTCTCGGACTGCACCCTTGTCGCCGCTGCTCCCCGTCCGTCTCTCCGCCGTCTCGAATCGGAACCTCTTCTTCACACCACCCACTCGTCCAATTGCTTCTGCCGGATCCCTTCGACGCACGAATCCATGGGTTGAGGCGCGATGCTCGCTTCATTCGCCTCAAAGGGCCCCGCCGCCTCCCTCAACCACAAGGGACCGCCTTCGGAAAAGTCTCACAGCGTATCCGGCTTGCCGTGGTATCTTTTTGGTGACCTGCGCTCCCCGTCTTCTGCATCGCCACGAGGTCCAGAATCCGAGCCCGACATTTACGCACGAGACGATGTATTTGGCGAGATTTCGCTCACAGATTTTCTCGAAGTCGAGCAGAAACCCGTCTTCGTCGTTGATTTGCTCGCCAGAGCCTTTAGTGCCCCCGACATTTACAACATCCAAGCCGAGGCCAGGTCGCTGCCCATTATCTACTGCAACCCATACCTTTTGGATGTCCCCGGCTTGCTTGACATTGTGACGGGCAAAAAGAGCGCAGATCCTTACACCCAACCAGCATGGGTCACTTACTCCGTACTCCGAGCGTGGATCATGGACGATGGCATGAGGGACTGGGCGCCGAGGCCAAAAAAGACTTCTATCGTGTACGCCGGGATGAAGTGGAACGCGACAACCGTTCGGAGGAGGTGGAAAGTGGTCGTGGGAGATGCCTATCGCCATGAATCGGACATCACCTGCTATTACACCAACGTGGTATGGGCGAACAAGGCCGTGGGCACAGTGGCTTCCATCGAAAACGTGCCAAAGCAATCGGAGCCTCGTGCTGCGAAAATCCCGGAACAACAATCGAGAGAAGTGGATCATGATGGGATGCCAGGGACTGCTGAGACTGCCAGAGAACACAAGACCAAGAGCCCGCCGCCTTCTCAGAAGCCACGAGTCCCTGCAATTGCGAAGACACGAAGGTTGAGCTCACCACCGCCGACGAGCGCCGCACCCGTCACGCCAGGAACCAGCACCAACGTCCGCCATAGCTCGGTGACAGCTAGTGTCCGCCATGACTGGACTTGCGAGCCACCACCGCCAAATCTCTCCCCACACATTCAGCTTGCTCGAAGTGTTGACTGGGCTTCGACGCCACTAGGGCCCATCGGCAAGTGGTCGAATGCTCTCAGGCACATGTGCAACCTCCTCATGGCATGCCCAAACCCGGCTATCCTCTTCTACGGTCCTTCCCTCACCATGATATACAACGATCAATATCTTCCGCTTGCTGGAGAAAAGCACCCCGCGCTGCTTGGATCTGCACCATGGGTTGGGTTTAGCGAGGCCTGGGATGACTTTGAGCCATTCTTCAGAACGTGCGAAGAGTCTGGTCGTGGCGCAATGGTTGAAAACATGTTGCTGTTTCTAAATCGTGGAAATGGACCCAAGGAAGAAATGTATTGCTCATTCAGCTTCACTCCGGTCTTGGAAGAAGACAAAATCATCGGCTGGTACGAGGTGGTCTTTGAGACGACCAAGCAAATGATTACCGAACGGCGCATGTCGACACTTCTCAAATTGGGAGAAATTCTGGCCACTTCACAGGATCTTAAGGCTTACTGGCAGCATGTCCTACAGGCATTGGCCACAAACACCCACGACATTGGGTTTGCCATTCTGTATTCGGTACAAGACGCCACAGCAGAAGGCCATGTCACGATACCAGATTCGGCTGGTCCAAAGAGGTACGATCTGGAAGGTTCCATAGGAGTACCAGACGGACACCCAGCTCGAGCAACCCCGATCGATGTAACCCAGGGCCGAGACGGTTTCACCGCCTACTTTCGCAATGCTGCACAATGCGACGAGCCATTGCTGCTCCGAGTCGAGGACGGCACTCTGCCAGAGTCACTAGTGCAAGGCATTGAGTCTCGCGCCTGGCATGAGCCATGCGATGCCGTCGTCATTAGCCCAATCCGGCCAACCACTGGCCACGCCCTCACCCGTGATACTGCCGTTGGCTTCTTGGTCATTGGATTGAATTCACACCGTCCGTATGACGAAGAGTACCGCACCTTCATCAACCTCCTCAACCGCCAAATCACCACCTCCATGGCGTCTGTGCTCCTCCTCGAAGAAGAAACCAAGCGCGGCCGCACCATTGCCGAACAAGCTGCATACGACCAATTCAAGATTGAAGAGCTGCTCCGCGTGCGCACTCAGGAGCTCGAACAGAGCGAGCTGCAGCTCAAGCACTTTGCCGATGGCGTTCCGACGGGCATCTTCGTCCTTGAGTTCACCCCCGACAACATGGCGGGCACCTACCGCTACCGGAACGAAAAGTGGTTTGAACTGACGGGCGACACGCGCGAGGACACGGGCTCCTGGCGCTCGCCCATCTGGCAGCTCATGCACCCCGACGACGTGCCGGGTACCCGGCTCGAGTGGCGAAAGCTCATGGAGGAGAAGACAGAAGTCTCGTTCGAGTTTCGCATTCCCCGGAGCAAGGTCAATCGCGTCCCTAAGCCGCCTGTGGATGAAAGCTTTCCGTGCACGTGGATCTTGTGCTGCGCCTTTTCGATTGTCACCGAAGATGGGTGGTTGAGGAGTATAGTTGGTAGTGCAACGGACATTACTGCCGTCAAGTGGGCCGAGGGGATTCAGAAGAGGAGGATGGAGGATGCGCTGGAGGCCAAGAGGCAACAGGAGAACTTCATCGATGTTACGAGTCACGAGATGAGGAACCCGTTGAGTGCCATCATGATTTCTGGTAAGTGCGAAAGATGAATAGCGACCAAGTGTTCTCAAACTCCCACAAATGCGTCAATGAGTCTACTGAATAGAACTCTACTGACAAATTACAGCGGACGACATCATCACTTCATTACGCTCCCTTGAAAGAAATGCAATGAATTTCGAAACGATTGTCAAAAACAGCATCGACGCTGCACAGACAGTGCTCCACTGCTGTCAACATCAAAAACGAATAGGTAAGTGCTAGATTCACGATCTTTTGGACAATCTAACAGGGGGCAGTCGACGACATTCTGACTATTAGCAAACTGGACTCAGGGCTCTTTAGCATTGTTCCAGTCAAAGTTGCGCCCATCAAGCTCCTTGAAGATCTTTCCAAGATGTTCGCCGGCGAGTACAATGCTGCAGGCATAACGGCAACAACCCACGTCTCTGCATCTTTCACCGCGCTTGGAATCGATAACGTCATCATGGACTCCTCACGTCTCAAACAGATCCTGATCAACCTTGTAACCAACAGCATCAAGTTTACGCAATATTCGCCCACCAGGAAAATCAGCATCAGCATCAGCGCCTCTACAGAAAAGCCCACGCAAAGCCCGGAAGGAATTGAGTACCTGCCGCTGCGCCGACCGCGCGAGGACCTCACTCTCCGCCGCGAATGGGGAACTGGGGATGCATACTTCCTCCAGTTCTCCGTCGCCGATACGGGGTGCGGTCTCAGCGTCGATGAAAAGAAGTTGCTCTTTATGCGATTCTCCCAAGCCCCTCGCACCATGGTGCATTACGGCGGAAGCGGCCTCGGCCTGTTCATCTGCCGGGAGCTGACAGAGCTCCAAGGTGGCAGTATTGGCGTCGAGTCCAAGGCTGATCGCGGGTCAACGTTTGCTTTCTTTGTCAAGGTGCGGAGAAGCGTCGAGCACGAGCTGCATCTGGAGAGCGGACCCGGGGCATCTTCAGGAGAAATTGTCAAGGTCAAGACGCGAGACTGCGGCGAAGATGTTGAGGTGGAGCCCACGGCGCAACGGCAGAGCCAAAACCTGGAGCAGGCATTTGAGCAGCCGCAGGTACCTAGGAAAGATTCCAGAGTGCCCAGCGTCTATATGCCTGTTGAGTCGCTGCCGCTTCGGCCTCAGCAATCGCCCCCTGTCACGCCTCCCGTCTCCTCATCAGCGTCCAACAATAATCCCCTCGACCCATCATCCTCCCCCGAGCAACCCTCGAAATCACTTCCATCTCGACCAGGCCCACGGCCCTCCAAACCAACCTCGACGCGCAAATTCACCTGCCTCATCGTCGAAGACAACAAGGTCAACCAATCCGTCATGTCCAAAGGCCTCGTCAAGCTCGGCCACACGGTGTACGTCGCGAACCACGGGCTCGAAGCGCTCGAGTTCCTCAAAGGGACCAAGCTGTGGCGCCACGACACGCTCGCTGATGCGCAATCGCCCATCGTCGCCGGCACCAACAACGGACCCCTGACCCCCGAGACCCCCGGCACCGAACACGACCACATGCTCGCGCCGCCCCACGGCGGCGTGCCCGAACAAGTTCTGTTCACGCCGCCGACGGGCGACGCCGACGGCGCCAAACCAGACAGCGCCGGGCTCCTCGGGCCCCCTGCACCGCGCCTCGCGCGTCAAGCCCCGTCGTCGCCACCTTCCACCACCACCACCTCTTCCGCCGCTGCCGCCGCCGCCGCCGCCGACGACGACGACGACGACCTCACCGTCATCCTCATGGACATTGAGATGCCCGTCATGGACGGGCTGACGTGCGTGCGGCGCATGCGGGCGCTGGAGCGCGAGGGCCGGCTCGGCGGCGGCTGCGGCGGCGGCCCCGTCCGCGTCATCGCCATCACGGCGAACGCGCGCGTCGAGCAGGTCCAGGCGGCCATGGACGCCGGTATGGATGATGTTGTTAGTAAGCCGTTTCGCGTCGGTGAGTTGATTGCGAGTATTGAGAGGTTGGTTGATCGGGGGGTATAGTTCGGGGAAGGGGAGGGGATGGCGAAACGGGGAGGGAGGTGGAGGCAGGCAGAGGCAGAGGCAGAGGTGGAGGTGGAGGTGGAGGCAGAGGCGGAAAGGAGGGGAAACTAAAAAAGACTGTAGGCAGGCAGGCAGGCAGGCAGGTGTTTCTGGCGTGTGTGCGCGTGGGCGCTTTGTAATGATACCCTTTTATCGTTGGTGCCGAGCCAACTGATTAATCCACCAACTAGGTACCTACCTACCTATCCACCGAACCATCTATGCAATTGAGTAAAAAGTTTAGCTTGAAAGTGAAAAAAGGGTGAAGTTTGCATACTGTCTGATAGGCAGTGGGGATGTGGAATAGCTTGCTGTATGTAGGCACAGGCACCAAAAAAATCATCATGATGGAAGAGGAGGAATTTTTTGAGATTAGCCTGGTTGCTACGTATTCAATGTACTTGCTAAAGTGTGTCTGGGCTGCTACATGTAGTACCCGGATAGCTAACGCCCTTCCTTTCCCCCCAAGATGATATCTCAAAAGAGCAAAGAGCGACAGGTACCTGGGTAGCAAAGAAAAGGAAATGCAGCAAACACGAAGCAAACCCCCCTCACACCATCAAACTCACCCTCCCACCTCCCTCCTACAGACCTACCCACCAAACCCCAACCCCAACGCCACAACCTTCCTCCTCATCGCCTCCTCCAACCGCCCGTTATCCCTACTCCTCCCCGCCCCCGCCAACCGCACCGCCGCCTCGCCCCACACGCGCGCCTGCGCGTCGTCGTCGGCGCAGTAGAAGTCGACGGCGCGGTTGTAGCAAGACCCCGCGAGCCATTCGAGTTCGGTTTGTGGGTAAGATGAGGAAGAGGAAGAGGAAGAGGAAGAGGAGGAGGAGGAGGAGGAGGAGGAGGAGGCGATGGTGGTGGCTTGGTGGATGCAGGAGAGGGCGATGGCGTTGGGGGAGAGGGGAGGATTGGTGGTGGTGCTTGTTGTTGTTGTTGTTGTTGTTGTTGTGGTGGGGGATGGGAGTGATGGTGTAGCGAGGGCGAGCTGGAAGAGGCAGCGGAGCCAGCGTGCGAGGTGCGCGATGTCGTTTTTGTTTTTGTTTTTGTTACTCGAGCTGCAGCGATTGACCTCCTGCCAACTGGCGTTGATGATGCGCTGCAGCACGTCCAAGATGCGCCGGCGGTGCTGCACTGTCGACGACGGCAATGGTGGCTCGTGACCACCACACCCTCCTCCCTCTCTGCTGCTGCTGTCGGCCTTGCACAGCTCGGCGTGCGCGTTGAGCGCCAGGTCTGCCAGCGTCGCAAGGTGACTCGCATACCACGCGTGATCTCCACCTGCGGTCCCCGCCTTCTGCGCCGCATCGTGGTCGAGGCACTCGGCGAACAACGCGTCGAGGCTGTCCCAGTTGCGCGACATGAGCGCGGCTTCGAGCTCGTGCCGGAGCAGCTGCGCGCGCTTGCTGAACAGGTCAGACAGGCTCGAGCCGCCCAGATCGGAGGTGCTGCCGTGAGGAGAGGCGAGTAGCGCGCGGTACGCTTTGGAGTGCTGGGACACGCGGGCATAGGCGGTGATGGAGTCGGGCGTCGAGTCTGACGACCGGGCCAGGACGACGGCGCTGGATCCGGCGACGAAGTGGGCAATCAAGAGACGCAGGGTGACATCTGTTGGTGTCGATGATGACAACGCCGTCCCCGTGGCCTCGCCTGTTTGGAGCAGGCTGGTGAATCTGATGCAGCTGTCGAGGATGGACAGGAGCCGCGCGGGATGCATCGAAGCGAGGTATTTGATGCCGATGTTATAACTGTTGCGCGAGAACCACTCCAGCTCTTCGTGCGGGAAAACGGGACACCTCTTGCCTCCTTCTCCCAGCCTGTGTTTGTCTGCTTGAGTCGCAGCGCCCTCGAACAGCTTTGCCAGGTGTCCCATCATGTCGTCAGTCGCGGAATTGGGCAGCTCGAGCTCGTTGACAAGCATCCGTGCAGTACAGCGCAACAAGGCCGGCAGGTGCACGCCAGGCGGCGGGTTGTAGTCGTACTTTTCCAGAATCCTCTGGAGCGCTAGGATCGTCGACTGCTTGTCCTCTGCCCCCTGGGCGTCCATGACGCAGGCATAGAGAATGGTCGCGTCCGTGTCCGATTGCGAGCAAACCACGTCGAGACACTCTGCCGCAAAGGCTCGGTCGTGGTCCCTGAGAGCTACTTTGTACATGAGCAATCGCGTCAGAGGCTCCTTTCTGCCTGCTTCAGACATCTGGAAAAAGATTTCGCGAGCTGCGGCCCAGTCTTGCCGTGCAGTGGCACAAAGTATCGTCTTCCGTGAAACCTTGGCTCGATTTTGTTCTCCTGATTTGGCGAAAATGGGGTGCAGCGCCAAACGAGCCAGCTGCTCTGCTTCTGCAAATTGTTCTTGTTTGCAATTACCCTCGATCCGTTTCCACAATATTGTTTGGGACGCATGGGTTGCTGGCGCACTGAATGGCTCGCCCATGTTCTGAAGTGCGCTTTCAAATGTCTCAAGAAGGGCTTCGGTATAACGCTGGTTATTGGTCTCTACCATTATCCATATTCTGGTGACAATCGCCTTTTCAATCCATGCATTATTCTGATATTCAAAAAGCCGTGAGTGCAGAAGAGCGTCCAGAGCTTTCAAAGCTAGATCTGGGCTCCAGTTCATTAGCCTGTGGACGTGGTGGATGATAGTCCTGAAATTTGGCTCTGTGAGAACAACAAGTCTCATCATGCGATCCAAGGCCTCATAGTAATTTGCCACGTCCGGATTCTCTTCTGAAGTGAGCAGATCCATTCGGAGCAGGGACACGACCATCTTGTCTCCATGACTCATCTCCAACACATCGATGAGATTGCTCGCCCTTTCTCTAGAATCCGATCTTTTTTGCTTGAGGTGCGCCCGTATGAGATAGTTGAGCACCGCCAGCCGGAGCTCGCTCGCGTCGTTCGTCAGCTCTCCGATGCTTTGCTCGCCAATGACATTGTAGGCCCGGTCGAGCCATGTAACAGCCTTCTCGCACTCTTGCCTTTGCAACTGATCCTTGCCTATTTCAAAGAGAATGTCTGCAAGCATCTCAGCCGTCTCGGGCGAGAGCCGAGAGGAATCGAGGCCGCTTTTGGAGTAAAAGTATTCGGCAAGATCGAGTCTGGATTGCTTCCAAGCCTGCGCAAAGTTAGTCTCGCGAGCGGGACATTACAGGCCTTGCGACCCACGTTCGCCGTGCGGAGGACGTAGTACTCGGCGCTCAATCTGTCGTAGATTTCTCGGATGTCTGGATCCAAGTCCTGACGTCGATTTGAGAAATCCTCTTGCCAGTAGGCGGACCGCTCCAAAGCCTTTGTGCAAGCATCCAAATGTCCCTCATCGAAGCAAAATTTGGCCGCTTTGAGCGCCACCTTGAACACCCGTATTACATTGTCTGGCGCCTTGACGGCTCTCCCACTCGTTTGGGCAGAGTCCAGCAGCAAGACGGCAAACACGCGTAGAAGGCACAGAAGCTTCCTGCAGGGCTCGTCTTTGCTGGCTGGCTCGTCTCGAAGGAATCGAGTGGAAAAGTTCCATAGCTCTGTGGCATGCCGATCGAGGATGTCGGCTTTGGACGCGAGTGCGGGGGATGCAGACAGCGGAAATTTGTCAATGTGATGTTGCAAGTCCTGCGGGAGGTCTGGAGAGGCGAGGTTGGAGAGGACGCGGCGGTGAAGGGTGCTTGCAAAGGCTGCGCGTGGTGTCTGTCAGCTAAAGATGGGCGGAAATGGGGTCTGAAATGCACGAACAGGTCAGCGACGCAATGCTCTTCTCTCCAGCTTGGCGAGTCTTGTGGCCAGAATGCATGTTGTGAGGGGATGTTTGGTGTGGAGAGTGTGAGCCTAGGTAGAATTCATGTGGAAGGGTCCAAGCCAACAGGCTAATCACGTAGACACGCTCTCACCGAGTGCAGCCCTTTGCGAGCAGAGGCGCTGGGCGATTCGCCAACTGTAAACATCCGGGACTGGTAGAGTCATAATCATCGTTGCTCGCGTCTTCCGACTTGACTATTGAAAATTCAGTCTGCACACGTACATCTCAAAGACTTGATATTTCGCCCAGGGCGACTCACAGGCAACCCCATATTGACTGAACCTATTCAGCGCAAATCCTACAACTCCGAGGCAAAACCAGAAAAGACACATGGCCGCCCAAAGCCTTTCTCGTCGTCCGTTGCCCTATTCCTTTTTGTCTATGTCCGCAAATAGCTGGAGAGGAAACAAAATGTATGTACCCAAACAAAAAAAGACAGGGAAAAAAAAAAAAAAAGAAGAAGAAGAAAAAGGAAAAGATCAAGCTATTAAGGGTCGTCATTGTCGGTAATTATGGGCAAGAAATTCCCAATGATTAGGGATGGGCTGCATGACATTAGTCTCAGAATCCGGCCCTAGGCTTCAAGACTTACATGTCGTAAGCATCGCGACGGATTGTAAAAGAAAAACAGCAACGAATCTCTGGCTCCTTGGATTCTGAATCTGGGTTTTTCAAGAGGCAGCTTGTCAAGATCGCCTTTTGCGAACTGTCAAAGGCAATGGCGCCAAACTTTTCCCAATAGCTGACTAGAGATTTCTCCTCGACAATCTCGTGGAGAGAAGTTTTACCCTGCAACATGTTAGCGCCCCCGATGCATCAACGACTTGCCAAGTCTTACGTCGCGGAGATTCTCCGTCGGAACTTTGACGAGCTCTGCCATTTCGTTGTTGGCCCGGAAAATCTCGCCCGTTCTCCTCCAGCAACATGCCGGAATGGCCATGCTGGCGAAGACGCGGTCGTACTCCATCAGACACCTCTCGAACCACATTTCAACTCTCACGAGCTCGATATCAGTCAACGTTTGCACGCGTTCTCTAAACTTGGGCCGAAATCTGTCCATGCAGCGGAGGATTTTTTGCCGCGACGTTGGATGAAATTTGCGCTCCATGTATTGATATAGCCGCGCGTAGCCCTTGATGTAGTTGAAGGGCTTGAGTAGACCGGCGTCAAACTTTGCCTTGAGCAGCTTGTTCATGCGCTCTTCAGGCGTATCGGTGCCAGCAGGATCAGCAGCCGTCATGTAGTAGACTTCGCGAGCTTTGTCAAGCGGAAAGCTGCTCGGCGGTCGCGAAATCTGGTTGCCTGCTTTGGTCTGGGCAGGTGGCTGCGGCTGGCTACTGGGCTGGTTGGGAGGTGGCATGGAATTCGGACCAGACAACATGCTCATGGTGCTTGTCAAGGATTGATCGGGAAGGACCTGTCCCTGTTGAGTGTCCTCACCAGCGTACATGCCGCTATCGTCCAAGAAGCTGGTGCTCAGAAAGTCGTTGAGCAGGTTGTACTCGTTGGAAGCTTCGCTCGAATTGAACATGTAGGATGGGTGAAAGGCGTGCATGTCCTGGAAGTTGTTTTGGGCGCCGAAGTTCCAGTCATTGTAATTCAAGACTTTGCAGGCCTCGAGTTAGCATACTCGTCAACCAGGGGGGAACAATCAATCCACGAACAAGATTGCGAATTGCCTGCAAGATTGGAGGCTTGGGGCGCAGAGACTGGCGCAGGATGAGCGATGGAAGCAGAATTTGAGATGCCCTGAGGCACTGGAGGCGGCTGGAGAGTTAGCCCTGCGTCTTGCGAGTTGTTACGCTGATCTAGTGGGCGGAGTGTGGCATCGGGGGGTGTAGCAGGGTCCAGCTTTTTCGAAGCTTCCGCATCCCCAAGGGCTCCTCCTGGCGGTTCAGTTTTTTGGCGCTTTGCAGGCTCGCGTGGTTCATCATGGCAAAGATGGCCAATATTTCGCTTGATACACCTGGTACACGGACGCTCCTAATAACATCCAGGGTACTGCAGTCAGCGCGTGCATCCAGACTCTCCGGCGCATAGGGCTCGGACTTACGAGGTCGCATGTCATATGCTATAGACACAGAGATAGCATCATAGTCAGCATGTCGTGTTCACATACAGCTGCGCCGAGCCAACATACGCTTGCGCCCGGCGCGGGACAGCAGCAAAGGGTCGCGGCGGCTCACCGAACGTCTGCAGTAGATGCATGCTGGGTGGCCGTCAAAGTCAGCAAACCCCGGTCAAGACGGCGGGAAAGACATTTGTGGTCTTCAGCTAACCATGATTGACCTTCCTCCGCTTCTTTGCTGGGCTCTGGCTCTTGGATGCGGCATCGGCATTCTTGTCGATATCTTTGGAGGCCGAAGTTTTGCTGGCGGCGTCGCCCTTGTGGCCGGAATCCCGTGAAGATGTCATGACCGGAGGCGCAGCTCCATTAGAATCTTTTGCGGCGGTGTCTTGTGTAGCCTTAACCATCGAATGGGGTTATGGAGCTCGGAAAAGACTGAGGAGCGGATGCGGATCGGAACAGCGCCGGCGCAGGCGCATACGGGTCTTCGTCGGAAGGGCGCGTCAGAAGCTGTGGCGGACACATGGAAACGTCAGGTCGACGGGGCCGTGACGGTGAAGAGGGACGAGAAGACTGGCGGATGCGGCGTGGGAGGAGATGAAGCCTTGAGGCCTGGTCTGGTGCGGATGAGGGCGCGCGGGCGAAGGCGGGGCGTGTGATGGCCTTCCCTTTGCGCCGGCGCTTGGCGCCTCCAGTCTCCTTTGACCTGATTCTCCGACGGCATGCTAGACATGTGCCCGTGGTACTGTAGGGCTGTCGCTCGTACCTTGCGCCCGCCTCTCACAAGAAACCAAGAAGCACTCAGCCTCGGGAGTCAATAATATTCATTGGCATTCCGTGTTACAATAATCCAGGGTATCACACGCTTCCTCTCAAAAAGTCATGATTCGTCAGTGCTCCGTCCAGTGCCGCATAAGCCTCTCCCATTGCTCCCTCAAGACCCTCGACTTGCGCCGTGTTCGTCTTCAACGACAAAAGGTGGCCACGGAGCTGACCGAGCAAAGGTTGCAAGTCCTCGTCATGTCCCCAATCCGTCTGTTCTTGCTGCTCCAACGCTCTGGGCGCAACCAAGTGAAGGTGCTCCGGCCCATCGCTTACAGCCCCGTGCGGCTCTTTCAACAGCGGGTGCATCTTGATTGTCCGTCTCTGGAAACTGTCCTCTTTTCGACCGTCTTCTTCAAGCCTTGCGAGAAGTTGACGGTCTTCATGCAGTCGGTCCCGCTCTTCTTCCACAGCTGCTTCCAGAAGCTCGACCGCATGTGTTGCTGGCGTCAAGTCGTTTTCCAATGTCCTATTGTGTTCCATCACCTTGTCCAAATCAAAATGTGATTCTCTCGTACGGGGAGGAAATGGCACGCGAGGCAGCTTCTTTTCGAGATTGCGCAAGACTGAGGCGAGGTTGATTTCGGCTTCTGTTCGACGTTTGTTGTCGTGGCGGTCCAGCATCACAACACGCTTTGCGGTGACGAGTAGGTTGCGGGCTGCCTGTTGGGCTGGGATTGAAGCGGCTTTCCACTTGGATGCGATTGTAGATTTTGGTATGTTTCGAGTCTGTGCTTTGAGGTGGGGAAACTTGATGCGCGGCTTTGGTAGTCTTCTGGCCGACGTGCTCTCCTCCGCCGAATGCTTCTTGACATGATCCCTGCTCACCGAACGCTGTTTTTTTGTCTGCCGTCGTACCGGACTTGTGCCCGATTCATCTTGGAGTTCATCTTCAACAGGGTCCGGCGCGGGCTGTCTTGGACGCTTCTTCCCGAGAGCGTTGTTTGGCGCTGTTTTGGTGGCGACCGGAGGATTGGATTTCGCAGACAATGGGGGACGACCGCGTGCACGCTTGCCAATGGTGCTAAGTTTGGGCGCGCGACCTTTTTGCACTGGCATGGCGGTGCAATGAGTGGAGAATCGCGATGATGATGTTGAAAGGATGGAACAGATGATGGAATGGGCACCGGCTGGGAAGGACGGGAAACGCGTCGGGCAATCACGTGGCGGCGCAGATTGCTAGGTGCCGCTCGACAACCATGCGACAATTTGTGCCTCCGAACAACACCCTTATCTTCATGTTGACTCCCGTCGATACAACAATGACATGAGGATGCTCTTTGCCCGTGCTTTTGCAGCTCGGCATTTTCAACACCTCAGGATCAAGGCCGCCGCGTGCTATAACAACAGAATTTCCACGAGCCGTTGGCTGGCTTCTTCGAATCCAACCATCACGATGTTGGAGGTCAACAACGTTCGCAAGTCTCTCGACCAAGGAATTGGCAGAGATGTGGAAGGACCTGACGACCCGTTGCCGTTTCGGCTACGTTCGTATCAGACTGAAATGGTGGAGGAGAGCTTGAAGCAGAACATAATCGTCACCGTGCGCATTTCTTGTGATTTCGGCATTCGCCTTCAATGCTGCTGACTTTTGTTTTAGATGGATACTGGAAGTGGAAAGACACACATGTATTTTCTCACAATAGACTCTCTTCATTCGACCACTCGCTCATCATTCACACCAGCGCCATTGCTCGAACCGAGGCCGAACTACAGAATTGCGATCCCGACAAGGTTTGCCTATTTCTACATCACGTGATGATTGGGCAAAGCGCTGACAAGATGAGCAGATCGTGTGGTTCTTGGCTCCAACAGTCCCCCTCTGCGATCAGCAAGCACAAATGTTTGAAAAATATTTGCCTGCATACCAACTTCGTTTTCTCAGTGGCAAAGACAATGTGGACGCCTGGAGCAACCAACGCATTTGGGATGCAATCTTGAAGGACACCCGCATCGTTGTATCTACTCCACAAGTACTGCTCGATGCCCTGAGCCATGGCTTTGTCAAGATGAACAAGATAGCCCTCCTCATATTCGACGAAGGTTCCTTGAATTCCAATTCTTTGACACCCTTGTGCAACGACTGACTTTGATAGCCCATATGTGCAGAGGAAAACATCCAGCTTCTCAGATAATGCAGGATTTCTATCACGTTGATTCTTTGCACGAGGAGCAGACCTCCCTTCCTCACATTCTCGGCCTGACTGCAACCCCCGTGGTAAATGCAAGCGGAAATGATCTAGGGTAGCACTCAAGTTCTCATTGGCCATTTTGGCGCTAACGCTGGTCAGTGTCATTGAAAAAAGCCTCAACGCATTGGCGATGGCCCCAAAAATGCACCGCACAGAGCTCATTCAGTACACGCACAAACCTGAACTCGTCAAGCTCATGTACGAAACCTCATCTTCAGGAGCTTCGGACGAACCACCCATACTCGTGGCCCTAAGAAAGGCATACCAGGAGTATGACATCGAAAAAGATCCCTACATTCTTTCTCTCCGCCAAAGATCTCTAGAGGAGACCAGCGCCCAAGAAAGGATTTTCCACGAGTTAAACGAGCTGTTGCAAAACCGAAAGACCTACGTTCATGAACAACTGAGGAAGCTTTATGTCCACGCTCTGATGATCTTCAACGAGCTGGGAGAGACTGCAACAGATTTCTACTTAAGAAGTGTCATCAAAAAATTCGGTGATCACGCATCGACCATGCGCATGATGTTTGCGGATTGGCTAGATGAAGAGGGGGAAGTTTTGAAAAGCATCCTTTCTCAGCTCAATGATTGTCCACGCAGCGAGACTGAAAAGATTTCACCAAAAATGGAAACCTTGATCAAGTTCGTTGTATCCGAAGCTCTGGCTCGACCCGATATAACTTGCATAATTTTTGCCGAACAAAGAGCGACCGTGGCCTCGATGCAATTCCTTCTAGCGACTCACACTCAGACGAAAGAGCTCTTCAGCATCGGGACTTTTGTCGGAATGTCATCGCTGAGAGGCAAGCGCAAGTCAAACATAGCTCTCTGCGACCTGGCCAGCATCAAAGAGCAAGGGGAGACTTTGGAAGATTTCAAGACTGGCAAGAAAAATCTCATCATTGCGACAAGCGTACTGGAAGAAGGAATTGACGTTTCAACATGCAACACGGTAATTTGCTATGACCCTCCGCGGAACATGAAGTCATTCATTCAACGCCGAGGACGCGCTCGGAAGCAGGACTCCAAATATGTCCTCATGCTCCCTCCCGATTCGTCGTTAGTTGAGAGACCCGAAAAGTGGACTCAACTAGAGCAGTCAATGCAAGTTGTCTACCAAAATCACTGCCGCGAGATCCAGCAAGCGGAGGCTCAAGAGGAACAACATGAAGAAGGTCATCTTCTATATCGAGTTAGAAGCACAGGGTGGGTCGGTCATACTAGTTCCAGAGGAAACATCAACTGACGCCAAAACAGTGCAAGACTTACTCTCGACAACTGTATACCACGTCTTTACAACTTTTGTGGTCTCTTGGGACTCAACACCAAATACGACTTCAGGCCCGAATTCTCCTTCAAACAGGATGATTCGGGCCTTGTTGTTGCCTCAGTAGACTTGCCCGCTGCCGTTGAGGCCAAGCTGCGCCATCACACAAGTGAGCGCGCCTGGAAAACTGAGCGATTTGCGCGCAAGGACGCGGCATTCCAAGCTTATAAGGCTCTTCATCAATCCGGACTTCTGAACGACAACCTTCGTCCTCTAAACAAGTATTCGGATCACGACCCGTTCAAGGATGCCGATGAGAGCCAGTTTAGCAGGACACCATCTCTCCTACAAATTCCTGAGAGGGTCAGACCATGGGTGCAAGTTGCCGCTGACTACATCCAGAATCCGGGAACGAGGAAGTGGTCCCGCCTCAAAATTTCCCTGGCGTTGGGAGAAGAAACGTTTCAGATAGTCTTGTCATTCCCAGCACCTGCAATAGCGCCCCCTGAGCTCAAGATTTATTGGTCTACAGGCGAACTTCATGCATTGAGATTTGAGGTTCTCGAACCTCGAACTTATCAAGTTGATGAGGTTGAAGCTTTACAAGCTTCCACCCATGCTTTTTTTTCTTCGGCTGGCATTTTTGTCGAAAACGCTAATGAGTCAGTGATTCTTTGCGAGCGATTGGAAGACGGAAAGGGCCAAAGTTTTACCTCCGCAGTGCTTCCCGCCCAAGATTTTTACCAAGCCCTAAGGAACAAAGAAAACCCACCAAAGATTGGATTGGTCACAAATCGCTGCGAGAACAACGGTCAACATTATCTCTTCAAAGGGTTCTCTCATGAAAAACCCGAATCCAACGGACAGTCTGAGGTTTTGAATATCAAGCTGACCTCTTATCCCATGCCTAAAGGCCATGTGCTTCGGAAGAGCAACCATGAAGCGAAGGCTGCCAAACGCAAGGTCCTTTCCCTAGCAGCGAGCAATTTCTTGATCAGCAGCATTCCACTTGGATACTCGATCTTGGCGCGATGTCTACCTCCGGTCGTCCATCAATTGGAGCTCCTCATGGTTTCTGATCAGCTATGCAAGACTACCCTTGCAGAGGTCGGGTATAAGGATTCCAATCTCGTGCTTCGCGCTATCAGTGCCGGTAGCTCGACAGATACCGACTACGAAAGGCTTGAAAATCTGGGAGATGCTGTACTAAAGTTCATCACCTGCTTGAACATTGTAGCTGAGCACCCAAACTGGCCGGAATATTTTCTCACGAGACGCAAAGATCTTATTGTATCAAACGCTGTTCTCACCAAGGCTTCCTTGAACGTCGGACTGGACAAATTTCTGGTGAAAGACGCTTACAATGAATTGAAGAGCTGGCGAGTGCAATCTGCCACCACCCTTGTCAATTCACCCAGTGGATTAACACGAGGGACGTCTTCAAAAATCCTTGCCGACCTGATCGAGTCTCTTATTGCTGCAGCATACGTGGAGGGCGGAATTCCCAAGGCTTTGCGCAGCGTTAAGACTCTGCTTCCATTTTATCCTTGGAAATCACTGGATCAATGTCGTTCAGTCCTAGTCTCCCACGCCGAATCGAACGCCGAATCGAACTCCAAGCCCATCCATCTTGAGCAACTTGAAGAACTTCTGGGCTACAAGTTCAGCAACCCCCTGCTCCTTCTCGAAGCCATGACCCATGGCAGTCGCACCAGCTTCTACGGAGTCCCAACCAGTACCTATCAACAGCTTGAATTTTTGGGTGACTCGATACTTGACATGATCATCACTCGCCGCATATACGCATTCGGAAATGACCTGAGCCCCAGGGCGATGCACGAAGTCAAGACCACCGTGGTCAGCGAGGGGATGCTCAACTTCCTGGCTTTTGAACTTGTGCAATATCGGACTTTGCCTCGTGTCAGGGTCGATGAGCAGAGTGGCAAGGCGACAGTAGAGGAACAAGGCGAGTACAAGCGCACCGCACTGTGGCAGTGGATCCGACACTCTTCGCCTACATTGCTTGAAGCATTCAGAGAAACCGAGGCCAATCACGAAAAAATACGCAACACTGTCTTGGAGGCGCTCGACCACGACACAAGATTTCCCTGGAAATACTTTGAACCATCGGCAGAGAAGACCAAAGTCCCTTCTGACGTCATGGAGGCCATCATTGGCGCCATCTTCATCGACTCGACTCGAAAATCAGCCTCTTCGCTTACGGGTGTTGAAGACGCAGACGCAAACGCAAACGCAGATGTCGACGACCCCAGCCCATTGGACGGCCAAGCCGCTGGCTTGTCTGCGTGCGAAGACTTCATCGAAAGAACCGGCCTTTTCAGAATCCTTGACCGGCTCCTGCGCGACGGGGTCAACTGCCTGAACCGATACGCCAGTCTGCTAGAATCGGTCCCATCGCAAAACCGCTCCATGTTCAAGCGTCATCCATTTTATAACAAGGAAACGGGCGATTGGAGCTGCAGGATTTTGTTCGGAGATCGCGTGTTGGTTGAAAAAGATGCAGTCAAAGCCCGGGCAAAAGATATTGCGATACGAGAGGCGGCAGGTGTAGGACAAGAGATTGTGGAGAGAGAAACCGCAAAAGGCGTCAAAATTCAGCAACTGGGGAGAAAAGCAACCAGTCAGGATCTTACCGCCCCGACAATAGATTTCCAGGAAAGACTACCAAGTCCGCCACCCTCTTCTTCATGTGCAACTCCGCCAAGCTCTCCGACTTTGCATGGGACGCCAACTCCGACCGCACGAAGGACACAGCGAAAGCTAGAGCGAAAGCGAGAGCGAGAGGCGCAAGAAAAACGCAAAAGGCAATCCCAGGAAAGCGGCAGCAGCGCGTACACGAGCGCTCACGAGGAGATGGACGAGCCCGTTTCTTCCAGCGACGGCATCAGCGACGAGATCGAAGGAGAACCGGCCGAGCTTGCCGACAGCAACGACGATCAAGTCTTCTACCCCGCTGACGAAGGTGTGGATGACTTGGATCGAGTCGAGCTTGCTGAAGAAGATGATGTGAATGATATGGACCTTGATGTCCGCGCTCAAGAAACACTTGAGGATCACGCTTATGAGCGGGGCGAGAAGCTGGGAGATGAAAAGATGGAAGGTGAAGAGATAGAAGGTGAAGAGATAGAAGGTGAAGAGATAGAAGGTGAAGAGATGGAAGGGGATGAGATGGAGGGCGTAGAGATGGAGGGAGTAGAAGTTGTGGGAGAAGAGAAAGAGGGCGAGGAGATGGAAGGCGAAGAAGCGAAGAGCGATGTCATGGAGAGCGAGGCCATGGAGGTCGAAGAATTGGAAAATGAAGCCACGGAGAGTGAAGAAAATCAGAGTGAAGCCATGGACAGCGAAGCCATGGAGAGTGAAGAAGTGGAGAGCGAGGGTGGAGAGAGTGAAGGATCCGGTGACTTTGACGACATTCTCGGCGCCTTCGAAGAGTTCACAGACGAAGAGAATTTCGAATCGTCGGCAAGTGAAAAGGTGTCTACTGCAGACCAAGAAGCCGGAAAGCAACCGCCAGCGCTTCTAAAGATACTTGAGGGTGCGGAAATGGAGGCAAGACGAGCCGGAGAACTCTTTGCCCTGTACATGAAGGAGAGAGAGAAAAGGGGGAGGAGCCGGTCGCGCCGCTTGAGCAATGCCAGAAAACATGCAGCAAAACTTTCGGCAAAGAAGGTCCAAGCGACGAAGGCCGAAACGAAGGCGGCAAAACCAATAAAGCTCAAAAGGACTGCAGCAGAGCTGGAGATGCTAAGGAAGGCAGCGCTGGAAAGGAGGCGGATGGCAAAACTGAAGACGCTATTGAAGAAGAAAACCCCCACAGAGGCAGAACTGACAGAGTTGTTGGCATACAGAGTGTCGATGAGACGAGGAAATGGGATCACTGCAGCCCCTACAACGCCAACAATGATGGTGGAGGAAGAGCGGAATTTGTGGAATCTCGAACAGGGCACCATATTCCGCGTGCGAGGCGTCAAGGGTCATTTCACGAAACTCACGGACGACATTGACTCGTGCCTGTACGTGCCGCCGTCGCCGTCACAGTCACGGCCACCGTCATCACCCTCACGAAAACCTTCTGCTAGCAAGGACAAGAGATCCAAGGGTCAAAAGCGTTCGACCACACATGCTGTACGTGGAAGGTCACAACCTTCTCCTGACAAGGACGAAAGCTCCAAGGGTCAAAAGCACTCGATTGTAGGTGCTGCACGTGGAAGGTCACAACCTTCTCCTGGTAAGGACGAGAGCTCCGGTAAGGGTCAAAGGCACTCGATTGTAGGTGCTGCACACGAAAAGTCACGGCAACTTTCTCCTGGCAAGGACGAGAGCTCTAGTAAGGGTCAGATGCGTTGGACAATAGGTGGAAAGCGTCGATGATCTCGAGGTACATCCAGATTACACAGACCTCACTAGTGAAGATTGGGCAGAGCTGCCATTCATGTAGCCTCCTCCTTTGAACTATCATCAGAACATTCACAGACTCTAAACCTAATGAACCTTTCCATTGCATCACAGCGCCCGGGGCCCGCAGTCCCGCAAAGCTAATGAACAACACATGAAACAGAAAATGTAAATCATCGAAGTCATGTCTTCAAGGCTGGGCCATGACGAATCCAAGACTCAACGACACGATTCGACACCAAAGCAGAAAAGAAACCCCATTGATTCGGGCACTTCGGGCAATGTCGTAATGAAGGTGCCAGATCGAGTTCGAGCTGCGGCTGTCAAACCCCGAAAGCCCCCTGCCATCATCCACTCCACCCAATCCTCGCTCAAACCGTGCTCAAACACGACAACGACCTAACCATCGAGATCAGACAAAGCGAAGCAGCACATGCGATGGCTGAAAGAGCACGCACGCACGCCAGTCGCCATTCGCCAAGCAGCCAACCAATGAAGCCCGCCACTTCCATCCAACCCGTCAGTCACTCAGTCACTTCTGTCACTCAAAAAACATCGAGGCAAGCAACACCTGCACTGCACCGCCATCGCCACGACCAACGCCAACATTTCGCTTCCTCTCACCCGCCCGTCCGGCTCCTAAACATAAAAGAAAAAAAAAAAAAAAAAAAAAAAGGAACAAAGTGTATAGTCATGTCAACCAACGGCCTACAGCCGACGGAGCCATTTTCCCCCCCACTCGCACCCACGCACCCACGCACCCCAAGCATCACCCGTCGATCCCGTCCATCGCAAGAAGCGCCGCTCGCCCCATTCGCTCGCGTTTATCGCGACGCCGGATGCGAGCCAGTCAGCTCACTCGCCTCGCTCGCTCACTCGCTCGGGAAAGCGGGAAGGTGGGCCAAAGCGGTTAGACTTCTCGGCTTCCTTCCTTCCTTCCTTCCTTCTCCTCTATCTATAAGGTGAGTAAGGTTGGCTGCAGGAGGAGAAGTACATAGGCTTTTGGTTTTGGATTTGGGTTGGCGGCAGCGGCGTTGGCGGCGGCCAGGGAGGGGCCCTCGAGTTGCCAGATGCGGAAACGCGCGGGTCGGGTTGCCCGTTTGGGGGAGGGGGCATGCGATGATGCCGAGGGTTTGACGATGGCTGTATGGCTGACGCCAATCAAGCCGAGCGTTGGCTGCGCCAGCTAAGTGTGGTAGGTAGGTGAGTTGAGATAAGTAAGGTACCTAGGTAGCTGACTGGTGCACTGGGTGGGAGGGTGGGCTGGGTTAGACTGGGCTTCTGCATGCGGTAGCGAAAAATAAGATCGGTATGTACGATATGATAGGTAGGGGAAAGACTGATCTGGCCAGGAAGGATCGCGAATGGCAAAAGTGAAGGGTCTTGCGAATGCGAAGGCTCGGTGCGGTCGCTTTTGCTTCACGAAAGGCTTGTGCATTCTGGGTTGCTTACCAGGGGGCCGGGGGGACAGAGCAAAGAAGGAAGGTATGGCAATGGCAGGTAATTGACGGCTTTTGCTTGTGAATTCGTTCTCTACATCGTCTACTCGTAGCCTCTCAGTGGGTGTCGAAGGACTCGGTACCTTATTAGGTCGACCGGTAGGAGCGAACGGCAGCTACTCCAGACGCAACCATGGTCGTGGACGAATGCTCCCCAGCTGCACTGCCAGAAGGTACCATTCCATTCTTTTGACCCACTGTGGTTTCATCGTCATCGCCATCATCATCATCATCATCATCATCATCTTCGTCAACATCCGTACCCATCGCTCACGAATTCATAGCAACACCCGACCCATCCCGTCCTCGATCAGCCGGCGCGCAAGCACCCACCTTGTGGCACCGTCTAAGCGCGCTTGCCAAACATTTTGTCGTACCCAACGAGGGTGAAGCGGTAACGCACGCGGTCGTTCTTGTAGACGCGCTCGACGGCCTCCTTGCAGCCTTCCTCGGAGATATCAATCGTCTCGACCCAGCTCTTGATATTCTGCTTGGAAGCCAGCTCAAACATGTCAATCATCTCGGGACGGTTGCCAATGTGCGAGGCGCCCATGTAGCAGCCGTTAGGAGAAAAGACCTGGGCCTGGATCTGCGGCAGCGGGTTGTCCGGGTATCCGACCATATGGAACGTGCCGTTGACCTTGAGCGTCGAAAAGTAGTCGGGCAGGTGGAATCGATCCGTCGCGTCGGCCGTGTTGATGATGAAGTCGAAGAAAAATTTGTACGGCTCCTGCCAGTCCTTGTCCTTGGTGCAGATGAAGCCCTTGGCCCCCAATGCGATCGCGTCGTCCTTCTTGTTGGGACTGTGCGAGATGGCGTAGACCTCTGCGCCGAGTGCCTTGGCAAAGAGAATTCCAAAGTGACCAAGACCACCGCTGTAGGAGGTTTAGTTTTAAACTATGATGGCCAAACTGGATCGCTTACATTCCAACGATGCCAATCGTCTTGCCTGGGCCAGCGCCTAAACGCACCAGAGGGCTGTAGACAGTCAGGCCAGCGCAAAGCATGGGCGCCGCAAGGCTGTCCTCAATATTCTCCGGAATCTTGAAGGTGAAGTATTCGTGAGCGCGGATATGACTAGAGTATCCTCCTTGGCTAATAGTGCCGTCAGGGTACGGTGCTCCGTAGGTGTCGATGGCCTTGGGACAGTAGTTCTCCTGGTCCGCTTTGCAGTTTCCGCAGGTGAGGTCGGCTGAAATTTGGGCTCCCACACCAACACGGTCCCCGACCTTGATTGTGGTGACATCCTTGCCCACCTTGACGACCTTGCCAACGATTTCATGGCCAACGCACAGTGGAAGCGGGATATCAGATCCCCATCCGCCGCTGATGGTATGCACGTCGCTGGAGGTACTTGTTAGTTTGTTGTTTGCCAATTCCAATTATGCTGCCACACACCTAGCACAAACGCCACATGCGTCAATGGCAACGTCGACGTCGCGGTCCTCAAAGGGCTTTAATTTGACCTGGAGGCTGTCAGGAAGAGTGGGGGGCAAGCAATGCGGGGAGAGTACATCTTGCTTGGTAAACTTGGACCAGTTCTTGATGTCAGTGACACAGAAGCCAGTGGTAGTTTCGGGGTAAGGCATGGTGATTGGTTGCTTGTAGAAGAGCGGCTGTGAGTTGAGAACGCAGTTGGATTGTTGACGGGTGAAACAGCAGGTGGAAAGGCGGGGGAGGGGTTTAAAAGAGGTTTCTGGGCAGTGGTCTCATCCTTGCTGGCGCGTCTGCCCAAAGCTCCTAGGCCGTCTGTCATGGCTATCTGCGTCAATGGCTACACGGCGCATCATCGACTGTCGCCCCGGGTGTGGTGCTGGCCGTGCCGACACCAGACGCAGCCATCACAATGGTGGATCCACACAACAACCATGATTCCGACGGCTCATTGACACGGGATTCGCCTTTGTCGAGTTTTTATCGCGCGCCAAGTCACAGAGGTGGTGGAGCTGACTGTCGCGTCTCCCCAAGGTCGAGAGCTGGGCTGCGGCTGTCGTCATTGATTTTACCACCAATCATGGGGTGCAACGCCGGCGGGCGGATCCTTTCTCTTCGCAGGCTAGCGGATGTCCTGTCGGGCGAATCTGGAACAGAGCGGATCGAGAAAAGCAGATGATGGAGTTGTGAGATGGCAATTTCCAGCGGGACTCGGATGCAGTGGATGACGCGAGGGATCGAGAGACGTAGCGGAGACGGAGACGGAGACGGAGACGGGAACAGAAGTGAGAGCACAGAGCATCGCTTCACCTTCCTTCCAGCTCGCCCAACCCCGAACCCCGCCCTCCATCACGACTCTCAGCTCTTAACAAGTAACGCCAAACCCTCCGCCTCCCGGATCGTGATCAGGGGACCCAAGAAACGGGCTCCAACTTCCCCAGACTGGCATGCCGACGAATCCTTTGTTGACTTGCGGGGGATCGCCCTCACGCCAACCAAACGCCCTGCTTGCGGCCACTTGACTCTTGCTCCGCACACGATGCTCTGGCCTGGACCCCTTCGACAAGCTTAAAAGCCTTCGACTTCCCGTTTCGCCGTCATGTTAGTTGAAATATCATCGTCGTCGTCCTGGCTCCCAAGAAGCAAAAAAATAATCACCATCAAAGCGCGCATCGAGCGATACCAAGACAGCAATGGCTCCACTGGAACTGGCCAGCGGCATCAATGGCTCTTCCAAGCCATCCCTGATGAAGGCCGTGCGCTTCCATGGCAAGGGTGACCTCAGGCTCGAGGATATCCCAGAGCCGCACGTTGGACCATCTCAAATCAAGGTACGCCATTGCAACCATTTGCGCATCTGCCCTCGAGACCCTACACGAGAAAAACATCCTTCAAATGCTAACATTCTCACCAGCTCAAACCCGCCTGGGTCGGAATTTGCGGAACAGGTAGTAGAAGCCCCGCTTCATCTCCCAAGCCTCGTCTTTTCCAAACCCAGTTCTTCACCATCCCCCACTTTGTCCGCATGACTTCGACACGCTTCCTTTTTTGTCTGCCTTCAAATCGGAACACCAAGATTCCAAGTCAGCCCTCCAAAGCCAATTACTCGTCGCTCATCAGCAGACTTGGTCAAAATTCCGGCTAGCGCTACACCCTATCGTCGTCTCCCGCAACTCATCTACCATGCTTGTTCGCGTTACTGCGCGCCCAGCCAATCATCTTTCCACCCACCAACACACTCAGCCGTAAGCGCGTGATGGCCTGGTGTACGTGTCGTGCAGCTGGGCTGCATGAACCGCCGTGGTGGACAGCTGCACCGCCACTGCTCCCCACACGCTCTCGCAGGCCCCCAAACCTCCGCTCCAATCAAAGAAACTTCCAGTGCTGATGGATGGTAGACCTCCACGAGTATCTTGGTGGGCCTAATCTGTGCCCCACAACGCCGCATCCGATCACGCGGGAAAAGGTCCCGGTCACCTTTGGCCACGAGCTGAGCGGCGTCATTGAGGAGGTTGGCGACGGGGTAGATGACCTGAGGCCAGGGGACCGCGTCTGCGTGCAGCCCATAATCTACGATGGAACTTGTGGGGCATGCGAGGCAGGATTGGTCAACTGCTGTTATAACAATGGATTCATTGGGCTGAGCGGTGAGTGAACGTCTTGTCTCAGCCCTACGCCTGCTGTCTGATATACTGACACAAAAGCCACGCAGGCTGGGGCGGCGGTTTCTCCGAGCACATGGTCATCCCGCGCGATGCCGTGTATAAGCTCCCAGATAATGTATCGCTTGAAGTTGGCGGTATGCTCCATTTTACTGTAACCTGAACGGATATGGCAACTAACGACCCGTAGCCTTGATTGAACCACTAGCTGTGGGCTGGCACGCCGTCAAAATCGCCGCGTTGCCTCCACCACCAACAGCTATCACGGCGCTCATCCTCGGCGGCGGACCTATTGGCCTCAGCATGATCCAGTCACTGCGCGCCCATTCCCCAAATCACACCATCATCGTATCCGAACCGTCCCCAAAACGTGCCGAGCTCGCCGCCTCCTTTGGCGCGACACACGTGCTCTCGCCGCTCACATCCAACATCCCCGCGACAGTGCGCAAGCTCTCGCCTGGTGGATGGGGCGCGCACGTGGCCTTTGACTGCGCTGGCGTGCAGGCAGGCCTCGACGACGCCGTGGAGAGCGTGCGGGCCGAAGGCAAAATCGTCAACGTCGCCATTTGGGAAAAGCCGCCGCGCGTTGACGCAAACGCCTTGTGCTTCAAGGAACGCACCTACATGGGCGTCGCCACGTACCGCAAGGGCGATTTTGCTGCCGTTATTGACGCCGTTAGCCAGGGCTTGATAACTCCCGAAGCCATGATTTCGAAGCGCGTCGACGGACTTGATGGCGTCCTTGAGGGCGGCTTCAAGAGTTTGATTGCTGACAGAGACCGCCTTGTCAAGGTCTTAATTCGCGCGAATGATGTTGGCGAGTAGCGCTGGTTGGAAGCAAACTCACAAACGCGGAGGATGTGCGTTTCCTGAGATACGGCTTTGCGATTGAATTGATGCGCGTCGGCGTAGAGGATGGGGGATTACTTGAACCTGTGGCGTTTGTGGTAAATGATCAATGGGGGAGCGAAAATGGAGGAAGATACGAGGCCCATTTGGCTGATTGCCTGCCTGGGCGAAGGTACTGCTCCTACCAGGCGTTGGTGAACGACGGGCTCGATGCTTTACGACCGGACGAATGTTTCTTTGCGACTCCATTGCTTTTTTTCTGGGAGGATCGATTTCTAGGACCTCAGGATGTAATGTACATGGGCTCGTTTCAATAATTGTCCTGCTGGACTATTTACTGCCAAATTTGATTTATTTTGAGCTTGCAGGATCCCGAAGTTGACGTGGTATCAACCCTGTAGGATGTTTTTGCTCGACTTAAATCTTTTGTCGTCATCATGTCTCGTTGTTGTATCTCAGCGTTGTGTTTGGTGGTTGGCTCGTGTTCTAACCAACACTGATGGATGTGTCGTAAACGAAGTCCGTTTACCTTGTGAAAATGAGTCTCTGTTCAATGAATTCACTTCAATTGAGCCCGCACAGACGTATTCACATTAACACGTGGTTGTCCTGGCAGGAGGGTGATCGATAAAACGTCGCGTCTTCCTAATGTGGCAGCAGCGTCGACACCCACACGCCATCTTCTGACTCCCACTCTCTTTTCCCACAACACCACTCTCGGCGCACTATCCAATCTCATACTCCTTCTCTTCTTACACGAACGCCATCTCTCATGGAGCCAAAACAGAACAAGAAACCCACCTCTGCGGAAATCTCCGCCTCTAGAATCGAAGCATTTTTCAACGTCGCCGATAGACCCACGAGGGAGCAATGCGACAAGCATGCCCTCGCCATCACGGGCCAAATTCACTGCGAGGCGGCTCCTGCGCAGGGCTGCCAGAGCTACACCTTGATCTGCTACGGCAAACCTCGCAACATGGCCGCCGTCGTTGTGGATCAGGCAAAGTCCAGTGTTGTGCAGTTTCGTCTCGCCGAATCTCAACTCGACATGGAAAACATGGCGACTGCGCGGATCATTCATGGAGACATCGTTCCCGAGACTCGGCTCGCTGATCCACTTGGAAACCTGCTGGTCTACATTTCGGAGAGGAAGCCTGGACTCACCCCGAGGCAATTGGCCCCGACAACTCCGAATATGAACAAGGCTAAACAAACCTTGATGGAGAACTTCATGCAGGAACTTGCGTTGTGTGTACCTCGGTATCATTGTACCCTTATGACATTAGCTGACTGCGAGCAGATACTTCAAGTCCTGCTGGGTGGCCAAAATCGATCGCAAACACAAGCTCGAACGCGACACGCGCGTGGTCCAGACTTGGGACAGGATGCAGCTTATCAGAGAATGCGAGACAGGTCTGTTTGTCGGCAAGCACATCAACCTGGTGGAAGAAAACATGGCCTACGTCCACGATCCCATGCACGGCCAGACGCTCATGCACGGCGACCTCAACCTGACCAACTTCCTCGTCAACCCCACGACGTTCAAGATCAGCGGCCTTGTCGACTGGGCCTCTGCGCGGTACGAGCAATTCGGCTACGAACTCTACATTGTGCAGATGGCCACGGGCTACAACGTTGCGCTCGAGGATGGCGGCTTCAAGTTCTACAACAACCACAAGCATCTGAAGCGCGTCTTTTGGGACACCTTCTTCAGGCTCCTCAACATCGGGTCGATCGCTGAAGCACGCCTCTTCATGGAGCAGCTTCGCCCGGCCTGGCGCCTGGGCCTTATACTCCGCGAAGCCTTCGTCCACTCGGCCGATGGCCAAATCACAGACGAGGTCGTCCTTCCCTTACCCGAGAACGGCGTGCAGCTTTTTCAATTGCAGGCCATGTTGAACGACGAGGAAGACTTCTTCGAGCTGCTGTACAACGAGGATTACCAGCGGGAGCAGGAGAAGGAGGAGCATAAGCTGTTGAAGCAGCTGCAAGAAGAGGGTGCCGAGACGACGGACGCTCTTTAATTGGATCCTCCTCATTCTTTTCCCAAATTTTGCTCATCGGATGAGCCTTTGCATTTGGCATTTCAAAATCGCTCGTAGATGAGCTTTGCATTGGTCGTGGCGGAATGCTCTCCCTGCTGGAGCAAAGTGACTGACCAGATAGCCTCGTCACCCCTTGTTTTCCTCTTTGCCCTCGGCCCACGGTTTGCCGCCCCCGGTCTTGCTCTTTACATATCAGAGTGGAAGTGGAAATGGATCTCTGGCTCTTGCTTTCTTTCCTTTTGCGTGGTGTGGCGTAGCTTGGATGAGACTGATATCCAAAAGGCTTTGGGTACATAGGCGAGGCGTGCGGATGCTGGTTGCGGACTGGACATCATCTGTCGCTGGACTCGTGGGTTTGCGGCTAGGCTCTTTCTTTTTTTTACCTTCTGTTTTTTTTTTCCAGCTTGCACAACTTCCTTATGATACCATCTCTTACTGTTTTTTCTCGTCATTTGCATCAACTCTCGGGTCTTCTTTTTCTGAGAGCACTAACACTCTGGGCTATTTCTCTCACTCTCTCCTTGCTCCTGTAGTTCTCCTATTGTCTTGCACTGCTCCCTCCCGTCTGTTCTTCGACTCTCGCCTGCCCATTCACATGGTCCTACACAAACGCAGCCCGCCATCTCCCTCTCCCATCACCACCACCACGACCACTGCGGCAGCCGGGCGGCCGTCAAGCGTCATGTGTCGAGCAGCGACGCTGACGGGACAAATGAACCGTCCGCAGCTAAAAACGTACAATACAGCGTGGCACGCAGATAGCGAGCAATCGAGCGAGTGAGCGGCGTCGACAACGCGCTTCTCCTGCGATGTATCGCAGCGTGGCGGAGCGGAGCGCGAGACGAGAGACGAGCGATTGCCTTGAGCTGTCCCATTGCTTTTCCTCTGCTGCGCTGAGAGAAGAAAAGTGAGAGGCGGTGGCGAGAAAGGGAGAGGAGAGGAGAAGAGAGGGAAGTAGAGTGTAGAGGAACTGCCTGTGGTTGAGACAGAAGTGGAGTGAGCAGGTCGCTGATGCCAGAGGAAAGGAGATTGCGGGAGACTGCTGCGGTTGACGAGTGAAGAAGAAGGATATGTGACTAAAGAAGCGAGGATTTGGAGATGTGTGGCAGTGACGAGAGTGATAGTACGTTGAAGAGGGGGTGGAGATAGTGGGTGTGTGTGAGAGGGAGCGGACCGGGAATTAGAGATAAAAAGAAATTGACAGAAGGCGGATGAGATTGATCTGGCCAGACCAGAGCAAGCCCTGTTTATGGTCGTCTTGAAGTACATTCTTTTTCCCTTTGTGTGTAGGCCCTGGCCAGATAGTTGCATAAGAGCACACAAAGAGTCCGTCCTTCAATACCCGCATCGCATCGCTCCGCATGGTTTGGTGTTTTCCTCCTCTCTTCACTGGTTTCAATCAAGCCAGTATCAAGTATTGCGCAAGCACAGTGCGTGGTGGAAGAAATGACACACCCTGGTTCCAGCTGTGTGGGGAACGACTGCCGCATGGACTTTATTGTGGTAGTGAACCAATGCTCTATAGATTCAGCTGTGGGAGTGAATGTGTGACTTCTTGCCAGATAAAGCAACACCACGAGATCGCGTTTTGTTTTGCACCTCTTATGTTATTTTCTGGCATACTTTGTTTCTGGAGAAGGTTGTTTCACTGAATCACCAAGTTTGGTTTTTTCTCGCTGAAATCTCTGTGCCCCTGATATGAGTCAAAGAGTATTGCGACATCTGTGAATGCCCCTGAGGTGGACCAAAGAGTACCGCGACATGTCTTGTGCAGTTTTGACAGATGACTTTCGGCTTGAGGCAATCTGCACAAGGCGGCGCTGTGGAGCAACCCTCCCACGAATCTCAGTACGTGCGTTTTGGCAGAATTGGATGGCGATGCGCGGTGGACACTTGGTGATCATGTCCGGGTAGGCCAGTTTCTAGGCATCAAGGCTTGAATAGCGTCTCTTGTCCCTCGGATCGCCGCCAACGCACATCACGTCCAATCGCGTCGATTCGGCGCCAAGAGGACAAGGGAACCGTTTGATGTCGCAGACGTCAAATCCCCGTGACAATGCACGTGAGACGAAAGTGATGTCACTGGCTTGAGGTCCTCGAGGCATCGGACAGTATGGAGCGCGTTCGCTCAGAAATCGGTCTTTGTGCTGCTGCAGGCGCCCCATTCCTCCCTGACGGACAATGAGTCTTTTTGACAGCGGGTGGCTGGCTAGAGGCAGCCAGCGCAAGGGCGCGCGACCAATGTCTGCAGCTACGTGGTAGCTTGTCTGGCTAGCCTGAAGACCAACATGTGTCCTCTTCTATGCTGTCATTGTGCGCAGAGATGGCTAGCTAGCCGCTGTCGAGAGCGGGAGCTGGGCAAGATTGGGGATGTGGAAGTTCTCTTTTTCAACGAGTCCGGCGCATTGGCTACGGCAAGGTCAGAGACAAGCTAGGCAGGTCGCCAAGTCGGCTGAGACGGTAAGATGGCGACGAATGGAGGCTGGGGGGTCGCACAAAAGGCAGCAGGATAGTACGGACGTACAGCGGCGGCAAAAGGCGACGGACGTTGGAGTTGGTTGGCGTGCGAAAGAGGCTGAAGGGCCAGAAATTGGATCGACAGGGTGTGTGGGTGGACATGGAGCTGCTTCTCCACAGCACCGCCATCCCCCCCAGCGCCCGCGGCCAATGGCTCTCCCGCAGCCACAGCGCGTGACGTATGGGGGGAAGTGGACGGTGCGTCATTTGTATAAAACATTGGATCCAATCTCCCGACTTCACCCTCTTCCCTGTCGCACCGGCCTTGACTTGCAATTTGTCCACCTGCCCTCAATCACCCCGACATCGTCGACATCGACAACCAAACCACCCACCTCTCACAGCCTGATCACACCTCACCACCGTCATGGGCTTCTTTGGCCGTCTCCTGGGTACCATCCCGTACTTCCTCTGCTTCGCCTGCGCCGCCATCATCCTCGGCTTCTACAGCTACTTCCTTGCCGTCCTGTCCGACCGAAACTCTCCCATCCCGTCATGGGAAAAGGCCGTTGAAGGCATTTCTGGCGTCGCCGTCGTCTACACCATCGTGGCCATTGTTCTCACCCCATGTCTCGGCGGCGTCCGCTTCTTTGCCTTCCTCGGCATGATTCTCGACATTGCCTTTGCTGCTGCCTTCATCGCCGTTGCCGTCCTCACCCGGGATGGATTGAGCTCCTGTGATGGCAGAAATATCGACACGCCCATTGGCAGCGGAGACTCCAACGCTGGCAACGGATTCGGTGCTGGCGGATTCGGCACTGGCGACGGCGAGCAGGCGACGTACAAGACGACCTTTGGAACTGCCTGTCGATTCAACAAAGCCTGTTGCGCAGTCGCCATCATTGCAGTGTGAGCTTCTTTGTCAAGCGCCCCAGTTGGACCCAGTCAACTGACCCACCACCCTAGCTTCCTTTTCCTCTTGGCTGCCCTGTGCCAATTCTTCTTTGCACGTGTTCAGCAAAAGGAGAAGCGTTATGGCCCCTCGCCTGCCAACAACTACACTTCTGGCAGCGGCCGGAATCCCTTGGGATTCTTCCGCCGCAAGCGCGCCAAGACGGTTGACAACGGCGACTCGACTCTTGGAGATTTTGGTGCTGGCGTTCCCGCATCTACCGTTTCGGGCGCCGAAGCCGTTGGAACAAGGCCTAGCGGTGAGACGGCCTACACGGGCTCAACAGTCGCCCCGAATAACGGCGGAACGACAAAGTACGAGCCGTACAGGCCATCCGCTCCAGCCCAGCCCATCATCACTGGACCCTACTACACCCAGCAGACTCCTCCGCCCATGTCCAACCCATACGGCTACGACAAGACGGCTGCCCACCACAATTTTTGAGTTCTGCCTGCATGCCGCGGAGTACCGGAGTGCATCGGCTCGAAATGTCTTTTTTTCATTTCATCATCATGATCACCTCTGCTGGCATGCGATCATTGCGTTTTTCGTTTCTCACGGACGGTGTTTCGACGGTGTTTCGGTGCTTTTCTGGTTTCATAAATGCTACGTAGGATACCACATTTGCGCACGACAGCGTCTGCGAATGATTAGGATGACGGCAGGGATGGGAATGCCCGGACGCGGGGCATGCAAGGAATCAGCTAATAACTACAAAAAGCAAGCAAGACCAATGAATAAATATGAAGCTCACACCAGTAGCTATCCATTTTCCATTGAGCAAGACAGGCGCAGTCAAAGCGTCCATCCTCTCCAGGACCTGCGGATGAACAAACTTTGGCCGGTCCGAATTGGCACCCACGATCTCTTGGTACCCCACCCGGAGCGACAGTAGCAGGCAGCAATCAATCTGTACGTTCAGCTGCCATTGTGCGCACCAAGCCAAACCTTAGGCAGACCCCAAGCCGATCATGCAAACGTTTTGGACGCCAAGTTAGTCTAGGGCGCCTATTGAACGCCGTCTCAAAGAGCACCAGCCACACGACTCCGCACCGCTCCCAAAAACCACGGAAAGTGACCATGACATCCATATCGTGACAGAAGGACGGCTCGCTCGTTCACCCCGCACCTCTACCCCTGCCTCTCCCCCTGCCCCTGCCCGCAGCTGCAGCAGTCCCGCGCCGGCGCCCCCGTCCGCGCCCCCTCGCGGCACCCCCTCCTCTCCTCCTCGCAGCACCCACACCAATATCCTCGTCCACATCCTCGCCATCACTTCCGCGGCCGGCGGCACCGACGCCCCTCCTCCCCGCCCCGGCTACCGGCGGCGCATCAACGCCCCGCTCAGCCCGCCACTGCTCGACAAAGCCGCGGAGCAGCGCCTCGAGCCCCTCGTTGCGCCGCGCCAGCAGCAGCACGTCGGCGGTGCTGATCTGCCGCCGGCCGGCGTGCGCCGCGAAGGCTTCTAGGTCGCGCGCTGTGCTGGCGATGTGTGTGTAGACGAGCTCCGTCAGGGCGGCGATGAATTGTGGTGTCGCGTTCGAGACGGCGGAGGAGGAGGAGGAGGATGATGATGATGATGAGAGGAGCGATGAGTCGATGTATTGGCCGAGGTGGTACCATAGGGTGGATTTGAGCCGCTGTTGGGTGTCAGTCTTTGTTTTGTGTGAGTGTGTGGGGAACTAGCGTACCTCTTCGCGCAGTGCGTCGTCCTCTTGGTTGTCGCGAGATGCCATGGCGCGGTGACGATGGTTGTGGTTTGATTGCAGTGATGGAGCGGTTGTGCTTGGTGCTGGGATGGTGGTTGGTTACCGGCGGGTCTCTGGCGGTCGGTCGTGCGCTTCCTCAACCAAGCGGTAAAATTCAGTGGGTGGCTTCTGAAGTGTGGTGTATGGTTCGAGGTGCTGTTGGGTAAACGAAATCTGGGGGACGCGACGAGGACGCGTCGGCCGGGGATTAATGATGAGCGCAGGGATGCTGGGGGTCAGACTGGGCGAGGGCTTCCGTTGGCGTCGCGCGAGGCGTCGTTCGCGTTGGCCAGGTCACTACCTTAACTCAACACACCGTCTTCTTTACTTTCCATCTACACACACCCACAGAGCACTCGTAATTCGCAGCGCTGGTGTTCAGATTGAATTGCTGTTGACATTGAATCGACCTCGACGACAGCCATGGCCGACGTACCACCGCGCTCAACACAGACCAGCACCGCCGGCTCGACGCCGGACATGATGACATTGCTCTCCACCTGGGGCAATAACTTTACAACCCAGACACACAAGACTGTGCGTGTCGCCTTGCTTCTTCGCTCATGACATGAAAACGTCTGACACGCGTCCAGTTTAGCAACCTACGCGCTCAGGACTACATCCGGCTAATCATCATCATCGGCGCGTACGCGCTGTTGCGGCCATACCTGATGAAGCTCGGAGCCCACATGCAAATGAAGCAGCACCAGGAAGCGTCGCAAGCAAGCGTCGACGGCGACCAAGACGGACGCGGCACGACGGCCGCCGATCTACGCGGCGGCCATACGAGGAATGAACCAGAGAAGAAGATTGCGATTCCGGGCGTGGATAGCGACAGCGAAGAGGAGGAAAAGGATGACTGGGGCCGCACGGCGCGCCTGCGGCAGAGAAAGATGATTCGCGACCTGCTCGTAAAGCAAGAGGAACGGCTCAAGGCTCAAAGAGACGCCGACAGCGACAAAGACATTGAAGAGTTTCTAGTGGATTGAAGTCGAATGCCGTGGCGGGGCGTCAGCTCCGCAGTCGGGCTGGGTGGCGTTGGTCCTCGTACGTTCAGGGTCTGCCGGATGGATTCTTGCAAGAGCAAAAAGAGAGAAGCAAGCAGTCAGGTCATGGAATGTGGTTCTTTCGTTAGTGTGGCCGGCGATGGGCGCCGACGCCATGTTCACGCTGCAATAGCGCGGGATCATCCGCTCCATGCTATTTGTGAACCGTTCTCTTTTGACCTCTTGCGATCTTGGAGGTGGCTAGAGCAGGGGTGAATGGTCATTCCTTACTTTCAAGGGATGAAGAATGTGTCTTGGGACCACACGAATCACCTGAAGTTCAGCAGCACCCGTCCCACAGCCACCTTGAGAGATGCAACACTCCCGCCGGCTGACCAACAGACCAGTCAAGACCGTGTCAAAAATGTGCGAGCTGGCCAGAAGCAGTCCCGGTGGCTGTGTGGCTGAACATGTTCGACCTTTGCTCTAGCCAAGGCCGATTCGTCCTACTTCGCCGTGACGCGTCTGGTCAATTCCACTCTCGACGAGGCGAAGGGGGCTGAAGGATTTCTCCTTGCTGGCCTCTCTTAAGACTGCCATCTGGCTCTCGTTCCACTCCAGCTTCAAATCCCCATCACATTCATTCGTTCTTTGCGTCTGTCCTTCGCCCGTCATGAGTTTATCTAACCACCGTTCCATTCGCTCTCTTCTCGTCACGACGCTATGTAGCAGCGCGCTGCTACCCACGGTGCGCGCACATGTACAAATGACGAACCCTCTACCCTGGGACAGCCCCAAGTCTGCCAATGCCGGCCTCCGCGACTACGACATTACCTCACCTCTGGAGTCGAGCGGCTCGAATTTCCCCTGCCAGGGCATGACCTCGAAGCTGTCGGGTCTTACCGCGACTGCCAAGTATCAAGCCGGCCAAAACTACACCGTGAGCCTCGCCGGAAGTGCAGTTCACAATGGCGGTTCTTGCCAGCTGTCACTATCCTACGATCAAGGAAAGACGTGGAAGGTCATCAAGAGTATCATTGGCGGCTGTCCCACCATGGGCACGGCGACGTACGACTTTCAGGTGCCAGAGGCGGCGCCGGCTGGCAAGGCCATCTTTGCCTGGACGTGGATAAACCACACGGGAAACCGCGAGTTTTACATGAACTGCGCCGTGGTCAACATTCAAAACAGCGGCTCGGGCAACCTGTGTTCGCTGCCCAACCTGTTTGTCGCCAACTTGAACAGCATCAACAGTTGCGTGGTCCCTGAAGGGACTGACGCCGTCTACCCGAACCCTGGACCCGATGTCGAGTATGATGGTACCGAGACTGCCTCGTCGCCGGCCTTCAAGGGCAACTGCGAAATTCCGGACTCGACCTGCGGTGCGAGCGGATCTAGCTCAAACTCGCAAAAGCAGTCCGCGTCCAAGACCAACAGCAACAGCGGCATCGCCATGGCCGAGAATGCTGCTGCTGTGGCGGCAGAGTCGTCTTCGTCGTCATCTTCATCCTCGTCGAGTTCGGCCAGCTCGCCCTCGGCGTCCGCCGCCATCAACAACTTCATCAACTCTGTTTTGACCCCGTCTTCGAGCTCCTCTTCGACTTCCATTTCCACCACCATTTCGAGCACGAGCACCACGACCGTCTCCATTACTTCCGATTCTGAATCCGAGTCCGAGTCGTCAGCCATGATCAACAACTTCATCGAGAGCGTATTGACGTCTGGCTCTTCATCGTCCGCGGCCAATTTTGTTGAGGGCGTCTCGGCGGCCAGCACTCCTTCTTCCAGCAGCGCCGTTCTCACTCCTTCGAGCTCGAGCTGTCCCCCGCGTCCGACTATCACTTCAACCTATACGGCGCCAGCGCCGGCGTCTACCTGCGCCGCGCCCCTCGTCAGCTGCGATTGCGTGGCGCCGGCTACGTGCTCTCCTGTCAATGCCTGCACCACCACTTGCGTCGGTGGAGGCATGGGAATGAGCACTTTGAGCACTGTCGTGAGCAGCAGCAGCAGCAGTAAGTTCAATGGTGTCAGCCAACCCGTAGCATTCTAACACGACTTAGGTTCTCCTTCCCCCACGCCCACTAGCAGCGACTTCTCCGCCCCACCAGTCAACACCAATCTCGCCGAAACGACATCTTACGTCTCCACGCCCGCCAGCGACGACGCGTCCCCGACGGCCACAGCCACAGCAACCGGCTCGGCGCACCCTCCGTACGTGACATCGGACCCCAACGCCGCCGGCTCGCCCTACATCCCGTGCACACCGGGCGCCTTCCTATGCGGCAGCGAATCGGCCTTCTACACGTGCAACCAGCCGGCCTCGCTCTTCAACATCAGCACCGACAACGGCTGGGCCTGGGCCTGGAGCCGCCCCGTCGCGCCCGGCATGATGTGCCTGCCTTTCCTGTCGCCCGACGGCTCGCGCGACGACCGCTACGTGCGCGCGCGCCCGTTCGGCGACTGCTCCGACGACGGCGACGTTCAGTGCGTCGCCGAGAGCGATGGCGGCATGGGCTTTGCCGTCTGTGATCATGGTGGCTGGATCGATATGGGTGATGTTGCCGAGGACACGACGTGTAGGAATGGCGAAATTGTCGCGGCGTAGGGAAGCAGGCGCTTGGAGTAAGTAAGAAGAGAGATGGACGTGCATTGTGTGAGTGGTTGGAGAGGAGGAGAAGAGAGAGGTCGTCGTATCCTCCGTCACTATCCCTTCCTCTCACATCACTGTCCGTTGCCTTTGCTCACCTGTCGTTTCACCACTCGTTTTTCTCACCACGCGCGCACCGCACTCAACTAACCACCACCATCAATCCAACTGGGCCTTCTTGAGCCACTTGGCCTTTTTCACATCCACACCACTACCACATCTACAAAAGGAGGCAGACAGGCAGGCAGAGAGGCGGTAATGAGCCACGAATTTCCCTCAACCCCATAACCCAACCAACGAACACTTTTTTACTTTTCCACCATCTTTACACCACCTTTACAAACGCTCCTCGAACTATAGTAGCTAGGTATCTAAACGCGCGCCCGCCTTTTCTTTTCTTTTTTTCCAATTCGCGCAGCAGCATATCGCATTGCTTTCCCGCTCGTTTTTTCGTTTTAGTTATCCGCTTCGTCTTGTCAATCATTTGGGCCTCTTCCTCTTTATTGCACGCACGCACGGTACCTACTTAGGTCTCAGTCAGCTAGCTAGCTACCCAGGCGATTGATTCATCATCCACATGCATCATCATCATCATTATTCACATGCATTTGTCATTGACCTTGATTCATCCCGTCGTTGCTGAAGTGAATTATTCAGCACACACAAACACGCTAGCCAGACAACCAGACAGTCAAATAGCCACCTATCTTCCTTTGGCCCCATGGTTGAAGTGGTACAGCAACAACAGCAACAGCGCCACGATCCACTTACCCACCCACACATCTTACGGCCCGGTCCGGCATGGCATGGCACGGCACGCACGTACGCACGTTTGGATGGTTGGCATGGCGGCGGCGGGCAACCGGGGGCAAGCAGGCAGGCAGGCAGACAGGCAAGCAGGCGCTTGCACGTGCCTGGAATGCACCAAAGGATGCCCTCCTTGTGTGTGTGTGTGTGTGTGTGTGTGGCATGCATGCCGCCGCCGCCGCCTCAAATCACCCAAGTAGAAAAAGGGATGAAAGAGGGGGAAGAAAACCTGCTCACTTATGAATATGGATCGGTTGCTCCGCTGGCTTTTTTTAATTTCGCCCGAATCAATGTGGAGATTGTGGATGGATATGGATATGGAGGTGGAGATTATGGGTAGTGGGGAGTAAGTAATGTGGCTGCCCTGGCTGGCTGATTGACTGGCTGGCTGATTGACTGACCGCTGATGCAAGTGAGTAAGCAAGCGGTTACACAATATGTCCGCTCGCTGCTGCACCTTGTAAAGAACTAAATGTAGAAGAGGCGGAGGAAAGACTGGTGGTGCTGGTGGCGGCGACAAAATTGAGTATGTAGCCATGAAAATAGCACCTCGCACCGCTATAGCATCTCCTCCACCTTCACCTATCTACTTACCTACCTACCTACATATTTGCAACGCTGCGTCGCTAAAGACGCAAAAAGCACGGTCTTCCTCCTCCTCCTCCTCCTCCACCACTCATTCTACCTCTCACTCATCAATCTCGTCTTTTGTTCTAGTTCCGGTTCTGCACGGCCACTCTTCTTCCACCGCAGCAGCAAGCATCTCCCATCTCCCACCATCCAACATTTTAATTTTCATTTTCTCCTTCTTGCATCCACCGCATGCATCTCCAACGCCGCTGAATGACCCACACGCGTATATATATGCTGATTGCGTTCCACGCCAGTCGTCACAGCCGTTATTTGTCCCTTCCTGCTTTGTCGACAGATACCACCACCACCACCACCACCACCACAACTCAAACCCTTTCCAGAAAATCCGTCGCAATCGCGTCACAGACACGCCAAGGTCCCGCTTCATTGCACGCACCGGAGTCAAAGTTAAATCGAGTCCGACAAATAATCAGTGACAGAAAGTGAGAAAGTCCTTCAAAGTTGAAGCTTGAGTTCAAATTCGAATACTAGGTGCCTGAAAAACGCCCCATGTGCCTGTCTGGCTGCCTGCCTGCATGAATTGCGCCGTGTTGTTGTAAGACTCATTCCGGTGTAAAGACAAAAGCAATCTGCCACCAAGCCAGCCAGCTCGAACTTGCTCCCGTCTGCATCCCGCGTGCCTGCCTATATCACACCGCAATGATGAACAGACGGCCTGCCTATCGACGTGATCTCGACCTCTGTCTCCTCTCCGCAAGACATCAACATACGCAACACCACACGCCCAGGGAGGAAGAAGATTCAAAGAAAAACGGCACTATCAAAGCACAAGAAGAACCCCTTCATGTCGCCATTGTATCCGATACCCTAAAGCTGCCACCAAAACCACACATCATTTTGATTCCTCCTGCCGTCATATACACGCGTGCTCCGACCAGCATAATCCACAACCCACAATCCACAACCCGCAACCCACACAGCCCAAACCAAGAAAAAAAGAAGCCACTCACCCCAGAGAACCAAAACCACCCAGACGCCAACCACTCAGCGAATCACCCAACAAACAAACTGCCTCTTTTCCATGCCTTGCGATCATCGGTGTCGTCCTCGCCTGGCGGCGCAACAGCTTCAAACGGACAGACGCTGGCGCGTTGGCGTTGCGATAGCGGCGCAATACCAACGCCGCTGCTATGCCGCTTGGCCGAAAAGGACGACGAGGCAAAAGACGAGGTCGAGGTGCGCTTGGTCGTGGTGCTGATGCTGTGTCGGGCGGTCGTGGTCTGCGACGAAGAGGATGAATGCTGCGCACCCGTGGCAGTGTCAAAGCCGCTAGCGACGTCGTCGCCCGTACCGTTGGTCGTGGGGGAAAAGAGCGAGAGGCCATCCTCATCGGCAGCGGAAGCGCCGCTGAAACCGGCCGTCATCGGGCTGGCCGGCAGCGCAAAGTCCTCGCAGTCCCAGAGCGTGGCGTTTTCGTCAATCGAGTCAAAGCGGCGGTGGCCGGGCTTGGTGTGTAAGTGGTGGCGCACGTGCGGGTGCGGCGCCGGGTCGAAGGCGCCAAAGAGCTCCGAGGGCGAAGGGCGGTGCGGCGAATTGTGCGCGTAGATGACACTGCGACGCTGCTGCAGCGGGGCACCCGTGTTGAGCGTTAGGGTCGGCGGCGTGGCGCCCGTGGTAGGCGAAGACGGAGTAGTCGTCGGTGATGGCAGACTTGATGCGGTGGCAGAGAAATGGACTGTTTTCTGAATGCTGGAGCGGCGCGAAGCGCGGAACGCGCATGTCGTGTTAAGCCTGGTGGTTCCCTCGATGTGCTCGTCGGATTTGTATTGGTGTGGACGAAGCCTCCAGATACGGAGATGTAACGATCGAAAAAGAGGAAGAAAGGCGGGAGGGAGTGGTAGGAGGGTGGTATAGAGAGAATACAATGACATGAAAAGAACATGATGTATATGTAAGACGGGATGAAGAGTAGCTACGAACGGGGAACCCACTACTGCGCGTTAAGCATACTTTGGATGTTACTCCACTTCTGCTTAAGCGTTTCGTGATCCGAATGGACCTGGCGCAAATCAGTAGCTGTTCAGTCAACTTCAATAGTGGACGACTTACCTGTGCATGTTGCATCTTTGTCTCTACAAGTTCTCTCTCCATTTCGGCAAGCTGCTCCTCTAATGCTCGGTTTGCGTTGTGAACTTCAGCATTCCTAGCCATGGCAGCCTCAAGCTCACCCTGCATGCGAGCCTCGACGTCGGCCGCCTGAGCGTCCACCAGCTTTCGCAACTCTTCGACCTGGCCCTTGAGCGACTCGTTCTCGTCTTGGAGACGCTCGTTCTCGACCTTGGTCCGGACGAGTTCTGACGCAAGCTCGACATGCTCCGTGTCCGACTTCTCCGCACGCTCTTCCAGTGTGCGCACCTTGGAGGTGAGAGAGGAGACAGAAGACTTCAAGTCGAGAAGCTCATTCTCACGCATCATCTCGGCGTGCTGCTTTTCCCTCCACTCGTTCTGATACACTTGCAACATCTCGGGTGTAATCTTGACAGAGCAAGCGTCTTGGACAAGCCTGTCGGCGCGATAAATCTCGTTGTCGACACCCGCGGCGCTTCCGAAGAATCCAGACTCGAGAAGTGACTTTTGCGTCGGAGCCTTGTCAATGTAAACGTCGAACAGACGCTCCTTGAGGAAGGTGGTGAGCTGCGCCATGTCCTTCATGCCCAGCAACGTTTGCGCATTCTTTTGCATCAGGCAAATACCGAACTTGAGAATTGCGCCTTCGAGGCCTTCACTGAGAATCAAGTCGTATACACGGAGGACGAGTTGAAGCGGGAATCGGTAGGCAAAGAGGGTCAGGAACCATTGCGTGGCGTACAGCTGCGGGTTGACACCGCGGCGATGCAAATGGCAATACAATGCTGGTTCAAACTCCTCCAGGAGGCGCTCGAATTGGTAAAGGTGGAGGTGAAGACCGGGCATGTCTTGGATGAACAAATCTCGGAGGCCGTACTTGTTCATCAGCTTGACCATCAGACAAAACGCCTCCTCCTCTGGCATCTGTAAACCGATTAGCGGCTACCCTATATCAAACGCATTGCACAACTCACATTAAACAACAGAGGCATGGCGACAAAGTTGACACCCTGAGGGTATCCAACCTGCTCGTCAAACAAGGCATATGCCTTGCACAGGTTGAACAGCCCATCTTGTAACCCAGCCGCCATCAAGTACTTGGAGTAGCTCGTTCGTGCGCCGAGGTCGCGCTTGATGGCCTTTTCAAGCTTTGCCAAGGCGGCCGCTTGTTCTGCCTTTGCTTTTTTCCGCTTCTCGTCCTGCAGCTTCGCTGTTGTGTCACTGATGTCGCCATCTTGGCCGTTGGTCGTGGGCGAAGCAACACCGTTGCCGTGAGCAGTCCCGCCAGTGGTCGTCGTCGCCGGAGTCGAGTAATTGGAGTGGACCGAGGATGCTGACGATGTCACCGATTCGTTCTTCCTGACATCAGCGTTGCTGTCATTGCGGTTCAATTGGGGCAGGTTCAACGCAACACGCTCGCGGTCCGTGCCTCGGTTCACCAGCTCCCGATACACCTCCTCCAGCCCCTCATTCTTGCTCTGCGCAAGCACCTGCCACACGACGCCCCGGATGGGCTGAGGAATTCCACTCGCAATGGCCGCATTGAGTTCCTCGGGGCTAGTCCGTGCCACCGCCGCAGGGCCTTCGTATACGACCGACTGCCACAAGTCCCAGTCTACTGGCGCCGCTGCATCACCATCTGGTCCGAGAGCCGTACCGGACGCCGTCCCGGGTGCGAGACTGGGGTTAACAAGGGACGTAGCGGTTCCTCCTGGACTGGCTACGCCGCCTCCCGAAGGCGACGCTTGGCCTTCACCATCGTCGGCCGGGCTCGCGAAATTTGGCGTAGAAATCTTGACGGCGTCTGGTAAATTGTCCTCATCCAAAGTGATTCCAGCTTCTTCCCGCATGCGTGCGAACTTGAAGCGGTCTTTCAAGCTGTTTCGACTCGACCGTGGGTGACTTGTGCTGTTTGACAAACCATTGTCCTCGAGCCTGCTCAGCATGAGATCGGAGCTGCCGTTCGTAATGACCGACGCATTTGTGCCGCGCCGGCTGTTGTCACCCCTAGCCGACCCAGGCGGTGAAGACTTCTTCTCGCTGGCACGAGCGATCCATGCAAAAGGGCTAGTAAATGTGCGCTTCGCGGTTGGTCTCTCTTCGGCAGGTGGAGGCTTGTTTTCTTGCGGTGGGGGCGGCGGTGAAAGTTGAACAGCTGGTCTTTGAGCAGTGGCCGGTATCGTCGGTTCTTCTACAGGTTTGGGTGGGGCAGTCTCGAGAGTCGTAGTGCGAGAGTGCTCGGGCGACTTTTTGGCTTCTGCAGAGCATCAGCGAGTGGGTTCGTGGCATAGGTCGAAATTGAAGAGAGCATTGGCGCCTGCGAGCACACGCGTCGGCCGCGGGCACGAGCTCTCGGTGAAGAGCGTTCGGCAGGCCCCGGATTGAAAAATAGTTGGTGTGGACAGAATGCCTACCTTCGTCCAGGTTGACCTCATCCATGGTCTCGGTCGAGATTTCAGGGTGTGAAGTGGGAAGAGGAGACTTTTTCCGAGAGGCTTCGTCCTTGTCGTCGTCGCTAGCTTCGACTGGAGACTCTGGAGGCGGGCTCGGAGAGAGGTATTCAATGGGGGTGGGAGGCATATTTGCGGGGGAGTCGGCTTCCCGCTTGTTGTTGTAATTGGCGGTCGAGGAAGAAGCGGTCGAGAGCGGACGGCCGATGAGCGAGCGCTCGCCGCTGTTCGAGCGACTCATTGCTGCAGTTGCGTCTTGAAAGTTGTCCTGTCGGCGGAACGTTGCATCAGCGACCTGGTTTGGATTTGGACCAAGAAAAAGTTCCCTTGCAGAGCTTCGTGCACGCGGGGGATGGGGCTCACTGACATTATCGTTGTCCGAGCTAGCGGTAAGCGGCCTGGAGTAATCACCGTCCATCTTTGGCTGGATTGGGTTGGAACGTGGCGGGCGTCTCGAGCGGAGCTAGAAGACTCGGGGTCTCTGGGGCTGATGGCTACTAGTCCCGAACGAAGCTGTCAGACGGCTGTGGCAGTTGATGGTGTGACGCGAGGTCGCGGAGTGTCAACCAAGAAGCGTCAATGGAAAGCGAATATCGTAAAGTCGTGGGGAGCGTGTGGAGGGTTGGCCGCAGGTGAGGGCGGAGAGCAAAGAGTGGATAGGGTTGCTGTGGTGAGGTGTTCACCTAACGACGAGGTTTAGAGCGAGAGAGAGAGAGAGAGAGAGAGAGAGGCGGCGGCGGGAGAGGGGAGCGGCGAGGGACGTGAGGTGGTGTCTACAGGGCGATCAGGGCGACGGCGGCGGCGCCCTTGACGAGGACGCTCCCTGTAGATCAATCGTAACTCTTCGTGGGAGAACAACTGACCGCGTCGTGACGTCGGCCGCGATGAGTCTCCAGTGAGGTTCCTACGGTCGCACAAATGCAGGTCGAATAATCGACGGCTTGCAGGCGGGCTTGCATGCTCCAGCAGGTCCAACGTCTGCCCTCACCGTCCCGCCGTCCAAACATTTTTTTTTTTGAAACAGTTTATGTAGACGCTCAAGGCCCTGGTGTATGGTCCCGAGACGCCACGACCCCGGTTCACACTGCCAGCACTTGTCAAACACCATTCTGGACAAAGCCTTTTTGACGCTCGCTGCCCTACTCCGCGCCTATCTACAACAGCATGAATGTCTCCAGGGCTCAAACTCTGGCAGAAGACAAATACGTCGCTTCAATGCCAGAGCCCAGCCTCACTCATTTTTGGTCGAGAGCGGAGCAATCGAGGATAATGCCGGCTGCACCACACCATTTACCGCACCGCCATGGGTTGCCGTAGGCCTTCGGGCACGCAGACCGCTTGCTTCCGACTCAACACCTTACGCTTCCATCTGTCTCAGGCCGGGAACTGCCTTCGGTTTGCTGGTCGACACACGAGCACACTGCCACAAGACTGGGGAATACCTGATGGCTGGGGACGAGCCAGCCCAGCCACTGCTCACGATAAACATTTCCTCATCAGGATGAACGACGAGCTAACACAAAGTAGCGCAGCTTTAATGTGCGTCATTCAGGCGCGTATCCAAGTAGACAACGTCCACTCGACCACAACAAACAAAAAGGGAACACGTGCACTCAGGCCATTGACGACCCCGGTTTCTTTCTGAGATCGGAAACCCATGTCTCGGACTCGCCATCCCATAATTCCGATCCCACGCTCTAGCGAATCACAACTTCACCGTCAGGACCCTCGACTGGCACAGCCACAGATGAAATCATTCGCTGCGTTTGGCTCAACCGGAACGAAGTTGCTTGCAACCATCCCTCGTACCGGCTCTATTTTTGTCTCGTGGAAGAAGGTACTGTATCAATCCGCTCCTCCATTGCCATCTACCCGTTCCCGCGCGCGGGCTTCCCGTACAGGATCCCCGCTTAGACTGCGCGCCGAAAACGTTAGCACTACACTCGACTTTATACAAGACGTGAGAAGGTCACTTACACCTCAGATCCCAACCGATCTTGGGACCGAGCTTGGGCAGCTCTTCGGCAACGCTCTGCACGTCCTTGTCGCCTCTGCCACTAAGGCAAATGACGATGTCCTGGTCCTTTTGCATAGTCTTGGCCAGTTCGATAGCGCCGTAGATGGCGTGCGCCGTCTCGAGAGCGGGGATGATGCCCTCGAGCTGCGAGATGAGGCGGAAACCAATGAAGGCTTCGGCATCCGTCGCCGCGATGAACTTGGCCCTCTCCGAATCCTTCCAAGACGAGAGTTCCGGCCCGACACCCGGGTAGTCAAGTCCAGCCGACACGGAGTGAGTCTCGCTAATCTGCCCGTGCCTGTCTTGCAACACGTAGGTGCGCACACCATGCAGTACGCCCTTGGTTCCGCCGCTGAGCGTGGCGCTGTGCCTGGCAGTGTCTACACCGTCACCACCAGCCTCGACACCGACAAGTTTCACGCTCGGGTCATTGGAGAAGGGGTAGAACATGCCCACTGCATTGCTACCGCCGCCGACGCAAGCGACGACTGCGTCCGGTAGCTTGCCGCGCTTGGCGAGCATCTGCTCCTTGGTCTCGTTGCCAATGACGGACTGGAAAGTGCGGACAATGGTGGGGAAGGGGTGGGGTCCGATAGCAGAGCCAATAATGTAGTGAGTGGTCGACAGATTGACGACCCAAGCTCGAAGAGCCTCGTTGACGGCGTCGCGGAGCGTCTTCGAACCAGCCTCGACAGCCACAACCTGAGCGCCGAGGAGCTTGATGCGGAACACGTTCAAAGCTTGACGCCTGACGTCTTCAGCGCCCATGTAGACGGTGCACTTCATGCCAAACTTGGCGCACACCGTTGCGGTCGCGACACCGTGCTGGCCAGCGCCGGTCTCTGCAATGATTTCCGTCTTGCCCAGTCTGCGGGCAAGCAGAATCTGTCCCAGGGCGTTGTTAATCTTGTGAGATCCCGTGTGATTGAGATCCTCTCTCTTGAGCCAGATGTTTGCACCCCCAGCGTGCTCTGTTAAGCGGTTCGCGAGGTGCAATTGACCTGGCCTTCCCATGTACGGATAGTAAGTCCGATACTCTTCCCAGAACTTGGGGTCGTTCCGGGCCTCGTTGAAGCCCTTCTCCAGCTCCGACAGGCAATCCATGAGAGATTCAGGGACATATTGACCACCAAACTCGCCAAAGCGAGGAGGAAGCGCCTCGGGATTGGCACCGTCAACATTGAGGGCCTCAATTTGGTCTGCAAGACCAGGACCAGAGGGAACGTCGCTGTCCTTGATGACTTTGTCCACCTGGACACCCTCGGGCTCCCGGGCCTCGTTCACAGCCTCGACGATGCCAACCTCCCTCGTGACACCGTTCTGTCCGGGATCACGACCGGTGATTGAGGAACAGTATTCCTGAACCTTCTTTGCACCTTCGCCGGCGGGAGCAGCGCCAAGCACATTGATAATTTGGCTACCGATGACGACACCCTCGGACAATTTTCCAACACTGAGGAAGTGGTCCCTCGTGCTGACACCAAAGCCAACTGCTGCAGGAATGTTTCCGGAGTATTTGTGTACGCGGTTGAGAAGCTCGGGGAGTGCGGCGTTGAGGCTGCCGGTGGCACCAGTGACGCCCATGCGGGAGACGACGTAGATGAACGAGTCGGCAATTTTGCAGAGGACGCGCATGCGGGCGTCTGAGGTCGCAGGAGCGATCAAAGGGATGTAGGAGAGTCTGCCCCAAGTCAGCGGTAGGCCTCGTCATTCGATCATGCAACATACCCATAGGTGGAGCAGAAGTTGCGAAACCTCACGGCCTCCTCCGGCGGCAAATCGACAATGATGAAGCCATTGACACCAGCCTCCTTAGCGTCCTGAAGCATCTTCTCCTCGCCGTAGCTGAGGAGCGGGTTGTAGTAGCCCATTAGCATGACGGGAGCGCGGAGGCCCTTTGCGCGAGCGTCGCGGACCATCTGGAGGACCTGCGGGGTGTTGACTCCATGCTTGAGCGCAACCTATTCGGTCCTGTCAGCCTCTTCTGTTCGCACCAAGTATCTTGCCTTTCCAACGTACGGTGTTGGCCTTTTGAATAGTGGGACCGTCGGCGATAGGGTCAGTGAAGGGCATGCCAAGTTCAATGATATCTGGATGCTGTTAGTCCAAATGTGACGCCTTTGGGAAGATCGCTACTACTGACCGGCACCACCAGCCTCCATAGCCAGCAGGACATCTGGAGTCTCCTGCGGCGTGGGGAATCCAGCCGTCACGTATGTGACGAGAGCCGCCTGTCGACTTGTCAGTACACTCTAAATTGACCGAATAAAGAGTCGTGTGCTCGCACCCTTTGCTCTTTCTTGCATTGCTGAAACGTCTTGCGAATGTGGTCTGCCATGTCGAAAAGCGGTCCTCCGAGATAGGTTGGGGATCGTGGTCTGGGAGAGCGCGCAGAGGCAATTTAGATATGGTGGCAGATGGTGGAGTCTTGTCAAATCCATGAGTCAAATCGTCATGAATTTCTGCCGGGATGCCGGGGCGAACAATGCCGAATGCGGGAATATGCCGAGACCGATGACCACCGACGCGCCGAACCCGTCTAACCATCTTGAAGCATGAATGGCTGCCCCGTTTGTCCATGCTCGTTTTCTTTCGAGACGTGCTGTATGATCAATCCTATAGCGACTTGCAAAAGGTTTGTCAAAGAATTGAATCTTCGGCTGGTTTTTTGAGACCCCTTCTACTCGCAGAACAGCCTCCGAGGTGGTCGTCAATAAAGTCTGACGTATACCCCTCTGGTCTACAATTTTCATGGCAAGGCCTTGCCAATCAATCAGTACATGGAACTGGTACATCCCGAGTGATGCTCCCTCATGTGGCATTTGATGCATTGTATTTTCGTTCATATCTGATTATTCTACCAACGCCCCCCGAAGCATCTACCATTCCCAGGACCATGTTCCCAGCTCGAGGCGATGCATGGAAATGCTGAAGCCGAACGTCCAGTCATCACAAGTTTGTCAGGTAGTCCTCGACCTCCTGGGGACTCAGCTTCCGGAAGCGCGGTCCCTTGGCGCCCTCAACTCCTTCGTATCCCAAGAGGCGGTCCTCCGGCGGGCCAACGATACCTGGAAAACGTCAGCAAGCGCTTCCTAGATCAGATGTTAGCAACCTACCAATCTCCACCGTATCTCCATTCATCTCGCCCTCAATGGTCTCCTTCAGGGTGAGCAGAGCAATGTGGATTGCATCTTCAAGCTCCAGGCCCTCTGTGTAGCGCTTCTCCAAGAAAGTCTTTGCGCTCGTTGCACTCTTGCCGATGGCGGTAGCTTTCCACGGGAAATAGCTGCCACTGGGGTCGACTTGGTAGAGGCTCGGTCCGCCTTTCAAGATGCCGCCCGTCTTTCCAGAGGCCTTGGTCTTCTCCGCTTCCGACTCACCCTCCTTCGCTTGTTCTTCCGGCTCGATACCATCATCCCAGCCCGCAATCAGCAAGCTGACACCGTAGGGCCGCACACCACCAGATTGCGTGGCCTCCTGCATGACCCGTGCAACATCCTGAACCAATATCCTCGTCGGCGGGTATTCGTTGTAGATGCGCTTGTAGCCCGTGTGCGACACCTTGCGCGCCTTGTCGACAAGAACGCGGTAGTCGGGACCCATGCCGGAGTAGACCATGCCAATGTTTGGTGTTATTAGGCTGATCTTGGACGAGGAGTGCGCGTCAATGAGCGGCGAGGATGACTTCTTTTCAGTTGCCAAGACGATGCCGTTTGTCGCTGGCGGTTCCATCAGCTCAGATACCCTCTGCTACGGTTGACGGGCTGCTTACCTTTAATGCCTAATGAGGTCACACCTTGGTTGACAGCATTGAGGGCATACTCTGCGAAAGTCGTCAGCGGGACTCATTTCAACCACATGTTCAACCATGAAGCTGATCCATACCAATCTGCACCAGCTTGCCACTATTGAAAGGGTCAGCAAGTTGACAATTTCCAGGCATTCATGACGGGACTGACCTGGGCGAGAAGGTCGTGAGCGAGAAGGAGTAACGGTCGGCCATTTTGAGCGCTAAGACAAGGAAAGGATGACGGCGTTGAAGAGAACAGCGGTGAGGAATCGCCGACTGTGGGCGGCGTTGGGGAGAGTGAGTGGTTGGTGGAAGGCGGCGACGTGTGAAGCTGTTGTCGATAGCTCAGGTCGGAGCTGTAGGCAAGCTTCCGTTACGCGGATGCTCGCGCGCGCCAAGACGGTCACGTGGGCGGCTCCGCCTGAAAAAAAGTGGCCATTTTCTTCGACTGGCGCGACTTCTCTATCTTCAACCCCGTCCCCAGCACACCACGAGTCTGCATGGTCAACTCACCAGCCCACGATGCGCACAGTGATGCTTGTGGACTCATCATTCCACCTTAATCCGACCTGTTTTGCAGTCTTTTCTGCACCTGCCTAATACCAGACGTCCTTAGTCTTCTAGCCTTCTCCGACTCGACGCCACCCTGGCCACAACTTCAAGGTTTCCCCTCCAGTGCTCCTCCGACCCTTGTATATCTGCACCTTGCTCTACTTGTACCCAAAGAGTCATGTCGACGGACAAGTTCGAAAACGTCCCTGGATGGGCATACTCCAATGACAAACCTTACTCCACGGCTGGTGAGGAAAGCCCGCCATTTGCAGAGACTTCATTCCGCCGGCGTCGGTGGTCAACATCGTCAGGTAATGTCCCAGGAGGCTACGAGACCGAAGAGGAGGAATCGTCACCCAATCCGACGTCGACAGACACACATCGAGAGGCTGCCCAGGAGGCACCGCATCAACAGCAACGCAAAAGGCATTACAAACCTCGGACCTGCCGGATCTGCCTAGAGACCGTCTTGCCCACTTTTCATCCCATTGCTGAAAGCCTGCCTGGTCTGTTCCAATCCGCTGCACCCAAGGTGACGTACGAATCTGAAGAAGGCCGCTTGATCAGCCCTTGCGAATGCAAAGGTTCATCTCGTTATGTCCATGACGGATGCCTTCAAAATTGGCGACATGCCGATCCTTCGTACGGCAGGAGGAATTACTGGCAATGTCCTACTTGTGGCTTCAAATACCGTTTGGAGCGAATGAAGTGGGGTGCCTACCTCAACAGTTCCGCTGCTCAAGTCGTCTTGACGCTTTCTGTCTTCCTTGTGGCAGTCTTTCTGCTCGGATTTATTGCTGACCCAATCATCAACCTGTACCAAAATCCGATCACCACCATCTTCTTTGGTACAGACTACGATACCTACCCTGTTCCTTCGGAAGAATTCCCGGTGGAAGACTTCATCGAAGGATGGCCATTACACTTCATCAAAGGATTCATGTCTTTGGGGTTGCTGAGTTTCCTCAAATTCCTCTTCACAAACCCGCTGAGATTATTCCAACCCCGGATCGTCGTGAACTCTGGCCGGACCGTCCGCACAGGTAACACCGGACGTGACAGGCTCGCGAACATAAGCTGGCTGGCTGTCGCGATCGGCATCGTAACCTTTTTATACGTAAGTTGATCACGTCGGAATTATAGCCTTTGCTAATTTCGTAGGGTCTGTGGAAAGGAGTTCGAGTAGTGGCTCGTCGTACTTTGGAAAAGGCTTCAGATCGAGTCATGGACATTGGAGGCGACGACGAAGATGAAGAAGAACCTGCCTCTGCCGCCACTGATGAAGGGTAGTGAGAAGAGTTGCAACCTCCTTTCATCCGCACACCTTTGAGTTGACACGCCACTCTCCATCTCATGGTGGACGAGGTTCAATGACGTGCCGATCGAGTCTGCGTGCGAAAAGCAAATCGCCTCTTTGGAAACCGTCAAATGCCTCGACGTCTTGTCTTTGCTTTGATACCAGAGAGGCACTGTCACTCCTCCGCTTCCAATGCTTTTCTCTTAACAGAACTGGTGAGGGTATTGGCTGAGGTAAATGTGGCACATCTTTCTGCCTCGGAGGCCCTGTATTTTCTCTTACTGTCATGAATATATCTGGCGCTTCAAGTCATTTCTCTGAACTGTTCAAGTGATTGTACGATGAGGCTTCCGGGGCGAAGTGGTGCTTCTGTCGTCTGTTCTGGGTTTTGCGATCAAAAGTTGCCCATTCCTTGTTCGACCTCGTTGCATTGCTATCCATTGCTAAAGAAGATTCATTGAGGCATTCCATCATGGCCTGCCAGTACTCACGCCATTAGTCTAACTACTAAATATAGCAATCAGCAGTCTGCATGCTTGGAGCGGGGCCGGCCTGGACTTCGGAAAGAAATGCAAGGGACGAAAACAACATTTCTACTCGACCCCGCTCAAAACATGTCCAGTGAAAATCTGGCAAGACAATCAACAAATTTGTTGAAGACGACATGAGCGGGATGAAGAGTGGATACCATGATGCAACAAGACACTGCGAAGCAACCAAAAAGTTTGGGACAACCAAGGACTACCAGCCAACCCCAAATCACTGGATTTTCGAGGATGACGAAGCGCAGCCCGCTTCTCCAACGCAATCGCATCATGATCTTCAGAGCCAACGTCGAGCGAACCGCAGTCATCAAGTCGGCACTGGCTGCGAAGATAGCGAAATTTCGCCACTGGAAGCTGAAATTCTCAACGCTGTTGGATTCCAAGTCGAACCAGGGGATGTGGATGCAAACCCGGAAACGACGAAGGTGTGGTGGCGCAATGAAACTTTGAAGAGCCTGGAAGGTGACTCCCACCGCGTGGTGGAGCAAGCCAAGGATCTCGACGGAGAGAGCAACGGTGAGGAGGAGAACGAGGATGAGGACCAGGCCAAGGCTAGAAGGCTGTGTGACACAGCCAAGGCTTTGGAGGCATTGGAAGGTCGTGGCCTGGGACACACCACCCGTGAGTACTTTTAAGATGGCTTTTCACCGTCAGCAGATTTTTCTGAGACATTCTAATTTGCGACAGGAAAAAGGAGTGCTCGCGATAGCTTTATTGGTGACGTTTCTCCAAGGCGAAGGGGTTGCTGGGGTGGGATTTGAGCCATGAGTGCCAGAACTTCTTAGCTGGACGGTCTGCTCCTAATGGAGCGTATATCCCAACATTTACAGGTGTTACGGTAAGTGCCCGGCTTCATCTTCTTGTCATGGTGCCCTAAATCCTGCATTTGCTCAAGCTTCAAGAAGTCATCGTTATTGACAAAGTCCTCCAGCCATTTGGGGAGAGAAACAGCCTAGGCAGGCCGCAGATCTCCACCCCGTCCCATTCAGCGACGGTCAGTTGCTTGACCAAGCTGATCCAGTTACATTTCAGTGCTTCTATCCGTGGATCCAGCATTATCACGACTTGACTGGTCCATCTGTTGGAACACTTCCAAGGCTCCCAGAACTACGACAGAAGATCTGGCACTGGCAAGACACGCGCTGTAACGACTCCTTCTCCAATGAGACCTTTGAGCTGTTCCCTTCGAGAGCGGTACAGCAGAACAGTATCCACTGGTTGAAGCTGGTATGCTGCCATCTTAATAACATCCGGCAAATGAGCAACCCTCATCATCCTCTGGGGATTGCCGCTTTCTCAAGCACTCTCTTGAGTACCCGAAGCGAAAGGCATCACATCACGAACCGAGCTCTAAGGGCATTCGTCCATCGATCAAGTCAATGAGGCCCGCGGACATCGCCACATCGGTCGGCTTCTGCACCCAGTGTGCCCGATGTCACGTCTTCCGTCTTCACATTCTTGACCGCTTCGCCCGCCTCCCATTCAAGGGTTTACTTTTTACCGAGCGGACGTGCCGGGACTTCGGCCGCTAGGTCTACCCAGCATACCGATGCGGGGACGGGGTTGGCCGCCCCGTTCAGAAGGGACAAGAGTTTGTCTTCGAAGTCTTGCCTTGTGCATGTGCAGAGTCGGAGGAGACATTTCGGATCGGGTGTCTTCGTTTCCGCTAAGTGGTGAGTAACTGGCTATCGGATATACTCAAGCTCTAGGTTGGTACTTTGTTTTGCCCTGTTGTACGGCGGGGGAGTTGAAACGGACGGGACACCAGAGCACTTACCGTAGAGGAGTGCAGCAATGGAAGTCATACAGTACTGGTTATGTCAAGGCGGCTGAATACTTGTGTTCTCTCCGACCGAACAGGAATGGTAAAGCTACAGAGCAGGTTCGATAAGTGCTCGTGTTTGTATTTATAGACTACATGGCATCGTCATCTATACACATGTCATCAATGGACCAACGTAACGGGCCCTCTAAATCAAGATGGTTAATCATCGCATAAGACTCCACCAGACTCCATCCTCCGAAAAACTCCAAAACCAACTTTTGTGAGAAACCTGGATGCAGACCGTCCAGAAACCCGCGGTCATACCTCACGCAACCTCCTATTGCTATCAGAGCAAAACCAAGCACAACCACAACACCTCACCTCCGCTTCATCCGTTGCTCCCCCTCGACCCAATTCCACTTTCCGCCACGTCTTGACGCCCTTAATCCAACCAAACCACACCGAAGCGCCCACAGCAACGAGACCCAAGAAGCCGCCAATGCCAGCCATGAGCGCGCCGCCCTTGGCCCACCCCATGCCTCCGATCAGCAGTCCGCGCCCCCACAACGGCACGACGACGGCCGCTAGGTTGCGCACCGCCGACGCCCCTGCCGCCGCGCTCGCCGCGTGTATCCCAAATGCCTCGACGATGTAGGTTTGCAGGCAGAGGTACGCGACGACGCTGCCGAATCCGAAGAAGAAGACGCCGACGTCTGGGGCGGGGACGGGAGTGCGTGCGGCGGCGGTGAGCGCGAAGAGGAGTAGAGCGAGGGGTGTGAGAAGCGCGGCGAAGGGGACGAGTGGGAGGCGCGCTAGGGGTAAGGGTGGTGGTGGCTTTGCGTCGACGCCGCCGAGCTGGCTGCGGGTAAGACTTGTGTTGCTACCTCCTCGTCGTTTTCCGCCGCCGCCATCCTTTTTGCTGCCGCTGGTCAGCGGCGCCTGGCTATGCTCGGTTCCTGAAGTTGGCGGAGGAGATGGCGAGTGAGACAATTGCAGTGATTCGCGATTACATTGCCTGGGCGCCGTGGGCGCGTAGCACAGAGTGATGCGGCGATATAGACGATCGGAAACGGGGCCGAAGAGCTGCGAGCCGAGTAGCGTGCCCAGGGCGAGAGAAAGATAGTGAAGACTAGCGCGTGAGGGAGAGAAATGGTAGTGGTCTTTCCAGAGATTTGGCGCCGTCGAGATGATCAGGTAGATGGTGCCGTAATTGTACGCCGTGTGTATCGCAAGTATCATCAACAGCGCTTTGGTGAAAAAGAGCTTCCACGGCCTGGTTAGATGGTTGAGCAAGTGTGCGGAGAAGCCCTGGTAGCGCGCCTCGTGTACAGTGTGCAAGTGTACATTTCCGGTTTCGTGTCGAAGCCTGCGTGCTCTCAGGGCGAGCAGCCGTGGTCCGTACGTTTCGCGAAGGAAGAAGAGTCCAAGGATTTGAATGAGGATGTTGACAATGGAAGTCACCCAGAATGTCCAGCGCCAGCTTGTGTGTTCTACAATGAAGCCACCCACTTCGAAAAGATTCAGTGATGTTCCGTCGAGGGGAAGTTGAAAGACACTTACCAAAAGGTCCAATAGCAGGACCGAGCAAAGGACCCAGTTGATATATGCTTATGCCTCGTCCGCGCTCTTCAGAATGCCAACAGTCCGAGATCATTGCGCCGCCCATCTGAGAAGCAAGTCAGTGAATCATCAAGAAATAAAAAGACCATCAACTTACGCCTTGTGTTGCGCTGCCTCCGAATCCAGCGAGAAGACGAAAAGCCGTAAGTTGCGCCTCAGTCCGAGAAAACCCACAAGCAGTGTTGAATGCGACAAAAATGAGATTGGAAAAGCGAATAATGGGCGTGCGGCCAAACATTTCGGAACATGGCGACAACACCAATGGAGCTACCGCGTATGACAACATGAATATTGACAGGACCATTTGAAGTCGGTAGCCTTCCGGAATGTTGAGCTCCTCACCAATATCCGAGAGGGCGGGCGCGGAGATGGATGAAGAGAGAGGCGAAATAAAGGCGAACGCGGACACAATGAGAGTGACCTGGACTAGTCAGCGGGCATCAAATCGCACTTCAATTGGCAGACTTACGCCCCATTTCCTCCAGCGCGTCCAGTTTTTAGGATTCTCAGGATCACCCACGTCCCAGTCCACTTGATTGGCCGTGGTCGAGGAAAACTCGACGTTACTCCTGCTCAGTCCCTCCCTTGAGCCTGTTGCGTCGCACGTCTTCTTCCCGTCTCGCAGACTACAGGAGGAACTATGCTCCTCCATCGACTCTTCTCGGTCATGCGCAAAGTGGCACCTGGCTGGTGCAGGTACTAGTTCGAAACATGGTTGTGTCGGATGGGACGATGTGTCGTCTGTTGATGCCGAAGGCTCGAGCATGGAGGGGTCTCTGTCCGGGCCGCAGCTAGCAAGAAGACGGCAGGGAACGTGGACATTTGGGACTGTCGCTTTCGTCTTCCCTGTGAAGTCGGAATATTGAATCCTCGGTTTTCTCGCGCCTCATCGACGTGTTTGGTCTGGGTGCAGAGCGCACGAGAGAAACGATCAACTTACACCTGCCGCTGTTGCAGAAAGCGCCTCATCGGCAAAAGCAAACATCGGCGACCTCTTGTGTATATCAATTTAGGACGCCATTGCCGACCAGCTGATCCATTACGTGCAGTGTAAGCATTAGTGGGAGCGCGCGACTGGCCAGTACTGATTTAACCGGTCCACGTCAGAAACTGGCAGGTCATCTCTGTATTTTGCCAGTTTATCTAGCCGCCCAGCCTCCCGATGTGGAAGTTTTCAAAGCTTAAATACTGCAATCTACGGCGTAAAACACGGAGTAGGGATCAGTCGCTGTCACCAAAGCTTAACACCAGACCCCGCCGCACTGGTCTGCAATCAACTGCTTGTCCCACGCACACTTGCCGTGCTACCAAAGATCAGCTGCGGCACTTGTTGTGCCATGGCCCTCAAGCAGAAGCCTCACATATTCTAAGAAAACGGAGAGGATTGCACAATGCAAAGTTTCAGCCTCAGTTGTTGATCATCATGATGATCAAGCTTTTGTGGAGCACTGCGTAAATGCCTAGGTTAACTTAGTTGCGCGGGGGCGTCGACGCCCGCATAAAAACTCGTGTCATGAGAAAGGCGGAAACTGCGGCAAACATCTCAGCAGACATGGCAAAAATAAGTTCCGACGCTTCCTCCAAACATCACAGGTCTTGTGGGGTCTCAGACGCTGAAAAAGTCTATGTTGAAAGGGCCATGCCCCACGCTGATGTAACAAGAAACTAGCCCCGACGCTGGAGACGCTTCTGTCGTGCTCATCCCCCTACAGCAGCGATGGCGTCCCGGAAGATGGCGCATCTCGAGTCGATTTCCGACTCTTCCACCGGGTACCCTCCAAAGCCACCGTTGCTCCCCACCAGCTGGACCTTGCCAGAGGTGACGTCCGACCATCCAGGCCCTTTTTGGGGGTCTTTCACAAAGTTGGCGAAAGATCGCATCATGTATCGGCTCAACTTGATTTGCTGCTCGGTTGCACCTTCTCTTGGATACGTCCCCCAAATTTGCGGCGTGTCCGCTGTGTGGTGCGCATCTCCAATGTAAGGAATAAACTGCGTGTTGGGAAAGGTGGCATTGGTAACAAAACGGAAAGCCTTCTGTCCCGTAGCGGCGACTGCGCGCGTGAGACCTTCAGCGGGACAGAGAAACTGTGCGTCGGTGTAAATCTTGGCTACGGACGCGCGAGTGCGGTCTGGGTCTGGCCGTGGCGCGACGTTGTAAGCTTTGACAAAGTCAGGCACCTTGCTCGGATCACCACCTTGCTGCCGGATGGCGTACTCAGCCGTCATCTTGGGATCCTGGTCGAGGACGGGCTGGTAGGTCGATCGAGGCAGAACAAAAACTGCAGCGTCGTTGTACATGGCGCTGTACAGAATAGGAATATTAGCCGCCTTTCCATGTTGAACTCTCCACACGAGGCTTTTGGCTGTCGTTTTGCTGTCATAGACAGGGGCGAACCGTATCGACTTCTGAAGCATGACAGCGTGTACGTGGGGATATTCTTGGCGGGCCATGCAGTCGAGCCGCTCCCGCGGAGTGTCTGGACACTTCAGCTCTCTGGCCAAACGTGCCCAGTTGTCACTCGGCTGGAACAGGCCTGGTTCACGGCTCTGAAAGTACGCAGCTCTGAAAGGAATAGGCTCCGGTGGATACGCCACGAGGTCTTTAACCGAAATGGCTCCTGAGGAGATTCCGAAAATGGTCACTTTTCTTGGATCGCCCCCAAAGAACATGATGTTTTTTTGCACCCAGTCCAAGGCTTTCCGCATATCCAGATATCCCAAATTTTGCTGTTCCAGAGGCATGTCTGGCGACATTGTGAAGCCGAGGACTGATAACTGAAGTCAGTGCGATTCATGCGACAAATGGAGAAACGTACAGCTTGTCCGGTAGTTGAACGTAACCATGACGAGATCTTCGTAAGCAGCCAGGTATTTTCCGTCGTAATTATGGAACTGGGAACCGCCAAATTCGTAGTTGCCTCCATAGATCCAAAATGCGACGGCTCGACCACCTGGAGGACCCGGACCGGCTGGTGCGAAGACATTGACGTAGAGGCAGTCTTCGCTGTCTTCGAGTGGGGGCGTGTTGTAAAGGGTTGTCGTCACATTGTCTTGATGCCTATTAGTCCTAAACTTTCTACCATCAGAGAAGCCCAAAGCACTCACCACGATACAATGATGGACATGTCGTCTTATACTCGGTTGCCTTCAAAGGCTCTTTCCAGGGGGCTGGGTCCACAGGCGGCGTGAATCTTTTCGGAGGCGTGGCGGCATACGGAATCCCCAAGAAACTATCCACCGGGAGACTTGCATCTCGCTTTCCGACAACAGGACCATATGGTAGGTTAACCCGGGGTTCTTGGGGGGATTGTGCTTGCGGCTGTGGCGCAGCTGCGACTTTGAAGATAAAAACGCTTAAAAGCCAAAAAGCTAGGTAAGTTAACCTTGAAAGCATCTCCGATGTGACTAGTCAAACAAATGGCAAGCTGAAAGAACGAGATGATAAATCCTTCAAAACCCAAGACAACAGTTTGTACATAAGTGAAGGTCTTGGTCACACTGTGCACAGGACACATAGTACCGACTGAAATCTCTTGGGGGACTCGAATTAATTGCGTTCGGACTCGAAATCTACCCGAGGTTTCCAGGATGGGCTATTCGGAATAAAGCACTTACCATTTTGGTAGAGCCGGCTCTGCTAGGGGAAGAAAGACAAGTCACTTCCCCGAAGAGAGTGCGGGGTCCGCGAGGGTCTGGGCTGGGCGTCATCGTCGCGAGGAACCACTAAGAAGTATTCGTCGATGACAGGGAGGCCTGGGATGATTTTGAGCAAGCAAGTCCAATTTTCATCAAAGATTCAACCTTACCAAGCACTCGGGAACTTGCCCATGTAGCGCGAGCACTCGTACTCGTACCCACGGATGAACAGGACCTTTCTAGCCCCTGGGAGTCGGATGCTGCGGAGGTAGAGGCGCAAGATGACTTGATGATCCGCTGAGAGCTCTCGGAAATATATGCAAAGTGCCCAAATTTTTGTTCACATGGCTCTTGAAAGCTCCAAAGCAATGCAACCAATGAGTACCAGTGCAACATCCAGCCCCTCTGAGTGCACTGGACTGTTCCTGTCAACCTTGGATCATAACCAGGAACAGTTAATGCCTCATGGCATCTTTTTTAACGGTTCAGCCTCATCAATTCTGGAACTGAGTCAAGGTATTCAACACAGCTAAAGATCAGCGATTTCAAAGCACCAGAAAATCTGCAACGCAACGAAGCAAATCCTCACGGCGACGTCCGATTCGGTGGTGGTGCTAATAAAAACCTCGATTGATCGCAACGACGCTTCAACGCGACTTTGCATGTCAAGAAGATCCTGGAAAAAATGCGTCGGACGTTCCACAGACTCCGAAGTCTGCTTCGCCAAGTCGAGATCACAACCACCAGTTGCTCGCGGCGCTTCTCTGAAGCACGAGGACGCGTGTGAATAGTGTCGAACGGTTGTTTGGCAACTATGGTCGCAACCGCTATCGTCAGAGATTTATGATAGCTCAAACTGGCGCGAAGTCTGCCAACCAAGGGACTTGCCGACACTAGTTTCCCAGCTCATCCATGCGAGCAAGACAATGTCGGCAACTTGCGCACCAAGCGAGTGCCGCAGAGGTTTTCAGCGTCGCCAAGCCATCAAAGTTGCTGTGCGTTGTGCACACTTGGATAAAATTTTGAGACCCGGAATTCGCTCGACCGAAAATGTGAGCTCAGGGAAAGGCAATCCTACACAAACTGACTGTCGGGTACTCGAGGTTACGATTACATTAGAGGAAAAACCAAGCATCGGTCTCTGAACGATATGACGGCAAATTGAGCATGCCTGGTGTTCTGAACAGTGTCGTTGAAGCAGAAAGCTGTAGTTGTCAATAAGCAATGTCTACGCCCTGTGCGTAGCCTACGATCTCAGACTTTGGACATGAGGGCTCTGGATGATTTGCCTGTTCTAAAACCATCGCTCATTGTTTGCAGTTCATAGCGTTCAGGCTGCCGGAAGCAGAACTTAGGCCGTAGCGCGCTGGTCGCGAAGGGTAATGGATCTTAGGGGACCGGATGACTGCAACCAAAGCCTTGTGCCTCGTAGCCTTGGCATCGGAGCGACCTCTTTTTGATTGACAGCCTCTGCCGATGCGTTGAATGCGAAACAGGGCCGAAGCAATAGTTGGTGATGAGTTGAGGTGCTGGAAGTCTTGGTGACGCGTCACGCTTGTGATGTCGTCCGGACTAAACTAAACCGGTATAGTAAGCGAGAGCCTGGTGGCACGCTACCATTTGACTGCTCCTTCCTTGTGTTCATCCTCCATTATTCTGACTCTCGATATACACGCTTCTTGACTTCTCCCAGAACAGCTGATCTTGAAGATCTATTCGGACTTCGCTTCAGTTGCCTTTAATGAAGCTTTTCAGCGTTTTCCTGGCTCAACATCTTTGACCTATGGAAACGGTTGACTCTGGATAGGTCTACTCTCTCTATTCGTACTTGAGTTGAGTTTTCTCTGATGAATCGCTTTGGTTTTCACCTGGCTCAATACCAAAGCACAAGAATCAACGCGGTCTGAAAAAGGAGGCGTGAGTAGAAAGTTCTATCATTTCAGAGGTTCAAGCCAAGCTTGCCACCTAGCCACGACATCTTCGCCCAGGCCTTTGTCCACTGCATACAAGCTACCATGCCCAGCTCTGACTCTACCCTGTATCCGAAGACATCGCGGAGTCCGCCTGGCGACAATGGTACCGCCGTACCCCAGCAAGCTCTACCGGCCGACTCACAAACACCATTGACGTATGTCGGTACCAACAATCCGGTCGGGATCCACGCACACGAGGATCTAGATTACATCTGGCAAAGGAGAGACTAAATGCAATTACCAAGCGAATGGAGCTTTAGGGGGACTTACCGCCAGAAATGATTCTCCACATCAACCAGTACTTGTCAGGCGGCTCATCCCTTGCGTTTCCAGCGACTTGGAAGGACACTCGGGCAGTAATTCCCAAAGTCACGCTCGGAGACGATCGTTCTGAGAAGGAGTTCGCCTTGTACCTAAATCGGAACTCACTTGCCAAGGCTTGCGACAGCGAGATATGCAACGACGACCCACCAAAACGGGCATGTGCCGGCTGCAAAAAGTTGCATTCGATCGACCAATTCTCGGTTACTCAGCTCTTTTATCCGACCAAGTTGCGGAAATGCAGAGGCCGAAATGAACTTGCACACATCTGCGAGCACAGAGGCCTCTCGTGGGACTACCTAAGGAAGACATTGATTCGCGAAGCAAAACATGCACATGATCGCTTCAAAGACCTTTAACGCTGCAAGACCTGTCCAACAGCCTGCTTGATTGTACCCATGTCCCTATTAGAACGCTCCTACATCACTTTTGACGCGTTCTCCAAGATCGTGTCTTTCACAATCTGAGTTGAGGAAATTTTTTGACAGCAGACCATTAGACAGCATTTCAACGCAATTCCAGCTGTATGGTCCAACAGATCTTAAGAGTTGCCCTCACACCATGGCTACCTCGGTCTTCCGCAAATAAGCCAGAAGTTGATGGTGCTTCAAGATGGAGGAAACTCTTACTTTGGAAAAATACCGATGCGGCAACATGCGCTAAGCCATGTTGTGAAACGGTCGCTTGGATTATGGGACATGATCGAGACGAGCAAAAGGTGTCTTTCGAAATCTGGACCACACTCAAATTTGGTCCGCTCAATCACCCTGCCAATCCCAAGTGGATCGCTCAGATTGAACTTTCACGTAGAGATTCAACACAGGAACCATCCGGCCCGTCCAATACTTAATTCTGAAAAACAGGGCATCAGAGCTTTTAAACACGGCATCGCGAAACGGAGACGGCAACAGCGGGGTCCAGGACCTCACTACAATTAATCACCATCTTAGATGGAGGCTCATGAGGCCTAACGTTCTGTCTATCTTTTCCCTTCGTTTCACGACTGGGTACTTACCCCTGACTACCCCTGAATCAAGTCAGACCGCGACTGCATGCCCTTACACTCAAAAATAATTATGGCGCAACCGCAACCGCCACTTGAGCTCGCAAGATAATGTTTTGATTGATGTATCACAGTGTGGGGCTCGCAATGTGAGCGGTTGGAGAGTTAGGTCAGCCGCCCAAGGAAATGGTTGTGACGAAGAAAAGAAGCGAATGGCGCAGAAAATGCGTAAGGCAAATCTCTGCAACACAACAAAAAGAAGGTCGGTCTGGCATACAGAATTTCGCTATACGGACCATTAGCATGCCGCAAGCGCATGGGAAAAGGCAACGGGAAGTGCATCGCAACGCAATTACCCCGAAAATGTATGGAGAAGTCTGGATGAGATTAGCGCGTGGTTCCATGGTACTACTCAGAAAAGTTGAGCCGCTCGATGCATCGCTTTTGAGTCTCTCAACACACATAGTTGCAAGCCAAATCTGCTGTTTTGCATTTATACTGTCGAATCATTCCCAATGCCCCCTTCCCATCATCTTGTCAACCTACCATTCACCACACCATGAACAGAACCACTGTCGACATCGAAAACACCGTATGGTCTGATTTAAAGGTGAGCTCTCAGTCTGTCCCCTGACTAAGGAGCTGCATTCATGTGGCACCTGTGACATTGACTCGACTGGAGTTAACAGTATTCCAGATCCCATGCATCGGCACAAACAAAATGCCCGCCAAAGCTCGGGCAACGCTCGTAGAACCGAAGCTTGTAGACACGGATAAGCAGCTCTCCGAAATGATAGAGAGCTTCCGACGCCTCCGTATTCAAGACAAGGACGGCGAGTCTCTGTTGGGTAGCCTCCCACGGGAAATCGTGTACAAGATCGCGGAGCACTTACCATTGGAGTTATCCCTGTCCCTCTCTGCCACATGCAGAGATCTGAGGTGCCTTCTGCAACCATTGGTCAAAGAGACAAGCAAGCTCGGTCGCCAGCAATTGCTTGGCTTCCTCGACCGCGACCAGCTAACGCGGAGCATCGCCTATGAAATGATCAGCGATCACGACGATACTCTCAGGGCATGCGGAGCCTGCAGCACGCTCCACACGACCGAACTGTTCGATGGCGGACAGCTCTTCCAACCACCGAGGCTGCGCGCGTGTCGAGGGCGTCGGGGCAAGTTCCGCCCCTGTGAGCACACGGCCTATTATTGGGACGTTATGGTCCAAATGCCTCTCGACGAAGATTTGGATTGCGGCAAAGAGGGGACCAGAGACTGGGCTGAGGTGCTTCACTGCCAGAGGTGTGCCGACGAAGGCAGTGACGGCACCTTCTCCAAATCCTGGACGTGGCACCAGACGAACAAGAATCATCTGACCGCCCGCGCCATCCGCGACCACAAGACCTTCCAGTTCACCAAGTACCGGCGCATCATGGAGATCCCCGAGGGCTGGACCATTCGCGGCAAGGCCATCGTGCGGGAGCTCGGACGATTGCGGTGGAAAGTGTGTCCTCACACCGTCACGACCTCGAAGCAGTTCTCCGCAATCGAACCGCTCAAGTTCAAATTCATCAAGGGGGATAAGGACGACCTGAAGATCCAGGACGTCGTGTGGAGAAGCTACGAGTACTGTAGCCATTCGGGTTGCAACACTGAGCTCTTCATTGACGTGAGCTGCAACGATATTCGGCTCGGAATCAGCCGCGATCTGGGGGCTATGGAAGAGCCGAGCGAGGCGGATTGGTTGGTTCAGTCAAGTGTCACTTGAGGGACCGGCTGCGGTCGAAGGAAATGGGCTTTGCAAAAGGGATTGCATACTTTGATTTGAATTAGCGGGGGAAAAAATCCTGGAACACATGGTGTGGATAAGGGCATATGGAGCAAGCACTGGAGTTTTGTCTTGTTGGCAGCTTCATGTTGTCTCACTCGCTCGCGTGATCATGTCAATCAATCATATCGACTTTGTTGCATTCTTGCTCCTTCCCATCGTCCACGGCCAAATAAGTGGAAAGTCTGGTCTTGGAAAGGGGTTGGACAGCTATTTCAGTTCTGCCCTTGTTTCTGTGGGTAGCTTTTCAGGGGCCCCACAGCCTCTTGTGTCGATAATTTGACATGAAGGCCTGCCGATGACTTGGATTGAGGCCTTTGGAGACGCACTGCTTACCAGCGTCTTGTTGTTGGCTTTGTCGTCTACTGCTCCTCTACTGAAACAGGCAGAAAAACACACAAAATATCCCACCGACCGTGCCGTATTGTCTTGACTTTTCTAGTCATTCTTCATTCTGGCTCCTGGCCGCATGTGCGCCGAAGAGATTCCCAGCCCCTGAACTTGTGATTCTTCTTCTTCAGCAAGCCCGTCTAGACTGCCCACCTTGCTCATCATCGCTTCCATATGACACTCAGAGCGCCAAAGTATTCGAGACGGCGAAACGGCGAGTTGGTGTTTCGGGCTTGATTCGGGGTCGACGTTGAGCTAAAAGAGCGCTCCGGCAGCCGAGGAGTCAGGGACGAGCGATCAGGAGATGAAGGAAGTAGATTTGCAAAAGCTAGATGGGCACTCATCATTTAAAAAGGGATTTGGGGTCAAAATGGTCCTGTTGTCTCCACGAGTCAGCCGAATCCTGATTGAACGTGGATAAGAAAGCGCAAAAAGCAGTCAGAAAGGCTCACAGTGTAGCGATACAATACGAGCTGGTAGCGATGGCTGGAAGATCTCTACCTCTGAAGTTCGGGATGATGTCCTGGTGCGAGTGTCAGATAATACTGCCGATGACAAGTGTCTGAAAAAAGCTTAGCCGTCCTGGTCCGAGTAGGACACCATACGGTTTGCCTCGTTCTCTAGCCGTGGCCAGTCCCCTAGCGTCAATTCTTGCCGTTGGCCTTGCTGCGGACTTGGAGGGGATTTGGAATGTGCCAGAGAGAGTGGTCAGTCCAGTATACGCTACCAGCGCAGCCCGAGGGTTCGCTGCCAGTGGAGTTCGTCCGTGCCATCGCTTTCACACTCGATTCTCGGCCTCCCGTGGAAATCTCATCATAGATGATGAATATCTTCTCCGTGTGCTTGCTTGCCGCGCGTCGCTGGAGTTTGGCCACGAGGGAGGGAACGTGAGGTGCACGAAATGCCTCCTGCCTATCTCGATGGGTGACATTTGTTGGTACCTGCACCTAGGCAGCACTTAACTGGAAGAAAGCAAAGAGTGGGCGGCAAAGATAGCTATTTGATGATCCGGCGGGCTGGGTCTGAACTGTGGTGACGCCCTTGAATGTTACCGTGGAAGTTACGACTTGAATGCGTGGGCAAACTGGTCGCTAGCGAGCCCTCGACACATCAGTAGCGCCATGCATAATAACAGCCTGTGACTTCAAAGAGGGGGCAGCGAAGGGGCCGTGCTTGGTCAAAGAAAGCCAATCCAAGCAGCACATCGCAGCCCTTGACCTGCAGGGTCAGGAATCTGTTCGGCCGAACGATATACACCGGAGTACGGCACATTCTGTAGACTGGAGGTCTTCGTATTACAAAAGCCGACTGCCCTCGCTCCACAGCTACAAGTCCTTGCTGTTGGCTGTGCCACGTTAACGGTCAGTCAAAGTCGACGTGGAGCGTGAATTCATCTCTTGCACAGCCAGGCCTTTGATCACGCCGGAACTTGCAGCCGCCAGGGCGCAGGTGCCATGCCATTTGCGCAACGTTCACTGTACAGCCTCTTACATGCGCCTTGCTCCGCATGTCCAGCCACAAGCCCGCCCAGAGCATCTTGTAACCGCTTTCTGGGGCTTGACTCACAAGAACGTGGAGAGGTTGGACGGCCGTTCGAGTAAGCAGTTGCCTTGGCAATAGAAGAGGGTGCTATTCTCTGCGTGAAGCTCTGGTTCCACGCTTTCCTGATTACCGTCCCTTGGCGAGCGAGTTGGCCACTGGTGCCACAATGGACCTCGGGGGTCCCTGCCTTTCGGCATTTTGCAGAAGGAGAAAGCTCCTGAGTCTTGAAGACTGAATAAACCATTCGCGATTGGCCATTACTTCATGATTGGGGCCGTTGTGGCAACCGTGTTGGTGGTTGTTGCGCCATGCAAGCTCAGTCAACACTCTGGTACCTCTAGATCTTGCTCAATGCCACCCTTCGGAGTAACACTCTCCGTTCTAGATGCAGTGACCGTCTGAAAGAATGTGGGACTACCTTCGGCGGAACGACTCGGCCTTGTAACGAGGAAAACAAAATCCTGTGATCTTTCTGTGGTCCACCAGACTGATTCGCGCTTCAATGCCGCCGGCTTGCGTGGATTGGACCAATGAGAAGGATTCCAGCCCACCAGAAGTGAGTGTCCTCGCCTAGCACAAGGGCGCTGACTTGGCCTTGCGTTTCCAAGCGGCTCTTTGCCTGTGGTCCATGCTGCATGTCAACAGGACGGAACTGAACAAGGGACAACGGGAATACTGCCCTCTTCTTCCGCGAACCCCGGTGGCTTCAGATAGTAATCTTGGCAACAGAGCTGGTCACGCTTTTTAAAATGGACATGCACACGCAGTCAGTGGTCGACAAAGGGCATCGGGGACACCAGGTGGACCTTTCACGCACGGATTTAATGCGGACAGCGGGGGCTTCCTACTCCACCCGAGGGCAGTCAGCCCTTTCCGGTCACTGCCAAGCAAATCGTGAACCTGGTCGGACGGGTACGGTACATCAACACGCCAAGGATCACGGGCCTGGAGATCAACGACGACAGTAAGGCCGACGGGGGTGCCAAGGATCTCGCCTTTTGGCAGAGTGGGTGGCTGGTGACGAAGCACCCAGCCCCGGCGGCGCAGGGACTTTGACTGACTCCACTGGGGCTTGCGACTTCAGCGTGGTCTTTGGCGCTCTCGTCATACTCAGCCTGGTACATTTCATGGCTCTTGGTTGCATCCGGGGATGCGGCCAAGAATCCATTTAGAAACACGCCTCTGGGCAGTGTGGAACCGAGCAAGTACTCATCGAACGAGTGGAGCGAAGAGTCGTCGCAACTTAGGCTTGCAGAGTCGTTTGCCAGAGGCTAGGAAAAAGAATGCCATTTTTTTTTTTCATCATCTTTTTTTGGCGTTGTAATTGGCCGTCAAATGAGCCAGTCAAACCCAAAGGCCGCAGCTTTAACCCGTCAAGCTTTCAATAGCCTGGGAGCTGCTTGTCAACATGTTGCTTTGCGACCTCCAGGGCAAAGAGGGGCGGCTGATGCCGAGGATCAACTGCGCCGTGACGTCGAGAGCTCGGGGTGTCCGTCTTGGCTGGATTGCAACTCGCCAACTCGAGAATCAAAAGGTTCTGGGGCGCACGAGAAGCGCCTGGCAGGTGCGTCGTGTAGTTTTGGGTCTCGATTTGACATGCTTCTAGAAGCGGTGGCAAGCCTTAGGGCTTTGGTATCTTCCGCGATCCAGCAACAAGCAGCATGCAGGGAGTGTCCCTTGTGAGGCGGAGACGGGGTTGGCTCGTGTTACGACAGCGCCGACTGAGGGAACCATGGCCTGTACAGCAGCCATCCAGCCGACCAGCCCGGCGGACCGAACCGCGATACAAGAAAAAGGCTTTTGGAGTGTGTCGTGTGGTCCGGCTCGTTGGATCCGGCAGCGTCGCAAGAGAGAAGGATGTAGGAGAGGTCGGCAGTCTTCTATTTTGGTACAGAGTTGATGGAGAGGTGAGAGGTCTTGTGGCCAGCGGCAAGTGGACGGACCAGTGAAGACGGCACTCAGTGTGCTTGTTCCTTGAGGGTCGATGCTGGGGCAGCCGTTGGGTTTGATGGCGTTGGATGCCCGCGGCGCCCCCCTCCCTGTCTGCGGCTACCATGCCCTTGCGAGGTTGTGCTGCCGCTCTTCCCGTTCGCCGGCCCACCCGCTTGACATTAATCAACTGCAACTCCACGACTACATTATCACTCCAGACCCGTCATGGATGATAGCCATGCCAGCCCTAGCAGCCCTGCCGTTCGTTTCAACCTCGATTCCACTTCCCCGCCCCTCCTGCCCCCGTGCCGCTGACATCGCCTGGCTGGACCATGGTGCGCACACACAAGAAACGCACAAAGACCTTCAACGGCTGCTGGACATGTCGAGAGCGCGGTGTCAAGTGCGATCTCGCCAAACCCACCTGCGAAAGGTGTTCCAAAAGCGGCCGTGAGTGCAAAGGGTACGGCTTGCGCCTTGTCTGGCTCGATGCCAACGACACTCTTCCCAATGTTGCCTATCCCACTCGGCGCTTAATCAGCGAAGCCGACCGTCAGAATCCAATGTACCAAGAGGAATTCCTCGACGACGCTCTGGCAAGGCTCGAAACCCTTGAATCGCCGTGCGAGTCCACCATTGGTCCGTTTGGCGTCTTTTCCATTCCTGGATCACACGAGGATGAGGACGTCCAAATGCTTGTCCGCTCAGACTTCGACCATCAACCAACAGCACTTGACCTTTCCGTCCTCCCCACAACCGCTCAATTCCCTTTCCGACGTCTCTATCGACATGGTCCCTCCAACGAGGCCGCAAGTCTTTACTCCAGCATTGGCGAAAACGTCCCTCGTCGATACGATTACGCTCCCAGCCTCCTAATGGAGATCAGCCCGGTATTGCTCTTCACCAACGAGGCTGAACGTTCTTTGTTCCATCACTACACTTCGAACCTGGCCAGGATGCTCGTTCCGACCACGTTGACCGAAAACCCCTTTCAGCATGTTTGCATTCCGCTTGTCCTGCAGCCTGGCGAGCTTCTCACCAGCCGGCCTGGCCACGCGGCCCTCCTGCATGGGATATATGCCATATCGGCCTACCATGTTGCTGAGCAGGCCTCAGAACAGTCTCTCATAGATAATTATTCGCGCTTAGCCGTCAGGCACTACGGCAAGTGTCTCGGGAACCTCAGGCAGAGCCTGCAAGACATTCGGTTGGACTCCGAGTCAGTCTTTGCAACTATACTTCTATTGGGCGCCATTGGCTGGATAGTCGGTCATCCAACAGACTGGCGAGTCCACATGCATGGCGCTCGCAGCTGGCTGCGTGCCATAGGGCCAGGCTGGGGCAGCTCTGGCCCGGCTGCCATCCTTTACCAAATGTTCCGCTGTGTTGAACTGCTCAACTTCTCCCAGGACTCGAGGCGCCTCATTGACTCGAACCACGACTCGCAAATCAATCTGCTCGACTGTGGCTCACCACTTCCGGTGGGGATCGACTATCGAATCGACACAATGTTTGGCATTCCGAGGGCGCTCTTCGAGTCCATACGGATGATGCATATTTTGCGGGACCGCGAAACTCTACCAACCGAACAAGAACTGCAAGAGGTCGAGGCCTTGATCGAATGCGCCAAGGATGATGTTGTTGACTTTCAAGCTCAGCGGGGCATCGAAGGACTGCTACTGATGCATCACAGCATGTCCTTTTACTACGCCTGTCACATCAATCTCAACCGAGAGTTCAGAAAACTGCCTGCTTCTGACGTCCAGCATTGGGTTCTCGCATCAGCACAACATTTGGAGGCTGTGTATGCCATTGAAGAGAAGCTGCAAACTTGTGGTGTGTCGTGGCCGATCTGGATAACGGCCTGCGAAGCAGAAGGCGAGGAATTGCGGAGGCGTGCACTGTTCCTCTTCACCAAGGGCGTGAGGCTTGGTGTCGGGGTCCTCAACCAAATGGCCGAGGTCATTCAAAAGATTTGGGAGCACAGAGACCTTACAGGGGACACTTCAACCGAATGTCGTCGTGCTATAATGTTGGCCATGGGCATGGACCTGCAGCTTGCCTGATCAATCGCGCTGGGTCCTTTTGGAAAAGACGAGCCCCAACCCTCACCATCGGCGGCGGTCGGAGGCTCACCGCTGGGAACTATCCGTGCGGAGACATGCCCTGCCCCCTCTTTTCACCAATTCCCTGGTTTCGGGGCCGCTAGCAATATGAACATTGACAGCGACAGAATTCTGACAGCGTCGGATCCCGCTTGGAATTGCATCACGATGAATGTCACAGCCAAAAGACAAACAAGTCTTCTGGAAATATGGGACTGCCTGGGCCGGTGGTCACGGACATATTCGGGCTGCAGCGAAGGAGCCTTATCGTCGACGCAAGGGATTCTCGATACTTGGAACCTGGCCCGGAGATTCGAAGCGAGAGATTTTCCGATAACGCCTTCGAAGGATCACGTCGGTACAGCTTCTCAACTCGGATGGAGATGAGGCCCGGGGCGTCGCCAGCCCGGTCCTCCACTCAATAGGGTACATCACCCGGCGACTGACATGTGAAAATGCTGTTGTCTGAGTGACGGAATTAGCAATCTATTCGAAAGAAGCCTGGAAAGTGGAAGCGAAAAGACCGCCTCTCAACTGCCCGTGATTTGATCCAACTCGGGGCACGTTCCGCGGAGCCCAGACTCTGCGAGCTTATTCGGTGACTAAAAGAATCCAACCATCTTAGGATGCGAAATGCCTTTGCTGGCTCCATTTTTTGGTCTCTTTAACACTAGTATCCTCCGGTCTGCGTAGAAGAAGAATAGAAGTCAAAAATCACTCCTCACAGCGACCTGACACTTTCCTTTACTTTAATACTGCCGTGTTGACCTTTAAAATCCTCTCGTGTCCTCTTGGCGACCTCTTGGCCGAGCTGAGACGACGACATTTCATTCGCTACTTGCAACATCGCCTACGTTGAGGTGGAGTCCAGATAGCGGCGTGGACAAATCAAAGCGGCTCAAATCAGCAAAGCCAGTCAGGAAGTGGGTCTGTCTCTCTATGTATCATCTCCTGGACCACCATGGTGCTGGACAAGTCGAGGACCGGAGGCCGGATCCAAAGAAATGCCTTGTGGTAGGCTCCCCAAACGCTACCCGGCGACAGCGACAGGCCGACAGGCTGAATACATTCGAGCCATTGGACTCCGGCTCATATCGCTACGTGCGGAAAAAGTCTGCCAAATGACAGCAGCACCTCGTAAGCCCATCAGCTGTTGACGAGAAAATCGGCGGCGTTTTGGCGGGGACGGCCAGTGCCTCTGAGAAACGGAAAAACGGTCCGACAGGCCGCAGAACTCGTCACGCGGCCGAAGTCACCGACGCTTTGTGTGCTGCAACCGGATACTGCTTGTGGTCACGAACAGTTGGTTCTTGATGGATTCTGGCAACGGTTGACGTTGAAGATGAGGCTCAGCGTCCAAGCGCAGGCTCAGCCTCAATTCCCAGGCAGGCACAGCCTCACTGCCCTGCGCCTTGCTGCGGAGTCCCCTGGGTGAACAGACATTTACACAGCCTTCCCGCTGCTCGGCTAGCTACACAGCCTCCTCCACACCCGCGCAGAAAAGCTTGGTAGAGCTTGTTTCGTCGGCAAGATGACAGATCTGGGGAATTCGACAGGGCCAGCGAATCTCTGGAGCCCAGAAAATTGCCTGTTGTGGTAACTTTGTTGTCCCACATCGTCGTCGCGCAAACGGTGGTGTTGCTGACTACTTCGCCTCCCACACCACCTCGCTTCCCTCGGCCCCCTCCCCCTTTTTTTTTTCAGTCCCCACCCACGCCGTTACTAAGCACGCAGCGACCGCAAACCTTGAAACAGGGAGGCTAATCCTGCTCCCTCATGTGCCCGCCATTTACACGACACTTGCTGCTTTCGCGTCGACCTGGCTGGTGTGTCCTGACCTGACCGGGATCGGCCAGGTTCGGTCGGCGAAACACTACGACAACAGGCACGTCATCCCAAAGGGCATGGGAATACGGGCCGAATTCAGCGAATTCGCTTCTATTTTAGGCAAGGCGGTCTATGTGGCTCGGGCTACCGAGCAAAGGCGACGCATCACGAGTTGCTCATGACGGAGAGGCACGGCACAGAGTGGGATTGCGCGAGGGGCGGCTTTCTCTTGGCAAAAGATGAAGCGGACACCTGTGCCGACGTGATTTGCGCGAAACCATCAGGTAAGATCAGATAGCGGGAACGCGCGTATCCTCCGTAGCGATGTTACTGACATGTTCATGGTAAGGATGGCTGCCAAGAGCATCTGGGCGCCTCTCTGCATGAAGGAACCTGACTGTAGATGCAAACTAGTATCACATTGAGCAGGTCAGTTTGAGGGCTGAAGGACAGGCGCTGACGCTGAACCCAAGGTCTCTCTTCTCTCGCTCTCCCTCCATTAACCGGCGCAAGCCGTTCGCCAACGATGCGTCTGTGAGAAAAGTCAATCGGATCAAACCACTGCCGTGAATTAATCAAGTTCCGAACCACTACCGAGCCAAGAAAGCCTCTGGTCGTTGATACCACACACTGAACCATTCCATGAATCGCCACAAGATGCATTACTTAACACTACACATCAGCGGACCGAGCCAAGACCTCCTCAACCTGTCCCTCCGCAGAAAAAACTGCAGAGGGCATCAACAAAAAACAGTAAAGTATGACGCCACACCCACGCAACAGCGCCGGCCCGTCCCAGGCAGCCACCTTAGGGGACGAGGGGGGAGGCAGGGGCCTCCCAACAACCCGCGAGCTTGCCGCCGCACCGCTCTCTCTCAAATCTCGCCCCTTCGCTATGGCCTTCCTCTGCTCTCCGGATGGCTCCAATTCAAAGACCCGATCATGCCTTTGCTTTTCGTCGGAGTGGCCATGGCGTCAGCCAAGAGCCCGCCCGCGGCTGCAGGCGCCGAGGCCGACTCGCTCGCCGCCCTCTTTCGTCCGCTGGCTGGCCATGGTGTTCAGATGCGGCCGGGCAGAGAAGTGACTGGAGGGACTGATGACCGTAACTGACACCCTTGTTCTCGGGACGAATCCGAGTCCAAGGGTCGGGTTTCCTTTGGGGGGGATCCCCTTGGTCGCAGTGGCAGAACTGCGGTCCGCACGTGGAGCCTGTTCCGCTTGCTTTGTTGGTTCGGCCGTGGTGTAGGGCTGAAATGGAGGGTGGCTTCGCTGAGTACGCACACCGGTGGTGCGGTGTCGTGGCGCTTGCTTGGTATTGCTTGTCCAAAGGCTTGTGGCAGACGTCGGTAGGTTTTGATTGAGATTCTGCTTGCTGCTGGGGACGAGAGATGTGGACGCTTCCACCCAAAAATGGTGTTGAAGACTGTGGTAGCTGCGACGGCTCCCCTGGGCGGAATCACAAAAGTGCACAATAACTCTTGAGTTTCGTCCTCCGTAGCCCAGAAATGTCCCTGGGAGCAGCCGCATGGCTAAGGGGTCGCCCTTTTTTTTTTTTTTTTTGGACGCACAATATGGACCAGTTTGGCTCTGGGTCTACCAAGCACTTGAACCATCGGCTTACAACTAGGCTCGTCACTTTGACGGGGCTGCAGAACCTTCGAGCTCTTGCGAAAAGAACACCAAAACCCTTGATGAACAGCACTAGGTCAGACGTGGTATGGTCTATTTGAAGAGAGTCAAAGAAGTAGGCCTTGATTACAATATCCCCCTGGAGTAAAAACATCTTTCCCACAATTGTCTCTCCTTTCACGCCAGCAAAAAATATCTGGAGACTTCTGGAGCGCCTTGTCCAGATTCCCTATGATCCGCGTCCAAACTGTGTCGGCAAAGGATGGCCAAAAGAAAAAAGAAGTTGGAGAAGTGTGGTCGGCTGGAAGTAAGCAACTCGCAGTGCTTTTTCGAATATGTGGAAGAGGCGCAATACAACGAGACGAAGGAGCAGAGTAGACGTACGGAACTGACCAGATAAAGGACTCAAGTTCACTTTAACACCAATGAGAGACAGTAGTTGCAGAGAAGAACTCTTGAAAGGAACAGTCGTCCGCCATCATGACGTTGCTTGGGGAGCTGCCATCCATGATTGAGGCTAGAACCAGGGAGTGTCATTTCTTTCAACACCCATCAGTGTGAGATGTTGATTTGTCGTGCGCGGTCTGTTTTCGACTGCACCGTCACACGCACCCTGCCCTCCAGCCTTTGTGCTTCCCACCCATGACTGTTTTCATCTCCTGCTACCACCACTCAACTCCATCCAAACTCCTTCCCACATCCGCCTTTCTCAACGCTATTGCGCCAATTACCGACCGCCATTCCCGCTGGGTTCCCTCCCCGCCGAACTGGTGTGCCAAATCGATGACCACCTGCCCGCGGCTTCGTCGCTCTCGCTCGCCGCCTCTTGCAAGGACCTCCGGCATCTTCTTCGTCCCACCACGAGCCAGGCTGATCACGCTTCTCGTCAGGTCTTCGCGCGGGACCTGGAGCGCGATGCCATTGCGCGGACGGCCAAGCGCGAGAGGTTCAGCACTCATGACTTTTTGAGGGCTTGCGCGGCTTGTGCGGAGTCGCATAATGTTGCTTGTTTTTCCGGGACGCAGCTCTTGTGCTCGCCGAAGACGAGAAAGTGCCGGGGCCACGAAGCTGTTCGTCGTTTGTGTGAGCACATTGCCTTGTCGTGGGGCTTTTTGAGAAATAAAAAGGACTACAGAGGCGGGCGATGTGTCGAACGCGACTGTGGCATGGTCTGGTCCAATCCCCGACGAGGAAGAGTTTCCCTCCGCTGCGCAGGCAACATCATCTACGTTAACCCGCGGATTTCAAGTCTCAGGAGAGGAGCAATGGTATGTGTACAGGACATCCCGCGCTCTCCTGGCATACTGGAGCCGTGTCGTCGCATCCTCCATTCTCCCACTCCATTGCCTTTGTTCTGGTGAAGCGATCTCGAGCATCAATTCCGTCCCCCGCTCTCGCTCCACACACGAAACGTTCAAATTCTCCTTCCTTTTCGCTCGCTCGAGCTGCTCTTCAAAATCTGTGGATCAATGACAGCCTTCTCGCAGATTCTTATGGTTGCATCCTCAGGTATCCGTGTTCAAAGGAGTCCACATTGAACCAACCAGGCCGGGTCAGTCGCATCCTCCATGAGTCCGACGTCTCGCTCAACGACAAGTTCAATCTCATGCGCTACCCTGTTCAGGTAAAACTCTGTCTTGCACCCGGGATAGGTACAGCGCTCGACACACCCGAAAAGAGTGATGTAATCCGTGGAAGGAATTTTGTTCTCAAATTTGAAATTGTTGATGTTGACAAAGTGGTCCGACTGTGTGACAGTATGGGGGCACACTTTTCGACACAACTGTCCCAGCCGATTGCTGACGTCTTTGCCGGTGATTGTCTCACCTTCTTCGAGCATCAAGAGAGTCCATCTCACTCTGATGGTAACAGCGCCATGAGTCCTTGAGATATACCCCTCGTGTCTCCTACGATTCCAATATGAGAACATACCATCCCCACATATCGTGCATGTGAGGTATCGGCCGTACTCTCTAGTGTTCCTTGGAAAATTCCAGGCCATGCCTTGGTGCCTACAGAGACGAAAGACTTCTCCTTGGACTGCCCCGCATTCCCGTGTCTCGGGCGGCAGGACTAATTGCGTTGCAGAAAATGCGCAGGCGTCGTGGAGTTTTGCGCAAACTGAACATGCTCTTAGGGGTCCGCCTTCATTTCGTCGTTCAAATTCAATGGCGCGGGCGAAACTGTCGCGCTTGAGGTAGTCAAGGAAGGGTCTACAGTAAGGAATATCTGAAATTTTGAGGATCGGATGTAGACCGAATTTAGTTCTGTCGAGTCCTTTTCGTGCGGCTTGCTCGATTCTAGGGAGAAGAAGTCGTCTGAGGTCTTTGCATGTTGCCGCAAGTGAAAGCGACGACTCGATCGGAAGGTGATCGTTGATCGAAATCAGTATCTCGGCGGGGAAGTCACCCAGTGCGAGAGTGCCGTGTTGGCCATGGACGCCAGGAGCTTTGTGCAGCGGAACGGTGTCTGCTGGCTGGGAATCATTGAGGCGTCGGCGCTTCGCTGAAGACATAGCGTCTGGCCGAGACAGCTCTCGGGACGGGGTGGAGTTGTTGAGCAAAGTTGTGGTTGTTGTGGTGGTTGAAAAAGGTTGGTGGAGTGTGTGGAGTGGTGGAAGAAGTTGGAAGAGGTTGAGAGGTGAGGGTTGAGAGACAGGGTTGGCTGACGAGGCACGCGCGCGTCGACAGAGCACCTCAGGCACGACGAAGTTTCTGCCGAAACTGGAAACAGCCTCACACTCAGCTATCAAAAGAAGAGATCGGGATGCCATCTCATTGATTTTCCCAATGCCAGTTTTTGTCTACTACATACCCCCCTAATCTCACACTCTTCTCTCACCAATCGCACGACCCCATCTGCCATGTCCCGTCCCGTAGACTCACGACAATGCATTCAGCTCGTCCTCAGTATCATTCAGATGATGAAAGCAAAGCCAAAACAAGCATCCCGCAATGAAGCTCGCACAGCTCAAGCTGACAAACATCCACAGAATCTTGGGGTCGACCGACACCGACACTAGCGCCATTCCAATAGCCGAGCCACACGCATTGGTCAGCAGATATATGCTCTGCACAAAGGACTTCATCGAAGGCGGCGCCTTGGTGTAGGCGTACTCGAGCCCCGTCACGGAGGCGAAGATCTCGCTGATGCCGATGAGCATGTACGCAGGCGTCTGGATGGCGATGTGGACGTTGTTGCCTTGGGCGGTGCCGGAGGAGTCTTCTGACGCGGGACAGAGGGGATCTTTGTAGCCTTTTGACAGCGTCAATTTTGGGCTGGATGAGATGGTTTGAAAGGGAGGTCTTACATGGTCCGGCGGAGTAGACGAGGTGCTGCACAATTGCTGCGTACGCCATGGCGAGAGAGCCGACCCAGAATCCGAGCGTGATGCGATTGATGGGTGGGAAGCGAATGTGCATTTTGCGCATGAGGGGGTACACAATGCGGTCCATGATAGGGACAAACACTATGATTGCAATCGGGTCGAAGTTCTGCATGAGGTCGTTTGGAATGCCGTGGCCTCTCATGTCACCGGCTGAAAGAGTTGTCAACAAACAAGGAAAAATATCTCTGCAGGAATGAGGGCAGAGCATACCTTGAGAGACAAAGTTGTTTGAAAACTGGCTGTACACCACCCAGTATATGGGATAGAAGCAAAAGACCTTGCAGGCAATCAAAGCTCTTTTGAGCTCGTCCACAAATTGGTCGTCCCACTTCATGACCTGTGAGTTTCCATGGCGCGCTTGGTACGAAGGCTTCGGAGCATCCAGACTTCGGTGCTTGATCATGATCCAGATGGCCCTGAAGGCATTGGTAATGACTGATCCTTCCGGAGGTCTTACGACGTAGTGCTTCTTCCCCAGGAGGAGGACGGCGAGACCGCAGAGGAATATGAGCAAGCAAAGGAGATATGCGGACCAGAAGCCGACATCGCGCTCCATGTAGGGTGTCGCGAGCAGTGATAAGCTGCCACAATTGATGCACAAGTAAAAGATCTTGCGGCAAAATTAGCAGGAGCCATGTGGAAAAGACACTGCTCATCGAGAAGTGGCAGAGTCATCCTGCAGTGCTTACCATGTAGATACGTTGTATAGTGACGCTCGGGTCGATGATGATACGCTCGCCGGTCGGAAGCGTCTTCACTTCCATCCTTCGTCTCTTGTACTGGTCGGCGATCAGTGGTGCAATGTTGGACTTGATTCCTCCGGTGCCAAGCCCGATAATGATGGCGGCTGCGATGAAGCCTCCCTGGCGATTGTCAGTGATTATTTTCCAACTCCAAGTGAAGAATCTCACCAAGCCTGCCCCATTTTCCAAAGACACGGGCAAAGAAGTGAGCAGCAGAATCAAAAGTCCAACGATGTAGACGACGCAAAACGCCAGGATTGTCACATATTTTCCAAGGTACTGGTCTGCGATGATGGCTCCGATGATTGGCGAGACATATGCCCACAGCTGGAAAAATAGATTCAGACCGGTTGCTGCTTGGTGGCCCATTCCTGTGTAACATGAGCACAACTCTCTGGCGAACGTACACATGATTCTCACCAAGAGCTCCAGGGCCTTGACTGCCATCATACGGCCGTTGAATGTAATTTTGGAACAAGCCACCCATTCCGTAGTAGGTAAATCTTTCGCAGAGTTCGACAAACGCGATTAGGAAGGCGGAGATGGGCAGCTTTTCTCCCACTTTCCGCAAATGGAGCTTGTCATCTTCTGTGGGTTCTTCACCATCTAGAGTGATGGACGGTGCCTTTTCGTCGGCTTCCACATTGGTAGTCTTTCCTTGGTCCAGGGAATGGCTCGGGGGAGAGTAGTCGTCGTTAGCGGGACCCTGCTGCTTTATCTCTCCCTTGACGGACTCCTCCAACCTAAAAGGTCGTCAGCCTTGAACATATGGTCAATCAGTCTTCAGAGAGCGCACATTACTGCCTCAGCAGCGCCATGGTCACCGGAGGCCATGTTTTGGGGGTCAATTGGGTGGCAGAAGACAGGACGAGGTCGAGGCCGCACGAGGCTGGGAGGGAAAGGAAATGTTCTGCATTAAATCTGCATCCCTTTTCGCCTCTTGAGGAAAGCACCAATCGCTGGTCGGCGGTATCATCATGGCTTAGTACAGAAGGATAATAGCGCGTTGCACCTAGACATTACACCCAGGCACAAAAGATAGCCATCTTACCGCATTATCAGTACGGGACTGCAAGCCGCTGTCGTATCAGCCAAGGCAAGACGGGGAGGCCGTTGGCTGGCCGGGAGCCAAGTAAGCTTAAATGTAAGGGCATGCATGTCCGCGCTCAAGGAAGGAAGATTTGCAACTTCGAATACAGCTAGTGCCCTACAACGGGTGAAAAAGGCTCCCAGCGACCGCTGATGGGCCGACGAGGTGCATGCGATGAACCTGGTCGCAGGCGGCGCTGATCCAATGATGCGGGGTATAAGAGATGCTCCTGGCGTCCTTTGGCCTGACTCTTGCGCCATCAGGGTTCACGTGTTGTTTCGCCCAGCCTGGTGCTACCCAAGAAAAGCCTTCCGTCAGCGAGTCGAGCTTCTCCATGAGGAAGGTCGCAGTCGTATACTGGCGGCCAAGACTGCCCAGCGTGCAAAGGAAGAAACTCGCGCCAGAAAAGCCGTCGTTTCTAGAAGCTGTGGCGAGATAAGATGGCTTCCAGAGCGGTATCAGGCGACTGGATGCCGTGAGCCAGGTTCTTGCCAAGGGATTCGGAGTAACGATGCTTTGAGCAGAGATAGCGGAAGAAATGAGTAAAGGTGCGAAGATGCAAAGGTGTGGCCGGGGGTGTCGGTCGGGAGGTGGTCGGTCGGTCAGTAAGGAAGGCCTGCCGAAGAAATCCCGCAAGACAGGCCAACACACCGAAAATCCCTTGTTGAACCCCGACAGCTTGATGGCGGGAGACCCTGACAACTCGCCAAAATTTTTACCACCGAGGATAATCACACTCCACTGACTGAATCACCGAGAACGAAAATTTGCCGACAGAGGGGTCGCTTGGTCCTTGGTAGGATTGGCGCGGTTAAATACCCAATTACTGTTTGGTAAAAGAGTGATTCATGACAGGGAATTGGTGGATCATCCCGCTGTTTCCATGATTGACGGAGTCAACACATACAAAGAAAATCCAAAGAGACCACCGCTCACTCTGGGAATCTGCACTAATGCTCGTCTACCGACGCTATTCGAGAAACCGAGTTCCCCCTCAACTTCTCGCACTTGACAAAATTATGTTCAATAAATGCAGTATCGAGCCGCAGGCCCCAAACACCATCCCACTCCTTGCCACCTGGAAAGAAAGGGTCGCTGACCTTGACATGACCCTTCACACCCACGGGCTGGTACGGCGGTGCCGTGATCGACGTACTAAAGAACCGAATCATGTTATCGCAGCCGCGCGATGGATTGGCGTACGTCGGCTGATTAGTAGCATTGACATAAAACTGCATCGAGTACGGGCCGAGAACGGGACCGCCTTGGTCGCCCTCACCGTGGTCGTCGTGTTCGACGGCGTGGAAGAGCGTCGTGATGGAGGGCGGCTGGCCGTTGAATTCGTCAAAGCCGACATAGGCGTCGAGGAAGGTCGTGTTGGCAGGGCCGTCGGGGTAAAAGTCGTACGGGTCGCAGCTTGGTGTGAAGGTCGAGGGCAGCACGTATGTTCCGTATGCGGCGGAGCCGAGAATGGATACGGCGTTGGTTGATACCATGGCTTGGACGGGGACGTAGCGGAAGGAGGTGTAGCCGTCATTTAGAAGGTCGACGAAGGGGTATTCGATACTGATTCGCTGGTTGATGTCAGCTTTCTCGTCTTTCGTGGGGCATTCGAGCTTCTCCTGAAGATTGCACTTACCGAAAAGTCGGGAATCTCAATTCCAAAGGATTGCACGTCGTGGTCCTGCACAACTTGGATGATGGCAGGATACATGTCTTTCGGGAAATTGGGCAGAAACTTCTCATAAGCCTCCACCAAGATTCTGTATTCGTGTCCAATGATCTCCTGGGCCTTTGAGAAAGGAATTGGGACCACTGCGAGTGTTCCATTTAATGTACCAGTTACTTCTTTCGGATACGTCTTTGCGATTGGATTCGGCTGAGACTGCGGTTTGCAAGCCGGGGGTGAAGAAGAGAAGCCATATGCGAAAGGGCCAATGGAAAGCAGAGAGACAATATTGGAGATGGAATACATTTTGATACGTCAAGTGTCGAAAAACAAGTATGTCGAATTGTGTGTGTTGATTCCGCGCGAACCAAGGGGGAAGTTTGCTAGTGGGAAGCTTAGAACAGGGCGTAGTTCCAGCACAGAGATCGTGAAGTTACAAAGAGCGCATCCGAAAGAACATCAACTGTTTGATACAATGAATTTGACCTTTTCTACGTCGAGTTTTGAGTTTCTCCAATACTGGGATTGCGTTTACATTGGACAAGTACTACCCCGCAAAAAGATTCAGCACCAACGGAGCAACTCTCGTAGGGCGGAGAAGGGAAGCGGAACAAATTGGGAGCTCCTTTAAAGAACAAGAGATGATGGACAAACAAATGAGTCGGTACTGTGCTCTACCTCCCAAGGAAGCTTCGCTCCGCTCAACACCACCCCAACTCGTCCGAAACCACATGCCGACCGTAACAACGCGCCTCGGCAGCCCTACCAGCAGGCACTGGCCAGCACACACGCGCGTTGTCCCCGCCAAACACCTTCACGAGGAAGCCCTCAACGCCCGTCAGCGCTGACGGAGGCACATCCGACCCCCGCATGCATTCATCCGAACTCGAACGGCTACCGCAGCCGATGCCTCGCTTGAATACGTCGCCATGAACTTGTCCAGTCGCTTTTCCAATAAGTCGTCCTCCATCTCCACCAGCCATTGATCCACCAGGACGAGTTTCGTGCAAACATGCCAAACCTGACGCTCTCCACGACCGTCCTGCTGCCGGGCCTGCTCGCCGCCGCTGTCTACGGCATCCTCGTCTGCTCCTTCAACAATGGCCTGATGCCCAACATCACAGCGCACGCTATGAGAGGTGACCTCAACATACCGGGCTCAGACGTGCCGTTGAAGAAGCACTACACGGGCATTGGGCCCATCGACCAGCAGCTGGTCTTCCTCCAAATCTTCTTCTGGCCCGTCACGAGCGGCAGCAGCCCGAGGCTCATTCTGCAAGGCATACATTTTGTAGGACAGGCGGGGGCGTACTGGGCTGTCATGGTGTTGGAGGCCATGAGGACGGGGAATCAGGGACGGATCATCACATTGTATGGCATATGAAAGCATTGTCCAAATGGAACGAGTTGCCACTAACATGATACCAGCACAACTATCTTCGGCCTCCTCTACCAAAATCTCTCCCTCGCAATCACAATCCCCATCTGGGGCATGCTCTACCTCCTCACCAAACGGCAGCGTCCCACGTCGGCCCTCCCCGTTGCACTCTCCCTGCCCACCCCGTCCATCGCCGCCCTGCCACCAGCCATCTTCCTCGGTCTGAGCATCCCCTCAATCGCCATGGCGCTCCCCGCCCCCACCGTCGTCTCTCACGACTTCCACCAAACTGCCGTCGCCCTCTGGCAACCATTCCCCCTCTGGATATCGCTCTCGTGGTACGCGCTGCGCCCACTCTTCGCGACGCGCGCAACGACAGAGCGCCTCAGCGCGCCGGGCAAGACGTACGCCGCGCTGACACGGCTCCATGTCTTCGCTCTCTCGCTGGCCATGACGTCGCACGTGGCCGCGCTCACCCTGTCCCTCGGCACGCTTCTCGCGCCATCGGCATTCGCGCCGCACATCGTCCTCGCGTTCGAGCCTTTGGCCGTCTTCGTGCCGCGCCCGACGGCGCCCGGCGTCACGCTGCCCATGAACGAGGGCGTGCTGCGCTTCTTGCAGTGGGATGAGACCGTCAGCTGTGCGGCCGCGCTCGTCTGGGCCGGCGCTGTATATCGAGGTGATACGCGCGAGAAGGGGAGTTTCTTTGCGGGACTGCTGGGGAGGAGCTTGCTGTGGACGGTTGTGGGTGGGCCGGCGGCGGCGGTTGTCGCGTTGGTGTGGGCGAGGGATGAGATCGTCTTGTGTGGGGCTGTGGACGAGGCGAAGGAGAAGGAGAAGGGTAATGTGAAGGTGCAGGCGGGCGGGGGTGGTGGAACGCAGGGCAAACCCCCGAAGAAGGGGAGGTGAAGAGAAGAAAAAGGAGCGTTCTTTTGTTGTTGGTGGTTGACGACGGGATGTTGGATTTGAATCGAGAGGAAGAAGACGTCATATCATGTTGGGTTATGCGATTCGCATACATACATGGAAACTGTTGATATTGCGGCAGTCCGTTGAAAAAGTTTTGGACAAGATATCACGAATTGTTCGGGAAGATTTACGAAATGCTCTAATGCTGCGGAGATTCCAATCCTGTTGGTCACCACTATTTCAACCATCTTCTCTTTCTGCCAATGCCACGGACACAACGCTTTCAAGCATAGGTAAAAATTGATTCCTTCTCCAAAAAGCGCTCCAGGCACGTCAAACCCTGAAAATCCACGTCAGATCTTCATATTTCCACGCAGACATAATGTTCAGGACCACGTGTAGAAATAGAAACTTTTCCAACTTTTCCAACACCAATCAGCCCTTCAGATCCTACATCAATCACCAGGTCTTCCTTCCCTACAAGCTCGGCTTAAACAACCTCCTCGCATCGCGCTTGAACACCTTCTGCCTCCCCCTCCGCGTGGTCGGGTTCGGCGCGTTCGTCGTAGTATTGTACGTGGCATTCGACGGCAACACCTGCATCTGGACAGTAGCATTACCCTCGCGATAATCGCTCGTCGGGCTGCCCTTAGTCAGATAATCAGGCGTGACATGCGTCGCGCCAGTCGCAATGTCCTTCCCAGCAAGGGCGCGCTCGAGCAGCGCCAGCGACGCAAGCGGTTGGTAAAAGGGCACCTCGTGGCCCGACTCGTAGATGCGGACGAACGAGTAGAGGCCGGCCTGGCGCACCTGGCCGTGCGTCACGTTGTCCGATGTGACGAGGTCGACGAAGCCGGCCGCGTCGTAGCCCGAGGCGGCAATTTCGTCGGCGCAGACTTGTCCGCCTAGCCAGTTGCAGTTGTAGTCGGCGTCGCCAAAATACATTACGACTTGCACGCTGGCGTCGAGCAGGTTGCGCACGTCTTGGATCGAGTTCATGCGCCGTCCGTCGTCGCCTGTCGTGCCGAACGCGTTGCCGACGGCGTCGCTGGCCTCGCTGAAGTTTTGGTACGCGCCGATTGCTTCTTGGACTTTGGGCGTGTTCAAGTAGTCGACGTAGAAGGAGTAAGGGAAGGGATCCGGCGTCAGCTCGCGAAAGTCGTATTCGTCACGTCCGCTATACGTATCGTACAGATTCTCGACCTCCGTGGCGCAGAAGTTGTCCGCGAGGCTGCAGATCTCATTCAGACCCTGGCTGTAGCACTCGGTAATTCTATCGACGCATTTGCCCGGGCCGTAGAGGTTGTTGTACCACATTTCGGCGATACTGTCGTTGAAGGACTTGTAGTCGTATGTGTTACCGGGAGAGATGGAAAAGTTGTAGTAGGCCTGGTACTGGATCAACGGGTCAAACCACCCATTGCCAATTAAAACACTCTCGAGCTCGATTTGAAGGGCGCCGGTAATATTCTTGGCGTTTTGCTCAAGAATGTAGTCTGTAAGAGTGTGAGTACTCTGGGATTTCGGGAGAAACTCGACGACTCACTGTTAAAGACAGGCCCGTAGTGACCGCCATAGCTCTCCGTGGTAAAGTGGAACCCATTTCTTGAGTATTGCGGGAAAGCTCCCATGAAGCCCTATTCAACCATTTACCCTGGCCGCCTTTGAAGCAAGTTGAATCCGCTTCAAGATCCAAGAGATCTTTATGCATACTTGCAAGGTCTTCCAAAAATTCGGCGCCGCAGCATCCGTAGCATTTGCAGTCAACGTAGGATCCGGGTTGGAATACGTGCCACAGTCGGAAGCATATCCTGGGCATGTATTATTCGGCAGCAGAATCAAATCACCCTGACTGGAGTAATAACCCGGCAAAGGGACGGAATACGAAAAGCCGACTTGGGTTGGTTGGTCAATGTACAGCTGAAACGCCATCCGAGTTAGTATTTAAGGTTAATGTTAAGCTCAACTGCTAAGCGGGACGGCTCGACGCGCGGCTCAACCGCGACTCGTGGGTCGTCACTCACCATGTTTGTTGCGTTGTTCCACGAGTACGGGTTGCTGTACAGATTGCCATCTTGGTCGATGCAACAAGGTCCGTTCTCTTGGAACAGACCAATCATGGACGACGAGCCAGGACCGCCGTTGATCCAGACTGTTAGCGGAGCAGTCGTCGGGTCTTGGTTGCGCGCCTCGAAGAACCACCTGGTGTCTGGTTAGCTTGTTCGCGTCGCACATTGCATGCCATTGGAGACTCACCAGAAGATGTGCTGCTCCTCTGCCACGTCCGCGTAGCCCGAGAAGCTCTTGACGTTGGGGTCGAGCTCGCAGATGCCGGTTGGCACCTCCTTGTAGCGCACATTGATGCTGGCCGCTCCTTGCTTGAGGGTGAGGTTCTTGGGAGGCGAGACAAATTGCGCAAAGGCAGGCGACAGCAAAGCCGAAGCGGTCAGAGCGGCCTTGATCATGGCGAGAGACGGCATGTTGGCGATCGGGGACGAGGGGAGTGCGACGCGCAGCCAAAAATGCGGCCGGACATGACGATTTATATGCCAGGGCACCGCAGGTAGATCAGCTAAGGTTAGGAAGACAGTTGCCGATGGCGCAGGTGCATCTGGAGAGTCGCACAAGGCCGCGATAAGAAGACGGGGGGAGCCACTTTTACAGGAACCGGTCCGGCTCGCCAGATGGCGCTACGACTCGAAAGGAACCTGCTTTGTGCGGTCCAGAATCCTCTCAACGGCTGAATGTTTTGCAAGAGAAATGACTCTAGTATCCAGGCCATCTCGTCTGCGTCATCGAATCCCGAAGAGAACACTTGAAAAACGTAAGCTTCCAGTCGCAGGGGAACTCATCTCGAAGAAGCAATCTCACTAGCATGCCACAGTCGCAGATCGCCACTTCATAGATTGGGCACCTTGTGTGTCGGTAGCTGTCATGTACCATCTGGCCAAGCTTTTGCTAAGCTTTTTGATCTTGATGGAATGCATGCATGGGCCTCTCAACCTACATGCATCGCGTTCCTGCAGTGCTTGCTCCTGCAGTAGTCGTCTCGAATCCATGAAACTGTCTCGCCGGGAAAACGGTCGACTAATTCAACTGTCTATGATACAAAAGCAGACATGCATTATTTATACAGAAATCCCATGGCAAAGTGCTCTGCCGGCACATGCTCCCATCTTGTCATCATTTCACCACACCAAGAAGAACCAACTACGAAGCCAAAGAACCTCGACTTAAATTCCTCATTTGGCCATCACGTCGACATACCTGCCAGCTTTGCCCTTCTTCCTGGCTGCGGCGCCCTTCCTGGGCGCTGGAACCCCCAGCAAGTCGTCGATGCTACTAGCATTCGACATGCTGGTCGGCGGACGACTTGGAGGGCCCCCAAGGCCGGGAGTGCCTGGCGCGGTGCCTGAGGCGCTGGGCGGAATGCCTGGAACAGGCGGTGCTGGGCTACCAGTACGCGAACCTGCGTTTGAAGGCCCACCCATGGGTGGTGGCATACTAGTACTGCGTTGCCCCATTCCGGGATTAGGTGACGCTCCAGCAGACGCAGAACCGCCCATTGCAGGTGGCGGCGGTGTAGGTGCACCCTTTGGCGGTCCACCACCGAGGTTCATGGCGCTCGCTGCGCTGCGCAGACCAGCGCCAGGTGGTCCGGCACGCGGAGGTGGCGGTGTGCCAGCAGGTTTGGCTGCTTGATCCGCAGGATTGGCCTTTTTGTTGACCCATTTCTTGAGGTCCGTGTCGTAATAGAATGAATTCTCCTCGCCCAGTTTGGCGCGAATCGGCTTTGGAGAATCGTCAGTCTTCTTGCTGAACCAGCCACCAAGCCAGGAACCTGACTTCTTCGACGACGGGCCCTTTTGAGCTGTGGTTTGAACGGTTAACAACATCTTTTTGACAAGGATACCAGCCATTGTGAATTTGAATGCTTACCATCGGCTTCAGCGGCCTTGCGGAAAGCCTCGTCGGCTTGTCTGTCCGCCTCGGCCTTCTGCTGCGCTTTGAGAGCTGCTGCACGACGCTCGAGCTCGTCGTCGTCGTCGTCGTCATCCATGAACGACTTTTTCTTTGGCTGGCTGTCTTTCTCCGGCTCAGGGTCAGGCTCATACGGCTGATAGGAAGGCGGTTCGTAAGAACTAGTGGGGGGCTCGTAGGATGTCGAGGGAGGTTCATACGAAGCTGAAGGTGGCTCGTAAGGATTGGCTTGGGGTTGGCTCGACGTGAGTGGTGGACCAAAGTCACCGCCACTTGTGGGATGGCCGTTGCTGGTGGAAAGATTCTCCTCGCTCGGCCCAGCGGCCAATGGCTGGTATCCAGCGAAGGCAGGAACCGTTGTGGGCGTGTAGGGGCTCCCAAGAGGATTTGGTGAGGTTTGGCCTGAAACGGCCCCACTGGGTGCATACGGTGTTTGCTGCTTCGGCATTTGCGGCTGATAATGCATGGTTGATGGGTTGTAGGAAGAAGTAGGCGTCTCTTGATGGGTAAACAATGCGTCCATGGGCATTTCCGGCCTCCTTTCGGATTCTATAGACTGCCTGGTCGGTGCATAGGGAGATTGAGACGGGGCGTATCGAGAACGCGGCTCCTCAGACGATCCCCGGGGTGCATAAGGACTCGCTGACGGAGCATATCTCGACCCTGCAATGGCAGTGGATGGCGCAAGCGAGGCTCCTCCAGCAGGCATGGAGCCATAGACGTCAGCCACGGAGGGTGACCTGCTGACAGACGGGGTATCTCCCGCGACCTTTGCGAACGGGCTGGCGTCCGGCCCGGATCCGTTGGACTCCGCGTCGTCATCCCCAGCAACGAACCGATTGAAACTCGAGAACAGGCTACCTGTTACTTTGCCCATGGAAGGCTTGGAGATCCAAGAGGAGGAACCGTCTTTTGGAGCCTCAGACAAGCGCTTTATCAGATCCTCGAGCTCTGAGATGAGTGCAACATTGTAGTAGGGAGAAATGCGGGTCGTTGCTTTCATGGAGGCAGAAATCGCCTCGCAATAGGCCTGGGCTTCATTCTTGTAGCCATACTCAGCCAACGCGAGAGCATGAATCAATTTGAACGCCTGAAGGTGCGGGATGGCCGGTGGTGCTGCTGGAGCCGAAAGGGTGACGGCAAACTCGAAAATTTCAGTCAACAGAATTGGCTCAATGTCTCGTCCCAACTCGAAGCGCTGGTTGATATGGTCTGCGCCGAGTAGCACGATGTGCGCGCTGGCGTCATCGGCTCCTCCAAAGATCAATGATGACCGAGCGAAGAGGTAGCAAATATGGGCAGCTTCCACTCTTCCATAGCCTGCCAGCAGCTTGCCAAGTGCTAGCAGAGCTTGAGTGTCTCCATCACTTCGGTTGCTGACAACAAGGAGAAGAGTCTCCCGCCATCTGTCGAGACCATCGAGGACATTCGTATTCGCTCCGGAGCGGTCAGTTTTGCTGACCATTTGAAAGCCTGCTCTGGCAGAAGCTGGAACGAGTTCATCGATACTTTCTTCCCAGTTGCCCGCAAATATTTCATACACTGCCGCGAGGGACAGGTTGTTGCCGGCCACCTGGCGCACTTCCTGGCGGACGAATTCTTGAACCACCTGCTTCCAAATGTCCTTGTTCAAGGTGGAAGCAATCAGCATCGCATGCCCCCAGAGGCGCTTGTCGGCCGCATCCCACGCAGCCTTTTCGCGATCGCCTTTGTAAAGGTGGTTGCGAATGATGCTGATCGACTGGGGATCGATTGGCTCACCCGCGACCGCTGAACCTGTCTTTGCGGCTGATCCCATGAGATCCACCGGACTTGACAATTCAGGTTCAGCCTCTTGCGCTTCAGAAGAAAGAACCTTTCGAACCGCTTGAGTCACAGCCTCGGAGCCCTCGAGACGGCCATCATGCTCAACAAATATCTCGAGAATCTTCCAGAGCAAAATCTTCTCCTCGAATCTGACTCTGATATCTGAAGGCAGCTCTCCGTTGAAGACCTTGCTTTTGTAGTCCTTGTCCATAGTGTCGATCCCTTGCTTGAGCCAACTGACGATTTCCTTTTTCTTGCCCTTGGCCTTAAGAGGGCCAGGGAACTTGGCAATTGAGTCCCACAGTGGGCAAATATCATTGGCCTTCTGAACGCGAATCTCTCCTGCAGTGCACTTGACCATTGGCATGGTACCACCAGTACCATACCGAGGAATAGCCTTCGGAAAACTCTTCAGAACAGTGCCACCAAGTCCCCACTTGAAAATAGGAGCGCCCTTCCATCTTTCCAACTGGTCCTCAGCTGTCTGGTCGACCGGCTTGATATAGCTTAGGTCTCGAGAGAATGTCCGCCGGCGGCGCTGCTGTGCTGCCGTCGTTGATGTGTTTACTGCGCTAGGTGCCGTGTAACTTGGTGTGGCAGTAGCGTAATTCGGTGTGGATGAGATTGGCGAGGCTACACCATTTGTTGAGGCCGGTCGGTCAATCTGATTAGTCTGAAGCTTCGGTCCTTTCATTGTTGCACCTGGTGATTGTGAATGCGCACGACGGACAGGCGGCATACTGGAAGTCTGGCCAGGAGACATGACAGGAGGCTGATGTGGAGCATAATTGCTGTTGGTTCTTTGGGGCGGTGAAGTGACCGGAGAAGTCACAAAGGGAGGTGGAGTTCCCGATTTTCTCTCTTGATCTGGGACTTCCCGCACCTGCTCAAGACTGAGCCTCGGAAATCCTCCCAATTGGTCTTCCAAAGGCGTGCCGATGGACCCACTGCGACTTCCAGCCGATGGCGGCCTCTGGTTCTGCTCCAAGTGGGGCATGCTGTGATAGGCCAAAGGACTGGAGGTTCTAGGTGCAAACGGAAGAGCCGCCGCCTTGGGTGGGCCAACAGGCTCAGCGCTGTAGCGGTTTGGAGCAGCCGAGGGTGCTGAGGTGGGTGCTGAGGTGGGTGCTGAAGCGGGCACCGGGGAGTATTTCGATGGTGGCGCAGCCGCTGCTGGGGCAGGCGAATAACGGTTGTTAGCCGGGGCTGAAGCAACAGGTGGCGTTGGCGAGTAGCGACTCGCAGCAACCGGAACTTGCGGCGCCAGAGGAGGAGGTTTTTGGTTTGAGTCTCCAAGATCAGGAAAGGGATTAAGGCGCTCAGGGGGTTGCAATTGAGTAGCAGCAGGAGGCGCGTACTGCTTAGACGGCGGTCTTTGAATTTGGCTCGGAGGGGGAGGAGTGAAAGTTTGAGACGTAGCCGACACTTGTCTCTGCAGTTGTGGAGGATTCGAGACCGAGGGGCCATAGATCTGGGACGTCTGACGAGAGGGAGGAGCCGGTGGAAACGATGGAGGGGGTGGTGTAGGTGTGACCACCTGGGGAGTATATCTTCCAGATGGGCGCGGCTTCGACACTGCTGGCAACTCCTCGAAAAAGTCTCCAGTGCTTGGCTTGGAACTGAGTGATGGGCGTGGAGCAGCTTGACTTGAGCCAGGGAATGTCGACATCTGAGGCGACTGGCCGGAAAGAGGGGGCGAGGCGCTTGCTGTAGTCATGTTCGAGGGTGGAGGCTGTTGGCCCGTGGATGATGTGTTGGAGTAAACACTTGACGATCTGGGCGGCGGAGCTTTTGGTTGGCCAGCAGGTGCTGATGGAGCATAGACCACGCGCTTCCTGGGTGCTGCTGGCTTTGCAAGATCTTCGGGGAGATCATATGGCGAGGAGTAGCCTCCCTTGGCTTTGTCTGCAAAACTCTGGGCTGAACTGGGCATCTGAGGCCGTTGTGGAGGATTGGGCTGATTATGATAGGACCCATATGGCGTTGCCTGTGGTCCGGGAACCAAAGGTTGGGTAACGTTCGTGTAGCTTGAGGCCGTGGGAGCGTAGGGGTTCGCAGTCGGCTGAGGAGGTAGAGACGGCGAGTACTTCGTCGTCACTCCTGCGGCGCCAGAAATGCTTCCATTTTGAGTACTTCCACCTTCTGGTTGCGGAATAGGATCTTCCAAGAACCCTTCATCGTCGTCCAAGAAAAAAGCCGAAGGATCTGTCGTGCCGGTTTCCTCCAAATCATCATCGGCGAGTGCTTCAGCCCACAGGTCGCTGAGATCTTTCTCTGCCTTTGGTTCCTGTTGCGTTTCATTGCTTTCTGCTTGCTCTTCGTTACCTGCTTCGTGCCCCTTGTTGTCTCGTGTAGAAGTATCAGCTCCATCGAAACCGAGATCATGATCATCTGCAGTTCCCCAATCTAGGCCTGGCAATTCTTCGGGTGCTGCTTCCTGTGATGCTGACGCATGGTGCGTGTCGTTGGGATTTGCACTCATATCAAAATCCGCGTCAAGAAAACTTCCCCAGTCAAGCTGAGTCTGACTGGATCCCGACATAGGGTTGGGGACTTCGGTCTGCTGAAAGTGCCGACCAGTGCTCTCCTGGGATGCGGCTTGCAGCGCAGAGCCAAGATCTTCTCCTGCGACATTTCCCCAGTCCAGAGCAGATTCAGGAAAGGAAATTGCTGAGTCTGAAGTCTCGCCAAGCAGCGGCGTAGCCTCGCTCGGTTCCTGCACTGAGGGCGGCGGTATTTGCTGTGTTCCAATAGGAAAGCTTTCATCTTCAAGACCGCCCCAATCTACGTTGGGTGCTTCTAGACCCGAATTTTGCGTTGCCGTTGGCTCGTCTTTGGGCTGATGTTGATTGGCATGTTGAGACACTTCACTATCAAACCCTTCGCCGCCAGTTTTTGCCCAGTCCAAATGAGCCTCGCCATTAACATCGGCGCTCTTCTCTCCGCTTCCAGCTGTTGTTTGGTCCGCAACTCCATCAAACAATGCCGATGGCGCCTCTGCCTTGCCTGAAGATATGGCATGCGGGGAGTCATCCACATCTGTCTTCTCGACATTCTCGGGCTGAGATGCCGCACTGTTGTCATGACCGACTCCAAGATCGAAGTCGGCGTCGGAATTCCCCCATTTCAACGTGCCAGCCTCGGGTGTTAAGGCCAAGGGTGCGGCAGCGCTTTCCTGGACAGCTTCCTCGAGGGTAGTGGTTTCACCCTGATGCTCGTAGTGCTGGTCTTGTGGTTGATCCGCCGTCGTCTCCACGTCAGGGTTTGTCTGATGCAGTGCCTCTGTGTTTATCCTGTCAATGTCGGGTTGCTCGTGCTCAATCTCAGGAGTTGGTTGCGAGTCCTGGGCGACCACTGGCGTCGAACCTGCAAAATCAGACTCGTGTTGGGGCGATGACGTTTGTTCCAAGGCCGTGGCTACGTTGGAGTCGTCGGCGGATAAACTGGCAAGTTGTTGAGCAGAATGCGAGAGGTCTTCGTCCATTGGGTCTGGCAATGACTCTTGCGGCTGAGCCTGAGGAGTAGCAGCGCCCTCTGGTACTGGCGTCGTTGCATCTAACCTCTCCGCCACCAATTGTTCCACTTCGGCGTGATTTCTCTGAGCAAAAAAGTCGTCATCCTCTTCGACGTGAAACCGGGGTCCGTCGTTTAAAGGGTGGCAATCCTCCGAGGTTCGAGGGGCCGTCTCAACCGCCTCGTCGTCCACGATTGTACTCGGGTCCATGTCGTCCTTGGTCGCGTCCATGGGAGAGTCGGTGGAAGAAACGTGGGAGGTGGAGAGAGGCGCAGGGGCGCCCTCGCTATCAGGGCGCAGAGCCGGGTGCCAGGATGCGCTTTGGCTCTGATCGTCGCCAGATGGTCGGAATGCGTCCATCGTGTGGAATTATTGTGTAGCGCGTGGGAAAGCTACATGCGACGACTCCACAGCTCGTCAATAACAGTGTCCAGTGTAGAGCGGAGACGCGGAGCGGCGGCCGAGGATGCACGGAGCCTTCTTCGACGACGAGGAGCTGCTGGGGCGGAAGCACCGACGTGGCGATTCTACGGGTACGAGAAGAGAAAAAGCATGCAGATTCAACGAAAGCTGGAGGGAGCGGATGCGACAAAAGGGCCCGAGCAGGCAGCGCACATGGTGCAATGTCGAAGTTCAAAGAGCAGCAAGGCCAGCTGAGGTCAGGTAGGTCAAGTAGGTACGTGGTCGGTGTTAGCCGCAGCTACCTCCGCGCCTTCTTGGCCGTCACCAGCTAGAGGCACCATCTGTCCCTTGTCCTTACATACATAGTCGACATCGTCTTGACGTGCACCTTTGACGCGGCCGCGCTCCACCACCGGATCCCTCTGCGCTGATATACTCCCTCTTTCGCCCTTCGACTCTCGCTTTCACCGCCTCTGCCTGCCGCTCTCCGACCATCCGCCGCGCTCCCACCGCCAGATGAAGCAGCATGCCCTCCTCACACGAATACCACCGGCCGCATGCTCCGGACTCACCCGTCGATGACAGCGATTCTGACCTTGAACTTCTGGACCCTATAGAATCCTCGCAGTCTCCGCCGCCGCGCAGCTCCCGCGACGAGCGCCGACCACTCCATGAGCTGGGAGCGCGTATACCTTTGCGAAATCTGCGGATAGGTCGTTTGCGAGGCCAGCCAAGTTCGCGCAACCAGGACCCGGATGCTGAGTCTTTGCGTGGCCTGATGAATGACGAGCAAGACCACAACAGACATTCAGCCTCGGGCAGCGTTGGTAGTTTTGGCACGGTTGGCGAAGATGACGCGCCCTTGCTGCCAAACGGCTCTGGCAGCAGAAGAGCAAAACCGCAAAGCCGGATGGCTCGAATAGGCTCACATATAAGACTCCCAAGCTTCCTATCTGGCGAAAGACCTCTCACACCTCCCGAGGAGCCGGCCGATCCCGCTGAGACTGACGACCATGACTCTGCCTCGAATCGAACAATAGCCGTTGGTCAAGCCCAATCCTCACGATTTCCTGCGAACAGCGTTTCCAACGCCAAATATACCCCCTGGAGCTTTTTGCCTCGGACCCTGTACAATGAATTCTCCTACTTCATGAATCTGTACTTTTTACTCGTTGCGCTTTCCCAGGTCATACCAGCACTACGGATCGGCTACCTGTCCACATATATTGCACCTTTGGCGTTTGTTATGAGCATCACTTTGGGAAAAGAAGCGATTGATGATATCCACCGGAGGCGCAGAGACGCCGAGGCCAACTCGGAAAGCTATACAGTTTTGCGGTTCGATGACCCAAGCGCTGGGTCCGGCTCTTCAAAAGGAACTAGTCAACGCTCAGGATTGCTCAAGAAGGGAAGAAGAATAAGAAGCACAGTATCGGGTGGGAGCCGCCGGATATCCGATATTGAGGAGGAAGAGGAAAACGTGGATGGTGCCGACCGGCCAACAGCTTCCGTCTCTGAGGCGGTAAAGCCGTCCAAGGATTTGAAGGTTGGAGACGTGTTGAAGCTGAGTAAGGACCAAAGAATACCTGCTGATGTGATCATCATCTCCACCTACGTCAGTGACAATGCTGTCAAGAAGCATGACGCTCCAGAGCTTCCATCAAATCAGCAAGAGAATCTGATTGAGACGGAGTCAACAGATGGCGGTGATCATGAAGCCACGGTTTCGCAAAAGAGCAAGTCGGCATCGAACAGCAATTCTTCCGGTGAGGCCTTTATCCGAACTGATCAGCTTGACGGCGAGACGGATTGGAAGCTCCGTCTCGCATCGCCCCTGACGCAGACTTTGGACCTTTCCGAGTTTACTCGTCTTCGAGTGACTGCCGGCAAACCCGACAAGAAAGTCCATGACTTTATCGGAACCGTGGAATTGTTGCCAAAGCCGAGACATGGCTACGATCCCCCTGAAGATGGACCCTCTACATCTGAAGAGACGAAATCGGCGCCTTTGAATATTGACAACACAGCCTGGGCCAACACGGTCCTGGCTTCCAGCTCGACTGTTCTCGGTGTTGTCATATACACCGGCCCACAAACCCGCGCGGCCATGTCTACATCACCATCTAGGTCTAAGACCGGCCTTTTGGAGATTGAAATCAACTCTTTGACCAAGATTCTTTGCTTCCTTACCCTTGCCCTATCATTTGTTTTGGTCGCATTCGAGGGATTTGAATCCCACAAAGGCAGACCGTGGTATGTATCGGTCATGCGCTTTCTTATCTTGTTCTCGACTATCGTGCCAATCTCCCTTCGTGTTAACCTCGACATGGGCAAATCGGTATATGCGTGGTTCATAGAAAGGGATCAGGATATCCCAGGAACTGTGGTGCGGACAAGTACCATTCCAGAAGATCTGGGTCGCATCGAGTATCTGCTGAGCGACAAAACGGGAACCTTGACGCAAAATGGTAGGTGCACCTGACGAGATTCAATCTCATAAGCTAACAGACACAGAAATGGAGATGAAGAAGATTCACGTCGGAACAGTCTCTTACGCAAACGAGGCTATGGATGAGGTCTCCACCTACGTCAACCAGGCTTTTTCATCTTCCGCTGAGGGGTCTGAGGGGTCGGCGCTCGTGACACCATCCTCGGCGTACACTGCGCCAGCTACCACGGCCACAAGAACCCGCAGAGAGATTGGATTTCGCGTGCGAGACGTCGTCTTGGCTCTCGCACTTTGCCACAACGTCACGCCAACTACAGAGGAAGTGAACGGCGAAGTGGTTACCACTTATCAGGCATCGTCTCCCGATGAAATTGCTATAGTCAGGTGGACCGAACTCATTGGCCTACGGCTCCTCCAGCGTGACCGCCACAGCATCACCCTCCAGTCCGTCGAGTCTGGCAAAACGGTCGTCCGAGTGCAGATTCTCAACATTTTCCCATTTACGTCCGAGGGCAAGCGCATGGGAATTGTCGTCAGATTTTTTCAGGGCAGTGACAGCAACCCCGTTGACAACGGGGAAATTTGGTTCTATCAAAAAGGAGCTGATACCGTGATGACTTCAATCGTCGCCGCCAACGACTGGTTGGACGAGGAGACTGCGAACATGGCAAGAGAGGGCCTTCGTACTCTGGTGGTCGGGCGGAAGAAGCTCTCCCCGCAGCAGTACAATGACTTCACTCAGCGGTATCACGAGGCGTCAGTCTCCCTCCATGGACGTGACGGAGCGATGGCAAACGTGGTCAAGAACTTTCTCGAGCACGACCTGGAGCTGCTTGGCGTCACTGGAGTTGAAGACAAGCTTCAGCGTGACGTGAAGCCCTCGTTGGAGTTGCTTCGAAACGCTGGCGTCAAGATTTGGATGTTGACGGGAGACAAGGTTGAGACGGCTCGTTGTGTTGCAGTCAGCTCCAAGCTCGTCGCCAGGGGTCAATATGTGCACACCATTGCAAAGCGCAAGTCTATCTGCCGTTGCCGATGAAAAGGATACTAACGACTGGCCAGTTAAACGCAAAGATCTCGCCAACGACTCGCTCGACTTTCTCCGCGGCAAGCCCGACGCCTGTCTCTTGATAGATGGCGAATCTCTTGCCTTGATGCTCACTCACTATCGCCAGGCCTTCGTTTCCGTTGCAGTCAATCTTCCCGCAGTTGTGGCATGTCGTTGCTCGCCAACGCAAAAGGCCGACGTTGCTAAATTGATTCGGTCCTTTACCAAAAAGCGCATCTGCTGCATTGGTGACGGTGGCAACGATGTCTCCATGATCCAAGCAGCCGACGTTGGTGTGGGAATTGTGGGCAAAGAAGGACGACAGGCCTCGCTCGCGGCCGACTTTTCGATTGAGCAATTCTGCTTTTTGACAAAGCTCCTCGTGTGGCACGGCCGCAACAGCTACAAGCGGTCTGCCAAATTGGCGCAGTTCGTCATTCACCGAGGCCTCATCATCTCCGTCTGCCAGACCATCTACAGCATCGCGAGCAAATTCGAACCGATAGCGCTTTATCGCGACTGGCTGCTCGTCGGCTACGCAACGCTCTACACGATGATGCCCGTCTTCAGCCTGGTGCTTGACCGCGACGTCGACGAGTCGCTTGCAAACCTGTACCCAGAGCTGTACAAGGAGCTCACGACGGGCCGCTCGCTATCGTACCGCACCTTCTTCATCTGGGTGCTCGTGTCCATCTACCAGGGCTCCATGATTCAAGGCCTCTCTCAGATCCTCGTTGGCCTCGACGACTTCTCCAAAATGGTCGCCGTGTCGTTCACAGCGCTCGTGCTCAACGAACTCGCCATGGTTGCTGCCGAAATCACCACCTGGCATCCCGTCATGATTTTCTCCATTCTCGGTACCGCTGCTATTTATATTGGTAGCGTCCCCTTTTTGGGCGATTACTTCGATCTCAAATACATGGTCAGTCCGGGGTACCTATGGCGTGCTGTTGTGGTTCTGGCAATTGCCCTGGTCCCGCCGTATGCGGGCAAGCTGCTGGGCCGCACGTTGAGGCCTCCGAGTTACAGAAAGGTGCAGGCGGTGTAGGTGGAGATAGGGCGTAATTGATGAAATGGCGGTGATCGTAGTGGACGAGTTGAGGCGTCTCGTGGCTGCATCAAGCAACCATCATGATGGACAAAGAAAGGGGGTCAGAGGAGCGATTCAATGATGAGTCTTGAGCTCAATATCTTTTCTTCCCGCCGCTTTTTCTCACTTGCATGATTGGTATCTTCGTATTTCTCAGGCTTGGCGTTTTCACGAACCCTTCTTCTCAAAGCGTATGTATGTACATAGGGTATTCGGAAGCAACTCGAATGACCTCGAATTCATAGACTGGATTGACTGTCCGGCTACCTCCTGGTTCCTCACATTGCTCGCACCAAACCAACTGACGCACCACCAGCCATCTTCGTCGTTGCCTACAATTCACCATACCGCACCTCACATCATCGGATTCTTACATCGCGACTCTCCTCCGTCCGAGCCGCTCGCTGCCCCGCCAGCTCTCAGACACACGGGGCACACCATGCCTGCTTGCACGCATCTTCTCGCGCTTTCGATACTCTGTCTGCTTGTCGATTCGCTTCCGCCGCGTGTGGGAAATGCCGCTGTGCACCGTGTTGCTGGCTGGCAGTGTGCGTACCCTGTTGTCCTGTCCTATCCTGTCCTGTCTTTTCCCGTCCTCCTCTGCTTTTACTTTATCTGCCTGCCTTGCTACGTCATGGAGTAATGCCCAGCTGTATGTCCTTCACAAGATTTCCAATCGCTCACTCGTTCTCCCATCCATTCATCCGCCTATCCATCATTTCCATCCACACATCCCTCCGTTCTCCCTTCCAGTAGACCAAACCGAACCGACCCAAACCGAACCTAGCTGAGCTGAGCCAAGCTGAGCCAAGCCGATCGCACGATGAACGCGCTGACACTTGCGAGCTCGTTTACTGGCCCGTCGGTGCCGGGAAAGCGTTCCTGCGATAAGCATGCATGTTGGTGTCGAGTCAGTTGGATTGTGCTGTAGCGACCGGGGTAGGTGGACGGGCGGGCGGGCGAGCGGGCGGGCGGTGCTGCCCCTCCCCCACTATCTGTCTGCGTGGGTGGGCAGAGACAAATACCCAACGCTGTGCCAAGACGTCGCTTGGATGGTGGAGGAGGGGGAGGGAGGGGAGGGGAGGACAGAATGAGGAGTGCTTATTTGCTTGTTGATTTCGTTCGTCATCTGCGTGGATTAGTGTGGGAAGGTGAGTAACTATGGGTGGGTGTGTTGTGTGATGTACCACGTATCAAGCAAAGACCTTGGGCAGTACCAGGTGTCAGAGGAGAAAAGAAGTGGTGTGCGAGCGAGAACGAATGCATTTCTAGATCCAATGACAACACAGAGAGACAAATAATGAAAGAGAGAGATGAGAGATTTGAGACCAAAGGCGACATCAGAAGGAGGTCTGCATGTATGTATGATAATTGATCGCTTCGGTTCCGCCAGACCAACTAGCCGTCGATTGCGCCGCCCTAACCTGCCCGTCCAGTCGCCAGACCAACCAAACCAGTCCCAAATAAACGCCAGACCGTTCTCGTTTGAATTTCATGTCGGAGATTTGCCCCGTCCGTGGGTCCAGTGTCAGTTCTTGTAATGTTCGCAAAAGAAAAGATCGTTGCATGATTCCGACTTTGACTCCCGATGAAAGGCACGCGATAAAGCAATGGGAGAGTGGTGAGAGGTGGTATATGTGCCCGTCTCGAGACTTCTTTCTTCCCTGCTTGCCTGTCTGTCTCTAGCTGGCTGCTGTGATTGACGTCTCGTTCCCGCCGTCGCCGATGCTGTTGTTGATGGTGGAGGTGCCGTCCCAGCCAGTCAGCCAGCCCAGCCAGCCCCGTTGATTGTACCCGTCCGTCCGTCGGTCCGCAAAACGCCGTGTAAATGCCGCAAAGAGCCGGAAAAGGACAAAGGTGAATGGGAGAATATGTAGACGCTACATGTTCCAAATCCGCCCTCCCTCTTCAAGTTGGGGAACAAAAGTACTTTTAGGTAGGATGGCTAGCCGTCTCCCGAAGATTATATTTCTCTCGAACCGTCCGTCGGCGCTCACAAGCTGAGGCGATCCAGACTCAGCCTGTCGCTGCTCCTGATCCGGCGCACCATGCCCAGTTTGTAGAACCGCTCCTCTCCGTCGGCTGTGCGGCCGCCGATGAACCACTTCTCCATGGCGCTGCTGCCGGCGCCGCTCGCGCCGCTGCCCCCGCTGCTGCCTGTCCTTTCCCGGAAGCCGCCGTCCGAGGAGCTGTCGGAACCGCGGCGGTGCCGGGACGAGGCGCCGGGGATGGGGAAGCCAGGTGGTGAGGAAGGCGAGGTTGGCCCGTTGGGCGAGCCCGGAGTCTTGTCCCAGTACGAGGCGTGGGGGCGGTGCGTCGGTTGGAAGGGCGTTTGGCTGTGCGATGTCGTCGTTGCTTCTCGGACCGCGGCGGTGGTTGATGTCTTGGAGGTTGCTGTCGGGCGGGCGTCTTGGTGGTGAGTCGAAGGGGTGTTTGCGGGCGCGGAAGAGGCCGTTGTCGAGTATGACTGGTGTGGCTTGTTGCCGCTTTGTGAGGGAGGGGGCGACACTGGGTGCTGAAACGTCGACTGCGCGCGAAAGGCGGCGAGGAAGTTTGAGAGGAATGGACGATTTGTCGTCATGGCGAAGGTTGGTGTTGATGCGTGTGACGATAAAGGAGAAAAATGTCCGGCGTAGTGGCCGGTAGGAGGGCGCTAAAATAGCTGCAATGAGGCGGGAGACGAAGGTGAGCTGAAGAGTTTGTACGACGGGAGTGTCAAGCTGAAGGAGGGCAGGGCTGGCGTGGAATAAGGCGGTAGCTCGGCGTCTTTTGCGTCACAGCGGTTGCGGTCGACGATGGCCGTTAGGATCGAGTCATGGGTTGTACTGTATTTGAGGTGAAGGGTCGACGAGGATCGGAGCCGGCGAGGGTCGGCAGAAGTCGGGGTTTCGGTTTGTGCGGATAGAGCAGGCCTGCACGTCTTGTCGCTGTCCGAGCTGCGGTGGTGTTGAGCGAAGAGCGACGGGTATGTCGGATGGACGGGGGAATGGTATCGATGTGGATGCGCGATTTGCGGGGACTGGAGATGGAGCTGGAGACGTGAGTGGGTTGTTGCAGGCCCGTAGGTACTGTACTGTGCTGGGCCTGGGGTTGCTGCTGACGTCGCAGGGCCACGAAAAAGGGCCGGCTTCCTGGTTGCTTGTGCCGCCCGTCACTGGCTCCTTGTCCGCCAGGATTCGATGTGAGATGGCAGAATCAGCTGAGGTCGCACTCTCCAGACATTTCTGCACCTGCACAACGGCCGAGGCTTGCCGGCGGCTATTGTCCAATTTTCCATCGCTCGACTCCGCTGCGTCGCGGCAATTGTATGCAGCGACGCTGGGCGCCATTGGAATCAGTGCCTGATGGCAGCATGCCAAGCACAGCAGCCATCAATGTACTGCAGCTGTCGAGCCATCGGCCCTACGCCCTCTTCGGATCTGATACGCAAAGTGACGACCATGCCGAGGCATCTCCAAGCAGCGGACAAGCCACCATCATCTAGGCAGTCTTCGCCGCATCGCATCACGAGACGGTCGACTTCTTCATGCGATCCGCTAGACCACATGGTGCTTCCCGTGGCTTGGGTGCGCATGAAAGTGCCCGTGTCAAACTGACAGCGCCATAGACTTCTTCACACAATTCGTACGTACGGCGCAGTCAAGTTCAAGTAACTGGTTTTCGATTTTGTAGTACAACAGTGGACCACTTGTGATTGGCCGAGCCGAGTCCTATAACAGGCACATGGTTCTTGTCGCAAACCTGCTGTCATAAAACAGATTGCCCAACGCTGATGCCGTAAAATGAAAGACGTGACGGGGCGCTGCCGTCGTGCCGTCAACGTGTTCTAATACTAAACCCACATATTAGCAAGGTGGTCTTGAGTGAGCGGGAAGCAATCATCTGTATATCAAGACGCTCTTTCAGAAGGAACAATTGGATTAGGTAGTTTTATCCGCACAGATTGACTCGGAGTGAGCTGAGTAGTGTATCATCACAAGAGACCATAGGCAAGGGAACATGAGGTGTGGATGAAGAAACGCTTACCTATGCGATGCGAGCAGAAGACGTTCCGATTGCCGTCCAGCCAAGGAGGCATCGAAACTTCTTCTGCAATGCGAATACCGCCTTTGCATGGCGGGTCATGGCAGCTCCCAATCGCTCATCCCAGCTCTTGAGCGTGTCCGCCTCTCAGCGGTCAGAATCGTCGAACTCAACAACAATGGCATGCAGAGCTACTCTAGTAGCCAAGTCTGCTCACCATTGCAGCGAGTGCGCCAATGTGTCGACAGCCCGTTTGAAGGACTTGGAATTTTCTCTGGGGTGCAAAGAAGAAAAAGAGGGACGAAACAGTTTTGGGAAAATTGCAGCGAAGAAAAGCGAAGACAGTCAGTCGGTAACTTCGGGCCGCTGATTGGCCGGGCAATTCCGCACCGGCGCTCGGCCGCGCCAGGCCCGGCGGAGGAGAGAGAGAGGCAGACCTGACCTACACCTTCATCATCCATCACCAGAAACGAAACGAAACACCAGCAGCACCTCGTCGCCGCCGCCCACTGCCACATCCACAGCCCACACGGCTCACGCTCCTTCGTGTCACCCACGTCAATCCGTCCTTCTCGGCCCCTGCAATTCAAGATGGTGCGTCGTCGGTCCCTCGTCTTCGTCGTTCTTCTTCCTCCTGCAGGTCCGCCAGCCAGCCAGCCAGCCAGCCAGCCTTAGCTCGTCTGTCGCACGTCACCACCACACTCGGATAGACGGAGACGGAAACGATGTGCATGGCAGTTGGCTGTCTCAGGATTGGCAGAAAAAACCCCCCAACAGTTCACCTCGACCCGCGATTCCAACAATGCACAGCAGCAAGCAAAGCAGAAGAACAAGCCGCGCTAACACCATCCCAAACAGCCTCTTCCTTTCGGTCCCGCATACCGCTCCTACAAGTCGCCGTTTGGCCCTCAGTACGTCCAGTCCAACGACACCACCAATACACAAAACAACCGCTGACCCACACCATAGATACAAGCCGCGCCCGCACATTATGGGCTGGGACGCCGTGGCCTTCAAGCGCTACGGCGTCATGGCCGCCGGCTACGGCGCCGTCGCCGGCATCTTCGCCCTCTTCTTCTTCGCAGAGGTGCCCCGCGTGCGCAACGACATAATGATCAAGGTCCCCGTCCTCGGCGACTACTTTGTCAAGGAGATTCCTCCCGAGGACAACCCCTTCTAATCGACGAGCGAGCGAGCGAGAGCAAAAATCTTCTTTGTGGGCGCTTGCTTGCTGCATAGCGTGGCTGGTTGGCTGGCTTGCTTGTTAGGGGTGAGCTTGCGTGGAGAGTCGAGGAAGAAATGGTTGGAAAGAGGGGAGATGACTTCTGCTGGGACCGGTGCTAGGCTAGCGTCGATAGAGGGAAGCCCTTTTTTCTTCTTCACAAGACGGCTGTAGAGTAAATAGAGCGTCGGGTTGTACCATATACTGGTGAGAGGATGAGAATAGACTTTGCGGCATTCTTCACTCTCCGGTTGCAGACTTTAGAGATTCTACAGAGTGCATATTATTGGCAGCGCTCTTCAAACAAGGCATCTTCACTCCATTGCCCAATTCTGCGGCCCGTCTATGAAGCTAGATTCATTGTTTGCGCCATTATGCTACAGCCATGCCTCGATCCTCGGTGCCTCCCGCTCATCTAGCTCAGTTGGTGGGTAACCGGCCAACAACCTCAGCCATCTCCTCGTCGGTGTAGATCCTGAAGCCCTTCTCCTTGGTCACACTGGCAAGCTGCACATTCTTGGAGTCCAGCTTCTCCTCCATGACCTGCTTCAACGTCTTCAGCACCAGCACCTCGGCCTCGGACAGCGTCAGCGACTTGTGGAACTCGTTCTGGAGCTCCGCCTGCGCTCCCTCCGAGCCGGATCCTATGGCCTTGGCGTCGTATCTGTAGAAAGTGCCCGAGGGCTCCGCGTGGTAGCTGTGCGTGGGGGCGTCAGTTTGGAAAGAGCGGAACCTACGGCTCAGCGTGCCGACTTACAGGCTGGGGCCGTCCTCGTCGTAGCCGGCAATCAACAGCGCGACACCAAACGGCCGACTCATGATACTCTCCTCGCCATCGGCACCCTCGCCGAAACGCAGCGCCAAATCGCAAATGGCCTGGGTGGTGCTCTCGACGCGCAGCGGCTCGGCGTAGTGGAAGGCGTGGTTCTGGCACTCGACGCGGGCGTGCTCAATCATGCTGCGCGCGTCGGCCTGCAGGCCCGACATGGCGCAGCCAATGTGGCGGTCAATCTCGACAATCTTCTCCACGGACGACGTCTCGAGCAGCGTGCTGGTGACGCGCTTCTCCACGCCCAAGATCACGCCGTCGCCCGTTGATACCTATTGTGACGTGCTTGTGTCAGATGGCGCGCTTGCGGTTATCGGATGGTGGGGGGACCAACGCCTATTGCCGTCGACCCGAGCTTGATGGCTTCGAGCGAGTATTCGACTTGGAAGAGACGGCCTTCCGGGGAAAAGGTGCTGGCCTTTTGTCAGCGGTGGCTTCGTTTCGACGGGGGCGGCGTGGCTCCGTACTTGATACCCCGATCTGAGAAAGGGCGAGTTTATTAGCAAGGGCCCTCGAGCTTCGGCATGAGCTATCTAGCCTACCATATTCCGAGCGCGCAATGAACATCTTGGAGGCGTTGTGTGTAGCGAGGTTGGAAAAATGGCAAGTGTAGCCCGCGCTGGAGCTATATCCGGATCGAAAGTTTAAGGGAGAGTCTGGAGCTGGGAGAAAGGAGGCGAGGATGAGCTTGGGTGTTGTTGGATGAGCTTCAGCATGCGTGGTGTTGGAGCTCTAGGCAATGGCACTTGCGTAGATCCGCCAAGACAATGCGGCGCTAGCACCAAATAAGACTAGTGCGGGATTGCCGTTCCATCCTCCAAGCTCTCTCACACACTTCAAGATTGCCAAAGATTGGAAAGCTTTAAATTGGTAGATTTATGGTATGAAAGTCGTGTCCTCGATATGCAATCTTGGGGAGTTTCCAATGACCATGTACGTAGAGAAGTTTCTGCATGTATGCGCGAAACACAACTGTTTCTCTAGCATCCACGACGTTCTTCATTTCCTTCGATCGCTTTGTTGACAATATCGTAACAAGAATCATGTATACAAATCAGCAATCCATGTACAGCAGCCCCACTGCCTCCGCCAACTCGATCAATATTCAGCCAAGGTGAGTCTCCGTCCAATATTTCTCCGGGAAGCCTCCTTCTTGTTCTCATTCGACTGCAGTGCAGCGTCCTGGTCTTGTTTCGCTTTGAGCGCTGCCTGTAGCATGCCGGAGTCGAAGAAACCGTCTGCAAGAGAAGTTCACCGTCAGTTACAGAGCTCTCGGGATGGATATTGTGGCGCGGCAAGGTGAAGATCGATGGTGAAGCGGCCGGGCGGAGCAAGTCTCTAGATGTCTTGTGATGTGGCCTGCCTAGACCAAAGGTGCTTAATGACGCGCCTACTCCTCAAGCGTAGAGAAAATCAAAAGAAAAATGGTTTCATCTATCGTTCTACGTTTGTAGTTTGTGGGTATCGCTGGCATGAGGAAGAAATTCAACGGAAAAGAAAAGGGCTAGGTGAACCAATGGAATGGCCAGGATGAAGCTTTTCAGAGACTGGCAACCAATCAACCTGAACCGACTGTACGTCGAGAGACACTTCAATCTCGCTTAACTGCGTTGAGAGGCGACCTTGGGGGCGTAGGCAGGCCATCGACCAAGATGGTATCTTGAGACTTTTGAACAAGACCACGGCTCGAAATGATGAAGGTGGACAGGGAAGAAAGAGGGGGAAGGAGAGAAGGAGACGCACATCCACCGAGACCCTCGTCATCTGATTCGCCAACAATGCTCTCAGTCAGTGTCGCTGGTGTCAGGCTGCCCTTGGAAGCAGCATCCGACAAGATTGCCCGGCCACGCGACTTGACCCGCGCGTACTGCAGCTTTTCCGGCTGCTCCTCGACTTCTCGGACTCGTGAAACTCCCTTGTTTGCGCTGGTTCCGCGACGCCGTGTTTGACGGAGAAGCTTCCGCATCTCCAGGAAATATGCCTCGATAGCATCGATGAAGCGGGCGGTTTGCCTGTGTTTTGAGGATGCACAGATGGAGACCGAACCATCCTTGATTATGTAGCCGATGCCAAAGCCTTCGCCGCTGGTGGGACCGAAACCAAATTGACGAAGGGAGGGGTTGCCACAGTTGGAAGTGGAGAGGATGGTGTTGTTCAGGCGATCCCAACCAGCGTCAGCGAAGATTGCCGGCATGGGCGGTGGAGTTGTTTGAGCTGGAGGACTCGTCGAGATTGAGGCATCCTCGCTAATCATCGAGTAATTTCCAGGACTTCCATACATTTGGTCGGATCCGACTGGACTGGAGACGGTGCCCGACACACTCGCACCGTCGCTTTGCGCGCCCTCTTCGTCAATCTGCCTCTGCCATATGCAGTAGAGCGCGTAGAGATGCCTGTCCTGGCCTTGAGCTTTGGCACACTCCCTGGTAACTGCAACATGTTTCTCGCATGCTTTCCTGAGGGCTTCGACCTTTTGGGCGGCAGGATTGTCGCCCCAGAATGTTTGCACGAAGTCGACCGACTCTGGAGTCACTGGTCTGATCGCTTCAGTGCGTCCATGAAAGAACATTTTGGTCATTGCAGGCTCGTATCCACATTCCATGCGTCCGTAGAGACCGTAGTATGCAGCCTGAAATGCCATTTGGACATATGCATCGGGGGAGAACCCCATGGTCGTCATGAAGTTCTTGCCGTAGTGCATGAACTCCAGAGTCTGAAACTCATTTTGCTGGATCAAATCCGCAAGCCGAGTCTCGGCAAAGCGCAAGGCGGTACTGAGCTCCGGAACCATATCCCACTCAAGCTTGTGAGGTGTGGTGTTGACATTTCCGAATGTGGTAGGGTCGCGCTTGGAAGGATCCGGACTGCTGGATGCCCACAGACTTGGTGCTTGGCCATTGATCGTGCGAGCGAACCTGAGGATCGTGTCGGTATAAACGTCACTCGCAAAGCGAAGCACAGTATGGCCATCGACGCCAGTGTGCTCAAAATTGATTCCTGCGCTGCCGTTCTTGCAGACAATAATTTGGAGCTTATCATACCACCGGTTGGTGCACGTTCCAACTTGGACGCCCAATTCGACCTTGCTCGTACCGCAAAGCATGTTCATACAAAGGTCGGCACCGGTATGAGGCTCTGTGTAGTCGAGGCATAGGATGAACAGTGCCGAATCCACAATGCTCAGGCAGTCCGAGTTGTTTGAGCCTTCTTCCCGGTGCAGCACTTCTCTGAGGCCAGACCATATTTTGCGGTTCTCGGTTGTAAGGACGCCGAGAGCACCCTTCGCTGCCTCTCGGATAGGAACTTGAGAAGCGTCCTCTACAATGACCTCAAGGTTCAAGGCAATATCCTTCTCGGTCATGATCAGGTCCGAGTTATCGTCGAGGACGTCAAACCAGTAGAACTGACCATGGCAGAGCACCACCACGTGCTTTGCATTCGAGTCTTGGCCAATTTGGCAGCCATTCTCGGTCGGAATCCGAGCAGTACCAAAGAGCCTGGAGTATTGATACATGCAAAGGGGTTGGCCGCGAACCGTGTCAGGTGGCAGTTCCTCCTTCCTCACTGCTCGGACGAAAGACAGTGCGGATATTACCAGTGACGCCGCTCGTGTCAGTTGATTATTTCTGGCTGGAGTCGGGTCATCCTCCAAGAGGAAGAATGGATTGAGGTTCAGGACGACGGGGTTGTCGAAGTTCAGGTAAGAGTCGTACCCTATTGCTGATCAGTGACTACGAACGTCATCTCATGGCGACACCAAACTTACAGAACTGCTCGATGTAGTTGGCTTTGCCTGCCGCATACTTTTTCAACTTTTCCTGAAGATCGGGGCCATCGTTTTTAAGAAATTCCCGTACGGCCGCCCGAGTCTCACGTTGCTCCTTGGGCGATTGGAGAGGCGCCAGCGCCGCGAGATACTTGTTGCAAGTGGACTCCAACTCGGGAATGGGTAACGTAGGAAGCTTGTCTTGAGCCGCAAAGGTGATGCCAGGCTTTGAGTTTGGGTTTTTGGCCACGCCGAGCGGATTTGAGTCGGCTTTTGAGAAGTCATTCAACGCCTTCCTCGCAGCTTCGGCGGACCGTTGGGGAGTGTCATTCGTTGCCGCCATCTTGATGGAGCCGTTGACCAGCGACTCGTTGAGCGAGGTTGGGACGGTAAAAGTTCGAGCTGGCATTTTGAAAAGGATCAGAAGAGTTTAAGCGTGGAGAGGTGAGATGATGGTTGAGATGTTGAGCAACCGCAACGCAGTACGGTAAAGATAGTGACAATCTTGCGAACAATGCAGTGGCATGGAAGCAAGAGCAGAACGATAATAGTGTAAGCGGTGTAAAGGAAGGGGTCAGGGGGTCGGGATGGTCTGCCAGTTATTAAACAAGCGCGGTGATGGACGAAAGGGAATACGCAAGGCAAGCAGCTGTCAACCCCGCCGAGGATACCATGTGAATCTCCACACAGCCAGAACCGAGTGACAGCATTGCGCATACTTGGGCCGATCCGGCCACACGGAAGTGTTCCTCTTCGGACGCAAGACTGACTTACCAGGTACCTGTTGCTCCGTGTTCTGTCCGCTCCGCTCCCGCTTCCGCGCTTGACGCTGAACTCAGTTGCGCGGCAGGTAGCTGCTCTGTCGCACGTATTGGACAGAGGGATTAAAGTTGGAGACGCGGCTGTAGAAAAGTGATACAGCCAGTAGGCTGAACGATAGTCGATGTCCGAGCCCCGGCCGAGTGGAAGAGAGCTGCTTGATCTGACGCCGAGGGCAGACAGGGAGTGCGCGTGGGTAGGGGTTCGTGGTTCTGTCAAGCTGAGCGGACGAGAGGAAGTTCAGAGGGTGGGATATAGTAACAAGGGTCTGATAGGTGACGAACGGGACGGCGCGAATATGAGTCGTGGGAAAAAGGCGCAAAAACGAGGGAATCAAGCAACGACCAACGGCATGAGATCGCAACGCTTACATTTATCAAGACATGTACAAAGAAGTGTGCTTACGGGCGAGCAAGCAGATGGCGCAGCGTGGCGGAGGAGCAGGACGTCTGGAGCCGCGTGGGAACGGATGACTTGGTCCGGCTGGGGTGCAGCAGCACGGATGAAGGGAGCTGCCGAATGACATGCGAGCCCTCCAACGTCACCTCGTCCTTCTTGCTGCCGCCGAGCAGATGACAGACCTCTTGCACATTCTGCCCGACAGTCCTCACTTCTCCCAGGACTTTGCCCACCTGCTGCCCTCGCTCGACCGCCACAAGGTCACCACCGGCGACATCCTCACCCTCGATGCCCTCGACGTCGCCAAGCGGGCCCAGGTCCCCGTCGCCGAGGTCAAGCGCCTCGCTGATGCCATACTGCGCGACCTTCACGCCCAGCTCCATTTGAACGACGCCACGCCTCATGAAGCCAGCCCTACGGCCGAAGCTGACCTGTCACACCGCAGTGGTTTGAAGGAAGAATGGCGGACCATTAGTACTCTGGACGAGGGGCTCGATAGTGAGCTTGGAGGAGGCATACCCGCTGGATACCTTGCAGAAATCACCGGAGAAAGGTTTGCATTCTCCGCATATCACAGACTTCAAACGTACCGCTGACCTGGTTCCAAAGCGGCGCCGGCAAGACACAGTTTCTTCTGACGCTCCTGCTTTCGGTACAACTTGCGCCGCCTCGCGGGCTCTCCCAGTCCGCCGTATACATCTCGACCGAAGCCGCGCTTGCAACAAACCGCCTGCACCAACTCCTCCAAGAACACCCGCTACTCTCGTCCCTCCCAAAATCATCTCGCCCCTCGCTCCAACGCGTTCTCAGCATCCAAACGCCCGACCTCGAATCCCAAGACCACATCCTGCGCTACCAGCTGCCCATCGCCATCACGCGCCACAACGTCGGCCTCATAGTCATCGACTCGATCGCCGCAAACTACCGCGCCGAGTTCGAGCGGCCGGAAGGCACGACCCATGGCCAGCAGCGCACCAGCGGCCTCGCCATGGCGCAGCGCTCCGCGCAGCTCGTGCAGCTGGGCTCGCTGCTGCGCAAGATGGCGCGCACGCACAACGTCGCCATCGTCGTCGCGAACCAGGTAGCCGACCGCTTCACGCCGCCGTCCGCGGCGGCTGCTGCCGCTGCCGCATCTGCCAGCGCCTCAACCTCGCGCACGCCGTCGTGGAATAACAGCCAGCGCACCGAGACGCCGCCTCCGCCGCCCCTCATCCACCCCGCCGCGACTCCGAATGAGGCGCTGACACTCACGCCCGGCCCGCTAACGCTTGACCACCAACAGCGCTGGTTCACTGGCTGGGGTGACACGCGCGCACTGTCGCACGCCCTCAAAACACCCTCGCTCGGCCTCGTCTGGAGCAATCAGATTGCAGCGCGCATCGCGCTGCTGAAGCAGCCCGTGTATGGAGGCGCGGCAGGAGGATGGGTGTCGACGGCTGCGGATGGACGCGAAGACTGGCGGGGCAATGGACGCGAGGTTAGGCGCTGGCGCCGCTGGATGAAGGTTGTGTGGGCGGCGTGGGCACCGCCGAGTGAGGGCAAGGGCATTGAATTTGCAATTGAGGGGAAAGGGCTTGTCAGTCGTGAGGTCGAGGAGGGAGGGCATGCCGCTGGAGCTGGGGAGGAGAGCGGCGTCTCCGCAGGGCAGGCGGTGGGTAACGAACATGAAGGGACTGGGTAAGGTAATGGTGAGCAACATGGGGGAGGCAAAGCAGGAAGAGAAAGCGTCCTTCGGCTTCCAACGCGCGCCGCTCGCCCCAGCAGTCTTCGCCCAACCCCTTGGTCAAACCGAGAGAGAGAGGAAACCATAGAGCTGGGAGAAGGGTTGACATCGACTGCCCAGCAGTTGAAAAAAGATGCAGAGGACAACGACTCACGAAATCAGTAGTATGTCATGACAAAACAAACAAGTCAAAAATCAGTTAATGCTCCATCTATTCCATCGAACAGTCTGCGCACCAACACCACTTTTCCTATTCCGCTCTTGAACGCAAAATGCACCATCGCAATACTAGTCCACCACGATGCTCATCTCTCTCAATTCCTCCCCTTCTTCTCTTTTTTTAATTCCCAACTCCTCGCAATCCATGCCCACCGTGTCCGGTCCCGCCGTCCGCCCTTCCGTTCAGAGATTGACTTGAAGAAACCGCATTTTGCACCAGACGCCAGTACCCGCACCGCTCCTCAGCAAACCGTCGAATAGGGAGAAAGATGAGAGGTCCAAGCAAACCGCCGCCGTGCCACACTGCGCAGAGGGTATGGTGGTGTGAGGCAGGTGGATGAAGACGGCGGCGTGCTGGGTGTCTAGCAGCTGCGAAAGGGAGGGAGGAATCCCGGGGAACTTGTTTGTCGGTCACTGTTCTCGGTGTTGATGATTTCTTGAAGCGCGGCGATTGTTACGCCCTGCTTCTGCGCCCGTTGGCTTGTCGTTCGATGCTGTTTATGAGAGCTCCATGGCGTCTCCGCCACCGCTGCCGTTGGGGACGGAGAGCTCGACGGCGCCATCGACGCTGATGAAGCGCTTTTCGAATTCCGAGACAAACTGCAGTGTCGATTGTTAGAGATTCTGAATCTGCGTGGATCACACAATTGGCGGGGCGCTTACCTTGACGCTCCTGTCTGGGTCGTAAAAGAGCTTGAACGCGCGCTGCACGTCGTCGATGCTTACTTCGGTTGCCTTGCGCTTCTGCGCGAGCAAAAAGCTCGTTGTGATGAGGTTACTGGCATACCGCAAGTTGGTCTCGGAGCCGATTCTGGTCAGCAGCGCCAGTGCGTCTGGGCTTAGGTCGATTTCTTCTTCTTGCGCGCGGATGGCCAGGATCTGGCGCAGCTCTTCCTGGCTATATGGCAGAGTGGTGACGATGGCGACGCGGTCGAGAAAGTCGAGGGGCAGACCGTGTGGGCTCGAGTAGTTGGTTCCGCGAATCCTGGTGTGGCCCCGGTTTGATGCCATAATGACAATAGGTGCAAGCTGGTCCTCGAGAGCGCGATTGATGAAGCTGAAGCATTCAATGTCCAGCATGTGCACTTCGTCGATGAAGAGCACGCCCGGAACCAGCTCTGCCTTGCCTTCTTCTTTCCATTCCGCAACCTTGGTATCGATTTGCGCGCGCACTTCTTGACGAATCTCGCCAGTGTCGCCAGAGAAGAGAGCCAGAAAGCCTTGGGTCCGGCTGTTGATGACGTCAATTTCGTGGAGTGAGACGGTGTGGACGACTTCGCGACGTTGTTGGAGCTCGCCGTCTGGACAGGCAACAAATTTGGTGTCGGCGCCCATGGCGTCGTAGTCGCGCGAGCGCGTGTAGCTGCGGCCGAGTTTGGTGATTTTCCCTGACGCCTTGTCGATGCTGATGACGTCGCCTGCCATGACCTTTTCCTTGGTCATGCTATCAATCATCTTGGTTCCCATGTCGTAGACGGTCTCCATGTCGTTGGTCTTGATGGTAAGCTTGCCTTGCTTGTTTGACTGGACATGGTGTCAGCAATGCACGATCAGGAAGTTCTAAGAATACTCATACCCCAGTGACGCTCCTGTCTATCTGTATCTCAACAACCTCGCCCTCAATGACTTCGCTCTCTTCCGTTATCCGCACGCCGATACTTTTTCTGAAGGCCTGGGTAAGGGCCTCGGTCTTGCTCATCTCGAGGGAGAAGATCTCGGAGCTTGCAAGCATGGTAAAGGGTACATCGGGGCCTAGCGACTGGGCCATACCCATGGCGATGGCCGTCTTGCCAGTGCTCGGGGGACCTGCGACCAGAACTGCTCTTCCAGCAATCTTGCCATCCTTGACCATTTGCAGTATGATGGCGGCGGATTTTCGGGCCTTTTCTTGGCCTACGAGGCCTTGCGACGACGGCTTTGGCTCGAGAGTGTCCTGGTCGACGCCCAAGCCGCGAATGTGTGAATGGGCGGCGATGAGGTTGAGGCCGCGCAGCTCTTTGCTCTCGGCGATGGTGGTAATTGGCTGGAAGATGGTATTAGCGTGAAGTGGTTGTCAATGAGAGTCAGACTCACGGCAGCCATAATGGAGAGCAGGAACAGCGTTGAGGTTGGACTCGAGAGAAAGAAAGAGCTATGCTGTGGTGTTGAGGTGCAGTGCTGCGCGACCTAGGTAGGTAACACGCGCGGAAACGGCCCAGGCGCATCATCTTGACACGAAGAATAGCCGACGGGACGGGGAGAGACGCGACAACGAAGGAAGCCGGGGTACACAAGACTACGCGCTCTTCTTTGTCGTGCTACAAGCCAAAAGCACGGAAACACACATGATTGATAGCCACGTTACTGTAACTCACTAAACATTGCCTGCTCTGCAAAAATGCGCGCCGATTGCTGCCGCCGTGGGCTGCTCTTTAATGAAGGTAAGGCAGTGTGACAGATTATCTCATGAATCAGACGGGTGTCGCTTCGGGCGTTGTGATTACTAAATAACCCTAGGGCCTCTAGAGTGTTAAGGCTTAATCTAAGCTATATCTAGCTAGCACCCATATAAGGTAGCACCCTTAGTAACGCGTCTAAGAGTAACTTAAACTTATTTATATGTAAGGTTTTAGGAGGCTAGAATTTACTATACTATAACTCTATAATATATCATTATACTACCTTACTTTATACTTTCCCGCATTCTTTAAAGCTTATACTTTTATAGAATATCTATTTTAGCTATATAGTCTTAAGAGTTCATGTTAATTTATATTAAAGTATTAAAAGTTATGCCCTCCTAAAGTGTATAGGGTGACCCTCCTCTAGATTAAAGGTATAATCTAATAATAATAATATAAACCCCTATTAAATTATATATATACTATTTTATCTTTAGATTCTAAATCCTATTATGTTAAAAGAGGATGACTTAGGCTAAGTTTTAGTAGGTTTCTAGGTAGTATCTATATATCCTATTTAGTTAGTTATAGTACGTAACTAGTGGTCGGAATTTTAAGAGATGTTAAATTAAAGACGTAAGGGCATTATAAAAGTTTACTAGGATATTATAAATGTTAGTATTAGTACTAGTTATGTTATAGATATTAAAGTGCTTACCTTTCTAAAGTATATACTAAACGCGCGTAGCTAAGTCTATGTTAGTAGACCCTAGAAACCCTATAAACTTAAGGAACCCTATGAATTTAAGGAACCCTATAAACTTAAGGAACCCTAAGAGCTAATAGTAGGTAATTATAGGGGTAAGTAATCTTAGGTATAAGTATATAGGTAGAAGGAACTATAACCTAAACTACTAAAATAGACGGCTACTCTTAATAGCTAACATAGTAGTAGTTATATACTATATACCCTAAAATCTACGCCTAAGGGCTAACGTAATTAACTTTATATATAATCTAGTATAGACTCTAACCTTATATTAAGTTTTAGATCTAGTATTAGTAATGAGGTATTATAGTTAGGGGATGATCTTTTAACCTAAATAACTATCCTAGAGCCCTAGTTTAATACTATATCTAAAGTAGAGCGTGACCTTACGTGTTATTTTAGTTAGATTCTATAAATAAGGCTATAGGCCCTAAAAGATATTATTAGCCTAGCGCGTTACTTAGATAATATAGAGTTCTAAGAAGTAACATTATAACTCTATCTTATAAGAATCCTTAATAAGATGAAGCCTAGGGTAAACCTCTAGCTATATTAGGAGTAGATTTATACCTTACGGAGGTTAATCTTTAGGAAAGGTTATATAATTCTAATTACTTAGACTAGATTTAGGAAAAGCCTCATCTTATACGCGTATACTATCTTAACTAGCTAGGTAACTATTTAGATTATCCCGCTTAGTAAACTAGGTAATAAATAGTAGGCTAATATTAGAAGATTAAGTAGATATAGGCCCTATCTTATTAATTTAGAGAGTAAAGTAGAGAACCTAAGACTCTTAGTAGAGGTCTAAGTAGGGAAATATACTTATATCCTCTTTAGGCCTAAGTAGGCGGTAGAAGAGGAGGTCTATACGGCGTTACGGTCTATTAAGACTAAGATTAGCATGCTTACTATTAATAAGTATTATCTTATTAAGTAGTAGGCAGGTTTCCGGCTATACTTTACTACTTTAAAGGAGCTATATAGTTTCCTTAGCCCGGAGACTATCTAGTTTACTTATTTAGCTATAATAGATAATAAGACTAAGTAGGCTATTAAAAGAGATACTAGGTTCCTAAATAAAGGGCTATAGCTGGGCTAGATATAGGTAATTTATATATTAATTAATTACCCTAACATCTCTATCTACGTGCGTCTAATCCTAAGAGGCTAGAAAGGATCATTTAAGGGGCTCTACTTTATACTAGATATAAGTATTAGCGCCTCTATGCGGATAAGTACCCCTAAGTAGATACTAAAGATGATTATTTTTATTAATAGTATTAGGATAGTCTAGAATGTAGTAACTTACCTTTAATCTATCCTTATTACTAAGATAAAGGACTACGCTACTAATAAACAATATAGTTAGGGTTATAATAGGAAAGGTAGATATGTAATAAATATTATTAGTGAGTTTACATTACGGGTTACGGAATTTAATAAGGATAATTAATATAAGGAGTTCTATAAGCTAGACTTAGCTATATATATTATAGTAGTAATAACCTCTCTTAGAATAGGTATTAACGTCCTAGACGTAGAGTATATTATTATATAGGACTTCCTACCTAAATAATCTCTTAGAGATGTCTAGTAGTAACTTAGTCATAGTAGATATGGCTTTAGATGAATAAGCTAAGGCATTATACTTCTTCTATACTAGGCCTTTAATAACTAGGGCCAGGATTAGCTAAAAGAGGATATAAGGTCTCTAAAAAAGGCTCCGGTCCTATTACTAGGATATCTAAAAGGGACTAGGAATATAACCTAGTAGGTATAGAGAGAGTTAAGATAAGTTACGTAGTTAAGTAATCCTACTAGTAACACTATAGATAACTCATCCTAGTAGTTAGCTACTACATCTAGTGCTCTAGTTAGGACTAACTTATCTAGAGTCCTATTATAGACTAAATAGGATATAGCGAACTAGAGGGAACTAGATAAGGTTTAGAAAGATATAATTAATAGATGCTACTAGAGAGTATTCCTAGAGTATCTTAGAGAGAATAAATTGCCGTACGGCGCTAGACTACCTCCTATACTAGTTAAACACTACTATAGTTACTATAATCTAGTACTATTCCTAATCTTTATACTAGCCCCGCTATAGCTAAAGAAGCTAAGGTATCTAAAAGTAGGGTATAGGCTAGGGTTTACCTTAGAGTCTATTAATAAGTAGTTATTAGAGGTTATAGAAGAGAAGTATAGTAGGCGTATAAGGCGATTCCGGTTAATACTAGCGCTAATTATAAGGGACGCCTAGCACTAGTAAACAGCGCATTTTTTTAGTAGGCGTAAGAGTATAGAGTTCTAGGAATTATTAATACTAGATGCTTTATATAAGGAGGTCCTATTATTAAAGGAGTAGAAGCATCTAGAGATAATAGGTTAGTAACTACTTAAGCACCTTAAAGGACCGGTTATCTAATATGTAGAAGAGTAGGCAGAAAAGGCTAGATAAGAGAAGAAGAGAAAGAGTAAGGAGAAGAAGTAGGCTAAGTAGGCAGCTTAAGAGACTTAATTAACCCTAGGGACTTAATTAACCCTAGAGACTTAATTAACCCTAGGGACTTAATTAACCCTAGGGAGTAAAGAAACCTATAAGATAGGGAATCTATTAGAGTATAAGATGTATTAGACGCGTATTCACACCTATAATAACTAACTCTCTCACGTTATCGCTAAGTAAAACCTTATATAGATATATAGAACACCGCCTAGTTCTCTATAGCTCCTTATTTAAGTAAGAGAGGACTAATAATAGTAGTAGTAGTAGTAGTAGTAAGTCCTAGTACTAGATTTATAAATAGGAGAGGGGGCCTTACTTTCTAATATCTCTAAATTATAGTATATACTAGAGATATAATTAGAGGTTATAGAATAGGTTAAGGTTACTAATTCATAATAAGTACTAGAGATATAATTAGGAGACGTCTAAGATGCCTAGGTTATTAACTCTCCTATGCTATTAGAGAAAGTAGGCCGGAAATAATAAGGTAGTAGGCTAGTAGGATTAAGAGGAATACTAAAGTAGAGGCTAAGAGGGGGTAGTTAGGAGCCCTATACGCTAAGTATACTAAGGCTATAGGGTTATCTACTAAATAGTTTAAGACCCGGTACTCCTATAACTTATACACCGCGGAGGTAGTATCTATTATTAGAATAGGAACTACTAAATTTAGAGCCGCGGTCCTTATAGCTAGTAGTAGGATTCTCACTAAAATTAAGGGTGTCTAGGCGTTCGCGTACTCTAATAGAGAGGGCAAGATATAGTAGATACTACTAAGTAGAATAGCCTAAGTAGGTCCGGCGTAAGATTTAGTATTATTAGTAGATAGTTTAGTAAAGGTCTAAGATTATAGAAGCCTATAACCCCTAAGGGCTAATTAAAGCGCTTACCTAACTTAAAGAACCCTACTAGCTAATTAGTTAAGTATAGCTAAAGGTCTATATACTTTATTACTAAACGCCTATAAACCTAGAGGGTAAATTAAAGCGCCTACTTAACCTAAAGAACCCTAGTAGCTAATTAGTTTAAATATAGTTAAAGGGAGTCTATATACTTTATTATTAGCTTAAGCTCTATAGGTAGGCGTACTAGAGGGTAGGCATACTAGAGGGTAGGCGCGCGGCTAGGTACTCTAGTATTATATTATTATCTATAACCTCTTATCTACCTCTCCTCTATAACTATTACCTTTCCTTATCCTCCTCTACTACCACCACCACTACTACTACTAATAATAATAATAATAATAATAATATGCCCGCTTACTACTCTACTTACCCCTTACGCTACGTGTATCTTACCTACCTTACCCTCCCCCCTCTCCTACGGGCTTCGGCCTAATATAATAGAGTGCTCTTATTCTATTATAGTAGTATATAGCCCTAGCCTACTACCTCTACTAACTTTAGTTAGGTTAGTAAGGAGGATATTCCTTATCTTATTAGCCGCTTTAACTAAGGTTAGCTTAGGTCTAGCCATATACACCCGCCTATTATTACGTACGTATAGACTATTTAGAGATTTAGTTTAACTTACTAAACTATATCATGATAGGCTACTACTACTATAGTAGTAGTAGTAGTAAAACGTAGCCTTACTTATGTTATTACCCGCCCGCTTACTGTAAGCTAAACTAAACTCTACTACCTTATATATAGACTAACCTCTAGTATAAGTAGCCTACCTATACTACCTAGTAAGTAGTAGTAGTAATAGTAGCAGCCGTTATCGCTACTACTACTATAGTTTAGTAGTTTACCGTCGCTACTATCGTCTATATAAGTAATTAGTCTAACTCTAGGAACTTAAATACCTTAAGACTAACCTTATATAGTAGCTCTCTACTACCCCCCCTACGCTTACCCTTACCGCCTATACTGCTATCACCCTCCGTATAAGTAATTAGTCTAACTCTAGGGACTTAAATACCTTAAAGACTAACCTTAGATAGTAGCTCCCTACTACCCCCCCCGCGCTTACGCTCACCCTTACCGCCCATACCACCGTTATCGCCCTCTATATAAGTAATTAGTCTAACTCTAGGGACTTAAATACCTTAAAGACTAACCTTAGATAGTAGCTCCCTACTACCCCCTCTATGCTTATACTTACCCTTACCGCCCGTACCGCCGTTATTACCCTCTATATAAGTAATTAGTCTAACTCTAGAGACTTAAATACCTTAAAAACTAACCTTAGATAGTAGCTTCCTACTACCCCTTCTACTACCGCGCTTACCCTACCTCTCCCTACCCCTACTCCTCCCCCCCCCTAGCCCTTACTTACTACTACTACTAACCCTATCGCCGTAGGTCTATATACTATAGTGTTATTTAATGGTAATGCTAATAGGTATAGTATAGAACCCTATTAGTATCGCTTCTACCTCTTACCCTTAGGGCCTTACTAGTAGCTATAGCTACTAAGTAAGTATAAACCATCTAGGATATAGGTATAGAAAGACTAATATACTATAGGAATAATAATACTCCGGCTCCTACTAGCCTAACAGCTAGGGATAATATTAGGGAGTAGTTAGTAGAGCTTACCTACTAGTAAATTACCTATAGCTAAGCCCACCGCCCCTTTAACTTCTTTTAGCCTAGTTAGGTTACGGGGCTCTATACTACCTAGGACTATAATATATAGTAGTTAGCTAGCTTAGCTGCCTTAGAGACCCCTAAGTCTAAGTAATAGGAGGCGTAGGGTAATAGGATAGTTACTAACTATTAGTACTAGGTTAGCTACATCTTCTATATTATAGAGACTTAGGCGGGTATAGAGAGACTTAGTAATACCCGGTACTAGCCCTACTAAGACGCTAGCTATAAATGTTAGGTTTACTAGTAGGAGGCTATTAATAAGATTAGTAAGGCTAGTAAAGCTTACGCGCGCTACTATAATAAAATCCGGAAGTATTCTCTAGTCTACTAGAAGAAGGAGTTAGTACCGCGTAAGTAGAAGTAGCCCCTACCTCTATATTCTAGTCATCGTCCCCTTAAGCCTAAGGGGCCCCCTAGTAGTCTACTACTAGAAGTAGGAGGGTCTAGTATCGCGGTATAGCTAGTTAGTTAGGGTGTTAGTCTAGTTATTTAGTGTTTAGGTTTAGTATTATTTAGTTTAGGTGCCGGGTTAGGATGCCTATAGTTTTTTTTTCTCTCTCCTCTTCGGTTTTTTTTTTATACTATAAAGTACTATACGTCCTATTATGATTACATTTCTAGTAGCTATAATCTAAGTCCTATCTTATAACATGGCTCACGCTATATAAGCTATTTATAGTAGCTAGCGTCGTTCGTACCGCTTATATATTAAATCCTATAGGTTCTATTTAGCTCCTAGGGTTAATAGGGTTAATAGGGTTCCTAGGGTTAGTTAAGTTCATAGGGTAGCCTAAGTTACTAAAGAGAATAGCTCTATAACTAATTAAATAGTAAATAGAAGGGGGGGTTTCATTATATATAGCCGGTATATTAGATCCTAAGTGCCCTAATTGAATCTTAGGGTTAATAGGGTTAATTAAGATGATAGGATCGCCTAAGTTAATTAAGAGGTTAGCTTTATAGCTAGTTAAATAGTGAAAAGGGAGGAGATTATATTATATATAACTAGCGCTATTTATGCTATTTATGTAATAGATCCTATAAGCCCTAACCGGATCCTAGGGTTAAAAGAGTTAATTAGGTTGCCTAGGCTATCTAGGATAGGTATATTATAGCCGCTTACATCTTATAAGGCCTAAGAGATAGTATTAAGTCTCGCTCTAAGAATTATAAGGTACTTATCGGCTATCTCGGCTATATTATTATTAGACCGGATATTCGCTTTATAATCCTATTAGATAAACCTCTTAACCTACTATCCTTAAAACGGATATCTACTCTACCCTCCTAAGCGATCCCTTTTTCCCTTATCTCTTTAATAATACTACTATGTAAGTAGAGTTATTACTCCTATATTATCTTATCTAGTAGACACCTTAGGTAGTTAATCTACTTATATCGTTTAAATGATTAATCTTCTATGATACTCTTATCATGCTTCATCCCCTAAACGCTACTCTAAATAATATAGGAAAAGAGACTAAGCCTACTACCTACGCCGGCCTAGTAATAGGGATAGGAGTCCGAAACTCCTTATTCTTACTATTATTATTATTTTTATTCTCGCCGTTACCGTTATTACTATCGTCGTCGTTATCGTTATTATCGTCGTTATTATCGTCGTCCTCCTCCTTAACGATACTACTACTAATAATAATCACCCTAACTTAGTTCTCTACATAATTACTAATCGGTGGCCTAGATTCTATCTAATAGGAGTCGCTTCTATTACCGTTATCCTAGGGAGCCCCTAGCCTATTATCTAGCTATATATACGCCCTACTAGCCATCCTATAGTTTATATAATCCCTACTAAAAAGGTAACCTAGGTTTTCTAGGTCCTTAATAATAGTATAGGGTAGTATCCCTAGGTATTACTAATAGGTCTAATATAGGATAGCCTTAATTACGAGATATAAGGCGTAGAAATAAAAATAGGCTATTTAGTTAAATAATTAGAGGATGAGGGGGTGCTATTAGCTAGCTATAGTAACCGCGTATATTTAAAGCTCGCGGATAGAACATAACATCTAACCTATTAGAAGAGAAGAGTATTTAATCATGAATAGCGCATGATCTAGAGTTCTACTAGCGCGCTTAATTATAATATAGATAGCTTAGATGTCACGAATGCTCTAACTAAGGCCTTATATTAGAATACTAACGGTATAGACGACCTAATAGAACTAGGGAAAAACCTTAGCCGGCCTATTTTAGAGTTTAATAATAAATTAAGGAATAAAGTCTCGATCTAGGATAAGTAGCATCTTATATAGTTTCATAGCGTTTACTAGAAAGGGGATAGGAGTAGGGTTAGTTATAGTATTAGAAGACGAAGAGATAAGTAAAGTTAAGAAATAGGATAAGAGACGAGTTTTAAATACGCTAGAGTACTAGATCATTAATTAAGGTTAATTTATTAGTACTAGATAAAGTAGGATGGAGTCTCTAGCGCTTTAGTCTACCCGTCTACGGGCATATTATAACATAGCCTTTATAAGATTAGTTAGTAGGGTTAATAGGGTCTTTAGGATTTATAGGGTCGTAAGGGTTTATAGGGACCCTAGCTTTCTACTATTCCTATTCCTTATTTAGTATAGTAAGTAAGTTAATTACTAGATTATTAATCGTATTAAGCTGTTTATTACTATTATTAATAAATCCCTTAATCTTAATCTTATCTAGGCGCATATTACTATTATTAATAAACTCTTTAAATCCTCCTATATCTATACCCTATTATGGTAGTATAGGATATATAATTTAAGCATAATACTCACCTTATCTTATATAGAGCTTATATTAGCGGTATTCTATAAAGATAAGTAATATCTTTATTATATACCGTATGGTAGATGGTTTATAGTAGAGAATGTAGTAGATTCTTTACTATAAGAGAACTTCCTTAAAGGACTAACTAGCAGGCTACCTAAGGGTGTTTATATAGAAGAACCTATAGATTCTAGAGAGTTCTATCTCTAGGTAATTAGTAATAGGTTCTTCTATTAATAGAAGACGATTTCTAATTAATCTAGACTAGAAGATTCTAGGCCTTAGTAATGAGACAATCTAGAATAAGGGCTAGAATCTAAAAGAACCCGTAGGAATAAGTTCTTAGTAATAGAAGAGGTCTTTATATAGAAGAACCTATAGATTCTAGAGAGTTCTATCTCTAGGTAATTAGTAATAGGTTCTTCTATTAATAGAAGACGATTTCTAATTAATCTAGACTAGAAGATTCTAGGCCTTAGTAATAAGACAATCTAGAATAAGGGCTAGAATCTGAAAGAACCCGTAGGAATAAGTTCTTAGTAATAGAAGAGGTCTAGAAGAGTCTAGAACAGTCTAGACTTATTCTTAGGCCTCTAACACTCCCCCTAACTTATTACGCAGGGTAATAGAGAGGAATTTAGTAAAGAGAGCCTTAGTAAGTACCTTAGTTAAGGCGTCTATAGGCATCTTCTTTAGTAGTAGTAGGTTCCCTATTACTATAGAGTAAGTAATAAGAGATATCTTCCTCTATATTACTTAGGCCTTCTATAGTAACATAGCTGCTACTACTAGGGATTCTAACCTCTTTAAAGGTCTCTCTAAGAGGATGAGGTACTTCTTCTATAGGGCTATTAATAGTAGCCTCTATAGTAGTCGATTCCTTAGAGGATTTTTCTCTAAGGCGCTCACTTCTCCTAGGCTCCTCCCTACTAGTATCTATAGTAGTTATAGACCTAGATCTTAGTCTATTAGGAGGGCTAGTTATAGAAGAAGGAAATATAGGCTTAGTATAGTCTATATCTTCCTTATCTTCTATACTTTTAGTATAGGGAGAAGGAAATTTATCCTCTTTAAAGGTAACATCCCTAGTGCGTATAATAGCTTGTTTTTCTATATCCTAGCATCTATAAATATGCTCCCCCTTAAAGCCTAATAATATACTAGGCCTAGAGCGTGGAGAATACTTAGAGGATATAGTACGCTTTTCTCTAGGGATGTTTATAAAGACTTTACTTCCGAAAGTCTTTATATAAGAGAGATTTATAGTAGGAGACCTGCCCTTAGCTATATTTAGCCGGGCTAGAGGCGAAATACCCTCTAGGGACTTCTTAGGGGTCCGGTTTAGAATATAAGCGGCGGTTTTAATAGCCTCTAGCTAGAAGGTAAGGGGGACCTTAGAATTTAAGAGAAGGCAACGGGTAATAGTATCTATTAACCTATGTGTCCTCTCTATAAGCCCGTTTTACTCTAGGCTATAAGGAGAACTCTTTTCTAGAGTTATTCCTTTATTTTTAGCTAGTAAATCTAGCTGAGTTCCCCTATATTCTAGGCCATTATCTAGCCTTAAAGACTGGACTTTACCATGCGGCTCTATAAGTTTAAGATAGTAAACTATCTTATTATAGGCTTCTCCTTTAGTAAATAGGGGGAATACCTATGTAAACCTACTATAATAGTCTATAAAGGCTATATAGTAGGTATATCCCCCTATTCCCTTAGGAGTAATAGGTCCTACGATATCTAGACCTATCTTCTTATAAGGTTTAGAGACCGCTACTAGTGTAGTAGATATAGTACGCTTAGATTTAGCTAAAGGGCATATAGAATAGTCTATTTTACTACCCTTAATAGGTAGTAGTGCCCTAAGAGCTTCTAAGTTTATATGCCCTAACCTATTATGCTATAGGTTTAAATCTACTATATATGAGTAATTTATAGTAGATTCTACCTTAGGTAGTATAAATAGGTTATTCTAAAGTAAACCTTCGGCATATATCTGCTCTCTTTTATCTATAAGTCTTAAGTTCTTTATATCTAGATATATACCATGTATATATAGCCTAGATATAGAGATAAGATTTATAGATAAATCGGGGATATAGAGAGCGTCTAGAAGGGTTAGATTTATCCTTCTATCAGCGTACTTAAAGGTAATAGGTATAGTACCTATTCCTTTAGCATAGATCTCTCCTTTACCTAGTTTTATAGGTAAATTTACTTCTTTTAAAGAAGTAAAGAGATCTTTATGTCTAGACATATAGGCTATAGCGCCGGTATCTAGAATCTAGTCATTTAGGCCGGGACCCGCGGTAAAATAAGAGGTATAACCCGTAATGTGTAGGGTATCCTCTAAATCCGTAGGACTACTATTATTTTCTTTACCCTTTAAATTCCTAGCTCTTTTATAGCAGTCCTTTTCTAGATGGCCATTCTTTTTGCAATAAGAGCACTTCTTAGTACTCTTATTATTATAAGTAGAGGCGTTCTTTTTAGAAGAAGATTTCCCTTTATTACTAGTTGTAGTAATAAGGGCAGTATTACTTTCTTCTTCTAGTTCTCGGCGCCGAGACTCTTCTACTAGACGCTCTATAAGGTGGTCTAGAGTAGTCTCTTCTTTTAGCCCTAGCTGGGCTACGGCGCTCCATGAAGAATAGCTACTAGGTATATTACTAAAGAATACACCTAGTTTCTACCTCTCCGTTAAGGCCATCTTAGTCTAAGATAATAGGGTTATCTCATCTAATAGATTAGCCACCTAGGTATTAATATCTCCCGTATCTTTAAGGCTTAGTAGCCTTATAAAGTGTGAGACTTCCCATAAAAGTCCCTTAGATTCACATCTTTTTCTAAGGGCTTCTCCCATAGAACTTACAGTTCTATAATGGGCAATACTAGAATAAAGTTTAGGATCTATAGAGGTCCTAATGAAAGTCCTTATTCTAGCATTATTAACCTCCTAGGTAGGATCTTCTACTTTAGGTTAAGATTTAGAGTCTAGATGGGCTTTTAGCCCTTCTACAATCACTATATCATTTATAGTAGATCGCTAAGACTCCTAGTTCTCAGGGCCTTTAAGTTTAGGAATGCTAGGGAATTCTTTTCCCATATTTCCTAGTAGAAGATGTTCCTTTCTTAAGGTATATTAAAGATTTTATACCTTATAGAGGTCTTTAGAGTATAAAACTCTATGTACTTATAGTTTTAAGCGAAAACTATAAGTGTATGAAGTCTCGAAGTTTATTAGGTGCTAATGGGCCTGATGCACCTAATAGAAAGTAGGGAGATTATTAGAGTATCGATGTTTTCTCTAATAACTTAGCCGGGAGTAGAGATATAAGGAATCTGATTTTAGATCCTTGTCCGCCGAGTTTTTCTCTTCAAAACGGTATACTACTTTGCTTACTAAGCAAAGTATTCGGGTCGATGCGGGTCGAAAACGTTTTAAAGTGTCGTGAAGTTTTAGTGTTCCTCGTGCCAAGACACTAGCGGGAACTAGTGTAAACGGGTAACGCTTAGGCCTAATATGGTATAGAGGCCGCGCAGCCACACCTTATATCAACATAGTTGATAGAAATGTAAGGAAATCCGGAGAAAGGTAGAGAAAGGTAAAGAATAGGTAGCGAATAAGGTTATTCTAGACCACTAGAAGGTTCTAGAATAAAATCCTAGGTAGATATAGGCCCGACGGTCCTAGGAAAAATTCGATAGGCTAAGAGCCTAAGGATAGGGCTTAGGATACTAGTCCTTACCCTAAAAAATGCCTTACTTATATAAATAAGTAGGCTTTCCCTAGACTTCTTTATAAGTTTAGCTTAATAGCTATCCACCGAGATAGTCTTACTAAGCCTTACTTATAAGAGCGGTCTAGTATAGAAAGAATAGTATATTCTTTCTTATAAGTAGGGAAGGAAGTAAAATCCTACTTATAAATTATAAGGCAAGCTATATAGTAATCTATAGATTACTATTAGCCGGGCTCATAACCTATTAGCGGTATTCTATAAAGATAAGTAATATCTTTATTATATACCGTATGGTAGATGGTTTATAGTAGAGAATGTAGTAGATTCTTTACTATAAGAGAACTTCCTTAAAGGACTAACTAGCAGGCTACCTAAGGGTGTTTATATAGAAGAACCTATAGATTCTAGAGAGTTCTATCTCTAGGTAATTAGTAATAGGTTCTTCTATTAATAGAAGACGATTTCTAATTAATCTAGACTAGAAGATTCTAGGCCTTAGTAATGAGACAATCTAGAATAAGGGCTAGAATCTAAAAGAACCCGTAGGAATAAGTTCTTAGTAATAGAAGAGGTCTAGAAGAGTCTAGAACAGTCTAGACTTATTCTTAGGCCTCTAATAGCTTATTAAATTGCTTAACTTATTAGTTAAGATACATTAAGCCGGCCATCCGAATGTCCTTAGAATTAAAGGGTTTCTTACCGACTAGGTCTAGGTAGCTCCTTTACTAAACGAGACGGAAAGAGTAGAGAGATTTTACGAGATTAAACATGTTATAGAGCGCTAATTTCCTTATATAGTAACCGGATATCTCTTCACTAAAAGCTCCTTTAAGCTATGAGCATAGTGATCGGACCTACGTATTTAATAGATAGATTCGATTAAGTATCTCCTCCTCATTATAGGTAGAATTTTTAAAGTTCCTTATCTTAAGCTTTATATTAGCGTTAAGGTGTTCTAACATGAGGTTAATTAGCTTAAAGGTATTAGCTCTTCTAAGCTAGTTAACGAGCCTAGATAAGAGGATTACATCTTAGAGCTTAGGGGTATTAACGTTTAATAGATTCTAGTAGAAGTATAACATCTCTTTCCTATATCTATGCTGCCTAGAACTAAAGAATAGGATAATTAAAGGGTTAATAAGATATCGTAGGAGGCTAATATTACTATGCTTAATAGCATAGTATATACTAAGGAAAATCTTAATCTCTTATAGTAGTTAATACATAGTGCGGAATCTAATATCCTAGATAGGACGTCCTTAGTTATTAGTACTACTCTATACTTACTCCATAAAGGTAGTAAGCTACACGTCTTTAATAAGCTTAAGGAGTTAATTAGGTATCATAACGCTAATAATGCCGGATATAAACTCTAGCATCTAGAATTTCTTCCCTTTAAGAAGATACCCTTTACGCCGCATGGCGGTATATAAGAGAGTAACTATACGGGATATAAAGCTTTACGTAAATAGGGGCTACATTTAGTAGTATTTAGCGTTACTTCTATTAGTTTAACTACGGTTATAGGTAAGGATATTACTCTAGAGGGTATATATATCCTCTACCCCCTATTCGCTCTCTAGCCCCTAATGTGTGCGAATAATAGTGTTAATAAGATTTATCTATATATAGAACTAAGATAATATACTAAGTAGCTATCTACGCTTATTATACGCCTATATTACAGCCTCCTACTTACCTTTAATAGTTTAAATATATTACGCGGTAAGCTAATTACCGTATGTAAGGTATAGTCGCTTAGTAAAGTTATTTAGTTTACTTAGGGAGTTCTTAAGTCCTAGCTACTATAGGAAGATATTCTTATATACCCTATAGGTCCCGGTAATTAACTCTTTATTATAGTTAATCATTCTAAGCTATATAAAGTCTATCTTATAGGGCTATAGGCGCTTAACCTCTAGTACGGTTAGGAGGATACTATCTATATCGTTCCTATATACCTTCTTAATACCTAACCTATAGATCCTTTACACCGCATTAATAATTAGGAACCTAGTTAATATGAGGCCTAGTCCGTTTTCCTCTCTACTAAATATAGTAGGGGATTTAAGAATATCTTTAAGGTTAAGGGGGATGGATAGATCATATATGTCCTAGCATAATCCATTATCTAGTATGTATAGATAATTAATAATAGCGGCTATTATCTTTAAGCGTATTTTTATCGTGTTACTAAGAACCTCATCATACTTTAAGTCTTAGTAGTTAAAATTATTATATATAATGATAATCTAAAGGGATTTTATAAGCTACTTTAGGTAGTCCTACTTAAATTATTAGTAGGAAGTCATTTTATCCTGATTTTTAGTTAGCTCTTAGGGTTTATAGGGTTTATAGGGTGTATAGGGTTTATAGGGTATATAGGGTATATAGGGTCTATAGGGTTTCTATAGTCTATAGGGTCTATAGATATTATTACCTTACTATGTAGAGTAACCTAATCTAAGGCCCTTTTTAATATATAATATAATAGACTAACGCTAAGGCCGTAAAGGACTTAGATAACTCACCACTTTATTCTAGACCTAAGAAGATATATACTAAGCGCTATTAAGAGGAAGTTTAACCTCTATCTATACCGTCTATAGCATACTATACTTATAATCATAAATATCTACTTACGTCTTTTCTATTCACTACGCTCTACTATACTCTAGGATACTCTTACCTTTATATAACTCTCCTAATAGCTCCGGTAGTTCTAAAGAACTCTTAAAAGCATGTTATACTAAGTAGGTACCTTACTCTAGATTATAGCATGAGTACTAGCTAAGTTAAGAGATGTAATTTCTCTATGCTCCATGTTAAGGTTAATCTTATTAAAATACGGGCTACGGCTACGGATAAGGTAATTAAGCTTACGCTTAAAGGAGTCTAGAGTATAGTCTTAGAATACTAGATGATTTAAGGTAGTACATAATATACTCCGTTACTATAATAGTAAGGCGTAACACCTATGGCCTACTTTAATATTATTAGATACCTAAGCCGTAAGTAACTACTTAAAACTAAGGCGGTAATGCTTTATTACTTCTACTACTTTAAGAAGCTTATCCTTCCTCCTAATATTTTTATTTAACTAGATGTTATCCCTATTATAGGCTTTATTATGGTCCTATGCGTCTTTATCTACTAGACTTAATTCTAGTCCATCTTATAATCTATCCTCTAAAACATCCTCTATGTTATCCTTATTAAACTCCTTATTAGAACTATTATCGCCCTCCTCTTTACTATTAGAGTCGTTATCTATATTATTATGATTAGGGTTTATTATCTAGTTTATATACGATTCTCCTAGCATCTTAAGGTACTACTCTATGCGTTTAAGGGGGCTAGTCTTAATTTTAGTAAGGGGGCTTAATAGAGGTAGAGCACTATTAGCATCTTAATAATAACGTTAAGAGATAGGAGTACTTAGATATATTCCTATATAGTAATAAAATAGGGCTTTTAATTACGGGTGGTCTTAAGGTGATCTAATATTATTAGGTATGTAATATATAGCTTTAAATGAAGTTATTATGGCGTTAAAGACATCTCTTATATAAAATAGGCTAAGTTACTCTTAGACCCTCTTTAAGGTTTACGCTACATGTAATATAATTAGTCCTTAGGGTCTTTAGGGATCTAAGCGCCACTCACTAGTCCTAATTTAGATAGCGCAAACCGGAATAAAGAGGGTCTAACTTGTGAGATAAGTGACAGAATGGAACGCACCCTGCCAAGGCCTCTCTCTGATTGGATAGCCCCCTAACACCTACTCCTCCAACCTCAGGCCGTCCGCTGCTCGCATTGCTCCTGCTCCCTCCACGGCAACTCTTCGCCTCCATGGCTTTTTTCGTCTCTGCGCCCTCTCCTCCGCTCTGAGAGCCTCCAGCCAGCCTCTCCAGTTTCCGTCATCTGGGGCCCCGCACTTGTTTCTCCCGCGCCACCTCACTCCAAACGGCCCCGACGCGTCGCCGAGTCTTGCACTGATCGCTCCGGCTTCAACTCTCTGCCACCCGCATCAACTGTCTCACGCCCGCACTTCGCCATGGTGAACCCTTTGGTGCCAAGCAAAAACCAGAGTTCAAAGAGAACATTCCGAAGGTCACCTGACAGCGGAGTCCTTCCGGCTGCTAAGAAACAGAAGGTCGACGACGCTTCAAGATATCAAGCAGAACAGGTGAGAAGCCCTCTCAGTTATGGGCCAAGTGCCGTGAAACCCAAGCTCAAGGCAATTGCTGCTATTTCACGCGTCACTTGGCCAAACCAGTACATCCCTCCCAAGCCCGCCGTTGTCACATGCTCCACTCCGTTTGCGCCTTCTGAAATCGAATCTGACGCATCATCCAGGCATCTTGTGCAGCAGGAGTTTCGAGACCAGGGCCTCTTTCCAAGCCTCCCTCTCCGGTAGAAACAGCAATGGATCCGAGGCGGACGACTTCCACGGCAGAATTCCTCTCAGATCCGAGGCGTCGTCAATCAGAGCAGTCGTCAGACCCGCGGCGGCGGCCGCGAGAACCTAATCCAAATTCGACGACGCAGGCCCCAGCAGAAGTTTCGATAGATCCAGAATCCCGACGGCCATCTAGACCAAGCGTACCTACGGCTCCCATGGGCTCTAAACAACTTGGTGGCATGGCCACACCGATAACTCCCGATGCGTCTTCTCCATCTGTCGCTCAGAAAAAGTCTTACTTTGAGCCCGCTACCTCACGCCGTCAAAAACAAATCCAGCACGAGATTGCCGACACACAATCTCAAGTCTGCTCATTATCCATAGCCCGGAACTCGGCGAAAGAAGCATACGACCCGTTCAAAGAACGTCTGGGCAGTATGACGGCTCTCTTGAAAGCTCAAGCTGATGTTGCTCGGATCAAGCTGGAAGAGCTGGAAGCTGAGCTAAAACAGGAGCAAGATAAGCTCCATCAGCTGATTGATGAGGAATATGAGTTGCGAGAGCAACAGTGGACCAGTGCATTGGACGGTATCTACCGGCAATTTCCTCAGATCTCGATGGCAAAACCCACCGGAAAGACGGAACCCAGCGAAGTGTCGGAGATGGTTGAATCGAAATTAGACGCCAGAATGACAGGATACAAGGCGAGTATCAAACTTGAGATGGGCTCTGTCATAGACAAAAAGTTGGCCGACGAACGTCTCAAGTCGGACTCGAAAGATGAAATGTTGAAGATGGTCGACGCCAGATTGGAAGCACGAATGACAGAAAACAAGGCCAGCATCAAAGCCGAATTAACCCCCGTCGTCGACCAAAAGCTTGCCGATCAGCGTCTGAGCCTCCAAGCTGACATGACCGCTGTCATGGACAAAAAGCTGGCTGACGAGCGCGCCACTCGAAGTCAGAGACTGCAAAGCCAGGACGAGCGGGTTGAGGCTCTTCAGGCAGAGTCGTGGGAGCTGCAAAAGGCTGGTCTTTCCGTGGATGCAGTAAAAAGATGGTGCAAGTCACTGGCAAAATATGAAACCCGGATCAAGACCCTTGAGGAAACCAATACCCAAAAGCGGAGCCCACCACCTGACCTGCAGAAGAGCCTCTGGAATCCAGATGACAGAATCAAGGCTCTAGAGGGGAATGTGGAGAAGGACCTGCGACCAGAGTTGTCGAGGCTTGACGCAAAAACCAAGGCTCTGGCAGAAGCTCTCCAGAGGCTAGGAGAAGCAGGGTCTTTAAATGACTTGCGCTCCGATTTCGAGCAGCTCAAATCAAGGGCCAAAGCGCTCGAGGAAGGCCACGCGAAGTTGGAGGAAGCTTGTGCTGCAAAAGATCTGCGTTCAGATTTGGAAGAGCTCAAGTTGAAGTCACCGGCTCTCGAAAAACGAATCGAGAAGCTGAACACTTCTAGCAACGGCCGCCAAGAACAATTTGAGAAACTCGACGCGAAGACTGAGACTCTAAGGGCCAGTGTACTGAAGCTGGAAACGGACAGCCCCCATCACCTGCGGCCCGACTTGCAGGATTTGAGAACAAAAGCCGAAGCTCTGGAGGACAGCATACGGAAGCTGGAACAAGCAACGTCATCCAATGCCTCAAATTCGGACGTGCAGCAAATCAAGTCCCAAACCAAAGCTCTTCTGGAAGACATTCGAGACTTGAAGAAGGCCACACAGGACACGGACGTACACGCAGAGGTCCAGACGCTCAAATCGCAGTCTCAGCTCCATGCCGAAAGCATTGCCAGGCTACAAAAGGTGAATTCACCTTCTAACCTGCTTTCGAGCATTCAAAAGCTCGAGGCAAAGGTAGAAGCCACGAGTGAGGTCGCTTCCAATGACGCTCGTCAATTCAAAAACCGCATGGATTCATTGCGTGAGCTCGAGGAAAATGTCCTAAAAGTGCACAAGCTGGATGAAACAGTTCAAAACTTGCAGGGATTCTCACACAAATTCAGCACTGACATTGAATGGATTCGTCGTTGCATCGACCACCGCAGCGACGATTTCTTCAGAATGCCGCTCTACGACGCTATGTGCAGGATGCTCAAGCTCAAGAGCCACGAAGTCACAGGTCGATTCGACGATGCTGCACCACAGGCACTAGCCACCATCCCGCCCGACTTCAAAGCCTACCTAGACCCTGACTCGGACGAGTACAAGGAATCACCACTGGGTCGCGACTTGAAGAAGCGGTTCGAGAGTCTAAAAGCACAGATGGATGAAAGTGCTGGCGACCTGGATGATCGACTCAAAGAATTGGAAGACAAGATTGAAGATAATGACAGAGAAGGCGACCTGTGGGACGATCATGTCAAACTTGAGAACCAGATTGCGGCCCTCAACGACAAGTCGCACGTTCTGCCTGACCAAGTCAAGGAATTAAGCCGAAAGTTTGATCAGCTGAGGCAAGACATTGAGGCTCTGCCAGCTCACAACCAGAAGCTTGATCAGAAAATCGCGCAGCTTGATCGCAACATTGAACAACTTCCGCTCCAGGTCAAGACTTTGACCGAGCAGATGGAACATGTGCGGTCTCGGTGCAACAATCCTGAAAATGACAATGCCACTGGCACCATGCTCTCGCAGGACGCAATTCAGGAAGTTGTAACAATCAAAATCCGGGAGAACAACACGATGCTCGAAGCCCAAGCGAAATCAGATGGCCGTTATTTGAAAAAGAAATTGTTCGGGCTTGTCGAGACATGCGAAGGACTGCAGCAAGACGTCAGGAACCTACAGAATCTTGAGATCATCAAAACCGGTCACAAGGACATTTCCGACCTGAAGAATCTCGAAATCATCAAGACTGGTCAGAAAGACATTACCGACCTGCAGAATCTCGAGATCATCAAAACTGGACAACGAAACATCAACGTCCTGATCCGGTACTTCCGCGATTTCCAAGACAGTCAAATGCCATCCATCATTGCCAAAATCTCCGCCCTTGAAAACAGCACATCCAAATTCTTTCCCGTTGTCATGGACCGGACGAAGCAGCAGGACATGTCGATTGACGGTGTCCATGATGAGATCGGCGAGCTGCAAGTGTACGTGGCGTCGATGGCAAAGCGATTCGTACCCGCCCACTCCATTCCTGCAGTCTGGGAAAGGAGACACACGCCTGCGGAGCAAGGCGTCACGCCAGGAGCGCCTCGCCTGTTGCCTGCCCGTCCCCCGTCTGCGGTCCAGGGACATTATCGACAACAGCTTTGACACTCTTGTCGTAGTGTTCCGTGGGGACTTCGCCGGCACCCTGCGCAAAATATCGTTGCTCAACCTCGATTGGATGTTTCCAGTCCTTGAATCTCTTATAGGAAACCCTTCTTCGGTCGCGGCTGGCCAGACGGTTCTTAGGACTGCAGTCCTCGTCTCCATGTCTGGTCGCCAATAACTGCCCGATCAATCTTCATTCGCCAGACACAACATCCCTTCTTCGCACTCTGCACACACAACCTCTGGGCCAGCGACTCTCAGCTGCCCCAGACTTACCTTCTCGCTAATACTTCTGCTCTCGGCTGAAAATAGCTTTTTCCAGCCAACAACGGAGATTATCTCTCTTGCTCTTGTTCTTGCTCCGCCAACCTCGCATCAGAGGACTATTATTAATGCTTTCACGGAGTTGGTTGGTTGGTCACAGGACTCAGGACCACCGTATTGGGATGAAGGCAGTCTATCCCACCCGTCCATTTGCAGTATACCCCCTCTTCAAGCGACGGTTCTCAGAGGCAAAGGAAGAGCCATGGAAGAGGAAAGGATAAAAGGGCGAAACGGCGTTGCGGCTGGCAGGTAGGCTGGCTTGCGTTGCTGCATCTTGATTTCTCTTGATTATGATTACACGATAAGACGGGTGTGTAATGATTCGATGGACGACTGACGATTGGCGTCTATGGGGCGCTGAATGGATGCATGAATGGATGGATGGATGGATGGATGGATGGATGGATGGATGGATGGATGGATGGATGGATGGATGGATGGATGGATGGATGGATGGATGGATGGATGGATGGATGGATGGATGGATGAATGAATGAAAAGAAGGAGGGAGGGAGGAATAATGTACTGGATCGGATACCTATGAATTGATGATTGCACGGGTGGAAATGTGAGTATTTCACTCATTGATTAAATGGATAACCCTGAATGTGCGCGGCGCCGCTTATTTGGAGTTGATAGTTGGCGTGTCTTTCTCTTTGTCGAATGCTCTCACGGCGGCAGTCGTTGATACTATCGACCTAGGCATCTTGTGGCCAGGACCACAGATACCTAAGGTTCAAAGGACAACAGCTGCATCGCGCCGGAACAAGCACGTCGAGCACAGCCTGAAATGATAAGTAAAAGGAAAAGGAAACAACCGATGAAGTAAAAAATACGCATGTTCGCTATCAGAAAAGAAAGAAAAGGAAGAAAAGGGTATCAAAATGTACAAGCCCGTCTGGCCGTCTCCAACCACGCAAGCACTCCTTCATCCACTCCGCGCACACACACACCCTCTCAAGCACCACCACCACCGCCCCTCCTAACTTTGGGCGTCGGCGTCCACCGCACCCTCTCCCTCGCGGCCTTCTCCCCCGGCGTCCTGCCGCGAGGCGTCGAACTCGACGACCCGCCGAAAGCGGTGCTCCACGCGCTCTCCTTGAGCTTCGGCGTATTGCCCACCCTGTCAAATAGGCGCTGGGCCGCCGGCGTCAAGGCTCCTGCACCTCCACCACCAGCGCGGGGCCTCCCCGCAACGATGGGGCTGCTGGCGAATTTGGGCGTGGGCGTCTTGTTGCTGGTAGCAGCGGTGAGCTGCTCGCCCCGCAGCGCGGCCAGTCTGTTGTGTGCTGCACCAGTGCCACTGCTACTGCCGCCGCCGCTGGCCTCCTTTTTCGACTTGAGCGACTTATCCACGAGGCGGTGGTGCAGCTCCTCGCGCTTGCTGGCTTGCTTGATCGTGAAAGGATTGGGTCCGGCGTCGCCAGCCGTGATGCCGAGTTTCTGGAGCAGGCTCTTGTCCGCCTCGGGAACAGGGTCTGGTTCCGGGTCCGGGTCGTCGGCGTCGACAAAGGCGTACCCGTTGACGCGCGGCGTCTCGCTGCCCGTGTATGCTGCTTCGGAGGCGGACGGGCGCGGCCGACCGGCTATGGCGTCGTTGACGGCGGAGAGCGAGGGTGACGCCGGAACGCTGTCGGCAGTGGGGTGGAGTTCGCATGGCGGCTGCAGGCGCGTGTTGTTATAGACGACTTGCTTGGGCGGCATGTTGGATCTGGCCTCGGCGTCTTGGGCGCGCGTGGGGTGCGTGTCTTCGATGGAGTCGGGCGCGAACATGAGCGCGTTGCGAGGCGCGGATGCTCTGTGTTCGGGCATGGCTCTTCTTGCGTCGTCGTCGGCTTCTTTCTCCGGGTCTCTCTTGACCAGCGCGCGGTCGTTGTTCCTGATTCTCCGTGGCTCTTTTGACGCCTCTAGCAGCTTTTGCTCGCGCTCGCGATATGCAATCTGGCCGCCGGAGGGAATCTTGTTGCCATGCCACAACCAAGCGTACGCGTCTGCCCTCTTCTGATTCTGCTTGTCAAGCAGCTTGTTGAAGCTCTCATTGTCCTCGGACGTGTACTTGGCCTGAAAGGAACCCAAACCCATCTTCTTCATTTTTTCCAAATCCGCATCGTCCTTGGACTTGCCCCAATCCACCTCTTTTCCCTTGACGCTGCACGGCGTCTCGCCCGCCCACTCCCTCGGCGTGTCCCCCATGACGCGCGCCCGCAGCGGCGTCGCAAACCCCGTCCCTCTCCGCGGCGTGAACATTCGGCGCCCGTCGGGGCCAGGCGTCATGACCTGCGTCAACTTCCTCCCCGCCTCGGCGATCCACTCGTCGTTGTGCGAGTCGAGGGCGTCGATGTACTCCCGCTGCGCTTCCGTCTCGAGCAGCCCCGGGAAGAAGTCGCGCGCAATGATGTGGTCCAGCGCCGTCGTGTACGTGTCTTCGTCCAGGACTTTGGGTGGCCGCTTAATGCGCTTGGGGACCGGCGGCGGGGGCATCAGCGCGGTTTCGGCGTTGCGCTTGGTGAGCGCCTGCGACGGGCCGTCGTGGGTTGCCATAGCTATCACGCCGAGTGGATAGAGCTGCGGGTGTTTTGTAATCGAGCGTCGGTGATGTTTGTGTTGTAAAGTTGGAGTTGGGGTTGAGGTGATGTGCTCGTGGGCACTAGTAGTGCGTGTGGCGTCAAGAATTGCGGGCGAGCCGCATCACAACGACTGCGCCACCCGCGGCTCAGCCCTACGAGCTCCCGTCGCCGAGCACATTTTCCCAAAACTCAATCCATGTCCGAGTACCTCTCTACAATTCTATAAATCACACACACTCCACAAGACACAATCGCCAATTCAGCCGCCTCCACCTGATCAGTCTCCGTCCCGAGAACGATTGCCCACGTCACGACCAGCCGCCGCACACCAACTTTCGATATCGAGCTCGAGCTCTACACCCAGACAACTCGACCACCGATACCCAACGGGACAGGAGACAGCAATAGCCTGCATACCTATCCTACATCGTCACATACCTACCTACCTACCTACCTACCTACCTACCACGCCTCCAAATCGGACGCCCACAATGCCATCCACGCTCCCGCTCTCACAACCACCGCCAACAACAACGCCAACAACCACCAAAGCCACCCCGCCAACCACCACCACATACTCCTCCTCCTCCTCCTCAACAACAGCAACAAAGAAAACACACACCCACCCGCCCTCCCCCCACCTGTACATCCACCTAACCTACCACTTACCCCACCCATCTCCCTCTTCCTCCTCCTCCTCCTCCTCCGACATCGTCACCGACCCAATAACCCTCCGCCAATCCCTCACCGCCGCCCTCCGTCAACACCACGGCCACCACGGCGCCGCCATCCCGCTCGACATCTTGTACGTTGGCGCGAGTGCACCCAACTCGTCCGCCTCCGCCGCCAAAAATACGACTGCACAGAGTACGAGTACAAGCAAGATGGCCATGTCGGTGACGCACATCGTCGTCCGCGCGCCGCTGGACGACGGCGGCGCTGTGGTGAGTGCGTGCGGTGCGTGGGTTGGTGAGGCGGTTGTGGGCGGTGGGGGCGGTGGTGGTGGAAGGGCAGGAGTAGGGATGGGAAGAGGAGGCGAGGATGACGACGCGATGCGGTCGAGGTGGGTTGTCAGGGGGTGGGATGGGGTGTTGGCGCGGTTGGTGATGGGGGGTGGGCAGGATTTGTTTTGAGTGAGTGATTTGGGTAGGGAGGGGTGATGAGATGGGATGGGATGGAATGGGATGGGTGGGTAGGACAGTGAGGAGAAAGGGGGAGATGGAGAGATGGTGTGGACGTGATGGTATGTTTAGAGCCATCTACGACCGTGCTAGCTCGCTGGTCTCAGAGGAGCTGACTCAAGTCGAGGAAGGACGGGCTTCACCTACCACCCCCCATAGTTAGTCGCAGTGAGATATCTCTCAATCATCGAGAAGACTCCACTCAAGATGCCAGCTGAAATAACGAAACACAGTCGGTGAGCCATCATGTTACCAAAGCCTGCGAGCGCAATCACAGAGCACACAACATACGAATTCAATATCAAACAAAGTTTCGTGCACAGTTTAAAGCCACATGTCGCAGCACGCCAAAAGCCTTTTTTTTTTTTTTTTTTTTCGTATTCCGCTCTATACCACCTGTGCCTAGACTAGTTCCCATTTTCGTCTCTCTCGCGCCTGGTTGGGCCAGAGCAGCAAGCAAGCATTGTGCAAGCGCACCTCGTACCCACATGCACAGAGCAGAGATGACTATGATCCAAGAATCCATCCCAGCGAACCGAGCCCAGCCCAGCCCGCCGCCGCCGCTGCTCCAATCCGTCTCTGAACGCCTTTTGGGGAAAAAAAAAAAAAAAAAAAAGTATGGCAACCCAATGCCAGCGGCTTTGTAGGAAAATCCGACTTGCAAGTGGTCCGACGCGCACTACTGTGGCGGGGGATACGCTCTTCCATGCGCAACGAATCGCGCACGCACGTGCGTACGAACGGGGGACATCTCCGTATTTCGATTCATCCGGCTTCTTTCCGCCCTCCGACGTGGCACGACTGGACGACCGTACCAAGTTCACTTCGTGTAGACTCTGCACCAGGGCCTTATTTTCGTGCACTCCAGACGATAGATGGGTATCAAAGAGAGGGGGGAATCGAAAAAGGCGTTTAGTAGAAGGACTCCACCATCGTCTCCTTGTTCGTCGTGTTGATGGCGCTGGGGCCCATGCCCTCGCCCAGACGGAAGACGGACTCGATGACGGAAAGCTCTGTTGCCGTGGTGTCGAGACCTGAACAGGCGTTAGTATTTTGAATACGGTGTGGAATGTAGCTTTCGTGTCGCCGGGGACCCACCCGTCACTGCCATCCAGTCGTTGACGACCATGCCGGCGCCAACGACTGGCGAGCCTCTGTTGACGCTACCGGCAACGAGGGGTACTTGGAGCAAGCTAGACAGCTCGTCCTGATCCTGAATCGAGGTCTTGGGGTGCACGATGCCGCCCTGGTTGCTAAGCGACATGTACGAGCCGACCAGCACATTGTCCGCAATGGTTTGGCGAAAGACTTCGACGCCGAGTACGTCTGCGATACTGTTGCGAGAGGGTCAGTAAAAGCCGTCTGTGCTGCTCTGCGCCGTTGAAAGAACCGCGAGACAATTTTCCCTGGCATCTTTCCCGTCCCGCAAGTTTCGCCACACGCTGCCCAATCGATGGGTTCTTGCGCAGACTTGGCCTGGAAAGAAGCAACTAGGCAGAGGGATCAAGAGCAGCTGACAATGTCGATCTCTAAAAGCACGAGTGGAAATTAAGATAAGGGACCTACATCTCTTCCGTCTCCCTCTCAATGTCCGGATGCACGAGCGCAACATGGTCGTTGCAGCAAATGACGTTGCCCAAGGCACTCAGCCTCTCCTCGATGCGCTGGATTCTGACCTCGTCCGGGATCGAGTTGCGCAGGTGCTGCAGCTCCTGGTCGGTGGTGCTGGTCGGGACGAGCAGGCCCTTGCGGTTGCCGGCCGTCAGTCGGCCCACGATGCGCGTGCCGGCAATGGTCGCGTGGCAGATTGGAACGACGTCTTGCAGCTCGGCTTCGAAGACAGAGTAGAAGTTTTCGGAGGCGCCGAGCGCGACGAGGGCGTACGAGTTGGTCAGGGTGGAGAAGACGCCGACTCTGTAGTGTTAGGTGGGCGCGGGGACCCTCGTGTTAGAACTGATTTTGTTTTGTTTCTTCGGTTTGCGACGACGGGGAGCATTCTGTCACGGCGAGGCTGATGCGCAGAGGTCCAGCTGTGGCAGCGTATGACTGCTGGGCTGGGTCCTTGTGCTACAGCCGCTGTGCTGGGTGGAGGGAGAAGAGTAGTCGTGGTGGGGCATTGACGCACTCATTTGAATTCTCGAACTGGGCGCGGACCGCCATGATGGTCGTCTGGGAGTTGGTAGATACTAAGGAGGTTATGCTGGCGGGATGGAGGGCTGAGTTTTCGGTTCGAGAAAGGCGCGAGCTGTGTAGTGAGGGCGGTGGGAGCAGTGTGATGGTGAGCGGCGATGGGCAGGCGAGGTGAAGGTTTTATGACCTACGACCCAAGGCAAAAGCACTGAAAGGTTTGCCGGGGTAGCCCCGACGGAGAAGCTTGCAGGAGGCTGGACCACTTTGTCCACCACAGACGCCGTCAGCAGCCATCAGCAGTGACTCATTCTTCTTCATCTCCAGAGTGAATCAGATTTCGCAGCCATCTCGCTGTCTCGACTCGCCTCGTGTACAGTGCCCATCTTTTCGTTGTGGTTCCTGAGGCTCTTCCACGACCGCAGCAGCAATCATGACTCAATCTGCACCGCCACGTCCATCCCAAACAGGCAAGTCTTGATGCAGCGTGGCATATACGCAATGCTACCCTACCAAGAAGGCACAATGTTCCCAATTACACTCAGCCCACACACAAAGGGAACAACAACAAGAGACAGATACATGCATGCAGCCTTGTTTCCCATGCGCAGTGTGTGCCACTTTGACTAACAAATCAACGCCCGTTCAATGCAATCAATGTCCCGCCCACCGAAAACGAAACAATCCGAAATGTGTGTTATGTCTGCCACCATTTCAAGGCGAGCACGATAAACCTAGCTTTTCACACCCGCATCACTACCACCATGCGAATGCATTAGACAACAAAATTGACCATTGCTCCAAAATCCGTCATCTTCCAATTCAACTAACAGTCTCAACGTCCCGAACCACTCCCCTTTGGCAAATACTGCCGAAACTCTGTCCCCGCAGTACTATGCCTATATTTCTTTTTGTGAGAGCCGCCGCCACCAGGCCCGCGTCTTTCACTCCCGCTCATCCCGTTGCCGTACTGACCGTGCTGCTGCTGCTGCTGCTGCTGCTGCTGCTGTTGGAACGCAGGCGGATGTGTGGCTTGCGGCGGAGACCCTGGATAAGGACCAGGAGTCCCTGGAGCAGGCGCCTGCCCCGGACCAGCACTGTGACGGCGATCCGTGGTTGCGGGCAGTATTGGCGGCCCGCCGTACTGCTGGCCAAAGGGACCAGGGGGAGGCGGCGGGACCTGTCCATGAGGCATGGCACCAGGCGGCATCGGACCCGGCTGGCCTGGCGGAGGAGGCCCGTAGCCTGGGTATGGATAGCCGTAGGACTGGGGCTGCATGGTGTAGATTGATTGGTAGGGCGGCGGGCGCTCAGAGGGACACGGAAACGGGGGGAGAATGTGTCCCTGCGGCTGTGGCACAGCAGCCAGGAACGGGTTGGTCTGCGGCTGCTGAGCTTGATAAGGCCCGGGCGGCGGAGGCGGCGGCGGGTAGTTCATCGGCGGGTAGAGCCGCGGGTCGTACGGTGTCGCATATCCCGGGAACGGTGGAGGCTGAGGCTGCTGCGGCGGCGTTGCGGAAGCTGCTGGATGCCGCGCTTGTGACTCAGTCGTCCATCCTTGATGCTTGAGGAACGCGTTCTGGGGTTGATTCGAATTTGGGCGGAACGGGGGATTCGGTCCATGTTGCGCGGGCACCGCAGCTCGCCAACGATTTTGTCTCTGCTCAAGACCCGCTGGCATCTCCCGAGAGTTTGATCGTTTCGTGGGTGCCTCGATGGGCGAGCGTTGATTCAAAGGATGGCCGGTGGATTGTGCTTGCGATAAGACGCTGCCAGTGCCTGATGACCTCCGCGATCCAGCTTCATTCGACACCGAGTTTCTTGGAATCGGAGGCGCCATATCGGGCCTGTCCACGACGCGATCGGAGCGCGGAGGATAATCTTCTATCGATCGTTCAGCAGAGCCCGTGATTCTCTCGATGATGCGCTCCTGCCCATCCAAAGATCTTTCAACTGAAGGCTGGGATGCACGCTCCAAAGACTTGTCCACATTGCTTGCATCTGTACCCGCGAATGCACCGTTGCTTGGTTCCGCGGACTTGCGGGCCGAGCTCGATGTGTTGAGGACCTGGGGCCAGCTCTGCCGAACTCGAGCCAGAGGTGTGCGATGTGTGTTTGGAGGGCTGGCTGGCCTGGTGTTGCGTTTGTTGTCCATCGCCAGGGCATCCCAGAAAGACAGCTTGTGTGTCGGCTTTTGCGGCTCGCCGGCGGGCAAGCTGGTCGCTGGGCGTTCCGAGGCAGAGGCTTCGGAAGTGAGAGCTGGATCCAAAACCCTTTCAAGAGGCGTTTCTGCCCGGGATGTTGCGGTCTGGGATCTTGCTGCAAGCACACTCGACGGAGCAGACTCTTGAACAGGCGTTGAAGTATTCAGCGGCTGAAGAACGACTGGAGGCAGGGCACCAGGACTGGACGTGGCGATCGACGAGGTCGAGGCAGTGTGCGAGTGTCCCACATCGTCAGCCTTGTTCAAAATATCAGTGATCCTGTTTGGAACACTTTGCTGTCGAGGCGGCGGCTCAGAGCGCGGTGCACACTCTCTCTCCGGTCGAAATACGGGCAGCTCCTCTTCCATTGCGGGGAGTGGCTGCTCAGTTTCCATGGTTTCTGAAGGCGCTGGATCAGGCTCCGTTGGCTCTGCCGATGCCGACTGCGAGGGCTTCCCAGGACTTGGTCCCGGGATGTCCGTATCCAAAGACATAGCCCGGGACGTTGTCGAAGCCGTCGCATCGAGCGCATCTTCATGGCCTTGCGGTAAAGGAGTCGACCTGGCAGAGCCACCACGATGTCGAGGTGTTGATTTGGCCGACGGACCACGTTTCCTGCGGCCTCTACTGGAAACAGGAGTGGCTGTGGCTCTCGGGGGAACCTGCTCAACAACAGGAGTATCCCGTCCTGAGACCGAAGGCTGAATCTCCGCAACCGCAACAGGCATGCTGCTGATGTTTTCAATGGCATCTGCTAGCATCATTAAACTGGTTGCCTCGTTATTCGGAAGTGGTTCAAGCTTCTGGAACAATTCGGGTTCCTCGACAGCCTGAGCCGCATGCGCCAGAGTCGCCGCGTTGAATACAGCGAGCGCCTGCTCGCGTTGTTCGGGATCATAAGTCGCAAAGCCTTCGCGGGAGTTGATGGCGGCATCGTCGTCCTGGAACTCCTCTCGGTTGTCTTGCAGGAATTCGGCTCGTTCTTTTGCGAGCTTCTTTCGAAGTTGGTCTTTGCCCCAAAGCTTTTGCGTCTCGAGGAAGAACCGGCTACGGGAGTCTGACCTGGGGTCGAGAAAGCCAGTGGGCCTCCACTTGTACTGCATCCCGCGTCGTCGAGGCACAAGACCATCCTGTTCAACAATGAGCACCGAGCAAGAACACGGCGCATTCGACATACCTCGTCTTCGGAACCATAGCCATCTTGCGCTTCAAGGTCAGCGGCCCGGGCGATGGCCAGCAAAGTGTGTTGATATCGCATAAAGTAATCCTCTTGCAGGTTGAGGAAGACGTCCTGTTCCAAGTCGATTAGACTTATTGCATGAATCAAGAATTAAGCTTACCTGGAACTCAGTCCGCACAACGTCGCAGTCGTTACTGTAGCGGCTCTCGACGTAGGTTTTTTCAATTTGTTTCTTGCGATCCAAGTAAGCGATACGGTCCGCGAGCGTTTTGTCGAGATCAGCCTGCACCGATTCAAAGTGCAAGCTTTCCTCGTGTGCGGTCGGATCATCCTCGACGTCGTTGATTGAGCGATCGGCAAGCTCGGCCAAGATTGGCTTCAAGACTTTAACCACGGCGCGATACGCCGTCTTCAACTGTAACTGACGACGCAAATCTGCCTCGATGCTCGGATTCGAATTCGGTGCTCTTCGTCTTCCGGGCAGACGCTTGGGCTGTTTGGCCGGACGCTCGCTTTCTGCCTGAGCATCTTCTGACGCATGATCAACTGCATCCCTGTCGGGAGCAGTAGTGGATGCAGGCGTGGATGCAGCGTCCGTCTGAGCTGCGAAGCTAGAATGGGTTGAGCCGATGCGAGGTTGGCGACCGCCACGGCCTCTTCCTCGGCCTCGATACTGGCGCTTGCGCGGTGGCAATTCTGGATCTCGGGTGACTTCAGTGACAGCATCGGGATTCGATTGCGACTGCTCTCTATTAGAAATTCCATTGGTCACGCCATTGATGCGAGGCTCCTCAGAGATTTCGGTTAAAAGTGACGCGCGTTTTCTTTTTGCAGACTTGGTGAGTTCAGGTGAGCGCGACGGCTTGGACTCGAGATCATGCGGATCCGACTGGGACGAGGCCGACGGTGCCTCTGGCACGTCAGGTTCGGCGCTCTTCAAGACAGAATCCGTCTTTTTGACATGATCCAAGTCGACGGATTCGGCGTCTTGATTTCCGTTTGGAGCATTTTGGCAGCCGGGATGAGACTGGGCGTCAGCGGCCGCAAGCTGCGGCGACTGGTCTTCGTTGAGAGAACTGCGACGGCTTCCACTGGCCTCGGAATTGGCAGCAGAATCAGTAGCAACTGATGCATTACTATTGGCAGCGCGTCGAGTAGTCATATGCAGCGCTTCCGTTGGGTGACGTCTGGTTGGCTTTGATGGTGTTAGGCTAGCGCCTCGCGTACTGGGCCTGCGCAGCCGGGTTTCCGGCCATGTTGTGGCTGGCCGAGGAGGGATCTGTCAGTGGGAAATTCTCACGGACAATGCAATGGTCGGGTGGTGGGCGCGAGTTTACCTTGGCGAGAGAGTTCAGGGCTCCTCGATGCCGACTTTGAGCTGCCGCGCCTGCGCTTCATGCTGGAGTTGGTGTTGGTACTTGGCTTTGTAAGGCTCGTGACCATGGATCCGATGCGACGGGAGCGAGTCGGAAACTTACATGATGAAAAATGAGGAGAAGATGGATAGTAAATGACAAGTCTCGAGGGAGCCAAGTGCAGGAATGATGTACTACTGTAGTCTGGGTGGACCGACAGGAGTCAACAGGCAGGATGCGCTGGCGGGACAGAATCCGAAGATTGCAGCCGGGCAGGCGATATAGAGCGACTGAGCACTCGGATGGAAGCAAAGAGGTGGTTAGTGGCACATGGCAATGCGAGGCTCGCACTGGCAACAAGTCAAGGACTGGACAGTGTCAGCGGATGGGAATTGAGCAGTGGTGCGGTGGTCAGCGTGGCAGGCAGAGGTGGATGAAAGGCCGGGGCCAGACTTACAGAAAAGCGAGCCGGTCGGATCAAAGACATGCAGCAAGACGTTGGCTTTGGGAGGGCGGGGGTTGTCAGTTGGGCGCGGTGTTGATGAAAGGGTTTGCGGGAGAGATGGTCAAAATGCTCGACTGTGGAGGTCAAGGGACGGCGGGCAACGAGGCAGACAAGAGTTGGAACGGGGGGGCTCTGGAGAAGAGAACAAGACAAGCAGCGGACGGAGAAGAGGTCGAACAGAGGCGGCGACAGGGCTGGCGATGGGTGTTGTTCTATTCACTCCCGTCGAGACCAGTGCAGCGCTCACAACCAACAGCAGACCAGACGGAGCAAGCAGAAGCAGATGCCAGGTCCTCTGCGTTTGGTGAGAATCCGCTAAGCCGCTTTGGGTTTAGCCGCGCTTGGTCAAGTCGTTTTTTCCCAAATCGTCGCCGCGGGAAAAGGAGACTTGGATGAAAGCAACTGCAAAACAATCATCACGGCCTCTCCCTGTGCCCCGACATGGCCTCCTTTTGCCTGCTGTCGCTGCGCCGAAGCCTGGATCCACCAGTCTGGCCCGACTTGGCCGACGCTGACGCACCAACCGCCCGCCCGTCCGCCTTGCAAGGGATCAACGCCCACTCCCTGTCGCTGGCATGCTCAACACCAGCCCGCCATGACTTGATATATTCCTTGCCGTGGTCGTCAATGAATTTTTGATCCGTCGCACGAAACCAAGACACCATAGAGAAGATTGACACACGGCGCATAAAATCATCGACCATGCCACTGGGCCGGCGGCGTGCCTGCGCCACATCAGACCAATGGCACCATCCGGTCCATCTCGCTAATCGCTCCCATTCCATCTTCGCCGCCCGCCACGCTAACCTTCGATGCTCTCTGCCTCTGTCTCCCATGGCTCCGTTCCGACGTGAAGCAACGGTCCGCCCCCCTGCCAATGTCATGGAAAAAACATCCTCTCCATTCGTCTACTTTTGCTATACAGTTACTGAACAGAAAAAAAAAAAAAAAAAAAAAAAAAACACCGACTGTCGACGCGACTCGACTCATGATGGTTGCTGCACTCGGTCGATTGAGCGAGCAAGCTTTTCGCATACCATCCCAAAGCGGCAATCCGCTCTGCTGTTCGACGAGGCTGCCCACATCAACCCATCCATCACTTACTGATTGACTGACTGCGAGATGCACCTGCGCATAAACACCCGACGCCACCGATGCATCGTCGTGATAGGTCTGACAGAGCAGCGGCAGCGGCAGCGGCAGCGGCAGCAACGGCAGCAGTGCAGCATGCACATCTAAACTCTGTAGTCTAGTCGCGTGTTCGCGTGCCGCTGCAGGGCCAGCATCAGGGTTTAATAAATTTTTCTCTCCTTTCTTTTTTCTCTCTCTCTCTCTCTCTCTCCCATGTTTTCTTTTCCCTTCCTTCACCTGCTTTCTTTTGTCAATTCTTACTCTTTCTGTTCTTTGACAGGCAAACAAATTAGAAGTGAACTTGTCTGAGCAGACAAGTCAGCCAGCCCAAACTCTGCAATTGGAAAAACGAGAGCGACAAGATATTTAAGTTCAATGTCATACATCATCGGATGCATCAATGTATTAGCTTTGTCAATGATACCTGTCCAATCCAGTGCAATGCATCCAAAGCAACATGAACGCGGAATGCAACCCGCTCGCGCCAGTGTAGACTGCGTCGTAGATCCATAGGTAAACATACACATGCGTACAAGCATTACTCGTTCGCGTTTGCCTTGTTTCTTTGCTTCTGTTTCTCGTCATGCGTGTGTCGATGCTGCCGCAGCCGCAGGTGTGTGGGTTTGTTTCAAAGGAGGGAGGGCATCATGATCAAAAAGGAGTGCGCAAGCCACCGTCAACCCCTGAAAAAGGCCTCTCTCGATAAGAGGCGTGCCAATGACGTCTCTGCGCACAAAGAACCAGGCTTTGAAAGCACAGCGGCGGGAAGGTAGAAGAAAGAGAAGAGGAGGGGAAAGAGAAAGACCAAGACGACCGTAATAGGAAGAAAACGGGGTATCGACCAAGAGCGACCAGCCCGCCTGCCGGACCTCTTGCTAGTGATGGAGATAGAAAGGTGAAACCCAGAAACCAAAACAAACGCAAAAGCAAAGTTTTTGTCTTCTCGCGTTGCACCTCGTGTCAAAGCAGCCCAAGAATCATCAAAAAGGATCCAAAACAACAACACCGTGACGTGATATAAAAATGAGGCCATGTCATCTTTCATGTCCGCTACCCAGCGATGGACAAACATTTGCGAGTAAAACATCAAAAAAATCTATCTCGTAACATCAATCATTCCTGCCCAGCATCCTCGCTGACTCTGAGGGTGCTTCGTCTAGGTCTCTCGCGGCTGCTGGACCGGCTGGTGCCCCGATCGAGTCGCTCTGCGAGGACAAATTCGGGAATCGGTGGCGTCATGCCGCGTTCCCTTTCTGCTGTGTGATGGCTGGGAGGAGGCGATGGACTGCGCGCACTGCGCAGACTCCTCATGCTCCGGCTGCTGTGAAGGCTTTGCGCGTCCCACGACACCATCGACGACGGTGACATGGCGCGGCTGCGGCTGTTTGCCCTGCTGCGCGAGGCTGAAGTTGGAGGGCGGGAGATGACTTGCCCAGAGAGTGGAGAGGCGACAACGACGGTGCCTGGTGTAACGGCTGGTGGAGGAACAGGAGAGTCGGCCCTGAAGAGCGGGTGTATGTTTGAAGAATCAATGGTGGGAGTCGCTGGGCGACTGTTATGCGGACTTCCAAAAAATGCCGGCGTTGCCACTGTGAGGTCTGGAGTTGGCGGAAGTTCCGGAATGCTGGCTGGATCAGACATGGGGAAGTGCCCGTCGAGGGCGTTTGCGGGTGACACGGGCCGACTACCTGGTATCGGATCCAGTCGCGTGCCACTGAACGCTTTGGTCGGAGATATCGTCGATTGCATGACAGTTTCTCGGCTTTGCTCGTCCACCGTTGACGTATCCCAGGACTCGAAGCCGTCATTCTGCGCGCTTGTGCGCCCCGATCGCTCCGACTGGAAGCTCGCAGACTCACGCAGCGAAGACGAGCCCCGCCCGATCAAATTTGTACGTGAGGTAATTGGACGAACCGCCTGCTGTAGCGAGGCCCGCACCGAGCTGCAAACAGAGCTCCTCGGACTGTTGGAGTAACTCATGGCAGAGACCGAGTCTACTCGGAAGACGGGCTTCGAGAGCTCGTAGTCCGCAGTGGGTTGCGATGGCGGCGTTCGTGTTCCGTGTTCCGTGGTTTCGCTGACAGCCCTTGCCCTGGCGTATTGGGAGTCGGAGGGGTAAGGACTGGAAAAGAGGGCGGTCCCGTAAAAGCATGCTTGAGCAAAGGTCGATATAGCCCACATGGTGAACTTGGTGGCCATCAGACCTCTCCAGTGGCCAGAGCCCGATGGAGCAATTGCGTGGATATTTTCTTGGGTGAGGATGTACGTGGCCAGGGTGAGGGCGCAGCTGATGAAGGACAGAGAAACTCCAATTGAGGCGCTCCATCTCTTGACTGTCATTTGCCAGTCCTCTGTTCGCCACGCAATTATGAGAAAGGCCAAGGTCGCAGAGACGGCAAAAATGTCCAGGACTATCGTTACTGCTGCCAGGGCCGTGAAGGAGACATGGGCCTCGGAAAGAGCAGCAGCGTCCAGGATGGTGAAGATGGCGGTGATGACTGTGAGGATGCAGGCCAGAATACCAAGCAAAGGGAGAGCCCGGCGGCTCGCTTCCTTGGTTGTTGGGCGCTTCAGGGAGCGGGTTTCGAGAGAAGAGTCAAACATGGCGCCTTGAGCCTCCAGCTCTGGGGCGCGACTCAGCCCAGATATCAAGCGGCGCAGGGGGGGGATGACGTGCGGCAAAAGAGAGGGAGTGAATGAGAATTAGATGGCGGTGATGCTGGAGATTGAAAAGGCGGACAGAGATGAAATCAGGAGACGCAGCGAGACATAAGAATTGCTGGGGAAGGGTAGACACAGCGGGTCTAGACGTGGACGGGATCGGGACCGGGCCGCCAGACGAGCGTTGGCAGGTGAAGGCGCAACGGGCAAAAACGAGGATTCGCTTGGGCGGTGAGGGTGATTGACGGGCGTGGTTTCAAATATAGACCGGGAGGTCCATCCGCAGGCTGGGGTCAGTGCCAATTGCCTGCAGTCCCAAGAGTCTGTGCTTGTTTACGCAGCGATGATGTTCAGGTGACAAGGAGGGCTCAAGCTGCGAGAGGAGGACCGAAGAGTCAAGAGGAGGCTGGGTGCAGATTCTTGAATTCGTGATGCAGGCAGACAGGCCAGTGGCGCGGTGGAGTGGACCGGGCAGCTGGATCTCGCAGTCCGGTCAACGGCAGGGTAGAAGACGAAGGACGACGGCGCCTGAATGGAAGATATGGCGAGAAACGAGTGGGGACCGAGCATCATAAATAGAAAAAGGGTAGCGTGTTGTGGGAGCATATGCACGGCACCAAGTGGCTTGCGGAGCGCAACCGTTTTAGCCGTTTGTGGATGAGCAGCACAGGATGCGGTTGGCCTGGGCCGGGGAAATTGGCTGGGCATGGTGAGCAGAGCAGCAGAGACATTCGTATTGCGAGGCTAGGGACGGTAGGATTTCAGCTACCTTGGTCGCAACGCAGGTACAGGCCAATTGGTGGTGATGGCAGACGACTGCCGAAACGATGGACGGAGCGCGGTGGGCTCTGGCTAACACCACGTCAAACACGCCGCCTCTCACGCAGCGTAGAGGGCTTTTGATCGCATCGCGTCGTGTCGACTTCCATGCCCATGCCCACGTCCACGCCCACGCCCATGCCCGCGCCCATGCTCATCATGCATGCCACGGCATGCCATGCCATGCCCTGTCTGCACCACCGTCGGGGTTCGTCCAGGCCAGCTGTCCATGTGGGACAGAGCCGCGGCCGTGGAACAGCCGCAGGATATTGGTGAGATGGGCCGAGACGGCAGCTGCGCATTGGCAATGAAGCGATGTCGATGATGAAGACGTGGTGATGGTACAGCGTGGTTGGTGGTGTAGCGATGGGCAGAGAGGAGGACTTCAGATTCTTTGGGTGGGACGCCTTAAGCACCAGACCGTCATCTCCATCTCGCCCCGCCGCGCTGCTCCCACCCGGCTGTGGCTTACCTAACCAGCTAAATTCACCACCACGCCGTCAACATGGCTTTTGCTTGGTTTGGATTTACAGACTCAAGAGTCGCAGCTTCATTCGACCATCTTCGCTGTTGTCTTGAGCGTCACCTCCACAATTTGCGCCATGATAGTCCTGGACGGTACGGTACCTCTCCATCCACGGGTCCCAGTCGGCGTTAACGCTGGCCCGCCACCCACCCGTTCACCAAGCCTAATTACCTACCTACCTGCCTACTTGCCTACCTCAACACCACTCCGTCATCACCCACCTCGCCATCACAACCTCGCCCCAACACCACCTTCCCCGTCGGCCCCAACAAAAGGCAGCCCTCTCCCCCGCTCGCCTACACATCAACACCTCTTCCTCGTCCTCTGCCGCTCTTCGCCAATATGAAGCTCACTTTCAAGGTCCGCCGCTGCACTCCCGCCCTCTGCCCCGCTTGCTTGCTGACTCTTTGCGCCTAGGACCTCAAGCAGCAAAAGTTCGTCATCGAGGCTGAGCCCTCCGAGACGGTTCGTTATCCTGCGCTCCATCCTCCCCCGCGCCTCGTTGGACCGCGGCTGATTTTGACATGATCCAGATCGCCAGCGTCAAGGCCAAGATCGCCGCCGAAAAGGGCTGGGAAGCCGACAAGCAGAAGCTCATCTACTCCGGTTTGCCTTGCGTCTTCTGCCTTTGATGGAGTCCATCGGCTGATTTTGTCCGCAGGCAAGATTCTCCAGGATGACAAGACCGTTGAATCGTACAACATCGAGGAGAAGGGCTTCATAGTCTGCATGGTTCAAAAGGTATACAACCCACAATGCGATGCTTTGCATTCGCTTACTCTTTCCAGCCAAAGCCGCAGCCCGCCTCGTCCTCGGCCAAGGCCGCTCCCTCTACTCCTGCCAAAGAGCCTGCCCAGTCTTCTACTCCCGCTGCACCTGCGCCTTCGTCGGGATCAACCGCTGCCAATGCGCCCGCGACGCCATCTCCTGCTCCTGCTGCCCCGCAGACCTCGGGCGACCAGGGCGGTCAATTCAACAACCCTTCGTCCCTCACCATGGGCTCTGAGAGAGAAGCTGCGATTGCAAACATGGAGAGCATGGGTTTCCCGCGTGCCGACATTGACCGTGCCATGAGGGCAGCATACTTCAACCCCGACCGCGCCGTCGAATACCTCTTGACGGTCCGTTCACCAAAACAAATGGGACTGGGCGCATATCTAACGATTGGCAGGGCATTCCTGAGAGCGCTCTCCGCGAGTCTTCGCAAGGTCAAGGCGCATCTCCCGCTCCCGCCGCACCCGCCGGCACCCAACAACCACAGCAGCCTCAAGCGACCAACACGGCCGGCGAGCCTGTCAACCTCTTTGAGGCCGCCGCAGGCCAAGGTCAAGGCGGAGCTGGAGCTGGTGGGGCCACCGGTGGAGCTACCGCTGGGGCCGGAGCTGGAGCTGGCGACCTCGACTTTCTCCGCAACAACCCGCAATTCCAGCAGCTGCGTCAACTTGTCCAGCAACAACCCCAGATGTTGGAGCCAATCTTGCAGCAGGTTGGCCAAGGCAACCCTCAGCTGGCTCAGATGATTGCCTCGCATCCCGACCAATTCCTCAGTTTGTTGAGCGAGGACCACGATGACGACACTCCTCTCCCGCCGGGCGCGCAGGTTGTCAGCATCACCGAGGAGGAGAGCGAGGCCATTGATAGGGTAAGCTTGTCCACACATGCAGTGACCCAACTCCAGCTGACCGTGACAGTTGTGCCGTCTCGGCTTCGAGCGCGACCTGGTTGTCCAGGCATACTTTGCGTGCGACAAGAACGAAGAGCTCGCCGCAAATTTCCTCTTTGACCAGCCCGAGGAGGATGACAACCAGTGAACGGTCCACGGCCACAGGCGTCGGAGTTTTCCATTTTGTCTTTACTTAATGATGGACGATCAACCATGATCACGGTCTCGGGACACCTGCATCTGGCTTTTGGCTTTCCAGAGGAGCTCGCTTGCAACAACGGCATTCAGATTCTCGCGAAACAATTCCAAATCTTCCTCGAACAATATTCTCCATGAAAGTCTTGCTCGCTGGGCATTGCGGTGGCTTCCTCTGTACTTGGGCGGATCATGCCGGTGCTCGACCTCCACATTCCGCGCTGCGGCAAAGCCGGTGCGGTAAGTCAAGTCTCTGCGAGTCATCCTCCCCGTCTCTTTCTTTCGTCAGTGTTGCAACCGTTCCAGACTCCCCATTTTCTACCGCGACTCGAGTCCTACTCTCTCGCCGCTCTTGGGCCACGGAGTTTATCCTACGATATCCCGGATGTAGGTAGATAGGCCAGAAAAGGAAAATTGAAAAGTACACACTGAGACATTTTCACCCGAGAATGTGTGATGGCGTCAGGACAATCCACGTACGGTCCATTTGCCCAGGTTGTGTTTTCTCTTCAGTCGTTTCCCGAATCTTTGCTGCGGACGCTGCCTCGGCACCGCTTGGAGCATGACCAAAATCACCTTGATGTTTTCGACTGCAATATGGTTCCATTCTGCAAGCACATATTATATCTGTCTCACTTGCCCCCACTAGAAGGACGCCACACGCCACAAAGCCACAAATGAGGCGCTGCCATCACTTGCTGCCCGTCGGGCACTTGAATGCCTGCCACTGCTTGCTTGCCTGCCTGCCTGCTGGCGTGACCAACCGACTACAACACGACGCCCCCCTTGGCCGACTTTCTTCCACCGCACCACGCAAGCCACGTACCAAACTCTCGACCTCCCTCCATGCTGCTTGTGTTTTGCTGCTTCGCCACCAAAACATTTGCATGGCGAAACAAGAGCTGCCTGACAAGACATGCAAACGGGTAGACTCGGCTTCTCGGCTTACCTTTTGGATATACTGCCGAAGTGTTTGGTTTTCGGGCGTAGTGTCGCGCCGCGACTGCTATGCGCTTTGAATCATCAAGTTCACATTGGTAGTACTCCCATGTCTTTTTTAATTGGCATGCACCGAATATTCTGGCATTGACGCTTCAATCACGACTGCTGTCTTGCTTGCTTTCCCGGGCCGATCAAGTCCGCCGCTCATGGAAATCTCTAGTCCCTCTTTCACATGCCCCCGTCAATCGCTCCCTGTGCTCTGCTTGCTCCACCAGCTCAGCACAGCCCTACCTATCGCCATCCATGCCATCCGTCCATCCACCAACACGTCCCTCGACCCTTTGGCCCTTGGCTAGCAGCCATTCCATCCCGCCGCCGACTGCAATCCTCCCTCCGTCCGTCCGTCCGTCCGAACAGGGCTGAGTAGGACTGGTCGGGGCCTGGGTCGTGTCCGCACTGTCCTCGTCTTCTTCGTACTCGTACGTATAGGTAGGTAGGTAGGTAGGTAGGTAGGTTAGGTGGGTGTCTTGCACCGGACTAGACTGGACTGGCAGGTCTCCCTCCATCTTTCTCCGCTAGGTACGTTCTTACGATTCCACCGTGCGCGCTGCTGTCTTCGGCCGATGCCGTCAGGTCTGTTTGCACTTCCGCACTCGTCCCTCTCTCTCACCTTCTAATTCTTCCTTTTCTTGTCTTGTCTTTTCCGCCTCACAAATCACACATGCACCTACCGTCTCGTCCATTCTCCATCATCCGTCAATCAGCATTTACATCAACTCTTCCCTCCCTTCCTCAAGACCCCCCACATGGTCCCTCTCCCATCCTACCATCCCCAAGTCCCCACCCACCCCAATCCTTCCCATCACTTCTCCACTTCTCCGCATCATCGTCATACACCGACGATCCGATTCCAGCCGTCTCACGTACTCGTCACCTCCCCTTCCCGTTCCTCTTCCTCCCATTCCTCCTCCCCAAAGCAAAGAATGCCATCCACCCCATCCATCTCACGTCATTCGTTCCGCTCCGCGCGCCGCGCCGCGCCGGCTCTGCTCCTTCCATCGTGTCTCGGACTGGACCGGACTGGACGGGCTAGACCCTAGATGGATGGATGGCGCCGCTGCGCTTGCTCTTACGCGCGCAGTTGCTGCTGCTGCTGTGGGGGTGGACTGTGCGTACGTGCGTTTGTGACTGCTGGCTGAGTGAGTGGGTGGGTGAGTGGCGTGCTCGGTTTCTTATGGGGAAGCAGGAAGTGGGAAGTATGCCACGCTTCGCCGCGATAGTCGTGATAACTGACCTGCTGTCTGTCTGTCTGTCCGCCGGTCTTTAACTGTGCATGAATTGGGAGTCGAAGTGGAGTCAGTCGTTTATGTCCTCTGTCGTAGACTGACTGGGCCGGGGTGGGTTGAATTGGATTAGACTGCTCAATGAGTCAATGTTCCTAAGGCTGGCAGGCGGACAAGGGAAATGGAAGGAAAATGAATACATGATTGTGAGTGGTTGGTGAAGGAGGCAGAGGGGTTGGTCGGTAGAGCGATAATAGTTGGGCAAGTCACTCACTTTTAGAATGGCTTGTGTCGTGCAAAACGAAATTGAAGCGCAAACTAAACAAACCGTTAAGGTCTGATAGAGCTATCGCGTGTGGAAACAATCCGTTTTCTTTTCTCTGTCTATTTGTCTGTCTGTCTGTCCGCCAAATCGACCCTAAACAAACTCACAGTTTACATCACCATCACTTATCAAAACAGAGGCGGAGGAGAGCAGCGCCGAGCATTCACAAAACGAAAACGAAAAGGACAGCGTCCAGTCCGCAGACGCGAAATCCACGTCTCAATCGCACTAAAAAGTTCACCAAATTCATCCTCTTCTCTTCAGATTTTTGTTTTCTTGATGAAATCGAAGCCAGACCCAACAAACGAGCGAATGGGGGAGCAGACGAATGCTCGCTCCCCTGCCGCCAAACGCCTCCCTTCCCCTGGACAGAACGCAATATCCCACCAGGCAGGTCGTCCGCCGAGTGACTTGTATCGTGCTTCTGTGGCCGACAGCCTGATAGCAATTGTTCCAATCCAGCGAGCACTCTGTCCAACGCAGCACGCCGCACGACGTCAAACGAATGTGTCGATTCAATCATTCAATCTGAATCTCAATCTGAATGAACGATTTAAGAAAAAAGCAATCTCTATCTACACGACGCCACCGTCTCTCCGTCTCTCCGTCCGTCCGGCCGGTGACCGTCTGTTGCGACTTCCTTTCGTCTATATGTATGTAGTCCCACGCCCAAGCGACAGCGCGACATAATGAGAAAAGGGGAAGGAATGATGTGATCGATTAGAAAACTTTGAGTGCTGACCACCCCACCCTGCCACACCATTCCATGCCGCGTCATGCTCTTCCATTCTATGTCCAGCAGCACCAGCAGCACCAGCAACAACAACAACAACAGCGCAATGGCACGAGCACCGCTTGCTTTCCTCCCCATCATCTTCATCCAAAGGCCCAAACGGGGCGAAACAGCTGCAGTCTCTCCTCCTTGCGTTGTGGATAATGCCGATGTTGCTGTTCAATTACCTTCGAATCTATTCGGGCAGCGAGATATGTATTAGCATGCGCTCCGAGGTTTGTTCTTCTTGTCATCAGACGACAGACAGAGACAGACAGAGCCATGTATGTGAGAAGGAAGGGAAAAACTGAACGTCTTCAACATGGACAAGGAAAGGATGCGGGTGTGCTACAACGAGCGACGTATAAAAGGAAATGGGACAGGGAAGGAAAGAGCAAATTGCAGACAGTGAGAAAGGCGCGACTCACACAGACCGAAAACAGTACAAGAAGGAAAAAATGGGGGTTCGGCAAGTAATGAACAAGGAATGAAAGACGAAGGATATACAAAAGCGTGTAATAGCGACAAGAATGGCAAAAAAGCAATGGCGAGGCAAAAGTATCCCTCAAAGCCAAAAGTTAAACAAGAAAAATGGGGATTCTGATCTTACATTTGCGCCGAGCCCGCGGCCACCGCCGTGCGTCACTTCCATTCGCTGGCGCCCCAGCCAGCTCTTGGGCGTCTCGGCCTTGGTGCGCTGTAACACGACTGTATTGCTCTGCAGCCGGCTCGCCATGTCGTACCACGCGCTCGTCATGAGCTTGTTCTCGCGCCGCAGCGCTTCCAGCTCCTTTTGTACCTCGGGCTGCGCATTGTTAGTGGAGAAGCTCTTGATTTGAAGATGAGGTGCCAGCGAATGAGAGCTTACAGATGCCTTGTCGCCAGTCTCCCGCTTGATCTTTTCAATATTTTGTCGGAGGAGCTTGATTTGCGTCTCCTGCTCGGCGATACGCTTTCGGGACTTAGCATTGATAGATTAATATTGCCAGCGATCTTACCTTGTCACGACTTGCCAGGTCGACAATGCCATTGTGCAGCTTCTTCGTTACCTCTGCGGCAATGCTGTGCTTCATCTGGTCGCTCTCTTCCTCTAGAGCCTCCTTGAACAGGTTCAACTGTTCCAACAGGAGCTTGTGCTCGTTGGACTCGAACAGCTCGACGTCCTCCTGGCGAAGCACCTCGGGGTTAAGGAGTTTGTGACGGAGCAAAGCCTTTTGGTCATCGAGTTCGGTGTCGACCTTCTCGGCATGTTTCTGGAGCTCTTCATGGGACTGAAGCATCTGCTCGTAGTTCTCCTTGAGAGTGTCGTAATCCGCACCGGCGCCGTCCGTCTTTCCGGTTCCAGTGATTTCAGCAAGTTGGTGCTGAAGCTCCATGTTCTTTGTCGAAATGGCATGGACCTTGTTTGTTAACTCCTTAAGTTCTGCTTCGGCAGCGTGGAGCCTGTTGGTCTGGTGGACGAACGGTTCATCACTAGTAGAGTCAGCAGCATTCGGCACCAGTTGGGCTTTGGAACTTACGCCTCCTTCAACTCCTGCTCATCTTGGAGAGCAGCCTGGAGGCCAAGGTTCTCTTGGTAAACGTCCAGATATTTTTCCTCGATCCTCTTGCATCTAGACTCAAGCAGGCTGATCTTCTGTTGAAGCAGAATGACGTCGGCACTCTCGACACCGAAGAATGACCTGCGCATCGATCTGCCATCATCATCCTCTTTGGCAAGCTGTTCCTCGAGAGAACCAAGAGCCTCGGCACCAGTCGCACGGTCTTCCAGCTCGCGCAGCTTGTTCTCGAGTTCCTGATTCGCCTCTTGGTAGCGGTTTGCCATTTCCTTGGCTTGCTCCAGGCGCCCCGTGCATAGCTTCAACTCGTGCTCGAGACGTTTTTTGGCAGTTTTTTGGTCGAAGATTTCTTGCTCGCCGTTGGCAATGGTAACCATATTTTCTTCGTTGGCCTTACGCAGCGCAGAAGACTGCTCTCTCATGGTTTCCAGCTCATCGAGCTGCTCCTTCATCGATGCATAGTCCTCCTGAAGAGCCTGAGACGCCTTTTCCTTTTCTTGCATGGTCTGAATCTTCTTGCGTAGATTCTCGTTTGCCTTGGCCTTTCCTGCAAGTTCGTCGCGCTCTGCCCTGACCATCTGGAGCTCGTCGCGAAGCTGAAGCTTGGTTTCCGCATCAGCTTTGAGACGCTCGAGCTGGCTCTCATATCTGTCGACAGTGTCGCGAGCCTCCACGAGATCCGATTCCAATTGTGCAATGTAGTCACGATCCTTCATCGCCTGTGCTCTTAGCTCGCTTAGCTCTTCGTCGTCTGTGAAGCGCATAGAGCTGCGCCCCAGCTGCAGCCTAGACTCGGCAATCTCTTCTTCGAGCGAGTAGACTCGCTTCCTTGCTTCCTCCAAGTCCTCTGTTGTGTCACCAAGCTTCTGCTTGAGTTGCTTTATTTCCTGGTTTGCTCGAATGAGTCGTTCTTCCCGCTCAAGTTCAGGATCGCGTTGAATCTGGTCTTGGATTTCTGGGTCGGGCTGTTCGACTTCCGGGAGCTCGGGCTCAGCGTGGGCATCCGTGGCCCTCTCCATGTTCTGGATCATTTCGGCGATAGGTGATGCGACGGCGGGTCCGAGCTCATTTATGAACTTTTCCATGAGTTCGACCATGCGGTCACTGGCCTTGGGCGAGTATATGGCTGCAAAGAGGACAGACTTGACGAGCTACAAGCTGTAAGTAGTGGGTAGTGGTTGCGTAAGGTGTACCGAAAACGCACCATGGTCGTCTCCTTTTTTGAACCATCAATGGCAATTGCCTTGAGATCGGTCTTGAGGAGCTGCGCGACGGCCTGCCGTTCGCATTCCTCGGTCAAGTAAGCGGTTACGACCTTGTCGACATGCTTAACTGTACCCGTGTCAGCCTTGACAGCCAAATGTGTGTGAAAGCGCCCTCTTACTGTTCTGCCAGCGCGGAATCCAGCTGTCGGAGGTTTGTGTGGTTGCTTCGGGCAGATTGCCCTTGAAGTACTCTGGGTCGACCTCGTGGAGAATGTGCCAAAGAACCTGGCCATCCTTCAATTCGGCCCACGACTCTACCGGCTTGGACAAGCTGAACCTGTTGACCCAGGCCAGAAGAGCCGTCTCGAGTTCCGGCGAGGTCGTGTCCATGCTGGTCGGAATTCTAGCGGGTCTGGTATGCGTCGAAGGGCTTTTTCAAGAGTTTCGAGCCCTTACACATGGTCGTAGGGCTGTCGGACCACGGAGGAAATGGGGCTGGGCGGCGGGGAGCTCTGAGATGGAGTAAGGTTGTTGTTGAACCATGCGTTGGACTGCGCGGACCCTGACGCGACCTAACCCCTCGACCGGCGCGCATCCCGGCGAAGCCGCATGCACGAGAAAGCTAGGCTGCTCCTGCCGGTCTTGGGCTTGAGCCGACACGGCCAGAACAGCACATTGGCTTGAATGGCAATATGGCTCTTATTTGGTCGTCTATTACCCAATTCATGCCTTGGCGATTGGCCAGCTACAGAAAAGGCGTTTGCTTGTACAATTTTGACTTCACCGCGAGGGCGGCCCGTTCCCGCCTACTGATGCAAAGAATCGCGCATCATCATGCGCGTCTTGTCTCACATTCCACGTTCGAAAGCGCCTCGGGCATCATTTTTCAAAGGAGAATGGGTGTGTCGATTCATAACTTCCTGCGCCTTGTCCAATCATGGTATCCCTTTCCCGACTAATGTCCGTACAACCCAGGGCCGCAACAGCGGGCCAACGTTTCGTTTGTAAAAGCAATGCAGCCGTCAAGAGCGTCATCTCCTTGAATGACTGTAAAGAATGGGCATGGTTCAAATGCTCCTCCAATTTCCAACAAGTGCCTATGGCCTGGCGGAGAATGCATGGATTTGCTGGTCCTCCTCGATGAGTGCATTGTACTCGGAGCCCCAGGATTGGATGTTCTCGAGGATCTTTGTCGGCGCGTTGGCAGCGAAGCCCCTAACGAGCATCAGCTGTTTGCGCAAGCGTAGATTTGTGGTCATAATAACGTACCTGATCAGCTCTAAGAGAAGTAGTAGTATTAGCGCGTGCTACAGTGCGGTGTTTTGATGGGTCCTCTAACTTACTATACTCATGAGTGATAAAGCCGCCCTAAAGCCAATTGTCAGTAGAGCAGCACATCAGCAATGTTCTGTGATCTTACCGCATCGATAATGGCTCTTTTGGCCTCGTCGAGAACCTTTTCTGGAGTATCCTTGGAGTAGCTCACGAGGACGGAGCGCTGAGGCGGCGCGACACTCAGGGCGCAGACGGCGAAGAGCGCGAGGACAAGGGAGATGATGTAGAACTTCATGTTGCAGAGACACAGAGGGAGGATTCAGCAGATGGAGAGGTCAGAGGGACGAGAGAGGAGGAGAGTGAACTCGGGCAAGGCAGCGTCTTTATCTCTTTGGGACTGGCTCGTGGAATGGCTGCTCCTGTCGGTAAGGTACCAGACGTATGTAGGTCGCCCAACATGAGGTCACCGCCAGCAAACATCCAACAAGGGACGGCTGCCTCAGGTCACAAGCCCTTTAGCTAATTTCGTCCTAGCGCCGCCGTCGCCAGGAAACCGCCGCTCGGCCTCCGAACCAACCGACCTCGCCCAGCACATTCCAACCTCACCTGAAGTGCCCACCGGCAACGACGTCTCCCCATCATCGCACCAACAATTTCCGCCTCTTGTTCCTCATCGCAATCGTGTTCGACTTCGCCTTCTCGACCGTCTCGACCCCGTCGTTTTCATCGCCTCCACATTGCACCGCTGCGACCGCGTTATCTGACCTGTCGTTGAACGCGACACCTGCTTTTTCGCCAGTTTCTCATCCCTTCGGGCACGTCTATTTTTGAGGAGGGCGCGCGATAACTGAGCAGGCGGCGTGGAGCTACCTCGTCTTTCCGCGACGGGTGGTCCGTTGAGCTTCAGGTGCTGCTGTCAGGCTGGAGGATACCGTTTTGGCGTAGTGCAGAGCAGGATCAGGTCACTCAATTACACTTCCGTGCAAAAGGCGGTCATTGTGGGCTTGCTTGGAAATAGCTAGCGAAGATACACGTGCTGCTTTTGACCTCACTTTCACCAGCGAGAGACGAGAAGACTACAAATTTTCCTTGTCCCTGATTCACAGCCGGACAGTCGGCGCTGGATGACTTTCGCTTTGAAGCAAAGCGAACAACTTCATCGACGTTCACGTCTCTTGTTAGCAGATATCTCGAATCAGCTTTCTGCCCGACTGATCCAGCACTAACCTTGAACCTTTGCACCGCAACAGCCCATCATGTCACTCCCCTCAGCAGAAGTCGCGGCCGACTTTAGAGAGGCTTTGCAAGACCTCAAGTTCAACAGCAGACCGGAGATTAGCAATCTAACAATCATCGCCAAGGAAAACACTGAACACGCCCAAGCCATCTCGAGAGAGCTGGAAAACCACATCAAGACGGTGAGTGGCTCCTCACATGCTGCCGGTGACTCAACTAATCCATTTAGACCCGGCCAGAGTGGAAGTTGCCCGCGCTCTACGTCTTGGATTCAATCGTAAAGAACGTGGGTACTCCGTATACCGTCTACCTTGGCAGCAATTTATACGACACCTTTGTCAACGCCTACACTCTGGTCGACACACCCACCAGGAAAGCACTCGAAGGTTTACTGCGAACATGGAAGCAGCCTGTACCCGAGTCCATGGACACACGACCTGTGATTCCAGTCGAGGTCACGCGAAAGATTGACAATGTCTTGCTGAAATTCAAGACCGTGGCCATGCAGGCGCAGCAGAATCAGACAAGGTCACCTGCCCCCGGCCAAGACCCGCGCGTTACTCAGTCCCCTTTTGGATACCATCCTGGAAATCCAGCAAGGCAGTCGCCAGCCCAAAACGGAATGCCCTATCCTCCGCCTCCGGCGGTCCCTCAGGCTCGAGACTCTCCCGCTCCTTCTATGACTCTGCCGTTCGGCATACCTCCGCAGAGCGTCCGCCAATCTCCTGTCCCGGGAATGCCTTTTGCGGCACCTCCTGTAGTTTCTGCAGAAAAGATCAAGGCAGACGTGGAGCGACTCGTTGCAAGTGCAAGGGATGATTTTGCAGCTAGCCCGTTCGACGCAGAAAAGCAAAAGAGGCTCAAGACTTTTCTGGACTTGCAGGCTCTACTCAACTCACAGCAGCTTCCCCCAAGTCAGCTCCAGCTAGTCGAGCAGCAACTTGCGCAATTGGGGGCAGCTGTTGCACAGCCAAGTGCGACTGCACCAGTCCCTCCCGCAAGCACGCCTCTGAGACCTCTTCCATTTCCCGGTCCTACGCCTTCAATGATGCCAATTCCCCAAATTCCCCAAATTCCTACTCCCGTCCAGCAGTCACATACACCTGTGCCGACCATGAATGCCGGGCCACCGCCATCACTAGCAGACATGCTCAGGGGAATCCAACGAAGCGCGACTCCTCAGCAAGCTCAGCCGCCTCCGCTGCCAATTCCCGCTGCACCTCCGGTCGCCCCAGCAGCGACGCCTATAAATACCCTTTCACTTCTCGATACGCTTCGCGCTCAGGGCCTGCTTGGTGGCTCGGCCCCACCGATGGCCGCCCCTGTCGCACCAACCCCTCTCCCCGGCAGTATTTCAGTGACCAACGACATTGAGTTGACCAAGGAGTCCATCAAGCGACCACGCCCGGAACTCATCAGCCTCCTATATGAGGCCCGACCTAACCAGTGCTCTACATGCGGCCGCCGATTCCCAGCCACAGACGATGGCAAAGCTATGAAGCGCAGGCACCTGGACTGGCACTTCAAGGTCAAGGATCCCAACCTGGTGAAGCAAGCGATCCACCGCAGCTGGTACATTGGAGAGAAGGAATGGATTGACTACCGAGAACAAGACGAAGCGAAGCCGCCCCCAGAGACCAACGGGATGAACGCCAGCGCGCCCAAGAATCAACAACGTTTCGTGCGCGTTCCCTTAGACGCGGAGCTGGTTAACGCGCCGTGCCCAATTTGCCAGGAAAAATTCACGCCTTCAAGACTTGATGATGAGTTTGTCTGGATGGATGCAATCCAAGTGGGCCCCAAGATCTATCACAACAGCTGCTACGAGGAGGTCTACGGCAAGGCGAGAAGCACACCTGTTTTGGGCAAGCGTGGAGCTGATGAGAGCACTGGCACGCCGTCAAAAAAGATGCACATTTGAGACTTGCATAGCATCAGTTGGTAAATAAGGGATAGAGGCGCAGGGCGTTTGCAAAGGCTGGATAGAGGTTGGTGACTGAAGGTCATTTGGCTTTGGTATAGGGCGTTGGTGGACGATGATGACGAGATGAGGGCTTAGCGCATAGCATGCATGGGTTGAATACCAGAAGAAGCAGGCGAGCAAGAGAGTGCGAGACTTTCTCCTTTCTTTTCTCTTTCTCAGGGGTTGCAGTGGAGGCGGTGAATTGAGCCTCAGGGGGGAAATGATACAATAGATGCAATTGAATCCTAGATATCTCCGACGAAGCAGTTGACGGGCACGACAACCGGGCGAAGGGCCGCTGGCAGACGGAAGGCGGTCGGCGTGGCTGTCCGGCTCGCGCGCAAGCATAGCCGAACCACCGAAGCCTGCCGCCCGCCGCCCGCCGCCCGCCGCCCGCTGCCCGCAGCTGCTGGCCGCAAACAACCCGAACCTCATCTTCGCAGGCAGCTCTATCAGCTTTTCGACCGCCGTCCCCAGCCTCTCCCCAGGCCATAGCCAGAACCCTTTCGCGCGCCTCCCTTACCGTGCGTCTCCTTCTTGCTTGAGCCCAGTCATTGGCATTGGATTCTCACCACACTTGCAGACGCAATGGCTCCGATTGACAGCGCCGTCGAAGACCTCAAGAGCCTGGTCCTGAGGCTCGAGGACCGCATCTCCGTACTCGAGTCCAAGATGGAGGGCAACACTGGCGGCACCCCTGCTCTTACACAGACGATGCGCATGATTCTGATGGGCCCTCCTGGTGCTGGTACGTTGTTGGATTTGCGCCCTCCGCAAAAGCGCCTCCAGAGCTTGGCATGTTAACCGTGTCATCTATAGGCAAGGGAACCCAGGCGCCGAGGATCAAGGACAAGTTCTGCGTCTGCCATCTCGTACGTCAACTCTTGGGGATTATCTGCTTTTGGGATACTGACAGTGGACCCAGGCTACAGGTGACATGCTCCGCGCACAGGTTGCGAAAAAGACCACGCTGGGCAGGGAGGCCAAGAAGATCATGGACGCCGGTGGCCTTGTTAGCGACGAGATCATGGTCAATATGATCAAGTCGGAGCTCGAGAGCAACACGGAGTGCAAGAACGGGTATGGAGACACATTCTTCTCGGCCGATGTCGGCTGATATCAGACGGATTCTAACGACCAATGCTCACAGCTTCATCCTCGACGGCTTCCCCCGCACTGTCGCCCAGGCCGAGCGGTTAGACGAGATGCTTGACGAGAAGAAGCAGAAGCTCATGCACGCCGTCGAGCTGCAGATCCCCGACGAGCTGCTTGTTTCGCGCATCACTGGACGTCTGATCCACCCCGCATCTGGCCGCTCGTACCACAAGATCTTCAACCCGCCCAAGGAGTCCATGAAGGACGACGTGACGGGCGAGCCCCTGGTCCAGCGCTCTGATGACAACGAGGATGCCCTCAAGAAGCGCCTCGTGACCTACCACGCTCAGACCTACCCCGTCGTCTCGTACTACCAGAAGACGGGTATCTGGAGACCGATTGACGCCAGCCAGGAGCCTGGTCAGGTCTGGCAGCAGCTACTCAAGGTCTTTGACGGCAAGCAGAGCGGCAGCCTGATGGCCAAGCTCGGCCTGAGCAACTAAGCGGCACAGGAAAACCCCCGAAACCCCCTGGCAATGCCACAACGAACCGCATCCCTTCCCCTCCCCCACCGACTTGACTGGATTTCTCCTTAATTCTTCTCTTGCAGCTCGGCGCGATTCTTCTGGTGGCTTGAGAGGGTTGAGTCGGGAGTGGGTAGGTGGGGTACATGGATGGATGCTGGCTTGGGAGACACGCATGAATTTCTTTCCTTTGTTCTACACATCGACAGCTTCTTGGACGATCTCGTTTGGATCTACCAGCTGCTGCTCGCCATGAATGGATGGATGGGTAGACTCGGGCTCAATTCGCACACCTGGCCCCGGTCTAGAGAGAGGCGGGAATGTGCATACGGAATCAAATCGGTAAAGATTTCAAATGTACTTTTACTTTCTGCTTCCGAAGTTGGTTTGCCAAGCATGTCAAACACATATCCAGTACATTTCAAATTCTCAGGTAGTGCCTGAAATTGGGCATGGTTCTGGAGCTTGTCTATCTAGTCATTACCTCGCACTCATACGTCACTGCTCTGAGAGCTTATGTGGACCATCTATGAGCCTGACTGATGAGACTGAAATCAGTCAATCGCATCACACGATCCCACTTCATTCCACAAGTCTGCCGGTCGAGCCCGGCAACCAAGCTTCCCCACAACGACAACTGGAATTCCCTCAAGCATATCCCGAGGTATGGGACACCGCCCACCATTGCCGAATCACCCGGCCATACCAGCACCTCCTCATTGCGCACCTTGCGCCTCCGCGGCATCCGGTCTCGATGACGACTCGGACCCTGCTCCAGCAGCAGCAGAAGCAGCAGCAGCAGCAGCCCCAGCCGTCGCGTCTCCGCTGCGCTCCCAGGGCTTGCGCCGCTTGTCCGCCGCGGGCACCGTGCCCTGCCCCTCGAGCACCGTGTCCGGTATCTCCTTGATACCCGGGATGGGCTGGCCGGTCGTGATGAGCTCGACAATGTGCGCAAAGGAGGTCGGGTACGGCGCGTCGTCGGGACCGCCGCTACTCGACGCTGCTGGAGCGGAAGCGGAAGCGGCAGCGGAGGACGAGGATGTTTGGGGTTGGGGCGACGCGGAGGATGAGGGCGGTGCTACGGGTTGGAGCTGTGGTTGGGGCTGGGGAGAGGCGCTGGTTGAGGACGAGCTGGTTGGTGTTACGAGGCCGTTTGTTGTGACGGCGGTGATTGGGGAGGGCGAGGGGATTGAGGCGCGGTAGGCTTTGTAGGCGTCGAAGTCGACGAGGATGTTGAATTTTCTGGTTTTAAAGAGGTGATCAACTATGGCACATTGTAAACTACTCTTCTGCCACCGACGGTGGTGGTACTGTTGTCTCGCATTCCCTATGTGGTGGGGCAAAATGCGGGGTGCCACGATGAAATGACCTACCTTGTGTAGTAGAAGCAACGGGCGCGCAGTGTCAGCTCAATTGCCTGGTCAGCTGAAGGGTTTGATCCAAGGATTGCGCTGAGACCGCCTTGAAATTCGCGGTCGCTGTCCCAAGGATAGCCGTCTACTTGGGCGCAAATGTTGTCTGAAGCTGTTGCCGCTTCTGCTGGTGCTGAGGCCATACTGAGGAATTGAAACGGCTGGGGAAACACGCTGTGGGGCGATGAAATCTTAAGACGGCACCGGAATGTGGAGTGAAGAGCCTGGGAAAACGGCGGCGCTGTAATCTCAAGTGAATTGTTCTGTGCTACGAAAGTTGTTGGCAAGGTTCCAGGTGGTGGTAGAGCTCCAGCTTTCTGTCTCGTGACAGACTCGGCTTAGTCAAAGGTCAAAGCGGAAGCTGAAGCTTGCCCGCGTCCTCGAGGACAACTCGTTTGCACATCCACCACCACCATCACCTCTCCTGACTCTCGACCGCCTCCGACCGCACCCACGCTCGCAGACTCAAAAGCAGCCCCGATTCCTTCCCTCGCCTTGCTCCTTGGCATTGGCAACCTCACTCTATCGCGTCTTGGACACTTTCTTTTAGCCCAGGCCCGCCATGTCCGAGTACATAGGGTGAGTCGCAAGACGCGTCACCGCTTGCCGCGCTCAATTGCAGCTAACAGACTCCTCTCACAGAGCCCAGATATCTCTGATATCCAAGAGTGACATTCGGTACGGCTCCTCTGCCTCCCGTCCGTCGCGCTACGTCATTAACCCCGGCCTCCAGCTATGTCGGAACGCTCCATGAGATCAACTCCGAGAACTCAACCGTCGCGCTTGAGAATGTCACCTCCTTTGGAACCGAGGGTCGCCGCAATGGTGAAGACGAGATCCCGGCGTCTGACAACATTTACGAGTACATCGTCTTCCGCGGCAGTGATGTCAAGGACCTGAGGATAGAGGATAAGGTGGAGCAGCCCAAGCCGGCTCCTCCGCCCATGCCAAATGATCCTGCGATCCTAGGTGTATGTTGGCTTTCTCCCAGCCTTTGATCTGCTGCCATCACGTCTCAAAGCTGCTGGTCCTAGTTACGACCGTACTAACCACCTCTGCAGGCTGCCCGCCCTCCTCAATCGACTCCCCACACTCAGCAGCAAACCCAGCCGCCCAACTTTCCTCCGCAGCACTTCAACCCGCCGTATCCCACCTCTGGCCCTGGGCCTTACCCGCCTTTCAACAACCAGCGCTTCGGACCTCCTGGTGGACCTCCTGGTGGACCTCCTGGTGGATACCCTGGTGGTCCCGGTGGTCCTGGCGGATTTCCTGGCTACCCTGGCATGCCGTATGGAGCGCCTCCAGGCTGGTACCCTCCTCCAGGCCAAGGCTTCCCTCCGGGCCCTCCGGGTCCCTTCTCTGGTCCGCACGCTCAAATGCCCATTGGACCCCCAGGCCCTAACCAGAAGCCGGGCGAGCCTAGCCCAATTGGCCCCAACAAGGACGCGCCGCAGAAGCCAGTTGAGGCGGATGCTGCTCCTAAAGCTGAGGTTCAGGCGAAGAGCAAGACCTCAACCCCTGCTCCGGGTCAGGGCCCAGCTCCAACCCCGCCTGTCGAGTCTAAGCCAGACCCGGCTGCTGCAATGGCTCCTGCTAATCCAACGACTGCTCCATCTGCAGCCCCAACTGGTCCCAAGGGTGCACCCACCGGCCCCAAGAGCAACCGTATCATCCCCGCTGTGCCTCTTGCGACTCCGGGACAGAGGCCCGCTGCGCCAGCTGCCGCTTCCCAACCTTCGGCGTCTCAGTCAGTCCCAGCAGCAGCCGGCACCGTTCCCCAGTATCAAGCTGCCACTGCTGCAGTAGCTGCTGCCATGGCCAAGCTGAAGCCGCCGCAGGGTGCCGCTCAGCCGACTCAGGCCAAGCCCGACAATGACTCTGCGATGCAGAACCTCACTCAGAAGGTTGCAGAGATGCGCGCCGATGACAAGATCCGCCACGGCAAGCAGCCTGGCACTGGTGGATTTGCGGCAGGATATCGTGGTGGACGTGCGCCACGTCGCGGAGGGTTCAGAGATCAGCAGGTCAAGCCGGTTGAGGTTCCTACTACAGATTTCGATTTCGAGACGTCGAACGCAAAGTTCAACAAGCAAGATTTGGTGAAGGAAGCAATCGCGACGGGCTCTCCAGTGGGCACGCCAGGCGAGGAGCCGGAGCCGCTCAACGGCACCAATGGCACAGCGGAGAAAGAGAAGGAGACGGTTGTTATTCCGACGGCTCCATACAACAAGAGCACTTCGTTTTTCGACAATATCTCAAGCGAGTTGAAGGACAGGGAGGATGCGCGAGGCCGTCTGGGTGGTCAGGAGTTCCGCAATGAGGAGAGAAAGAAGAACCTCGAGACTTTTGGACAGGGAAGCGTCGACAACTACCGTGGCGGCTACAGGGGCCGCGGTCGTGGCAGAGGCTACCGTGGCGGCAGGGGATACGGTCGTGGACGCGGCGGTGGAGGCAGAGGCCGTGGTCCTTCTGCTCCAGTCGCAGAGACTGGTGCCTCTTGATTTCCGCTTTTACGCATGCTCGAGTGCTCGCTGGCTTACATGGCTAGCTTGCGCTCTCTTGCCAGGTCTCAAGGCTATTACTTTCTTGCCTTTTCCTTTTCTTTTTCCAGTAACTTCACGAGGAGCAGCAGGAAAACAAGCGAATGCGATAGCGTCCATCGTATCATCGGCGGATGGGATGGTTGAATGTAAAAGACACTATGAAGTCATGGACGATCGGTCATGGAAAGGAGTAGACAAATTTGGTTTTTCTGTTTCTTCATTTGCGTTCTCGTGATCGACTCCGTTGCAGGAGGATTGCTGGTTCGGATGGCTGGCTGGGCTTGATTGAGCAACGGCTCTAAATGATTGATGTTGCGTTGCAGTTGAGAGAGGGGTTGCTTGGAGAGACGGCGGGGAGGAGTTGTGGTTTCGTGAGATGAAGCGCTGCGGCATGGCGGGGACGGTCGGCTTTCATTCTGTCATGGATCGCTTGTCGTGCGACTAGGCACTTCCACCCAAGCTCCTATCTATATTGGTCTCTCTTTGCTTTGACTGCGGTACATGTGCCTGGCCTTTTTGCCTGCTAGCTGCGTTGACAAAGACAACGGCAGCGGGGGGCGGCGATGAGAAATGATGGCGAAGGTACCAAGATGGCAAACCTCGACCCAATTTATTCAAGCTCGACGGAGAGGCAGAATTCATGACGTACTATTCACTCGGGAAATAGCATACTCGGGTAGTCAACAAAATCTAAAAATGGGACAGTGTTGGCAATATCAACTCTTGAAGCGTTGAAGTGTCTGCTAGGGGTAGGGCGGTGGCTCAACACCACAGGCACTACCACGGTCCAGATCATGAGTGCGCCGCGTCCGTGAAGCTGGGCCTCAGAACTTGCCATGTAGGAGCTGTTGGATTTTCGATGGGCTCTGGAGACATTCGTCGCCGTAGGGCCGTTGGACTTTCAAGTGTTTGCAAGCCATCTCGATTTCATGAGCATCATCTCACCTTAATTACACTGCTGCAAAAATCCCTCCGAGAAAACGACTTCACATCACTCTACAGCGTGAGGCGTGAGAGTCTGAGCTCGGTTAGCCCAGCTTTACGAGCTGTCCGCGCTGTTGCTCGTCTTGCTCCTTGAAGTTTTTGCTCCCTCTCTACCTCAACACTATCGTCGTCGTCTTCTGAGCGCGCTGCTTTGTCGCAACGTCCTCTCTCTTCGCCCTCTTCTCTTCGTTACTTTACCTCCACCTCTTTAACACATCTGCTTCCACCACTTCGACCTCGCCCTCTTCAACCCTTACGCTCCGCCTTGAAACAACGTTCCTCAGCTTCAACACACTTCGCACCGTCGCAGCTTCAGCAGGCTCTGAGCTCTTGTCTCGTCGTCGAGCTTTCACTCGTCGCGTTTGGTATTCGGTACTGGTACCGTCTTCGTCTCAAATCCACGCTCACCTTTCGACTCCTCACCGTCACCGAACACATCGCTCGGCGCCTCCCTCTCACCAAAACTTCACCTTCAGCTTCAGCTTATGCAGCGTCGCACCTTCAACTCTCTCTGAGCGCATCGCTTCTTCGCAAAGCTCTCGATCGTCACATCGTTGGCCTTGAGCTTCCCCCTTCTCTACTCAGTGTGTTCAACCTCGCTACTCGACATCTCTTCTCGCCATCTTGGGCTTCAGCTGCAACGCAGAGCATTCAATCGTCCCTGTTGCCAACGAAACCTCCTCGAGCTTCGACTCTTCTCTTCCGACACCCTCGTCAATACCTCTCACCAGGCTTTGAGCTTGAGCTCCGTCATTTCGCCCTTCGTCTCACACGTTTTTCCTCAGCCCGCTTTTCAAACGTTTCGTTCAACTTTTACTTTCCAAAATGTCCAACATCTCTGGCATGGCTACGCAAGTCAATCTTGCTGCGCTCCTCAAGCAGGACTTGACGGCGCTCACTCGCATGCGCGAATTGCAAGGCCAATTCATGAAGGCATGGATTTCGGTGATGGGAAAGGCGGCTCAGCCCAATTACTATGGCACCGGCGCTGACGCCATTGAAAAGTTCCTCAAGAACTCCAAGGAAAACAAGTCCGTCTTCCCTGGCTTGCCATCGGGTGTCATCCTCAAAGCCGACTTGCCCAGCATCCGCGAGTTCTTGAAGGAAGATGCCGTGTGTGAGCTCTTGGTCCATGAGCCAGAAGCCTTTCTCGTTACTTTCCCGAGTGGACATACTCTCGCCATGGTCAACAACGAGGCTGATCTAGCGTCCTGCAAGCCTTCAGACGACACCATCCCTGAGTCATTCACGAACATTGACCAGGCAGTCACCAACGAGACCGAGGACGTCTCCCCCGAGCCCGTCGAGCAAACTCCCATTTCTGAACCAGAGCCGATGGACTCTTCCAACATCCAGTCCTCAGCCTCCAAAGATCAGCCTTCGGGCGGCGCCGACCTCACTGTGGAAGCAGGAGTAGCCAACGACGAATCGTTTGCTTTTGACGTTGAATTCCACACCGGACTCACGCCGGCTCAGGAAGAGTTCTTCTTCTTGTGCCCAGAACTGGAAACCTCGATTCTTGAATCCGAAGTCCACGCCGCACTTGAGGACATCGACCAGTCCTTGACTCCCCCTCATCAAGGTTCCGACGACATGATCCATCAGACGTCGACGCCCTTGCACGACGTCACCGACTCCAACGACCAAATCATCATTCCCTCCGTTGAGTCCGACGAATCCGAAAACTTCAATGGAACTGCCGTGGAGGAGTCTGCACCTGCTCCTACTGTCACTGCCTTAGATGACTTGGACAGCTCCCCCGACAGCCATGCAAGCTCTGTCGACGGACTTGAGCCCGCTCCATATGCCACGCCCGCGAGCAGCTTCACCGGTTCTGCAGACAACCATGGAGCGGCGTGCAGCATGGCCGCGTCTGCTTCTACTGCTACGCCCTCGGACAACATGGATAGCCTTTCGAACAGCGATGGAGCTGTCCCCAGCACGCCCAAGCTAATTCCATATGCCACGCCCGTTACCCATGCCGAACTTTCGAGCAACATCAATAGCCTCTTGAAAGCCGCCTTCAGCACACCCGAGCCTAATCGCTTTGCCACACCTTCTGACGACTTTGACGCTGGGACCGAGGGCAATGAGACTGTTCCCGCTACGCCCACGCCCGCTCCTAGGCCATCGCCCATGGGAAATCGCAACGGCGGCTTGCCATCCTACGGCGACATGGCAAAGGAAGCATTCTACAACTACAGGGCTCCCGACCGTCCTGCCGACATGATCAAGTTTGACCAAATCTACCAGTACGCCGAGGAAAATTACCCTGCCATCAAGGGGAAGGGCGAGAGCTACAAGTCAGGCTTCCGGCATGCGGTTCCGAAGGCGTTTGTCAAAATTCCCAACGAGCGCAAGCCAGATTCTAGCCTTTGGTGGACTTTGGACTTGGTCAACTTCCCTGGCGACAACTCGGCCAGGAACAGGCGCAAGCGTCGCAATGCTGACTCGGTGCCGCCTGAGACTCCTAGCAAGCGGCCCAGGAAGAAGAGCAAGGCCCAGGACGGTGTGCGGTTGTCGGATGGCCAGCTTGTCTACGGCGTGCAGAACGTCCACCAGCCTGTCCTTGGTCTGCAGCAGGGCTTCTTTCTTCCTCAGCAAGGTGGCCAGCAGATCCACCAACAGCGCGATCAGCAGCAATTCCAGCCAGCTCAGGTTCACTTCCTCCCGCAGCACTCTCAGCAGCATTCCCAGCTATTCCATTCTCAGCAAGCTCAGCAGCCTGCCCAGCAGCAGCTCCAGTCGTACCAGACGCATGTAAACCCACAAGTCCAGCAATACATCGACATGAAGACTCATGAGCTTGCTCAGCAGGCCGTTGTCCAGAAGTGTGTCCAGCGTATCGTCGAGGGCCACCACGCCTCAGACATCGAGCGGGGTCTTTGGTACCAGACAGCTCGTATGGGCGCAAATCAGAAAATTCTTGCCGGCCTTGGAGCACTGCCCTAAGTTTTCGGATACCCCTTTGGACGAGCTCTTGTTCCGCGCCTTTGAACGGTCGCCTTCTCATCGTCCAGGAGATTTCACTTGAGTTTTGAGCATACAGGCGCAATTAAGGCGTCATTGAAGCGATTACAACCCAGTTTCTTCTCTTTTCTTCTCCCAGTCATTACTTTCTTCGATTTCGAGCATTCCTTGTGCTGGACACAACACGCGCTCTTTTAAGTAGATCTTCGTCCTTTTTCTTACATTCGCTTTACGGTTTGCGCGCAGCACTGCATTCGTCAGCCCTTTAGAAGAGATACCACTGGTAACGGTAGTCAGCATGGCGGTTAACAATACAAAAGATTTCAGACATTGACAGAAATCGGCCTCTCGACTTTGTGACCAACTTGCCCATGATGTGGTCGTGCGGCCGAGCAAGCACTGGTGGGTAAGTTGACTTAATCGTGGCAGGCATTTCTTCAATCGCATTATTTCGCTTGGCTGAAGTGACAACACTGAAAAGCAGATGAGGTATCCGAACAATTATTGGCCGTGTCAAGAGTGTCGAAATAGGACGTGACGTTGGTGAATGCCAAGACGGGCTATCCCAATTTGGGTAGACCCAAACAACCTCCAGGCCCATGGCGTCCCACCGGCCATGTCTTTGGTCAACGCGTCGCTCGACATCCACACGCGTCCGCACTTGGCTTCAACCTTTGCCTGTCGCTCCGCAGCAACATCCTACCTGACTTTGATCTTCAATTGAAAGAACCCCACGGCCATGGCACCCACAAACTCTCCGGGCCGGAAGCGCCGCGAGAATGAGTACTTTCGCGTCGGCGAGCAGGGAAGGCATGGCATCACCGACGGAGCTACCCAGCGCCAGCGCAAATGCTAATAATTTGTAGAAAAACCGGCGTCACCCTCGCGCAGAGGGAACGAGACGAGGACGGATTCGAAGACCTCGATGGCGTCTTTTCCTCGCCTGAGAAATCGCCGGCAAAGCGCACCACCGCTACAGCCCTCGACAAGACACTCACCTCCGAGGACATGGACATTCAACAAAGTATGTCGGAACTATTTGACTCAGACGAGGATGCAAACTCGCCCACCAATGGCGCCTACAATGCTCTTGTGGACGCGCTCTTGGACGGCTATGAAGGTGATGGTTATACTGAGACGGATTCTCGATTTGCAGGTTCGATGCCTGAGCCCGCCGATGCACTCAGCGCGCGCAAGTCCATACGCCCTGGGCGAAACTCCACATTCCTTCCCCCGCCAATGGGTCGCTCGCCCATCAAGACATCGCTCGGCTCCTCTCCCCGCAGGCAATCTTCCATGGGTCCGCCGTCGATGCGCAGAGCTACTAGAAGCCCGGACCGCGCGTCATCGCATCCGGCAGTAGCGCGCAAACTGGACTTTAGCAGCATCGATGTTGTAAGTGATCAAGGCGACAGCAGTGCTAGCCGCAACAAAAGCGCTGCCCGGCGAAGCATTTACGACATCGAGCCAACCCCAGAACCGGAGCAAGAGCCGACACAGACAGACACAGTGGTAGACGAGGAGGATGTGCCTGCGAATAGTACCGAAGATGAAAGCCTCGTCCCTGTCGAAGACGGCGATATCTTGCCGGTGGTAGAAGAAGAGGAAGACGACAATGCCGAGGAGCCTTCAGAGTTTCCTGCAGCGAGACCGCGCAAGAGACCGGGTCGATCACGCCAAAGTCTTGAAAAGCTGGCGAAACAGGCCGAGAATCAAGTCGAAGCGGACAAGCCCGCGAAACGTGCACCTGGAAGACCCAAAAAGTCCAATCAGTTGGCCTCTATGCAAACCGCAAATGCATCGAACGGATCCGGTTCGCGGGCAGGCCGAAGAAATCGGCTGGCCACAAATGGAGATGTATCTGGCCTTTCTGCCACGGAAAATGAGAAAGAAGCAGAAGAACCCAGTTTGCCAGAGGTCGAAGAGACACCCGAGAAGGCTCCACGCCCTCAGCCGAAGAAGCGTGGACGCCCAAAGGCGACAGCGCCCAAGACAGCAGCAGAGAAGGCTCAGGAGGCGACCGAGTCTTCTGTTCAGGATGTCGATGAGACTGGTGTTGAAGAAGTCTCGGCGCTGCAGCCGAAAAAGCGTGGACGCCCAAAGGGTTCAGGACAAAAAACAGCAAATGCCACAAAGCCAAAACAATCCGGCGCCGAAGACGAGGAAAGACCAGCTAAACGCACAAAGAAAAATACCACTACAACAGAAGCAGTCGCCAAGAAACAACCACCCCAACGTGGTCCAAAGGCTAAACCCCCAACAGCTGGTCCAAGCAACGAAAACCCGCAACCTGTCTTGCACAGGGCCGGATCCATGGCTCCGCCTCCGCCGAAAAGCAATCATATTCTGCGAGCGACGACTCCATTTGACGACGCTGGTGTCAAAACAACCAGGTCAGGTAGAGCTTCGATCAAGCCGCTGGCCAAATATCTGGGCGAGAGAGTAGAGTACTCCTGGGACGGCCAGAATGTGGGAATCATCCGCGCAGACGAGGCAGAGGCACCAAAGAAAAAACGCAAGGGGTCTGGAAAAGGCAAGAAGCGCAAACGAGCGTCATCCGTCTCCAGCGACGAGGAGCCTGAGCTCGAGCTCGAGTCCTGGGAAAAGGGCGCCGGAATCATTGCTGGTTATCTCAATGAATGGGATGACGAGAAGAACATCAGCATTGAGGATGGTGCTCAACAACAAGGTGAGTCTTCAGGACGCCTAACCAAGTCTACCCCCAAATACCATCTAATCGGAAAACGCAGATATTGCATACGCGGCCGGAAAGATACAGACAAGAGACGTAGCGGACACCGAGTTTCGCTATGCCAAAATCGTGGGAACTCCATTCATGGCCGCAGGCATGGTCGACATTCCTCCCAATGGCATCAAGCGCAAGAAGAATTCTCGAAGGATGCACATTGTCTTTTGCGTTCTGGAAGGAAAAGTTACGGCGACAGTTGGCGACACTCAGTTTGGAATCAACAAGGGGGGTGTTTTCGTGGTGCCGCGAGGTGAGTTGTCTTCTCTTCTGCGCTGTCCCTTGACCCCTGTTTTCTCCACTTTGTCGTTTTCTACGTATTTTCCTTTTTCTCCTTTGCGCAGCTGCCTGCATACCAACACTGCACGGCGGAACGGGGCAGCGGGCTACAAGACCAGCATTGCGAGTCGGTGTGCAAGACCACGTATTGTGCGACGAGCAGTCGTTTTATGCTCGTTCCTGGTAGGCGGATCCGAGGGGGCGCGGCGGCGCGATGCGGCACGGTACGGGTCGCATCCGGGGTAGCGGGGTAGCACGACAGGAGGTTGTACCCGGCCAGTCAAGTCTGCCATCTCGGATGCCACCGCGCTCAGGCCCTAGTCGCACAGTCCCGTCCATCGGCGTCCGACTGCTCTTGGATCGAGCTGTGGCGCCGGCCTTAGACGCCCCTGTGGTGCGTGACGGGAGCCGTATGCACTGGTTGTTGCACGACTTTGCGCATCATCTTCTGTTTCCTTGCACTGCAGCAACCAGCGACCATCTGTTCGTTCCATCCTTATTTCAACCCCCTGTCACACCCCCCGGCCGACGAAGCTATCGCCTCTACCCAACGGTCGCCCCACAGCGCGCTTGGCTTTCCATCGAATTGGCGACGAACCGCGGGCCTCCGCGTTGCGACGTGATTTGCGTCACTTGGAGGCTCCTTTCAGTCTGCCCTGTCGCACGGCACGAACCCCTCGCCGTTGCAAGATGAGCTCTCACAGACTGATCGACTGGTTCTCATTGCTCGCTCGTATCTCACACCATGGAATGCGGCTCCATTGCGCACAAACAGCGACGCAACCGATCTGTCATGGCATGCATCGTCGCGCTCGGGTGCTTTCTGCCAAGCGGCTCCCTGCCTGATTTTCCCATCAGCCTTCCTCTCATGTCCAACATCAAGTCTCTTTTTTCTCGCCTGCAGTCGCAACAGCAGTCTGTTTCCGCACCGCTTTTTCGTCTTTCTCTTCTCGCTCTCTTTTGCCCTTCTCGGACAATGTTTCCCTTGGCAATGTTTGTTTTTGTTTGCCAGTCGCTCTCTTTTGCTGCTTTGGTCACATCATCCACACCACACGCTGTTGAACCTTTTGAATGTGCAGAATACTGACCCGATTCGCTCTTGACAGGCAACTTCTATAGTCTTGAGAATATGGAAGATGTTGAAGCGCGCCTGTTTTTCTCACAGGCGTGCGAGGTTCCGTCTGGTACGACACAGGCCGGAGACAAGTCGCAGTGAAGAACGACCGAGCTCCTGACACGGGCCTTGTTTCTCGACCAATCATTTGGAGAGACATGGCGCTTGAGGAGCCGTCATCCGAGCCGCAAGCGATCGATGTTCACGGACGATGACATGATGGAGGGGGAGAAAGGCGGTGCTCCGACTATGAGATGCTGTTGCAGAAGGCCAGGTTTGTTGGTGAAATATTTTGTTGGTCGTTGAGAGATTGCATCAGGCTTGCGGGATTGAGTTTCAGGTCTTTGGGCGTTTGTTCCTGCGTCTGGTTTGTATGATATCCCACCAAAGAACGAGAGATGACGGCGGAGGAATCAAGCGAATGGCCATGCCTTTACCTGGGCTGTCTCAGCATGCAGAAAGTGTGGATACGTCTCGCCGCCGGAGGTTGAGCTGGATCCTCGGAAGCGGATGATTTGGCACTCATTCCCCTCTTCTCGAACTCCCTCCGACATGAATTTGTAGAATGAGCACGCTCGCTCTTGCAAGCACGGTAGGCACGCGTTCAAAGCCGCGTCACCCCGCGTGGTTGGGCATCAGCAATCGCCCTAGCCAGACAGTAAACCAATCTGCCAACTGCACACGCCAACCGTCGCAGTGAGACGAGACGACACGAGGCGAGGCGGTCACTGAACACACGTCTCACATTCCGAACCTACCACCAACAAACAGCAAGAAGCAGGGCAGTAGCAGTCAAGCCGGCGTGTATGTGTGTTGTGGACACGGATCAGCCAGCCAGCCAACCCGTACCTCCCTGCTCGACAAAGGCTCACTCAGAGCAAGCATCCCAGGTACGTCGGGGACATCGTCCTTGATCCCAACACGGGGACCCAGCCACCAACAACATCCCAACCGGCTGGCCATCCCAACCCAACTTTAACCGCCAACCCGGTCGACGATGACAACGATACGACATGGTATGATGCACGACAGAAAGACGCAAGAAACATGGGGATGGGGGATGGGGTGTATCATGGATGCTCCTTGTGCCGGACAGGCAGACAGGCGGGCGCGCTGACTGACTGAGCCACACCGATAGACTGACTGCCTGACGGGCGGACGAAAGATGGGTGGAGTGTAGCATCGAGGCGCGTCAAAAGATCACTGATGCGTATCCACGCCAGGAAAAAACTCGCTGACTGACTGACTGGCTGACTGGCAAAACGAGCGCACAAACGTAGAAGCAGCAGCTCACAACAACCAACAGCGCCTGCAAAAACAATGACAGCCAAACCCCCGCCTCCTATTCTGTCTGTCCGCCTGCCCGCTCGCTTGCCGGGTTCACCGTGGCCACGTCCACATGCGGCAAGAGAAGGGAAGGGGAGAGGGCAAGCGAAGAAATGCGAGGGGTCACTCCGTCCCACTTTTTTCTCTTCTGTTCCTTTTTCCTGCCTCTTCACCAGGACAGGACAAGACAAGACGGCTCTTCCCCGTTCCCTGTCTGCGGTCAAAGAGTGGAGACAACGGCATCCCTGCCGGATGGCTGGACGGGGTGAGAGGCGTCAACGGTCGTGCTGGCTGGCTTTTCTGGTCCTTTGTGAAGCACCTCCCTTTCCTGCTTTCGATGCGGCAATTCTCAACGCATTTCTCTGTGACAGCGGCCACACGCACACTCGCCCGACCTTTTTTTTTTTTTTTTTTCTCTCCGTCAAGTGGTCTGAATACAGTAGCAAAACATGGGAGCGAGCCCCGCGCGCACTGCGGTGCGAAGCGGCGTGGCGCGCAGTGGCGCATGGCGTTATTGCTAAGCTGGGGCCTATCTCGTCGCTCCTTCTCGGCGGACTTGCTCCGTGATCGATTGGCTAGCTGACCGACTCGAATGGAGAGAAGAAAAACTAGGATGCCAATTGATTTGGGCGTGGGGGGGGGGGGGGTGGTTGGTAAGGGTGATTGATGATCAGATCGACGAGGGAGAGCGGGACAGACGGACGGATGGATGGACGGAAAGACGGTAACTTTGGAGGCCCGCGCCGGCTTGTGAGGGTGGTGGTGGTTGACAATGGACAGGGTCATGGCTGGTATGTGGGGAGTGGGATGGACAGAGTGAGATGAGATGGCATGGCATGGCGCAGGAAAACAGGGGCAAGGTTTGTTACAACAGAGTGAGTAGTAGTGAGGGACCGATACGAGGGAGGGGATTCTCTGTGGTCAGGATTCGACATGGTGATGGCGCTTATGTTGGTTGGTCATTTCTCACCTCACTCGGATATGCAGACAGGCAGGCAGAGGTCAGACGGTCGGTCGGTCAGTTGGTAGCGGTAGGTAGCTGCAGATGGCGTTCGTCGACCGACGGTGTGTTTGCTGGCTTACTCGCTGATGCTTCTGCTGCTGGGCGGACAAAGAACGCAGCCCGTTCGATCGAGGGATGGAGATTGTGCAAGATGCGAGCGAACATGGGTGGTCTACGATGGGCGTATAGAATGGATGGATGCTGTAAGCTGCATTACAGCGGACGCACGAGTGCAAAGGAGACGCCGCTCCTCCTGATCAGGGGAATCCCTTCCCGGAATCTCGGTCTGTTTTTTTTTTTTCACTTCTTCATCTGCTTGCTTCTGAGATCGTGATCATATTAACTCAATAATTGGATGGATTTGGCAATGCATGGCCACGTTTGGTTGCACTGTTTACGTCGTCGCCCTACTCTCCCACCCATCCATTGATGGGCACCTATCTGGCGTCCAGACCGCGGCGTCTATAGCGCAAACTATACCCTCACCGCAAGTCTTACTCGAGTATTGAGGCCTTTTGTTGCTTTTTGGCTGCTGTCAGTCTCAAAAGGCGTGTTGGAGCGGCGCGGTGTGGCGTGGCACCAAAGTCCTGTCATCGTGGGAGTTACAGAGCGTAGACCGCACAGCTCGATGCGCAACACCAACGAGCACACGCGGTAATGACTCCTCACCACGGCACGGCTGGCCATGGCTAGCAATGGCGTTGTTGTGGCTTCCATTAAATGCGTCCGCGCCGCCACGGACGACCGAACGACACCATAGCATGCGGGTGGTGGGCTGTTGGTCTTGGGCCGTCGGTCTGACACAACACGTCAGTTTGTCGTTCCTCCACTCTGTTGCATGCGGAAGCGGGGTCTGACTGTCTGACTGTCTTGAGTTGGCAACGAGAACCGCCCAAGTGAAAGTCGGATGTGCGCAGGACAAGCATCCAGGTGACGTCGCCCATGCCTTGCTTTTTGGGCGGTCAGTTGGCCATTTGTTGGCATGTGAGCAGCTATCATGCAATGAACTTGATGGATCGGTGGCTTACATGGCGGCGTCCGCAGCTTGAGCGGTCTTGCTCACGAAGTGTTTGCCATCATCGGATTTTTTTGGTAGGCTGCCTCGCCTTTTGTGGGTTGATGGACTATTGCAGTCATTAACCTTGCGAGCTATTCTTGCTGGATAAGCATTAGTAGAGTGTGATTAGGATCGGGAGATCTCCTTGTGACTTGTTCGACAGAATCGGCAGTGGGCCAGAGGGAATTTGCAAGCGGGGTTGGAGTGCTAGGGCCGTTCTTCTACGCGGGCTGAGTTCGTGTGGAATGGATAGTAAGTCAGTTCAAGACGAGTGATTGTTTGGAGTAGGTTTTGGTACTTTGAAGAACTCATCATGAGTTCGTGGTTCGTGGCTGTCTGAAAGCCAGAAAGAAAACCAAACCGTTGATGATGAACAGCTCGACGTCACAATGGGCAATGGGACCGGGAAACTACCACCCATCATCAAAATTAAGTAAGTAGAAGCAAGATTGTATGTACTTGACTGATCGAGCAGCACTAGATTCTGGACAAGTATAGACAGCGCAATGCAAAATCCAAAAAAATGAAACAATGAAATCAGATGCAGGAAATGATGCACAGAAAACAGAGCAGCCACCGACCAATTCCCCAAGTACCCATCCAACCATTCATCCATCCAGCCAGCCAGCCATCCAGAAATCAATCGCCGTTCGCTGTGCAATGGATAAAGCAGTTCATCAAGTCATGCCCGTATATCGTACCGTGCTCCATCTTGTGCCCATGCCAAGCCGACAGCGCCCTCCAACACCCCATGACCATTCGAGGAGGCCTCTTATCAAGGCCCATCTCGTAAAAGCTTGTGCCAAATTCCATGCCCGTGCAGTGCTGCTGCGACTGTTACGCCGATGGTGGCTGAACGTGCCGTCTGCTGTGCTGCATTCCCACCTCTTTCCATCGCTGCCATTGCCCCCATCTATAGGACGGGTGATTCGTATCTCGTCATCGAAACAAAGGCACAGGAAATGAACGCCCTGCGTGCTATTTTTGCCCAAACGAGTTGATGTCCCATTAAAGTTTGGGGTTTTTGAATTCTTCAAATGATGAATGATGCAGAAGTAGGCTTCCATGCAATCGTCTCTGTATGCGGGACAAAATGCCGACCCAAGTTGATGTTGAATGAAGTTGCTTGCGCTTGTGCCGTCTCTGTGTGCGTGTGCAGATGCAAAGGTGCTCTTTTGCGGTGAAGGGGAAAATTCTCATGTCGTTTCAATGCTCATCACGTCGTTACTTCAGTTCGCATAACCATGGCCAACTGGGAGGGTTCGAAGGGCCTGGAAAGTGCAAGGCAAATATCGGTGGCGCCGTTCGAGACCCTACTGACTTCTGGATTTAGTGAGCTACGAGAGGCCGACACGGTCGTATCCTCTCTTGCTCTTGAGGATCTTTCCTCTCCAAAGAAGCCACTCTAGCCCAGGCCAGTCACTTCTTTTCTTTCTGGCGCCCTCTGTCCCCATCCTCTGTCTTTGCATCCATGTCCGCAACGAAGCCTGCTCGCTCACTCCTATCTCGAAGGCCTTCCCTTCCACCACGCCGAGGGGTCTCCTTGGATGCTGTTTCCGGACTCTTCGCCGAGCCTGGTCTCCGCCGTCCACCCGATGGGAATGGACTCGCAAGACCGCCATGTACGGGTAAAGTCCTGGGCGTTGTACCACTTCCATCTCCACTGTTTCCCGCGGTGGCAGTGGAGACGGACTTGGTGGCTTCATATGAAGCGCCCCCTGCACTAGTTGTCCGGGGCGGCGGGGTTGTGGGGCGGGCGTACGGGTGGGACGCAAGGGGACCGGGAGTCGGTGTGCCAGCCGGTGTCCTTGTTCTGGCCGGCCCACCATGGTGGGAAAGATTATAAGAGTGCTGGCCTGAGGACGGTTGGTGCGAGTAGGATGGAGGAGGTAGAGAGGAAGCGGGTGGTTGCTGCGACTGCCCATGCCTTGTTTCCGAATGACTGTGTCCCGGCGGGATTGTATGCTGTGTCGCAGAGCGATCCGCCGTGCGATGAACCGGACCCCAGTGTTCGCTGCGATCGTCTTCCTCTTCATGGTGGTGCGGCCGGTCGTCATGCATGACGTGGGCTCGTGTGTGGTAGTACGAGGAGTGATGGAGGGGAACACCAACTGGCGGCGGCGACTGCTCATAATGCTCTTCCTGCTCGTCGCCAGATCCAGGAGACATCGACTCGTGATATATTTGTGATGGATTTGAGGACCCTGTACCACGGTATTGCACGTTGGCGCGGCGAAGCATTTCTTCCTCGCCTAGTTGCCAATGCATGCGTTCGCAGGCACGCCAGGGACGACACATTTCGTCCGCGATGCGCTTCCACATGTCTTCCATGAAGCTGAGGCCACCAAATTGTGTCAGCAGTCCGATTCAAGCTTGTTGGAGTCGCAATAGGAAATTTCTTACCGATGATACAGTCGCGCCAGCATGTCCTTCTCATCTTCTGACCACTCCTTCTTCTCGGTGTAGTTTTGATATCTGAGTCGACATGCGGTCGCGCTCCTCCCTGGATTCTGCTGCGAAATGTCGACCCACTTCATGCCGCTGCTTCTCAGCTTGATGAGCAGCTTTTCTTCCTCTTCCGTCCACTTCCCTTTGAGCTTCTTTTCCTTTTTCTGCATCGATGACGATGGCTCCGCGACTAGAGAAGCTCGCGAGGCAGTCCTCTTGTTTGAAGGATGAAGCATGGATTGCGTAGCTGGAGGAACCATTTGATGGCTAGCCATCGCGTTAGGATGAGGAGCCCCGGGTGTTGGGCCTCCGCCTCCAGAATAAATGGGCCGGAAGCCATGGTGTACGTATGTTGGCGAGGTCTCCTCCATCGGCGGATACTGCCGATAGCCAGAGTACGGACGGGTGTGCTGAATAGGCGTCCATTGCGACGGAGGCCGAGGAGGCGAAGGCGAAAATACACCCGTCGACCTTGGAGTCGCATAGGAAGCAACAGGTGGCAGCGTAGGCTGCGGCGGCAGTGGTGGAGGTCTTGCGCCTGGATGTTGCGACGCAAAAGATCCTGCTCCACCTGAGGTTCCAGATGTGGAAGTCTTGTTAGCTCGCGGGGACTCGGAGTCGCGAGAGTCTCGCGACTCGAGCAGCGAGGCGATATCCAGGGTGAAGCTCTGTTGAGGCTGGCCTCCAGAGAAGGCCAGCCCACCAAGCAATCAAGACAGTCGACAGGGTTCCTCGGCGCTCCGAAGCAACGCGTAAGTTTTCTTGTTAGCCAAAAGTGCACTCTCGCATCAGTCTCGAGGTGATTGAGATGGAACAGGCTCGGATCGCAGTCGGCTAAACTGAGGAGCCCCTGGGAGATGGACAAGTCGAAGCGAAGATGGTGAGGGTCGAGGGTTGGAATTTCAGCGGTTTCGGGGTCTCCTTGGCGGGGGAACCCTCGAGGTACGGGCCGGATGTTTGGCGTCTTGAACGGCGGGATCGGGTCAGTTGTAGATGTGACCACGTAGATACAGCGGTAGAAGTTTTGAACGAAGCTTGGCGAGGCTGAAGGACTTGGGGAGACTAAGCTTGACGCGCAGGAAGATCTGTAAGCAAGACAACCCGCTGGCCCCGCAGCAAGATGGGCTTCGAACGCAGTTGGTGGCGAAGCAAATGAGTCGAGGTCGAAAAGTTCCGAATGCGAGGGTACGCAACGACCAACTACGTCTTTGTAGGCCCATTCTGCACTCTTACTCGCTACCCGTCATGTGCTATTTGGGAAGGCGATCAAGGGCCCCCGGTCATAGGGGTTGACTTGTGTTGACGGCCAATCGTGGCTGTTGTGCACGCAAGTGTATTAGGTGCGAAAAAGCAACCGCCCACGCCAACGGCGGAAGCCAAAAAGAAGGGAACATGCGACCAGGCGGGCGGAAAATTTGTTCCTAATCAAACTGCTGGGCAACGATGTTCATGCATGATGGGCGGCGCCACACAGTAAGCACCTCCTGGGATCAACCACGGGTACTATTTCAAGGATCACTGGATCCGGACATGGCAGAGGGTGAAGGAAAGGCATGGCAGGCTTCGGACAAGCTGCAGGCAGACGTGTGATGACGTGTCTTGACTACGGGGCTGCAAAGCCGGCGCAGACCAAATGGCAGAGTCCCCAAGCCACGGCTTTGGCCGGACAAGAAAAGGATAGTGGCTTTGAAAAAAACTTCTGGCAAGGTCAACCGAAGGGAAAAAAAAAAAAAAAAAAAAAAAGAGGCAAATAGAAGGTGGACACCTAAAGGTCGAGTTTTGACAGCTTCTCAAGGCAACCAGTCATCGGTAAGAGTTGAGCGGTGAACTGCTCCAGGGATGCGCCTGAAGGAAGTCTTGGGCCTTTTTTTTTTTTTTTTTTTCTCTTTTTTTTCACACTGTAAGAACGGCGCAGGCTTGATGACCTGGCGCAGCATTGGGGACGAAGATCTGCACAACCTTTTTTTTGCAGACAGATCCCAGCAAGTGAGGGCCGGCAGATGGTGGCCCCGGCAGTGGTTCGGTACCAGAAAATCAGTGGTTAGAGATGAGTGGGGAGAGTTTGGAATGTGTCTGCGAGAGGTGACTTGATGGAATCCTTGGAGATACATAAGAGCGGTGAAACAGGACGTTCTGCGGACGCTCGTAGCCGTGGCCAAAGTGACAATTTCTGTTCACAGACGGGCAGATGCGCGGTGCAACTTTGGCAGCTGTCTCCCCACGTGAGCAGGAACGCCATGTTATGGAGGCCAGGAACACGTTGCTATCTGGGCCGGCGGGTGCTCATGTGGCGTGACGGGCGTGGTGCTGTGGGTAGAGACGGACGGAAAGGGGCACGCGCAGGTTGGAGTGGGATGTAGTTGCGGCCTAAAGGGTGAGGCATGGGGACAGACAGGCGCGGTAGGCGGCATGGATTGCGTGCGGCTACAGCCACGGCGTACAGGTTGGAGCGTACGGGACGGAGTCGCGCAGGGCAGGCGGGCAGCTTGAGGCAGGACGGACGGATTTGCGATGAGATGGAGTTGAAAGTAACATGGCATGTCCCTACAGCAGAGATGCACGTGGGCCTAGCAGCGACCAGGGAGTTTCAGGCGCCCCCAAGGATGACGATGAAGTTGAAGTCTCTTTCGGTACAGATCCGGGGTATGACGCAGGCCGGTCGTCTGCTGTCGTGTCCAGACGGGAAATGGGCGGTGAGGATGCCAGTACGTCCGTAGGTGAGAGCAGGTCCAGCGTCGTCGTGACCGGGGAGGGCCTTGCCAGCTGGCATGCAAAGAGACAGGGAGAGCATGGCTGTCAAGAGCTGCTGGCGCGCTATAGGGCCGAACCGACGGGGAACTCGATTTGATGGCGCCGCCAGAGCCGCGGCAATCTCGCAATATACTGCGGCGGAGGCGGAGGCGGTGCTGCTGGGTGCAGCCGCCGCCGTCGTCGTCGTCGTTGTCTTGTTCTTGTTGGTGGTTGGTGGTTGGTGGTTGGGTTGCAGTCGAGTGGGCGTCTCGTCTCGCTTTGCTGTTCAGATCGGCGTCCGGAGCGCGTGCCGCCCTGTCGGTGTCGACCGACCTCAACACCAACCACCAACCACTCGCGAACCCCCATCCAACATGTCGCTTCAGTCCGCCCACGATGTGCCTCTGCTCATCTCATCCCCCAACTCTGCTAGCGAGCGCCGCATTACGCCGTCATGGTCCATTGCCAACCTCAAGACGCGCCTCGAGCCTGTAACGGGCATCCCGGCCTCGACCCAATCCCTCAGCCTGCGCATCGGCTCCCAGCAACCGATCCCCATTGAGGCCGCCGACGAGGATACGACACAGCTTTCCTCCTTCCCCCTCCAGCCTTATGCTGAGATCTACGTGAGTGCAACATCGCAACTTTCTTTTGCCCCTCTTCCCCCCCCCCCCCCCCCCCCCCCCCCCCCCCTCGAATATCATGTGCCATGGTGCTGGTCGTGGCACGATGCCCAAAGCGTAACCCCTGTCAGAGCGCCCCGAGTCAGCAATCCTGCTGCTTTTGGCCAGCGTCCTCTGCTTTTGCAACGCTCGCTGCTTTTTTGCCCGTGGGTCGACCAGGCGCCGGGGAGAGGGCTGATCTGAGGATCCGCGCCCCTCGAAAATCTCCCACCCATCCCGGCCAAACGTCATCGCACGAACCGCCATGGTTCATGTACCTGGCCGCTCGCATTTCCCCAAAAATTCAAAAAAAGAACATGCCTCCGCCCATATGTCGTTCGTCTTTTTCAATTTTTTTTTTTTTTTTTTTTTTTCGGGGGCCAACACCCCCTGAGTTCCATATTATTTGGTTGCTTATTGCTGCTTCGGTCCCGTCGTCGTCCCGGTGGATCGTAGCTGGACCCAGCAATTGGAAACATGGTCTGCGCCTCAAGCTGCACACTGCCGAGACATGGACTTCCGCATTGGGGCCTGTGAGGTTGAAAGAGTGTTTTGAATCATGGACCTGATGGATCCCTGGTGGCCCTTTTCGACAGCCTGGCGTCCAACCCATGCCGTCGTTCGAGCTCTGTCGACCATGCGCCGAGCGTGCCCAGGTCTCATTTGAGCCGTGGACAACCTATCAAGCTTGCCAAGATGATCTTATTCCAACTTCTCTTTTGACTTGTCCACTGTCTGTTACGCATACCAACATGATCCCATTCCTGCTAATTGACCACGCCCAAACATAGACATCTGCAGAGACTAACCACAGATTCCACAATGCCCAACCTCACCATCCCAAGCACCACAAGCACCACTCACCCGCAAAACGTCCAGCTAACACTTGCCCTCCTTCTCCAGGTCAACGACACGCGTCCCGCCGCGGCGCGAACAGACTTTACCGACGTCTCGTCTGTCCAAAAATACGTCATGCCCGAAGCAGAATACGAGACGCGCACCGACAGCGTGCTAGCCTGGAAGCGCAACCAGAAGCTCGGCCGCTTCGACCCCAACGCCCCCAGCATCGAGGAGCAAAAGGTCAAGGCCCTCGAGCGCGAGGTCGAGGAGAGAGGTATGCATGCTTGCGTCTGCTTCCTTTGCTTTATTTCCCTTTGCCCTCCCATTTTCAATTTTACTTCACTCTCCGCCCATCATCCAACGAACCCACCCACCACTAACACCCCCTACCCACCCCCAGGCATCCACCCCGCCTCGCGCATCCAACTCCTCCCCGCCTCGACCGACGGCCGCCGCGGCACGGTGCGCTTCGTCGGCCGCATCCCAGAGCTGCCACCCCCCTACGGACCCTGGGTCGGCGTCGAGCTCGACGAGCCCACCGGCCGCAACGACGGCTCCGTCAAAGGTGGCACGCGCTACTTTACCTGCAAGCCCAACTGCGGCGTCTTTGTGCGGCCGGAGAGGGTGGAGGTTGGCGATTTTGATGTTGTTGATGAGTTTGCGGAGGAAATGGAGGAGATTTAGAGGAGGGTTTTGGGGGAGTGAGGTGAGGAGAAAAAGGACGGATGATGGAGCAGGAGGGTGAGGGAGGGGGTTTTGTGTGGGTGAGTCCGTGATTTTAATGAAAAAAGACTAAGACGGTCTGAAGGTGTGCGAGTCGTAAGGAGAGTACCATCGTACCTTGTTGCTCTTTCAATGCCACTGCACTGCACAAAACGTAGAAATGTTCGGAACAGCAATTCTGACATGCAATAATACATCAACTACAATACAGAAAAACTCAAGACATGTCATTACCCTATCGCCTGGCCATCCATCACCCATACCAACCAGCAGACCAGAACGCTACCACGTTATGCAATGAATCCCCCTCCCACTACCATCCACCCAGCTAACTGATACCAAGAGTCCCCGACCACGTACACAACGCCACATCCATATGATAAGAAAGGAGAAGAAAGGAAAGAGAAAGAAAAGTGAAGAAACCAATCAATTACCCGTCTCCGTCTCAACCCCGGGCTTCCTCCCATCCAACTGTCCCGTCACCATATTCTTCAGCTTGCGCATGCCAATGATGGACTCGTCCTTGGCGAACTTGACATTGCGCGCTGGGCGCCACTGCATCAGACCGCGCTGCTTGCGGGCCTCGGTGCGACGGTTCTGCCGGTTGACCGACGCCGTCGACGTGTTGGTGTTGGTGGCCATGGACGACGTTGGGGAGGAGTTGACGTCGGATGTGGACGTGTATGACGTGCTTGGTCGGCCTTCGGCGGTGCTTGCGTTGGTCGACGGCGTGTAAGACGTCGAAGACGTGTCCCGTCGATGGCCGTTTTGCTGGTTCATGTTGTCCGCGTCTTGTAAGCCGAGATCTGGGTCCGTTGACGATGAGGAGGGCCGGTAGTCTTCGTCAAAGTCGGATTCGTGGTCCTCGTCGCTCGATGGATGGTTCGGGTCGTGGAGAGGCGGCTCCTTGCCTGGTTCGCGACGCTTGCGGCCCTTCGAATCCATAAATGCCTTTGGATCCGAGCCGAACGCGCCAGACCAGTCGGTACCATCTCTGCTGAGCCATTTGCCCTTATCTTCTTCGGTTGCTGCCTTGAGAACATCGCGGCCAGAGGTTAGAGACCTCTCGTGCAGCTGTTGGATGCGTTCCGGAAGTTCCTTGTCAACACGGCGCTGCCTCACGCCTTCAGCTATACAGGCTTCCCACGTCTCGTACGTCTCACGCGAGTCGTTGTCCATGATAAAGGCTTCATGGCTTTCATCCATTCCAGCCTTGAAACGACCACTGAACCGCAGCCGTCCAACTTCTTTGAGATCCTCGAGACCAGGCTCACCGTTGCAGTTGTTCTCGGTAATGTAGTTCAAGGTCAGTCGTGCCGGATTCGTGCATTGCCAGATGGGAATATCGATTTCTGTGTTTTCGTTGTCGATCAGATGCTGAAGCCACACGACAGCATGGGCATCAGGCTTGCGTTTGCCGCTGACGTGGAATTCGAAGACGATGGGGGAGCGGTATCGATACTTGACTGGCAGGCGGACTTCTTTCTGGCCATCCTCCTGCGTAATATCCCAATAAACACCGTCCCCACCTTCAAGCTGATGGGCCTCGGTGCGTGGCACTTTTGCCGTCGAACCGCCAGTCCGCATCCTGAGCTTGGCGTGGTGCTGATATCCATGAGCCTGGATGCGTTCAGAACAGAATTCAAACGTTCCAACATCCCAGCCAAGAAGATTTGGCGGCAGGCGCGTCTCTACGCTGCGGAAGAGCAGGGAGATACGGATGCGACCAAAGCCAATACCGCCATCAAGGGGATACCAGCGAGTCACCTGCGAACTCGACTCGAGAATATCGGTCAGCTTGAGAGGAACTATGCCCAGAATCGGATCGTGCTCTCTGTGGCGCTGGTCACGAACAGTGACGGTGACAATGCCAGAGCGCCAGTCGCGGATGAAGCGCTCAGTGCCCGCATTGAAAATTGGCTGACTACTAACTGCCTTGGATCGTGTCCGGTACACCAGTTCGTCATTCAGAAGAATGGTACAATAGCTGTTGGGAAGGTTGCCTCCTTCTTGCTTGGAGTTTTCGCCGTAAGTCTTGGCCGGTTCAAACTCTCGTCCCTTGCGACTGCCAGACGTTCCCTTGACATTATCCAGCTCAAGGTTGACAATCTGGTGGACGACAACACTGACGATACCGCTCGGCCAGAGAGGATCCGGCGGAGTGTGCTGTACAGCATCGTCTTCTTCCGTGTTGGTGACTCCCTTTTCATCTTGGAATTCTGGATTGTCCCGGAGCTTTGGATCAACATTCTTGTTCTTGCCGTCTGTCCTGAGCTCAGGGCGGAATTTGGGCTTGCCGAAGTAGCCGACCTCCCAGTGGAGCTCTCCAGGCATGCTGCTGTCAGCGTCCATGCCGGCCAGCTTGCTCACCTGCGGGTACATCTTGCCCGGGTGCTGAATCATCTTTTGCATCGAGAGCTCTACTTTGCCGACAATGTCATCAGCACTGTGACGGTCAGAGTCCCAGAGCTCGACACTCAAATTTTCATCGGCTTTGATCAACTCTGGCGTGACTAGAAGTGCGGCCGTCTCCTCCCAAATGGGGTTCAGGTCATCGGTGATGACTCGTGTGCAGTACATGGGCTTGCCGTACTTGGAGAAAGTCAAAGTGATGTAGGGGTCACTGCCACCATACGAACTTCCACGCTTGTCTTGCTTGCTGAGGCCAGTGGCTCTGTGGATGCGAATCCAGAGTATACCAAGAGCGCGAACATCTTTGGTGATATCATCGCCTTGGAGAATCGCCCTCAGGTCAAGAGACATTGACTTTGGAGCAACGTACATGCTCGCAGCCGCTCCAATGGCGTAGTTGACGAAGTTTGAAATGAGGGGCAGATTGAGGATATTAACCCCCTTTTGCATCATGGGAATGCAACCAGCTTCAATATGAGGCAGCCCCATCAGGCTGAAAGTCAGAGTCTTGAGGAAAGGAGGTTCTGGAGTCATGTTCAAGCGAAGGCGGACGGTGCCAACGAGTCCCTGCAGTTCGACAAAAATGGGCAAAGGTACCCCGAAAAGACCTTTGACACCAAGATAGAAGACGAGGGCCATGTGCATGTTCTTCGCCTTTTCCGAGGCGCTGCTGCCAGATGGTTTCGCGTGGTATGCGAACGAAACCTCGAGGTTGTAGTAGTCACCGCCCTCTTCGTCGGCAGCCGCTTCCTGGGGGTCTTTTGTGTTCTTGTTCTCCTCGTGAATGGCCTTCTTCATGTCCTGCATTTGCGAGTCGGGGAGCGCTCGCATGCTGAGGATGCGAATGGGATTGCTTCCTTGGTTGATCTCCGAGACGCGGACATTCTCAATGACGCCAGGAACAGAAGCTTGCATGACATCTTCGATGGTGTCTGCAACGCTCTGGAACATGTCCGGGTTGATTAGGCCCCACACGATTTCAAGCAGAGTGTTCATCCACTCGACAGACTCGGGAAGAAGGTTCGCAGTGGCCTAGCGGAGTTAGCGCTGATTCGGCAGGATGGAGGATTTGCCTCACAGTTTGGCCGCGGGTCCTTTCGCTATGCCATTCCAGTTCTCTACCTCTCCGCACGACTTCCTTCGCCCACAACCAAACGCCCGATGCAATGCAAGCGCCCAAGGGAATGAGGCCCAACAGCGAACCTCCGAACATTTTTCCAATCATGACAATGGCAATCACGACACCGGCGCAAAGGCCTCCGGCTTGCTTTTGAATGGTCACAAAGTATGGCTCGTAGCTGACTGACGGAGTCGGGTGAAAAAGAATGTTTGTTTTCTCGCCATGAATGGGAACATCGGATGTAGTGCCTTCGGCAACTGGATCCGGAGGAGCAGTGACATCCTGATTTTCTTTGTACTGGTCATACGGCTGCGAAGACTCGGTCTTGATGGGAGCGTCTTTCCCCAGATTGGCATTGGGCACGGAGAGCTGGCAGGGTTAGTACACGTGTGTCCAGGATGGGTTGGGCGACGCTTACCTGAGGGTTTTCGACCAAGCCCATCATGTGCTTGTCGGCATTCTCAATGACGACCTCCCTTCCTGTGGTGGGGTCGGTAACCGTCTTCTGATGTTCTTTCTTGTGGGTCTGATTTCCTGGATGCGGGGTGGTCCCGTCTGTGACGAGCTCGCGCCGCTCATCAATGGCCTTGTCGCGTTCTGCCTTGTCCTTGTCGAGGGCGTCGATGAACTTCCTGACCGTGGGAATGCGATTGTTGCCGGAATAGTGGCCGCCCGGGGCGTGCTGTTGCAACTGGTCGGCCATGATGACGTGGAAGCGCAGTGTTGAAAGAGCGAGCTGGCGAGGGTGTTCAGAAGGCTGGTGAAGCCTCTGGAGGCGGGGTAGGAAGACCAATGGAGGGCAGTCAGCAGCGGTTGTGGTGTAGATGAAAGCGCCGAGCAGCGGCAACGGGAGTCGAGGCAGTTATGGACATTCAAGTTGAAAGGGCTGCACGGGATCCTGATCAGGGCAGCGCCTGCAGCGATTGCCATGACATCATGGGGCACGCCAGGGCGCGTCGACCGGGCAAACAAGCACAAAGCCACCTCACCTCCTACCCACCCAGCACCACCAGCACCGCCCAACACCATGATTGCGTGTCGCACCGCAGCATCACGTCCGGGGGGTCACGTCCTGTTTGGACTCGGCTGAGGCCGCCAAGGGCAGTGCAGGCCAAGCTGCTTGCGTGTTATGAAGCATGGAGCTTGCAGCGACGCGACGCGTGGTCCACCACCTCAGGCCAGCTCCTCGCCTCACCAGGCTGGCGGAGGGAAAGATGGATGTGATGGAAGCCACTGCCACCACTGATGGTCGGGTATGGGACGTGTTTTGGAGAAGCAATCGAAGGTTGGCGTGGTTGGGTCGAAGGAACATTTCCTAAGGCAGGTAGGTAGGTACCTTAGTACCTTGCTACTTGTTTGCTGCTAGAGCTAATGCGTCATAGGCGGGGGCCTCCCGGGCCGTCCACTGCGAGTGCCCAGGGAGATCGGCGCCAAGGACCCTCCCGGTCCCTGCCGTGCAGTCTAGTCTAGACTTCACCTCAGTTGCTGTTGCTGACTGCTTACTACCTACCAGCCGCAGACTTGTACCTTACCTCGATGCAAATGTAAGTGCCGACGGCTCTCCATCACCATTGCCGCTGTTTATATCTCCCGTCTTCCCCTACTCCCCTCTCCGCTCTCTACCGCTGTGCCATAATGACCGACAATCAGTTCACCCTCCTCACCAATTGCCGCTACTGTCTCAATGGCCAGCTGGTCGATGACCATCTCGTCATTTCAGAAGAGACGGGCCGCATCCTCTACCGTACTGGCTACATAGGCGGTGATATCTGTGATCTGGAAGGACACATTGTTGCTCCAGGATTTCTCGAGCTTCAGACCTACGGCGCCAATGGATTCCGCTTCACAGATTTCGAGAACCAACAAGAATATGACCAAAAGCTTCAGAGCACCGCCGAGTACTACCTTACACAAGGTGTTACTGGATTCTGGGCAACCATACCAACTGTCGCTCCGGACACTTTCCAGCAGGTACGCCAGAGTGACGTCTGAATGCTTCAATTTTGCAAGAAGCAACCAATGGGAAATCAATCTCATTCAACATGCTGTGCAGCTTCTTTTTTACTTTCTTCGTTCGTTTTCAGCCTGCTCTTTTCGGTCCTCACGCTACGATGAACTCCATGCGTCAATTGACAATTTCTCAAACTGACACTCCGTGTAGATCCTCCCCTCATTGAATCCCAAGGCCCATCCCAGCTTCCAGGGCGCAACAGTCCTCGGCGCACACGCCTACAACCCTGATCTGCGCCAGACCCCGATTCTCGTCGGTCCCTCGCCTCCTCCTTCTCTCAAGCACCTCACCCTCTCACCCTCGGCCTCCACCACGCCCCTGATACCCTCATTGCGCAACGCCTCCCTCACCGTCTCCCTCGCGCCCCAGAGTGAAGGCTCGGGCAGCGTCAAGGAAAGTGCCTTCTTAACCGGCATTTCGGCCCTGGCGGCCGGCGCAACTGGTCTCTCCGCCTCATCAATGCCAACCATGAACTGGCGCGCTGGCGGCGACGACAGCCTCGTCGGCCTCGTCACGATTCCGCCCTCCAGCGACCCGCAACCGCCATTCTACGGTCTCGTCGCCGACGGAGCGCACGTCTCGCCGAGCACAGCGGCGCTCCTCTTCCGCGCCAACCAGTCGCGCGCCATGCTGGTCAGCAGCGCCGACCCGGCCTCGGCCTCTTCCTCCTCCTCCTCCTCGACCATCTCGCTGGCCCAGTCCGTCCGTAACCTCATGGCGTGGACGGGGTGCAGCGTCGCCGAGGCCGTCCGCTGCTGCACCGAGAACGTGGCCGCGTTCATGGGCGTCGACGGCTTCGAGGTCCCCGGCATGCCGCCGGCGCTGGGCAGCGCCGCCAGCGGCAAGGGCGGCCCTGGCGTTGGCGTGCTCAAGCAGGGTCGCAGGGCTGATCTCGTCGTCCTCAGTGATGAGGGTGAGGTCTTGCAGACGTGGATTGCGGGCCGCAAAGCGTGGGAGAGGGAGGGCGGGCTGTAATGGACTGTTGATTGGTCTGGCTGAGGCAGGTAGGGAATGGGAATGGGAATATATGACATGACGTGACGAAATCTCTTCTGCATTGATGGTTCTTGATGATTAGATTGGTTAGAGCTTCGTCCTTTGGGGGTCCAGGGGTTGGTTGGTTGTTATAGCGCATCGCATTATTTGCCGCATAGTAGTACCTACACTCCACCACACACATACAAACAAAACTGCTACTTGCACGTCGCACATCTTCTTCCACGATCAATCCACAATAATTCTTCCTTCTGCCCATCGTCTTCCAGCACACTGACCTACATCTCCACGGACACACGCTCTTACCCGAGCAACGTACCTATTCCGACCAACCAGTAGATCACGTCTAGTAACCAACGCATCTCGTCGTCCATCGCAACGACATGCACTGTTCAAAAGTCCATCCATCCTCTGCACAACAAGGAGACAGACAGAAATTGGTCGAATGGAGCTATGGATAGATGTACACTTAGAAGTATGCACGTGCTTGCATAGAGATAGATGTACGCACAAAAGACTGAGAAGAAAAAGTATTAGGGAGAGGGAGAATTAGTATCTAGATATATATATGTACGTATATATGTATGTAGGTATATATGTATATATATATACATATACATGTATGTATGTGTGTATACCAAGAACAACAACAACAACAACAACAACAACAGTAATCCCAACCCTGCGGCCGGCGCGCAGCTTGCTCAAAACGTGCCATCCAATCCTACCACCGCCTCACTACTATGCTACACCACCACAGCTGTCATTCCAACGACGACGCGGCGGGGAGACAGAAAGACAGATGAACGTTGGACGCGACGGGAGAGGAAGAGCAAGAAGACGACTGCAACCGCAAACAAACAAGTGGGATACAAATTTATACAAGACAGACAAGAGAGCAATAATGGGACAGCGATCTGGCTCGCTCGCTCTCTTCTCCTCTTTGTGCCCGAGAAAATGGACAAGTGCCCTGCCCTGCGCTGCTCAGTCCAGGCGACCAACACAGGGACAGAAGTCGGCTTATGGATGTTGCGAGTGCCTCCCTCCCTTTCTCCCTTCCTGTCTACACTTGCACATGTATTTTTACTAGTGATTGGTTGATCGATACAGACGAACTAACGGGTACGACGTGTGAATGGATGGATGAATGGATGGACAACAAAAAATGAGCATCTGTCTCACAGCTCGTCCGTTCCAGCGCCAAACAAGACCTGGGCCGAGGCGCTCACGGCAGCGGAGACGAGAGCGGACGTGGTGCCGTTGTGCGAGGCGGGCGGTTGGTCGTGCTGGCGGTGCTTCTCTGACAGCATGGCATTGTACTGCGGGCGACGACGGAGGCGTGATTAGCTGGAATTCTTACATGGAATTGCGGCGAAGAAATCAGGTGAAGAGCAAGAAGAGGACGAGAGAGATGGAGTTTGCAGGATGAGTGAGAAAGTATAGGTTAGCTCAGAACTGACTCACCTTGAATCCAAAATTGCACAATAGCGCCACGACCAATCCGACACAGACGACAATGGGACCCAAGACGTTATCAAAGTCCTTGCCGCTGCGCTGCTGGATGAGCCGGCTGCGATACATGTACATAGCGTAGCCCCACACGCCGGCGAACAGGGCGACGATGGTGTAAACGATTGCCAGCACACGGCCGACCTGGTTGCCCTCGCCTGCCGCGTTGTATAGGCCCAAGCTTAGCGTCGCCAGCAAGATTGTTACGTGCTGCCATTTGATAAAGGTGCGTTGGTTTGCGAGCCACACCTTGGCTTCGACGCGCACCGGACCTTGGTCTTTGATCCACAGGCCTGGGTCGCGGACGCCGGGCGGCAGGTTGGCTGCGCCGCCGGCGCGGTGCCGTTGCGCATACTTGGAGTAGGAAAAGGAAGGGAACAGGGCGCGCAGGCCGGCAGGTGATGTCGTGTTGCCCTCGCCACCCGTCGTCGTGACTTCTTGGCCAGCATCCGAATCCGAATCTTCGTGGTCTACTTCGGGTCTGGTGCTCGGACTTTGGGCGGTGGCGGCCGCGAGCGAGGCGCGTCGTGTGTCCTCGATGGTAGCCTTACCAGATGGAGACTTGTACTTGGACAGCGAGTGACCCCCAGCAGGCGAGCCAACGGGGGAGCTGACAGAGGCACGGAAGGGCGACGCGCGGTTGCCAAAGAGGGAGCCGACAGCGAATTCGTCCTCGGCTGCCTTTGCTTTGCGCTCTTGCTCCTCTTCGAAGGCTTCATGGGGGTCACGTCTAATGTCGGTCTCGAGCTCGGAGAGCCAAAAGGGGAACGTGTTGACTTGGTCCTCAAACAGCTGCGCAACACCGTGGACGAATTTCGAAAAGCGCGGGGCTTCCTTGACGAGATGCGAGGCCATCAGGTCCGAAATCCATTCGTAGTCCTTGCGGCCCTTGATCTTGATTTCGAGAAGTGCAAAGGGAAAGCGGTTGATTTCACCCTTGCGAATGCCGCTGAAGGGGTACTCCATTTGAGCGTCGTCAATGTCCCTGCGGTGCCAGTCCTCGGGATCACGGCAGGGCCTGTCGGCGTCGATGGCATCTTCGCGGATGAGCGCCAGATCAGTATCCAGGGATATCCGGACCCTGTCATCTCCAGGAATCTGAAAGGCGGTGCGGGTGTAGTTCGCCCTGAGGACCGGTTGGAGCTCCTTCTCCTTGATAAACGTTTGGATAGCTTCGGCACTCTTTTGAAGCTCCTCGGCCTTGTGGTCATGCTCGCCCATGGTCCTCTTGATCTTGTCGATGCTCTTTTCCATGTGGTACTCGCCGCGAAGGAACGCCTGTATGTACTTTTCCTTGATAGGGAATCGCAGCTCTTCGCTGGCATCGCCCTCCTTGATCGTCTTTTTCTCGAAATAAATTTCTGGCTTCTCCGAAACCTGACCATACCACCGCAGCCGCAGCGATGACGCGTCAGGAACATGCTCTACCTTGTCGGTATATAACGAGAACCTGGGATTGTCAAAGTATATAGAGGTAATGGTCGGGTCGCGTTGGTTACCCTCGGCAACCTTGGACGTTTGAGGATTGTAGACCAGCACAGGAAGACGACGGAGGATGACAGTTTTGACCTCGAGGAGGTTCTCAGGGTGGACCCAGACTGTGAAATGTGAGCGGGAATGTATCAAATCCAGTCGACAAACCTACACTTGTAAGATGTGAAGCTTTCGCCAGCGGACTGGCCTTCGGAAAAGGAAATGTCGCGCTGCTCCTTGCCTTCGAGGTTTTGGCGAACAAACGAGTACATGGCAGACAGCCTGATCAACAATGGCGAGTAGTCCTCCTTGTTGAAGGGCAAAGCTCCCAGGCGCACTTGCAGCAGAGGACGGACGCGGTAAATGTGACCACGCTTGCGGTCGTGCTTCTTGGCTGCCTTTAAGAAACCGGTATAATTGATGCGACTATATCGCTCCAGCTCGCTGACCTCTTTTGTGATTGTGTCCAGCTCCTTCAGCACCTCATTAGACACTCTCCGGCGCTCCTCGTCCGACGGCTCAGCCTTTTTGCCCTTTGCGCTGCCCTCGCCATTGTTGTCGGCGTCGTCGCCCTCCCTAACGGCCAGCGCCAACGGCTCGAGCTTCTGCTCGCATTTGGTGGTGCGGTCGCGCAGGTCCTGGTACTTTTTGTTCTGGAAGTCGTGGACCTTTTCGAGTTGGACGTTGACGAGCTCGTCGACGAAGCGGCCCTCGTCCTCCTCGGTCCACTGGTCGTCTGCGTCCTCTTGGTCAGAGCCCTGGTCCGAGGCGCCCTCGCGCAGAAGCTGCTTAAGCTTGTCGTAGTCAATGTACTTGTCCTCCCATGGCTGGTAGACGGTGCGGCGAAGGGTTCGGCCAAAACGCATGTCGGGCGGCGGGGACAGGGGGGCTCTTTGAATTGTGTCGAGGTAGTACAATGACGACGCGACTGGCGGCGTAGAATTATTTATCGCCTTTGGGTCGGGTCGACTGTCGACGGCCAGTGCATGTTATGGAGAGGACCACGTGCGGAGAGCGGTGGGTGCGGCCAGAGCTCTCTGTCTGTTTCCGGCGGCTGTCCACTGATTTGGCGCGAACCGGCCCCGCCCTCGACCAGACAGAACCATATTTACCAACCGCCTTGCTGTGCCTCCCAAAATTTTCACTTCACTCCAACGCGCCACAATTTCCAACCGACTCATCTGCTTGACTGGATCTTTGTTCGTCTCGCTGGATGTTTTTGGCCTACGCCCGTCGACATGAGCAACCACTTCGCTATGGTCCAGCCCGCTCGGACCAAATCCCGGCACGGGTTTGAAGACGGAATGTTTGGTGATGAGACGATGGACTTGTCGTCGAAGCTTCTTGTCTCGGGGAGAAGAAACGTCCTTTTCAACTGTCAACTCCCGTCGCGTACACCAGCGGCGACTTCAAGAGCCTGATCGCCCATATTGTCTACGGAACTTCTGCCGTGCTCTCTCAAAAAGCTATCGCACTCGTTAGATTCGGCTGATCCTTGCTAGCAAAGCTTAGCATCTCAGCATCGGTCCTTTCTGTTGCTTGATTCTCCGTCAAAGAACGATATGTCTTATATCAAATTTACTTTCCAGCATACTACTGGTTTTGCTAAAGATACTAACAATTGTTCCTCAGCATTCTTTTCTCGTCCTCTAAAAATCCTGCAACTCTATACCAGCCTTCTCCTTGACAAGGTCTCGCGTCAACTTCATCAATCTCTCTCTCAAGTCTCGATCCTGGCTCATCTGGCTCCCAGGCTCCACAGTGGCAGGGGGTGCAATGTACTGCCCGCCCTGTTCTGTCGTCGTCGCCGCAAACATGGTGCTAACAGCGCCATGCAAAATATCCTTCTTGAGCGGCTTCGCAAGAAGACTCATCCCGTAGCCGCCCAATGGATACGCCTCGTGTATCCACTTGTTCGTCTGCGATGTGTCCACAATGCCTGGGTGCGTGGCGTTGACCAAGATGTTGGGGTGTTGTGCCCGCAGATGGTCATCTAGATACCGGGCGTACAGAATCGACGCCAGCTTGGTGCGGCCGTATTGAGGGTTGGGCCCAAAGTCCTTGTTCAGCTCCTCAACGCTCTCGAACCGGGTTTCCTTGGGCGCCGACTCGTGCAGATTTGACGCCAGATGCACGACTCTAACCTTGTTCCCCGAATCCGCAGTCTTCTTCAATGTGTGTAGCAGTCGCGACGTCAGAACCGCGTGGCCAAAGTGATTGACGGCCATGTGGCGGTCGATGCCATTGGACGGCGCCTGTTCAGTCGTCATGATGCCGCGCGCAGCGTTGCAGATGAGGATGTCGATTCTGTCCGTACTGCTGGCAATCTGGTCTGCTACATCGGCCGTGGCCTTCCAATCGCTGAGGTCGCAGGGAATCCACTCGACCTTGGATGCGGCGTCTTCGCCCATTTCCTCGCGGATGGCTTTGACGGCATCGACAGCGACGTCTTCGGACATGGAAACAATGAACAACTTGGAAATGTTCTTGGAGAGCAGCGTGTGCGTGCAGCCGTAGCCAATGCCTTCTGACCCGCCTGTGACGACGGCGACCTTGCCAGACAGGTCGGGCACCTGGTCCATGGAGAATTGTGAGTCTTTGGCAGCGAGCGAGTGTGTGTGCTTGCCGCCGATATTCTCAGCGATGGTGTTCTTGACAGACTGCATTTCGGCGGCGATATGTAAACGTCGATTTTGCTGGGAGGAAAAAGTAGGTGTGTCCTCTGATGGAACGGATATGTTCAAGTAAGACGCAAGATTGGAGGCTCCCGCTGTTCGTCTTATACACGGCGCTGCTGCTGTCCATCCACGCACACCAGAGATGGCATGCAGACGGGTAAGATGACGCACCATGCTGTCATAACGAGTTCAAGCGTCGGTCAACAAGTAAACAGCCCCTGACGAGAAACGGAAATGGGTGGACAAGATGCACATGGATCGGTGATCATGCTGCTTTTGTATGCGGAATTGAGATGCGGATGCAGTTTTACCATCATTGCCATCATCATCATCATCATCATCATCATCATCATCAAGGCGGTTCGGCTGCTCGTTGTGTGGGATTGGCCATGGCCACTTTTGTAACCATGACGCTTTGATAGTGGTCGACGTCACACGGCTTGTCTAGTTGGGCCACTGGTTCGCCAGCCAGCGCGCCGGATCGACTGCTTGGCTGTACAGCTGCTCCTGTTTCGTCTGACTCGGCTGTCTGTGGTTTGAGTCCGGGGTTGTCTGTTTTTGCTTTGCGGCTCTTAGGCGCGTCATGGATGTTGGTTTGGATCGAGCGAGAGCCTGCACGAGTGGTACCTGTCGAGGATTGACATGTGACAGTCAGCCTTGAATGCTCCTAAGATGCTGCAGGCGTTCTAGACGTGTTATGGACATCATTCATACCAAGCTGGACATGTAGACCCGCTTTACAAGATCTATAGTGGTGCAGTGAACACAGTATCAAGACTGTTGCAGCCAACAAACACGAGCGACCAAACCATCCTGTCCCAACAATGAAAACTTCAAACACCCAATCGTCAGTCGCGACAGTGGTATCTCTCCGTCCGTCCTCTTAACCACGCCACCTGCAAGCCCAATGAGTAAAAAGATCCCCAGGGCCCTCATTGCGTCACACTCTTTCTCCCTGTCAGTTTCCCTAGCCCGACACGCCCTAAGCTCTGCACCATCTGCTGCCCCCCTACTCGCTGCATTTGCACAACCGCATCCCCCAGCAGGACGCGGATCGCACCCTCGAGCCGCCTGTCCTTCTTGCGCCGCATCCAAAGCAATATTATCCCAAGGATGACGATGTCTGCCGCAATCAGCTTGACCACGAACCACAGGAACCAGCCAATCCACGCGCCAAAGCTGCGCCGCTGGGACCGCGCAAACAGGTGCCGCGACTCGAGCTGCTCGCGCAATGCCGCCACTTCGGTGGTCATCTTGACCAGCGTAGCCTCGACTCGCCGCCGCCATTTGCGGTCTGCTGCGACGGACGACGAGTTGCGTCGCCCCCCGGCACCGCGCTCTGCCGCCGTTGCTGCCGGGGCGGCATCGCGCGTGCCGTCGGCGTGTTCGCTATTGTCTTGCGAGTCTTGGGCATCGACAAATTCCTCCTCGTCGTCTTCGTCACCCTGCGGCGGCGGCGAGAGCACCGTCATCTGCCCGCCCCTTCGCCCGGGCAGATGCTGATTCGGTGGCGGGGGATAGTCGTGAGGGGTGGTGCCCGAAGAGGCGAGGGTGTGGTAGGAGGGCATGCCGAGGGTCTGGAGGGGTGACGACGACGACGACGAGGGGACGTTGGATTTGACCTGGTCCCAGACGAATTCGAGTTCGGCAACGAGCTCGCGGGCGTCGGGCGAGGGCGACGCGTACTTGTGCATGGTGTCAATCAGTGTTTCGATGTACCGGCGCTTGGCTTCGGTGCGAGAGAGCCCGTTTTGCTGCTTCCATGCGTCCCTGAGTGAAGCACGCGAGTCTCAGCTGGTTTGTTCTCTAAAGTTGAGGTTGGCGGGTGGTTGGAGTCACCATTTCTCGCGAGCCCGGTGCGCCTCTTCAGTATCGCCCTCTGGTCTCTCCATAATGCCGTCCACATCGCCCTCTGGAGCATTCGTCAGGATCGCGCTGGCTTGGAGGACAAGGTGGGTGATAGTGTACCCATGCTCTGTTTGTACAGTCCATAGAGCTTTAATCGGATGGTCGAGGGCGGCTTCTCCGAGCCAATCCGGATCTTGTTGACGGTGTTGAGAGCATGGCTAAAGACTCTATCTGGAAGGCGCGAGAGGCATTAGTCTCGAGTTGGGTCTTGATCGCAAAAACCAGAGGTGGCCGGGCGGCAGATGATGGCGTGCTCTCGGCAACAATGGGGCATGTATCTTACCCACAGAGTCTGACATGTCAAGCTAACCAAGGCCAATGCTGTGATGCAATGTTGGAAAAAGGCAGGGGCATGAAAGTTGCAGGACAGAGGCACAGCGCGGCGGGCGGGCAGCGTCCAGTGCGCGCAGGAGTGCAGGATAGTAGGTATAGGGATGCGGCGAAGCCGAGTGATTCATGGCGAAGATGGAGAAGTTCGGCTTCGGTTTACGGATCACCTACACCTCACCTCACATGCCCTGGCCGAGGCCATTGGGCGGCCCCGCTACTGTGGCGTAGCTGCACAGGCGGTTCCCCAGCTTTTCTGCATGGGGAAACTCCATCTCGTGCCCACCAACCATCCTCGACAGCTACATGCAGTCGTTTGAAACGCCTGTTGTTGTCGCGGCTTTGGGCTTTCAATTGCCGCGGCGCTAACTCTCTGCTCGAGGCCAAAGACACAGGGTGAGACGGCGCCGATTCGAGGCAAGACACCAACCTCCGAGTACTCACGTTGCGGATGGACGCTGAACTGATCTGTGGACTGGACGCCTCGCTTCAGACGAACAATCGACGTCGTCGTCGTTGTTGTTGACCGCCAGTGTCCCTGTATCTTACCTACCTACCTTGCTCGCCGCACCGCCACTTGTGGCGGAACAACACGGTGCGCGTCGACTTTCCGCTGCAGCGTCAAGGTCTAGCTCCCAATCCTCCAAACACACCTTCCCCGGCTCAGGACCTCTGCTGCGCCTGCCATGTCCTCGTCGCGCCCCACCTCCAAATACTATCAACATGCTGAACGCGTCTCCAGCGCCTCCAAGCCCCGCGTCTCCTCCATGACGCGCGACCAAGACCCGCTCTCCCAGTCCCGCGCTTCTTCCTCCCGCGCCCACTCCTCCACCAAGGCCTCTGAGCGCCGCACCGAGAAATCCAATGTGCTCATGAGAGAGGCGGTGACTGTTAAGCGCACCCCGCTCAGACACTCGACCGACAGTCGCGCCAATTCGAGAAAATCCAAGGATGAGGGACCTGCAAGCAAGACCACCAGCCGGAGCGTGTCAAGCTCCAATGATGCAAAGGACGATGAGAAGCGGGGTACGAAAAATGTTGTCGCAAAGCCATTTCCCACAGCTGACATCCATCAGAGCCCTGGATACCCCAGGCGTCCCTGATACCACACTCCACTGCACCACTCGCTTCGCGGATATCCACACCTCAAAGGGCCTCTCTTGCGCCCTCTCAATTACAGCCCGAGCCTTTGGGGCAATTGTCGCTGGACGCCCAGGAGGCAGCCATAATAGAAGACCTTCTTTTCGTTTTCATGGGCTTCGAAGGCCAATACATACGCTTTTCGGAAACGTACAACCCGTCGGAGGAGAAGGACAAACTCATGGGACCCTCTTTCCGCATAGCAAACGGCCTGGACCCGAGCTTGCGGGACTTGACGACCAACATGCTGAAGATGGCGACACACTACTCGGCATTGGAGGCTTTCATCGAAGTGCAGAGCAGGGACGAGTACGGCTCAGTCAACCACGCGTTGTGCGCCGTTGTCCGCAAGCTGCTAAAGGATTATCTAGTCCTCATGGCTCAGCTGGAACACCAAATGCTCACAAACTCTACATTTACGCTACATTTGCTCAACCTGCATACCAAGCCAACAAGCCACATGCTCTTCCAACTGTACAGCATGGGCCTCGAGGTTCTGAGAGCCAACGGATTGATTGGAAATGATGATGATGACGACCTTGATGAAACCGAAAACCTTGAGGACATCCTCGAATCCCTGAGAGAGGGCGGAAACATCGCGCAGGGCTCCATTGGGGGAAAGAAGGTCTGCAAGGGCGGTAGTGTGCTCGGGCTGATATCTAAGAGATTGGCTTCAATGTCAGGAGACCCGGCTGCACGAACATTGCTTACGACCCTGTTGCGAGAAGCAAGTCGGCCTTATATGACCATGCTGAACGAGTGGCTGCATCAAGGAGCCATCAAAGACCCACACGCCGAGTTCCTGATAAAAGAGCAAAAAAGCATCAAGCGCGAGCGCCTTGACCAGGACTACACAGACGAGTACTGGGAGAAGCGCTATACCATACGCGACAACCTCGTCCCCCCGCAGCTGGAAGGGCTCAAGGACAAAGTGTTGCTTGCGGGAAAATACCTTAACGTGGTTCGAGAGTGTGGCGGTGTGGATGTCAGCAAAGTGGTTCAAGATGTGCCAACAACCTTTGACGACCCTCGCTTCCTGGAAAACGTCAATAGTGCCTATGCGTACGCCAATTCGTCCCTGCTCCATCTTCTTCTCACGACACATGCTCTTCCTGCCCGCCTCCGATCCTTGAAGCACTACTTTTTCCTCGACCGCTCCGACTTCTTTTCTTACTTCCTCGAACTGGGAACCTCTGAGCTCAAAAAGACGGCTAGGCACGTTAATATCGGCAAGCTGCAATCGTTGCTCGACCTCGCCCTGCGCCAACCCGGCAGCGTGGCAGCCGAGGACCCGTACAAGGAGGATGTCAAGGTGCAGATGAACGAGATTGGACTGACCAACTGGCTCATGAAGATTGTGACAGTGACTGGCCTGGATCAAGATGCTGCGACTGGCAGCTTCTACACTCCGGCCGTGCAGCAGTCCAGCGCAAACACCAACGAAAAGGAAATCATTGGCTTCGAAGCTCTTGTCCTCGACTACGCCATGCCGTTTCCCCTATCTTTGGTTGTCAGCCGAGTCACACTGACGCGCTACCAACTCCTCTTCCGCTACCTTCTGTCCCTGCGGCACGCCGAGACAGTCTTGGGCAACAGCTGGGTTGGCTACAGCAAAGTGCGCAGCTGGAAGCACCGCTCGTCGAATCCCAAGATCGAGCAATGGAAGCGCAGGGCCTACACGCTGCGGGCGCGCATGCTGGTGTTTGTGCAGCAGCTGCTATACTACAGCACGGCCGAGGTCATCGAGCCGAACTGGCAGTCGATGATGTCGCGATTGAATGCGAATGCAGAGGTCGAGGAGACGGCCATGGACATCGACGGCGAGTCGTCCGAGCAGGTCAAGCGCACGGTCGACGAGCTGATGCAAGATCACGTCGACTTCTTGGCTACCTGTCTCAAGGAGTGCATGTTGACAAACTCGAAGCTGCTCAAGGTACGTCGCCTCATTCCCAGTCTACCGGCACCAATGGAAAGATTTGAAAGTAGGCAATCATCTAACAACTAGGTTGAAAAGATCAACGGCAAGATCTTAGGCACATGCACCATGTTCGCCGAATACACGTCGTCCTTCTCGCGCTACCTCTTCTCAGCCGACGCCGACCTCTCCTCCTCGCCCCTCTCCCCAACCAGCACCACAAACGCGCCCAAGGCCTCGACCCACGTGGCCAACCCGTCGACCGGCTCAGCGGGCGTGCCGCACGACCCGGCCAAGCTGACCAAGATGATGGAACTGCTGCAGCGGTACGAGGATAACTTTGCAAAGCACCTCCGCATCCTGCTCGACACGCTGAATTACTATGCCGCGACCGAGACGGTCGTCTTTTTGAGTTTGTGCGCTAGGTTGAGTGCGGCGAGCGAGGGCTTGGGTTTTGGTGGCGTGCATGCTGTCTAAGGCGTGCGGCGGGAGTTGCGCGAAGAGCTCGTGGTGTCTGGAGGCAACAGCTAATATCGCCAAGGCGGCTAAGCAAAGGCTCCAGACATTACATTCCCAATGTCGGAGCGCTTTTGGAGGCGCTGGCTTGCTACATAGTGGCAGCAGTGTGGGAGAAAGCGTGAACTGTCCTGCCCTGCCTGGCGGTCGCTGGTGGCGGGCAGTCGTTGACCGTTTATGTAGTCAGACGCACATACTCATCATTCATACCCAAATCGTATCGCATCTTGTCATGCCTTATTCTTCGCTCCTCATACTCTGTCTGTGCATGCGAGTGAGTCGTCTAGCCAGCCAGCCAGCCAGCCAGTCAGCTGTTCAATCAGGTCCAAGGCTCAGTTGTTTTTGAGGCTTGCTTGTTTGGCACTGGTAACTAGCTGGTAGAGCCATGGGATTTCCAGACGTATGAGGCAGCTAGTGAACTAAATCTTTCAACTCTAAGTGCTGGACATGGTCAATCAAGTGCGGTGGTTTGCGAGTGAGTGAATGTGTGATGACAACAGTGAGGCAAAAATCCACAGGTAGTGTTACAGTATAAGAGCAGACTCAAACCATTCGTGTCTGTCTGCGTAGTCAGAGAGAGTATCGGCAACAACCTAGCCAGCCAGCAGGCGAGCAAAGCAAGCATTCGAGACGGAAAGGGAAAATCGTGTTTAGTTTCATTCTCTCGAGCAAGCGAGAAACAAATACCAAGTATTACAATGACTGCACGGATTTTTACCACCTCACACACTCACTTACAGACCAGACCCCATTGCAAAATGCATCTCAAACAACGAGGAAGATGACATGCAATGTTCTGAATTTGAAAAGCTTTTGTACCGTGTGTTGCCAGTTGCCAGTTGCTGTTATTCTCAAGCTTTCCAAATGGTATCATTGAAATAGCGGATCATAATGATGATGCTCTCTGTCCTGTCTCTTTTTTTTTTGATGAGGGAAAGTTGCGAAAGGGGTTCGACACGAGCCGCTCCATCTGTTCATGTATGGTTCCGTCTTTCCATCCATTAACAGCCACCAACCAACCAACCAGCCATCAATCAACAGCCATCATCTATTTTCCATCTCCATTCCTCCTCATCCTCCTCCTACTCCACATTTACGCGCCCGCCGTGGCCATCGTCTCCATCAACGCCGTCCGCGCCTGTTCCGACAGCCTGCTCTGCACGTACGAGCCGACGCGGCCATTGTTGCGCGCATCCGCGTCGCGGAGGTACTGTCCCACCCACTTCTTGACTTCGCCAACTTCTGGGAACGGGTCGACAGGCGCCTTCTTGCACGTGTTGAGCTGCGTAAAGCCGACGCCGAAGCCCAGGTCGTCGACGTCCTGCGCGTCGGCAATGACGTCGTCGTTGGCGGGCGCGACCGGTGGGTTGAGCAGCTGCTTGAGGAGCGCTTCGCACGTCAGTGCCCAGCCCTTTGAGTAGCGCTCGATAAAGGCTTGTCCGTCGGCAAGCGTCTTGGTAAAGGACACGACGGCCGTCTTGCGGTCAAACGGCCGCGTCAGCTTTTGAGTCTCGGGGAGGACGATTTGCGTGTAGACGGGGCGGAAAATGCTATTGGAAGTAAGTCAGCACTGCAAAGTCGAAAACGTAGTGGTCGACTTACTCGTGTTGCACCGTATCGGCGACGGTGATGAAGAAGTCGCAACCGAGACCCTTGTCATCGCGGGCGGAAATGTAGTGATAGAAGCGCACGAAGCGGAGCTTGAAGCTTTCCGAGGGACTGCCCGACAGCTTGGTGAACAAGATCTGGAGCATGGGAGCAAAGTAAGCCTTGAGGGCCTCCACCGGGAACGAGGCAATAATGACTTCGATCAGATCAAATGCCTGGTTTTCGTAGGTCTTGGTGGAAATGAGCTTCTGGAAGATACCCAAGATGGGCTCCAGCTGGTTGTTTTGTATAATGACTGGTGCGCCGCGCGATACGATGGCCGAAAGGAACCGAACAAGGGCAGGCACATTGCCCTTTGATTCCCACAGTGATGGGTGGACAATCGGTTGGATGAGATTCTTGTAAAAGTCGGGTAGTGCACCAGATGGGTTGGCCTCGAGAAGAGCAGCGAACAGCTGGAAGACGTAAGGCGTGAACTCCTGAACATCGTTGGAGAGGATGGAGGAAAAGGGTTCGTAGAGAGCACTCTCCAGCTTCTCGGGCTGAGACGGAGCCGAAAACCTGATGAGTGCACCAAGACCCTCAAAGTGGTAGTAGTAGAAACGTGGGTTGCTGGGATTGTGGCGGATGACCTTGGTGATGTTGATGAAGTTGGTGAGAACGATGTCAGAGATTGGAATGACGTCGTCCCGGATGAAAACGAGGACCCTCATGACACACTTCATCAAGAATTCATTTTCTTGAATCTTCTCAGGTGCAGAGTCCTTCTGGATGAGGCTAAAGAGATGCAAAAGGAGATCCTTTGCAAGAGGAGCAACATCCGCCTTTGCAATGACTGGCTGCTTGTTGTCATCCGTCAGGTACAGCGCCCGCTCGACTGCAATGGCCGCGTACGAGTAAATGACATAGTTGGGGACGCCAAGGTGCTTAACCAGAAGAGGGAAGGCGGCTTGCCAGTATTGTTGCGTCAGCTGGCTGCGGAAAATGTAGACGAACTTGATGGCATCGACTTTGAGGATCGGCTCAACGGACTCGCCAGTCAAATCATCGGCGATGTGCTTTTGGAAGAAGTCCAGGATGTTGACATGGGCGTTTACCGTCTTGACGCCATAAGCGGCCGTCGAAGCACCCTTGGCCGCGATCGATGAGAAGAGATAGACGGCGGTGTCCTTGGACTTCCAGTTGTCTTTCGGGTTGGCTGAATAGTTTTGAAGGTAGGCGTCAATGTACTTGTTGACCACGCCTGTAACCAGATCCTCAAACTGTTGTATTAATTGGCGCAGGAAGTCTGTGGCTGCCCGCCTCCTTGTGTCGCTGTCAGAGCCCTCCAGATCTCTCCGGATGTACTCAATGGGCTCATCCTCAAACATCTCGACATCGGAGTCACGGAGAGACACATTGGGAAGGATGACCTTTTCGATGACTTGGTTGAGAACTTGGTCATTGTTGAAGGCCGCGGCATGCTGCTTGTTGGCAGTGACCGAGGTAAGGAACTGCAGAGCTTTGCTGACGAGGATGTCGTACTTGGTCTCCGTCCCGATGGCGGTCAACAAGGACCACGAGCTCTCGACAAAGGTTCCAAGGTACTGTCCAAGTTCGTCTTCGTATTTGGTGGTCCACAAGACAAGGATCTCGAAAATTCCCGCCTTTATGAACTCGAGAACGCCTGATTCGGACTCGTCATCTGTGTGAAGGAGTTGGTTGTCGTAAGTGAGATATTTGTGCAAGAAGGCGACTAATTGGTCCAGGTGGCTTTCGAATAGAGGGGGAAGGTCCTGGCAGGACAAGTCGTGCATGAGCTTCAAGATGAGGTTGAGGGTCTGGGCGTAGCCCTGCAGCGCCTCCTTGTTGCCCGCACTTGCGGCAATTTGCGCATCGGTATTCTGTTTCCTGATTAGAGACAGAAATTTTCTCATCCACGGGCCCTTGGCTTACTTGGAGAAGCTGGAAGAACGGCTCGCTGAATCTTTGCAGCACGTGGTTGATCTCAGTGAAGAGTTCGTCTGATCTGAATAACGGCCTCCACCGCTTGAATATCGAATGTGCAACTTGAAGGACGCCATTGTTGATCTTGGAGTCGTTTGGAGTCAGGCGCGACGCGAGGTCCTGAAAGGATGTCAGCTCTCGTCATGGGTAAATACAACTTTGTCAAACTAACTTCGACGAGTGTGTCCCAGCGCTCGTAAAAGTCACTCTCCGCAATCATGGAGATTGCGTCGCCAAGTTGACTTTGAATAGGTGGCGGTTGGGTGATCATGAGGCCGATGAGCTCTTGTTTGACCGTAACGACCTCATTTTGCGGAAGCCCGTACTCGCCAGACACATTCTATCAAGTGTTACCCTCTGCTATGATGCCAATCCTTCTTCTGTCACACGTACAGTCCAATTGCGCCTGATATAGTTTTTGAAGTAGAGGGCGGCGGCGAGCCTTGCGGTCTGGGGAATCGAACCATCGGCGACAATCTGAAGAAGTGCGATTGAGAAGCCGGCAACGCTCTCTTGTTGCCGGATGGCGGCCTCAGCTGGGGAGAAACGTTAGATCAGTCCTTGAAAGTAATCAATGGAAGGTGCGTGCAGCGCCTGCATCTTTTACCCGCTGTCGCTGTGCTCTACTGAGTGCAAACGGAGCTCGTGCGGCGAAACCGGGGACGATGTGAGTAAACATACGAACCTTCTTTGCTTTGCCGAGGATCCAAGCTCTGCTGGAGGAGCTGGGCGATCGCTTGAGAGTTCCCGGCCATCTTGAGAAGTCTCGTGCAAGGAGTGAGCAGAGGAGGGAAAGGTGAGAGCGAGCATGCGGTGTTGACAGTGAATGAAGCTCTCAGACTTTCCGGGCGAAGATGCTGGCAAAAGGTCGGCAATCACGATTCCTCTAAACCTTGTCAGGTATAGCGCTTTGACGTCACGTTTGCCCGACCTCACCTCCGCTCCCGTCCGCATCTAACCTAAGGTGAGGTCCATGTACCTAGATCGGGAGACTGATGGAATCTTAGAGTCAAGGGTCATATGCTTGGTTTTTTTTATTTTTTTTTTTTTTTTGTTTTTCTTCCTGATGAAAATGAGTCGCAGAGCCCAGCTTTCTGTACACTTGGTTTTGTCAGCGCTTCGATCTTGATCCCTTCCTTTTTCTCCAGCTAAGGCGCTAATGCTGCGAACGAGTACACCTGCAGAGCGGGTGTTGAAGGAACCGGCACTCCCTAGCTCTAGCTGCGGTAAATATTGAAAGGGTCCCAATTGCACTTATGGCAGCAGACTACCGATTGCTCTATGCGGCTGTGATGGCGGACGACCGCTCCTCAGAGCAGGTCTCAGATCTTTCTGCACACACTGTGCCTGGGTCTTCCACAGCTATGTTTCTACCTACATCGCTCAGTATGAACATCAGAGAGCCAGTGCCTGCCCATCTGTTCGTGAACAGACTCAGCTTTCCTGTAGAACAATGCAAACAGAATGGCTTGAAAAATGAATGTCATAAACCAACGCCATGCTCCCGCCCAGCTCTCGGGATTTCGGATGCAGAACCGCTACCGTATGCACACCATGTACCTAGACTGATCCACCGACCCCGATCCTGATCCTTTTGCCCAACGACCGACCCTCCAACCGACCGACCAAAGCCTAAACCCCCGAAACGAAAACAAGAACTCGAATTTGTCCACCGCGGGATCCTCTACCTTGTCCACTCCAGCTTCTTGGTCGGACTGCCATTTGCTGCTGGCTGCCTCCCCTCCCTCTGTCCCGTCATTGCCTCTTGACCACTATACCACTGCCCATGCGTCGCCGGTGTGTTGAAGAAATCGCCTATCATGCGAGGGTTTCCCGGCGTGGCAGGATAGCCAATACCTCCTGCTGAAGGGTGTCGTTGGGGGGTTGGAGGGATTGAGCCAGGTCCATAGGCTAGGTAGTGATGCTGTTGATGGGCCGCATATGGGCTTGAGAAGTCGTAAGGTGGTTGCGGATGAGAGGAAGGATTGGGGGCATTTTGAGTGAGCGGATGCTGGACGCGGAATCTGTAAAGGGCGAAATTGCTGATGATAACGGCGGCGCTAAGTACTCCGGCAAAGAAGACCTAGTTTTGCAGGCACATTAGTTGATTGTCAAACCTGGATCGACAGGGAGTGGACAAGGTGCGTGACATGAAGGAGGGTGACACAACGGCGAGGGTCTACTTACGAAGGCTTTGTACGAAATAGGCTCGACGAACGAGTTGAAGATGGTGGCAAACGTATGCGCGCTAACGCGTGCCCTGCCCACAGCTTTTGGATCCCTCTTCATGCATTGTTCCCAGTTCATGCACGCGTTTTCCAGTGCCGGGAGTCGCCGTCCACCGCAGTCGTTGTCTTTGAAGTCTTGTGCACATTTGGCCATCTCAGCCAGCGCCTGGGTCATGGCTTTGTCTGCCGCTATGTTGACGTCGCCTTGAACAGCACTCCAGAATGTATACACCACGTACATAACGCAGCCCATCCAGAAAACATTCATGCCAAGCTGGACGTAGAACGAAAGGGTGTTTGGCAGGTCCGGATGGTCGTCAATATAGTCGAGGAATGTGCGCCAGAGCGGGATCTGGGGACCTGTCTTTCGATTCGAGCCTTCGTCATCCGAGCCGTCCATGTTTGATGAATTGGCGCGCCGCGATCGTCCACTTGGTTTTCTTGTGCTCTCGCCATTGTTTCTCCTTCGTAATATCCGCCTCTCTCCCTTGTTGGTGAATGGGCCACCGCTGCTCTTTGACTTTTGCTCCGGACTAACCATTAACCTCCCCAATCTACTCGTCCAGCTTTCCGGCTTCTCATCTTTCTTGCTCGGACTCTCGCCATTGTTCGACTTGCTTCTGCCGCCTGCCATGAAGTTGACTGCGCGATTCCGAATGCCCATCGAACTTGTATCGGGCGTGGCCTCGCTATCCGCGTTGTTTGCGTCCGTGTCCGCGCCAGGCGTGTCCTCTGGTGAGCTGACGTCGACAGCGTCGAGTTTGCGCGGGGTCTGAAATCTGGGATCCTTCAAGGGTGACTTGACCGGACTGCCTGAGCGATTGAAACTGTGCGGTGGGGGTCTGCCAGGCGTGCCAAAGAAAAATGGTTGGTTGTTAGGATGGCGGAGGCTGGGAGTCTGGCTTGGCGTTGTGTAGCTCTCAAAAGGTCCTGCCACAGCCCAATTCATGTCAGCGTCGATCTCCTGTAGGTCCGTGGATGTTTCGTCGTGTTCCTTCTGCGCACTTGCTTGCAACTTACGTTTCTTGGTGTGTTGTCCCTCTTGTTGATACGCACGGCTCGCTACCATGAACGGCGAGCTGTTGTCCACAGGCCCGGTGCGGTCGGTGTACTCAAAGTCCATGGGCGTCGAGGTCGACTTGTAGCGATCTATGTTGTGCATGACGGAACAGCCTGTGAGAGATGGTTGTCCGGGAGAAAAGCGACCGCACAGATGGTTGAGGATGTGCTACTGGGATGGCGACTGTTTACCTCCGGTCGGCTGATGCTCGGCCTCAGTCGGCGGGGTTTCCGTTCCGCCCGGCGACTTTGACTCGGTCACGTGCATCCGAGAGGTGGGTGCGCGGGTGTCGAGTCCCGTCCGCAGGTGAATTCCATGACGCTGGGCTTGCCATGAGACTTGAATCACTCTGCAACCACCACGAGGATTTTTTTGCGGAAATTCTCTCCATTCTAATACAAGCAAGCAAATCGATACAGGAAAGCAGTGAAAAAATTCTAGTCACTCTTGGACGTAGCACATACTTCTCTAGTCTTTCAAAAGCCCATTCGCGAACGCCCAACACCGCAAGCAATACTCAAACTTGAAAGAATCAGGCTCTTCCGTGTATTCCATATTCCCATTCCCCCACATCGTAACCTCCGTCATTCATTTTGTCGTTGTTGATCCACAACCTTTGCCGCTTCTACGAGGCCTTGGCAGCCACCGTGGCAAGCGCCTCGGAATCCGCATACTTTTCCCAGTTGGCAAGGATGTTGCCAATCTTGGGCGAGTTCGTCAGGCGGTACACGTCCTCGAAGTACTCCTTCGTCAGCTCAAACGGCTTCGCCGTGACGTTGGGGATGTATTTTCCAATGAGTTTGCTGGGGTCGATCGAGGTCTTGTGAATCTTCTTGAGCAGGAAACTCCTGAAAGGCTTGACACCACTGCGCAGGAAAGTGCTGTGGAAGGGCACATCGATGCCGCGCAGGGGAATGACAGCAAAGCCTCGCTGAAGCTCGAGAGGTTTCTTCTTGGCGTTGGTCTGCTTGGCGCTCTCCGTGATGATATCCACCAGGTGAGCCTTGACATCCTCAATGGACAGAGTCTGCATCAGTTGCTGAATGTCGATGCTCTGCGACTTGAGGAAGTTGGTGACGTTGGTCAGGCAGTCTAGCGCGCGGAGGTCACCGGCGCAGACGTACTGCATGTTGGCAATGTTGTAGTTGACAATCTCCAACAGCCAGCCGGTGACTTCGGATATGTTCTCCACAACGTACTGCAGAGCCTGCTCGTTGAAGGTCTTGGAGATGCGGCTAGGGTTGACGGCGCACATCGAGTAGTTGGAGCGGCCAGCCTCATCACGCTCGACAGCAACCTGCATGGTAAGACCACGGTAGAAGACGACGGACACCAGCGACTCGATGGGCATGACCTCGGCAAGAGCAGCAAGGGCAGCATATTCACCGAGAGAGTGACCAGCGAAGCTGCTGTCACGCTGGACGAGACCCTTTGATCTCATGTCCTCAAAGGCCGCCTTCTCCATGAGGGTCAGAGCAGGCTGAGTGAACTGAGTGGCCGACAGCAGACCGGTAGGGGAGCGGTAGGTGTACGAGGTGGTGGTCTCATCAATGTCCTTGAAGATCCTCTCAGTCTTGATGGTGCCATCGGCAGCAACAGTCTCAAAGGTCATGGACATGTAGTTCTGGCGGATGGCCTTGCCACGAGGACCACCGAAGTGGATGGTGAGCTCCTTGGGGTTGTTCTGGACAATGGAGGTAATGGCAAAACCTATTGGAAATTAGAGAATCGAAAAGTAAAATGTGAGGCTACCGGACTTACCGTAGTTGTCCAAGAAGTGCTTGTCGGCGCGATCCCAGACCTCGCGAGCCACGGGGCTACTGTTGTACAGGTCCATACCCATACCTTGCTCCTGCGAACCCTGGCCAGTGAAGACGTAGGCAGAGGTGGGCTGCTCAATCTCAGCCTCACCAAGCAGAACATTGTCCTCGGTCTCCTTGTTCGACGCTTCAATCTTGATAATCTTGCGACCGGAGACCATGCCAACGTGCTGGAGCTTGACGTCGATCTGGTCGTCGGGCAAGACCATGCCAACGAGATCGGCGTGGAAGCTGCGGACGCGACCAATGTTGTTTTCGGCAGCCCAGGTCTCAACCAAGCTGCGGACGGCCGCGCTAGAGTACATACCGTGGGTGATGGTACCGGGCAGGTTGGCATACTTCGAGAAGACTCTGGAGACGTGGATGGGGTTGTAGTCGCCCGAGACGCGAGCGTAAGTCTCGTTCGAGGCAGGTGCCTTGAGGGTAAGAGGGGACTTTCCATGGAGAGGGATAGGGTTCTCGAAGAGAACAGGCTGGTCGATCTTGGCACCGTTGCGCTCAAGGTAGTCAACCACGGGGTTTCCGTGAGAAGTACCGGCCTCGTAATCAACAGTTGCGATCTGAATGACCTCCTTGGTGGGCAGCTCAAGCAAGACTTCACCGACCGTCTCGACAGAGCTGAAAACAGACTTGGTCTTGTAGCGAACCAAGCTCTGGAGCTTGAATGTCAGAGTCTTGTCGAGGAGGTCAATGTCCGGGTCTTCGAGGCGGAACCATTCCTTGGAACGAAGGATGGCAACGTCCTTGGAGGAAGCAAGGTGCAGGTTGAAGGGAGTTTCAGACTTGCGTTGGAAAGTGTTCTCGAAGTCGGTGTAGGCACCACGGTACAAGAACTGGCTGGTGACCTCCATGACGGCCTCACCATTGCGCGTGATGGTCCCGCAAACCTCGACCATTTTTCCAGAGTCCTGGTTGATGACAGCGTTGACTTGAGCGGTAGTGTCCAAAATGTCGCCCTTCTTCAGAGGCTGAGCGCCGGGGATCATGCGGAATTCGTTCGAGAGGTGAACAAGCTTCAAGAGATCACCATCGATGGCTCTGGGGAAGATGGGCTTGGTGATGGCCTTCCAGCCAACGACAATGGCAAAGTCCATGGGGGCAAAGACCTCCTTTCCAGGACGGTCGACGAAGGCCTCGCCAGTGTTGCCAACAGCGTGAACAAAGTCGTTGATTGCCTCTCCGGTGATTTGAGCGCGGCCACCCTCAAAGGTGGAGGTAACAGAAGCGTCGAAGGGGCAAGCTTCATCGCCAAACCAGATCTTGTAGTAGAAGTCCTTGATCCTGTCGTTGCGACCCTCCATGACCTCACGGATTGGCGCGTAACCAGTCTCGGGATGGTAGGTGAACTTCAGGGGGAGGGCAACGGCCTTGTTCAAAGCGGTCCTCTCCTCGATGATGCTGAGGACGATTTCGTTCTTACCTTCGAGCTTGATCTCGACAGTCTTGATGTGCTTGCCGCCGTTGGAGGGCTCCTTCATGGTGATGACGGTGTTGGCAGGGTCATTCGGGTTGGTGATCTCGACCATCATGCCCAACGTCGGGTTGAAGATTCTGGACATGGGGTTGGTCTGGAACCTTTGGCCTTGGACGAACACGTCGACCGTGAAGAGGGCATGCCGCCAGGAGTAGGTCTTGCCAGCCAGCAGCTGCATCCAAGAGGTCGAATCGGGAAGGGCGGCGTTGGGAGCCGAAGACAGCCTGTACGTGACCTTGTTCTCGACCTCAGAGACGGTCAAACCATCGACCTCGACGACATCGTCGTGAGCACCAAGCAGGTGGGAGCCGAAGTACTCCACCTCGGGAACCTTGGATTCATCACCGTTGTAAAGATCCTGGAGCAGGTACTTGATGTGGCCCTCGTGGACTCCACCGAGGATGTCCTTAATCGGCTCATCCAACTTGGTCGAGTACTTGGCGGCCATGGGGCCCTGCAGGATACAGACCCTGCCGACATCCTGGTCAACGACGGCATCGAGATCCTCAGACTGCCAGAGAGAGTCCTTCTTGAAGTAGAACTCAAAGTTGTCATCAAGAACAGGGACGAAAGGCACAGGCTTCTGAGTCACCCTCTGGCAGAGCATGAGGAAATGCTGCACATCCTGAGCGTTGATGAGCTGCTTCTCGGCCTCGGGATATTCCTTGAAGAGCGCGTCAAGGAGCTCAAAAGGCTTGTTGAGCTCAGAAAAGTTCTGGACGAGCGAGGGCTTTCCGGGGCTGCTCGTGAAGCGCTCCTCGACACGGTGAATGAAGTCACCGGTGAAGCGAGCCAGCGAAACATCACACCAACGGTTCTGGTGCTTCACGTACTGAAGCTCCACCAGGCGGCGCACAACCTCGGCATAGGTCATCTCCTCCAGGTCACAGGGCTCGCCTGCAGAGTTCTTTCCGAACCACGGCTTTTGGAAGTCGGCGTTGAGCTTCTTGATGATGTAGTCACGCATCCTCTTGAGCTCGGGAAGGCGCTTAGCCTTGTCGAGAGCGAAGATCTTCTTGTCCAACTCGGCCCAGAAGAGCACACCACGGGTGGCAAGCTTGTGGATGGGTTCGCCCATTTCGGAGCGCACGGTGATGACGCCACCAGCAGGGCCCTTGTAAGTCTTTTCCCACTCGCTGTCGTCGACACCAGGGGCGTCGCAAATGGCTTGCTTGGCAGCAGGGGCGGTCATGGCCTCCTTGGCCACCATGACACGGCTACCGAAGAAGACACCATCGAAAGGCATAGGAGGGAAGCCAAACTTGGTAGACCAGGTACCGGTGATGTAGGGATAGGTGTCTTCGGCACCACCGAAACCGCTGCCAGCGATGAGGACAATGTTTTCACACTTCCTGATTCTGCCGTACATTTGCAGAATGGGCTGGTGGAAGTCTTCGAAAGAGTGGTGACCACCGCCACGACCGCCGGTCCACTGAAGAACACAAGGGAACTTGGGGTTGGCTTTGGCAATGTTGACAACCTGCTGGATAGCGTCCATGGAACCGGGCTTGAAGCCGATGTGCTTGAGACCCAGAGTCTCGATGTACTCGTTGGCAACCTCGATAGACGGCACACCAGCGCCAATGGTGAGACCCTCAATGGGAACGCCTTCGGCGCGCAGACGGCCAAGCATAGGAATCTGCCATTGCATGGCACGCGGGTTGACGTAGATCAGGTTGACAGAAATACCGCGACCGGCAGGAATGGCCTTCTCAATCTTCAGAATGGCGTCGGTCATCATGGGGTCCATGAAGTATCCGCCGCCAGCCAGCTCAATGTGGAAGCCCTCGTTCATCGTTGCTGCGACAAATTGAGGGGGAATAGTGCAGGGCGTCATACCGGCGACCATGACCGGAGGGAGACCCAGAAGCCTACTGAATCTCGTGTCGACGTAAGTCTGGCCAGCTGAGGTCTTGACGAGCTTGGGACCAAACTCCTTGACCCAGTCCACGGCGTACTTGACGGCGTGCTCTGCATCACGGTCGAACATCTCGGGCTTGTAGCCAACCTCAGCATTGGTTCCGTCCATGGTACCCGCAAGAATGACGCGGACACCAGTTCCCTCTTTGTTGCGGTTGGTGAGTACACCAAGACCAGAGATGCCACCGGGGCCAAAGTCGAGGATATGGGTAGCGTTGGGGAAGACGGTGGCCTTCTCCCAGTTCACAGGGTCCTGAGTGATCATCCGAACGAGGTTGGGAACAATGTTGTCGGTGGCCTCCTCACGCACGTCCTTGCCGCTGTTGGTGTCGAACATGGGAATCGTCAAGTCATTTCTGGAAATGGTGATTTCCTTGAGATCCTCGTCAAGATGACGGGTGGCCTCCTTCAGGTAAGGGCTGTGGAAAGGCGCAGTGATGGGCAAGAAACGGTTCACGAAACGAATCTTGCGCTCGGAGTAGGGAATTCTGTTCTGGTCGAGCCCAGTGGGAGCCTTGACTTTCCTCAGACGAAGATTGAGACCGTAGAGCGACAGAGGAGGACCAGTGACGACGAAGTTGCGCGCACTGTTGACCAAAGAAATGGCGATGTGCTGGTCCTCGGGCAAGTGCTGGTTCGTGGCAGCAATGTGGTCCTCGACGGCCTTGCGGGGGAGGTCGCGAATAGAAAGCATAGGAGTCGGAGTACCCTCGCCATTGTCGACCGAGTCCTGGAGAACGTTGGGAGCAATCGAGGTCCTCGGGTAGGCCTGTTGGCTGCGAGAACCAATCCAGAACAGCACTGTGAGGGCATCACGCGACGCCTTTTCAAAGGAGTCCCAGCTTCCTGCTGCCGCAATGGTCGCAGCAGTGACAACGCCTTGAGAATGGCCAGTAGTTCCACTGAAACGGCTCCTAATCTCGCCGGGGTGGCTTCCCAGCACCTTGCAAGTGACAACATAGTGGGCGAGCTGGGTGAGACCAATCAAAGGCAGACTGACGGGTGCAGAAACAAGGTAATCTATGTCAGGCTGCGATTCTCTGTTGTTGAGCCACCTCAAAACGTCCAGACCCTTCGAGTACTGCTTGGATACGCGAGTATCGCGCGAAAGACCCTGCAAGTGTGCCGCAGAATCGTTGACGAAATCTTCGACGAAGGAGGGGTAGGTGTTGTAGACCTCGCGCAGCTCCTCAAAGTACTCCTCGATGTTGCCCTGACCTCCGAAGACGGGGTAAATGGAGGCGTTTCCGTCCTGAACCTCGCGGAACAGCGCAGACTCGTGGTGCTTGATCGGCCTATCCACGGCAGCACGCGCGGCGTAGTATCCGCTCACGACCTGGAGCTTCTTGGACTCGATTCCGGGCAGGGATGCTGCAATGGCGTGCACCTCGTTGCCCTGGAGGAACGCGCGCTCAAACTCGTTAAGAATGAGCTTGAGAACCTCTTCGTACGAACCCGGGTCGTCGCCCTCCTCGACCTCGTGGGCAATGAAGCCCAGGTACCGGGCAACCAACTCGCACTCAGAGGAAGGCTCCTCATCTTGAGCACGCTCCTCGGTAGGCTCTGGCAGGGTCGACAGGAAAGAATCTTTGAGTTGTGAGGCGTTGAAGTGAAGGACGGTGGGGATGAGGAAGGTGTGCTCGAGCGAGCCGTGAGAGAGAATCAGAGGACGCAGATGCGACGAAGAGCGCGGGGTCGAGACGCCCGTCTGAGGACCTGAGCCGAGCATGGTTTCGGGTGGTTATGGCGGTGTCAAGCGATTAACTGGTACTGTCAAACGGTCAGTAGCCGCATCTAGCATCGTGGCCGCCGCGGGGCGTGCCGTAGGAGCTGCGCAAGCGTGGTGGATGAAATTTTTTTTTTTTCTCCTCATGTTTCGGGTGCCGTGGTAGATTGACGTCTTGACAGGCACAGGGTTCAATGGCAGTGTGCGAGACTCTTACCTTGGTGGTGGTGGTGGTGGTGGTGAATTGAAGGGTCTCGGAGATTTTCTGGCGCAAGGGAATTCAATCGTACTGCCGGACGGTGGTGGGCAGCTCCCTTGGCTGGGTATCGGTAGAGGGCGGCGAACAAGAAGAGAAGGCGCAAAAGAGTAGAAAGTGAAGCAGGCGGAGGAAGAGGAAGAGGAGGAGAAAGAGGAGGAGGAGGAGGGTGGTAATGTGGAGGCAGAGGCAGCAGACGGCGACGACGTTGGCTTTGGGGCAGCAATAATTGTACCGTAGGCCCTGAGCTGATTTGCGGCGGGCGGAGGGCGGTTGAGGGCTGCAACTGCAGGGGTGGGATTCGGTTGGGGACGTCAGCTATGCCGGTTTGCACCGGTGCCCTGGATCTTGCAACCCAGTGGCGTCGGCCGTCGGCCGGGCGGAGGCACCAGGGCACTCACACACTGCAGCTCAGCTAGCAGCGCACTGGTTGAGAGCCGCGCATGGGGAAGACTACAGTAACCGATTTTCGTTGGGCGCGTCAAAGCTTCAACGGGTCAAGCCAAATCTCTCAACACCCTTGAGTCCCCTCGCACGCCAATTGAACGCTGCGAATGGTCCTGGTCGCCCTGTCTCAATTCCTCTTCAATATCTTGCGCCGCCCTTTGCTCCTTCTTACGGCTGGCTCTTCTCCTCCTCCTCCTCCTCCTCCTCCTCCTCCTCTTTCACCCCGCCGTCGCCCGCCGGTCTTTCTTCAATTCGATCCGTCGTGGTAGCTCTCCAAAATTTATTCCTTACCTCGCCAACCCGCCGCAATCCCTCCGCCTTTTCTCCGCCTGTTGCTCCTCCACCGACCTCGTTCAGGCGCACGGTCATCCCGCCTTTAAGATACCCTCTCACTTAATTTTTCTCGCCTCGACCCTCTCCCTGCCCCGCCAACCGCCATCATGCGTCCCGAAGTCGAGCAAGAGCTCGCCCACACCCTGCTCGTCGAGCTCCTAGCCTACCAGTTCGCCTCGCCCGTGAGATGGATCGAGACGCAGGATGTCATCCTCGGCGAGAAGACGACCGAGCGTATCGTCGAAGTCGGCCCTGCCGACACCCTGGGCACCATGGCCAAGCGGACACTGGCCTCAAAGTATGAAGCACACGACGCCGCTCGTTCGGTGCAACGCCAGATTTTGTGCTACAACAAGGACGCAAAGGACATTTACTACGATGTTGACCCCATCGAAGAGGAGGCTCCGCCTGCTGAGGCCTCGTCTTCGCCCGCAGCTCCTGCTCCCGCTGCTGCTTCGGCAGCGGCCCCCTCTGCGGCGGCAACCCCGCCTCCAAGTGCTGGTCCTGCCGCTGCAGTGCCGGACGCTGCAGTTTCTGCCACGGATGTTCTGCGCGCATTGATTGCTCAGAAGCTGAAGAAGAGCTTGGGAGACGTTCCTGTCAACAAGGCCATCAAAGATTTGGTCGGGGGTGAGTTTTGTGGCTGTTGGAAGTTCCCTCAAGATTCCTGGATCTAACGAGTTTGCTAGGCAAATCTACGCTGCAAAACGAAATTCTAGGAGACTTGGGCAAGGAATTCGGCTCCACTCCCGAAAAGCCCGAAGACACGCCTCTCGATGAGCTGGGTGCATCGATGCAGGCCACTTTCAACGGCCAGCTGGGCAAGCAATCGGCCTCCCTTATTGCTCGTATGATCTCCTCCAAGATGCCCGGTGGCTTCAACAACACTTCTGCCAGAAAATATCTCGAGACAAGATGGGGCCTGGGCGCCGGTCGGCAGGATGGCGTTCTCCTGCTCGGTATCACCGTGGAGCCAGCAGCACGTCTTGGCTCTGAGAACGATGCTAAGGCGTGGCTCGACGACGTTGCTCAAAAGTACGCTGCGGCAGCTGGCGTCAACCTGTCTACGCCTGTGGCGGGCGGCGACAGCGGTGCTGCTTCAGGCGGCATGATGATGGACCCTGCGGCCATCGATGCGCTGACCAAGGACCAGAGAGCTCTTTTCAAGCAGCAGCTCGAGCTGTTTGCGAGATATCTCAAGATGGATCTTCGCTCAGGTGACAAGGCGTACGTCGGATCGCAGGAGACCAACAAGGCTCTGCAGGCCCAGCTCGACCTGTGGACTTCGGAGCACGGCGACTTTTACGCGTCTGGCATTGAGCCCCAGTTCACCTCCCTCAAGGCTCGTGTTTACGACTCATCGTGGAACTGGGCGCGTCAGGATGCTCTCACCATGTACTACGACATCATTTTCGGTCGTCTTACGGCTGTCGATCGCGAGATTGTCAGCCAGTGCATCAACATCATGAACCGCTCCAACCCGACCCTTTTGGAATTCATGCAGTACCATATCGATCACTGCCCGGCGGAGCGTGGCGAGACCTACGAGCTTGCCAAGGAGCTCGGCCAGCAGCTCATTGAAAACTGCAAGGAGGTCTTGAACACGGCCCCCGTTTACAAGGATGTCAAGATGCCCACGGCTCCTCAGCTCGTCATTGACGCGCGCGGCAACATGAACTACGCCGAAGTCCCGAGACCAGCAGTTCGCAAGCTCGAGCACTACGTCAAGGAGATGGCCGAGGGTGGTAAGCTTTCGGAGTACGGCAACCGCACAAAGGTTCAGAATGATCTGCAGAGGATCTACAAGCTTATTCGCCAGCAACACAAGCTTTCCAAGAGTTCCAAGCTTCAGATCAAGACCCTTTACAGCGACGTCATTCGCTCGCTTTCCATGAACGAGGGCCAAATCATCCCCACCGAGAACGGAAAGTCCCTCAACCGTCGCAAGGGTCGCAACGGCAGAATCAACGGCAACAACAAGCAGGGCAAGGTCGAGACAATCCCCTTCCTCCACCTAAAGCGCAAGGATGACCACGGTTGGGAGTACAGCAAGAAGCTCACCGGCATCTACCTAGAGGCCATGGAGAATGGTGCCCGTGACGGCTTGACCTTTCAGAACAAGTGTGCCCTCATGACCGGAGCCGGTGCTGGCTCTATCGGTGCTGAGGTCCTTCAGGGTCTCATTGCTGGTGGCGCCAAGGTCATCGTCACGACCTCCCGCTTCTCGCGTCAAGTCAACGAATACTACCAGTCCATCTACTCGCGCTACGGCGCTCGCGGCTCTCAGCTCATCGTTGTGCCCTTCAACCAGGGTAGCAAGCAGGATGTGGAGGCTCTTGTCGAGTACATTTACGACACGAAGAACGGCCTCGGCTGGGACCTCGATTACGTCGTTCCTTTTGCTGCCATTCCGGAGCAAGGCCGCGAGATCGACGGCATTGACTCGAGATCTGAGCTGGCTCACCGCATCATGTTGACCAACCTCCTCAGGCTTCTTGGATGCGTCAAGCAGCACAAGCACGCCCACAAGTTCGAGACTCGTCCCGCCCAAGTTGTTCTTCCCCTGTCTCCCAATCACGGCACCTTCGGTAACGATGGTCTGTACGCCGAGTCCAAGATCGCTCTTGAGACCCTGTTTAGCAGGTGGCACTCTGAGAGCTGGGGTAACTACTTGACCATTTGCGGAGCTGTCATTGGTTGGACCCGCGGCACTGGTCTCATGGCTGGCAACAACGTCGTCGCTGAGGGTATTGAGAAGTACGGTGTCCGCACCTTCTCGCAGCAGGAAATGGCTTTCAACCTTTTGGGCCTCATGTCGCCCGCCATCGTGAACCTCTGCCAGGTCGAACCCGTCTGGGCCGATCTCAACGGTGGATTCCAGTACCTGCCCAACTTGAAGGACCTCATGACCAGCCTCAGGAAGGAGTTCACCGAGACCAGCGAGATCCGTCAGGCTGTTACCAAGGAGACTTCTGCCGAGAACAAGATTGTCAACGGCGAGAAGAGCGAGGCCTTGTACAAGAAGAAGACTGTTCAGCCTCGCGCCAACCTCAAGTACGACTTCCCCAAGGTCCCCGACTGGGAGACCGAAGTCAAGCCTCTCAATGAGAACCTCAAGGGCATGGTCGACCTCGAGAAGATCGTCGTCGTCACTGGTTTCGCCGAAGTCGGTCCTTGGGGTAACGCTCGCACTCGTTGGGAAATGGAAGCGTACGGTCAGTTCTCTCTGGAGGGCTGCGTCGAAATGGCTTGGATCATGGGTCTCATCAAGAACCACAACGGTCCTCTCAAGGGCAAGAGCTACTCTGGTTGGGTTGACGCCAAGACTGGTGAACCCGTCGACGACAAAGACGTCAAGTCCAAGTACGAGAAGCACATTGTTGAGCACTCCGGCATTCGTCTCATCGAGCCAGAGCTCTTCGGTGGCTACGACCCCAACAAGAAGCAGCTGCTCCAGGAGGTTCAAATCGAGGAGGACCTCGAGTCGTTCGAGGCTTCCAAGGAGACTGCTGAGGAATTCAAGCGTGAGCACGGTGAAAAGGTCGAGATATTTGAGACGGACTCTGGCGACTACACCGTGCGCCTGAAGAAGGGTGCGACCCTGCTCATCCCCAAGGCCCTCCGCTTCGATCGTCTCGTCGCCGGACAGATTCCTTCTGGCTGGGATGCTCGCCGCTACGGTGTCCCCGAGGACATTATCGAGCAGGTTGACACCGTCACTCTGTTTGTTCTTGTCTCGACTGCTGAGGCGCTTGTGTCTTCTGGTATCACCGACCCCTACGAGTTTTACAAGTATGTCCACATCTCCGAGGTCGGTAACTGCATGGGTTCTGGTATCGGTGGCTCTGGTGCCTTGAAGGGCATGTACAAGGACCGCTACCTCGACAAGCCTCTCCAGAAGGATATTCTCCAAGAGTCTTTCATCAACACCATGAGCGCCTGGGTCAACATGTTGCTGCTCTCTTCGACTGGTCCCATCAAGTCGCCTTCTGGTGCTTGCGCCACCGCCGTTGAGTCCGTTGACATTGGATACGACACCATTGTTCAGGGCAAGGCCCGCATCTGTCTTGTTGGTGGTTTCGACGACTTCCAAGAGGAAGGCTCATACGAATTTGCCAACATGAAGGCCACTAGCAGCGCCGAAGACGAATTCGCTCACGGCCGTACCCCCAAGGAGATGTCTCGTCCTACTACCACTACTCGCAATGGCTTCATGGAATCCCAAGGCTGTGGTATGCAAATCATCATGGATGCTCGCCTTGCCCTGGACATGGGCGTTCCTATCTACGGTATCCTTGGCTTTACCGCCACTGCTACCGACAAGATTGGCCGTTCCGTCCCAGCTCCGGGCCAGGGTGTCCTCACGACTGCTCGCGAGGCTCCTTCCAAGTTCCCCTCGCCTCTTCTGGACATCAAGTACCGCAAGCGTCAGCTTGACCTTCGTCGCCAGCAGATCAAGCAGTGGCAGGAGTCGGAGTTCCTCTACCTGCAGGAGGAGATTTCCGCCATGAAGTCCCAGGGCGCCGACTTCAACGCCACCGAATACCTCGCTGAACGTGCCGAGCACATTGAGCGCGAGGCTCAGCGCCAGGACAAGGAGGCTCTTTCCAGCCTCGGCAACAACTTCTGGAAGCAGGACGAGAGAATCGCTCCTCTGCGCGGCGCCCTCGCTACCTGGGGTCTCACCATTGACGATCTCGACGTTGCTTCTTGCCACGGAACTTCGACTGTTGCCAATGACAAGAACGAGTCTGACGTTCTCTGCCAGCAGATGAAGCACTTGGGCAGGAAGAAGGGCAACGCGGTTCTCGGTGTCTTCCAGAAATACTTGACGGGTCACCCCAAAGGTGCCGCCGGTGCGTGGATGTTCAACGGTGCCCTCCAGGTCCTCAACAGTGGTCTCGTCCCTGGCAACTTCAATGCCGACAACGTCGACAAGAACCTTGAGAAGTTCGACTACATGCTCTACCCCAGCCGCTCCATCCAGACGGATGGCATCAAGGCTGTGTCGGTCACCTCTTTTGGTTTCGGTCAAAAGGGAGCCCAGGCTGTCGCCATCCACCCCAAGTACCTCTTCGCCACGCTTGACTACAACGATTACGCCAGCTACAAGGTCCGCGTCGAGGCCCGCCAGAAGAAGGCTTACCGCTACTTCCACGACGCCCTTGTCAACAACACCATGTTCCGTGCCAAGAGCAAGGGTCCGTACGAAGAGGCCCAGCAGAGCGAGGTCTTCCTCAACCCCACTGCCCGCACCGTCGTTGACAAGAAGGAGAACAAGTACGCCTACCCCGCCCGCCTCGAGGCTAAGAAGGATAAGAAGGCGGAGGAGACGCGTCAAATGGTCGAGTCGCTCGCCAAGGCTACAGCCACAGAAAACTCCAAGGTTGGTGTCGACGTCGAAAACATCGATGCGGTCAACATTGAGAATGAAACATTCGTGGAGCGCAACTTTACGGCCCAAGAGCAAGCGTACTGCCGTAAGGCTGCGAACCCGCATGCTAGCTTTGCCGGCAGGTGGAGTGCCAAGGAGGCTGTGTTCAAGGCGCTTGGCGTCGAGGGCAAGGGTGCTGGAGCTGCGCTCAAGGACATTGAGGTTCTGAGTGACGAGAAGGGCGCCCCGGTCGTTTCTGTAAGTTTGCTCCTCCCATGACACTTGAGGGTCTGGCCAAAGAGTCGTTTACTAATGCCATGTTTAGCTTCACGGCGATGCGGAGGCTGCGGCCAAGAAGGCAGGTGTCAAGGCGGTCAATGTCAGCATTTCGCACAGTGACAGCCAGGCCATCGCTATTGCTTTCTCGAGCTTCTGATGGCTTTGACACTCTCACCACAATGACGCACGACAAGGACGGTGTAGAAGACTAAGCAGAGAGGAATTGCCATTTTAGAGAGCGTTCTTTCACGCCGTGTATGTTATGGATTCCGGTCAGCTGGCGTTCGGGTTTGGTTCTTTTGCTCACGGAGGAGTCGGCGGGATCAAGGAAACGCGGCTAGACCTGCAGTTCTAGATTAACAGAGGACTTAGATGTGCTGCATGCTGTAAAAGACCTGGCCAATAGTGTTGTTGATGAGGCACCGATGTATCAAAGTCGTTCTAGGACGACTCCGCACTGGTCCGGCCGTCATCTTGGCTGCTGCCCCTCTCTGTCTGTTGCTGACGTGGGGGATTGTTTACCTTAGGCTCAGAAACGGCCGTGACGTTAGGGGTGTGCGGACAAAACTCCTCCGGTTTCCGATCTGACTGCAACCAATTGGACAAGCCGTAGACGTCGCCACCATGGTCTTTTTGCCAAACAGCATCGATGAAGCCTCCTCTTTTGGGCATCTCTCGGTCGGGATGTGCGATGCGGAATGCGGAATGCGAGCGGAACGCGGAAATCAGACATTGATGACACGCAGCTAGACGCGACGCATGGTGTCATGTACCACCACACGGCCGAACCGCAGAATGATCTACGCTGCAGGAACTGGAAAACACATGAACGGCTGTGCAGACATCGCTTTGGCGTCTCTCCATCCGGCAGGCGGTGTGCTCGATTACTGGGATGGTGGTGTGACTGACGGCTTCTATCAGCGTCTCTCCCGGTTAATATCGGCGGCACGCACTTCTTTGCTATTCCTCCTTCATGTCCTCGCACTTCATGCGAGATTGCCTCGCCAAGCGCCAATGCTCGCAGCTCGCTCTTACTGCTACGCTTCTTCCAACGAGGCGCTTCCGTCGCCATTGCTGCATGTGGTGTGGAGAAGTGCCGAAAGGTTTGTCACTTGGCTCCTCGTGGTTCCCCTCCGTGGCTGATGATGTGCTGGTGGAGGAGCTTCAGCCACACGCCAGGCGGCTGGAATGGCCTGCTTTTGGAAGTCAATCGCCGCACCGCGTCGGCGATTGGCAAACCATAACAGCGCAAACGACCGACGTGTGCCGCCCACGACGCTCGTCCTATCGCGTCCCTGTTGTGCCTGGCAGCTACACACGGCCGGTCGTTCGTATCCGCCCGGCAGTGGATCCTTGATTCTCAGGGGACTAGCGGCGCACTCTACGTGACGGCACGTCGAAGTGTCCGATTTTGGTCCCACTGTATGGGAAGTCTATCGGCTCAACAGCTTCCCAATGCCTCATCGGAATGCAGTCGGCGTTGTGAGTACTACGTTGGGTATTCCGAACGGCTTCTCCGGACTCGTGGAAAGTGCGGAGGCGAAGGTGTTCAACAGTGAAAGCATCGAATAATGATCTGCTTGGGCCAGCCATAGTGTGTGGTGGCCTTCTTGGAAAACCACGTTGTCGAGCGGGGTTGAGATGCATCTTTCCACTCATTGGACAATTCCTCGGACGGGGAAGCCGTTGCAGGGCTCCCACTTCATCAATTGATCACCGCCAGGGTATCCACCATCAGGGACCCGCTGCAGCAAGCAATCCGGCATAACCGGCAACGCCAGAGAATAGACTTTGGTCTGGTCCGATGGGATCATCCCGCCGTCAACAGAAGCCAGTGATTGGAGGGCTCCCCTTCCACTCCAGCCTTACTTGCAGATGTATCCTCTACCGTAACGAATCTTTCCATACCCAGCAAAGTTGAGCCAAAACAGGGACAGGGCCCTACCCAGCTCGCTGCCAGTGGTTGTGAGCACCCCCCATGAGCCTCAGAAGCCGTGGCCCATTCGAGAAGGACCAGGGTCTGCAACAGGAGCTGTTCTAGCAGCTGTACCACTTGACAATGCTCCATGGGCGCTGGGTGAGGAAGCTTTGCGTGCGCGAAAAGGCTCTGTGCGAAGGCGAAGATACCTTGAACGACATCCATGAAGTGTGAAGGGCGGCTCCTCTGTTTGGACGGATTGTGGGTGGCCCAATCAGTCGATGGTGGGATCGACGATGTAGTTGTAGCTCCATCCACTGAGGTGTCGACAGCTGCTGGGCCGCCTTAAGCAAGTTGGGGCGCACATATGCCGTTTTTCCTGCAAGCTGTCGTATCTGAGGTATATCAGCTCGATTCGCTTGATTCTCCCCATTTCTCCCACGAGCGCCCACGAAAGTCACGGTCCTTCTCACCGTCAACTTTTGGTGCTGAGAAATAAGCATTGCTTTTTTCTTGGTTTTTCCTCACCGCATCCGCAGGCTACCTTCCAATTTTACCGATTCAACCCTTATCCTCCCGATATCAGGCTTGCGGAAAATTACACGCGTGGTCCATTACCATCGGCGGCATCAGACCGCCTTCTGGGCCAGCCCAGACTTATACGAAGCCAGCAAGCGCGAAAACCTAAATCATTCGGTGGCTCTCTGCGTGTCAAGCAAGTTTCATGGGGCAGACATCCCAGCTCTGCACAGGCACTGATCACCGCGGGACTCTCTGATCTTGGTCTTTGGCAGGCGATCTATAATCTAGACCATTGCCTTGCACTCCAACCCTACTTTGACTTGCGTCCATCTTTGGTGGTCATAGTCACTGTGCCTGTGCACCACCTCACAGACCACAGCTTCACTTCCACACTACACTTGCATCACTTCTCGCCTAGCAGTTCCTTCCTGTCGTATTCAATACCGCAGGTTTGGGGCTTCTAAAGGACCACTCAAATCTCTCCAGACCACGATGGCACCCATCGATGGCAACGCTGCAACCACAAGCAGCATCCCGTCGTTCGACAAAGGATGGCCAACGAGTGCAGCCTCTGTTGTTGGCACTACTGTTCCTATCACTGCCGTCATGCTGATGTTCGTGTTTACGCGAATATACACCAGCGTGTTCCTCACTCGCATGTTTGGTTGGCAAGACATCCTGGTTTTCCTCTCAGGCTTGATGACCGTGGGCAATACGGTTGTCACATGTTTTGGAATGAGATACGGCCTCGCCCATCACGTTGGAAGCATCAAGATGTCCGACATGGAAAAGGGTTTGAAGGTCAGTACTGAACAGTTGTCGTCCGGATTATGAGATCTGACGAGCCTTCAGTGTGTATACGCAAGCCTTTTACTCTTCCCACCAATTGTGGCTTGCACCAAAATTGCTATCTGTCTGGGGTACCGTCGATTATTTCCCGGGGACGCCAACCGGTGGTTTTGCATGGCTTTGATCGTGTACTGCCTCATGTGGGGAATTGCTGCCTTATTTGGGCAAACGTTTGTGTGCACGTAAGTCGCTCTGTTCCAGATTGCTGATTACCTACTCACTCTTCTCAGTCCTGTAAATCTCTTCTGGACAAAGCCGTTTGACGAGTATCGCAACTGTCAGAATGTCCGGGCTCTCGTCCAGGCTACCGCTGCACTGAACAGCCTAGGAGATCTTCTGGTTTACCTGTGGCCTGCCAACTTTCTCTTCAAGCTGCGAGTGCCATTGAAGCACAAGTTTGGACTCCTCACCCTGTTTTCCGTTGGTTGCTGTGTTGTCGCCGCTTCCATCTGCCGCATGGTTTACATCCCACGTGGACTGGCCCCCACCACGGAGATTCTCTACAATGCTGGAGACCTTCTCCTCATCGCCTCGATAGAAGAAAATGTTGGCATCATATGCGCTTGTCTCCCCCTCACAAAAGTCTTCCTGGCTCGACTCTTCCCGCGTTTCATTATCGGCTCATCCAATATTGCGACTCAACCTGGCATGTTAAGCTACATGCCACCAACGTTTCCCTGCTCTCAGTCATACTCTCCCTCTCTCACGGGCCTTACTGGTGCAACGGCCACTCCCGGTGGAACCATCACCACGACCGAACTCTCACCTAAATCGTCATCGACTAAATCACGCAAACCGTCCCTGCCCGAGTCGCACCGACGACCATCCCTTCCGATATCAAAGCCTCTCGAGCACCGACAGTTCGACGTTCCTATCATTGCCGAACCGAAGCCAGCCATGACGAATTCCACGACGCCATGTAACTCGACCATGCAAACTGGCTCTGATTCCCGCGAGACCCCGTCGCGACAGCCGGCTTCACGCCCCATGACTCCGACTATTGCACCCTCTCCATCCCTCTTTAGCTCCCCCGAGTCAGTTGACCGCTTCGCCTACAAAGACCCGAACGACACGGAACGTCGTCTCCTCGCTGAAGGTCTTGGTCTCGAATCACCCCGCCGCAGTCCAATGTTTCCGTCTACCGCCACTGTCAAACCGCAATCTTCGCAGAACCCGTCGAGTCCATCTGCCGGACGAGTCGAACGCACTGCCAACTATGACGGTGTCGGCAAAGTTGATTATTTCGTACTGCCTTCGATGGCCGGGAACAATATGCCCCGCAAGCTCAGTCCATCGCTCAAATCTCCTCCACCTCAGCATTACTCACCCGGCCGACGTAACTTGGGAGGCGGCGGTGGCGGCGGTCCTGATGTTCCGTCTTCCAATAAGCTGAACTCGGGTCTTGCTCCCGTATCGATCAAGAAATCATCCGCCCCCACGTCTCCGTCTTCGCCCTCGTCAAAGCTGAGCCCGAAATGGAGTCCAAGGTTGACTCAGAAGCAACCCCCCACGGATCCCTTGGCCTTGCAAAAGGGAATTCTAGCGCCGTTGGGCATGGCGGGAGATGACAGCAGTAACGTCAGTCTCAGCGGGGCGTGGTTTGCGAACTCCAAGAATGAAGGCAGCGTGGGGACCCTCAGCCGTGAGAACAGCTCGAGTACGAGAGGCACGATCGAGGCGGTTGAAGCGATGATCGGTGCTGACTGCGGACGAGACATCTTGCCACGGAGTATGGCGGTTCGGTCGTAGGTGACGGGGTGATCACGGCGATGGGGAAAAAAGCAATACTAGACTGACACGCTTCGTGCCGATATGCCAATGACGGCACGGTGAGCGAGTGGATAGCTACCGACAGGACATCGCAAAGGATGAAAAGTTGTGCGACAAAGCTAGCTGGCTATGCGAGGCGCCTGCGGCGTTGATACCCCCCGACTTTCCCTTTGTCTCTACTTCATATCCTCGCTCCTTACAGCCAGCACTGCGTGCTCATTTTCAACGGGGGTTTGTTGCATCTTCTCCATCTCGTACTTTCACATCCTTTCCTTATTTCCTTCACGACGGACACGACAGGCGACGACGTTCAAGACTCGCACGATTACACGGTTGGACACTCATTCATTTCCTGCATTTTACATGCACTGTTCTATACCACTCCTTTTTTCCTGTTTCGTCTCTTTTCTCTCTTTCTTTTTTCCTTGTCCAATAGACCGCCCGCAAGGGATGCAGACGAGACGAGACGCCGGGCCTGGCGATGCGTCGCTCCTTTTCACATGCGCTGCGCGTAGGCCCTTTGTACAACTACCTGTAGATATTTGGAGAAAAGTTTCGTCTTTCGCTGGGATGTATCAGGGCAGAGATTGAGGCGGAGGCAACAGGGACGCTACCCAGGATACGATCAGGCTCATGCACAGCGTGCGACGAGTCCAGAATCGAGATTTGACAAATCGACAAATTGAAGCATTTGCTGCTCAATGCGCTCCGACCGCGATTATGGCATGGTGAATAACAGTGGCTTCCATTCGGCACATGAATGAGTCGAAGCTTTGCCCAGCCCTGCACTGCCATTTGCGTAGGGCTGGCCATGGCTGTCGAGATGGAGGTGTGAGAGCTCATGCGACTGGCTCTCGAGCACACAGCCCACACACCACCAACTACACATGCAGCAGGCCTTGCATTCGCGTCCGCCTCACTTGATTAAACCGCTCGTCTGGGCGTGGGTTCTGCACAAGACTTGCATGCATGCATGCATGTATGCACGCAGGTCCACCCACACGCCAGGAACAGGCACGCGACCTAATCATCATCTCAGCTATGTGTGTGTGTGTGTGTGTGTGTGTGTCTGTGTGTGTGTGTGCTTTCCTGGTCTATACCTACGCGACCCAAAATAGACAGCTTTGTTCACTGCGGGTTAATGGAATCAGCGCTCTAATCCCTACATTTCTCCCCTACATACCTACCTACCTACCTATCTGCCTACCTACCTACCTGCCTGCCTGCCTGCCTGCCTGCCTGCCTACCTCGGCACACCTCCCTCCCTCCCTCCCATCCCCCACTTGTAACCAACTCTACCCACCGCACCACACCCACCTCCTTACCCGTTCGGGCCAGTCCACTCGTTCTCGATTCCGCGCCTGCGCGCCTCTCACGACTCGAGTCGTCCCTCTTTCAGCGTTCAATAGTTTATTCGGTCCATCGTTTCACGCCTCGCTCAAGCACTACACCCTAACCCTGTTCCCTCCGCTGCCACTGCCACCACCTCTGATTGACTGAGAATGCGTGGGGATTCCCGCGATGCGCGCATCCCTGGCGTGCGCCAACGACGCCGTCGGTCGGTCCTTACCCCCGTCGCCTTTCTCCCGATTGGGCGACTGGGGTTATCCCAGGAGCACGTGGCAGTGATCTCGGTCTGTGGCCATGGCGTTGGTTGAGGCAATAGGGGGACGTGTGCATAAGTGATGGGCGTCTTGACGTAAGGATGCATGCATACCAGCATGCAAAGTGCTCTTGTGCATGCTGAGAGATGGTTAACGTCAACGACACCTTGGAACATGCTGTGTGTGTGCGTGACGAAACCGCAGCAAACACTGCGATGGACGGATGACTTGCGCAGCGCACAGCGTCAGATTTCCTAACAATGGCAGTGATTGTAACGGCGTCGCGTCAGCCACGAGCGAGCTGTGCTGAGCCCGGACACCCCGATATACAGCGGCTTTCCACCATGTTCACTGCGTAGGTTGATCGCAAAAGGCTTCATCACCACATGCTTTTTCCTTTTCCCCCTTGAGCTCGGCCGAGGGGTTGCGAAGCTCAGCTACTCCAACCACTCCCTTCCTGAACTGGCTAGAAGCGTCTGGATACAGTGCTTGAGCTGACGACGATGTGGGACTTGCTTTCCGTTACGCCAGCTCGTGGGCTCCGTTGTTTCTCTGCCTGCTTAGAGCGAAGTATCGCAACTCAGTCGCGCCATTCCGCGAACCTACTTGGTTAGATAGAGTGAAGCACAGCCGGTCCTGTCTCCGCGTTGTCAAACACCTAGGTACCTACCCATCGTATCCAGCTGGCGTATGCAGAGCGATAACAAGGTCGCCGCGGAAAAGTCTGTCGGAAAGCAAGAAACATCCGGACTTTCCTCAACGGGGCCGCCGGCCGTATGCGTTGATCCTCTTTTCCGAGGCACGATAGGATATTGCAGCGCCGTCGACCTGGGCTGTGCGAAAACCTTACCGTTTCTCCGGGTGTAGTCGAGGAGTCTGGTCTGTCTCGCTGATCAACCATTGCGAAGCCAATGTGCATGGACCTCGTCTCTTTTGTCTTGCGATTATGCTCGCCGACATGGACACGCGACGCGCTAGCGCCACGTTGCTACGCTGCCGCGTTGGTGGAAGTCGTTGTTTGCTTCACTGTATGCTTAACTCATCGTGGAAGCGGGACTGGCGTCGGCTTGCTCGGTCCTGCCATTGGTGGATAATCGGGCACTGTAGCTTCATGGCGCCATCCTCGTGACGGGACAGGTTTTCCGTCTGGACCTTGAAGAACTGGAGAGCTTGCGTATGCTTTTACAGTAGCACTTGTTGGTGTTCATGGCGGCGCCAGTGCCAGCCACAGCTGGTACTGATTCGAGTCCTCTAGTATGAAAGACGGCAGAGTGTGTCTTGACTAGTTCGCCTGCGGTGATTTCCAGGGGTATAGATGAAGTCATTTCTCGGGAACGTTGCAGGGGTAGTGACTGAGATTTGTTGTTCGGAAAAGGGCAATTCCGGCTCCATGACACTGTGGTTGTGAGTTCATCGCTCAGCTTGGATTTTTCCAGACTGGCAACCTATTCGGAATTTCCGAAGAGCGAAGGGAAAGAAATTCGCCAGAGTAAACTTGTAGACTCAAAGGATACTTGAGTCGGTGACGAACTTTGTTCATGAATGCCAGCTTACAATACCCCCTGGCCTGCCAACAGTCATGTCCAGTGCTGGAGCTCTTGCTATGCTAATCCTCCACATTCCAGACCTGTTAGCTTAACAAGGCAGTCCTGCGGTTGTTCTTCATGGCATTTTGTCTAGCGCGCGAGAGTGCTAATGAGCGAGGATCGACTAACCCATGCCGCCAAGGCAACAAGTTCTTGTCTCTGTCTGAGCCAGGCAAACACCAAGAAATCGGCCAGACTCAAGGCCGCTTCTACCTTCTTTCGCATCAACTTTGAGTGAGCCCACACAAGCTGCGACTAGCAAGTCATTGCGACTCAATTCCCAGGCTCACAGACACCGAGTCATCGCCGAATCTAGCAACAACTCGTGAGTGCCGTGCCTAGGTGGAGGAACGTACCTTAGTTCGGTACGTAGCGTGGGCATCGTTGCAACCGCAAGTGTGCAAGCTGGCTTCAGAAACGCTGCCAGTCAATAGCCACTATTCGCGATGCACAGCGGCGAGTACAGGGATGCTACAGATCGACTGCGGGAACGGGACGGGCGGGAGCGCGCGTTGGGGGTGCGGAAGGCTCATGGAAAAACTCCTTGTTTGGTACGGAAAACAACTTCGGCCACCTCGAGCGAGCAGGTACAAGCGTTGAGACTTTCCGAAGCACGAGGCGGTCGGGGCGAGAGTTGGGTAAAGTCATCACGGTAGGCTTTGCGGCGCAGCTTGCCGTGCTGGCTGGAGGGAAATTTCCGGGTCCGGTTGAATGTTGGAGAGTTGGGCAGGGGGTTACGCAATCGACGTTTGTTGGGAGTGGCTTTGGCAGGGGTGTCGAGATGCATGCCTTAGGATGGAATGGGTGTGAGTGAAATCTGCCTGCGCAGGACCGGATGTGGTGTTGGAGAAGTCTGCTGAGAGTGGTGTTTTCAATTAACCACCGATTGTTTGGGAATTTGTGCATATCAAATTGCTTGAAAACCATGTGCGGTATCTTTCCTTGGTCGTGAAGGCAGGGGTTGAGTGTCGTGCCTGAGGTGCGGACCGGAGCGATGGAGCGGAGACAACCGGCAAGATGAGGAACCTGGCTTGTGTGCCAGAGCTATCGGCGGCTTATTGTTACTTTGATGTTTTCTTTTGGGTAGCCAATGCTTCTGTCGAAAGCACCACTCGCTCCTCATATCTGACTTCTCACATACTGTCAATGGACTTGATGTTTGCTTGAATAGGACCTACCTCAAAACGGCAGTGAGAGCCGCAGATGACCTGAAATTTGGCACAAAAGTGTTCCAGTGGACGCCACACGCGCCATGTCTCCAGCGCACCTTTCCTCCCAATCTCAGAAAAAGCTTGGGCGAGTTTGCTTTCGGAGAACCCCATGTTCAGCATTTGCTGCTTCGATGTCCTCAGGATCTTTAACCTTCGCCAGCGATGTATCGGCTTTAGTTTCGCAAGGTCGTTGCGTTTGCGAGGATACATGTAGTTGGAGCGCTGTGTCGGTATGCCATTACAAGAGACAGCATTCGGAGCGGAGCGTAAGGCAGTCGATTAAAGGCCTGAAAGCTGTCGGGACTGACTTGATGGAGATATTTCGAGTAAGAGAAATCCTGGTAAGACGGTGATTTCGGTCAACAGGAGCGTAGAATAATCCCGGGGCACTGTGACGTTGTCTTGGAAGGTTCGTGTTGACGCGCAGTAAATGGCGGGGACGCTCAAGTCATGCCGGCAGGCAGTCGCGACAGCCCATGACTCGGACTGGCAACAGCCTAACTGTCTCGCTGCCCGTCGACTTCCACCATCATCACCTCATCACTAATCCTTTGGCTTACATCCTGTGAATGTCTACCCCAGATCCACAGACTGAAGCAGACAAAAAGTCTGCAGAAAAGTCATGGTCAGGCCCCGTCAACGACAAATGGGCCTACCGCGCAGCGGTGTTGACAGCGATCGCGATCCTGAAGCATTCTCGTCGTCATCAGTCGGGTGGCGTTCTAATGCTTTCAACTCATCTGTGTGTCAAGTACGGCCCTTCTAAAAGCTTAGCTGAAGCCTCCACTATGAGGTTTGTTGCCCACCACACGTCAGTACCCGTGCCCAAAGTCCACTGTGCCTTCACTCACAGTGGATGCACGTACATTGTGATGGAGCGGATCAGAGGCCACATGTTGGGCAAGGGCTGGGTCTATCGCAGCCAAGAATCAAAGGAGTGGATTCTATCGCAACTCAAGAGCATGGTCGAGCAAATCCGGCAATTACCAGCACCTGGACCTGAAGTTTCGAACATTGATGGAGGCCCGCTGTATGACCCTCGCCCAAGTATGCCCGGCCCTGACCTCCACTTTGGGCCCTTTGCGACCATACAAGAATTCCACGAGTATCTGCGCAACGGCATGGAAATTCATTCAGATTTGCCTCAAAAGGTCAATGAGCTTATCCACTTCCATGACGGCCCTTGGATTGATCCTGTCTTTACACATGGGGACCTGAGTAGCCTCAACATCATGTGCGAGAACGATAAAATCACGGGAATTGTTGATTGGGAGACTTCTGGATGGTTCCCCTACTATTGGGAGTATACAGTGACTTGTCAGGTGAATCCACAGAATCTGTTCTGGAGCGAGGAAATCGACAAGTTCTTGAAACCTCTCCCCAAAGAGCTGGCCATGGATAGGGTACGACGCGAGTATTTTGGCGGCGGCTTCTAAGCAACCACCGCATTGGAGCAGAGAGCTTTCTGCGAATTCTCATGGTATCGTCTCTCTCTGTTCGATCAAGTCGTAGGTTGCTGCCTTTTCCATATCAAACTCCCCCTTTCCATCGAAGCGGTGTTGATTTTTCTTCCTTTCACAGAATAGCAAAGCACCATCCCGCACTTGTTTCCAGTCCAACACACTGGTTCCAATTGCCTTTCCGTCTGTCTGAATACTCAGAAGCGCCTCCTTCACCCACTCGACACAGTTCCACCCGTTTTGGTTGGGTCGGATAGGAGTCCCTCGTATTAATTCGACAAGACGATTCTTCTTCTCCACCTTGCCAATCATTATTCTGACGAGAAGCGCATTGGTTGCAAGAATCATGGTCGAGCGTTCTTCTAGCTGCCATTCCATTCTCCTCGTCTTGGGATTCGACACTTGTTTCGCATGATATCGGATTCCTTTTGAAGTTCTTGACTCGGCCTTTGGTCCAACCAACAGGGCCCAATGGTATCTACACATGAATTCCGAGTCAGTACTGTCAGCGAACCCTTTGTGGACAGAGTGATTAATTACTTGTCCTCTCCACCAGGCATCTTGGGCGCACTGGCTCCACGAAGGTACAAGGCGACGTAGAGACGGTCTTTGTGGCCTGGCATTGGGTTTGAAGTCGTTTCGGAGTCTCAGAGTTCGTGGTTGGTATGTCTGAATCTCTTCCAAGAGCTGATTTGCTTTCTCGGAGCACTTCGAATGGATTATCTGGACGTCTTATTCGACTGTACTCTTCCAATATATTTCCATCGCGATATCTATTCTTCCACCAAAGCTCCCCACAGGACGCGGCGCTTACACATGAGCGTCACGCCCGCTTGGGTTCTATTCTGATCGAGGAACATTCTCATCCAACAATTTGAGCCATTCTGTTTCGCATATCGCTTGTCTGATGTTTGGCACAGGGGGTGTGGCACAGCTCTCGATTAGCCGCTGCTCCTGCGGCGCAGCATCTTCGATACGCTCACATCAATAGAAGCCACCCATTGATTGGGTCCATCTACGGCGAAAGCGAAGTACTGCCGTCTACTGTGTCCAAATTCCGGCAGAGGAGCAGACTAATTTTGGTCAACCTCGTGGTTATTGCATGGATCTTGAACACTTTCTAAGTGCTATAATACCTAAGGCCTTAGTGATTAACCGGTAAGTAAAACTGCAAAAATATCTTAATCTAAACTAACTAGCTACTCTCTAGATTAGCGGAGGCTCTTAGAACTAACTTTAGCATTACGATTCTAACCTTTAAAAAGCGCTACTCCTTCTCTATTCTAGTTATCCATCGTTACTCTAGTAAAGCGTTCCTCCTTTTAGTTAGTTAATTAATCCGGATAAGAGCTCTAGGGTTAGTAAAAAAGGTCTAGAGCACTAAATAGACTAGGGCTAGGACGATAGATTATAGTATATATAGATAACTAAGCTATACTATACTACCTCTAGACCCTATCTAACCTACTAGGCTAAGGACTATAACTTTAAGCTATAGATATAGGCTACTTAATTATAGCTAGATAAGGTAGTCTTACCTTCTTATAGGCCCTAGGCTATATAGGGATTATGTTATAATAGCTATCACGTAGTAATAACTATTAGACGCTAGTAATATAAGTATATTATAGCTATACTATTATACTATCGCGCGATCACTTAATAAGTTAAAGATAATTATAACTAAGCTATATAAACCGGCTAAGCTATATAAGCTAGTAGAACTAATAGATAATAAATACTACTAAGGATATATAGCCTACTTAATAGCTAATAAAACTTTACGTAGTAATAAGAAGATTAATTTCTTATCTATTTTAATAATATAACTAAAGTAGTAATTCGCGTAGTAAAGAGAGAGTTTAGTTCTCATTTTACTTCTTATATAAATATATATAGAAGATAGAAGAGTACATAGCATCTTCTATATTTATAATAATTAAGAAGGCTTTATTTAACTTTATCTTTTAACTACTTAACTTTAATTAAGTTCTTTTTAATTTTATATACGTCTAACTAAGTAGATAGCCTCTAGGTGAAAGCCTATATATTAGCTGCTTAATAATTCATAATAGATATAGAAGATTATTCTAGGTATTATCCCTATCCTACTTTTTTATTACCTAAGGGAGGTGTTAGAATACCTAAACTAGGCATACTATATATATAGCCTAAGCCTTATACATAACTATCTATTATTTAAGAAGGAAATTTAAGTCATCTTAGTAAGGTATATTAGTATTATCTAAGGACTAAAGAGCATTAAGTATATATTAACTATAGAAGTCTTTATAAGGCTATAGTATAGTATATAAATATTAAGGAGGCATCCTCTCTATACCTACTTATAAGAAAGTAGAAGACTATTCTATACGTAGATAGTATAGCTAAGAATTAAGCCTATATAACTAGTACTTAAGAGGAGTCTAGTAGTTAATAATAAATACCCTTATGCGGAGGTACTAAATTACCTTATAAATTAGAGGAAGGAAGAGGATAGGTGCTCCCCTTCTTATTATAATCTTTTTATTCCCTATTACTAGTTAAGCTTAATATATAAGTATAAGAGAAAGGTCTTTTTTATATAATATAATTTTAGGTTAAAGAAGCTTTTAGGCATATTCTACTAGAAGAAGCTAATAACTATTAATCTAAGATTACTCCTCTTATAAAGGGATAAACCTAGGATATTACTATTTATATAAAGATATAAATTAAGACTCTTAAATAAGTTATCCTTAACTTAGCGGAAAGGATTTTAAATCATTAAACTTTATTACATGAAGATACTATTAAGTTAATAAGTTTATAGTATTTAGAAGAGAATAGATCCTAGAAGAAGAAGAAATATATACTAAGAGTGCCTAACCTACCTAAATTAATAAATAGCTAAAACCCTATATATGAGTATTAGTAGCTCCTTATAAATAATAAAATCTATAGTAATAAGGACTACTTTAAAAGAGGTACTACTATAGATACTAAGGAAGCTATTATAAGTTATATCCTCTCTAGGATATAGGGTAAGGTAGTATAGTATTTAGTACTATTTCTTTATGCCTATATAAAGATAGATAATCTAGTCCTTAATACTAACTTATATTACTAGCTTAAGTAAGTATTTAAGAATCTATACCGGTGAAAGGATATAAAGAAGAAGCTAAAGGACCTTTATTATAAAATTCCTATAGATCTTTAGAAGTTCTAGTTAGAGTTTATATACCTAGCTTTAGAAGCTAACCTTCCGTATAAATAATAGAAAGAGGATTTTTACTCTTTATTAGATCCCCTACTATAAACTCATTTAGTAGGAATTAAATAAGATAACTCTATTTCATTTAAAGAATACCTTTAAAAGGTATACCCTATTATAAGAAGTATAATTAAGTACTAAAATAGTTAAAATATATCTTTATCATCCTAGGAAGACCGTATAAAGAAATAATAATAGGAATAAGTAGGTAAATCTACTCTTTTAATAGGTAGAAGTTTAAGAGAGTAGCCTTTTTTAAAGTCATTATAGAGATCTACTTCTCGCGTAATAACGGAAAATCTAATACATAAAGGAAAAGCGGAACTCTAAGGTAATATTAGACCCTACTATTAATATAGAAAGTTTAGACACCTTATCTAATAGTGCCTAGAAACTAAAGTAAAGATAGTTAATACCGTAATAGAAGAAGAAGAAGAAGAGCGTATAATATTAGAACTATACTCTTCTTTATTAGAAAATAATAAGTCTTAGGGGAAGTCTCCTCCCTAAGATATAAGCTTAGAGCTCTATAAATTACTAATTTATAGGTAAACATTTATAACCTTATTAGAGGACACCTATTTACTATATAAACTATAATTATAGCTAGTAGTTACGCTATACCTATTTATACCCTAGTTAATACTAGTATAAATAGATCTAGCTTTATCTATCCTTAACTTCTTCTATAGCTTAGGGAATTAGGGATTAAGAAAAGAAAGATTACTAGTAGGAACCTTAAAGTCTCTAGGTTTAACTAACACATAAATAAGTAACTTAATTTTATTTATTAATTATAATTCTATTTCTAATATTAGCTAGTTATAATATACGCCTTTATACTAGATATTAGGCGCTATAATATTATTCTAGGCTGCTAGTTCCTTATATATCATTATATTCTTCTAGATTACTATAACTAATAACTTATTTAGTTAAGTCCTCCGGACCGAATTTCTTTTTTAAATCTTTTAAACATTCTAAAATTATCTACATAAAGTAAAGTTTTATAGATAAACTAATTAATTTCTTTAATATACATCTCTAATAATATTTAAGTTAATAACTAAGAAACCTTTTTTACTTCTTTTATAGAAATTAACCTACCTAAAAAAATACTAATAAAAGTAGTAGATCTTTATTCTATTATACTAGATGATATTAATAAAGCTAATAAAGATGAAGCCTTTAATAAATACCTTAATAATTATTTACCCTCTAAGTATAAGAACTACCGCGATGTCTTTTTAAAATAAGAGTCTAACTAGCTACTACCTTCTTATATAGGAGTTAATTATTAAATTTCTCTTACGCATAAGGATTCTCTACGCCTACTAATAAGTCCCCTCTATAGAATGTCTCTAGAATAGCTTACCGAAGTAAAGGAATATATCTAAGAGAATTTAAAGAAAGGATTCATTACTAAGAGTTATGTACCCTATACCTCTCTAGTATTAGTAGTAAAAAAACCCGGAGGTAGCTAGCGAATTTATATTAACTACTAACGGTTAAATAATTAAATAAAGAAGGACTTATATCCTTTACCTCTTATCTTAGAACTCTTATAGAGAGTAGGTAAAGGAAAGATCTATATAAAACTAGACATTTAATAAGCTTTCTATTAAATCTAACTTTAAGAATAGTCTAAAGAATATACTACCTTCTATATAAGATATAGACTATTTAAATACCGCGTTTTACCTTTTAGGCTAAGTAATAGGCCTACTACTTTTTAACATTTTATTAACTAAGTTCTCTTTAACTATTTAGATGATTTCATTATTACTTTTATGGACGATATTCTTATCATTTCTAAAAAACCGTATAATTATACTTAACACGTTATTAAAGTTCTATAATAATTATAAAAAGCGGGATTATAAGCTAACATAAAAAAGAGTAAGTTTTTAACTACTTACACGAAATTCTTAGGATATATTATCTCTACTAAGGGTATATTAATAGACCCATAAAAAATTAAACCTATTTATACCTAGTAATTACCTACGACCCTCTAATCTCTTTAGTCTTTCTTAGGATTCTATAACTTCTATTAGAGATTCCTTCCTAACTATAGATGAATTAGCTAGCTACTAGAAAAACTATGTTTAAAAGTAAAGTAGTAATAACTTAGGCTAGTTAAGGAAGAATCTTTTAGAAACCTTAAGAAACTAATATATAGTGAATTACTACTTATAAACTATAATCTAACTTTAGATACTTATATAGAAATAGACGTAAGTAATAGAGTAGTTATAGGAGTTCTATCATAATATTAAGAAAATTATGAATAGAAACCGGTATCCTTTTATTCTAAGGTAATATTAGACGCTAAACTCTATTACGGAATACCTAATAAAGAACTTCTAGCTATTATATAAGGACTAGAGGAATAGAGATCTATGCTTATAGGCCTTTATAAACCTTTTCTTATAATTCTAGACTATTAAGCATTAGAATACTTTACTTCTAAGCGCTAATTATCCACATAATAAGTAAGATAGGCTAAGTAACTTACTAAGTACTAAGTCCGGTTTACCTACTAACTAGGAAAGGAAAACATTATTATAGATATTCTTATAAGAAAGTAAGAGTAACTTAAGACTTAAAAAGAGAAAGTAAAGGCCGTATAAGAGTAGTATCTTATTCCTACTTCCTAAGTAGTCCTACTTACGATAATAGAGCTAGAAGTTTCTCTACTAATAATTTTCCTTAATGAACTTCTTTATACGAATAGAGAAAACCTAGATCTTAAAATATAGAGAGAAATAGCCTATCTTTAACTAGAAAATAAATTATATTAGAAGCTATAGGATAGATTACTTCTTTACTATAGCATATTAGTTATTCCTAACTAGGATAACCTTCGCGTAAGAATAATTAAAGTAATACATACTACTTATATTACTACCTATCTAGGAATTAGTAAAATGTGAAAGCTATTATAGTAATACTATTACTAGCCTAGCTAGACTTATATAATTAAGAGATATAGCCGAAACTACTATATTTACTACTAGAACTATAAATTTACTAATAAGATACCTAGCCTCCTATATCCTCTACTAATTCCTAACTATCCCTAGTAATACCTAGCTATAGATTTTAAAGAGATGCCGTAAGACTAAAAGGGATTTAATTATATCCTTATTATTATAGACTAGTTATCCTAAAGAACCTTTAGTTTACCTTATATAAAGAAAATTAATACTAAAGGAGTATCTTAACTTTTTTATAATTACGTCTACTAAATTTTCGGAAATCCTAAAAGTATACTATTAGATTAAGGTCCTTAGTTTATTTTAGCCTTCGCGTAGGAGCTATATAAGTTAACTAGTATTAAATAATACTTTAATTTAGCCTATTACTCTTAGATAAATAGAATTACTAAGATAGTAAATTAGGTCCTTATATACTAACTATGACCCTTTATTAATTACTACTAAAATAACTAGTCTAATCTTCTACTATTAATAGATTTAGCTTAGGCTACCCTCCTATATAAGACTATAGGTCTTATACTAGTAGAAGTAGACTTTAGCTTCATACTACGTATATATTATAACTAGACTACTCATATAATAATAACTACTTTACCCGAAGGTAGAATATAGTCTATAGCTTAGTCTCTCTAAAAAAGAAGATAAGAAGCCTATAAGTACGCCTATAAATTAATTTACTAATTATAAGAAAAGAACTACTAATAAGCTAATAAATACTATTATATACCTAACTTTAATATTAGAGACTTTATTTACATTAAGAAGACTAGCTAGATAATAGACTAGCTAAATCTAAAATTAGATACTCCTAACGCGGGACCATTTAAGATTACTAGAATAAAAGGATATTTATATAAATTAGATCTTCTAAAAAGCATAAAGGTTATAAACCTTTTCTATACTAATTACCTACGTAAGGCAGCTATAGACCTATTACTATAATAGAGATATACTAAGCTAGAACCTAAGGTTATTAATAACTAGTAAGAATAGGAAGTTAACTTTATCTATATAAGTAAGGTTACTTATAGAACTTTAAAGTATTAGGTTTAATAGGTAGGATATAATTAAGATAATAAGTAGTATATAGTAAGTTCTTTTATTAGGGCCCCCTAAAAAGTAGAGGACTTCTATACTACTAATCCTTCTACCCCTAGACTACTAAAGAACCTAGAAAAGTAGAAAAGAGCCTTCCTTAAATAAGAATTATAGGAAGAAATGTAATTAGATAACTAACCCGCTTATACTCTAGTAAAGAGAATCCTTTAACACTATAGTAAATAACCCTTATCTATATAAACTAATTTACCCTTATCTATCCTATTTTCCTATTTTAATTTTATTCCTTATCTTTTATACCCTTACTCCTCTTCCTCCTCTTTAGTAGGAATTAGAGCTAACTTCTTAAGTTTAGGCCTTATTACACCTTTAATAGCGCCCTAGAGAAAGTTATTAACCTAGTTATCTATTACGCGGTAAAGAGTAAGGTACTCTCTAGGCTATATCTTATCCTTACGCCTTTTATATTAATTAGGAGGATAAGTACTAGTAAGGTCGCTTATAGTATAGTTAAGGTTACTAGTACCCTAGATATAGTTCGCGTAATAACCCTATAAGAAACCTAGTAACTTATAATAACTATAGAAGATATAAGTAGAGAGATTATCCTAGTACTTAGTATAACTAGTAGCCTAATTAATACCTATATATTAGATTAAGTAAGCATCGCGTAAAGAACTATAAGATTCCGTAGATATAATGTTAAAATAATCCTTAGAAACTAGGATGATAGCATAATAAGCTAAGTTACTAAGGCCTAATATGTACCTTATATATTAGCTAGTTTTATTACTACTAAGGGATTTCTATAATGAGTTAGCTATTACGCGAGGATAAGTAAGTAGTAATATATACCTTAGTAAGTTTTTTAAAGGCCTTACGCGGGATGAAGACTATAATCTTATTAGAAGCATCTACCTCTAAGTCCTAATCTAAAGGTTCTACTAGTTCTATAGGTAAAGTAGCTAGATGAATAATGCTACTATTATTACTTTCGTATAAAGGTATACTTAGTAGTATACCGATATAATAGCTACTAGAACGCGTACGTAAAGGTAAAGTAGGTAAATTAGCTTACGTAACATTCATATAAGGATTTATAGGTAGAATAGTAACATATACTAGCTCTTAGGAGCTAGGTACTATACCTAGACTAGTTAGCTTCACTTTACCTTTTTAAAAACTCTAGATATATAAATAATTAGCTAATTACGCGTAATATATTATGTAATAATCCTAAGTAGCCTTAGCATCCTCTTAAGGCGTTATATTACCTTTAAGGCGCTTTAAGTAATAAGGTTAATTAGATACTATTACGCGATAATTAGTTAAGCGTTTTAAACTAAGGACTTACTATAAATACGATAACTTACTATTATTACTTAAGTAAGAGAGGGAAGATGTAATAATAGGGGCAAGATTATTATTATAGAAAAAGTTAATGTAAGGAAGATTAGTTATTATAGAAAGGGTAGTAGTAAAGAAGGTTAGTTAAACTATAACCCTAACGATAAGATATACCTAGTAGTTCTATACTTTACGCCCTTACTAAGATAACGCCGGTTAGTTATCCGTATAAGCACCTAATAAGCTAACTTAGGCTTCCTATTAGGGGGGGAATATCGCGATAGCTATCGCGTAGTAACGACTATTAGATGCTAGTAACGTAAGTATATTATAGCTACGCTATTATGCTATTACGCGATTACTTAATAAGCTAAAGATAATTATAACTAAGCTATATAAACCGGCTAAGCCGTGTAAGCTAGTAGTACTAATAGATAATAAATACTACTAAGGATATACAGCCTACTTAACGGCTAATAAAACTTTACGTAGTAATAAGAAGATTAATTTCTCATCTATTTTAATAACATAACTAAAGTAGTAATTCGCGTAGTAAAGAGAGAGTTTAGTTCTTATTTCACTTCTTATATAAATATATATAGAAGATAGAAGAGTACATAGCATCTTCTATATTTATAATAATTAAGAAGGCTTCATTTAACTTTATCTTTTAACTACTTAACTTTAATTAAGTTCTTTTTAATTTTATATACGTCCGACTAAGTAGATAGCCTCTAGGTAAAAGCCTATATATTAGCCGCTTAACGATTCGTGATAGATTAGAGGAAACCTATAAGTAGATACCCTTATAAAGGAGGCTACTAGGTTAACCCTAGAGAATAATAACTTAAGTACTACCCTACTTAGGATGTACGTACGATAAAGAACTATAGTAGAATAGATAGTATATACTATATAATACTAGAAAGCATAGATAATACTATCCTAGGAGTTATACGTATATAACTTCCTATCTATACTAAGGATATCTATCTAACTTCCTAAGTATAAATAACTAGAAGTATTAGCCTACTTCTAACTAAAACTAAACTATAGCTACTTTAGAGCCTACCTATTATGGTTTAGTAAGATAGACTAGGATAATTATAGCTATAATAATACCGCCTAATAAATACTATAACATCTTATTAGTAACTACCTACTCTATAGCTCTACTAGGAGAGAAGCTATATAGGAAGTACTTAAGGCGTACGATAATAATAGTATCACGAATCGTTAAGCGGCTAATATGTAGGCTTTTACCTAGAGGCTATCTACTTAGTCGGACGTATATAAAATTAAAAAGAACTTAATTAAAGTTAAGTAGTTAAAAGATAAAGTTAAGTAAAGTCTTCTTAATTATTATAAATATAGAAGATGCTATGTACTCTTCTATCTTCTATATATATTTATATAAGAAGTAAAATAAGACTAAACTCTCTCTTTTACTACGTAAATTACTACTTTAGTTATGTTATTAAAATAGATAAGAAATTAATCTTCTTATTACTACGTAAAGTTTCGTTAGCCGTTAAGTAGGCTATATATCCTTAGGAGTATTTATTATCTATTAGCACCGCCGGCTTATACGGCTTAGCTAGTTTATGTAGCTTAGTTATAATTAGCTTCGGCTTATTAAGTGATTACGTAAGGGCGTAGTTATAATGTGCTCGCGTTACTAGCGTCTAGTATCTAATAGCTATCGCGATATTCCCCTCCTAATAGGAAGCCTAAGTTAGCTTATTAGGTACTTATATAGATAACTAACCGGCGCTATTTTAGTAAGGGCGTAAAGTATAGGACTACTAGGTATATCTTATTATTAGGTTATAATTTAACTAACCTTCTTTACTACTACCTTAATAATAATAATAGACCTTACTTCTATTATTATATCTTCCTATTACTCTTAGCCTATCTCTTATTTAAGTAACTAGCTCTAGTAATAACTCTAGTAATAATAGTAAGTCCTCCTATTTATAGTAGGTCTAAAAACGCTTAACTAATTATCGCGCGATAGTATCTAATTAACATCGTTACTCTAAGTATCCTAAAGGTAATATAATGCCTTAAGAGGATGCTAAGGTAACTTAAGACTATTACGCGAGACGTTATGCGTAATTAGCTAATCATCTATGTATCTAGAGTTTTAAAAAGGTGAAGTGAAGCTAACTAGTCTAGGTATAGTACCTAGCTCCTAAGAGCTAGCATATATTACTATTCTACCTATAAATCCTTACGCGAACGTTACATAAGCTAATTCACCTACTTTACCTTTATATACGCGTTCTAGTAGCCGTTATATTAGTATACTACTAAGTATACCTTTATATAAAGGTAATAATAGTAGCATTATTCATCTAGCTACTTTACCTACGGAATTACTAGTAGAACCTTTAGATTAGGACTTAGAGGTAGATACTTCTAATAAGATTATAGTCTTCATCCTACGTAAGGCCTTTAAAAAACTTACTAAGGTATATATTACTACTTACTTATCCTCGCGTAATAGCTAACTTATTATAGAAATCCCTTAGTAGTAATGAAACTAGCTAATATATAAGGTGTATATTAGGCCTTAGTAACTTAGCTTATTATACTATCATCCTAGTTTCTAAGGATTATTTTAACATTATATCTATAGAATCTTATAGTTCTTTATGCGATGCTTACTTAATCTAATACACGGGTATTAATTAGGCTACTAGTTATACTAAGTACTAGGATAATCTCTCTACTTACATCTTCTATAGTTATTATAAGTTACTAGGTTTCTTATAGGGTTATTACGCGAACTATGTCTAGGGTACTAGTAACCTTAACTATACTATAAGTGACCTTACTAGTACTTATCCTCCTAATTAATATAAAAGGTGTAAGAATAAGATATAGCCTAGAGAGTACCTTACTCTTTACCGCGTAATAGATAACTAGGTTAATAACTTTCTCTAGGGCGCTATTAAAGGTATAATAAGGCCTAAACTTAAGAAGTTAGCTCTAATTCCTACTAAAGAGGAGGAAGAGGAGTAAGGGTATAAAAGATAAGGAATAAAATTAAAATAGGAAAATAGGATAGATAAGGGTAAATTAGTTTATATAGATAAGGGTTATTTACTATAGTGTTAAAGGATTCTCTTTACTAGAGTATAAGCGGGTTAGTTATCTAATTACATTTCTTCCTATAATTCTTATTTAAGGAAGGCTCTTTTCTACTTTTCTAGGTTCTTTAGTAGTCTAGGGGTAGAAGGATTAGTAGTATAGAAGTCCTCTACTTTTTAGGGGGCCCTAATAAAAGAACTTACTATATACTACTTATTATCTTAATTATATCCTACCTATTAAACCTAATACTTTAAAGTTCTATAAGTAACCTTACTTATACGGATAAAGTTAACTTCCTATTCTTACTAGTTATTAATAACCTTAGGTTCTAGCTTAGTGTATCTCTATTATAGTAATAGGTCTATAGCTACCTTATATAGGTAATTAGTATAGAAAAGGTTTATAACCTTCATACTTTTTAGAAGATCTAATTCGTATAAATATTCTTTTATTCTAGTAATCTTAAATGGTCCCGCGTTAGGAGTGTCTAATTTTAGATTTAGCCGGTCTATTATCTAGCTAGTCTTCTTAATGTAAATAAAGTCTCTAATATTAAAGTCGGGTATATAACGGTATTTATTAGCTTATTAGTAGTTCTTTTCTTATAATTAGTGAATTAATTTATAGGTGTACTTATAGGCTTCTTATCTTCTTTTTTAGAGAGACTAAGCTATAGACTATATTCTACCTTTAGGCGAAGTAGTTATTATTATATAAGTAGTCTAGTTATAATATATATATAGCATAAAGCTAAAGTCTACTTCTACTAGTATAAGACCTATAGCCTTATATAGGAGGGTAGCCTAAGCTAAATCCATTAATAGTAGAAGATTAGACTAGTTATTTTAGTAGTAATTAATAAAGGGTCATAGTTAGTATATAAGGACCTAATTTACTATCTTAGTAATTCTATTTATCTAAGAGTAATAGGCTAAATTAAAGTATTATTTAATACTAGTTAACTTATATAGCTCCTACGCGAAGGCTAAAATAAACTAAGGACCTTAATCTAATAGTATACTTTTAGGATTTCCGAAAATTTAGTAGACGTAATTATAAAAAAGTTAAGATACTCCTTTAGTATTAATTTTCTTTATATAAGGTAAACTAAAGGTTCTTTAGGATAACTAGTCTATAATAATAAGGATATAATTAAATCCCTTTTAGTCTTACGGCATCTCTTTAAAATCTATAGCTAGGTATTACTAGGGATAGTTAGGAATTAGTAGAGGATATAGGAGGCTAGGTATCTTATTAGTAAATTTATAGTTCTAGTAGTAAATATAGTAGTTTCGGCTATATCTCTTAATTATATAAGTCTAGCTAGGCTAGTAATAGTATTACTATAATAGCTTTCACATTTTACTAATTCCTAGATAGGTAGTAATATAAGTAGTATGTATTACTTTAATTATTCTTACGCGAAGGTTATCCTAGTTAGGAATAACTAATATGCTATAGTAAAGAAGTAATCTATCCTATAGCTTCTAATATAATTTATTTTCTAGTTAAAGATAGGCTATTTCTCTCTATATTTTAAGATCTAGGTTTTCTCTATTCGTATAAAGAAGTTCATTAAGGAAAATTATTAGTAGAGAAACTTCTAGCTCTATTATCGTAAGTAGGACTACTTAGGAAGTAGGAATAAGATACTACTCTTATACGGCCTTTACTTTCTCTTTTTAAGTCTTAAGTTACTCTTACTTTCTTATAAGAATATCTATAATAATGTTTTCCTTTCCTAGTTAGTAGGTAAACCGGACTTAGTACTTAGTAAGTTACTTAGCCTATCTTACTTATTATGTGGATAATTAGCGCTTAGAAGTAAAGTATTCTAATGCTTAATAGTCTAGAATTATAAGAAAAGGTTTATAAAGGCCTATAAGCATAGATCTCTATTCCTCTAGTCCTTATATAATAGCTAGAAGTTCTTTATTAGGTATTCCGTAATAGAGTTTAGCGTCTAATATTACCTTAGAATAAAAGGATACCGGTTTCTATTCATAATTTTCTTAATATTATGATAGAACTCCTATAACTACTCTATTACTTACGTCTATTTCTATATAAGTATCTAAAGTTAGATTATAGTTTATAAGTAGTAATTCACTATATATTAGTTTCTTAAGGTTTCTAAAAGATTCTTCCTTAACTAGCCTAAGTTATTACTACTTTACTTTTAAACATAGTTTTTCTAGTAGCTAGCTAATTCATCTATAGTTAGGAAGGAATCTCTAATAGAAGTTATAGAATCCTAAGAAAGACTAAAGAGATTAGAGGGTCGTAGGTAATTACTAGGTATAAATAGGTTTAATTTTTTATGGGTCTATTAATATACCCTTAGTAGAGATAATATATCCTAAGAATTTCGTGTAAGTAGTTAAAAACTTACTCTTTTTTATGTTAGCTTATAATCCCGCTTTTTATAATTATTATAGAACTTTAATAACGTGTTAAGTATAATTATACGGTTTTTTAGAAATAATAAGAATATCGTCCATAAAAGTAATAATGAAATCATCTAAATAGTTAAAGAGAACTTAGTTAATAAAATGTTAAAAAGTAGTAGGCCTATTACTTAGCCTAAAAGGTAAAACGCGGTATTTAAATAGTCTATATCTTATATAGAAGGTAGTATATTCTTTAGACTATTCTTAAAGTTAGATTTAATAGAAAGCTTATTAAATATCTAGTTTTATATAGACCTTTCCTTTACCTACTCTCTATAAGAGTTCTAAGATAAGAGGTAAAGGATATAAGTCCTTCTTTATTTAATCATTTAACTATTAGTAGTTAATATAAATTTACTAGCTACCTCCGGGTTTTTTTACTACTAATACTAGAGAGGTATAGGGCACGTAACTCTTAGTAATGAATCCTTTCTTTAAATTCTCTTAGACGTATTCCTTTACTATAGTAAGCTATTCTAGAGACATTCTATAGAGGGGACTTATTAGTAGGCGTAGAGAATCCTTATACGTAAGAGAAATTTAATAATTAACTCCTATATAAGAAGGTAGTAGCTAGTTAGACTCTTATTTTAAAAAGATATTATAGTAGTTCTTATACTTAGAGGGTAAATGATTATTAAGGTATTTATTAAAGGCTTCATCTTTATTAGCTTCATTAATATCGTCTAGTATAATAGAATAAAGATCTACTACTTCTATTAGTATTTTTATAGGTAGGTTAATTTCTATAAGAGAGGTAAAAAAGGTTTCTTAGTTATTAACTTTAATATTATTAGAGATATATACTAAAGAAATTAATCAGTTTATCTATATAACTTTACTTTATGCGGATAATTTTAGAATATTTAAAAGATTTAAAAAAGAAATTTAGTCTAGAGGACTTAACTAAATAAGTTATTAGTTATAATAATCTAGAAGAATATAATAATATGTAAGGAACTAGCGGCCTAGAATAATATTATAGCGCCTAATATCTAGTATAAAGGCGTATATTATAACTAGCTAATATTAGAAACAGAATTATAATTAATAAATGAAATTAAGTTACTCATTTATGCGTTAGTTAAACCTAGAGACTTTAAGGTTCCTACTAGTAATCTTTCTTTTCTTAATCCCTAATTCTCTAAGTTATAGAAGAAGTTAAGGATAGATAAAGCTAGATCTATTTATACCGGTATTAACTAGGGTATAAATAGGTATAGTATAACTACTAGCTATAATTATAGTTTATATAGTAAACGGGTGTCCTCTAATAAGGTCATAAATATTTACCTATAAATTAGTAATTTATAGAGCTCTAAGCTTATATCTTAGGGAGGAGACTTCCCCTAAGACTTATTATTTTCTAATAAAGAAGAGTATAGTTCTAATATTATATACTCTTCTCCTTCTTCTTCTATTATAGTATTAACTATCTTTACTTTAGTTTCTAGGTACTATTAGATAAGGTATCTAAATTTTCCGTATTAATAGTAGGGTCTAATATTACCTTAGAGTTCCGCTTTTCCTTTATGTATTAGATTTTCCGTTATTATATAAGAAGTAGATCTCTATAATAACCTTAAAAAAGGCTATTCTCTTAAACTTCTACCTATTAAAAGAGTAGATTTACCTACTTATTCCTATTATTATTTCTTTATATAGTCTTCCTAGGATGATAAAGATACACTTTAACCGTTTTAGTACTTAATTATACTTTATATAATAGGGTATACCTTTTAAAGGTATTCTTTAAATGAAATAGAGTTATCTTATTTAATTCCTACTAAATAAGTTTATAGTAGGGGATCTAATAAAGAGTGAAAATCCTCTTTCTATTATTTATATAGAAGGTTAGCTTCTAAAGCTAGGTGTATAAACTCTAACTAGAACTTCTAAAGATCTATAGGAATTTTATAATAAAGGTCCTTTAGCTTCTTCTTTACATCCTTTTACCGGTATGGATTCTTAAATACTTACTTAAGCTAGTAATATAAGTTAGTATTAAGGACTAGATTATCTATCTTTATATAGGTATAAAGAAATAGTACTAAATGCTATACTACCTCACCCTATATCCTAGAGAGGATATAACTTATAATAGCTTCCTTAGTATCTATAGTAGTACCTCTTTTAAAGTGGTCTTTATTACTACGGATTTTATTATTTATAAGGAGCCGCTAATACTCATACGTAGGGTTTTAGCTATTTATTAATTTAGGTAGGTTAGGCACTCTTAGTATGTATTTCTTCTTCTTCTAGGATCTATTCTCTTCTAAATACTATAAACTTATTAACTTAATAGTATCTTCGCGTAATAAAGTTTAATAATTTAAAATCCTTTCTACTAAGTTAAGGATAACTTATTTAAGAGTCTTAATTTATATCTTTATGTAAATAGTAATATTCTAGGTTTATCCCTTTATAAGAGGAGTAATCTTAGATTAATAGTTATTAGCTTCTTCCGGTAGAATATGCCTAAAAGCTTCTTTAACCTAAAATTATATTATGTAAAAAAGACCTTTCTCTTATACTTATATATTAAGCTTAACCGGTGATAGGGAATAAAAAGATTATAATAAGAAGGGGAGTACCTATCCTCTTCCTTCCTCTAATTTATAAGGTAATTTAGTACCTCTATATAAGGGTGTTTATTATTAACTACTAGACTCCTCTTAAGTACTAGTTACGTAGGCTTAATTCTTAGCTATATTATCTATATATGGAATAGTCTTCTACTTTCTTACAAGTAGGTATAGAGAGAATGCCTCCTTAATATTTATATACTATACTATAGCCTTATAAAGACTTCTATAGTTAATATATACTTAATGCTCTTTAGTCCTTAGATAATACTAATACGCCTCACTAAGATGACTTAAATTTCCTTCTTAAATAATAGACGGTCGTGTATAAGGCTTAGGCTATATATATAGTATACCTAGTTTAGGTATTCTAATACCTCCCTTAGGTGATAAAAAAGTAGGATGGGGATAATACCTAGAATAATCTTCTATATCTATCATAAATTATTAAGCGGCTAATGTATAGGCTTTCACCTAGAGGCTATCTACTTAGTTAGACGTATATAAAATTAAAAAGAACTTAATTAAAGTTAAGTAGTTAAAAGATAAAGTTAAGTAAAGTCTTCTTAATTATTATAAATATAGAAGATGCTATGTACTCTTCTATCTTCTATATATATTTATATAAGAAGTAAAATGAGACTAAACTCTCTCTTTTACTACGCGAATTACTACTTTAGTTATGTTATTAAAATAGATAAGAAATTAATCTTCTTATTACCGCGCGAAGTTTTATTAGCTATTAAGTAGGCTATATATCCTTAGGAGTATTTATTATCTATTAGTACTACTAGCTTACGCGGCTTAGCCGGTTTACGTAGCTTAGTTATGATTAGCTTCGGCTTATTAAGTAATCACGTAAGGGCGTAGTTATAATGTGCTCACGTTACTAGCGTCTAGCATCTAATAGCCATCGCGATAAATAGAGGGAAAATAGCCTCTATACCCTATAGAGAGCTATTCTAAGGAGAAGTTAGTTAATAATTTATACTTAAATTCGTATATTAGATAAAGGTATCTACTATTACGGTCTATACCCTAGATAAGATAGTACGATATACTTCCTAATAAACTAACTTAGCTAAACTAATAGACGAAGTAACTTAGCCGCCTAAGTAGCGAACTATCTAACCGCCTAGGCATAAGCCGTAATAACTAACTCGTTATATAAGGATCGTCTAAAATAGTTACTACTCTAGATAAATCCTTTAACTATATTATAAGGTAGTAGGGCCGATACTACTATACTAACCGACCTAAAAAGGCATAGTAAGCGAGATAGTAGCTATCTTACTTAGTTAGTCTATATATTAGGGTAGTAGTATAACATATATATACTACTTTAGAGATATATATAGAGTAGTAGTATAAGATTTAGTACCGTAGGGAGTCGAATCGAGGGTAAATAATAATAATATATTTAGTATAGATATTAGACGAAACCTTAGTTTATTAGGTTTCGTCTCTTAGGGCGTTTATATGTCCTTACTAATATGTACGGCTCTCTTTAGGTCCTAGTACGGCCCCCTTTAGGTCCTAGTTAGAGTTCTCTAGGCCCCGCCTTAGCTATAGCATTATACTATCCCCCCCTCTAAAAGGGCTATTCTTAGACCGTTAGTAAGTAGCCGTCTTAGGGGCGCTAAGTAGCGTAGAGTTAAGTAGTAGTATTACCTATTAGGTTATTATGTTATCCGGCCTAAGGGTATAGTTATGCCGTTAGGCGTATTCTAGCCCGTAATTAGTATTATTATAGCCCTAAGCATCATCGCGTAGTAATAGGGTTTTCTTTATTTAAGTCTATAGAGTTATCTACTTTATTATTAGCCTTATAGCTTATATATAAGCGCCTAGGCGTTAGCTTATAGGTACGGAGTTAGTAGCTAGCGGCGGTAGCATATAAATAGGGTTACTTATCTTACCTACTATCTATCTTTTTTAACTATTACCTTTATATGACTTTTACTATAGCCCCTCCCCCGTCTTATATATAACGATGTTTATAGCTACCTAGTTTATTTCTAGCCTTAGCTACTATTAGATTACCCTACTTATGCGTAATATATTCGCTACTAGTCTAGGGTGCTACTAGGCGACCCTTTAGCCCCCGTTACGAAGCTATAGACCTCTCCTTATAAGTATAAGGCGCCTAGCGGCTCTCCTAGGGGTGATACTAGTACGTTATCGTCTAGTAGTCGTAAGCTATAGGCTTACTTATAGTAAGTTATTAGGGCCGATTTTCTAAACGGCTATAGCTAACTATTCTAGGGACCCTTTAATTATTTAGGCCTAGATCCGTATATTATTTATCGGTTATAAGGCGCTAATAGGTAGGAGTAGTAAGTATATATACTACGCCGCTATAGCTAATTAGTATGAATAGGTATGCTATTTAGGTACTACTTAGGCGCGTTACTAACCGGTTATTAGTAGATTAACGAGCATTTTTACCGCGCGGTTAACATTATGCTAGAGGAGTATAAGTACTTAATTAACTACGCTTACTATACTATAGTATATAATGAGTTAGAGTCTTATTACTAGACCTAGTCTTAGACTTAGGTGTCTTATTCATCTTCTATTCCCGTATCTACTAGCGGTATAGCTACTATTCCTCTACTAGTAGCCTATTCTAAGGCCGAGCTAGATCATGCTTATAGGCTTTTAGATAAGGATACATATAACGCTACTACTCTAGCCTAGTAAGATATATTTATGCGTCCCTTAGCTTCGTAGTTCAGCTATTTAAACATACTAGAGTGTATAGCTTAGAACTATACTAAGGCTATAGGTAATAGTATAAAGAGTAAAGGGGTTACGCTAGTAGAGTTAGGTTATTATTATTAGGTAAGTTACCGCGCTATATAGGAGTATTAGAAGGTAAGTTATCGCTATTTATAACCCTATTTAGGTTCCTATTAGCTAACCTATAGTAGAACGCCGGCGGTCTCTTTAGCCCTAATAAGCCTGCTAATATTATCGTAAATAAGGAGTTAGAGTAGTTATAGCTATTATATATATATATTATGCCTACCTACCGTAACACCCTTTACTATAGTAGCTAAACTAGGTTTTCTTTTCTATAGGATCTATTCACGCTAGTTAGGTGTTCCTATTATTCCTAGTTCCTATATAGGGTCTAGTTAGTAGAGTTATTAGGTCTTTTTTAATACCCTTACGGTAATTAAGGTCTTTTACGGGTATAGTTAGTAGAATAGTCTACTTATATTAGGCTAAGTCTATAGGATAGTTTCTAAGACATGCTTATTCCTATCTAGCGCTTACTCTTACCCGTTACTACCTATAATCCTTTCCGTGCTCCTCTTTAAGTTAATATATCTATGTTATTACTTAGACCATCGCCTAAGTTATCTCCTAGTTTCTATAGGGTATTATTTAGGTCCGTTAGGGTCCTAAGAGGGCTCCCTACTACTACTATTACCCCTTTAGGTTTATTTTAGGACCCTAGGGGTTATCCTCGTCCTCACTTTATAGGGCCTACTAGGGCTAGCCTATTAGTCGCCCCTTTAGGTACTATCTACTTATATTTAGCCGGGTTTTTTAAAACGTTATAGGTAGACTTATACGCGTCTATTATTTCTTAGTAGTTATCTAGGCTATCCTTATATATCTATTTATTAAATTCGTTCCCGTAGCCTACCTACTTAACGTAGTACTATACCCCTCTAGGAGTAAGTTTATAGTTAATAATAGTTTCTACTTCCTAGTACTCGTCGCCCTCGTTATTAATCTTAATAGGGTAGGGTTTAGCGTCTACTAGGCCCTAATAGGGTTCTAGTAGGGAGACGTAGAATGTTAGGTAGATCCTTACTATGCTTAGTAGGAGGTCTAATTTATATATTAGCCTACCGTATTATTAGATAATAGGGAAAGGGCCTAGATAGTAGGCGTCTAACTTCTTTATTAGTCATTTAGTACGGATATTCTTTAATAAAAGAAGCACTCTTTCTCCTATATTAAATTATTTATCCGATCGGTAACGGTTAGTATACTTAGCCTAGAGTACTTAGGCGCGCTCTATACGCTCCTTAGCCTTCTTATATATTTTAGTTAGCTAGTAGAGGTAGCTCTCTACCCGCTAAGCTTACTTAGAGTCTATTATTACTATAATGTTAGAGTCTATAGTAACCCCTTTATTATTAATTAGGTGCCCTATAGTAGCCCTATTAGTTCCCCCCCCTATCTAGGGTATAGTATCTAGTATACTGTTAGGAAGATTAGGTACCTAGCTATAGGCTAGGTATATTAGAGCGAACTTAGTTATTAAGTAGACTTTACTATTATAGGTAAAGGCCGCCTCCTATAGGCGTAAGGCCTAGTCCGATTATTTATAGTTAACGTATATGCGTAAGTACGCCTCTAGCTCCTAGTTTTAGTACTTAGTTTACCTATTAGTCTACGGGTAGAACGCTATACTTAACTTTTAGATAATTCCTAAGTAGTAGTAGAATGCGCTCTAGTAGTTACTTATAAAGAGGCTACCCCGGTCTAAGATAATATTAATTAGGCACCTAGTTACTATAATAACCTTACGCTAGATAAGAGTACCTAAGCTATCTACGCTTATAGTTATTTATATAGGAAAGTACTATACGTATTTTATAAACCTATCTACTAGGACTAGGATAGCATTATATTCGCGTCCTAATAGGTCCTAGGAGGCCGGAAGGTCCGTAATAAAATCTATTATAAAATGTTACTAGGGTATTATAGGTCTTTAGACCGGTTTAAGGAGCCTATATAGCTTATACCGCTGCGGCTTATTTTACTAGTAGGCATTATAGTCTCCTATATACGCGGTTACGTCTTTAGCTAGCGTTAGCTACTAGTATTTACGGCTAATAACCTCTATTATGCGTTTAATGCTGAAGTATCCGCCTACTAGGTTATTATAGTTCCGTATAAAGATCTTACTATATAGTAGGGTGCTATTAGGTACCTATACTTTACTATTCCGGCGGATAAGACCTTAGGGGTCTATAGAATACCCCTCTCTAGTACTATCTACCTCTATTATGCCGTCTATATAGACCTCCTAAGATAGAGGGTCCTTCCTCTAGCTATCTAGAAGTAGTTAGAGGAGGGACTTAGGGGGGTCGGTATATACTATTTCGCTAAGAGTAGCTACTACTACTTCTTAGTAAGGCGTTAGACTTAGCGCTAAGCCGACGCTAGTAAGTAAGGACGCTATAAGGGGGTATTACTTATATTATTAGACTTATTTTAAGGGTAGCTTTACTAGTACCTCTACTCTAAGTAGGTACTATAACGCGTCTATCTAGCCGGTAACTAGAGGTATAGTAGTACCCGGTAACTATTAGGAGATTAAGATGTAGACACGTAAGTTAACTCCTTTTTTATAGTAATAATTAGTCGTAGTAAGCTAGTCTCATGATAGTAGGATTAAAGTACTAATCTAAGTAAGTATATATAGAGAATTAGCACTTTAAGCCTAATACTTTAACCGTAGGATCTATCTAAGGATGTAAATAGTTAGAAACTATAATAATACCCCCCCCTTTACGCTATTAAATGCAGCGCTAATCTACTATATAAAAAAAAAGGAACGGTAAGGAAAGGGTATAGGCTAAGGTAGCTACTAGGGTTACTATAGCAGCTTACTTATTAGTAAAGCCGTAAGAGATGAGGTAGGCCTAGAATTCTTTATTACTAGGGCACTTATAGAGGATATAGCCTAGGTTAGAGAGGTTCCTAATATAGATAAAGACTAGGTAGCGGAACTACTTAATAGGGAGGATGAGATCCTAGCCGGACTTATACTTATTAGGTAGCTAGCTAAATAGTAGGATGTTAGTACTAGTAGAGTAGGTAAGGAACTAGGTCTTATAGTTAGGTAGGCTGCTAGGATAGTTAAGGATGAGACTACCTATAGCCTTAATTATATTACTAAGGGAGAGGGATAGAAAGAGGTAGGTATTAGGGTAGTAAATAATAAACATATTATACTCTAGCTTATTACCGTAGATCTACTATAAGTAGATATAGTAGTTAGTAATATAGCTAGGTAATAGGTAGCCCTACTAGACCGTAAAGCGCTTATTAATACTAAGGTAAGGGAATAGGGGTAGGGTATAGATTAAATAGTACTAGCCTTAGGGTAGCTTAGTAATGCTAATAGTAATAAGTATATATAGCTTAGTAGGTAAGATCTAGCGCGTATTATAACTAGGTATAGGTAGGGCATTATAAGGGGTAAGACTAATAATGACCTTATCTATAATAATCTAATACTAGATAGAGCTAGAAGGAAATAGACCTAAGTAGTCCTCCTCTTTATCCTTAGTATTACTAAAGTTAGGGAAGGGAAGGATTATACTACTAGTAGTAGTAATAATATTATGGATAGAGTTATTAAGGTTATCCTAACTAGAGCCTAATATGATATAAAAGTAGTAACCGCGGAGCTTAATACTAAGAAGGTCTTTAATGTTACTAAAGATTAGAGGGATATAGAGAGTAGCACTAAAGTAAGGGTTACTAGGGTAAGTATTAGGGTAGGTAGTAGGGTTAGCCTTATTAGGAGGAGGGGGATTCTTAAGCTTAGTAACACGGTTATATAAGTTATGTAAGTAGTTATTATTAGCATCTATAGTACGGTAAGATGATAAGGTTATAAGGTAGTACGGTCATAAAGATTATAGAGTTAATTAAATAGTAAGTGGAGTGTAAGTAGGGTTTAGTAGTTCTAGACCTTATAAAGAGGATTATTATAGGTAGGCTTATATAGTTAGTATATATTACTAGTAGCCCCCTATTAGTTAGAGTTATAATCTAGCTAGTTTACTTACTTAAGCCTAGTACTATAGCACCTAGGTATAGGTAGTACTACTAGTAGCTTATTTAGATAGTACTATTACTTATTAGATGTTCTACTACTAGGGTCTACTATTATTTACTTATTATTTAGTAGTACTCCCTTACTTCTAACCTAAACTTATTAACTAGCTTTAAACTTATTAACAGCTACTATATCTTTAAATGTAGATACTAGTTCCTATATTAGTCTTATATACCCGGTCTACTTTACTAGGAACTCTTAGCGGTTCTAACACTAACGCTCATCTAGTATATATTCTACCTCCCACTTATTCTCATTATTAATGATAACTATAGGTAGCTAATAGTCTATACATGCCTAGCTTAGTAAGGTATTATTAGACGCTAGTCGTAGTAGGTCTATATTAAAGATGTTATAGATAGTACCTAGTACATCTAACTAGTAGGCCTTATTTAAAATAACTTACATTATAGTATACTTCGCTAACTAGTAATCTAGCTTCTAAATAGGACGGTCTATAGATATATTATAGAGGCTTAACTAAACTTTATTACCTACTTTATATATAGGTAAGGTATTATAATAGTAGTTTACCTACTACTCCTAGGCTACCTAGAATATAGTTATTATGTTTTCTACCTAAGTAGTAGCCTCTTAGATCTTTATTATAATGGTATTACCTTATACTACTAGTATTTACGGGTTAGTAACATACTAGGGGACTTCTAAGAGTCTTATTTATAAGGGGTTAGCGTGATAACCATATAATAAGAAGAATAGGCTAAGGCCTATAGTAGCTAACATCCTATTATTTAACGTGAACTTAATAACTAGTAAGTAGTTAGCCTAGTCATCCTACGCTTAGTTAACTAATATGGCTAATATCTACTCTACCTCTACGTTTACTCTCTTAGTCTAACTATCTATCTCTAGGTAGTAACCTATTAAGAGATACTACTAAATATTTAATAGTTTATAGACGTATTCCTATAAAAGACTTATAAACTACGGGCCCTAGTCTAATATAATAGTATTAGGTAACCTATAGCACTAGTAGTATATTTATAGGAATAATACTACTATAGCTTTAGCTATTAGGTCATAATAGGGTTCTAGGATTACGCCTTTTAATAGCCTATCCATAATAACTAGTATATAGGTGTTCCCCTTACTAGCTATAAGAGGGCCTATAAAATCTATAGATACCTCTTACTACTATTAATTTAGGACTAGGAGTAGTTAGAGTAGTCCTTACTTATAGTCTCTCTAGAATTTAGTCACTCCGTAGACGTTATAATTACGCCTAAATCACTTTACCTATATATTATAGTTCGGCTAAAATAACTTAAGACGGTAGAGCTAGGATACTATCTTATTATTACTAGGGTAGATTACCTCTAGAGAGTTATATATTATCTAGAGGATACTAGTTTATAGGGGTTTAGAATCTAGCACCTATAAGTAACTATACTAATAAAGGTTACCCTTATTATCTACTATTAAGTTAGACATTAATATCTTACTAAGGGAGAGCTCTACTAGTATTATTCTACTCCTACTAAGCACTACTATTTTTAGGGCCTAGTAAGCTCTATCCTCTTCTACTAACTCTCTCTATACGTTAGTTATCTATTTACCCCTAGTATTATTACCGCCTAATGTAATAGGGTATACCTACGTAGCATCCTCCTCTACTAGTTCTTCTTCTTAACTAGCCTTTATTATTATAAGGCTAGTGGGTAATGACTTAAGTATTTAGGTAAAGCGGTACTTTAAGCGGCTATTATCCGCGTTAGTAGGTAGGTCTTACTCTCTTTATAATAGTATATCTAGTTAAGTGTTATCCTTCCCTAGGATATATACTATTATGAAGTTATACCGGCTAAGCTTCTCTACCTAGTAGACTTAATACTTATTTAGTTACTTACTAGTTATAAAGTACTCTAAGTTTTTATAGTCTATCTAGATAGTAAAGTTACTAACGCTCCTTAATAGGTAATCCTATTCATCTAGTACCTTTATAATTACTAGGAGCTCCTTATTATGGATCTTATAGTTCACTTTATATATATTACTCTTTCTTAAGTAGAAGGTAGTTAGCTAGAGGACTCCCTAATTATTACGTTAGTAAAGGACTCCCCTAGTAGTATAACCTAATAAGTCTATTACTAATACCGTCTCTCTTTCTAGATTAAACTATATTAGTATAGGCGCCTTAATAAACGCTAGCTTTAACCTCTTAAATATACTCTTAGTCTTATCATCCTATCTAAACTCCTTATTTTTTTATATAAGCCTAATAAGAGGTTCTACGATCTCTAAGAAACTACTAATAAAATAATAATAAAAGTTAGTAAAGCCTAAGAAGCCTTATATAGCCTTAATAGTAGTTAGTCTAGCCTAGTTCTTTACTACCTTAACCTTAGACGGGTCTATATATACTCCTTATCCGGCCTTAATAATGTAGCTAAGGTATTTTATTAATTAGACCTTAAACTTATACTTCCTAATATTAATATAGAGGCCCGCTATAAGTAAGTAATCTATTACCATCTTAACCTAGTAGTAATACTCCTTCTAGGATCCCTCTATAAAGATTAGAATATTATTAACGTAGGCTAAAGCGTAATTATCTAGAAACTCTCTTAGTACCTAGTTAATATACTATTAAAAGGTACTAGGAGTATTAGTAAGACTAAATAGTATTACTAACTACTTAAATAGTCTAAATTAGGTATAGAAGGCTATTAGCTATTTATCTCCTTTAGTAATATAAATATAGTAGAAGGCTAAGACTATATCTATCTTAGTAAACTAGCGCGCTTATCTAATCTAGGCTAACATTTCCGTAATTAGTAGGAGTAGATAACGGTCCTTCCTTATTAGGGTGTTAAGAGCTTAGTAATCGTAATAAAACCTTAATCCTCTACTAGGTTTTTTTATAAATAGTACTAGAGCCGCGGCTAGAGAGCTACTTACGTATATAAACCCCTTCTCTAGGAGCTTATATAACATCTTACGTAGGATGAGTAACTCCTTATAGCTTATTCCGTATAGTAGTCCCTAGGGGGGGTCTAGGTCCTTCCTATTAGGCAGCTTATTTAGCTTAATCTTATAGTTAATTCCTAGTTAGTTAGGAGGGAGTAAATCTATAAGAGCCTTATTAAATAACGGTAAGTACTTATTACTAATCTACTTAGGTAGACGGTAATAGATCTTATTACTACTAATAACTAGCTTTATTACTAAGGCCTTATTAATATTAGTAAGACTTACTATAAATATATATCCTTTCTACTATTTAGCTACTAATCGGGTAAGTAGTTAGTATACTAGGGCGGAGATAGCCTAAGTAAAGTAGACTCTATCCTTAACCTCTAATCTTCCCTCCTCCTATACTATTAGGCTAGTATCTTTAAATATAAGGCTCCTAGCTAATAGGTCTAGTAGGACCCTCTCTTAGTAGAGCTATAGTGCTCCTATTAGTAACTTAATACTATTAGGGAGTTAGGGTACTATATAGGTAAGGATTATCCTTAAGTATCCTCCTAAATTAAGCGTAAACTCTATTACTATCTTTACTAACTATTCTAAGCTCTTTAGTCTAAGTATTAGCATAGGCGTGATTTTATAGACTAGGAGGTTCATATATATTATAAACTAGGAGGTTACTATTATATATAGTTTACTCTCTAAATTAATAAGAGTTCTAGTATAGGATACTTAATTAACTAGCGCTAATACTAGTAGAGATTTACCCCTTATATACTACTTAGCCTTACGCTAATAGACTATAATCCTACTATTTAACCTCCTCTAGTTTATAACTTTACTCTAGACCGTAACTATAGCTAGAGTTCCTTATTTCCTAATTTAGGCTCCTTAACATCTTTAGTCTCATCCTCTAGTAATAGCTAGACTACTATAGCCTAGGGAGGATGAGTAGGCTTATATAGGTACTTACTAATAAAGTAAGCGTTACTACTATAACATAGATAGAGCTTAGATATATATTATTAGCTTACTTCTATATCTAATACCTACTTAGTATACTAGATAGCTAAGCGGGCTAGACTAGTAGGCTCCTATTCTATAGCCTTAGGGGCGGTACTTATTTAATTTAACCGTCCTTATAGTGTTATTATGGTACCGCTAGGGGCCTAACCTATTAACCTACCTTTACGGAATTAGCTATTAGCCTAGTAACCGCTATTACGCGTACTACTATTATTATTTCTAAGTCTCTCTATAGAATTACTAACTTAGGTAAGAAGGGCTATATACTAGTCCTAAGACTCTCCTCCTAAGGCTAACCCTACTATCTAGGCTAATAGTTTATAGCTTAGTATATTCTCTAGGAGGCTAATCTTAGCTAAATCCGGCTACTTATTACCCCTAGCTAACTATAAGACCTAATTAAACTTAGTAAAAAACTCCTAGAACGGTGCTCCCTACTAGTATAATATATATATCTAGTGTTACGTATTTACTACTTAGTAAGGATTGCTATAGATTAGCTCTAGGTATATAAGTAGTTACTTAAAGGTCATACCGGGATTATCCCTATGTTATTTAAACTAGAGCGTTATTTAGTAGGCGGCTTTACTACTAAGTTTAGCCTAGATAGTAAATAACTAAGTCTTTAGTACATAGTTAGTATAGTCTAGGCTTATCTTATTATAAACTATATCTATCTATACATCTAGCCCGTCCCTATTACCCTTATAAATAGGCATCTCTAGTAAGATCTTAGTTAGTTTACCTACTTAGTATTCATGCTCCTTCTTATTAGCCTAGTAGGCTATCTATTACTATAGTAACTAAATAATGTTAGGATCTAATAGACTAGTAGTTAGTTAGTAGTATAGCTACTAGTTCTACTATTATGTATAGAGTGCTTCCTACTACTATTAGTATACCTATTCTATGAGGTAGGCCTACTCATCTAGGGGTAACCCCTACTACTACTACTATAAGGCTGTCTACTAGGCGGCCTAATCATCTTACTACTATTACTATAAGGCTGCCTACTAGGCGGCCTAATCATCTAGCTACTACTACTCTATCATCTATAGACGACTAATTAAATATTAGGAGATTAAGACGTAGACACATAAGTTAACTCCTTTTTCATAGTAATAATTAGTCATAGTGAGCTAGTCTTACGACGGTAGGATTAAAGTACTAATCTAAGCGAGTATATGCGGAGAATTAGTACTTTAAGCCTAATACTTTAACCGTAGGATCTATCTAAGGATGTAAATAGTTAGAAACCGTAATAGTAACTCCTTAAGGTCTTTTACTTAGAGCTTCTATTATAGAGTAGGTAATAGTACATCTAATACTAGCTATTTATCTACTTCTTTAAAGCCCTTTACGTAGTCTAGGTAGTAGGATAAACTATTAGTAGGGTTAATTAAGCTAGGTTTATAGCTAATCTTAAAGTTAAATTCCGCTAATAACTCTATATACCTAGCCTACCTTACGGTTAGGCGTTTAGTATCTATAAAATAGCGGAGGTTATTATAATCCGTAAGGACTCGCGTTAGGGCGGGTATATATACTAGGTAGTACTACTACGTCTTAAAGCACTCTATAATTATAAGTAATTCTTTATCGTAGGTATTATACTACACCTCTACGGTAATAAATTTACGTAAGTAGTAGGTAATTAGATGCTAATAGGTAGCCCTATTACTACTAATAGCTAGCTATAGGAGTATTCCTATATATATATAGTTAGATGCGTCTATAATTAGGGTTAATAGGCGCTTTAGATCATAGTACTATAGTAGGGGGCCTTCTAGGAAGGCTGCTTATAGCTATTTAAAGGCCATCTAGGCGGCCTCTAGCTAGTACTAGGGTTAGTACTACCTTATAGGCCCCTTTCTAGTCTTTTTCTTCTTCACTTCCGTGGCGTCTAATAAGGTGCTAGCTAGGGCCTAACTAGCCTCCTATAGGAGTTTATATAGGGGTTAGGTTAGCGTGGAGTAGTTCTAGATAAACTAGTAATAGAAGTTAGTAAAGCCTAGGAACACTTAGATATTCTTATAGCTTTACGGTTCCGGCTATTCTTTAATAGTCTAGACCCTCTTAGCATCTATTTAGATGCTATTAGGGGTGATTATAAACCCTAGGAACTTAATGTATTTTATATAGAATGCGCACTTTAAGATTTTAGCGTATAGTTTCTATTCCTATAGATGTTATAAGATTTACTTTACGTGCCGTACGTAGTCTACCTTATTTTAGGAGTATATAAGAATGTTATCTAGGTAGATAATATAGATAGAATCTAGGAGCCTAGCTACGGCTTAGTAGATATATACTTAGAAAGATATGGGAGTATTAGCTAGCCTAAAAGGTATAACTATATACTTATAGTAGCCGTACCGCGTCTTAAAGGCCGTCTTCTACTTATCTCCTACCTTAATCCGGAGTCTATAGTAGGCGTTATAGAGGTCTAACTTTATATATATAGTAGCCCCTAATATATAGTCTATTAGCTCCCTAATTAGGGGTAAGGGGTAGTAGTTCTTAATAGTAACCTTATTAAGTCCCTAGTAGTCTATATAAAGGTATAGGGTCCTATTAGCCTTAGGTATAAAGAGGATTAGGGCCCCTATAGGCGACTTACTTAGTCTAATCTATCTAAGGCGTAGCGCCTTTTCTAGGTACTCTCTAAGGATACTTAATTCTCTCTTAGATAGGTTATATATAGGTAACTACGGTAGTATTCTACTATCCTTAAGATTAATTACGTAGTTATATACTAAGTTCTAGGCTAATATACTAGTAAGATTACTATTAAAGATGTTATTAAATTTAGCGTATTACTCTAGGAGGCCCTAGATTAGGCTCCTACTAGTACCTATATAGGCTACTAGGTATAGAGTATAACTACCTTTATTAGGGTAACTAGCGGTTACTAGTAATTATATGCCCTATAGGGTCCTACTAGGGCCTAGGTAGCCGACCTATTAAGGTTATTATACCGTAGACCTATAGGTCTAGGCACTATAGATATATCCCTTAGGGCTAACCTTCTTTCTTAATTCCTCTAATAATACTTATTTAATTATAGGTTTATAGTCTAGGTTTACCTAGGAGAAAGATGGCCCGCGTCTCTAGAAGTACTTAAAATAGTATTTAGCCTTAGAAATCTATTCTAGGCTAAGAATAAGTTTAAATACTATATCTTAGCTCTCCTAGAATAGTTAGGGGCCTACGGCTTAGCTCTAACCTTAATTATCTTATATAGTTATAGTAAGCTAATAGGCTAGTCCTAAGGTAAGAGGAGACCTGTTAGCTAAGGTAGCGTTTAGGTAGTAACTAGATAGCTCTTAGGTAGGGACTAGGCCCTTATCCTAAGCTACTAACCTCTAAACTAGGTTTAGGGTAGCACTATTATTAATAAGAGCCGTTAGGGAGTAAGTCCTAGTAGCTATATTACATGTAATATGAACTACTAATAAGTTATACGTTACTTAAAGGTCTCCTTATTAATTCTCCTACCCTAGTTACTAAGATACTCTTAGGTATGTAACTAGGGCGCGCCTTTTTCCGACTTTTTATTAGTTAGTAGCGGTTAGTCTCTCCTTAGCTAGGGAGTACTACCCTTTTAGTACTAATTACCGGTCTAATAGTTCTTTAGCCTACTCCCCTATTAGGTTACTTTATCGGCCGCGCTCCTAGATAGGGAGCCCTAGTATTTCTTCTTAGGCCTTAGCCCCTAGGGGGGTACTAAGCTAGGTTTAAACCGGCCCCTTTTAGGCGTCCCTTTAGGGTTACCCTTTAGGGATACCTACCCTAGGAGCTCCTCTACCTTCTTAACTTCGGCTAATATATTATACTTAGTCTTTATATAACTCTTAGCACTTATCTTAGTTAGCTTAGTGCGTAAGATTAGGTATACCTATAAGAACTAGTATATAACGCGGTACTCCTTATTAATAATCTTAAACTTAAGACGTTACTTCTTAGCTTCTAGTATAGACTATAGGCTTTTAAACTCTTACCCCTTTATTTAGGTCGTATTAAAGAACTTCGTATATATCTTAAACCTCTATATGTTAGGGTCCTAGATCTAGTCTATAATAAACGTATAGAAGTCTTTAAAGTAGACTAGGGGGTTTATTTTTAAGTTAAGGGCGTTAAATACCTTATTACGTAGGTTTACCTTACTAATAGCTAACCCCTAGGTAGCCTATTATAACTAATGCCCTAAATCTTTAGAGGCGCCGTATGTCTTAAACATATTATTTAGGGCCTAAAACTAGGAGTCTATATCCTTTACCTCTAAGCTTATAAGCTTAGGCGTAGGGGCCTTAATAAGGGAGCTAAGGGGGTTATAATAGGGAGCTTATAAATTAGATCGTAAGTTAGGCCTAACTAGGGTCATAATAGGTAGCCCTAAGAGACTTTATTTAATCTCCTAAAGCCCCTAAACCCGTTAGTATAAGTTAGTAAGCTTCTTTACGTTCGCGGAATTAAGCGTTACTAAGAGTGCCGTGATTTTATTATTAATAGTCGTAACGTGCGGATTCGGCGTTAGAGTAGCTAAGAGCTAGCTCTTACTATCGTTTAGGGACTAGATTTTAATATAAGCATCTTTATTAACTAGGGGGAGGACTATCCTCTAGTTAGTAGCCTCTTAGCCTCTAATTAGCTAGTTTATAGCTAGAGAGCCGGCCTCCGGGTTAATGCTTCCTAAATAAGTTATAGGAGCTATTTTCGATTTAACTAGCCGCGGTAGTTAAAGGTTTTAAATGTAAGATTTAGCACCGTAGGGAGTTAAATTAAGGGTGAATAATAATAATGTATTTAGTATAGATATTAGACGAAACCTTAGTTTATTAGGTTTCGTCTCTTAGGGCGTTTATATATTCTTACTAATACGTACGGCCCTCTTTAGGTCCTAGTACGGCCCCCTTTAGGTCCTAGTTAGAGTTCTCTAGGCCCTACCTTAGCTATAGCATCATAAGTAGACTACGGTATAAGGCTAGATAGTAGTTAGCTTATAGATAAAGGTAATCCTATTATTATCTAACTAAGGTATATAAAAGGTAGTATAGCCTAGGGTAGATTAAGGAGCATTCTTAGAATTACGTATAATTAAGCGCTTCTTAGCGGATCTACTTCGGCTATAACTCCTACTTATAAGTTATTTTACTACTACGTAATATCTACTAGGGTATAGTATATATAAATAGTAGACTAAGGGAAAAGAAGAGTATTACGAATCGTCTAGCGGCTAATAAGTAGGCTTTTACCCGGAGGCTATCTACTTAGTCGGACGTATATAAAATTAAAAAGAACTTAATTAAAGTTAAGTAGTTAAAAGATGAAGTTAAGTAAAGTCTTCTTAATTATTATAAATATAGAAGATGCTATATACTCTTCTATCTTCTATATATATTTATATAAGAAGTAAAATAAGAACTAAACTCTCTCTTTACTACGCGAATTACTACTTTAGTTACGTTATTAAAATAGATAAGAAATTAATCTTCTTATTACCGCATGAAGTTTCGTTAGCTATTAAGTAGGCTATATATCCTTAGTAGTATTTATTATCTATTAGTACTACTAGCTTATACGGCTTAGCCGGTTTATACGGCTTAGTTATAATTAGCTTCGGCTTATTAAGTAATTACGTAAGGGTATAGTTATAATATGCTCGCGTTACTAGCGTACCTTACGTTACTAGCGTATAGCTATTACGATATTCCCCCCCTAATAGGAAGCCTAAGTTAGCTTATTAGGTACTTATACGGATAACTAACCGGCGCTATTTCGGTAAGGGCGTAAAGTATAGAACTACTAGGTATATCTTATCGTTAGGTTTATTCTTAACTTACCTTCTTTACTACTACCTTAATAATAATAATAGACCTTACTTCTATTATTATATCTTCTTCTTACTCTTAGCCTATCTCTTACTTAAGTAACTAGCTCTAGTAATAATAGTAAGTCCTCTCATTTATGGTAGGTCTAAAAACGCTTAACTAATTATCGCGTAGTAGTATCTAATTAACTTTATTACTCTAAGCGCCCTAAAGGTAATACGATGCCTTAAGAGGATGCTAAGGTAACTTAGGTTACGCGGCTTAGTTATAATTAGCTTCGGCTTATTAAGTAATCACGTAAGAGTATAGTTATAATGTGCTCGCGTTACTAGCGTTTAATATATACTCGCGTTACTAGCGTACCTCGCGTTACTAGTATATAGCTATCGCGACATTCCCCCTCTAATAGGAAGCCTAAGTTAGCTTATTAGGTACTTACGCGGATAACTAACCGGCGCTATTTCGGTAAGGGCGTAAAGTATAGGACTACTAGGTATATCTTATCATTAGGTTTATTCTTAACTAACCTTCTTTACTACTACCTTAATAATAATAATAGACCTTACTTCTATTATTATATCTTCCCCTTACTCTTAGCCTATCTCTTACTTAAGTAACTAGCTCTAGTAATAATAGTAAGTCCTCTCGTTTATAGTAGGTCTAAAAACGCTTAACTAATTATCGCGTAGTAGTATCCGATTAACTTTATTACTCTAAGCGCCCTAAAGGTAATACGATGCCTTAAGAGGATACTAAGGTAACTTAGGACTATTACGTAAGACGTTATACGTAATTAGCTAATTATTTATATATCCGGAGTTTTAAAAAGGTAAAGTAAAGCTAACTAGTCTAGGTATAGTACCTAGCTCCTAAGAGTTAGCGTACATCGCTATTCTACCTATAAATCCTCGCGCGAACGTTACGTAAGCTAATTTACCTACTTTACCTTTATATATATATTCTAGTAGCCGTCGTATTAGCGTACTACTAAGTATACCTTCGTGTAAAAATAATAATAGTAGTATTATTCGTCTAGCTACTTTACCTATAGAATTACTAGTAGAACCTTTAGATTAGGACTTAGAGGTAGATACTTCTAATAAGATTATAGTCTTCATCCCGCGTAAGGCCTTTAAAAAACTCGCTAAGGTATATATTACTACTTACTTATCCTCATATAATGGCTAACTTATTATAGAAATCCCTTAGTAGTAATAAAACTAGCTAATATATAATGTATATATTAGGCCTTAGTGACTTAGCTTATTATACTATCATCCTAGTTTCTAAGGATTATTTTAACATTATATCTACGGAATCTTATAGTTCTTCGCGTAATGCTTACTTAATCTAATACGCGGGTATTAATTAGGCTACTAGTTATACTAAGTACTAGGATAATCCCTCTACTTACGTCTTCTACGGTTACCGTAAGTTACTAGGTTTCTTATAGGGTTATTACGTGAACTATATCTAGGGTACTAGTAACCTTAACTATACTATAAGTAACCTTACTAGTACTCATCCTCCTAATTAACGTAAAAGGCATAAGGATGAGATATAGCCTAGAGAGTACCTTACTCTTCACTACGTAATAGATAACTAGGTTAATAACTTTCTCTAGGGCTCTATTAAAGGTATAATAAGGCCTAAACTTAAGAAGTCGGCTCTAGTTCCTACTAAAGAGGAGGAAGAGGAGTAAGGGTATAGAAGATAAGGAATAAAATTAAAATAGGAAAATAGGATAGATAAGGATAAATTAGTTTATATAGATAAGGATTATTTACTATAGTATTAGAGGATTCTCTTTACTAGAGTATAGGCGGGTTAGTTATCTAATTACGTTTCTTCCTATAATTCTTATTAGAGGAAGGCTCTTTTCTACTTTTCTAGGTTCTTTAGTAGTCTAGAGGTAGAAGGATTAGTAGTATAGAAGTCCTCTACTTTTTAGGGGGCCCTAATAAAAGAACTTACTATATACTACTTATTATCTTAATTATATCCTACCTATTAAACCTAATACTTTAAAGTTCCGTAAGTAACCTTACTTATACGGATAAAGTTAACTTCCTATTCTTACTAGTTATTAATAATCTTAGGTTTTAGTTCTATATATCTCTATTATAGTAATAGGTCTATAGCTACTTTACGTAGGTAATTAGTATAGAAAAGGTTTATTACCTTTATGCTTTCTAGAAGATCTAGTTCATATAAATAATCTTTTATTCTAGTAACCTTAAATGGTCCTACGTTAGGAGTATCTAATTTTAGATTTAGCTAGTCCGTTATCTAGCTAGTCTTCTTAATGTAAATAAAGTCTCTAATGTTAAAGTTAGGTATATAATAGTATTTATTAGCTTATTAGTAGTTCTTCTCTTATAATTATTAAATTAATTTATAGGCGTACTTATAGGCCTCTTATCTTCTTTTTTAGAGAGACTAAGCTATAGACTATACTCTACCTTCTAGTAAAGTAATTATCATTATGTAAGTAGTCTAGTTATAATACATACATAGTAAGAAGCTAAGATCTATTTTAGCTAGTATAAGACCTATAGCCTTATATAGAAGGGTAGCCTAAGCTAGGTCCATTAATAGTAGAAGGTTAGACTAGTTATTTTAATAGTAATTAATAAAGGGTTATAGTTAGCGCATAAGAATCTAATTAACTATCTTAGTAATTCTATTTATCTAAGAGTAATAGGCTAAATTAAAGTGTTATTTAATACTAGTTAACTTATATAGCTCCTACATAAAGGCTAAAATAAACTAAGGACCTTAATCTAATAGTATACTTTTAGGATTTCCGAAAATTTAGTAGACGTGATTATAAAAAAGTTAAGATACTCCTTTAGTATAGATTTTCTTCATGTAAGGTAAACTAAAGGTTCTTTAGGATAACCGGTCTATAATAATAAGGATATAATTAAATCCCTTTTAGTCTTATAGTATCTCTTTAAAATCTATAGCTAGGTATTACTAGGGATAGTTAGGAATTAGTAGAGAATATAGAAGGCTAGGTATCTTATTAGTAAATTCATAGTTCCGGCGGTAAATATAGTAGTTTTAGCTATATCTCTTAATTATATAAGTCTAGCTAGGCTAGTAATAGTATTACTATACTAGCTTTTACATTTTATTAATTCTAGGATAGGTAGTAATGTAAGTAGTATATATTACTTTAATTATTCTTACGTAAAGGTTATCCTAGTTAGGAATAACTAATATACTATAGTAAAGAAGTAATCTATCCTATAACTTCTAATATAATTCATTTTCTAGTTAAAGACGGGCTATTTCCCTCTATAGTTTAAGATCTAGGTTTTCTCTATTTACGCGGAGGAGCTTATTAAGGAAAATTATTAGTAGAGAAACTTCTAGCTCCATCATTATAAGTAGGACTACCTAGGAAGTAGGAATAAGATACTACTCTTATACGGCCTTTAATTTCTCTTTTTAAGTCTTAAGTTACTCTTACTTTCTTATAAGAATATCTATAATAATATTTTCCTTTCCTAGTCGGTAGGTAAACCGGACTTAGTACTTAGTAAGTTACTTAGCCTATCTTACTTATCATGCGGATAATTAGTACTTAGAAGTAAAGTATTCTAATGCTTAATAGTCTATAATTATAAGAAAAGGTTTATAAAGGCCTATAAGTATAGATCTCTATTCCTCTAGTCCTTATATAATAGCTAGAAGTTCTTTATTAGGTATTCTATAGTAGAGTTTAGCGTCTAATATTACCTTAGAATAAAAGGATACTAGTTTCCATTCGTAATCTTTTTAATATTATGATAGGACTCCCGTAACTACTCTATTACTTACATCTATTTCTATATAAGTATCTAAAGTTAGATTATAGTTTATAAGTAGTGATTTACTATATATTAGTTTCTTAAGGTTCCTAAAAGATTCTTCCTTAACTAGTCTAAGTTATCGCTACTTTACTTTTAAACATAGTTTCTCTAGTAGCCGGCTAATTCATCTATAGTTAGGAAGGAATCTCTAATAAAAGTTATAGAATCCTAAGAAAGACTAAAGAGATTAGAGGGTTATAGGTAATTACTAGGTATAAATAGGTTTAATTTTTTACGGGTCTATTAATATACCCTTAGTAGAGATAATATATCCTAAGAATTTCGTATAAGTAGTTAAAAACTTACTCTTTTTTATATCGGCTTATAGTCCCGCTTTTTATAATCGTTAAAGAACTTTAAGGACATGTTAAGTATAATCATACGGGTTTTTAGAAATAATAAGAATATCATCTATAAAAGTGATAATGAAATCATCTAAATAGTTAAAGAGAACTTAGTTAATAAAATATTAAAAAGTAGTAGGCCTATTACTTAGCCTAAAAGGTAAAATGCGGTATTTAAATAGTCTATATCTTATATAGAAGGTAGTATATTCTTTAGACTATTCTTAAAGTTAGATTTAATAGAAAGCTTATTAAATGTCTAGTTTAGTATAGACTTTTCCTTTACCTACTCTCTATAAGAGTTCTAAGATAAGAGGTAAAGGATATAAGTCCTTCTTTATCTAATCATTTAACCGTTAGTAGTTAATATAAATTTACTAACTACCTCCGGGTTTTTTTACTACTAATACTAGAGAGGTATAGGGTATATAACTCTTAGTAATAAATCCTTTCTTTAAATTCTCTTAGACGTATTCCTTTACTACGGTAAGCTATTCTAGAGATATTCTATAGAGGGGACTTATTAGTAGGCGCGGAGAATCCTTATATGTAAGAGAAATTTAATAATTAACTCCTATATAAGAAGGTAGTAGCTAGTTAGACTCTTATTTTAAAAAGATATCGCGGTAGTTCTTATACTTAGAGGGTAAATAATCATTAAGATATTTATTAAAAGCTTCATCTTTATTAGCTTCGTTAATATTATCTAGTATAATAGAATAAAGATCTACTACTTCCGTTAGTATTTTTATAGGTAGGTTAATTTCTATAAGAGAAGTGAAAAAGGTTTCTTAATTATTAACTTTAATATTATTAGAGATGTATATTAAAGAAATTAATTAGTTTATCTATAAAACTTTACTTTATATGGATAATTTTAGAATGTTTAAAAGATTTAAAAAAGAAATTCAGTCCGGAGGACTTAACTAAATAAGTTATTAGTTATAGTAATCTAGAAGAATATAATAATATATAAGGAACTAGCAGCCTAGAATAATATTATAGCGCCTAATATCTAGTATGAAGGCGTATATTATAACTAGCTAATATTAGAAACGGAATTATAATTAATAAATGAAATTAAGTTACTTATTTATGTGTTAGTTAAACCTAGAGACTTTAAGGTTCCTACTAGTAATCTTTCTTTTCTTAATCCCTAATTCCCTAAGTTATAGAAGAAGTTAAGGATAGATAAAGCTAGATCTATTTATGCTAGTATTAACTAGGGTATAAATAGGTATAGTATAACTACTAGCTATAATTATAGTTTATATAGTAAATAGGTGTCCTCTAATAAGGTTATAAATATTTACCTATAAATTAGTAATTTATAGAGCTCTAAGCTTATATCTTAGGGAGGAGACTTCCCCTAAGACTTATTATTTTCTAATAAAGAAGAGTATAGTTCTAATATTATATACTCTTCTCCTTCTTCTTCTATTACGGTATTAACTATCTTTACTTTAGTTTCTAGGCACTATTAGATAAGGTATCTAAACTTTCTATATTAATAGTAGGGTCTAATATTACCTTAGAGTTCCGCTTTTCCTTTATGTATTAGATTTTCCATTATTACGCGAGAAGTAGATCTCTATAATGACTTTAAAAAAGGCTACTCTCTTAAACTTCTACCTATTAAAAGAGTAGATTTACCTACTTATTCCTATTATTATTTCTTTATACGGTCTTCCTAGGATGATAAAGATATATTTTAACTATTTTAGTACTTAATTATACTTTATATGATAGGGTATACCTTTTAAAGGTATTCTTTAAATGAAATAGAGTCGTCTTATTTAATTACTACTAAATGAGTTTATAGTAGGGGATCTAATAAAGAGTAAAAATCCTCTTTCTATTATTCATGTAGAAGGTTAGCTTCTAAAGCTAGGTATATAAACTCTAACTAGAACTTCTAAAGATCTATAGGAATTTTATAATAAAGGTCCTTTAGCTTCTTCTTTATATCCTTTCACTAGTGCGGATTCTAAAATACTTACTTAAGCTAGTAATATAAGTTAGTATTAAGGACTAGATTATCTATCTTTATATAGGTATAAAGAAATAGTACTAAATGCTATACTACCTTACCCTATATCCTAGAGAGGATGTAACTTATAATAGCCTCCTCTATATCTATAGTAGTACCTCTTTTAAAGTAGTCCTTATTACTATAGATTTTATTATTTATAAGGAGCTGCTAATACTTATACGTAGGGTTTTAGCCGTTTATTAATTTAGGTAGGTTAGGTACTCTTAGTATGTATTTCTTCTTCTTCTAGGATCTATTCTCTTCTAAATACTATAAACTTATTAACTTAATAGTATCTTTACGCGATAAAGTTTAATAACTTATAATCCTTTCCGCTAAGTTAAGGATAACTTATTTAAGAGTCTTAATTTATATCTTTACATAAATAGTAATATCCTAGGTTTATTCCTTTATGAGAGGAGTAATCTTAGATTAATAGTTATTAGCTTCTTCTAGTAGAATATACCTAAAAGCTTCTTTAACCTAAAATTATATTACGTAAAAAAGACCTTTCTCTTATACTTACGTATTAAGCTTAACTAGTAATAGGGAGTAAAAAGATTATAATAAGAAGGGGAGTACCTATCCTCTTCCTTCCTCTAATTTATAAGGTAATTTAGTACCTCTACGTGAGGGTATTTATTATTAACTACTAGACTCCTCTTAAGTACTAGTTACGTAGGCTTAATTCTTAGCTATACTATCTATATATAGAATAGTCTTCTACTTTCTCATAAGTAGGTATGGAGAGGATGCCTCCTTAATATTTATACGCTATACTATAGCCTTATAAAGACTTCTATAGTTAATATATACTTAATACTCTTTAGTCCTTAGATAATACTAATACGCCTTACTAAGACGACTTAAATTTCCTTCTTAAATAATAGACGGTCGTATATAAGGCTTAGGCTATATATATAGTATGCCTAGTTTAGGTATTCTAATACCTCCCTTAGGTAATAAAAAAGTAGGATGGGGATAATACCTAGAATAATCTTCTATATCTATTACGAATCGTCTAGCGGCTAATAAGTAGGCTTTCACCTAGAGGCTATCTATTAGAGGCCTAAGAATAAGTCTAGACTATTCTAGACTCTTCTAGACCTCTTCTATTACTAAGAACTTATTCCTACGGGTTCTTTTAGATTCTAGCCCTTATTCTAGATTATCTTATTACTAAGGCCTAGAATCTTCTAGTCTAGATTAATTAGAAATCGTCTTCTATTAATAGAAGAACCTATTACTAATTACCTAGAGATAGAACTCTCTAGAATCTATAGGTTCTTCTATATAAATACCCTTAGGTAGCCTTCTAGTTAGTCCTTTAAGGAAGTTCTCTTATAGTAAAGAATCTACTACATTCTCTACTATAAACCATCTACCATACGGTATATAATAAAGATATTACTTATCTTTATAGAATACCGCTAACAGGTTATGAGCCCGGCTAATAGTAATCTATAGATTACTATATAGCTTGCCTTATAATTTATAAGTAGGATTTTACTTCCTTCCCTACTTATAAGAAAGAATATACTATTCTTTCTATACTAGACCGCTCTTATAAGTAAGGCTTAGTAAGACTATCTTAGTAGATAGCTATTAAGCTAAACTTATAAAGAAGTCTAGGGAAAGCCTACTTATTTATATAAGTAAGGTATTTTTTAGGGTAAGGACTAGTATCCTAAGCCCTATCCTTAGGCTCTTAGCCTATTAAATTTTTCCTAGGACTATTAGGCCTATATCTACCTAGGATTTTATTCTAGAGCCTTCTAGTAGTCTAGAATAGCCTTATTTACTACCTATTCTTTACCTTTCTCTGCCTTTCTCCGGATTTCCTTACATTTCTATTAACTACGTTAATATAAGGTGTAGCTACGCGGCCTCTATACCATATTAGGCCTAAGCGTTACCTGTTTATACTAGTTCCCGCTAGTATCTTAGCATGAGGAACACTAAAACTTCACGATACTTTAAAATGTTTTCGACCCGCATTAACCCGAATACTTTGCTTAGTAAGTAAAGTAGTATACTGTTTTGAAGAAAAAAACTCGGCGGACAAGGACCTGAAATTAGATTCCTTATATCTCTACTCCCGGCTAAGTTATTAGAGAAACCATTAATACTCTAATAATCTCCCTACTTTCTATTAGGTGCATCAGGCCTATTAGCACCTAATAAACTTCGAGACTTCATATACTTATAGTTTCTGCTTAAAACTATAAGTACATAGAGTTTTATACTCTAAAGACCTCTATAAGGTATAAAATCTTTAATGTACCTTAAGAAAGAAACATCTTCTACTAGGAAATATGGGAAAAGAATTCCCTAGCATTCCTAAACTTAAAGGCCCTGAGAACTAGGAGTCTTAGTAATCTACTATAAATGATATAGTAATTATAGAAGGGCTAAAAGCCTATCTAGACTCTAAATCTTAACCTAAAGTAGAAGATCCTACCTAGGAGGTTAATAATACTAGAATAAGGACTTTTATTAGGACCTCTATAGATCCTAAACTTTATTCTAGCATTACCTATTATAGAACTATAAGTTCTATGGGAGAAGCCCTTAGAAAAAGATGTGAATCTAAGGGACTTTTATAGGAAGTTTTATACTTTATAAGGCTACTAAGCCTTAAAGATACGGGAGATATTAATACCTAGGTGGCTAATCTATTAGATGAGATAACCCTATTATCTTAGACTAAGATGGCCTTAATAGAGAGGTAGAAACTAGGTATATTCTTTAGTAATATACCTAGTAGCTATTCTTTATGGAGCGCCGTAGCCTAGCTAGGGCTAAAAGAAGAGACTACTCTAGACTACCTTATAGAGCGTCTAGTAGAAGAGTCTCAGTGCTGAGAACTAGAAGAAGAAAGTAATACTACCCTTATTACTATAACTAGTAATAAAGGGAAATCTTCTTCTAAAAAGAACGCCTCTACTTATAATAATAAGAGTACTAAGAAGTGCTCTTATTATAAAAAGAATGGCCATCTAGAAAAGGACTACTATAAAAGAGCTAGGAATTTAAAGGGTAAAGAAAATAATAGTAGTCCTACGGATTTAGAAGATACCCTACACATTACGGGTTATACCTCTTATTTTACCGCGGGTCCTAGTCTAAATAACTAGATTCTAGATACCAGCGCTATAGCCTATATATCTAGATATAAAGATCTCTTTACTTCTTTAAAAGAAGTAAATTTACCTATAAAACTAGGTAAAGGAGAGATCTATGCTAAAGGAATAGGTACTATACCTATTACCTTTAAGTATGCTAATAGAAGGATAAATCTAACCCTTCTAGACGCTCTCTATATTCCCGATTTATCTATAAATCTTATCTCTATATCTAGGCTATATATATATGGTATATATCTAGATATAAAGAACTTAAGACTTATAGATAAAAGAGAGTAGATATATGCTAAAGTTTTACTTTAAAATAACCTATTCATTCTACCTAAGGTAGAATCTACTATAAATCACTCATATATAGTAGATTTAAACCTATAGCATAATAGGTTAGGGCATATAAACTTAGAAGCTCTTAGGGCACTACTACCTATTAAGGGTAGTAAAATAGACTATTCTATATGCCCTTTAGCTAAATCTAAGCATACTATATCTACTATACTAGTAGCGGTCTCTAAACCTTATAAGAAAATAGGTCTAGATGTTATAGGACCTATTACTCCTAAGGGAATAGGGGGATATACCTACTATATAGCCTTTATAGACTATTATAGTAGGTTTACATAGGTATTCCCCCTATTTACTAAAGGAGAAGCCTATAATAAGATAGTTTACTATCTTAAACTTATAGAGCCGCATGGTAAAGTCTAGTCTTTAAGGCTAGATAATAGCCTAGAATATAGGGGAACTCAGCTAGATTTACTAGCTAAAAATAAAGGAATAACTCTAGAAAAGAGTTCTTCTTATAGCCCAGAGTAAAATGGGCTTATAGAGAGGACACATAGGTTAATAGATACTATTACCCGTTACCTTCTCTTAAATTCTAAGGTCCCCCTTACCTTCTAGCTAGAGGCTATTAAAACTACCACTTATATTCTAAACCGGACCCCTAAGAAGTCCCTAGAGGGTATTTCGCCTCTAGCCCGGCTAAATATAGCTAAGGGTAGGTCTCCTACTATAAATCTCTCTTATATAAAGACTTTCGGAAGTAAAGTCTTTATAAATATCCCTAGAGAAAAGCGTACTATATCCTCTAAGTATTCTCTACGCTCTAGGCCTAGTATATTATTAGGCTTTAAGGGGGAGCATATTTATAGATGCTGGGATATAGAAAAATAAGCTATTATACGCACTAGGGATGTTACCTTTAAAGAGGATGAATTTCCTTCTCCCTATACTAAAAGTATAGAAGATAAGGAAGATATAGACTATACTAAGCCTATATTTCCTTCTTCTATAACTAGCCCTCCTAATAGACTAAGATCTAGGTCTATAACTACTATAGATACTAGTAGGGAGGAGCCTAGGAGAAGTAAGCGCCTTAGAGAAAAATCCTCTAAGGAATTAACTACTATAGAGGCTACTATTAATAGCCCTATAGAAGAAGTACCTCATCCTCTTAGAGAGACCTTTAAAGAGGTTAGAATCCCTAGTAGTAGCAGCTATGTTACTATAGAAGGCCTAAGTAATATAGAGAAAGATATCTCTTATTACTTACTCTATAGTAATGAGGAACCTACTACTTAAAGTTAGGCTATTAATTCTCCTAATAGCCTAGACTAGTAGAGAGCTATGCGGGAAGAATATAATTCCCTTATTAAGAATTAAACCTAGATCTTAGTAGACCCCCCTAAGGATAATAAAATTCTTAGAGGTAAATAGGTCTATAAGATTAAAACTAATAATAAGGGAAATATTACCCGCTATAAGGCTAGATGGGTAGTATAAGGCTAAAATTAGGAGTATGGTATAAACTATAAAGAGACTTTTAGTCCTATAGTCTCACCTATAGTTTTACGCCTACTACTAAGCCTTTCTGCCTATTTAGACCTAGAAATTATATATATAGACGTCGAAACCGCCTTCCTAAATGGGAAAATAAATGAAGACGTCTATGTACATTAACCTATAGGCTTTAAGCTTAATAATAAAGTCTATAAATTAAAGAAAGCTCTCTATGGCCTAAAATAAGCCCTAAGGGTATAGGCAGCCTATTTTAGCCACTTCTTAGAAGAGAACAGCTATAAATAGCTTCTATCTAAGGCCTACTTATATACTAAGACCTTTAAAGAAGGCTTATTTATATAGGTCTTAGTATACGTAGACGATATCCTACTTTTTAGTAAGGATATGTCTATTATTAATTCTTTTAAAGAATTAATAAGGTCTAGGTTTACTATTAAGGACCTAGGACCTATTTCCTATTATTTAGGAATTCAGGTTACCCGGGATAGGTCTAAAAAGACTATATCTTTATTATAGGAAGGCTATCTTTCTAAAGTCTTAGAGACTTTCTCTCTAAGCTCTATTACGCCTTCTAAGACTCCTTATTTATATAAGGAGCTTCCTAGACCACCCGCGGACTATTAGGCTAGTAAAGACCTTATTAAAGAGTATAGATCTTTAATAGGCTCTCTTCTATATGCTATAGTCTATACTAGGCCTGATATAGCTTATATACTAGCTTCTTTAAGCTAGTATTTAAGCTGCCCTCTAGTAGAGCACCTTAGAGCTGCTAAAAGAGTCTTATCCTATCTAAAAGGAACTAAAGATTATACTATTACCTATAAGGGTACTAGTTTTAATCTAGAATCCTACTCTAACTCTAACTTAGGGAATGAGCTTAATAGACATTCTCTAGTAGCTTATATTATTTACTCTACTAATAGGCCTATAGCCTAGAAGGCTAGTAGACTAACCTATGTCTCTATTTCTACTATAGAGGCAGAATACATAGGTTATAGTATACTAGCTAAGGTTATCCTTTATATTAAAGGATTTTTAGAAGAGTTAGGTTATAAAGACCTTATACCTACTCCTATAGTCCTTAAAGGGGATAACATACCGGCTATAGCTGCTATAGAAGATGCTACTAAAAAGTCTAAGAATATAGATATAAGGTATTACTTCTTAAGGTAGCTAGTTAAGGAAAATCTTATAAGATTCTCCTATATCTCTACTAAAGAGATGCCTGTAGACGCCTTAACTAAGGTACTTACTAAGGCTCTCTTTACTAAATTCCTCTCTATTACCCTGCGTAATAAGTTAGGGGGAGTGTTAGAGGCCTAAGAATAAGTCTAGACTATTCTAGACTCTTCTAGACCTCTTCTATTACTAAGAACTTATTCCTACGGGTTCCTTCGGATTCTAGCCCTTATTCTAGATTATCTTATTACTAAGGCCTAGAATCTTCTAGTCTAGATTAATTAGAAATCGTCTTCTATTAATAGAAGAACCTATTACTAATTACTAAGAGATAGAACTCTCTAGAATCTATAGGTTCTTCTATATAAACACCCTTAGGTAGCCTGCTAGTTAGTCCTTTAAGGAAGTTCTCTTATAGTAAAGAATCTACTACATTCTCTACTATAAACCATCTACCATACGGTATATAATAAAGATATTACTTATCTTTATAGAATACCGCTAACATAATCCGTTAGTAGCCGTTACTAAGTTACCGCGAAAGGTAGTAGAAACATTAACGATGTATCCCTAATGTTTAGTACGTTTAGTTCTCGTAGCCCCTATAGTTAAGGGGTATAAGGCCCTCTAAGGCCTAGCCTCCTAATAGTAGGCCCCTTAATGCTAGGTCCCTTAATTCTAGGCCCCTTAGCGTAAGGCTTCAGCGTGGATAAAGGTAAGGGATATTAGGTCTCCCCTATAGATAATAGTTTTAATAATCCTAAGAACCCTAATCCTTAATTTAATCTATAGAGAAGTAATTAGGAGCGTTATAATAACGATCTTTATAATCTAGAAGAGGACCTATATACGCGTAGTAACTAGCTACTCCGTAACTAACCATCCTATTAAAACCTATAGTGATACTCTAGTAAGTTAGGAGAGGATAGAGTCCCGTACGACCTATAGCATCTAGAGTACGTATAGACCGGCCCTAATAAGTACGTAAGGCGGGCTTCTACTAGGTAGAGAACGGGTACTACTAGTACGCGGAAGTAAGGACGTAGAGACCCTACTAATTAAATAGTAGAAATTCTACATAACGGTAGGGATAACTAACTTATAGCCTTAACTAACTAACTTACTAAACTATAGGGATATATTTAAGACTAGTAAAAGGCCTAAGTTAAGAGCTTAGTTAACATAAATAAAGGGGTAAATAGGCTCTATACTAGGCTTAGTAAAAGGTTAGACTAGTTAGAAACCTATAACTAATAGGCGGATACCCCTAACTATTATAGTACCTAAGCTACTACATAATACCGTTAAGATTATTATGCGTAGTACGGGTTTATAGTACTAGGGGATATAGCTAAGGATGGTAGGCGTTATAAGGTACCCCCTTATTTATAGGAGGTGCCCCTATTAGTCTTATAAGTGCCGCGTTTTTACTTTACCTACCTAGAAGAGCTAGTAGAAGAAAACTAAGCTCCTAAGTAGGCTATAGGACGTTAAGGCCTAGTACTAGAGGAGCGTCTATTTATATATAAGTTCTATCCTAATAATATAGGATACTTTAACCCTAACTTAGATAAGGACGAAGTTAGCCGTAGTAGAAGTACTACTAAGTATAGGAAGGTCCTATATTATCACGAATCGTTAAGCGGCTAATATGTAGGCTTTCGCCCGAAGGCTATCTACTTAGTCGGACGTATATAAAATTAAAAGAACTTAATTAAAGTTAAGTAGAGAAGAGATGAAGTTAAGTAAAGTCTTATTAATTATTATAAATATAGAAGATGCTATGTACTCTTCTATCTTCTATATGTATTTATATAGGAAGTAAAATGAGAACTAAACTCTCTCTTTACTACGTGAATTACTACTTTAGTTATATTATTAAAATAGATAAGAAATTAATCTTCTTATTACTATGTGAAGTTTCGTTAGCCGTTAAGTAGGCTATATATCCTTAGTAGTATTTATTATCTATTAGTACTACTAGCTTATATAGCTTAGCCGGTTTACGTAGCTTAGTTATAATTATCTTCGGCTTATTAAGTAATCGCGTAAGGGCGTAGTTATAATATGCTTACGTTACTAGTATCTAATAGCTATTATATTACATCTAATAGCCGCGTCTAATAGCTATTATAATATTCCCCCCCTAATAGGAAGCCTAAGTTAGCTTATTAGGTATTTATATAGATAACTAACCGGCGTTATTTCGGTAAGGGTGTAAAGTATAGGACTACTAGGTATATCTTATTATTAGGGTTATAGTTTAACTAACCTTCTTTACTACTACCCTTTCTATAATAACTAATCTTCCTTATATTAACTTTTCCTATAATAATAATCCCCTATTATTACATCTTCCCTCTCTTACTTAAGTAATAATAGTAAGTTATTACGTTTACGGTAAGTCCTTAGTTTAAAACGCTTAACTAATTATCGTATAATAGTATCTAATTAATCTCGTTACTTAAAGCACCTTAAAGGTAATATAACGCCTTAAGAGGATGCTAAGGCTACTTAGAATTATCGTATAATACATTACGCGTAATTAGCTAATTATTAGTATATCCGGAGTTTTAAAAAGGTGAAGTAAAGCTAACTAGTCTAGGTATAGTACCTAGCTCCTAAGAGCTAGCGTATATTACTATTCTACCTATAGATCCTTATATGAATGTTATATATACTAATATACCTACTATACCTACTTTACCCTTATATATATATTCTAGTAGCCGTTATACTAACACGCTATTAAGTATACCTTCATATAAGGGTGATAATAGTAGTATTATTTATCTAGCTACTTTACCTATGGAATTACTAGCGTAACCTTTAGATTAGGACTTAGAGGTAGATACTTCTAATAAGATTATAGTCTTTATCCCGCGTAAGGCCTTTAAAAAACTTACTAAGGTATATATTACTACTTACTTATCTTCACGTAATAGCTAACTTATTATAGAAATCCCTTAGCGGTAATGAAACTAGCTAACGCGTAATATATATATTAGGCCTTAGTAACTTAGCTTATTATGCTATTATCCTAGTTTCTAAGGACCGTTTTAATATTATATCTATAGAATCTTATAGCTCTTCACGTAATGCTTACTTAATTTAATATATAGGTATTAATTAAGCTACTAGTTATACTAAGTACCGGGATAATCTCTCTACTTATATCTTCTATAGTTACTATAAGTTACTAGGTTTCTTATAGGGTTATTATGTGAACTACGTCTAGGGTACTAGTAACCTTAACTATACTATAAGTGACCTTACTAGTACTCATCCTCCTAATTAATATAAAAGATATAAGGATGAGATATAGCCTAGAGAGTACCTTACTCTTTACCGCGTAATAGATAACTAGGTTAATAACTTTCTCTAGGGCTCTATTAAAGGTGTAATAAGGCCTAAACTTAAGAAGTTAGCTCTAATTCCTACTAAAGAGGAGGAAGAGGAGTAGGGGTATAAAAGATAAGGAATAAAATTAAAATAGGGGATAGGATAGATAAGGATAAATTAGTTTATATAGATAAGGATTATTTACTATAGTATTAGAGGATTCTCTTTACTAGAGTATAGGCGGGTTAGTTATCTAATTACGTTTCTTCCCATGATTTTTATTAGAGGAAGGCTCTTTTCTACTTTTCTAGGTTCTTTAGTAGTCTAGGGGTAGAAGGATTAGTAGTATAGAAGTCCTCTACTTTTTAGGAGGCCCTAATAAAAGAACTTACTATATACTACTTATTATCTTAATTATATCCTACCTATTAAAACTAATACTTTAAAGTTCTATAAGTAACCTTACTTATACGGATAAAGTTAACTTCCTATTCTTACTAGTTATTAATAATCTTAGGTTTTAGTTCCGTGTATCTCTATTATAGTAATAGGTCTATAGCTACTTTATATAGGTAATTAGTATAGAAAAGGTTTATTACCTTCATGCTTTCTAGAAGATCTAGTTCATATAAATAATCTTTTATTCTAGTAACCTTAAATGGTCCTACGTTAGGAGTATCTAATTTTAGATTTAGCCGGTCCGTTATCTAGCTAGTCTTCTTAATGTAAATAAAGTCTCTAATGTTAAAGTTAGGTATATAATAGTATTTATTAGCTTATTAGTAGTTCTTTTCTTATAATTATTAAATTAATTTATAGGCGTACTCATAGGCCTCTTATCTTCTTTTTTAGAGAGACTAAGCTATAGACTATGCTCTACCTTCTAGTAAAGTAATTATTATTATGTAAGTAGTCTAGTTATAATATATACATAGTAAGAAGCTAAGATCTATTTTAGCTAGTATAAGACCTATAGCCTTATATAGAAGGGTAGCCTAAGCTAGGTCCATTAATAGTAGAAGGTTAGACTAGTCATTTTAATAGTAATTAATAAAGGGTTATAGTTAGCGTATAAGAACCTAATTAACTATCTTAGTAATTCCATTTATCTAAGAGTAATAGGCTAAATTAAAGTGTTATTTAATACTAGTTAACTTATATAGCTTCTACGTGAAGGCTAAAATAAACTAAGGACCTTAATCTAATAGTATACTTTTAGGATTTCCGAAAATTTAGTAGATGTAATTATAAAAAAGTTAAGATACTCCTTTAGTATAGATTTTCTTCATATAAGGTAAACTAAAGGTTCTTTAGGATAACTAGTCTATAATAATAAGGATATAATTAAATCCCTTTTAGTCTTATAGTATCTCTTTAAAATCTATAGCTAGGTATTACTAGGGATGGTTAGGAATTAGTAGAGGATATAGAAGGCTAGGTGTCTTATTAGTAAATTCATAGTTCTAGTAGTAAATATAGTAGTTTTAGCTATGTCTCTTAATTATATAAGTCTAGCTAGGCTAGTAATAGTATTACTATACTAGCTTTTACATTTTATTAATTCTAGGATAGGTAGTAACGTAAGTAGTATACATTACTTTAATTATTCTTACGTAAAGGTTATCCTAGTTAGGAATAACTAATATACTATAGTAAAGAAGTAATCTATCCTATAACTTCTAATATGATTCATTTTCTAGTTAAAGACGGGCTATTTCCCTCTATAGTTTAAGATCTAGGTTTTCTCTATTTACGCGGAGGAGCTTATTAAGGAAAATTATTAGTAGAGAAACTTCTAGCTCTATCATTATAAGTAGGACTACCTAGGAAGTAGGAATAAGATACTACTCTTATATGGCCTTTAATTTCTCTTTTTAAGTCTTAAGTTACTCTTACTTTCTTATAAGAATATCTATAATAATATTTTCCTTTCCTAGTTAGTAGGTAAACCGGACTTAGTACTTAGTAAGTTACTTAGCCTATCTTACTTATTATGCGGATAATTAGTACTTAGAAGTAAAGTATTCTAATGCTTAATAGTCTATAATTATAAGAAAAGGTTTATAAAGGCCTATAAGTATAGATCTCTATTCCTCTAGTCCTTATATAATAGCTAGGAGTTCTTTATTAGGTATTCTATAGTAGAGTTTAGCGTCTAATATTACCTTAGAATAAAAGGATACTAGTTTCTATTTATAATCTTTTTAATATTATAATAGGACTCCTATAACTACTCTATTACTTATATCTATTTCTATATAAGTATCTAAAGTTAGATTATAGTTTATAAGTAGTAATTCACTATATATTAGTTTCTTAAGGTTCCTAAAAGATTCTTCCTTAACTAGTCTAAGTTATTACTACTTTACTTTTAAACATAGTTTCTCTAGTAGCCGGCTAATTCGTCTATAGTTAGGAAGGAATCTCTAATAAAAGTTATAGAATCCTAAGAAAGACTAAAGAGATTAAAGGGTTATAGGTAATTACTAGGTATAAATAGGTTTAATTTTTTACGGGTCTATTAATATACCCTTAGTAGAGATGATGTATCCTAGAAATTTCATATAAGTAGTTAAGAACTTACTCTTTTTTATATTAGCTTATAGTCCCCCTCTATATAATTATTATAGAACTTTAATGACGTGTTAAGTATAATTATATAGGTTTTTAGAAATAATAAGAATATCATCCATAAAAGTAATAATGAAATCATCTAAATAGTTAAATAGAACTTAGTTAATAAAATGTTAAAAAGTAGTAGGCCTATTACTTAGCCTAAAAGGTAAAACGCGGTATTTAAATAATCCATATCTTATATAGAAGGTAGTATATTCTTTAGACTACTTTTAAAGGCGGATTTAATAGAAAGCTTATTAAATGTCTAGTTTTATATAGACCTTTCCCTTACCTACTCTCTATAAGAGTTCTAAGATAAGAGGTAAAGGATATAAGTCCTTCTTTATCTAATTATTTAACCGTTAGTAGTTAATATAAATTTACTAACTACCTCTAGGTTTTTTTACTACTAATACTAGAGAGGCGTAGGGTATATAGCTCTTAGTAATAAATCCTTTCTTTAAGTTCTCTTAGACGTATTCCTTTACTATAGCTAGCTATTCTAGGGACATCCTATAGAGGGGACTTATTAGTAAGTATAGAGAATCCTTATATATAAGAGAAATTTAATAATTAACTCCTATATAATAGGGTAGTAGCTAATTAGATTCTTATTTTAAAAAGACGTCGCGGTAGTTTTTATACTTAGAGGGTAAATAATTATTAAGGTATTTATTAAAAGCTTCATCTTTATTAGCTTCATTAATATTATTAAATATAATAGAATAGAGGTTTACTACTTCCGTTAGTATTTTTATAGGTAGGTTAATTTCTATAAGAAAGGTAAAAAAGGTTTCTTAATTATTAACTTTAATATTATTAGAGATATATATTAAAGAAACTAATCGGTTTATCTATAGATCTTTACTTCATGCGGATAATTTTAGAACTTTTAAAAGATTTAAAAAAGAAATTTAGTCTAGAGGATCTAACTAAATAAGTTATTAGTTATGGTAATCCGGAAGAATATGATAATATGTAAGGAACTAGCAGCCTAGAATAATATTATAGCACCTAATATCTAGTATAAAGGTATATATTATAACTAGCTAATGTTAGAAACGGAATTATAATTAATAAATGAAATTAAGTTACTTATTTATACGTTAGTTAAACCTAGAGACTTTAAGGTTCCTACTAGTAATCTTTCTTTTCTTAATCCCTAATTCCCTAAGTTATAGAAGAAGTTAAGGATGAATAAAGCTAGATCTATTTACGCTAGTATTAACTAGGGCATAAATAGGTATAGCATAACTACTAGCTATAATTATAGTTTATACAGTAAATAGGTATCCTCTAATAAGGTCATAAACGTTTACCTATAAATTAGTAATTTATAGAGCTCTAAGCTTATATATTAGGGAGGAGACTTCCCCTAAGACTTATTATTTTCTAATAAAGAAGAGTATGGTTCTAATATTATACGCTCTTCTCCTTCTTCTTCTATTATAGTATTAACTGTCTTTACTTTAGTTTCTAGGTACTATTAGATAAGGTATCTAAACTTTCTACATTAATAGTAGGGTCTAATATTACCTTAGAGTTCCGCTTTTCCTTTACGTATTAGATTTCCTATTATTATATAAGGAGTAGGTCTCTATAATGATCTTAAAAAAGGCTACTCTCTTAAACTTCTACCTATTAAAAGAGTAGATTTACCTACTTATTCCTATTATTATTTCTTTACGCGGTCTTTCTAGGATGATGAAGATATGTTTCTACTATTTTAATACTTAATTATACTTTATGTAATAGGTAGGGTATGCCTTTTAAAGGTATTCTTTAAATGAGATAGAGTCGTCTTATTTAATTCCTACTAAATAAGTTTATAGTAGGGGATCTAATAAAGAGTAAAAATCCTCTTTCTATTATTTATACGGAAGATTAGCCTCTAAAGCTAGGTATATAAACTCTAACTAGAACTTCTAAAGATCTATAGGAATTTTATAATAAAGGTCCTTTAGCTTCTTCTTTATATCCTTTTACTAATGCGGATTCTTAAATACTTACTTAAGCTAGTAATATAAGTTAGTATTAAGAACTAGATTATCTATCTTTATATAAGCATATAAAAATAGTACTAGATGCTATACTACCTCACCCTATATCCTTAAGAGGATGTAACTTATAATAGCTTCCTTAGTATCTATAGTAGTACCTCTTTTAAAGTGGTCTTTATTACTACGGATTTTATTATTTATAAGTAGCCGCTAATACTTATATGTAGGGTTTTAGCTATTTATTAATTTAGGTAGGTCGGGCACTCTTAGTATATATTTCTTCTTCTTCTAGGATCCGTTCTCTTCTAAATACTATAAACTTATTAACTTAATAGTATCTTCGCGTGATATTATTTAATAACTTATAATTCTTTCTACTAAGTTAAGGATAACTTATTTAAGAGTCTTAATTTACATCTTTACATAAATAGTAATATCCTATATTTATCCCTTTATAAGGGGGGTAATCTTAGATTAATAGTTATTAGCTTCTTCTAGTAGAATATGCCTAAAAGCTTCTTTAACCTAAAATTATATCGCGTAAAAAAGACCTTTCTCTTATACTTACATATTAAGCTTAACCAGTAATAGGGAGTAAAAAGATTATAATAAGAAGGGGAATACCTATCCTCTTCCTTCCTTAGATTTATAAGGTAATTTAGTACCTTTATGTAAGGGTATTTATTATTAACTACTAGACTCCTCTTAAGTACTAGTTACGTAGGCTTAATTCTTAGCCATACTATCTACGCATAGAATAGTCTTCTACTTTCTTATAAGTAGGTATGGGGAGGATGCCTCCTTAATATTTATATACTATACTATAGCCTTATAAAGACTTCTATAGTTAATATATACTTAATACTCTTTAGTCTTTAGATAATACTAATACGCCTCACTAAGATGACTTAAATTACCTTCTTAAATAATAGGCGGTTATATATAAGGCTTAAGCTATATATATAGTATACCTAGTTTAGGTATTCTAACACCTCCCTTAGGTGATAAAAAAGTAGGATAGGGATAATACCTAGAATAATCTTCTATATCTATTACGAATTATTAAGTAGCTAATATGTAGGCTTTCGCCTAAAGGCTATCTACTTAGTTAGATATATATAAAATTAAAAGAACTTAATTAAAGTTAAGTAGAGAAGAGATGAAGTTAAGTAAAGTCTTATTAATTATTATAAATATAGAAGATGCTATATACTCTTCTATCTTCTATATATATTTATATAGGAAGTGAAATAAGAACTAAACTCTCTCTTTACTACGCGAATTACTACTTTAGTTATGTTATTAAAATAGATAAGAAATTAATCTTCTTATTACTATATAAAGTTTTATTAGCCGTTAAGTAGGCTATATATCCTTAGTAGTATTTATTATCTATTAGTACTACTAGCTTATATAGCTTAGCTAGTTTACGCGGCTTAGTTATAATCATCTTCGGCTTATTAAGTAATCGTCTTCGGCTTATTAAGTGATCGCGTAAGGGCGTAGTTATAATATGCTTACGTTACTAGCGTCTAATAGCTATTACGTCGCGTCTAATAGCCGCGTCTAATAGCTATTACGATATATATAGGGCTATTAAGTAGTTTATTAATAGCGCTTAGACCGTATACGCTACCTATAGAGTAGACCTAGTTTACGTTAACCTATAGAAGTGCCTAAAAGGTACTACTAACATGTAGTATGCCTTATAGATTACTAAAAATAATCGTACCTACGTTTAAGGTAGGGCTAGGATTAACTATTAGGCCTTACTTTTATAAGAGGACTTTAGTATAACTCGCTATAAGGCTATTAAAGTCCTTAATAACATTTACTTTAGGCTTCTAGAAGTTCGCGGTAAGGGGACCTAGGATTTTATTATTACCTATATTAGGCTAGGACGTGCTACTAGCTTTATAATAGTTTATAACTAGCTAGCTAACGCGTATACTAAGATCGATCCCTTCTACTAATAATAGCTAGATAAGCCGACTAAAACGACGATAACCTAATCTTTTATTAAAATGTTAGAAAGTTACTACTAGATATAGGATCGGCTTACCTAGTAGTATAAGGTAGGTAAGGGAACCTTCCCCTAGTAGGCCCTAGGGCGGGCTACTATAGCTTATCCTACGGGCTAAAGTGGTAGAGCTAGGACTAATAATAGCTAGGCGGCCCCGTAGCGCGATGTAAGTACTAAGGGACTAAATAATAAGTAGATTACATATCTAAAGCGTCCTACTCTACTAGCCCCTATAAACGCTAAAAAAGAGTTAGGTTTAACCTCCTAGTCGCAGCTATAAGCTAACCCTAAGATGGGAAGGAAATAGACTACTAAAGGTTAATATTACGCGTAGGGGGATTTAGGTAAAGGTAAGGTATAGGACGCTATATTAAGTAAGTTAGAGGGAGAGATAGCCCTAGAGAATTAGGAAACGCTTAATTCGGAGAGTAATAGTAAGAAGGAGGTAATAGCGCCTAATATAGTAGCGTATAACTATGCTTAATACTATTATTTAATAGCGTTAGAGTAATCTCTAGACTAGCCTACTACTAATCTAGAACTATTAGTAGCTTATAAGTCCATCTATAACGGATGCTAGGAATAGTTCTAGTCTAGGCATTAACTACATTAGTACCTAAGGAACACGGGATATAGGTATTACTTATTATAAGTAGATAGAGTTAGATAGACGGCGGACGAAATTAATATGTTCTTAGCCTAAGGCGAAGGCGGAGTTAGCCCCCTAAAAGTTATAGGAGTCGCGTAAAGGAACGGCATACTACTCCCTCTTCGCTATAACTTATTCTAGTAATTTATATAATGATTTAGGTATTACTTTTCCTATTTAGCTTAGCGGTTTAGGCCATAATGTAATAGGCTCCGCGCTAACGTTATACTAACTAGGGTAGGAATGCTACCTATTTAATAGTAGTAGACGCTACTATAATTACTAAGATAATAGATAGGTCTAAGAATAAGGGGCATAAAAAGGAACCCCCTATCTTATTATCTAAAATGTTACTACTAGGTATATAAGGAGGTAAAGACTCCCCTAGTTTTCCTAGGTATTACTCTTTAGAATGTAGTTTTAGACTTACCCCTACTAGACTTACGGATATTACATGCCTTAATACTAGGGCATCCTTATCTATAATTAGTCGAAAGTTTCTTAAGGACTAGCTACCTAATATTAACATCCTTTTACTACTAAAACCGGCGCGTATTAACGGTATAGGTAATACTATTTCTTATACGGACTATATTTTACTACCCCTATATTTACTAGGAAGCATAAAGAATAGCGTAGTAGTAGCTTACATACCCTATTATATAAGAGTATTTAATTATGATATAGCGGTACCCTTACTAATTAGAAATAACCTTTTACATCCTAAAGGGGTCATTATAGATCTAGGAAAAGATAGAGCTATTTAGCCTTATATTAGTAACGGAGGCTTTAGAATCTCCGTTACTATAAAAACGTATATAACTCTAGTATACCGCTATATTATAGCGAAGAAACACGTAGTAATACCCTCCTATAGTGTAATAAAGATACCTATTTATATCCTAGGGCCGTAGCTCCTAGTATAATGTTATAAGTTCTGCCCTAACTAAAGCGCGAAACCTATACTATTCTTATAGAGAGGTAGTATGTTATACTCCGTGATTACGAACGCTAACATAATATAGGTACTAGCCTAGAACGATTTAGAGTAGACCCTTACTATTTTAAAGAATACTTAGTTAGGTAGTATAGTTACTACGGAGATTAATAGGAGCTATTAGCTTATAAGCGAGGATTATAGGATGGCTAGGATGAACCCTTACCTACTAATAATGTTAGCGGTATTCTATAAAGATAAGTAATATCTTTATTATATACCGTATAGTAGATAGTTTATAGTAGAGAATGTAGTAGATTCTTTACTATAAGAGAACTTCCTTAAAGGACTAACTAGCAGGCTACCTAAGGGTGTTTATATAGAAGAACCTATAGATTCTAGAGAGTTCTATCTCTAGGTAATTAGTAATAGGTTCTTCTATTAATAGAAGACGATTTCTAATTAATCTAGACTAGAAGATTCTAGGCCTTAGTAATAAGACAATCTAGAATAAGGGCTAGAATCCGAAAGAACCCGTAGGAATAAGTTCTTAGTAATAGAAGAGGTCTAGAACAGTCTAGAATAGTCTAGACTTATTCTTAGGCCTCTAACACTCCCCCTAACTTATTACGCAGGGTAATAGAGAGGAATTTAGTAAAGAGAGCCTTTATAAGTACCTTAGTTAAGGCGTCTACAGGCATCTTCTTTAGTAGTAGTAGGTTCCCTATTACTATAGAGTAAGTAATAAGAGATATCTTTCTCTATATTACTTAGGCCTTCTATAGTAACATAGCTGCTACTACTAGGGATTCTAACCTCTTTAAAGGTCTCTCTAAGAGGATGAGGTACTTCTTCTATAGGGCTATTAATAGTAGCCTCTATAGTAGTTGATTCCTTAGAGGATTTTTCTCTAAGGCGCTCACTTCTTCTAGGCTCCTCCCTACTAGTATCTATAGTAGTTATAGACCTAGATCTTAGTCTATTAGGAGGGCTAGTTATAGAAGAAGGAAATATAGGCTTAGTATAGTCTATATCTTCCTTATCTTCTATACTTTTAGTATAGGGAGAAGGAAATTCATCCTCTTTAAAGGTAACATCCCTAGTGCGTATAATAGCTTGTTTTTCTATATCCTAGCATCTATAAATATGCTCCCCCTTAAAGCCTAATAATATACTAGGCCTAGAGCGTGGAGAATACTTAGAGGATATAGTACGCTTTTCTCTAGGGATGTTTATAAAGACTTTACTTCCGAAAGTCTTTATATAAGAGAGATTTATAGTAGGAGACCTGCCCTTAGCTATATTTAGCCGGGCTAGAGGCGAAATACCCTCTAGGGACTTCTTAGGGGTCCGGTTTAGAATATAAGTGGCGGTTTTAATAGCCTCTAGCTAGAAGGTAAGGGGGACCTTAGAATTTAAGAGAAGGTAACGGGTAATAGTATCTATTAACCTATGTGTCCTCTCTATAAGCCCGTTTTACTCTAGGCTATAAGGAGAACTCTTTTCTAGAGTTATTCCTTTATTTTCAGCTAGTAAATCTAGCTGAGTTCCCCTATATTCTAGGCCATTATCTAGCCTTAAAGACTAGACTTTACCATGCGGCTCTATAAGTTTAAGATAGTAAACTATCTTATTATAGGCTTCTCCTTTAGTAAATAGGGGGAATACCCATATAAACCTACTATAATAGTCTATAAATGCTATATAGTAGGTGTATCCCCCTATTCCCTTAGGAGTAATAGGTCCTATAACATCTAGACCTATTTTCTTATAAGGTTTAGAGACCGCTACTAGTATAGTAGATATAGTATGCTTAGATTTAGCTAAAGGGCATATAGAATAGTCTATTTTACTACCCTTAATGGGTAGTAGTGCCCTAAGAGCTTCTAAGTTTATATGCCCTAACCTATTATGCTATAGGTTTAAATCTGCTATATATGAGTGATTTATAGTAGATTCTACCTTAGGTAGAATGAATAGGTTATTTTAAAGTAAAACTTCGGCATATATCTACTCTCTTTTATCTATAAGTCTTAAGTTCTTTATATCTAGATATATACCATGTATATATAGCCTAGATATAGAGATAAGATTTATAGATAAATCGGGGATATAGAGAGCATCTAGAAGGGTTAGATTTATCCTTCTATTAGCGTACTTAAAGGTAATAGGTATAGTACCTATTCCTTTAGCATAGATCTCTCCTTTACCTAGTTTTATAGGTAAATTTACTTCTTTTAAAGAAGTAAAGAGATCTTTATATCTAGACATATGGGCTATAGCACCGGTGTCTAGAATCTAGTCATTTAGGCCGGGACCCGCGGTAAAATAAGAGGTATAACCCGTAATATGTAGGGTATCCTCTAAATCCGTAGGACTACTATCATTTTCTTTACCCTTTAAATTCCTAGCTCTTTTATAGCAGTCCTTTTCTAGATGGCCATTCTTTTTATAATAAGAGCACTTCTTAGTACTCTTATTATTGTAAGTAGAGGCGTTCTTTTTAGAAGAAGATTTCCCTTTATTACTAGTTATAGTAATAAGGGTAGTATTACTTTCTTCTTCTAGTTCTTAGCGCTGAGACTCTTCTACTAGACGCTCTATAAGGTGGTCTAGAGTAGTCTCTTCCTTTAGCCCTAGCTAGGCTACGGCGCTCTATGAAGAATAGCTACTAGGTATATTACTAAAGAATACACCTAGTTTCTACCTCTCCGTTAAGGCCATCTTAGTCTAAGATAATAGGGTTATCTCATCTAATAGATTAGCCACCTAGGTATTAATATCTCCCGTATCTTTAAGGCTTAGTAGCCTTATAAAGTGTAAGACTTCCCATGAAAGTCCCTTAGATTCACATCTTTTTCTAAGGGCTTCTCCCATAGAACTTATAGTTCTATAATGGGTAATACTAGAATAAAGTTTAGGATCTATAGAGGTCCTAATGAAAGTCCTTATTCTAGTATTATTAACCTCCTAGGTAGGATCTTCTACTTTAGGTTAAGATTTAGAGTCTAGATGGGCTTTTAGCCCTTCTATAATCACTATATCATTTATAGTAGATCGCTAAGACTCCTAGTTCTTAGGGCCTTTAAGTTTAGGAATGCTAGGGAATTCTTTTCCCATATTTCCTAGTAGAAGATGTTTCTTTCTTAAGGTATATTAAAGATTTTATACCCTATAGAGGTCTTTAGAGTATAAAACTCTATATACTTATAGTTTTAAGCAGAAACTATAAGTGTATGAAGTCTTGAAGTTTATTAGGTGCTAATAGGCCTGATGCACCTAATAGAAAGTAGGGAGATTATTAGAGTATCGATATTGTCTCTAATAACTTAGCCGGGAGTAGAGATATAAAGACTCTGATTTTAGATCCTTATCCGCCGAGTTTTTTTCTTCAAAACGGTATACTACTTTGCTTACTAAGCAAAGTATTCGGGTTAATGCGGGTCGAAAACGTTTCAAAGTATCGTGAAGTTTTAGTGTTCCTCATGCTAAGACACTAGCGGGAACTAGTATAAACGGGTAACGCTTAGGCCTAATATGGTATAGAGGCCGCGCAGCTACACCTTATATTAACGTAGTTAATAGAAATATGAGGAAATCTAGAGAAAGGCGGAGAAAGGTAAAGAATAGGTTATAAATAAGGTTATTCTAGACTACTAGAAGGTTCTAGAATAAAATCCTAGGTAGATATAGGCCTAACGGTCCTAGGAAAAAATTTAATAGGCTAAGAGCCTAAGGATAGGGCTTAGGATACTAGTCCTTACCCTAAAAAATGCCTTACTTATATAAATAAGTAGGCTTTCCCTAGACTTCTTTATAAGTTTAGCTTAATAGCTATCTACTAAGATAGTCTTACTAAGCCTTACTTATAAGAGCAGTCTAGTATAGAAAGAATAGTATATTCTTTCTTATAAGTAGGGAAGGAAGTAAAATCCTACTTATAAATTATAAGACAAGCTATATAGTAATCTATAGATTACTATTAGCCGGGCTCATAACCTATTAGCGGTATTCTATAAAGATAAGTAATATCTTTATTATATACCGTATAGTAGATGGTTTATAGTAGAGAATGTAGTAGATTCTTTACTATAAGAGAACTTCCTTAAAGGACTAACTAGTAGGCTACCTAAGGGTGTTTATATAGAAGAACCTATAGATTCTAGAGAGTTCTATCTCTAGGTAATTAGTAATAGGTTCTTCTATTAATAGAAGACGATTTCTAATTAATCTAGACTAGAAGATTCTAGGCCTTAGTAATAAGACAATCTAGAATAAGGGCTAGAATCTAAAGGAACCCGTAGGAATAAGTTCTTAGTAATAGAAGAGGTCTAGAAGAGTCTAGAATAGTCTAGACTTATTCTTAGGCCTCTAATAGATTATTAACTACTAGGTTAATAGGAAAGCTAGTTCCTTAAGTTAACGTGATACTAAGATTTAGGTTTAGTGAAATTAGGTAAGCTATAACCCTATCTATATAAAGTACGGGGTAATATAGATTATTATTCGTACTAAGGTATAGGTTATCTATAAAGAGTAGTAATAGGCATATATGCCTAAGAGGAGGGAGGGGCTACTAAGTATATATTAGCGCTTCCCCTTTTTATGAAAGTAGTTATTTTAGCCCGCCTCTAACCGGGATTTAGGTTACTACTTTTAGCGCGCTTATAGCTCTTACTATCTACTATAGATTAGGGAGTATGTATCTAACTAAGGAGATTACGCATGTTATTAAAGGATTAGGTAGTCTCTACTTATAGAGGGGAGTCCTTCCTAGGCCTCCTAAATTTAAAAAGGGCCCTTATAGAGCTATGCTTCCTACCCCCTATATTTAGGGAGTAGAATCTTACTTCTAGTAGCGCCCATAGCGTCCTCCTCTAGAATATTCTAGGATAGGGCATTTTAGGTTCTATAGGGCTACTAGGCTCCTCTAACATTATTAGTATAGATACTCTAGGTTATAGTGTTTAGGGGCTAGTTTCTACCTCTTTACCTAGACTACTCCCTAGAGCCGTTACGCTTAAAGCCCTAGGCATGACTATTATATAGTATCGCGATAGCTATTAGACGCGGCTATTAGACGCGACGCGATAGCTATTAGACGCTAGTAACGTAAGCACATTATAACTACGCCCTTACGCGATTACTTAATAAGCCGAAGATAATTATAACTAAGCTACGTAAACCGGCTAAGCCGTATAAGCCGGCGGTGCTAATAGATAATAAATACTACTAAGGATATATAGCCTACTTAACGGCTAACAAAACTTTACATAGTAATAAGAAGATTAATTTCTTATCTATTTTAATAACATGACTAAAGTAGTAATTCACGTAGTAAAGAGAGAGTTTAGTTCTTATTTCACTTCCTATATAAATATATATAGAAGATAGAAGAGTACATAGCATCTTCTATATTTATAATAATTAATAAGACTTTACTTAACTTTATCTCTTCTCTACTTAACTTTAATTAAGTTCTTTTAATTTTATATATATCTAACTAAGTAGATAGCCTTTAGGTGAAAGCCTACATATTAGCCGCTTAATAATTCATAATAGATATAGAAGATCATTCTAGGTATTATCCCCATCCTACTTTTTTATCACCTAAGGGAGGTATTAGAATACCTAAACTAGGTATACTATATATATAGCTTAAGCCTTATACACGACCACCTATTATTTAAGAAGGTAATTTAAGTCATCTTAGTAAGGCGCATTAGTATTATCTAAAGACTAAAGAGTATTAAGTATATATTAACTATAGAAGTCTTTATAAGGCTATAGTATAGCATATAAATATTAAGGAGGTATCCTTCCTATACCTACTTATAAGAAAGTAGAAGACTATTCCATGTACGGATAGTATAGCTAAGAATTAAGCCTACGTAACTAGTACTTAAGAGGAGTCTAGTAGTTAATAATAAATACCCTTACATAAAGGTACTAAATTACCTCATAAATCTAAGGAAGGAAGAGGATAGGTATTCCCCTTCTTATTATAATCTTTTTACTCCCTATTACCGGTTAAGCTTAATATATAAGTATAAGAGAAAGGTCTTTTTTATATAATATAATTTTAGGTTAAAGAAGCTTTTAGGCATATTCTACTAGAAGAAGCTAATAACTATTAATCTAAGATTACCCCCCTCATAAAGGGATAAATATAGGATATTACTATTTATATAAAGATGTAAATTAAGACTCTTAAATAAGTTATGTTAGCGGTATTCTATAAAGATAAGTAATATCTTTATTATATACCGTATAGTAGATGGTTTATAGTAGAGAATGTAGTAGATTCTTTACTATAAGAGAACTTCCTTAAAGGACTAACTAGTAGGCTACCTAAGGGTGTTTATATAGAAGAACCTATAGATTCTAGAGAGTTCTATCTCTAGGTAATTAGTAATAGGTTCTTCTATTAATAGAAGATGATTTCTAATTAATCTAGACTAGAAGATTCTAGGCCTTAGTAATAAGACAATCTAGAATAAGGGCTAGAATCTAAAAGAACCCGTAGGAATAAGTTCTTAGTAATAGAGGAGGTCTAGAAGAGTCTAGAATAGTCTAGACTTATTCTTAGGCCTCTAACACTCCCCCTAACTTATTACGCAGGGTAATAGAGAGGAATTTAGTAAAGAGAGCCTTAGTAAGTACCTTAGTTAAGGCGTCTATAGGCATCTCTTTAGTAGAGATATAGGAGAATCTTATAAGATTTTCCTTAACTAGCTGCCTTAAGAAGTGATACCTTATGTCTATATTCTTAGACTTTTTAGTAGCATCTTCCATAGCAGCTATAGCCGGTATGTTATCCCCTTTAAGGACTATAGGAGTAGGTATAAGGTCTTTATAACCTAACTCTTCTAAAAATCCTTTAATATAAAGGATAACCTTAGCTAGTATACTATAACCTATGTATTCTACCTGTATAGTAGAAATAGAGACATAGGTTAGTCTACTAGCCTTCTAGGCTATAGGCCCATTAGTAGAGTAAATAATATAAGCTGCTAGAGAATGTCTATTAAGCTCATTCCCTAAGTTAGAGTTAGAGTAGGATTCTAGATTAAAACTAGTACCCTTATAGGTAATAGTATAATCTTTAGTTCCTTTTAGATAGGATAAGACTCTTTTAGTAGCTCTAAGGTGCTCTACTAGAGGGCAGCTTAAATACTAGCTTAAAGAAGCTAGTATATAAGCTATATTAGGCCTAGTATAGACTATAGCATATAGAAGAGAGCCTATTAAAGATCTATACTCTTTAATAAGGTCTTCACTAGCCTAATAGTCCGCGGGTGGTCTAGGAAGCTCCTTATATAAATAAGGAGTCTTAGAAGGCGTAATAGAGCTTAGAGAGAAAGTCTCTAAGACTTTAGAAAGATAGCCTTCCTATAATAAAGATATAGTCTTTTTAGACCTATCCCGGGTGACTTGAATTCCTAAATAATAGGAAATAGGTCCTAGGTCCTTAATAGTAAACCTAGACCTTATTAATTCTTTAAAAGAATTAATAATAGATATATCCTTACTAAAAAGTAGGATATCGTCTACGTATACTAAGACCTATATAAATAAGCCTTCTTTAAAGGTCTTAGTATATAAGCAGGCCTTAGATAGAAGCTGTTTATAGCCGTTCTCTTCTAAGAAGTGGCTAAAATAGGCTGCCCATGCCCTAGGGGCTTATTTTAGGCCATAGAGAGCTTTCTTTAATTTATAGACTTTATTATTAAGCTTAAAGCCTGTAGGTTGATGTACATAGACGTCTTCATTTATTTTCCCATTTAGGAAGGTGGTTTTGACGTCTATATGTATGATTTCTAGGTCTAAATAGGCAGAAAGGCTTAGTAGTAGGCGTAAAACTATAGGTGAGACTGTAGGACTAAAAGTCTCTTTATAGTTTATACCATACTCCTGATTTTAGCCTTATACTACCCATCTAGCCTTATAGCGGGTAATATTTCCCTTATTATTAGTTTTAATCTTATAGACCTATTTGCCTCTAAGAATTTTATTATCCTTAGGGGGGTCTACTAAGATCCAGGTTTAATTCTTAATAAGGGAATTATATTCTTCCCGCATAGCTCTCTGCCAGTCTAGGCTATTAGGAGAATTAATAGCCTAACTATAAGTAGTAGGTTCCCCATTACTATAGAGTAAGTAATAAGAGATATCTTCCTCTATATTACTTAGGCCTTCTATAGTAACATAGCTGCTACTACTAGGGATTCTAACCTCTTTAAAGGTCTCTCTAAGAGGATGAGGTACTTCTTCTATAGGGCTATTAATAGTAGCCTCTATAGTAGTTAATTCCTTAGAGGATTTTTCTCTAAGGCGCTCACTTCTCCTAGGCTCCTCCCTACTAGTATCTATAGTAGTTATAGACCTAGATCTTAGTCTATTAGGAGGGCTAGTTATAGAAGAAGGAAATATAGGCTTAGTATAGTCTATATCTTCCTTATCTTCTATAGTTTTAGTATAGGGAGAAGGAAATTCATCCTCTTTAAAGGTAACATCCCTAGTGCGTATAATAGCTTGTTTTTCTATATCCCAGCATCTATAAATATGCTCCCCCTTAAAGCCTAATAATATACCAGGCCTAGAGCGTGGAGAATACTTAGAGGATATAGTACGCTTTTCTCTAGGGATGTTTATAAAGACTTTACTTCCGAAAGTCTTTATATAAGAGAGATTTATAGTAGGAGACCTGCCCTTAGCTATATTTAGCCGGGCTAGAGGCGAAATACCCTCTAGAGACTTCTTAGGGGTCCGGTTTAGAATATAAGTGGCGGTTTTAATAGCCTCTGGCTAGAAGGTAAGGGGGACCTTAGAATTTAAGAGAAGGTAACGGGTAATAGTATCTATTAACCCATGTGTCCTCTCTATAAGCCCATTTTGCTCTAGGCTATAAGGAGAACTCTTTTCTAGAGTTATTCCTTTATTTTCAGCTAGTAAATCTAGCTGAGTTCCCCTATATTCTAGGCTATTATCTAGCCTTAAAGACTGGACTTTACCATGCGGCTCTATAAGTTTAAGATAGTAAACTATCTTATTATAGGCTTCTCCTTTAGTAAATAGGGGGAATACCCATGTAAACCTACTATAATAGTCTATAAAGGCTATATAGTAGGTGTATCCCCCTATTCCCTTAGGAGTAATAGGTCCTATAACATCTAGACCTATCTTCTCATAAGGTTTAGAGACCGCTACTAGTGTAGTAGATATAGTACGCTTAGATTTAGCTAAAGGGTATATAGAATAGTCTATTTTACTACCCTTAATAGGTAGTAGTACCCTAAGAGCTTCTAAGTTTATATGCCCTAACCTATTATGCTATAGGTTTAAATCTACTATATATGAGTGATTTATAGTAGATTCTACCTTAGGTAGTATAAATAGGTTATTCTAAAGTAAAACTTCAGCATATATCTACTCTCTTTTATCTATAAGTCTTAAGTTCTTTATATCTAGATATATACTATGTGTATATAGCCTAGATATAGAGATAAGATTTATAGATAAATTAGGGATATAGAGAGTATCTAGAAGGGTTAGATTTATCCTTCTATTAGCATACTTAAAGGTAATAGGTATAGTACCTATTCCTTTAGTATAGATCTCTCCTTTACCTAGTTTTATAGGTAAATTTACTTCTTTTAAAGAAGTAAAGAGATCTTTATATCTAGACATATAGGCTGTAGCGCCGGTATCTAGAATCTAGTTATTTAGGCTAGGACCCGCGGTAAAATAAGAGGTATAACCCGTAATGTATAGGGTATCCTCTAAATCCGTAGGACTACTATTATTTTCTTTACCCTTTAAATTCCTAGCTCTTTTATAGCAGTCCTTTTCTAGATAGCCATTCTTTTTATAATAAGAGCACTTCTTAGTACTCTTATTATTATAAGTAGAGGTGTTCTTTTTAGAAGAAGATTTCCCTTTATTACTAGTTATAGTAATAAGGGCAGTATTACTTTCTTCTTCTAGTTCTCAGCGCTGAGACTCTTCTACTAGACGCTCTATAAGGTAGTCTAGAGTAGTCTCTTCTTTTAGCCCTAGCTGGGCTACGGCGCTCTATGAAGAATAGCTACTAGGTATATTACTAAAGAATACACCTAGTTTCTACCTCTCCATTAAGGCTATCTTAGTCTAAGATAATAGGGTTATCTCATCTAATAGATTAGCCACCTAGGTATTAATATCTCCCGTATCTTTAAGGCTTAGTAGCCTTATAAAGTGTGAGACTTCCCATAAAAGTCCCTTAGATTTATATCTTTTTCTAAGGGCTTCTCCCATAGAACTTACAGTTCTATAATAGGTAATGCTAGAATAAAGTTTAGGATCTATAGAGGTCCTAATGAAAGTCCTTATTCTAGTATTATTAACCTCCTAGGTAGGATCTTCTACTTTAGGTTAAGATTTAGAGTCTAGATAGGCTTTTAGCCCTTCTATAATCACTATATCATTTATAGTAGATCGCTAAGACTCCTAGTTCTTAGGGCCTTTAAGTTTAGGAATGCTAGGGAATTCTTTTCCTATATTTCCTAGTAGAAGATGTTCCTTTCTTAAGGTATATTAAAGATTTTATACCTTATAGAGGTCTTTAGAGTATAAAACTCTATGTACTTATAGTTTTAAGCGAAAACTATAAGTATATGAAGTCTCGAAGTTTTTTAGGTGCTAATGGGCCTAATGCACCTAATAGAAAGTGGGAAGATTATTAGAGTATCGATGTTTTCTCTAATAACTTAGCCGGGAGTAGAGATATAAGGAATCTAATTTCAGATCCTTATCCGCCGAGTTTTTCTCTTTAAAACGGTATACTACTTTGCTTACTAAGCAAAGTATTCGGGTTGATGCGGGTCGAAAATGTTTTAAAGTGTCGTGAAGTTTTAGTGTTCCTCGTGCCAAGACACTAGTGGGAACTAGTGTAAACGGGTAACGCTTAGGCCTAATATGGTATAGAGGCCGTGCAGCCACACCTTATATTAACGTAGTTAATAGAAATGTGAGGAAATCTAGAGAAAGGCGGAGAAAGGTAAAGAATAGGTAGTAAATAAGGCTATTCTAGACTACTAGAAGGCTCTAGAATAAAATCCTAGGTAGATATAGGCCTAATAGTCCTAGGAAAAATTTAATAGGCTAAGAGCCTAAGGATAGGGCTTAGGATACTAGTCCTTACCCTAAAAAATGCCTTACTTATATAAATAAGTAGGCTTTCCCTAGACTTCTTTATAAGTTTAGCTTAATAGCTATCTACTAAGATAGTCTTACTAAGCCTTACTTATAAGAGCGGTCTAGTATAGAAAGAATAGTATATTCTTTCTTATAAGTAGGGAAGGAAGTAAAATCCTACTTATAAATTATAAGGTAAGCTATATAGTAATCTATAGATTACTATTAGCCGGGCTCATAACCTATTAGCGGTATTCTATAAAGATAAGTAATATCTTTATTATATACCGTATGGTAGATAGTTTATAGTAGAGAATATAGTAGATTCTTTACTATAAGAGAACTTCCTTAAAGGACTAACTAGTAGGCTACCTAAGGGTGTTTATATAGAAGAACCTATAGATTCTAGAGAGTTCTATCTCTAGGTAATTAGTAATAGGTTCTTCTATTAATAGAAGATGATTTCTAATTAATCTAGACTAGAAGATTCTAGGCCTTAGTAATAAGACAATCTAGAATAAGGGCTAGAATCTAAAAGAACCCGTAGGAATAAGTTCTTAGTAATAGAGGAGGTCTAGAAGAGTCTAGAACAGTCTAGACTTATTCTTAGGCCTCTAATAAGTTGTCCTTAACTTAGCGGAAAGAATTATAAGTCATTAAATAACATCACGCGAAGATACTATTAAGTTAATAAGTTTATAGTATTTAGAAGAGAACGGATCCCGGAAGAAGAAGAAATATATACTAAGAGTACCTAACCTACCCGAATTAATAAACGGCTAAAACCCTACGTATAAGTATTAGTAGCTACTTATAAATAATAAAATCCGTAGTAATAAAGACTACTTTAAAAGAGGTACTACTATAGATACTAAGGAAGCTATTATAAGTTACATCCTCTTAAGGATATAGGGTAAGGTAGTATAGCATCTAGTACTATTTTTATATACTTACATGAAGATAGATAATCTAGTTCTTAATACTAACTTATATTACTAGCTTAAGTAAGTATTTAAGAATCCGCATTAGTAAAAGGATGTAAAGAAGAAGCTAAAGGACCTTCATTATAAAATTCCTATAGATCTTTAGAAGTTCTAGTTAGAGTTTATATACCTAGCTTTAGAGGCTAATCTTCCGCACGAATAATAGAAAGAGGATTTTTACTCTTTATTAGATCCCCTACTATAAACTTATTTAGTAGGAATTAAATAAGATGACTCTATCTTATTTAAAGAATACCTTTAAAAGGCATACCCTATTATATAAAGTATAATTAAGTATTAAAATAGTAGAAATATATCTTCATCATCCTAGGAAGACCGCGTAAAGAAATAATAACAGGAATAAGTAGGTAAATCTACTCTTTTAATAGGTAGAAGTTTAAGAGAGCAGCCTTTTTTAAGATCATTATAGAGACCTACTCCTTATATAATAACGGAAAATCTAATACGTAAAGGAAAAGTAGAACTCTAAGGTAATATTAGACCCTACTATTAATGTAGAAAGTTTAGATACCTTATCTAATAGTGCCTAGAAACTAAAGTAAAGATAGTTAATACTATAATAGAAGAAGAAGGAGAAGAGTACGTAATATTAGAACTATACTCTTCTTTATTAGAAAATAATAAGTCTTAGGGGAAGTCTCCTCCCTAAGATATAAGCTTAGAGCTCTATAAATTACTAATTTATAGGTAAATGTTTATAACCTTATTAGAGGATACCTATTTACTATATAAACTATAATTATAGCTAGCGGTTATACTATACCCGTTCATGCCCTAGTTAATACTAGTATAAATAGATCTAGCTTTATTCATCCTTAACTTCTTCTATAACTTAGGGAATTAGGGATTAAGAAAAGAAAGATTACTAGTAGGAACCTTAAAGTCTCTAGGTTTAACTAACGCATAAATGAGTAACTTAATTTCATTTATTAATTATAATTCCGTTTCTAACATTAGCTAGTTATAATATATACCTTTATACTAGATATTAGGCGCTATAATATTATTCTAGGCCGCTAGTTCCTTACATATTATTATGTTCTTCTAGATTACTATAAGTAATAACTTATTTAGTTAGATCCTCTAGACTGAATTTCTTTTTTAAATCTTTTAAAAGTTCTAAAATTATCCGCATAAAGTAAAGATCTACGGATAAACTAATTAGTTTCTTTAATATATATCTCTAATAATATTAAAGTTAATAATTAAGAAACCTTTTTTACCTTTCTTATAGAAATTAACCTACCTATAAAAATACTAATAGAAGTAGTAAACCTCTATTCTATTATACTTAATAATATTAATAAAGCTAATAAAGATGAAGCTTTTAATAAATACCTTAATAATTATTTACCCTCTAAGTATAAAAACTACCGTAACGTCTTTTTAAAATAAGAATCTAATTAGCTACTACCCTATTATGTAGGAGTTAATTATTAAATTTCTCTTATATATAAGGATTCTCTATGCTTACTAATAAGTCCCCTCTATAGGATATCCCTAGAATAGCTAGCCGTAGTAAAGGAATACGTCTAAGAGAACTTAAAGAAAGGATTTATTACTAAGAGCTATATACCCTATACCTCTCTAGTATTAGTAGTAAAAAAACCCGGAGGTAGTTAGTAAATTTATATTAACTACTAACGGTTAAATGATTAGATAAAGAAGGACTTATATCCTTTACCTCTTATCTTAGAACTCTTATAGAGAGTAGGTAAAGGAAAAGTCTACACTAAACTAGACATTTAATAAGCTTTCTATTAAATCTAACTTTAAGAATAGTCTAAAGAATATACTACCTTCTATATAAGATATAGACTATTTAAATACCGCGTTTTACCTTTTAGGCTAAGTAATAGGCCTACTACTTTTTAATATTTTATTAACTAAGTTCTATTTAACTATTTAGATGATTTTATTATCACTTTTATGGATGATATTCTTATTATTTCTAAAAACCTATATAATTATACTTAACACGTCATTAAAGTTCTATAATAATTATATAGAGGGGGACTATAAGCTAATATAAAAAAGAGTAAGTTCTTAACTACTTATATGAAATTTCTAGGATATATCATCTCTACTAAGGGTATATTAATAGACCCGTAAAAAATTAAACCTATTTATACCTAGTAATTACCTATAACCCTTTAATCTCTTTAGTCTTTCTTAGGATTCTATAACTTTTATTAGAGATTCCTTCCTAACTATAGATGAATTAGCCGGCTACTAGAGAAACTATGTTTAAAAGTAAAGTAGCGATAACTTAGACTAGTTAAGGAAGAATCTTTTAGGAACCTTAAGAAACTAATATATAGTAAATCACTACTTATAAACTATAATCTAACTTTAGATACTTATATAGAAATAGATGTAAGTAATAGAGTAGTTACGGGAGTCCTATCATAATATTAAAAAGATTACGAATGGAAACTAGTATCCTTTTATTCTAAGGTAATATTAGACGCTAAACTCTACTATAGAATACCTAATAAAGAACTTCTAGCTATTATATAAGGACTAGAGGAATAGAGATCTATACTTATAGGCCTTTATAAACCTTTTCTTATAATTATAGACTATTAAGCATTAGAATACTTTACTTCTAAGTACTAATTATCCGCATGATAAGTAAGATAGGCTAAGTAACTTACTAAGTACTAAGTCCGGTTTACCTACTAACTAGGAAAGGAAAATATTATTATAGATATTCTTATAAGAAAGTAAGAGTAACTTAAGACTTAAAAAGAGAAATTAAAGGCCGTATAAGAGTAGTATCTTATTCCTACTTCCTAGGTAGTCCTACTTATAATGATGGAGCTAGAAGTTTCTCTACTAATAATTTTCCTTAATAAGCTCCTCCGCGTAAATAGAGAAAACCTAGATCTTAAACTATAGAGGGAAATAGCCCGTCTTTAACTAGAAAATGAATTATATTAGAAGTTATAGGATAGATTACTTCTTTACTATAGTATATTAGTTATTCCTAACTAGGATAACCTTTACGTAAGAATAATTAAAGTAATATATACTACTTACATTACTACCTATCCTAGAATTAATAAAATGTAAAAGCTAGTATAGTAATACTATTACTAGCCTAGCTAGACTTATATAATTAAGAGATATAGCTAAAACTACTATATTTACCGCCGGAACTATGAATTTACTAATAAGATACCTAGCCTTCTATATTCTCTACTAATTCCTAACTATCCCTAGTAATACCTAGCTATAGATTTTAAAGAGATACTATAAGACTAAAAGGGATTTAATTATATCCTTATTATTATAGACCGGTTATCCTAAAGAACCTTTAGTTTACCTTACATGAAGAAAATCTATACTAAAGGAGTATCTTAACTTTTTTATAATCACGTCTACTAAATTTTCGGAAATCCTAAAAGTATACTATTAGATTAAGGTCCTTAGTTTATTTTAGCCTTTATGTAGGAGCTATATAAGTTAACTAGTATTAAATAACACTTTAATTTAGCCTATTACTCTTAGATAAATAGAATTACTAAGATAGTTAATTAGATTCTTATGCGCTAACTATAACCCTTTATTAATTACTATTAAAATAACTAGTCTAACCTTCTACTATTAATGGACCTAGCTTAGGCTACCCTTCTATATAAGGCTATAGGTCTTATACTAGCTAAAATAGATCTTAGCTTCTTACTATGTATGTATTATAACTAGACTACTTACATAATGATAATTACTTTACTAGAAGGTAGAGTATAGTCTATAGCTTAGTCTCTCTAAAAAAGAAGATAAGAGGCCTATAAGTACGCCTATAAATTAATTTAATAATTATAAGAGAAGAACTACTAATAAGCTAATAAATACTATTATATACCTAACTTTAACATTAGAGACTTTATTTACATTAAGAAGACTAGCTAGATAACGGACTAGCTAAATCTAAAATTAGATACTCCTAACGTAGGACCATTTAAGGTTACTAGAATAAAAGATTATTTATACGAACTAGATCTTCTAGAAAGCATAAAGGTAATAAACCTTTTCTATACTAATTACCTACGTAAAGTAGCTATAGACCTATTACTATAATAGAGATATATAGAACTAAAACCTAAGATTATTAATAACTAGTAAGAATAGGAAGTTAACTTTATCCGTATAAGTAAGGTTACTTACGGAACTTTAAAGTATTAGGTTTAATAGGTAGGATATAATTAAGATAATAAGTAGTATATAGTAAGTTCTTTTATTAGGGCCCCCTAAAAAGTAGAGGACTTCTATACTACTAATCCTTCTACCTCTAGACTACTAAAGAACCTAGAAAAGTAGAAAAGAGCCTTCCTCTAATAAGAATTATAGGAAGAAACGTAATTAGATAACTAACCCGCCTATACTCTAGTAAAGAGAATCCTCTAATACTATAGTAAATAATCCTTATCTATATAAACTAATTTATCCTTATCTATCCTATCCCCTATTTTAATTTTATTCCTTATCTTTTATACCCCTACTCCTCTTCCTCCTCTTTAGTAGGAATTAGAGCTAACTTCTTAAGTTTAGGCCTTATTACACCTTTAATAGAGCCCTAGAGAAAGTTATTAACCTAGTTATCTATTATATAGTGAAGAGTAAGGTACTCTCTAGGCTATATCTTATCCTTACATCTTTTATGTTAATTAGGAGGATAAGTACTAGTAAGGTCACTTATAGTATAGTTAAGGTTACTAGTACCCTAGACGTAGTTCGCGTAATAACCCTATAAGAAACCTAGTAACTTATAGTAACTATAGAAGACGTAAGTAGAGAGATTATCCCGGTACTTAGTATAACTAGTAGCTTAATTAATACCTATATATTAAATTAAGTAAGCATTACGTAAAGAGCTATAAGATTCTATAGATATAATGTTAAAATAGTCCTTAGAAACTAGGATAATAGTATAATAAGCTAAGTTACTAAGGCCTAATATATATATTATATATTAGCTAGTTTCATTACCGCTAAGGGATTTCTATAATAAGTTAGCTATTATATAAAGATAAGTAAGTAGTAATATATATCTTAGCGAGTTTTTTAAAGGCCTTACGTAGGATAAAGACTATAATCTTATTAGAAGCATCTATCTCTAAGTCCTAATCTAAAGGTTATACTAGTAATTCTATAGGTAAAGTAGCTAGATGAATAATACTACTATTATTACCCTTATATAAAGGTATACTTAATAGTATGTTAGCATAACGGCTACTAGAACGTGTATATAAGGGTAAAGTAGGCGTAGTAGGTATATTAGCATACGTAACATTTATATAAGGATCTATAGGTAGAATAGTAACATATACTAGCTCTTAGGAGCTAGGTACTATACCTAGACTAGTTAGCTTTACTTTACCTTTTTAAAACTCCGGATATACTAATAATCGGCTAATTACGCGCGATGTATTATGTAATAATTCTAAGTAGCCTTAGCATCCTCTTAAGGCGTTATATTACCTTTAAGGCGCTTTAAGTAATAAGATTAATTAGATACTATTACGTGATAATTAGTTAAGCGTTTTAAACTAAGGACTTACTATAAACATAATAACTTACTATTATTACTTAAGTAAGAGAGGGAAGATGTAATGATAGGGGATTATTATTATAGGAAAAGTTAATATAAGGAAGATTAGTTATTATAGAAAGGGTAGTAGTAAAGAAGGTTAGTTAAACTATAACCCTAATAATAAGATATACCTAGTAGTCCTATACTTTACGCCCTTACTAAAATAATACTAGTTAGTTATCCGCGTAAGTACCTAATAAGCTAACTTAGGCTTCCTATTAGGGGGGGAATGTTATAATAGCTATTAGACGCGGCTATTAGACGCGATATAATAGCTATTAGATGCTAGTAACGTAAGCACATTATAACTACGCCCTTACGTGATTACTTAATAAGCTAAAGATGATTATAACTAAGCTACGTAAACCGGCTAAGCCGTATAAGCTAGTAGTACTAATAGATAATAAATACTACTAAGGATATATAGCCTACTTAATAGCTAATAAAACTTTACGCGGTAATAAGAAGATTAATTTCTTATCTATTTTAATAACATAACTAAAGTGGTAATTCGCGTAGTAAAGAGAGAGTTTAGTTCTTATTTCACTTCCTATATAAATATATATAGAAGATAGAAGAGTACATAGCATCTTCTATATTTATAATAATTAAGAAGACTTCACTTAACTTTATCTCTTCTCTACTTAACTTTAATTAAGTTCTTTTAATTTTATATACGTCCGACTAAGTAGATAGCCTTTAGGCGAAAGCCTACATATTAGCTACTTAATAATTCGTGACATATAGGGGGTAGCCTCTAGGTTAGGGAGTTCTAATAGTAGTCCTAAAGGGTCGTTATGCTTAAGGGCTTACTACTTAAGATACCCCTTAACTTTAGGGGCCTAGGCAGCTAGTTCTTTAGGTTAGACGGTATATAGTTCTATTACTTTTATGTAGGCCATATTAAGTTAGGCTAAAGCGGTCTTAAAAGACCCCTACTTCTAAGCGCTACTTATATCCTAGTAGGTAGGATGTACTAGGTAATACTAGGAAGATACTACTTATCTTATAGACGGCCTTCTTACTATTAGGAGGTTATATAAGGCTGTTACTAAGTTAATACATTCCTAGACTTTAGGGGTAATACGCTCTAACTAGGGCCTATATTTACCCTCTACCTAAAAGGCCTTTAGTTACTAGGCTATAAGTATCTTATTATTAGTAGGTAGATTAGCTATATTAGGCTTTCTTAAAGTTATTAGGGCGTTTATTCGGACGTCCCTAGGAAAGATTAGCGGTTAGGATTATAGTTTAGGATTTAAACTCCCTAAGCCTATAGTAGGCCGCTAGTCTTTCTTTAAAGGAAAAGGGTACTATTCCGCTATACTACGCGATACCATGTTATTAGCTAGATTAGGGACCGTTATTATTAAGGAGTAGAAGCGACTTCGTAGTATCTTAGGTCTAGTAGTATTTTATAGGTAACCTTACTAGTCTATATATACTATAGCATAGAAATAGGGTTTAGTAACTACTTTTAGCTACTACTATTATGAGTTCGTAACTCTTATATATAAGCTAAATGTCTATTAATTAATAATTCTCCCCCTTACTAGTAGGGGTCTATCTACTAGGCCTAAGGCCCCTACTATAACTATATTACGGTTTCTAACCGTTTACATCCTTAGATAGATCCTACGGTTAAAGTATTAGGCTTAAAGTACCGATTCTCCGTATATACTCGCTTAGATTAGTACTTTAATCCTACTATCGTAAGACTAGCTTACTATAACTAATTATTACTATAAAAAAGGAGTTAACTTACGTATCTATATCTTAATCTCCTAACATTTAATTAGTTATTAATAGATAATAGAGTAGTAGTAGCTAGATAATTAGGCTACCTAGTAGGCGGCCTTATAGTAATAGTAGTAAGATAATTAGGCCGCCTAGTAGGCAGCCTTATAGTAGTAGTAGTAGGGGTTACCCCTAGATAAGTAGGCCTACCTTATAGAATAGGCGTACTAATAGTAGTAGGAAGCGCTCTATACATAATAGTAGAACTAGTAGCTATACTACTAACTAACTGCCGGTCTATTAGATCCTAATATTATTTAGTTACTATAGTAATAGATAGCCTACTAGGCTAATAAGAAGGAGTATAAATACTAAGTAGGTAAACTAACTAAGATCTTACTAGAGATGCCTATTTATAAGGGTGATAGGGATAGGCTAGACGCATAGATAGATATAGTTTATAATAAGATAAGCCTAGACTATACTAACTATGCGCTAAAGACTTAGTTATTTACTATCTAGGCTAAACTTAGTAGTAAAGCCGCCTACTAAATAACGCCCTAGTTTAAATAATATAGGGATAATCCTAGTATGACCTTTAAGTAACTACTTACATACCTAGAGCTAATCTACGGTAATCCTTACTAAGTAGTAAATACATAACACTAGATATACGCGTTATACTAGTAGGGAGTACCGTTCTAGGAGTTTTTTACTAAGTTTAATTAGGTCTTATAGTTAGCTAGGGGTAATAAGTAGCTAGATTTAGCTAAGATTAGCCTCCTAGAGAATGTACTAAGCCGTAAACTATTAGCCTAGATAGTAGGGTTAGCCTTAGGAGGAGAGTCTTAGGACTAGTATATAGTCCTTCTTACCTAAGTTAGTAATTCTATAGAGAGACTTAGAAATAATAATAGTAGCGCGCGTAATAGTAGTTACTAGGCTAACGGCTAATTCTATAAAGGTAGGTTAATAGGTTAGGCCCCTAGTAGTACTATAATAATACTATAAGGATAGTTAAATTAAATAAGTACTACCCCTAAGGCTATAGAATAGGAGCCTACTAGTCTAGCCTACTTAGCTATCTAGCGTGCTAAGTAGGTATTAGATGTAGAAGTAAGCTAATAATATATATCTAAGCTCTATCTATATTACGGTAGTAATGCTTACTTTATTAGTAAGTGCCTATATAAGCCTACTTATCCTCCCTAGGCTATAGTAGTCTAGCTATTACTAGAGGATGAGACTAAAGATGTTAAGGAGCCTGAATTAGGAAATAAGGAACTCTAGCTATAGTTACGGTCCGGAATAAAGTTATAAACTAGAGGAGGTTAAATAGTAGGATTATAGTCTATTAGTATAAGGCTAAGTAGTATATAAGGGGTAAATCCCTACTAGTATTAGTACTAGTTAATTAAGCATCCTATACTAGAACTCTTATTAATTTAGGGAGTAAACTATATATAATAGTAACCTCCTAGTTTATAACGCGCATAAACCTCCTAGTCTATAAAATTATATCTATACTAATACTTAGACTAAAGAGCTTAGGATGGTTAGTAAAGATAGTAATAGAGTTTATACTTAATTTAGGAGGATACTTAAGAATAATCCTTACCTATATAGTACCCTAACTCCCTAATAGTATTAAGTTACTAATAGGAGCACTATAGCTCTACTAAGAGAGGGTCCTACTAGACCTATTAGCTAGGAGCCTTACGTTTAAAGATACCGGCCTAACGGTATAGGAGGAGGGAAGATTAGAGGTTAAGGATAGAGTCTACTTTACTTAGGCTATCTCCGCCCTAGCGTACTAACTACTTACCTAATTAGTAGCTAAATAGTAGAAAGAATATATATTTATAGTAAGTCTCACTAATATTAATAAGGCCTTAGTAATAAAGCTAGTTATTAGTAGTAATAAGATCTATTACTATCTACCTAAGTAGATTAGTAATAAGTACTTACCGTTATTTAATAAGGCTCTTACGGATTTACTCCCTCCTAACTAACTAGGAATTAACTATAAGATTAAGCTAAATAAGCTGCCTAATAGGAAGGACCTAGACCCCCCCTAGGGACTACTATACGGAATAAGCTATAAGGAGTTACTTATCCTATATAAGATGTTATATAAGCTCCTAGAGAAGGGGTTTATACATATAAGTAGCTCTCTAGCCGCGGCTCTAGTACTATTTATAAAAAAACCTAGTAGAGGATTAAGGTTTTATTACGATTACTAAGCTCTTAACACCCTAATAAGGAAGGACCGTTATCTACTTCCGCTAATTACGGAAATATTAGCCTAGATTAGATAAGCATGCTAGTTTACTAAGCTAGATATAGTCTTAGCCTTCTACCGCGTTTATATTACTAAAGGAGATAAATAGCTAATAGCCTTCTATACCTAATTTAGACTATTTAAGTAGTTAGTAATACTATTTAGTCTTACTAATACTCCTAGTACCTTTTAATAGTATATTAACTAGGTACTAAGAGAGTTCCTAGATAATTACGCTTTAGCCTATATTAATAACATTCTAATCTTTATAGAGGGATCCTAGAAGGAGCATTACTACTAGGTTAAGATAGTAATAGATTACTTACTTACGGTAGGCCTCTATATTAATATTAGGAAGTATAAGTTTAAGGTCTAATTAATAAAATACCTTAGCTATATCATTAAGGCCGGATAAGAAGTATATATAGACCTATCTAAGGTTAAGGTAGTAAAGAACTAGGCTAGACTAACTACTATTAAGGCTATATAAGGCTTCTTAGGCTTTACTAACTTTTATTATTATTTTATTAGCGGTTTCTTAGAGATTATAGAACCTCTTATTAGGCTTACGTGAAAAAATAAGGAGTTTAGATAGGATAATAAGACTAAGAGCGCGTTTAAGAGGTTAAAGCTAGTATTTATTAAGGCACCTATACTAATATAGTTTAATCTAGAAAGAGAGATAGTATTAGTAATAGACTTATTAGGTTATACTACTAGGGGAGTCCTTTACTAATATAATAATTAGGGAGTCCTCTAGCTAACTACCTTCTACTTAAGAAAGAGTAACATACATAAAGTGAACTATAAGATCCATAATAAGGAGCTCCTAGTAATTATAAAGGTACTAGATGAATAGGATTACCTATTAAGGAGTGTTAGTAACTTTACTATCTAGATAGACCATAAAAACTTAGAGTACTTTATAACTAGTAAGTAACTAAATAAGTGTTAAGTCTACTAGGTAGAGAAGCTTAGCTAGTATAACTTTATAATAGTATATATCCTAGGGAAGGATAATGCTTAACTAGATATACTATTATAAAGAGAGTAAGACCTACCTACTAACGCGGATAATAGCCGCTTAAAGTACTGCTTTACCTAAATACTTAAGTTATTACCTACTAGCCTTATGATAATAAAGGCTAGTTAAGAAGAAGAACTAGTAGAGGAGGATGCTATATAGGTATACCCTATTACGTTAGGTAGTAATAATACTAGGGGTAAATAGATAACTAACGCGTAGAGAGAGTTAGTAGGAGAGGACGGAGCTTACTAGGCCCTAAAAATAGTAGTACTTAGTAGGAGTAGAATAATACTAGTAGAGCTCTCCCTTAGTAAGATATTAATATCTAACTTAATAGTAGATAATAAGGGTAACCTTTATTAGTATAGTTACTTATAGGTGCTAGATTCTAAACCCCTATAAACTAGTATCCTCTAGATAATATATAACTCTCTAGAGGTAATCTACCCTAGTAATAATAAGATAGTATCCTAGCTCTACTATCTTAAGTTATTTTAGCTAAACTATAACGCGTAGGTAAAGTAATTTAGGCATAATTATAACATCTATAGAGTAACTAAATTCTAGAGAGACCGTAAGTAAGGACTACTCTAACCACTCCTAGTCCTAAATTAATAGTAGTAAGAGGTATCTATAGATTTTATAGGCCCTCTTATAGCTAGTAAGGGGAATACCTATATACTAGTTATTATAGATAGGCTATTAAAAGGCATAATCCTAGAACCCTATTATAACCTAATAGCTAAAGCTATAGTAGTGTTATTCCTATAAATATACTACTAGTACTATAGGTTACCTAACGCTATTATATTAGACTAGGGCCTATAGTTTATAAGTCTTTTATAGGAACGTGTCTATAAACTATTAAATATTTAGCGGCGTCTCTTAATAGGTTACTACCTAGAGATAGACGGTTAGACTAAGAGAGTAAACATAGAGGTAGAGTAGATATTAGCTATATTAGTTAACTAAGTGTAGGATAACTAGGCTAACTACTTACTAGTTATTAAGTTTATATTAAATAATAGGATGTTAGCTACTATAGGCCTTAGCCTATTCTTCTTATTATACGGTTATCATGCTAACCCCTTATAAATAAGACTCTTAGAAGTCCCCTAGTATGTTACTAACCTGTAAATACTAGTAGTATAAGGTAATACCATCATAATAAAGATCTAAGAGGCTACTACTTAGGTAGAAAATATAATAACTATATCCTAGGTAGCCTAGGAGTAGTAGGTAAACTACTATTATAACGCCTTACCTATATATAAAGTAGGTAATAAAGTTTAGTTAAGCCTCTATAATGTATCTATAGACTATCCTATTTAGAAGCTAGATTACTAGTTAGTGAAGTACACTATAACGTAAGTTATTTTAAATAAGGCCTACTAGTTAGATATACTAGGCACTATCTATAATGTCTTTAATGTAGACCTACTATAACTAGTATCTAATAACGCCTTACTAAGCTAGGCACGTACGGACTATTAGCCGCCTATAGTTATTATTAATAATGAGAATAAGTAGGAGGTAGAATGTATACTAGATAAGTATTAGTATTAAAACCGCTAAGAGTTCCTAGTAAAGTAGACTAGGTATGTAAGACTAATATAGGAACTAGTATCTATATTTAAAGATATAGTAGCTATTAATAAGTTTAAAGCTAGTTAATGAGTTTAGGTTAGAAGTAAGAGAGCGCTACTAAATAATAAGTAAATAATAGTAGACCCTAGTAGCGGAATATCTAATAAGTAATAGTACTATCTAAATAAGCTACTAGTAGTACTACCTATACCTAGGTGCTATAGTACTAGGCTTAAGTAAGTAAACTAGCTAGATTATAACTCTAACTAATAGGGGGCTACTAGTAATATATACTAACTATATAAGCCTGCCTATAATGATCCTCTTTATAAGGTCTAGAACTACTAAACCCTACTTATACTCTACTTACTATTTAATTAACTCTATAATCTTTATAACTATACTACCTTATAACCTTATTATCTTACCGCACTATAGACGCTAATAATAATAACTACTTACGTAACTTACATAACTACGTTACTAAGCTTAAGAATCCCCCTCCTCCTAATAAGGCTAACCCTACCGCCTACCCTAATACTTACCCTAGTAACCCTTACTTTAGTACTACTCTCTATATCCCTCTAATCTTTAGTAATATTAAAGACCTCCTTAGTATTAAGCTCCGCGGTTACTACTTTTATATTATATTAGGCTCTAGTTAGGATAACCTTAATAACTCTATCTATAATATTATTACTACTACTAGTAGTATGATCCTCCCCTTCCCTAACTTTAGTAATACTAAGGATGAAGAGGAGGACTACTTAGGTCTATTCCCTCCTAGCTCTATCTAGTATTAGATTATTATAGATAAGGTCATTATTAGTCTTACCCCTTATAACACCCTATCTATGCCTAGTTATAATACACACTAGATCTTACCTACTAAGCTATATATGCTTATTACTATTAGTATTACTAAGCTACCCTAAGGCTAGTACTATTTAATCTATACCCTACCCCTATTCCCTTACCTTAGTATTAATAAGCGCTTTACGGTCTAGTAGGGCTACCTATTACCTAGCCGTATTACTAACTACTACATCTACTTATAGTAGATCCGCGGTAATAAGCTAGAGTATAATATATTTATTATTTACTACCCTAATACCTACCTCTTTCTATCCCTCTCCCTTAATGATATAATTAAGGCTATAGGTAGTCTTATCCTTAACTACCCTAGTAGCCTACCTAACCGTAAGACCTAGTTCCTTACCTACTCTACTAGTACTAACATCCCACCGTTTAGCTAGCTACCTAATAAGTATAAGTCTAGCTAGGGTCTTATCCTCCCTATTAAGTAGTTCTACTACCTAGTCTTTATCCGTATTAGGAACCTCCCTAACCTAGGCTATATCCTCTATAAGTGCCCTAGTAATAAAGAATTCTAGGCCCGCCTTATCTCTTATGGCTTTACTAATAAGTAAGCTACTATAGTAACCCTAGTAGCTACCTTAGCCTATACCCTTTCCTTACCATTCCTTTTTTTTTATATAGTAGATTAGCGCTACATTTAATAGCGTAAAGGGGGGGGTATTATTATAGTTTCTAACTGTTTACATCCTTAGATAGATCCTATAGTTAAAGTATTAGGCTTAAAGTACTAATTCTCCGTATATACTTACTTAGATTAGTACTTTAATCCTACCATCATAAGACTAGCTCACTACGACTAATTATTACTATGAAAAAGGAGTTAACTTACGTATCTACGTCTTAATCTCCTAATAAACTATATCCCCTAGCTACTTAAGGGGCCTATACCCCTACTTATAGCGGTACGCTATAAAAAGTAAACGCGTTATAGCACCGTAACATAAAACCTAAAACTATCCGCGTAGTTAACATCTATAACGAGGCAGAATAAGGCACCCTATCCTCCCTACATATGATAGAAAGAGTCATTAAGTATAGCCCCCCTACTATACTAATAATCTACATAGGGGACTTTAATAAATACTATCTAATATAGGACCTACTCTCCCCCTAATCTTATAAAGTAGAAGCTCTATATGAATAGATTAAGGAAAACCGCCTTAAACTCTAAAACTAACCTAGAGCGGGTACCTTCTTTCATATAGGGATAGAAAGAGAAATAGTTATTAACCTCTTCCTATATACTCTAATAGTTACTACTTAAGTAATTAACTAGTAGGTATAAGAGAACCCCCTATCTAACCATAACGCTATTCTCTTTACTATTACGTATGACGAGTTTCGAGATATACTAATACTACTACTACGGTTTAACGTTAAAAAGGCCGACTAGGCCTAGTATAGGTAAATCATCTAAGAAGAGTTAAATAAGATTATGAGTCTACTTATCTAAGCCCTTCCTAATAGGGTATAATATATACTCTCTAGTAGGACCTTATAAGAGGACCTAGACTAACTTAGATAACGCCTTATAAAGGTAATAGAGATAGCGGCTAAATATAGCATCCTATAGGTAACCCCTAGATAGTAATAAAAACTATAGTAGTCCCTACTCCTTACGGCCTTAAGGATAACTACTATATAAGTAAGGTATAGGGCATATTATAACTAAGTTATATATATATAAGCACGGAATACATATAACATAGCTATTAAGTAGGTAAAATAAGAGTACTAGAATAACTTCCTTATAAAAGAAACACCCTAGTCTATCTATAAGGTAATAGTATACACGAAAGTAACCTAATCTAAGTAAATCCCCTAGATATATAACCTTTAAGATTAACTCTAATTATTATATAATGGTAAGTATGCTGCCTTCTATTAGAAACTCTTCCCCCTACTACTACACGTTCCCCTACGTAACTAGATAAACTATAAGGAAGGGCTATAGGACTAGCCCTCCCTTATAGATAAGGAAGTATAGTATGCCTACTCTTATAAGATTAAAGGTACTACCCCTAGGCTAGACTAGATCTACTAGAAGATAATTACTAAGGCGTATAACGCTCATCCTAAAAAATTTACCTAGATATACTAAACCTTCTTTACGTATAGATATTACCTAGAATACTAGAGAGAAGTAGTAGGTATAATACTTAAGAAGCTAGGGAAACCTAATTATATAGACCTAAAAGCGTATAGAGTTATCTCCCTACTTAACTACCTAGGAAAAGTCCTTAAATATATTATAGTAAAACGTCTTAGAGTACTTATAGAAGCTACCTACCTCCTATACCCATCCTAAATAGGCGGATGACTATAGAAGTTAGTAATTAATGTAGTAATAATCCTTATATATATTATCTAAGATGAGAGGAGGGCACGGTATAAGATATTAACCCTATTCCTTAATATATAAGGTGCCTTTAATTATATAGCCTATAACTAGCTCTTATATATAATAGGGGAAATTAGGCTCCCTACCTCCCTCCTAGCATAGGTAAAGATATTTACTAGTAGGTAATAACTCTAGATCTCCTTTAATAGCTAATAAGAGGACCTTTATCTAATAGTTTTAGGAATCCCCTAGGGAAGCCTAGTCTCACTAATCCTATTTCTTATTTACATATAAAAACTCTTTTCCTCTTACTTAGTCCGATTCCTCTTATACATTAATAATGTTTTAATTATAATCTCCTTAATAAGCTAGAAGAAAAATACGTAGATCCTCTAGTAGGAAGCTAACTAGCTTTTCTTACTTAGAACCTAATATGCTATTAATTTTAATAAAGATAAAATAGACCTCATCTATTTTATAAGCTTAAATAAGGCTAAGTAAGCCATAATCACGCTCCTAGAAGACTATATAGTATAGCTAAAGTAACTCATCTAATAGCTTAGGATATAGTTTAATATATACCTATTATTCTAGTAGTATATAATAATTTAGAACGCCTAAGTAAAGTAATTACTTAGTAGGCTTATATAGCTAGCTAATATATAATATAGACTATCCCCTACTACTATCTAATAACTATACCTAGCTTATATATAAAGTATAGTAGATTATAGGTCCCTAGTTTTCTAGTAAGTTAGTAGCTCTAAGATACTTAGATAAATACTTTAAAATAATAGACTACGCTAAATCCTAGGAGCCTTTTAGACCTCCCTAATTACCCCTATAGAAATTAAAGTAGGACTTCTCCCCCCCTACCTAAGGCGTAACATGTTACTTTAAGTGTATACTATATAACTCTTTAAGCTTAGTTACTAATACCTAGTACGTATAATTATTAATAAGTTTAAATAAGAGAATATACTAGGATGATAGACATAACTTAAACATGTCTAGAGCATAATTTCGGACCTAGTAATAGGTACTAAAAGCCTAATTAAACATGGTTCCTTTCCCCTATAGAAAAAGACTACTCCGTATAAAGTTAAGATTAGCTACCTCCTAAAGGAATAAGAAGCCTAAGTACATATTAGACGCATAGGATATATAACTTAGGTAGTTATTCTATACTCTAACACTTCATCTATCCTAAAAGGAAATAGAGTAGGCATAGGAATCATAGTATATAATACCTAATAAGATAGTATAAGAGTAGTAGTAAGATATAGAGGAAATACTAGACCATACTAGCTTATATATAATAGAGAACTAGAGGCACTTATAAGGGCTATAGAGTTAGCTACCTAGAAATAGCTAGGATAATAGATTATAGTATACATAGATAACTAAGCTATACTATACTACCTCTAAACCCCATCTAACCTACTAGGTTAAGGACTATAACTTTAAGCTATAGATATAGGCTACTTAATTATAGCTAGATAAGGTAGTCTTACCTTCTTATAGGCCCTAGGCTATATAGGGATTAGAGGAAACCTATAAGTAGACACCCTTATAAAGGAGGCTACTAAGCTAACCCTAGAGAATAACTACTTAAGCACTACCCTCCTTAGGATACGCATATAATAAAGAACTATAATAGAATAGATAGTATATACTATATAATACTAGGAAGTATAGATAATACTATCCTAGGGGTTATATATAAATAACTTCCTATCTATACTAAGGATGTCTATCTAACTCCCTAAGTATAGATAACTAGAAGTATTAGCCTACTTCTAATTAAAACTAAACTATAGCTACTTTAAAGCCTACCTATTATAGTTTAGTAAGATAGCCTAGGATAACTATAGCTATAATAATACTACCTAATAAATACTATAACATCTTATTAGTAACTGCCCACTCTATAGCTCTACTAGGAAAGAAGTAATATAGGAAGCGCTTTAGGCGTATAATAATAATAGTAGGAATATAGCCTCTATACCCTATAGAGAGCTATTCTAAGGAGACGTTAGTTAATAATTTATACTTAAATTCATATGTTAGACGAAGGTTTCTACTAGGGCATAGCATATATAAAGAGTAGACTAAGGGAAAAGAAGAGTAAAAAGAAGAAGAGAGAATCCATTCTAAGCTCTATTAGTAGAGTAAATAATAAGCTCTATAATCCCTCTACTTATAGTTCCCGTAGGTACTACCCTAGAACCCCTCTAACTAAAGATAATCTAGGAAGGGACCCCTTTATCTATAATCTACCTAATACCCTCTAGGCTTATATCCCTCCTCTACCTTATATAGAGCCTCTACTAAGACCCTAGCCCTCTAGATTAGGAAGGCGTTAATATAACTTAGATGACTACTCCGTAACTACTCTAGCTAAACCCTCCTACTTCTAATAATAATTAGATGACTATTTAGCGGTAAGGTAAGGGCTTAATGCTATTCATCTATATAGTATACCTAGGCTAGGGCGGCGTGTAGAGCCCTATTATTAGTAATAATGTTAACGTATAGTTATCTAACGGCGGTAACTAGGCTAGATTAAATTATAAGTAATATTAACATAGATTAAACCTAGGTTCTTAAGTGTTCTTTATTTTCTATAATAAGTATTAGCTAACTATGCTAGTTAGCTAGAAGATAGACGCTACTAGTTAAAAACCTTACCTACTTTTTTCACCTTTATAGGTACTAAGAAAGGTGTTATATAACACTAACTAAGAATAGTGCTATTAGGGATAGTACTAGAATACTATAGTAGAGCGTATATATAATCTACCTTACCTACTACCCTATACTATATTTACTTTTCTATATATGCCTTCTCCCTATCCCCCTTCCTTTCCTTACTCTTACTCTATGCTACCTATCTACTTAGATAATAGTAGGAAGACTAGTCCTTAGCCCCCCCTTACCTAAAAAGAGCCTAGATAAACTATCCGTCTATACCTACCCTATACTAATATTACACTAAGAATCGCGCCTTATTATACGAGATTCTTTAGCCGGGCATCCCTACTTACCTTATAAACGTACGCGGGATCCCCTATAGATAGCTCCGTCTTAGATAGCCTATAGCTCTAGTAAGACGTAAAATAATTAATTAATTAATTAATTAATTAATTAAAAAACCTAAAACACCTACTTCTTAGTTACCTAAGATATAGTAGTATATAAGAGAAGCTACTAGCTAGCCTCTTAATATAGCTAGCTAAGCTAGTATATAGGAGTAATCTCTTAATAGAGCTCCTCCTAAATACTCGTCTAGGAATCTCCTATATAATAGAGTTCCTCTAGTTAATAAAGGTATCTACCTATAAGTAGTACCTTAGTCTTATACCTAAGAAGGCCTAAAACTCTTACTAACCCCCTACCTAAGGAGGCTATAAACCCTTACCTTAGTATACTTCCCTATATTTCCCTTCTATATAACCTATTTCTCTATTCTTACGCGTAGCTACCTACGGTTATATAAGTAAAATCTATACATAATAGCTAACTATTTCCTAAAAACCTACCTATATACCCTATAGTAAATTATTATATAATAATAAACTAGATAGTCTAGGCACCCCTTATACGGTTTCTTAGCTATTTATATATAGGATAGCCCCATCCTAAATAGCTAATTAGCTCTACTAGGACGTAAAATTAAATTAATTAATTAATTAATTAATTAATCCGTATACTCTTCTTTAGTTTAGCTACTACTTCTTAAAAAAAGCCTATACGTTAATAAGTTATTACTATATATAAAATTTTTAAAAAATTAAAAATTACTACACCCGCTATAACTCTATAGCGCGGGCTTATATATATATAACTGAAGTTAGAAAGTAAAAACCTACCCTCTAAAGTATTATACTATAAGTATACCCGTACCTACCCCCTAGGGGGAGGCCCTACCTAACCTAGTTCTACTAGACGGCTATAACTATAAACCTAAGAAAATAGACTAAGATACTCCTATACCGCCTAGCCTACTACCTACTTAACTAGCTAATAAACCTAAGGAAATAGACTAGGACTTCCCTATACGCCCTATCCCCCTATCATCCCTACTAATTATTATACTAGGCCTAACTAAGAAATAGTATACTATACTAAAGAGAACTATCCTAGTAGATGCCTCTAAACCTAACCCTACCTACTAAGGAAAAAGGACTAGGTTCGGATTTTATCTAAACTTTAATACTACCTAGGAGGTAATTAATATAGCACTCTCTTATATCCTATATATAATAAACCTTACGTATAACATAAGTAAGAAGTAAAGACTCTATAACCTTAGTAACATTCTATAGGATTATACTAAGATAGGTCGCGTAGGTAATACATTATTAGTTCTTACTACTTAAGTTTACTCCCTTAAAAACACTACTTATACGCTAGGAGTAAAGGTCTACTAGCTATAAAAGCTAGTTATCCTTCCTATAACCCTAGCTAACCTATTATACGTAACCTAAGCCTAGAAAGTAACTACTACTAGAAAACTATATATAACTCCTTACCTAAAGATAACTATAAAGCTAGCTACTACTCCCCTAAAGGCCCTATAGGATATGTAGGTTATTATCTAGTAGTAAAGTCCCTTCCTAGACTTTAACCCTCTCTCTATATAAAATAACATTAATAACGCCTTTAAGAATGTAGGTATATCTAGCCTAGTTATATTAATAGCGATATATATAGAGAAAGGTAACATCCTACTTACTAGCTTACTCTAGTACGACTCTAAATTCCTTGCCTCCTATAAGGACCTCTTTACTTACCTATTCCTAGATGCTATAGTCTAGGAGAACTAAACCTAGCATAAGGTTATTACCTATAGTATCCCTATAGAAGACCTATACTTACTTAATATTAGATAATTCATTATAGAAGAGGTCTATACCTTTAATCCTAGCCTTTCTATTATTAGAACTCTATACTAGCTCACTTTAGCTAAAAGGAGGGCTACCTAAAAAGTAGGGTTAGTTATTATAGCCTTCTATATAGTAAAAGAGGTAGAGATAGCTATCTTAAAGCTACTCTATTTTATAGGAGTAAGTGTTAGGGTTATAAAGCTCCTTAAGATCACTCTAGATATATAGTATATAAAGTGTTAAGCATTTAGCTATAGCTCCTCTAGGTATCGTAATAGGACTAAATACTTACTATATACTAGCCCCTACACTATAGAGAAGCATGACTATAAATACTATATAAAGAGAGGCATAATATATACCTATATAGCGTTAAAGTATAGTAACTATAACGGTACTTATTACTCCTAGGACCTAAACTATCCCTATTATCTAATAAAGCCATCCCCCTAGTATAAATATTAGGTAACCTTAAAGTTATACTATTAGGGATAGTACTAGAATGCTATAGTAGAGTATATATATAATCTACCTTACCTACTACCCTATACTATATTTACTTTTCTATATATACCTTCTTCCTACCCCCCTTCCTTTTATTACTCTTACTTTATACTACCTATCTACTTAGATAATAGTAGGAAGGCTAGTTCTTAGCCCCCCCTTACCTAAAAAGAGCCTAGATAAACTATCTATCTATAATAACCCTATACTAATACTATACTAAGAATTATACTTTATTATATAAGACTCTTTAGATAGGCATTCCTACTTACCTTATAAATATATACGGTATTCCCTATAGATAGCTCCGTCTTAGATAGCCTATAGCTCTAGTAAGACGTAAAATAATTAATTAATTAATTAATTAATCGTCTTAGAATTTTATACGGGTTGATAGTTTAAGTTTGCATCTCTATATTTAACAACAAGCTGAATGGCGCAGCGGAAGCGCGCCGGGCTCATAACCCGGAGGACAGTGGATCGAAACCACTTTCAGCTACACGATAAATTTTTGTTTTGCCAATAGACCGGCGTTCGAGTCTACGAGATGCTCAAACGCTGCAAGCGAGCAGAGTTGAGAATCATTTTGTTGTATTCAAAAAATTTTTTTTTTTTTTGTGGAAGGTGTGTGAGTCACACTGCCAGAGTGGAGCACAAGGCGCTACTTCCTCTTTTTGGCCGGCTCTCAGGCCAACTTCTTTGTGCTTCACCTTGTCAATACACTTTGAAAGCGAGGTGATGTTCATGCATGTGTGTTTTCGTGCCTCTTTCTGTCGCGCATCTAGAGGATCTTCGGAGCCTCAGGTCGCTTGCACTCAATGGCCAGTGGTTGGACGACGTCATGGAGGCCAAGGTTTGGCTCGTCAGCTCAAGGCCTTCGCAGTCGACCATTTGCATCTTTGAAGTCGGCACAGGAACGAACATCTACAAAAATACACTCTGGTTGATGATAGCCACAGAACAGAAGTATGACAGGCGAGAGTCCCTCCCCGTCTCCCGACAAAATCATGAAGAAGATTGGAGCAAGGTCAGGATTGGAGCACAGAGAACAGCACCCATTTTCTGTACCGACGAACTCGAAGATCCAAGCCACGCAGGCAACAAACGCCATGTCAACCGGCCGGCGCTTCTCGTGGTCGTCTCTCTCGTCGACCCAGAGTGATCAACCGCAGAAGCGATTCGTCCCAATTTCGAGCATGTTCTGGGCGATTCAAGTGACACAAAAGCTCCACATCCCATTCCATTCTCGCATTCATCGACATCTCAATCACCCAAGCAAATATGAATCAAACTCAATTCATGTACGGACTGACTGCCACTGCCTGTACGTTCGTTCGTTCGCTCCCAGACAGACCGACCCCTCTTCATCCATCCACTCATTTCTTCTCCTCTTCACTACTGACATCTTCTCTTTAGTTTCGCTTGTAGCAGCCCCGGCTTCGAACTGTAGCGCTTGCTTGAGCCCCAATGGGCTCTGGTATCTCAGACTAGATGATGATTATGAATGTAATAATGATGATAGTGTAATGACGACGGCGTGCTGACGACGGAGGTGTAGAAAAGGGGATGAGAATGTTCGGTGTAGGAGAGGGGTTTTCGAACTTTGTGTTTTTTGCTTCGTTTTTCCGAGGATGGTGGATGGAATTGCTGGTAATATTCGGACAGAAAAACTTTTCGAAATGTAGCGTGTCGTAGTTACGCGTGTAGTGGGTGTAGCGTAGTTCCTGGTGGGACACCTGAACATTCTCAAGGTGTGTTTGCGGTTCAGGATGGCCAAGTAGAAGAGAAATATTGAAAAGAAAAAACGAATGGAGTGTCGGGGTGCAGATTTAGGTTTGAATCTTGCAGAAGACGGAAGAAAGATGTCATGAGAGAGGGCCACACAATCTATCTATCCATCATTTCTTCCTGACGTACCCGATACCCGTTGTTTCGACGAATGCGATGTTATTCCGTCGCCGTATCGATTCCCGTACATAGAATGGACCGGAAAAGATCGTTGGGAGTGTAGGTCGGAGGAAGAATTTTCAGAGGGAGAAACGATGGTGGAGAACCTCTTTGACGTGGGGGTAGTCCTATTTGACGTGTGGAGGGCGATAGCTTGAGGGTTTGAAGCGAGCACAACGAGGACAGGCAAGATGCCCCATCGCTGATCACCACAGCGCGAACAGGAAAGACGGCAACAGAATCCAAGGCGAAAAGACAAAGTCGACAGACGGAAAGAGACAATAAAGCGTGCAAGCAATCCAACCCTCATCCTACAACGAAAATGCCTCTATCAAGGCAGTAACCGGGGGGCAACCGCGAAACCGACCCGCAAACTCAGGTGTCGTCTTTCTTGCTCTTTTCTTTGCGCAATAAAGCAACGCAACGCTGTGATTCCAGAGTGAAAACAATGCAGGTCGACTGTCTTGTTTACTGGCTAGTTGGAAACTAACGGGAAGTGGAATGATATGACCATCGTAATAGAACACGAGACGTCGAGCGCCGGGTCATGGATGAAAGGATTCGAGGTGATACGACGAAATGAAGATGTGGAGAGCCGAACACATGTCCCTGCGACACTGCCCATGGTGTCCGTATCCGTAATGACCTTCGGAATCGGGGTTCGGCGTCGGAAGTTGGTTCGCGTCAAGTCATGTGGTTGGTGTTGTCTTAGATCGCAGTGTGAAATGCAGGAAGAGAATCGGAGGTGATGACGTGTGGGCGTCGTGCGACCCCGGCACCAACGTCGGACGCTCCTGGCAGGACACGAGGCTCCGGCAGTTGTCGCTCGAATCAGTGACGGGCGAGGATCGTTACGAGAGACAACACGGGCAAGCCACACAAGGGGCACACCAAGCCGCGGCGGTCGTTGTTGCGGAGCAGCACGACGGCCGCAGTTGGTGGCATAGCATCCCATGTGAGACATGAGCAAAATCCCAGTCTGCAGTCAGCGCCCTTGAGTGTTGGTATCTTTGGCAAAGCCAAGAACAAAGCCTTGGTCGGAGGAGCCATCAGAGCCTCTCGCATACCACCACGCCAAAACGATGGAGCCGATGAAAAAGAGAGCGCGTTGAGCCATGACAGAGCGGTTTATAAGACTGTACATGCGCTTCCACCATGCCTGTCAGCGCAAATCGCAACAAGCACGCGACAGATTAGCCTCAAAGAGTTTTCTGAGGGTGCAAGGAAGGAACAAAAGAAACTAAAGGCGGGGGACACGCTATGACGCTCTAAAAAGCAAATATGCGCTCTCTCTCGACGGCAACCACGGTCAAGTAAAATGAACACTTACCATCGCTGATTTTCGATTCGTCGGATCCAGCTCACGACTATTTTGAGTCTTTGTCGGACGCTCGTCGTGGGGAGGAGCAGATATTTTTCTTCTTCAGCAATGGGTAGAATGCTCGCGAACCAGTAGGGAAAGAGGGCGGGGTCGTCCGGGGGACCGCCGTAGGCGTCCAGAATCCGTTGATGCAGCCACGGCGCACTGTTGGCGCGCATCTTCTCAATGAAGTTGACACCGATCAGCAGCATTTCTCGTGTCGACAGGCTGCTGATGGTTGCCTCGGAAGAAATCCAGGTGGGAGGAGTCTGACCAGCAGCGATCAGAGCCTCGCGATCTGCAAGCGCTTGCCGAATGTCTTCGGCTTCGAGCCGCTCTTCTTCGGAAAGACCGACGTCCTCGACGCGGTCCACACTGCCAACCGTGTATCCGTCATGCTGGGCGTGTGCGCGCACCTTGAATCGGGTTGACCCGCGCGTCTCGATCAAGCTCCGGCCGTCGGGTAGCATCTGCACATTGACGATCTGCAGCATGGTACCGAACTCTTTAAAGTGCGTCGGCCCCAAGCTACCCTGATTGGAGCCCGAACGGTTGTACATGAGCATGCCGAAATGGCCGTTTCCTTCCAACGCACGCCTGATCATCAGGCGATACCGAGGCTCGAATATATGCAAAAAGGTCGGCATCGCGGGGAAGCCGAGTGTGCAGACGAACAGCGGCACGTCCAACTCCGCGATCCCACGTTCTTCCTGAGCGACTGCTTCGGCGCGCGCGTGCACAACATCGGGACAGAGGCTTTCGAGGAGGGCGACGAGGCAGGCGTTACTCGGTTGGTCGCCGAGCGAGGGGGGAACGTTGAGGGCGCGCCGACATATCGGGCAGTGGTTGGCGTGGTCCAAGACGCGGACAAGACATTTTCGACAAAATGTATGACCACAAGAAGTCGTCACCGGGTCCAAGAGGAGATTGTAACACACGTGGCAGTCGAGTTCCTTGTGCGTCGCCTCGCGCAAGCGATTCAGTACGGCTTGGTCCAAGTCTGCAAAATCGCTCCCATTCTCGGCAAGAGACGTGTACGACAGTTCCGAGTTGATGTCCAGCAAGCCCGACTGTGCCGTGGCAAAGGTCGCGACTAAGCGTCCGCCGGGGAGCGTCGTCGTCCGAAATTCGTTTTCGGCGTTTGCAGGAAGGATTTCTTGTACCATGATGGAACTTTCGCCGGCGTCCGCTCTGCAAGCTTCCACGACTTCAGTGACGGAATTCATGACCTTGGACAGCGTCACGTCGACGTTGCACTCGCCCACCGGATGGACCTTTTGACAGTGGGCCAGGGGGCATGCTATGCCTTCTTGTCGCTCCGGAGTGGCGGGGTAGGAAATGTATTGTCTGAGTTGAGGCTCCGGAAGACACTGACGGCACAGCGAGTGTCCGCACGGAAGGGTGACTGGGAATCGAAAGGGCCGCGAGCACTGGGGGCATTGTACTAGCCTGACGAGGGAGCGGGCGTCCTCGTGGGCAGCTAGAGCGGCGGTGTTGCTGCCATTGTCGGCCGCGGCATCATGCCCTCGCATGAAGGCAGCTGCGGTCAGGGACAGATCCAAGGACTTCTCTTCACTTTCTGTGAAAGAGTGTCCTGTCGCGCGTAGCAGGTTCATAAAGCGAAAAGACTAGATGAACCCTCCATACAACGGCAGGCAGACGAAGGAAAAGGGAGAGAGTGCCAAGAAGAGTGAGGGGGGAGGCGGGTCGAGGGGCAGAATGGGTGTTGCGGGAGGGTCGGACAGCTAGAGATGTAAGAGGAGAGGCCTGGAGGTGATGAGGTCACCAGCTGCCCCGGCGGATGACAAAGGCACGGTAGAACACAGGAGGGAGGCAGAGGCGGTTGCAAGGCCGAGGCGGCAACCGTAAGCTTGCTTGGTTGCTGTCGCGGGAGCGATGGTTGATGCTGGGATGGGACGAGGAAACAAGGGTCCGGGGACGATCAACCGTGGAGATGCAGATGTGGCACCGAGTCTGCGCAGGTCCAGTATTCGCAGCGCAACACTGCACCGAGGAAGAGATGCAGCGCAGAGGGAGAGGAGGTGGTGATGGGGGGGGGGGGGGGGGGGGGGGGGGGGGGAGCAGAAGGGTTGGAAGGTGTTGTTGTTGGCGTTGACTGCACGCGTGCGCAGGGCAAGGCAGGCACAAACGGCGGTGGTTTTTGTCGGCAGCGCAGGGCACTTGGCCTGGGCAGAGTCGTCGAGGTCATTATCATTGGCTTTTGCTGGCTAGATCGGCGATTTGCCATGTGTGGAGTGTGCAATTGCGGCCTCTACCATGGGCGCGCTCGATCGCGAGAGCGCAGCAAGATTGCCTGAGATCGAGCGGCTGCTCCATTGTGCGACTGCCGCCTTTTTTTTTTTTTTTTTTTTTGCATCTTTGCAGTCCGGGCGTCTGGTTGCTAGACGATTCCTGCCGCGCTACAGTACTGTGCGACTCCTTCAGTTGCTCGAGTTTATTTAAAAAAAAATAAAAAATAAAAAATAACAATGCTGAGAGGTGGTCTTGGTGTCTCTCCGCTCCCGTCGTCGGCTCCGGCGCAGGGATGGCCTCGTGCCGCCCCCCTCCCCTCCCCTCCCTCATCTTCGCCGACCGCATCTATGTTGTCTCGGATCATCGTCCTCGTTGACGGACTCGGTATCTTTTCACTCGTTGGCGCTGTGGAGCCTGACGTGCGCAACGCAGATGATAAACCAATGTACTTAGCCACGCCGCGCTGACCTCCAGTCGTCTTGCATGTCACCGCCAAAGATCGTGTTAGAGTCGTCGAGGCGTCATAGAGGTCCCAGAAGCGTCAACCCCGCCACATGCTGGCTGCACCCTGCACCAGCCTCATTCTTCCTTCACGCTGCCCTCTGCAAATCCTTCGAAAGGAACTGTGTCCACAAGACGTATATCATCTTGTACGCCCTCTGCACTGTTCGGCCTGCGACGCGTGCTGTGCCGGATCAATCAATCACCATCACAACTTTTCTCAGCCCTACCAATGCCGCCGCCACTGTTCTCGCCGTCCGCGGCCAGCTCATTCGCTCCGCTAACCCCGGACCACTTGCCACACTCTCTCATCATCTTGGCACGTACTCCTGACGCATTCCATGTTGAGTCCTCACCTAAGCTTCCCGGACATGGCTCTACAACAGAAATGCTTAGTCCATGATGCTTTTGACTTGTATCCGTCAGCATCAACGACATCACCATCTCTTCACCGACTAGACCTTCTCCACTCCTTCCACTAACAAGTCAATCAACACAACAAGGGTTCTAAAAGACCCTTGCCGACCCTCTCCGGGCCTTCAAACACCAGGCTCGTCGCAACCATGGTCCGTGGCGCATTACTAGCCTCACTTCCGCAGGAACAGCCGTTTTGCACATCACAAAGCGCCTCGCGCGCGGCCCCCCCCTTCGCCTACCAAAGCGCCCACCGACCACCACCGCCCAAGCAATCTCTCCGTGGCTGTAGCACGGACTGGTACCCTCGGTCAAGCTGCCGGCGGCGGGCGTCAACTGTGACCCGGCGACGCCGGATTCAACCCAGGACAATATCAACAACTCACCACTGCTTCTTGGCAAGCGCTCCGTCGTGTCGAAACACGGATGATGACCAGGTCAGCATGCGCACCACCGACGCAACTCGCAATGCCCACCCCTTGGCCGTCAAACAATTCTCAAAATATCTTGGTAGAAGCGGCAACAGTCGTATGTACAGAAGACATGTAGATGTCTGCAGGGTCTTTGGAGAGGCGGCGGCGGCGCCAGGACGACGGCCACGGTCGGCCTCGGCCGCCTGCCCGATGCGGCAATTCCTGCGACCGCACGCGACAGTGGAGGCAGGGCAGAGGACTGGACGGAACCCTTCCCTCGGGCTGGGAACCGCTCGGGTGCGCTATCCCCGTTGCGGCTCTAGCACGTCCACGTCCACGTCCACGTCCACGTTCCCATACCGTAGGTACCTACTCGCCTATTGTACTCCCTCTTTCCTAGGTACCTTGCTTCCCTCATTCAACGGTTCGGCCCCTGTCGTGTACTGCTGCTGCTGCTGCTGCTGCACCCTGTACGTGTGCAGCTAAGGTCGAGCGTACTATGAATGTCATGCATGTATATGCCGGGCCATCGCGACTTGCGCTGCTTCTTGCATGGTAGAACAGTCGTCGGTATCGTCCGCGGCCTTGGTCATCGGCTGGCATGAGTGAGTGAGTGAGTGAGTGAGTGAGCGAACGAGGCTCTCCCCAACAGCCTGGCGCGCGGCGCCCTCGCCTGCCCCCCCCCTTTTTTTTTTTTTTTTTTTTCAAAATTTTTCCAGGCTGTTTTCCTTTCTTCATTGCATAGAGCAGCACGTCTTTTATCGATTGAACAATGAAACTGATAATTTGGGATAAATCATGCATTCATTTGAGGCTTACTTGACTACACACACAACAAACATGCCCCAACATACAACAACTCGTTTCCAGAATTTGCCTGCCCTGCCTATCCTTTTCTCTCTGCCTGGCTGGGTGCGTGCGTGGATGCTTACTATGCAAAGATGTTGGCAACTGCATGCACAAATAACAGCGCTCCTCCTCCTCCTCCTCCTCCTCCTCCTTCTCGGTTTTTCCTTTTCTTTTTTCTTTTCTTTTCCCCCTTTTTTTTTTTTTGGTCTTGCCATGTTGTATACGTACGTACATCAGAGAAGCCCCCTGTTTCTCTGTCTCCCTCCCATTTTCCAAACTTCTTCTCTCTCCCCCTCTCTCTCCTCTGCGTGTGTTGCTTGGACTCTAGGCTCCTCAACCACGTTTCTCTCGTTTATTTCCATCCTTGAACGGAAATGGTATTGAGAGCTTTTTTCTTCCCTCTGCTTCGATTACCAGAAGTGCACGGCGGACGCCTCGTGTATCTCGAGTCTCCAATAAGAGGTAGGGACGACGAGAGAGCATCCGCGTCCATCTGGATCGTGTAGAGCGAGGCAAGGCGAGGCGGAGAGGAGTAAAAAAAAAAAAAAAAAAAAAGGATGATGAGGAGGGTAGTTAGCTAGGTAAATTGCCGCCAAATATGACGGTCATCTTGATGGTGCGTGCGTGTGGTCAAGTATCGTGCGAGCCTGCAGACGTGCCTCTCTAGCCGGGCATGCAGGGGAACGAGCCCAACCAGACTGAAAACAAAGACGACGACGACGACGACGACGACGACGACGAAGACGAGTTACCAGTCGCCAAGGAGGCAGACTTGGCTGCAGTCGACACTCGAGGCAGTCGCTCATCCAGAAAATCGCTGCTTTGTTTGGCATCATCGAGGCAGGGCAGGAAAAAGGCAACAGCAGCAGCAGACGAGCAGGAAGACACCGTATCAACGACAAAAAAGCGACCTTCATGTCCCATCGCCTGACGAACGTATACCGCGAATGCTAGATGCACCAGGAGGACCGCCCCTCCCGCCATACGGAGGAGGCAGCCCCAATCCCAGCCCGACGCCGACTCCGCCGTCGCCTTCCTCGCCGCTGCTGCACTCGGCCGCTGCGCCGCCCCCTCCGCCGTCTCTGGGCCCCCTGGCCGCCACAGCCGCCCTTCCGCCCCCTAAACTGTCGCTGTCGCTGTCGCTATCGCTGCTGATGTCTCCAGGAGCGCCGCCGCCCTCGCTCTCGCTACTGCTGCTTTCTTCTTCCAGTACGATGGCTCGGAGCACGCCTTTTTCAAACAGGTCGATGACGAAGCGACACACGGGTAGGCGGAAGTGGTGGCTCTCGAGGATGGCCATGACCTTTTGGAAGAGCCGTGGTTGGCTGAATCCAGGCGCCCGCTTGATTTTGATACTGTCATCGTGTCAATTGTTTGATCTTCCAGTCAAGGAGTGATTCCGCGTACCTGTGCAAGTCGTTTGCAGCGCGCTTGGCCAGCACAGTATTGCCGAGGTCGGTGACGAGCTTGAGAATGCGTGCGTTGAGGGGGTCTGGGTCGGTGATGTGGGGCTGAGCGGTCCCTGGCTTGTGGGGAGTGTGCGTGACGTGGATTGCGACCCAAGGTTTGATCTGCTTTGTGAGTACTTCGTTGCTGGGAAAGAATACGGGGGTCGCTTACCGAAAAGAGCTTCTTAAAGTTGGCTGGAATACAAAAGCCGAGCGAGACACCCATGATGTTCACTGTAGCGTCCCAGCCGCACTCAATCAAAATCTCCTGTCCGTGTAAGCTGCGCGATATCAAACCAAGGACGAAGAACGCTGTGCCGCGCAGAGACATCACTTCTGACTCTTCGGCAATGTGCACGATATATCGCGTGACGTCAGTGCTTTCGAGAAAAGGGGCACCGAGGTCCATGGAGCCAACGTTGCCAACGGCCCATAGACAACCCTTGACCTTGAGAATGATTTCAGCATCCTCGGTCTCCATCCCATGCTCTTTTATTGCGTTGGCAAACTCGTCAAAATGTCCCTTTTGCGCAAGGAGTCTGCATCCCTCCATTGTTCGGGCCAGCTCGCGGTAAAAGTGAGGTGGCACAAGGCCATAGTTCTGAGGCTCTGGTATGTCGTCAAAAGCCAGATGCGAGGGCGTCTTTTCAGGAATGTCTGCGAGAGCTCTTGCGAGCGATGCCTCGACAAGAGCAACATAAGAGTCGTTTCTCCCCAAGAACCAGTCGTCCATTTCTCTTGTAATGTAGTCAAGTCCGTCCAAGTAATGGTAACCGACTGACGTGGAGAGGAATCGCAAAAGAAGGGGAGCGCCAATCTCACCGAGGTGGTCCATGGTGGGGGCACATTTGACAACGTACTCGAGTGACCGCTTCTGGTTGCAGGCTTCTTCAAGAATCTTGATGGCAACCTCGCAAACCTCAATCTCCGGATCGTACAGCTGAGTGACGAGCAGACGAATGGCCCACTCGGCAACCCCCGTGCCAGGCAGGTGCGAATCCAGAGGTTGCAGAGGCTTGGTTGCGTACTTTCTCAACAATCTCGCCGCAAATATTCGAATTTCCTTCATGCTAGCCGTCATGGCCTTTGAGAGTATGATCCGCAAATGTCCATCCAATGTGTAGTCCATGTTGCTCAGTAAAGCCTTCATCAGGTCGTCGCGGTCATGTCGCTCGATGATGTGGTAAAACATGTTAGTCATCTTCCACCTCTCGAAAATCTTGACGCCCTCGGGGCTTTTGCTCAACTCGCCCAGCATGGCAAAATATCCGCCGACAAGTGTCTCGGACATGCGCACAGCAGAGAAGATGGGCTCTTCCGATGTCAACCCGCTCATGCGATCAAAGTGGGAGAGACACTCGCCGAGCTGCCGTATTGGCTTGCTGTCCATGAGGTATTTGGTGCCGTCGGCGTTGTTGAGGAGCGCCCGCATGAGTGAACATCCCGCTCTCACGTAGCGCTGGTTTGGTCGGGTATTTTTGAGAATAGAAAAACGATTCTTGAAAGGACGGAAAAAGTTGATCAAGCGATGAATGAACTTCGTGGCTCGTAACGCTTCGTCTAGACGTTTTGGGTTGTAAAGCGGCCCATCGAGTATGCCTTGGACAATGTCCCATCTCCATTTTTGATAATTTGGTGTCTCCAGGACTCGCGAGTCCGTCATCAAATTGCGAAACTGAGCCTCGTCAATTTGTGCACTGAATTGTGCTTTTGAGGGTGTCGGGGGTTGCGGGGCGTCTTCGTGGTCTGCCGGCATGCCGAATTTACTGCCATTCGCTGCTGAGCGAAACAGCGTCCGATTCACGCTGTCCACCTGATATATGGTGCCAGTAGCAATGAATCGCTCGTCGATACCAAACTTGGCAGCCGACTTGAGCAAGTCTGGCAGAACTTGAAGCTCCTGACTCCATGCTGGGGGAAGCAGCTCGTTGGCCATCTTCAAAACCTCGCCAAGAAGAAGCGTGGTTTTCCTCTTCAGCGTTAGGTTCAAAGCCTCCTCTTCCGCGTGGAGCAGCGCGGGAACCAGGCCAGAGTGTAGCAAAACAGCCAGCATGACTGCCACATAATGGTCGACCAGGCTTCTCTTCATTTCCTCCTCTTCGACTTTGGCTGCTGAGCTCGTGGCACCTTCGCTTTTTAGATTCGTTACGCGTCCGTAAGTGGTTAAGCGGCGTCCAGCCAAGAAAGACGACGACCAAGACGGCGGCTTTATCCTGAGTACGTCAAAAAGCAATTCCAGAATCACGTTTCGAACCGATGGCTGGGGTATGTAGAGCGAGGTCATGAGGGATTTGATGGCCATAAAGTCGTGCATGCACAGCGTTACTAGACCCGTCCAACTCTTCATCAAAGCAGCAATTACCCTGGCATTGGCCCTGAGCCTTTCCTCATTTGCGTGTCCGCTCGATGCATCCGTAAAGGCAGCAAACGGCATCTGAAGCTCGTGTCCGGCGCGGAGGAATTTTCGACGACTCGGTACATCCAGGAGATAAAGAAACGACGCGGTAAGACTCTCCGAGGCCTGGTATAATCCTTCTCCCAAAGCATCCGTGAGCGGCCCCATTCCGCCCGCTGCGACTAATCGTCCTGGATCCTTGACCAAAATCTCGGCAAGGGTTAAGAGACAAATGTTTCTCAGTCGGTCGTCGCTGTGCTCGGCCATGGCCACAATGATACGAATGACGGCGCGCGCTACCTCCTTGACGCCGTCTTTGACCTCCAGAAACCCGCGAACGAATTTCAATGCCTGCTCCCTTTCCACGCTCGCTTTGCTCTCCTTGATTAGCGACAGAATGACGAGGTAATCCGTGTTGAGGGAACGAATGGTTTGGAGAGATTTCCTGTCGGTTATGGAATATCTTAGCACGCGGTACCCAGCAGCCACAACCTCTCGGCTGTCGCTGAGCAGCATCGTCTGCACGCGCAGACCAAAGATTGACCAAGCCAAATCGTATTTGAGGGTGGGATGCCTCTTGAACAGCTCGACCAGCGCGTTGCCGCGCTCCACGTAATAGTCCGGCTGCATGCCTTCTGCCTCGAGTGCCTGCAGCAGCTCCGCGAGAACGAATGTTGGAGATTCTGCATCTGGGTCGACCTCCTCGTCACGTATCGTCGGAACCGTCTGCCGCGGCTCTGCGGGGAGCGGAGCCGTGCGAAACAGCTCTGAAAGCCGTCCCTCCCTGACAGGCTCCCTGGACCGCTGTATTTCGGTTTCCAAGTCCAATTTGAGGTTGGCCAGCTTGCGATTCGACATGTTCAACTCGGCCTCAACCCGAATCTTCTGATCCTTTGCCTGTTTTGCATTTTTAGAGTTGAGGGCCTCGAGCAAATTTTCCGAGCCAATCTTGATCTTGGTCTCCTTTTCAATCTTGTCGCGCAGCTCGGCCTGCCTCTGCTCCGAGGCAGTGCGCGCGCTGTCGTCCGCAAAGCTGGCATGTTCGGCGAGGGTGGGCCTGGACAAGTCGACGCGCGAGACGGTGGACTTGAGCTCTGAGCTGAAGCTGCCGGGCCCGGGGCCGACAGTCATGTACGAGTTTCCTCTCATGGGGGCTGCGGCCGATGCGGCGCGACCATCTTTGGCGAGGCGGCCAGGAGGGAGGAGTGTGTTGGAGGACGAGTGGTCGGCGGTGGGAGGCGCATCGGACTGGGTGGACATGGAGCGCGCAGGAGGCGGCGGCGGCTGGAGAGAGGGTGTCATGCCCGGAGAAGCACTGCTAACCATGACACGCGTGCCTCATGCCGTGGATGCGCCGGTTTGGTGCGGTGAGGCTCAGGCATGAGGCGGGGAGCTAGCGGCCTGCCATCTCACGGGCAGGGACCGGGGGCAGAGTCGAAAGATGGGGGTTGGGTGGTGGTGTGGTGGAGAGGCGGTTGCTGGAGTTGTAGAACCAAGTAGTGATCAGGCAGATCTTGGTGTAGGTCGACGGCGCAAGGTAGGTAGCTCTGGACGGGCGGTGCAAGGAAGTGCGAGACGAGAGCGAGGCGGGAAGCAAGCGGAGGTATGCGGGGACGGCATCCGCCACGACCGCGCTCCAGGTCCCAGAAACGACGCCAGGACAAAAATAATATAAATAAGCAGCCGGCGCATCAGTGGCGCCGTCTAGATTCAGATGCGATGATACAGGTACTGTCCCTTTGAAAATCGTCTCCTGCATTGGACTGCTTCCATCACGGTGAATCTGTCAGAAACGACTGGAGAGGGGAGCTTGCGTAGCCCAGCATCACATCCACAACCATGACCTTGACCATATCCTTGCGGCTCGGGAAGATTGACGGACGCATCTGCCAGGGCACTCCTCAGCATGCCGTCGAATAATGGGCGCTGACATGGCTGCACGGATGCCTGATTTGGCCATGATCTGAATTTACATCCTCAGAATAATACCCCTATACCACGGCTGTATTCAGGGAGCATTCAACTGCTAGCACAGTCGCACTAATGGAGCTGTCTTCTGCTAATGCACTACAGGATTGTTGTGTTCAGGGAGCTGTTGTTCGCTTTGTTCTACAGTTGAGCCTTAGGAGCATTCGTCATACTGTTGCAGCCATTTTTTGCACCCACTGTGTCCTCGTTGTTGCAACTATGCAGCAGCAGCCATTGGATTCGTTCGGTCGACGGGTGCTCTGCCAGTTGTGCAGGCACCAAGCAAACTCCCCGGGGTGCGGGCTGCGGCCGCGGTACGGAGTCGGAGAGTCGGAGTCGGAGTCGGAGTAGGAGTCGGAGTAGGAGGGCACCGCATGTCAAGGGGCTTCGCGACTGAGAGCGGCGGCCTCCGACAAACCATGGCGTGAGCTTCACGACCAGCAATGGCCCTCATTGGACTGGCAAGCAGAAGCTGATTGAGCAAGGCACATGGCCATGTCTGCTTGACGGTGCCCTCCGATAAGGCATCCCCAGACGACTACATAAATAAACGCTGGCGGCATTCCACCCGCTGGCTGCATCCCAGGTCAACAGCACCTCAGCTACTCCATCCCACCTTGGCTTGGTTGCGTCAGTAGTCGCCCACCTCTGCACCTTGATAATCAAGTTTCTGCTACCTGTCAATACTACACTTACATTTTATTTTTCTCCCGCGACCTCCCTTCTTTCAATTCCTTCCGACCCAAGCTTTATCTTATCGCCTCCTCCAAAATGTCCCAGCTTAACTACGCGCGCTACGGCAAGGACAATGTTAGACTGTACAAAGTCCACAAGCACGACGATGGCACGCAGTCGGTCGTCGAGCAGACGGTGCGCGTACTACTCGAGGGCGACATTGAGACATCGTTAGTGACAAGAGCAAGCTACCTTAGCTGTCCCCCACAGAGCTAACCAGCCAACCAGCTACACGCGCGCCGACAACTCAGTCGTCGTAGCCACCGACACGCAAAAGCAAACCATTTACATCCTCGCCAAGCAGAACCCAGTGACACCCCCCGAGCTCTTCGCCTCCATCGTCGGCTCGCACTTTGTGCAGACGTACCCGCACATCCACGGCGTCCACGTGCGCATCGTGACGCACAAGTGGACGCGCATGACCGTGGCCGGCTCGCCGCACCCGCACGCGTTCCAGCGCGACGGCGCCGACGTGCGTACCGTCGACGCCTACGTCCGCGAAAACGGCGGCATCTCCATCACCTCGGGCATCGACCGCCTGCTCGTCCTCAAGAGCACCGGCTCCGCCTTCTATGGCTTCCACCGCGACGAGTACACCCGCCTCCCCGAGACCTGGGACCGCATTTTGAGTACAGAGGTCAAGGCGACGTGGGACTGGGCGCTGTTTGCTGGCCTCGAGGATGTCAAGGCCAAGGCCTCGCGCTTCAATGATGCCTTTGATGCTGCTGTCAAGATTATCCTGGAGACGTTTGCGGCGGACAACTCTGCTAGCGTCCAGAATACCATGTACAAGATGTGCGAGCAGATACTGGCCGCCGCGCCGCTGGTTGAGACGGTCAGCTTCTCGCTGCCGAACAAGCACTACTTTGAAGTTGGTGAGTCTGCACTTTCTGTCCCCCCTATCATCTCGGGACATGGTCTAATTCGCCCATAGATCTTAGCTGGTTCAAGGGACTCAAGAACACGGGCAAGGATGCCGAGGTCTTTGCGCCTCAAAGCGACCCCAATGGCTTGATCCAATGCACTGTTGGTCGCAAGGGCGCAAAGGCGAAGTTGTAAACAAGTGAAAGATGGCGTGTTCTTTTTCGGGTTTGCGCACGATATCACTTTGCGAGAAGACGGCGTTTTGGAAAAATTGTTTGATCTTTCCAATTGATACCACTTGCAACGAGCAATCTTGAGAACCGTGACGGATGTCGCTCAAGAGTCAGAGAGAAAGAGGCGCCCTGGAGCAGCTGGGCCTGTTCTTCTAGAACCAAATTTAGACCCAATCGACTTCGACATGGGACTCCTTCTTTGTGATTGAATTCTACTGCTTCGAGGATCAATGTCTTTCCCAGTTCCCGCATGAAACTCTGGTTCTGATATACAACACATTTCCGTATCCTCAACTCAATGCCGCTTTCGAACCTGAGCCAAATACCCCAAAACGCCGCCCCTACCGCGCTTCTGCCTACCGTGGCGTCGAAATTGTCTTCTTGACCTCCTCGAGCTGTGCTGTCGACGGTACCGTCTGTCCATTGAGCCGGAGAATGTTTGTCTTGTACGGATGCGAATCGCCTTCGAAACCTAGAAAGGAGGAAAATCGTCAGCCCAAATGCCGCCCATTCAGAACGAATTTGTACGGGCTGTTCTAAGCCATCCATCCCTCTAAACCATAGAGCACACTCACACTTCAACCTGGCCAAACGCTCCTTGCGGAGGCGGTTCTTGGGCAACATGCCATTGACAGCACGTTTCAAGATCTCTCCACCCCCCCACTTCTTCATGAGGCGGTCCATGGTAATCTCCTGCAAGCTACCCGGCCGCGTGTTGTGGTGGTAGTACATCTTCTTCTGGCGTTTCTTGCCCGTCGTCGTCAGGTCCTTGCAGTTGGTCGCCACCACGTAGTCGCCGCAGTCGGTCGACGGGTCGAAGATGGGCTTGTGCTTGCCCATCAGCGTCAGGGCAATCGAGGTCGCGATGCGTCCCAGCGGCCGCGGGTCCGCGCCCACGTTGACGCTGTGCCAGACGCGCGAGTATGCGAGCCGGGTCTGTGAGGACGGATCTGTCAGCCTGTGTCCATGTGCAGTTCAGCCTGGCCGGAGCCAATCGATGGACTGCGGAGGTGCTGCGGTCTGGGTGGGCGCAGCGGTGGAGAGTTGTACTTTGCCGATTGTTTGCGACATGCCAGGCGGAAGCTGGCCCCGGTGGGCTCAGAGACGCTATGGAGGGGAATTGGAGTGCCCGAGTGTCTGAGCCGATTTGCTGGAAGTGTGGGGCTTCGTTGTTGCCTTGGTGGTAGTCGAGTTGCGGCGCCGTGATGGTGTTGCGGAAGGGCGTCTGGGCGGGAAAATCGAGCCAAGAGCTCTCGGGCCGGGGCGGAGGCGGAGCTGGAGATCCCGAGTACGCATCACGTGTACAAACTGCCTGATTTGGTAGGTAGGTGGTTGTACATGACCATTTGAGATGAGCGTTTCAACAGGCTTTGTGTTCATGAGAATGTTGATAATCGTCTGTGTTCAATAATGGTGAGGGAATTGGTCGTGTCACAATTGAGCTGGTTCAGAAGATTACATCGCCCTTGAATCCTCCTGCTGCTATCGTGAGCATCTCCTGAAAAACCCAATTTGTTTGCTTGTGAAGAAGTCAGCAAAATGAAACGTGCAGCGCTTTTCTCGGATCAAACAAGGGATGAATATTTTCTAATCTGATGTGAGCGCGGGAAGATAGAACAGGTGCATTCCAGCAACCTGCAGCTACCCGTGGGGAGGATGGTTCAGGAGCTTGACGGTCCGCAAGAAACGATTCAAGAGCAGATTGTCGCGTCAAGGCGTTGACACCTGAAAAACACCACAAATAGCAAAAGCTGCGGTACTGGATGTTTGGAGTGGTGGGCATGGCAAGTTGAGCCGGCAAGCTTGCCCCGATCGAGCTCGGCTAGAGTCGCGGGCGGTGAGTAATGAGCGAGCGGGAACTTGATGATAAATCCGCTGGCGCAAACGCGAAACTGCTCCCCCACCACCGCCCGGCAGAAGGCGAGTCCCAAAGTGCCCGCGTTCTGGAAGATGCCACTCCAGATTCTCCACCCGCGGCGACTTTCTCTGTCTGGCCCAAACCTTCAATCCGTTCCAAATCTACAGACATGAGCGCCATTCCCCCGTTCGAGGTACGTCGTGCTGCATAAACGTTGCTAGCGGTCCTTGAGCACTGACGCGGCTGTCAGACCACCTTCGCAGTACCTCTCAGCTGTGAGAGTTGTATCAAAGATGTCCAAACCTCCCTGTTCAAGCTTCCTGGTAAGCTTGTCTCCGCACTCATGCGTGTTCTTAGACGAGCTGACTGAACCAATAAGGCATCAACAAGGTCGAGGGTGATTTGCAAAATCAACTCGTCTCCATTGAGGGAACTGCCTCACCTTCTTCGATAGTACAAGCAATCCAAGAGACAGGCCGAGACGCCATTCTGCGCGGCAGCGGCGCGGCAAACAGCGCCGCTGTCTGCATCCTCGAGAGCCACAGCCCTACGGTCGAGAACAAAGTCCGCGGTCTTGTTCGCATGGTGCAAGTTGCGCCATACATGACCATAATTGACCTGAGCCTCCGCGGCATTTCGCCAGGGACTTACTATGCCACGGTCCGCGAGCGTGGCGATATCTCCGACGGCCCCGAGTCGACCGGCCCAGTTTGGGAGGCCGTCAAGGCCAAGTCCGAAGGCAAGCCGTTGACTGCCGCGAGAGGCGTGTTTGGGACGGTCGAGGTTAGCCAAGGAGGTGTGGGCACCATCTTTTTGGACAAGCCAGTCCAGGTTTGGGAAATGATTGGACGCAGCATCGTGGTCGCCAAGCAGCAGGATGGAAAGCTGGACAAGAACGATCCTGACACGCTCGTGGGCGTGATTGCCCGCAGCGCTGGCGTTTGGGACAATGACAAGACGGTCTGCTCGTGTTCGGGTAAGACTGTGTGGGAAGAGCGCAAAGAGCAGGTAGGCCGTGGGATGCTCTGAGTGAGCAATTGTAGAGGAAGGACAAGGAGAGCAACTAGTATGGGTAGCAAGAGAGGCATTGGAGCTGTCGCAGCAAGACGGCAGTGGGCAGCAAGATGACGAAATTTCATGCGCACAACGTTTCCGGGCGCGGAGCTGAGCCTCTGTGACATCAATGTTGCTTGTGCTGACCCTCTCATGGCGTCACAGGGACAGACATGAAGCAGTTTCAGCAGGCAGGCAGGCAGGCGGCGGGCGTAATGTTCCTGGACGATGTTGGAGTCGTGGCCGAGGCGCCAATACAACGCAACGAGAGCGAGCAGGGAACACAACCAGCGCAGAGCTCGGCATGCGAGGGACGGCGAGATGTGGAGAGAGCAACATCTGCAGAGGAAGTGGAGTGGATGGCTGCATAGCCGCCGTGATGTCGGTCCTGCAGCCAATGACGATGGCGGATCCGCCCCGGCCGAGGTGCATCTCACAGCTTCAGCGAACCCGCTGGCTGACACGCCTGCAGTCGTGCAACGCCGCGCTGTGACAGCCCTGCCCATGCCGCCGCTTGGCCTGGAACCAGCCAGTCAATGTCGGTCTACGATGTCCGCGCTTCTGCTGCTGGTCCAATTCCGACTCGAATCGCCCACTAACCTTCTACGCTACCCGCATGTCAACTCCCTCTCCCCTTTGGAGCCTACTCACTCTTGCGAAGGCCTACCAGCTTCCAGCCCTTCCCCATCGCCGCTCGACCTCCTGACCTCTTCGCTCCTTTTTCGTTTGGCCGCCACTCGCTGGTTGTAGTGCTTAATCCACGGAGCCCCACCCTCTCCACATACCCAGGCGGCTAGAGAGCTCCAGTGGCACATATACCAAGACCCTTACCAGCAACAACAATCGTCAAAGGGAAACATCTCGACGTGAATACGACCAATTTCGTTCTGCGGCCGCAGCTTCCCATTCCCACGAGACATCGCGTTCATGAGCTACGCCTGATCAAACGACATGTCTCTCAAACAGGTCCGAATCGAACTTATCTCTCTCCCTGGACTGCGCTGACCTCGTACAGGAAATAGAAACTTGGGTTGCAGCGCTGGCCGCTTATGACAATAATGAATTTGACGAAGCTCTACGCCTCTTTGACAACATCGCCGACACGTCCAAGATTTTGTTCAACTGCGGCGTGATTCACGCGACGCTTGGTGAACATGAGAAGGCAGTGAGTCGTTACTCCCCTATGATCAGGGAGATGGTTGTTAACACGCACCAGGTCGAGAGCTACCAGCGCGCTACGCGTCTAGACCAGTACCTCGCCGTGGCATACTTCCAACAAGGCGTATCTAATTTCTTGATGGGCGATTTCGAGGAGGCTCTCGCCAATTTCAACGACACCCTTCTCTACTTGCGAGGGAACAACAGCATCGACTACGAGCAATTGGGCCTGAAATTCAAGCTGTACTCTTGCGAGGCCCTCTTCAATCGCGGACTTTGCTACATATACTTGCAACAAAAGGAGCCTGGGATGCAGGACTTGATGTACGCTGCGCGAGAAAAGGTCGTCCCGGACCACGACGTGATTGACGAAGCAATCCGGGAAGAGGCAGAGGTAATCTGAATTTCATGCCCCTCTTTGACTTTTGTTGACGCCTCTAGGGCTACACTGTTTTTTCGATACCCGTAGGAATCGTGTACCGTCCAAACGAAGCCAAAGTCAAGAATCTCAAGACCAAGGACTACCTCGGAAAAGCTCGTCTCGTGGCTGCGACCGACCGGGCCAACGCTTTTACTGGTTTCACTGGGGCCGAGTTGAAGAAACTTAACGAAATCGCCAATGTCAAGGACGACAGGCCCGAGGAGAAGATTTCATACGCTGCAACAAATCTTGTCAAACCCGGTTTGACTAGCCGCTCGAGACAACAATCAGAGCCGCCAATCACCCGCAATGTCTTCCCACCGACACCCCCCCCTGAGAACGACACGAGAAGACCACCATCTCCTGGTGGTTACAGCACTCGCTCGCAGTCGGTTGTTAGCCGCAAACCGGCTCCGTTGGATCTCGGACGAGCCGCGTTTGAGCAGCCGAAACCTCGAGTGATGCCCTCAAGATCAGCTTCAGAAAGACCAGCGCCAAGTAGACAAATGTCGACATCTTCGCGAAGTACAGCGTCCTCGCGAGGCTTTGCCAGAGATCCCATGTCTGGAATGTCAAGCAGAGACATGGGACGCATGCGCAGAGACGGAAGTCGAGAAATGGACATGGGTAGAGACATACGTCGAGAACCAAGTCGAGAGAGGGATATGCGCAGAGAGCCGAGCAGAGAAAGAGCTTTGCGCAGGGAACCAAGCAGAGAAAGGATGGAGAGAGACCCGATAAGAGACATGAGGCGGATCAAGGAAGCTCGAGAGCCGATGCCACGACAGCCCCAAATGATGATCTCGGACGACGAAGAGGAAGACCCTTACGCTGACGACTTGTACGACATGTACGATCGGTCATACAACAGCATGAACTACACCAGCAGCAGTACGCGGTCGCGTAATCGGCCTCAAAAGCCAATGTACATTGAAGAAGAGGAGGAAAACCCCTACTCTCCGGACTCGGTCTACGACGTGGACTTTGAAATGGTGCCCACCCGCGGCAACTTGCGACGGCCGTCCAACGCCATGCCACCTGCATCAATGTCTCGTCGCAGTGTGCCGACCATAAAAACGATCCGCGTCAAGGTGCACGCTGATGACACTCGCTACGTCTTTATCGACCCGAATGTGCGCTTCGACACATTTTCTGCACAGATACGGGACAAGTTTGCGCTGCGTCAAAACTTCAAGATCAAGATTCGCGACGACAATGACATGATTACAATGAGCGACCAAGAGGATTTGCAAATGGCTATTTCGAATTGCAGTGCCGAGGCGAAGAGGGAACGGAAAGAGATGGGGAAGATGGAGGTAAGCCAGCACCACTATGAGCAGTGCTTCGACTCGTTTTACTAACAGCTTTTGCAGGTCTGGGTCCAGCAGATTATGTAGGTGTGGTTCAACGTACTTCGACTTCGCTTCTACGTCAACGCGGCCACGACGACAATCGACTTACGATGATCGATGGACAGCGGTTTTTTCTTGATAATACGAATACCTTATTCTCCCCCTTGTTTCTGATCTTTCATACATAAACTCCCCCTACGTGACGACACTCTCCCGCATGTATTTCAGCATCTCCTTTGGGCGTTCGGTGTCCCGTTTCAGTCACACATCTCCTGTGTCATGCCATTACAACCCTTTGCAACCGACGTTGGGCTCTCCCACGCCATTTGTCAATTTGCGCGCCACGGTGTCACGTCCTCCTCGCTTTTTTTTTTTCTTTTCTTTTTTCTTTTGCTTTTGCGTCTCGTCATATTCATTTTCCTCTTGGTTCCTCTTCGACTTGGTTTTTATTTGGCAGGCGTAGTTTCTGATGATACTCAGCGAGCATGATACAAAGCGACATGTTCGGCGGTCGCCTTGGAAGCGACACAGCAGGAGCAGCGGCAGTCATGGCAGTAATCCAGTGGATGAGACCGACTACTTCTACTACACTTTTGAAAACAACCACATCCCTAAGATCGACAACACTATCAACAAGAACATCAAGACAATCACCAACGACACGCATTCTGTGGGCAGCAGCAGTGGTAGCATGGTGAATCATGCCAACCGTGTGTACTCCGGCAATTCTGCGAGCGGCAGCAGTAGCAGCACAAACGTCTCGAAGCCTTCTTCCTCTTCTTCGTCTTCGCAGCGTCGCAGCAGTAGACAGATGCTCCGCCGTAGCATCAGCGATATCTGGCGCCCATCGCGACGCCAGAGCAGCGGCGACAGCGGTAATGCTATTCAGGTTGGCTATGCTGTTCCTCTCAAGGGAGAAAGGGGCAACTAAAGCAGTCATGGCCTAATCGAGGTACTGTCTCTTCCCTGCATTCAAGCCGGACTATCAGCGCAAGGGGAAGAAGTATTTACGGGACTTGACCGTCCACGTCTGCCATGGCCTGCGCACAACTTGCTCGTTTGATTACTGGGTGGCGAAAAATGGCATCACGGCGCGAGCACTGGGTGTGCGCAAACAAAACAACTACCTTACTCCCCTCAGCTTATACCGATTCCATTTCTCTTCCAAACGTTCTTTGCCACTGCACTTGCTTTCTCGCCATTTCATGCTATGCTATGCCACACGCTGCCACGCTGCCGCCTACCCTACAAACATCATGTCCATCTACCGATCCATCCGTCATCTGCCTGCCTGCCTGCCTGCCCGTCCATCCGCCCTCGCTCAATCGCTCCCCTTCCTCCCGGCACCGAGCGGCTCCTGTCCTTCCTTCGACACCGACGCCGACCACCGACCACCGACCACCGACCGTTCCTTCCGCGTACCGACACGCCGAACCCACCACAGCCCATCTACCTCTTCGGGGTGGAGCTTCCGATGACGCCAAGGCCGCTACCGCAGCTGCCTCCCTCCGCTTCGACTCGGATCCTTCCTTCGCGGCCAGTGGCCGTCGTTTTACTGCCGGCACTTGCGACTCGACTACCGAAACGTCGGTCTGTCGGGCGTGAGTGCGTGCGGGCGTGCGTGCGCCGTGGTGTGACGGGACGTCGCCTACGTGCCGTATCAGACAGAGAGATGTCAGACCTGGCGGCTGCTGCGCTCGGCCAGAAAGGGGGAAGATGATCCGATTATGTTATTGGCCGGGGTGGGTGGAATGGAGACAGGGGCTGGGTGAAAGGGAAAGGGGCCTTCTGGAAGACTGAAACGCATTTTGCCGGTCTGTTCCTCGCGTTAGAGGAGTAGTTGGCGAGGACTGCGCGTGGTCGGGGGAATGGTGTGGAAGCGTGAGTTATGAGGACCAACTTCGCGACGGTGAGATGAGAGGACAGCGCTTCGCTAGATGGATGCAAGTGGGGCGCTGAAAAGCAGTGGTAAGGGTGCTGATGGCAGAAATGTGAGAGTCAGCTGATTGGTGACGCTGTCCGCGCAGCTCGTGCTAGTTCTGTTTCTGCTTCGTTTCGTATCGTCTCGCGTCGCCTCCAGGCGCGCCAGTTGTGGTGTTTGAGGCTGCTGACTGCATATTGGGGACTATTTGAGGAGTGAATTCGCTTCAGCCGCTGGAGTTTTCAGCCTGTATGCTGTTGAAAGTTTGGCAGTCGACCTGTATTGCGGTAAGGCGTGGTGGTCTGGCAGACTGTGGAAACGTGAAGGAAGTGTTTGAGGCACGAGACTGCCTAGTGCGACATTGACTGTGTATAGGGCCAACAGCACGTGGGCGTAGTCCAGGGCTGGTCAGATAAGGGGGAAGTTTGGTTTTTGCATTTGGATGCTGCACCAGTCCTGGATCCTACCGTCACTTAAGTTCTTTCGACGTTAGCTAGTCTGTGTGAAGTCAGAATAGACGGATGGAACCTTATCCACTGGCTTCAACCTGATGCAAAGGGATTGAACAACTCAATTCGAGAGAGCCTTGATAGTGGAAGCCGGGGAAGAAGGTAATTTTGCCGGATGTAGTTGAGACTCCTCAAAACACCATGTCCTTCTGCGTGCCTATTCGCTATCCGTCCGGGGTGTCAGAGACAGTGCATGACTGAGCGAATGAACTGATGGGCTACGCGTCCGTCGAGTCGTACAAGCAAGGGCTATGTCCGACAATTATCCTCTTGTCCTGGTGCTTGTCCCCTGTCACCAATTTGATCATCGACGTCCTCTGAAGGAGGACTAGGTTGAAGACACTCTGATAGTCAACTAATGGCATCCTGAGGGCCAACCTAGCGCGAAATCACCCCGTGCGCCAAACTCCATTGAAGCAACTCGATTTTGAACCCAATCCGGAGGTAAGGACGGCCAGCAGCAACAGAACCCGCATACGAGTTGATGACGAAGATTTGTGGTTGTGACACGCATCCAACGCTATCAGACGCATTCTTGAAGATGCAAATCGGAGGGGGGATCGTTCAATGCAGTTTGATCAAAAAAGGAGCAGTAGGGTTGCTTCGCGACTGATTCAGTCATTCTTGAAGAGATCTTTTTCTGACCAACGCCGAATGTGCTGAAAGCCTTCCACAAGACCGAATTCGGCGATGTGGGCCTCAAAAGAGGCTCGTGAGTATTTGCGGTGGTATTGATTTGACGATCGCTCATGGTAAGAGTCTCTACATCCGCGACAACGGACGCCGAACTCCAGTTCTTGAGTTGCAGGATGTAGAACTGGCGCTTGGACAATTGCGATATACCGTTCTGGGCAATATTTTCCAGTACCTCCGGTAGCCCTTTCGTGTTTCGTCTCTCCGAAATCCGTTTCCATCATTTGTTTGGTTGGGGGAGGCACACATTGCTCCACAGTACGGGTCGATCCACTGAGCGCGAGACCTTCTTCACAAGCCGAGCGGCAATCAACGTGAGACAATCTTTTCGGACGTGGAAATCTCCTGGAAGATTATGCGCCTGGAAGGTTCTTCATGTGAGGCATTTTTTTTTTTTTTTTTTTTTTTGAGAGTACGTTGACGTAGGCCAAACTTTTGGGTGGCTTCTTGGAAAGAAATCGGGCGGTGGAGATCGTTGAGGGTGAAACAAAGGAAGCAAACGCGTTTGCATGTGAGGAGATACAGGAAGCCGCCAAAATCGCCGCAAGTTTCACACTCGGCCGTGCAGAGGGCCTTGTAGAGAGACTCGCAGGTGCTCCATCGATCGGCTTCTATGCTTTGAATGCCACGGAGCGCGTTTGGCGCATAGGTAGCGACGGCCTTGTATTCGGGCATGCTGTCGACAACTTTGAGTGCTCTGCGATTGACTTTTCGAAAGTTCTGGAGAGTCGGAATGTCGACGAGAGACAGCGTAGATTGAATAAGCTCAAGAGGGACTGTATCGAGTGCCCCCAGGCTCTGTTGCGGCTCTTTGACGGCATGTCCGTGGTAGAGAGGAAATGCCTTAAATTCTTCTACTTCCTCGAGAGTGTTGGATCTTTCATTGTGGGGCTCGAATGTGATTTCCTCGAATGTATCTTGATCCATGGCCACTTCGGCAGACTGGAGAGACGCATGGATGAGAGGTCTGCTGGTGTTGTTCAGAGAAGAGCGAAGAAGGTTGTGGTCGGCACCTGCGGAAGCCAAATTGGGTTTAGCCCATGAAGGTCATCAACATCGGCACACCAAACATACCTTTTGTCGACATCGGACAACGAATTCAAACATCACCCTTTCGTCGCCAGTCCATCGACTTGCCTCGCACTGATAATCTATCCACGCAGCAGGCTTATCCAACCGTTCTAATCACCATTACCATCTTACTTTGCCTTTGTCTTGAAGCATCAGGTCAGAGCAAACTCTGTTCTGCGCCAGAAATAGAAGCACTGTGAGGCCATCAGCAATTGGAAACACTTCATGGTGACATGGCCTTCCTATTTGCCCATCACTTGGAGAGCGGAAATGAGTGGGAGGTAAGTAGAGATCGGCGTGTTAAGGCAGCTGAATTTGTCCAGTCAGCTGTGGGGGCCATTATCATATGCAGACAAGAGGGACGCAGCCCTGAGGATGACACTTACCATTTATATGGAATGTCATCTTTACCTGAACGTCGAACTCCTGCCATCTTACGGGCAAGATGTCTTTGCAGTCACATGAAAGATTCCGCGACAAAATCAGGCTCAGGCTTGGTTTTGGTGCTTCTACATCGTCTGAATCATCCCAATCCGCAGTGGCCTCGCTCATTCAGTCATCGTCGAGGCTCAGCCTTGCGAAATATGGTGCGGATCGGGACGCGTTTAAAGTGGCCTGGTTGAAGTTTTTTGACCAACTTCCTCTTGAGGAACGTCAAGCTTTTAGCAATGCGTACTAATCCATCAATCCAGAAGATCTGCTCTGGAAAATTAATAATCTGGATGACAAAGATAGCCATTCGGCAGCCCGGCGTTTGGTCACCCCGACAAAAGATTTTCTCACGATCCTGGATCAACTGCTTGCAACAACAACTTCCTCTGCATCGCCGGGCATTCCGGACGCTGCGTCAATTGTCATTGGCGGGGCCAGGCTCATCGTCAAGATGGCGCTCAATTAAGTCGAGTTCTTCGATAAGTTGACGGCAATGATAAAGAAGCTGACCGCTCACCTGGGACACCTGCGGGAAGCTTCAAAGCTTGAGCGAATGGCTCCCCTCCAGGAAAGCACGGCAAACGTCTACATTGGGATCTTGAAATTCTACCATGAGGCCTACGCCGCTTTCAAAACACAAGATAACCAGGATCATGTTATGGGTCACTTCAGACGCTTTCAATGGGTTGACTGCGCTTGATTTTGAAATCGACGTTGCAGCAACCCGGAATGACATCAACGAATACGAAAAGGGCCAGCTGCAGTATCTTACACCGCCACTTCAGCCGGGCGAGTCACCTAAGCGACGAATACGGCGATGGCAACTAGAGCGTAACCCGTCAGAAAGAAACAAGCAGAAATCCCATAGGAAGTAGGCGTGGAGAGAAACATGGATTCAGGGCCGGCCCCACGCCGCACCCGACCCGACTGAAACGCAACCAACATGGCTACTGAGAAAAAGACCACACCGCCTCCTCACTTTACCTGCTCGCGCCTCCACCTACCCACTCTCTTCATCCTTATTAATCCATCATCCTAAATGCTATGAAGGGAATTCGAGGTGGACCGACAGGCACAACGCCGCCAAACCCGCCCCTGGACCCAACGACACCCAAAAATCTCAAGCTTCGAACTTCAAGCCTTGAAGTAAAAGAAGAAGGAGATGAAGATGAGGCAGTGGGCGATCGAATCGGTACGGTACAGTACGCTCCCTAACTGATGCAGGCAAGGCAAGGCAAGGCAAAGCAAGGCACACCAAAAAGCTCGGCAAAGAGGCAAAGTAGCAAGGCTCGGTGCCAAAAGTCGTGACACACACAACAGATATTAGGTGAGTAGTGGCGCGCAGACTGGGAGCGTTCATTCGCGCGAACATTTGATTTTTTAGGAGTATCCAAGTCTACTACTCCAGAGTGCTTAGAGGCACTTGAGCGTCTATAAAGGATGAAAGGAAATAGGGAGCATTCAGGGCCCAGTTCGCGGAAACCTATCCTCGTGTGTGCCACGACTTTTGGCACCGAGCCTTAGTAGGTAAAGTAGGCAAAGCAAGTAGGTAGGTAGGTAAAGTATGTAAGTAAGGTAGTAAGATGAACCAGTCTTTCCTCCCGCAGTGCTCCGTGCTCCCGTGCTCCAGTCTTCCGTCCATCCAGTCCGTCCATTTCGTTTCCTCGGTGCAGCAGTAGCGAGCGAGCAAGCAAGCAAACAAGCAAGACGACCGCCACGCCAATTCAAACCGTTCCGCGACGCTCCGCTCTCCCTCCTTCCCTTTTTTGGACAATGATTGAGGATGGGAGATACCCAGGTTGGTCGTGAAGCCCAGCCCGTCCGCCGCTCCGCTCGTGTTATGTCTGCCTGCTTGCCTGCCTGTCTGTCTTGCCAAACTGAGCTGTGCCATCAGATATCCCCGCGGCTGCTGCGTCGTCCTGTCTGTCCATCTTCATCTATTGCTTTCATTCTGTTCAATCTTTCCTGCCTAGTTGAATCCGTTCAACTGTGTCCCCCGCCTGCGCCTCCTCCTCAGGTCCCCCTTGTCCTTCTTCTTCTTCTTCTTCTTCTTCACGCGGCGATAGCGAATAAGTCTTCGTTGATCATGACGGAGGACGCACGTACGCACGTTTGAACGCAAGGAGATGCGGTCCCGGCGCTTTACGGAGAACCGAAAGCCGCGCTGGCGAGGCAAATGGGGACTCTGCGGCGCCCAGCCACGGGCGACTGACTGATGAGCGTATTCCTGCGTCGGGGCAAACTGCGAATGGCGGTACTTTGGCTGACAGAGATGATGGTGTGTGGGGATGGCATATTTTGCTGCTGCTGCTTGCTTTCTTGCTTTGGTCTTTTTTTTTTTATTTTTTTTTTTTGGTGTTTGCCAAGATGTTGTAGGACAGGATTGATGATATGGCTTGAGGTTGTTCGGTTGTTAGAAGAAAGAAAGAAGAGGTAAGCCCGACTCGAGTCAAGGTCCGCAGCCCCTGATAGGCCCAACCGTCCGTCCGCCCGTCGATTCAAACGCAATAGACGAATTTGAGAGTTCTGACTGACCTCTTTCCTAGAAAGAGAAATAAGTCGTAATCCGTACAAATGCCTGTTCTCACTGATGATGCCTCGTCTCTTCACTGCCAGTGGTTTTGGTTGTTCATGAAGCCTTCTTCCAGTGTTCGGTCCTCCAGCGTCCTGATAAAGTCTCGGTTGCCGCCGCGGTGACGACTCGTGCCGGCCCTGCTGTCGCGCCTCCGCGCGCTGCCCGAGTTGGAGTCAGGCGCACCGTCGGGGGGAGGTGGGTAATACGCAGGACTTGGCTGCAGCCTGACTGGAGCGTTGGGGTCAAGATGGCTCATGACGCGCTGGAGGGCTGGTGGAATGCCGCTCTGCTGCTGATCCATGGTCGATGCTCGCTGTCGTCCTGCCCTCGTCGTTGCCTGAGCATAGAGATTTGGCTGTGGGTTGTACCGCGGCGTCTGTTGTTGAACCAACCCCATTTGCTGATTGTAGTTGGGCTGTGCGGGGTATGGGGGCGGCGCGCCTTGATGGCTCGGGCTGTACATGTTGTTGTACATGGAAGGACTTTGAGCGTGCGCATTCTGTGCGAATTGGTTCATTTGCATGTTGGCGTACGCTGCACTCTGAGCCTGAGCTTGTGCGGCCTGCTGCTGCATGCGTTGCTTGCTCAAAGCCTCGGCGCGTTGTTGTTCCACGACACCGGGGGCTGGTGACCTGTTGGAGCCCGCCCTCATCGTCATCGGTGGAACAAAGGGGCCGGAAAACTTTTGTTGCGTGATGAACGGGTGCATCTTGGCCTGATTAGGTGTCCACCTTTCGAGCGGGTTGAGATTCAGAAGGCCCTGGGCAAAGTCGATGAAGGCATTGCGATTGGCCATTTCTGCAACTGTTAGACAAGTTTTGCTTAATGAACGCCAAACTCACCTCGTTCAATCTCTGCCGGCTTCATGTTCTTCCGCGGCATGGGATAATTTTTGATAATCTCCGGTAGAGACGTCGCGGAAAAGTACTTTTTGCTCGGCTGCTCCTTGGTTCCATGCTCGCGCGAGTACTGCTCCATGCTCTTCAATCTCCACGTTCTGCGGCCAAACTCATCCGTCACTTTCTCGAAGAATTCGCCCGATTGCTTGCCCATCTCGAGCATCCAAGGGGGAGGAAGCCCAAGCATTTCGGTGATGCGTGCAACCTGGTTGTACTCTGATGATCCCGGGAAAAGTGGTAGTCCAAGGAAAAGTTCAACCACAATGCAGCCCAACGACCACATGTCAATGGCCGCAGAATACCTGTGGCGCCGTTAGTTGCCTCCCTTGATCGGAGAGGATCGGATCGGCTTACGGAAGTCCAAGCAACACCTCAGGCGATCTGTAAAATCGCGACTGAATGTACGTGTAGACGGTCTGGCGCTCATCGCAAGCGGAACCAAAGTCAATGATCTTGATGATTGGGCTCTCGAGACTGACAGACAAAATTAGTGATTGGTGGGGCTATGCGCTAGTCATGCAGCTTACTTCTTTAGCAAAATGTTTTCTGGTTTAAGATCGCAGTGGATCAATTTTGCCTTTCCGAGCAAAGCCAGGCCGTTCAAAAGCTGCTGCGCAAATACGCGGACGAGGGTCGTACTCAACCCGCGGAATTGGTTCTGCTTGATCAGCTCGTACAAATTGACACTTAGCAGCTCGAACACGAGACACAAATGCTGCCGGTGGATGAAGGTGTCCTTAAGCCGCAGCAGGTGATGGTCATCGTTCTTGTCCATTTGCTTGTTCAACTGCGCCAATCAGCAGTGGATTTTTTTTTTTTTTTTTTATCACATTGTCTCAAGCACGCACCAAATCCAGAACCGAAACTTCCATCATGCTTTGATTGAAGTATGCGGTGCGGTTCTTGATAACCTTGACTGCAACCACTTCTTGCGTGCGCAGATTCTGGCACTTGACGACCTGTCCGAAAGTGCCCTGTCCGAGGACGTCGAGGATGAGGTAGCGGTTCCTAAATAATGTCAAACGGAGGGCCTTTGGCAGGACTCTGCGAAACAAGGCGTCATACTTGTGCCCGGCTTCCTCTGAGCCCAAAATGTCATTGACGTAGAGGATGTAGTCGCTCTCCTCATTGTCATATCCATCATTCTTGACTCCCTTGCTCGGCTTTGTGAGCACCCTCCGCGGGTTCCTTGACGATTCGTACTTGAAGTTGGGATTGCATATCCGATATGTCGCGGGCAGGTGCGTGGTCAGTGCTTGTAATGGCTGGGCGAAGTCAGCACAGTCCAACCTGTTCCTCTTGCTCACGACCGCCACTTACGCTGATGAAACCTCCTTCGGGATTTGCTCGTCTAAAGGGCGGTTGCTCGTTTATGCGCGGCTGAAGGTCAGCAGTGTTGACGCATTTCGTAAACGTGGGCACGGCCCCTCGTGAGGTTTGTGGAGACAACGGTGCTTGTGTCGTGTTTCGAGGCGACCTTGCTTCCCGACCGTACAAGGCATTCAGCTGCGCGGTGGCAGACTGAGGATAAAAGTGTTCGGGGGTCATGGTGGACTGAATCGGAGGCAGCTGGGGAGGATGCGCTCGCGAAGCTGTGTCGGGTTAGCGGTTGCAACATATGGGGAGTCCACGACGGCCGTACCAGGAGGAGAGTAGTAGCTCTGAGGCGGGGACATGTACGGATTCGAGCGCGTAGGAGATTGACGGCTGGACGAGGGGGAAAAGCTCGTGTAGGCGGCGGCATTGTTCTGGGTGGAGCTTGGGCCGTAAGGCGATGACGGAGACAGGTTCATGGGCGAGTAGCGTCGCGCCGCAGATGACGCCTCTTGATCCTGAACATAGGCCGTCGAGTTGCGTTTCTGAGCGGTGGCTCTGACGTACTTTGGTCGGTACGGATCTGCATCCTCCATTGGCACGTCACCGTCGCCGTCGCCATTGTTGTAGCTCGAGGTCCGGGTGACCTGAGGCGGCGACGAGATGGCCATGGACGCGGCTCGCGAGGATATCGAGGGGGTCGTGTACGAATCTTGTTTGGCGGCGACTGTCGAGTCTTGCCTGGGCGCGGCGAGGGCGGTCGGGTCCCGCTGAGGTTGTTGCGGAGACGCCAGATTGGGGGCAGCAGCGTAGTAACGCGACTGGCGAGCTGGCGGCGCGCTTTCGACGTACGAGCCCCATTGCGAATCCATGGCTCGGGTAGCGGAGGCTGGGGAGAAGGGGAGAGAGAGTTGGGAGGGCGTCGAGGTAGGTTGTTCAGGCGGGCATGAGGTGTCGGGCGTGTTGGCAGCGCAGAGTCGCGACAGAGGGTGGCCAAGAAGAGCAAGAGATGTCGTAGGATGAGCGAGATTGTGGATTTGAGCGTGGGCCGGGAGGCCAGACACGTGGATGGAGCGGATGCGTCAGGACGAGTCTGGGGTTGAGGAAGCGCGCCCGGCAGCAGCGAGCGACGGTGGGAGGGAGGGAGGGAGGGAGGGAGAGAGAGAGAGAGAGATGGGCGGTGATAGGCGGGCGGGAGCTGGCTGGCCGTGGCACCAGACTGGACGAGACTGGACTGGACTGGACGGCAACACCAAAAGGCCAGAAGCGCGACGAAGCGACAAACGGCGGACGGCAAGTCCGACGGATCAAGGGCGAAGCGATGCGGTGGTTAGGACGAGAGTGGAGAAAGGGAAGGAGAGAAGGAGTGGAGGGGGGAGGAGGAGTAGTAGCAAGGCAGGCAGACAAGTAGGTAGGTAGGTACGGTAGTTAGCTGGAGAGTCAGAGGTAAAGTTGAGGTCGTCGGGTCAGAGTGCTCCAACTTGGTTCAGGTTCAGGTTCAGGCTCAGGCTCAGGCTGGATGGACCTCGTCGGGTTGGGCGTCAGGATACCGCAAATAGTCCAAACCCGGACTTCAAAAGAATTCTCCAGACCAGTTCCAGCTCTCCAATCCGGTTTGTCAAACCTTTGCTGGTCGTCAACGTCCACCTAGTGGGTGATTGGAGCTGCTGCCCACGTCATCGCCTACACAAAAGCGTCCGATTGCGTCCTTGGTTCTGTTCGCTCCAGTCTTCCTTTTCATTCATCCATCCATCCATCCATCCAATGCCAACACCAATTACCCGACTCACCCATCCATCCATCCATCCATCCTTCCTTCCATCCTTCTTGCCTGCCACCACGGCCCGTGGCCAAAAAACGTGGCACACACCCTCTTGCGCCTGCCGCTGAATGCTCCCTGCTATTTTACTCCCCGTGCAGATATGTAGTCTCCAGGTCAAGCCAGCTAAGACACTTCTTGTTGAAACGTCTGAATCCGTCCTATTTGCTGCTCTATTTTGGCGCCGACTCTTGGACCCCACCTACATACCTACTCGGTCATGCCTGGCCCTGTCTGCTGCATTCGACGGCCAACCTCCAGTTTCGACCATCATGGCCGACCAGCCTGCCTGCCACGACTACCACACCCAATACCGACCCTCTGCTCCCCTTCATTCTCGATCCTTTAATTCTTATGGCTCCGTTTCTTCGAGACAAGACGATGCCTGTGATCAACAGCGCCCCGAGGCCACGACATGTCGGCAATGGCGCAGACTGCGGAGAGGTCGTGGCCGCGTGCGTCATCCCAGCCGGTGCCCTTCACCCGAGCGCGGCCTCAGCCTCATTTCATCAGCCCCAGCCATCCCCATCACCCCCCCCCCTCCTCCTCCGCACCATCATCATCTCTCCAGCCATGGACCAGCGTTTCCATTCCGCCGAACCCGTCACGCTGTTGAAACATGGCCACCCCTCCAAAAGAAAATCCTCTTCCTGTCCAAGAAAGAAAAAAAAAAAATCAACATGGCAGAAATAGACCCGCACGCGCGTCCTGATACGAGGCTCCCTGCAGCCCGTTTAATGAACTCGCCAGTCGAGAAGCGCCCATGGTTTTGCATTTCTTGTCCTGCTTTCTCGACATTGGGGCCAAATCTCCGCTTGCTGCCGCTGCTGCATACAATGCTGCCCTGCTGTTAGCATCTGGGCCAAACTGGTGGTCAGTCATTTAAGCTGCCTTTTTGCCTACAACTCTGCTCCATCAAAGTTGCCTCTCTCGGTAAGCGTTTGCCGTCATTTCTCGAGTCAAAAATGGCCTCGAACTATCGCTTTTTCTTTCTCATCTCTTGACAAAGACAACGGACGGGACTTGCGTGTCGGCGTTTACCTTTGGTCCAGTCACAGCATCGACTTGATCTTTAGCAACAAGCTGTGCAGCAGGTGGGTAAACAGGTCAAGACAGCAGCAGCAGCATCTTCGTCAGCGCCGCCGCCGCCGCCGCCACCACAATTCCACCATGCCCCGTTTCTCCCTGCCCGTCTAGCCGTGCCTGCTGCTGTCGTGGCTGCGGAAACGGCGCCGCACCACCTGCAGCATCACACATGCATGCGACGCGCCCAGCAGTTTGCCAAGCAGTTTGCCCAGCAGTTTGCCCAGCAGTGGTGGTCCAGGCTACATGAATGATCCCTGGACCAATGGGCGCACCGCGTTCAGTCACCGCCACAACCATGTTGGCGTCGTGTTGAACCGCTGCGCTTGCTGTAGAAAGCAACGTGTTGGAATGGACCGTGTAAACAGTCGTACGGACTGGCGAAAGTGAGATGAGCACTGTTGTTTGAAGCGTAATCTTGTAGCTTGCAGAGCGAGTGACACTGAGCAAACAAAACGAGCCGTGGCCGTAACTACCTGCCCGTATCTATGTACTGCACGTCCACGCCTTCGAAACATGCGACAGCCAGCGCCACATCCTCCGTCTGCGAATGTCCTTCTGCCGGGACCTGCCTTGTTGCACTCCGCCACCTGCTTTTCCACCACCACTTGGATGCTTGACTGCCGGCAGACAAGTCGAACGGCTGAACTATGGCGATTGTCAGAGCAGATAGTCACAGAGGGTCGGACAGCAACACATATCATAGCCATACTTGCGAACCGATTAGCCTATGCAAGTCCCACGCACTGCAAAACGTATGCCCATCTGCAGAACAAATCGCTCAATTCATCCATCCATCCATCCATCCATCCACCGGGGGGTATCACCCATTTCGCTTCCGCTAAACTGCCCATGTCTACCACAGTAGCTACAAGAACCCATCGCCTCGGTTTTCTCTCATGCCTTCGTCTCATCAACCGCATCACGATCAAGGCAGTATCAAGACAAGATTGCCCACTCTATCATGACCAACCTCCCCCTCACGTTCCGTACGCCACCATTTTCCATTAACCGCGTCCTACTGTCTTTTGCTTTACAACGCCGCCTGGTCTGCCTGTACAGTTTTTCTCCGAATGCGTCTTATGAGTCCATCTGCCCCGTGGCTCTCCCTCAGATAGCACATCATGAACCGCTGCCTGCCGCAATAAAGCCACTTGCCTTCCTCACTCGCAACATACGCGCGATTGTACTCACTGCGCACTGTCCTCTTCTGCTGCCCACCACTGGCCGGGAAGCAATTGGTGTCATGCGCGACGGCTGACTGGTTGAGCCTCTGCACGAAGCCAGCCAGCCAGCCAACCAGCATCTGAAAGGGCTCTGTGCTAGGACATGGACGTGCATCTGAAAGTCGATCTTTTCGCGGTACGTCGGCCTTACAGATGGGAAGACTCGTGGCGTTGGCCGTGTTGCGTCTTTCCAAGAGCACTGACTATCGTCCCTGAATGCCGCTTCTCGCACATTTGACTTCCCGTTATTTGTTTTGGTGCTCCGTTTTACGGGCATGTCGTCACGCCCAAGTAGTGTCTTGAGCTTGCTCGTGGGACCTCTTCTCTATGTTGCTTTGCGCGCAATCGACGACGCACAGGAATGCGAGGCGCCAGGGGAGGCATGTGCAGCGAACATCATTGGGCTTTGAGTGGTAGAGAATTCCGATCTATGATCTTGCTGACAGGGGCTGCACGTTGATGAGCGCGGAGGCGGTGAGGTTGGTCGGGTAGTTCGGGAGTGGGCAAGATAGGGACGAAGGCAGCGTCAGATTTCGTGCCTGGCTAGACCAGCTAGGCCTTCAAGCGCGCGCCCTGGAGGTCTTCTTCGGCATCCTTGACAAGGAAACTGGGGCCCGTTGTTAGTCGAAGACATTCACGCGCAAGTCAGGGGGGAAGAGGGAAACGAACCTATACCACCAAACTGTCGGGATGATCGTACCCGCATGCCACAGCGCGTGCGCATCCACCATGCCGCCCCACGGCGGAAAGTCGAGGAGCTCCAAACTCATGGCGCTGATGATCCAAGCAACAATCAGACCAGGCCAGGCAGCCCAGCCGCGCTTCAACGCGCGGTACCGCCGGACACTGAACCAACTCCACAGCAAGTTTTGCACGACGCCCGCGGCGACGTTGGCCGCCATATTGTACGTGTAGTCCCAGCGGACGAGCAAGAGGAAGCTAATGTGCGCGATGTAGAGGGCGATGCAGCCCAGGGTCCACAGGCGCAGTAGCGATGGCTTCCACGGCGGCGCCTGCGCGTCGAGCCGGAAGATGCGGACGGGCGTGTAAAACAGACCGTACATGACGCTGGCGCCAGCGCCGAGGTAGTCCATCGTCTCTGTGACAGGCAGGTCGCGCGTGTGGAACAGCATGCTCCAGATCCAGGCGTGCATGCCTGCCAGCGCGAAGCCAATGTAGTATTTGCGCAGCGGATAGGATGGAGGGATGCTCGAGCGGATCAGCGACAGCCCATGCAAGTGTGCAAGGTAGTTGAGAAGCGAGAAGAGGACCGAGAAAGGCTCTTGCATCCCCAGGAATCGGTGGAAGGGCCATTTGCCGTGGAATTGGAGAATTGGTTCGCGGTACGGCGGATCCCGCGCGAGGCGTTGGTGTGTGGTAATGTGTTGGCAGGTATAATCGCATTCGGAGGGACACGTCCAAAGCGTGAGGCGGCGGTGGATAGCTGAACCTGTCGGTCTCCGCATTGTAGAAAGGAGTAGGATGCTGGACTTACGAATATGGGTCTTGTCTGGCCCATCACAATTGGCCTCGATACAGACCTGCCATCCAATGTTCAGCATTGTGTCCCCCTTTTCTTCCGCTCCAGCTCCGCCCTCGCGCTCATTCACCGCGTATACGTACCTTGACACAGTTCTTGAAATCCGGCAATCGGTCACCAACAGATGCTTGAGCAGTCCCTATGCATAGCGCCAGTGCCAGCACAAGCATCAAGAGGAGCGAACCTTTGCCGGCGCCTCTCCATATCCATCTCCGCTTCCTCCCGTGCGTCCCGTCTCCTGTTGATGTCGCCGCAGCTCTTTCTCCGCCCATTCTGATGCTCTTGCTGTTGCGGTTCGCTTCCTCCACCACCGCCGCCACTGCGCCTTGTCCCATTCGCTATACAGGCAGAGTCGAAGCGTAGGCGGTGTCTAGTCGTCCCGTCTATCTTCTTGTCGTCCGCCGGTCAATGGCCGCGTCTGGAATGTCAATTGCAAGGGTCGGGCGCGGTCAAGGGATCTCGCTACGTGGTCCGGGGAGGCGATTCCGTAAGAATGACGAGGCTGGCACGTAAGAGAACACGCAGAAGGACTGAAGACGGGTCTGAGTACATGTAGGTAGGTTTGTAGATGTGGCAGCCAAGGCATGGTGTCTTGGCGGAAGCTCGGCACGATACGGCACCGTTTGGGAGTGGGTCGGTCCGGGAACGGGAGGGGAGGCCCGCCGAGCGTTGGTGATCGCCCTGTCGCCGCGGAGACCGTGTTCGAGATGGTATTGATGTGAGGGCTGTTTGGTTGAGGGGACACGGACAAATGACTCCAACATCGACTGTTCGAGATCGATTCAATTCGTTGATTCGTGGCTACGTAGTTCCCTGATCTTCCTCCACAATAATCAATCCGCCAGCGGGATCAAACCAAGCAGTTGGCCCAATAGCTTACACGCCGGACACCAATGCTAGCGACTTAAGTGCTGCTGCTGCAAAGTACTGGTACTCTGCATAAAGGTATCCCAAATTTCAGCCCAAAAGTACATACCCAAATGTAGCCGCCCAACCTCCCAAGAAATGTGAAACCCCCCGGCCTGCCAACAGGATACAGAATGAAGATAACTGCGCGGAAAGTGGTCGTATCCGCGTGCAATGAGATGATGACGAAACGGTAAGCTTGAATCCTCGCCCAAAAACTCCACGGCTCCGCTTAAAAATGATTGTTTGGAAAAATAAGCAATCGGAAAGGGGCAGGCATTCATCTCTGCCTGGGACTCCCGCTCATGCCACCAATGCCCAAGCCAATCCCCGACTCGGCCATGCGTCCTCTCTTTGCCGGGGATGGACCGTCATGGTGGTCTTCGACACCAGAGATGCTGCGTTTCTCCTTTTCAAAAGAAGGCCTGCCAACTCCAGGCTTCTTGACATGGCCAAACAGCTTGGTCTGCATCGGGCCACTGGTTGATCGTTGCGGCTGGCCATGACTTTGACTGGCATGGGGCGATGCGCTGCTCGTAAAATGCTGTGGCGTGCGGCGTAGCATACTGCTAGCCATTTGGCTGGCTTGCGACTCGATGATTTCCGTGTCCTTGTCTGACTCGTTGACAACGTTGTCTTCAACGCTCGAGGCAGTAATGGTTGAGTCTGTGCTCTCCCGGCGCCGAGGAGCAGAAACGGGTGCGGTCGACGTCGTTTGGGGAGGGTGATTGATGGCATGAAATGTGGGTGGTGTGCGCGGAACTGCTACTGTGGGTTGGGAACCAGTTGGCGCTGATGTCCGGTTTGGGGTAGCGGGCAAGGAGGAGAGTGATTGCGAACCTCGAGTGTGACCCATGCGGCCTTTGGACTTGTTTGGAGTAGTGGGCGCTGTCGTCGTCTTGCCGCTGAGCATTTGGTCTGCTAGGAGCAACGCTTCAAAGGCCTGTCTCTCCCGACCTGGATCCCCCACTGCGTGTGCGCGGTTGCGACTCCGGGGCGTCGTGGGATAGCGCGGTGTCCCCGTGGCAGAGACTGGAGAGTTACCCTCATAGACATCTCCCAACATGCCATTGAGATGGTCCCTGTTCTTCCTAATGCGCCCACGCAGACGCTCGTTCTGCTCGAGAAGGCTTGCAATTTCTCCCTCGCGCTTTTCGGTCACACGCTTCGACTGATCCAGCATTCCGCGCAGCTCCTCATTTTCGCTCTGGGCCACTTGGAGGTGGCGGGTCATTTCAGTCAGCACCGCAAAGTTGGCTTGGGCGACAGCGGGATCCTGAGAAGCGGAAGGAGAAGCACAAGTAGTTGTGGTCGTGTTACGACGGCGCTCATCCGACTGTTGGAGGACTTCGACTTCCCTCTGTGCCATTGCGAGCTCCACGGCCATGCGATTTTGTGCTTCGGCGCTGTCGATGCTAAGCATGTTGTACTGCAGCTTATGGTGCGCGGCCGAGGTGCGCGCCTCGCGGAGCGCAATCAAGAGCTCGGCAACCATGTCCCTAAGCTCTTCGGCGGTAGCGCCATTGATCTGTTCGACTGTGAAGGACAAGGCGGGTCCGGACAACTGGGTGCTGGTGCGCGAGGTCGGAGGAGGCGATGACAGCACGGGCGTGGGTGGAGTGGGAGTGCGGACCGATGTCCGCATGGCAGGGACAACGGGCGCGACTTGAGACGATGGTGGTGGTGTAATGGACGAAGCGGGGGGGACTGGCGACGAGAACTTGTCGCGCTCCGTCTTTTGGGAAGCGCCGTGGGTCGAGAGGGTGTCCTGCGACTCGGAGAGCGAGTGGGCGGTCGGGTTGAGGCGCTCTTCCTGGGCCATGGCGAGCAGCTCCTGAGCGGCCGAGGTCCTGCTGTCCATGGTGTTGATGGAGACGATGACGGAAGGGGACCTGTGACGGGGCGCATCCAACGGCGGGAGGCGGGGGGCTAAGGGCGATGGCGAGGCGCGGTGCGCCAAGATGGGATGGATGGTGTTGGTCGGGCAACAAGCGTGCAGCAGCGGAGAGCGCGTGGACGGCGACGCCCGATCGACGTAACCGAAACAGCGGATGTGGAGACAGAGAGGAGCGACGTGTTTGGAGGAGATGCAGGCGATGCAAAAGAAGAAATGTGGATTGTGGGAAGAGTTGGGAGAGCTGAGGGCGGTGTGGGTGCTGGACGTGGTGGCTGGTGGCTGGTCTCTGGTTTCTACGGCAATGCTCCCCTCCCGCCTTGCACCCTTGCCCTTGTCCTCTACAAACGTGATTTGGCGACTTAGTTGTCCTTACAGCGCGTCGGTGGTCTCTGTTACCCAGGCCATCCCAAATCCGTCTCTGACCGCGCGCAATGGATCCCTCTCCCTCCTCCAAGCTCCCCAGACCCTCGGCCATCCCGCGTGCTTCCACAACCACGTCCTCCAAGCTCCCGCTGCCATCCTCCATACCCAAACGATCGCAAACTCCCCAGCCGCCACCGCCGTCGACCCGCCGCGCCGTATCAAAGGGCCCTACCTCGTCTCTGCCAGGCCGCGCTGTCTCCACGACTCGACAAAGTCTCGGTCCTGCTTCCAGGCCTGCCGCAGCAAACGATGACGCCGTCTTTAAGAAACCAGCTCCGCGCCCAATGTCGCGCCAGGCGCGGTCGCGGATCCAACGACCCGCCGTCGCTGCCATATCTACACGCTTGGAGCAGCAGGAGGATGACCAGCTCGGCGACTTGAATGGCTTCCGTGTCTCTTCAAGGCTGAGCCACCGAGACTCTCCGGCTGGAGACTGGGAAGATGAGGAGCTGCCTGTTCGTGAGTGCGCATCGACCCCTTGTTGAGCTGCCGGACCTGACACATTTCCAGCCCAGTTCGATTCAAGGAAGAGAGACGTCTCGACGGCCTCGTTATCGGATCGCGCTGCCGAGACGATTCAGAACATTATGATGCAACATCCTACGTCGCCAACCGCACGGCAATCTAACTGGCTGGGTACGACGAGTCCACGCGGCATTCCGTCGAGACCCGCCTCCGCCATGAGCAGGCCAGCGCGCCCCGAATCAAGAAATTCTGTACTCCGAGGCGGAGCTCAGGCCAGACCAATCACCCCCAGCGGCATGTCGTATCTGTCCAGCAGCATGCGCGCATCCTATGGCGGTGCTTTGGGACCGTCAATGTCGACGAGTACTCCAACCAGGAGAAGCGCAAGCGCCGCACCTCGATCCCCTGCGAATTATGCTCCAGGTTCACAGGCGCAGAGCCCGGAGGATGGACCGCTCAAGAGCCCCATCAAGAGTCCTATCAAAAGTCCCACCAGAAGAGTCTCCAAAATGCCACTGAGCCCAGGTCAGAGCATGACAGGACGAATCCCCCGAACACGTCCTGCAGTAGACGTTAATCTTTCATCACCGACTGAGGAAAAGCCTCGGAGTGTGCCAGTCATGTCGCCTCCAAAGAAAGCCACACCCAGAGCCGCTCCTCGCACTACGCCCAAGTCTGTGCCGAAGAAGGAGTCGAGATCTCCAGAGTCGACCAAAAAGACGGCGAGCTCCTCTTCAGCGCTTCGAGAGCAAATAGCCAAGGCGAAGGCAGCCGCAAAAAAGCAGGCTACGCCTGCGAAACCTTTGGACCATGGCTCAAATTTTGATTCTTTCGAAGACCCCTTCAACCAGATGCCCAAGGGCGGAGATGCTGTTATCAAGAAGAGGGTCGCTGCTGCGAGGTCGGAAGGGCGGCTGAACCTTGCCAATATGGGCCTGAGCGAAATTCCAAGCCAAGTCATGGCCATGTACGAGTATGATCCTGATTCCAATGCAGCCTGGTCAGAGGCTGTCGACCTGGTTCGCTTCATTGCGGCGGGCAATGATATCGAGAGGCTGCCTGACGACTTGTTCCCTGACATTGATCCCACGGATGTTGCAGAGGACTTGGATGCTCCTGGACCTCAATTCGGAGGCGTGGAGACGCTGGATCTACATGGGAACCTTCTCAAAGAATTGCCTCTAGGTCTGAGAAGGCTGGAAAATTTATCAACTTTAAATTTGGTGAGTGCCCTCATGGAAGAGTCAGATCGATCTCCTGATCAAGGCAGTCACGCAATCGACTCGGCAACGATTGTATGCAAATCATTTCGCAAATTCCAAGCGTGCGAGAGCTGAGACTGTCGGAGAATGCCTTCCAAGGCGACTTTCCGGATTCCCTTGGGTCTCTGACCAATCTCGAATTTCTAGATCTCCAAGGAAACAAAGTACGGAGCCTCCCAGACTCTCTACGGGAGTTGGCCAGCCTCAAGACACTGCACATCTCCAACAATGCGTTTACCGACCTTCGCGTCAAGATACTTCAGGGGTTGCCTCTGGTCGACCTACAGGCATCAAAGAATGCCCTCAGTGGCACACTTTTCCCAGACACTGTGGTGTGCCTGCCGCGTCTGCAGACCCTCAACGTCTCTAGCAACGCACTAGACGCTCTCTGTGCGTCGGCGTTGTCCATGCCAGCTTTGCAATCTTTGAATCTGTCCGTCAATCGCATTACTGAGCTGCCGGACCTCTCAGAGTGGCCCAACCTCCTGACCTTGCTCGTAGAGGAGAACAAATTGTCGGCACTTCCACCTGGCTTTAGCACGCTGAAGAAGCTGCGACATGCCAACTTTGGTGGCAACAACATTAACAAGATTGACAATGAAGTTGGCCTAATGGAGAGCTTAGAGCGGCTAGACCTGGCAGCGAATCCACTACGGGAGCGCAAGTTTATCACATTGAGCACAAACGACTTGAAGCGGGACCTCAAAATGAGACTTGACCCGACATTGCATGAGGAGCATTCCCCAGTCGCCGACGCCAGTACAGAGGAGCCAACAACGAGCGTCATACCACCCAAGGACTCGTGGACGCCGAGCCCTGCAGGCACGCTCGACCTGTCATCCAAAAACCTGTCAGAAATATCCTCCGAGAAGCTATCTCCCATCGCTGGATCCGTCCGTTCCTTTACTCTCCACCACAATGCCTTTACCTCCTTGCCCTCTTCGTTTTCCCTCGTCGCCGGTGCCCTTCATACACTCGACCTCTCCTTCAACCGCCTCGCCAGCGCGACGCTCCTCTCGACTTCGCTCGACCTCCCCTACCTCAGTTCCCTCCGTCTCGCCTCCAACGGCCTCGACTCCATCGACACCCTCACAACGCACCTATCCGCCCCGCGCCTCGCCACCCTCGACATCACAGCCAACCGCCTAACAGGCGCGCTCCGTGTCTTACGCGATGCCTTTCCCGCACTGACGACGCTACTCGCGGCCGACAACGGCATCGACGCCGTCAGCGTGTGCGCGCTTGCCGGCCTCTCGAGCGTCGATCTCTCCAACAACGCCATTGCGCGCCTGCCGCCCGAGGTTGGCCTCCTCGGCGACCCAGACCTCGGCGGCGTCCTGCGCGCCATCGAGCTGCGCGGCAATCTCTTCCGCGTCCCGCCGTGGACCGTCTTACAGCGCGGCACGGCTGCCACGCTCGAATGGTGTCGCGGCCGCATTGCAGAAGACGGACCGCAGACCGTATATGAGGCTGTCGCGCGGGAGCGCGCGGAGATGGGAGGGGTGGATGATGCAGGAGGGGAAGGGGAAGATGGCGACGTCGATATCGAGGACTCGGCGCTGCTGGAGGAGATGGAGGAGGTGGGACCGGAGGGCCTGGGGCTGGGTACTTCGGCGGCAACAACGTCGTCGCATGTGCCAGCTGGCGCCTTGGGCTTTGACGACGACGAGACGTTTTGAGATGATGGCTTTTCTGACTGGTATTTTTGGGGCTTGCGGGATATACGGGATGATACGACACGCGACGCATGCTGGACGGACGGACGGAGGCATAAGATGGATGGTGAGGCTGGATCGGGACGCATGGATGCACGGTGGGACTGCAAATACATTGTTAAGGAACGGACTCGCCGGGAAACAAGCAGAAAGAGGCAGAGAACCGCGAAGCAAGCGCAAGCGCGAATTACCCACACCGGTTTCCTACCTTAATTACCCGACTACTTACCTACCCAGATATATCTGTGACGAGAATTGGCTATTTCTACTTCTCGCGTCAGGCAGTAGCAGCAGCAGCAGCAGCAGTAGTAGTAGGAGTAGTAACAGCTTACTTAACCACTCACTTAATCCATTCCCCACAAGACCTCACACTCATGATGCTGTAAGCAAGCGGCTTAGTGACAGAAACACCATAGCATATACATAAACACGACGCCAAATTCAGTGAGCAAACGGGCAGCATCCATACGCTCTGACAGGTCCTTCCCAGGGAGCATTCAAGCCCCTATCTTATTATGCTCGAGCACTTAAGAAGCACTTGTGCGTCTATGAGGAAGGGATCGTGTAGGACACTGTGCGTTCATAAGCTCTTACTTGTGGGAATTATGGCTTTTGTGCGCTACGACTTTGGCCTTCGAGCCTTGCTTGCTGTCGTAGGTGTATGATTTGTAACAGGCTTTATATGATTATGAGGAGATACCGTGGTAGATGAGTCTAGATAGGAAGGGGAGGGGGGGGGGGGGGGGGGGGGGGGGGGGGGGGTATGTAGGCTGAGGCAGATGTAAAAGAAGCATAGACGCGGGACGTTTTGCACGGCATAGGCAGTTGCAACTAACAGCGGCGAGATATCGAAATTAGGTTCGTTTTCGAGGTTTAAGCATTGTAAGATGAGGGGGAAAAGAAGAGAGCGGTTTTGCTACGACGTTTGTAGGCCTTATCTGTGACCTGTCCTGACCTGACCCGACCCGACCTGACGACGACTAGTGGAAGAGACGGAGAACTAAAAGAGCGCTTTTGTCGATTTGGAAGGAAAGAAAGCAAAGGAGGGTGAGGGTGTGAGTCAAAGGGAAAGAAACGGCGCCTTGGCGCTTCCATCCATCCAAAGAGACAAACAAGGTGGAGGGTAGACGTAGAGAGAGAGAGAGAGATAAGTCGTTCGTATGTACATTCTTTCCCAAGGAGGGAGAGAAAGCATCAAAGTGTGGAATTAGGAAATTAAGAAATACGAGACATTTTTTCTTACGCACGCAGGAAACACGGCGGCAGTCCGATGGACCGAGACTGGTTCGCTCGGAACGAACAGACAAGCTGCCGGCAGACGAGAAAAGATGTGACACATGATGTAAGATTGGTAGTGATATCCGCCATCAATCGATCCATCACTCAGTAAAAATATATACATAAAAGGTAGAAGAGTGGATCGTCAAGGAAAGTGAGAGATCGGCATAAACGAGTGAAGTAGTGGTGGGGGTATACGCGCTGTACAAACAGACATCATTACAAGGAAGTCGTCAAAGGGGGGTGTGTGTGTGTGTGTGTGTGTGTGTTTGTGTTTGTGTGGACGAGTGGTTAAGTAGTAAGTGCGGTGTGAGATTTTGGTTTGTGGTAAGGGGTGACAAGCAAGCCCAGCCGGAGAAAAGAGCGTGTGGTGGTGTGAGAGGTACCGTCCTGGTAGGACAACATAAGTATGGACAAAGAAGCTGACCGTTGAACAGCAGACGACAGAGAGCAAGCACGACAAGGCCAACCATCCGACCACCGCCTATCAGCGCGGCCAGCAGCTCGCCCGTCTGCGGGTCTGTCATCTGTGCAACGGTCCGGGTATCTGGGGATTACAAATGGGGGAGGCAAGTTGTTTTTTCGACAAGGTGTAGGCGCGTGTGGACAAGCCACGCACGCACACACGCAGGCCAGCCGGTCCAGCGGACGGACGAAGAGAAAGATGAGGAAAGATGTGGCAAAGAGAAAAAGGAAAGAATAAGCAGGGTGCAGTCGAGCTCGCTGACTGGACTGCTGCTGCAATCCAATCCGACGATATACGCAACCATCACAAGGATGGATGCGTCACCGCGCATCCGTCTCCTGAGGTCAAGTGTTTTGATGTTTCCGCCTGGCAGCGGCCCGGCATCCGCTCTCCGCCTCCGCCTCTACGCGAGATCCCTGTTGCGTTGCATCGTGTTTGCCATGGATCCGCGGTCTTCCGCTTCGTCGTCGTCCCGACATCTTCTTCCCTTGCGTGTGAAACATTACGAGTCTTGCTCGACGGAAGTCCACCAGACGTCGCATTCTTCGCCTGCACCAGGGCTGCGACCCGCGACGCACTTTGTTCGTTCCATGACGTCGACAGTGAGCACGCCGGGCTGCGCATGAGCTTCGGCCACGTGTCTGAGCATCAACTCCAAGCTGCCAAAGACGCTCGTCACTCGACCCTCGGCGCAGCAAAAAATGCAGCCAAAGTTGTGGCCGCCCTTGCGCAAGTACCGATCGTTCTGCTTGGGGGGGTCCTGCTCCGACCTGGAGGCGGCAGCCATGAGGGACGGCATCGACGGAGACCTACTGCGGCTACGGCTGCGGTGGGAAACGGAGGTACCGGCGGAGGCCGGCGGAGGGATGTAGAACGCGCGTAGGACGAGGTTTTGCTGGACGTGGGGGTTGACAGCTGCACTGGAATAGCCAGCAGACAGGCTCGATGCCGAGAGGGACGATCGACGGAAGAGACCGTTTGGCTTTACCTTGACGTGGGATTTGGCCAAAAATATCCACTTGTACCGGATGTTGACCAGCAAAGTACCGTCCGAGTTGGGGCCGTTAGGGATGCGACATTCGAACGTGTAGACGTTGGGGTCGGTACGGTACGGCTTGCTCTTGACCCAGGCAGGTCCCTCAAAGGCGCAGTGCTTACACTTCCAGACCATGGCAGAAGTGTACATGCCTAGGGGCTTGGCGTGTATGGCAAGGCCTTTCTTGAAGTCCTCGCGAAGACCCCAGGCACCCTTGCAAAAGTTGTAGTAGCTGTTCTGTTTGCACGGTCCATCTTGCATTCGAGGGCCGACAAAGGGCTTAGAGAAGAATGAGGACAACGGAGACGTAGGGAGTGGAGGAGTTGGTTCACTGCTGGCGTGACGGTGGCCACCGTAGTATGACCGAATGGAGCGTATGGAGCGAATGGTGCCTGGGCGCTTCACAGGATGAATAGCCGTGGGTGCCGCAGGTATTTCAGAGTACGGGGTACTATTCACAATGGAAGTGTAACTGTGGCGGGCCAGGTGCGGCGACTTGGCGCTATAAGGGGCAACGCTCTTAACTTCCTCGGACGTACGGCTGCCAGAAGGAGAGTGGTGCGATGATGCATAGGCCGTAGACGCGACAGTGGTGTTGTCTGGTTGGATGCTGTCCTCGGTCGAGTAGACACTGGCCGACGAGACGGAGGCAGAGTCGCTTGTCCAGGAATTTGGGCGAGCTTCTGCATCATGCTTCATGTTCAAACGTTGGGTGACGTCAATAAAGGCCCTGTCGAGCTCCTCGGTGGACTTGGTATCCCCCGGAGATGGCATGACCGAATCTTGACGCGAGTCTGGCTCGGACACGGGAGAAATTTCGGCTTCATCTTGGTCGCAAGACCCGAAGGCCTCCCTCTCCAGCGGATGGATAGGACGGAGAGCAACAGATCCGGCCGTCTTTTCGTCCAGTCCCATGTACTTGCTCCGTCGGCGCGGCGAATAGGCCGGAGGTGGCGGTGGCGGCGGGAGAGGATCCATCAGCGGTCTGCGTCGCGGCGGAACTTCAACCGGAGACTGCTGCGGTAGCGGACTGAGCATATCTTGGTTTTCGTCGGCCTTGTGCGAAGAAACCCAGGATTGGTTGTTGGACAGGTTGACGGCCGAACCCACTCGAGTCAGGCCACGCGGGGGCTTGACGGAGCTGCGGGCCGAGTTGCTCCTTCGTCGCGAAAAGACGCGAGACAGCCTGCTCGCTTTTGGGTCGTCTCCTTGGAGAACGGTGACTGTCGGAGGGACGTCCGCGCTGGAAAAGTAGCTCGAGGATCGCGAGCGCTGGAAAGGACTAGACAAGGTTGAGTTTTGGCTGCTGCTCATCAAAGACCGATCAGTGGAGTAGGGCGGGATGTTCGGGCTCGATGGATGCTCGTCGGCCAGTCGTTGGCGAAAGTCTGCCAGGGCCTCGAGAGCATCGCGACGGAGCATGACCGAAGCTTCGTGGAGCTTTGTAAAATCGAGGATTGCCGAGTCGTCGCGCGTCGCGATCTGCAAGCCTCGAATGACTTCTGGCTGCATGGAAACGGCAACGTGCAACAGGCGATCACGCGCAATGGCTGGACAGGAAAAATTAGCTCAAGGCTCTCTCCCACTCGGGGCGGCATCACCTCACCATCGCCAGTGCGAGCAGCCTTGCCAAACTCTTTGCACAAGGCGGCATAGTGCTCGTCGATTGCCTTTTCACCGCTGAGGAGGGAGTCGAGCAGAACCTTCTCCTTGAAGCCTTCCTCGCCTCTCCTCCGGCGGACACGGGACTTGCGCAGGGCATGAAGCAGACCGGCTCCGTTGTTGAAAGCGGAGACGACAGCAGACACGGCGACGGACACCTGGACGGACTCAATGAGCATCTTGACTGGCGAGTTGGAGACGGCAGGAGTGGGAGGAGAGCAAAGCAATATAAACATGGACTTACCTCGAGGCCCGGGGCAGTTGACTGGTCACTCTCGGCCATGGCGACTTGATTCGAGGCAGTGGAGACGATGAGGTGGAACGTCTAGAGAGCGGCGGTCATTTCTGGGGACGGAGAGGAGGGACGGGGTGGGATAAGAGGTGGTGGAGGCAGATGTTGTCGCTTTCAAGGACGATTCAGCGGGGCAAGAGGCCTGATCCCGGGGAGTGGGAGCATGGGCGCGACCATGGCGGGGACAGGGGTTCTCCTCTTCCAGAAGGACTCGAGTGAGTAACGAGCGGGGTCCAGGGTGACACCGAGCCCCGCTGTTGATGTATGTATGTATGTATGTATGTATGTATGTATGTATGTATGTATGTACTGTACTGTACATGGCAGACTGACATCAGACGGCACGGCTGCGTTGTTTCAGAGGGGACGGTTGCACGGCAAGGGATTCTGTTGGAGGAAGCGCACGTCACGTCAGCCGGGGGTTGCGCAGGTGATGGATGGCATCTGGAGTCGTGGTGTTGAGAGCCGAAACGGGCACAATCACAATCACATTCACAATCAATCAACCGCTGCCTCTCTCCTACCTACTCCTATACGTCCTGGTGTCGTTGATTCCTTTCGAGCCTCAGTGCCGTGACGTGACCACTGTCCCCCCGTGATATGGAACGGAAGTCTTTCAATTCCGCCGTGTCACGGAATCTTGGCCGTTGATCGCCGCTCACGATGGCGACTCAAAAGGCCAGCAGCCTCGGCCCGACTGCATGACAGCGTCGCGGAAGAAATCTGACGGTTGAAGATGCATGGTGACTTGAGCTATGCCGTAAAATCCACATGGTACTGACTGGCTCTCGACTGCTGTGCTGTGGGTAATGTCTATCTATGTACTGCACAACTGTCCATGTCAGAATCCGCTCACGATGGAGACACATCACGATCACAACCACAACCACCCAGCCAATTGCATTGCCACGGTCTTACTCTGCTTGCAAATTACCGCAAATCGACGCCGGATCAGCGCGCTCTTCTCTCCCTCAGAATGTCTTAGACGGTCGTCAAAAGTTTGTTCGGACCATCTCATCTCAAACTCAAACCGCAGAGCCGGGCCAAGCTTCACGACCTGACGGACCCCAGGAACCTCCCGCTCCTCTCAGGTCGGTCGCCCTTGAGGTCATGTTCCGGGGCATCCCCAGCCCGCTGTGACGTAGGGCACTTTGTTCCCCTCCCCTCCCCATCGTCTGACTCCCGGCAAACCCTCCTCCCCACATATTCTCTGGGCTACCACTCACTCGAGGACCGCAGTTCCGACGGTCCGCAAACGAATCCATCCATTGCACTGTGCGGTATGACCGAGAGTTATGAAACAATCTGCGACCTGCAGGCACAAGTTGCACCGCAACCGGCAACGCAACCGCGCCTTTCCATATTGGACTCGGCGACTGTGCTTGCGACAATGACAGCGTCGAAGTGCACTTAAGCTTGCGGCCCAGAGCGCCTGCACGCGATCTGGCGATCGCTAGGGCAACACCCGGCGAACGTCGGCCATGGTCCGCGTCGTGCTGTCGGTCGGTCTCTGAATCGTCGTCGCCCAAAAACCTACATCCATGACAGAGCTCGGCCGTTAAGGTTAAGCTGCCTGCCACGGTGCCTGCGTGCTCCCATGGCTAGAGCTTGGTGACGCAATGCGATGCCACGGTGAAGCGGGACCGTCGGTGGCATCACGATCATCGAGCATGGCGTTGGGCAGGAACAGCAGGAGTCCCAGATGTAGCTGTGGTTCGCGATCCTCGAGATGGGCGCGTGAAGAGGGGACTACGACGCGGAAGCCGAGGAGCGAGGAGCGAGGAGCGAGGTGAGGTCGACATGAGATCGTGAAGGTGAGGGGACGGCGAGGCTCTGCGTCGGCCTCGACCACTATCAATCCAGCAGCAGAGAGAGATACGGCACTCGAGAAGCAGCGCCAATTTCCGACTCTCATGTGCGCTGCTCATGTCGCATCTGTCGTCTAAGACTGCTGCCGCGCGATGGGCGCGTCTCGCTGTAAAACTGCGCATCGCGCGTCTGGTCACTACACGGCTACATGCAGAGAGGTACGCATCTCATCTCGTCTGCTGCACGGCACACGGGTGTCTGCTGCTCGTGGAACGACACTCTCTTCGAGGCCATTTGCCAGTATTGCAAAATCACGGAAATTACTTTGCAGCTTCGTGCTGCTCGAAATGGCCAAACGACCTACTCATTGCAGCTCTCATCTTCTACCTGTTTTTTATTCAGAAACGCCCATCCTCATGTCCACCAGAATATGCAGTACTCACCATCATCGTTGCTCTTCGCATCCCATCAATCTACGACTACCTTCCCCCGGCAAGCCAACCTACCAGCCCCCTTATTTTCTCCATCTCGACTCACAATCCAACCACATCTTCATTATATATAGCCTACGCGGTTTCATCGCGACTCGTCAGTCCAACAACATACCCTTCCATCCCCTTTTTCCGCTTTGCCTCTCACCCGCTTATTTTGGCACTTCGAAACGCCGCCATCCGCACCCCTTTTTTTGGTTCCTCGTTTCCCGTTACGCGCTATACTTAGCAGTTCCCAGCCACACACTGCTTGCTCACCCTCCGCAGCTTCAATTCTCTCGACAAGGACGCGGCAATCTACCTTGCTCTATCCGCAGCAGCCGTCCGAGCTTCTACGCAAAAGCCGTCTCAGCCTCAGCCTCAAGCTCATGCTCAGGGCTGTACATGTATGCAAGAGTCGCGGGCGCAGTCGCTTCAGCCGCTTCAAAGAAAGCTTCCATCATGAACGACTCGTTGGTAAATCCGTTTCGTTTCTCTCGACCGAAACCAAGTCTCGGCATTTGCATAATCGGTACCTCTTTGCACTTCTGTGTGTCTGTTTGCTTGTGCTAGGTGTTGCTTTCGGTATACGACGCTCCCAGGTACCCATTGGACCCCTCGCCGTTGAACTGCCCATCTGCCTGCCTGTCTGCCCTGCCCGCTTACCGTTTGCCCGCCTCTGACGCCTCCAACGGCGGCTCTGTGCTCGCTTGCTTTGCTTTGCCATGCCCTACCCACCTTGCCTAGATACCTGACGCCATCGTACCTGTCGCGCGTGCCTGTATCGTCTCAACCGAACCCACCCACCCGCTCGCTCGCTCGCTCGCCCGTACCTGTCCCGCCCGTACCTGCTTCTGTCTCCGATCTCTTGGTGACTGACTGACTGACCGACTGAGCCGGGTAAGCAGCAAAGAGAGGGAGTGGTGCCCAACGCCTCACCGCGCCTCCTTGCTCGTTCAAACAGGCGGACTCAGCGCGGGAGCATTCGTCGCCGCGGTCCCCCTGATTGCTTGGTTGTCTGCCAAGGTAGAACGAGTAAGCGTGTTTCTGAGTACTTGTTCGTGGGTGCCTGTCTGTACCTGTCTGGCTGTCTACACATCTGTCTGTCGGGAACAGGGAAGCGGGTGCGGGTGCGGGTTGTTGGGCGGCAGCATTACTGCTGCTACAGCACAACGGCGAATGACTGGTTGACTGCTGTACGGCGAAACGAGACGAGAGGGATTGAGACGTCGAGTAATTCGGCTGGTTAGTCGAGCGCTAGACTGGCTGTCTGCACGAGGGGCGGTATGACAAAAAGGTACTTGCGACATGGTCTTGGCTGTGGTGATCGATACCAAGCCGCCGCACCTTTGAACACGGCGTTTGTGTCCAATCATCATGCTCATAGCCATTACGAGAGGCAGCAACAAGCTGTAGAAGACGAGTACCAACCATGAACGTGGTGGCATAGATAGGCGAAGAAAAAGGCCACTCCGCTCTCTCCTACTCCCGTGGTTTCTTCCCATGCATGCCCTGGCATTCCCTTTCTGCTCGTCGTCGGTCGGTTTACACACCCGACGCTTGGGTCATCTCACTGCATTTAGGTTGCTTCTGCTTTTCCGAGTGCGACGACTACATCTACGGCAGCGAACTCAGATCAGCTAATGTCGCATCTACCTGCCTACCTACCTACCTACCTACCTACCTATGGCAGAAATCACGAGAGAAAAAAAAAAAAAAAAAAAAGTTTATGGGCTACACTGCGGGGTCAATGGGAAAAAGGGAAAGGAAGAGAGAGAGAGAGAGAGAACATGCGATAGCGGCCAGGCAGTGAGGAGTTCGCACATGTGTCGATGGTGTTGGCACATGAATGCTCAAGGGACAGAGTTCATACAGGCAGATAGACGATGATGGAGGTGTTCTCGGCAACGCGTTGACTGTTTCTATAGGGCGTTTCCCCGCTTACCTACTTACCGCAAACGTTGTTGACGTGCGTGCGGTTTTCACATGCGTCGTTTCTCATGACAGACATGGGTGAGGGGTGTTGAGTAATGCATAAGATGCGCGCAGCACGTGGAAACGCATCTTTTGGTGCAAGGGAGGAGGAGCGAGTTGCAGATCAGATCAGATCTCATCGGATCTGGCTTTTGTATGCCTGTCGCTTGACAGATGTCTAAGTGCCCAAAGTGCCTACTGAGTAACTAGCCAGCCCCACATGAGGGGAGCATGCCGCAATGCGCCTGAAGAGGAAGATGGAGAAGGAGTAGCGCCTTGAGAGAGTCCAGTCGCGCCAAATTCGCCATGTCGAATGCGCACTGTGGCGCCGAACCAAAACGCCTTGTAGCCATGCAATCCCAAGACCAGAGGAACCGCAGTGAGCGCCGTTTTTAATCCCAATCTCCGTCACCGCCGGGGTCGTCGCCGCCGTAGTCGTCGTCCTCGCCGTTCTCAAAGTACTGCTCGGCGTTGTAGTCATCGTTGTCTTCTTCGTCCTCCTCAAAGTCGACATCCTGCTCCTCCTCCACCTTGTCCTCGTCGTCATCTTTGTCCATGTCTTCGTCATCGTCGTGGCCGAAGTTACCGTCTTCTTCGAGCTGCTCAAGGCGCGACAGCTTTGTAGAGAGGGCGACTTGGAGCTTCTTGCGCTTCTTGCGGGCCTCTGCGTTTGCGCCGTCTTTCTTCATGGGGTCCAGGGTCGCCCAAAGCTCGGTGGGGAAGAAGCTCTCGACTACCAAAGTCAGTTGGAGTTCTTGTCTGACATTGAGCGCGGTGGCGACTCACCGTAGGGACGTGTATCCAGACGCGGAATCGTGCGCCTCTGCTTCTTGTACTTCTGCGTGTAGGTCGGCATGCTCTCAAAAGGGTTCGATTGAGCAGTCGTCTGGGTTCCGCGATTCTTGGTGACGCGCGACGTGTCGCCGAGGACGGTGTAGAGAGGACCCTCATGAATGCGCTCCCGAAGAGCGCGATAGCGGGCAACTGCAGCCTTCTCATTGCGACGAGGCGGGGGTGCCATAGGCGGCGCCCTGGGCTTGCAGGTCGTCAGCTTCGGGTCCTTGCTTTTGGGATAAGATTTCGAGGTGTCCATTGAGAATGCGCATCCTGTGTTGTGGATGCTAGACTGGGCGGAGAGGGACAGAGGATAAGGCGGGGAGGAGCCATGTGGCTAGCTCAGTAGCGGTCGAGATGTCGCATGACGCGGCGTGCAAGTGATAGGCACAACTGACAGCTTGAACTTACTGGGAACAGCTCTGACGGCTTGTGGTCAATCTTCAAATCGTGGTCGACCTCCCAGGGCACATCGACGCCCGCAATCTTGCCAGCGCCGCGGCCGGCGCCGCCTCCCGGGAAAAGACCCATCTTCGGGGGCATGATGGGCGAGATGAGTAGTGAACGTCGATGGCTATCGGTTGATGAGGCTCAAGGTCGGCGCAACAATGGGCAATGAGGCGAGGCGCAGGGACGCGGTACGCATTGTTGTGATGGAGAGACGAGCTGGAAAAAGTTGTGACAGAACGCGCAGCGCCAAAAGCCAGGGCTCGCGCACGGACGCCTTGGTGGGGGACGGGCATGCCCCGCTGCTAGACCCAAATCCGCAAACTACAACTCCTCATCCATCACCATCTCACTCACATCTGAGGAAGAATCTCCAAGCGGAGCGACAGCCACTGCACTGGGAACTGCGCACAAAATGGCCTCTGAGGCTCAGGACCCTGTCTCCGCTGCTCTCGAGCGTCTGCCTGCTCATCTTGACGACGTCGAACAAGATCCATCCCATCCTTTGGACACGACTCTCTTTGACACGCTGCTGCCCTTTATTTCGCCCCAGCTCAGATTAGACCAGGCTACGATACAGTCTTTGGTCCAGCAGCTTGCCCGCCTTCTCCCGCAGCTCCAGCAGGATCCGGCGCCCGTAATCCAGCTTTTGACCAAACTGATAGAGCCTTTTGACTTTGACTCTATTCGATCCCTGCAGCCGCCTGTCGACTTCTCCGCTGGTCTCGACCTCGCGGCTCTCCCCTTTCATACGCTAGCCTTGTCGCTGTTGGAAAAAGCCATCTTTAGCAGCAGACACGCCGAATTCATTGCCAGCACCCCAGACATTGTTTCTCGACTAATCCAGCTATGGCTTGCTACTGAAGACATTGGAGTTGCCGACAGGGCGGGCCACATTCTGTTCAAGCTCCTCCAGGTCGACAAGGATCCTGCAGATGTTCTTGGGATTGACTCTGCTCCAGACGCAAACTCCGGAGGCCATGGTGATCCTACAGCTACTGTGCCGAGCCCTGGGGCCACTGCGAGCTATGGTACCGGCTTCATGTGGAAACGTGTCTTTGGAGACAAGGACGTTTACAGTCTGTTCTTTGCCCTATGCGGTGCCGAAGGCCCACGCTCACAAAGTCCTCCCCCGAGTAGATCTCGGAAAACAGTAGCGCAAGCAAGGCTAATGACGTGGTTGCCCAAGGTTGGCACCCTGAGCTGGTCTGCCATTAGTCACTCTCACCATCCTGACATCGAAGAAAGCTTTGGTCTCAAGTCTACTGGCCTGCTCGACTTTATCTCCTTGCATGCCGTCGACTATTATGGAGACGTGCTTATGCACATTAGTCTCATGGACTTCTTCTCAGACTTGCTCAAGTCCTGCAATCAGCCCTCGAAGTCGATTGCATCTCACCACGAATCCATTGCTCTCGAATATCTCAAGTCTACAGGGCTCCACGGCCGTACCCTTAGCTACTACATTGACCCCCGTTCTCACCCAACGTTTGAAGTCTCCTACCTTTACCGGCCTGCCGCAAATTACCTCGCCACGTACGCCTCCACCTATCCTTCCGATTTCGAGACAGCAGAGGCCACTAGAAATGGAGTTCTCCACCGCATGATGGACGTCTTGAAGAACGTGAAAACCACACAATGGGCACATGGAGAGTCTCCCATTCACGACTTGCACGTCCTCTCATCGCTACCTCGTGCAACGATTTTCCCGGAATCTGAGTCAATCTGGGAATCATGCCCTCTTTCACTGGTCCCTCTGAACCGCCACACCAATGCCGACGCATTACGCACTCTTGCCACGATCTTCCATGGACCAGATATCTCTGAAGAAATCACGTTCCCTGTGCCGGTTGCCACTCCCAACTCGAGTGCAACCTCTCCTGCCCGTATTGAGGCCGAGAGCACCGCTGCCCGCTCCCTCTACTACCTCTATACCAACGAAAACTCGAGCTTTGCCTCTGAAATCGCACAATGCGCCGACACCCTCGCGCTCAAGGAAACCGCTCTTGCCGCCCTCGACTTTGTCAAGGCCGTCGCAACAGCCAACTGGTCCACCACGGCATCATCTGCCACCTCTGTCCCTTCCGAGTTTCCCTCTCACGGTCTTGCCTGTATCCTGCGCGCAGGGAACCCGATATTGCCCTGTCTCTTGCGCCCAGCGCCGCGCTTCACAAATATTGTCGGTGGCCGCGGCGACGCTGAGACGACGGCGTACCAGGTACAGGCACGCAAGTTTGACACGCTCAAAACGATTATGCGGCGGCTTGAGCAGAGTGCAGATGGTGACGCGGTGCCCGGTCGTGGCAGCTATCTGGACATGATTAGAGAGAGGGTTGCGCAGGGTCTGTGGGGCAGGGATGGCGACGTGGGAGGCAGGATCGCCACACTGGAGATGTGAGCTGTGGGTGGGAAAATGAAAATGGACATTGATGGTTTCGAGCATACATTGGTGTTTTGGGTGGGTTTCTCAATTTATCTAGTCCTCTCGATTGTTTTCTTTCCGTCGACTGCACCTCTGCGTGTTCGCGTGCGATGGTTCTTAACGTGTAGGTTGAAGAAAAGAGTAATCTGGAATTTTCCCGTCCCCTACGTGCCGGTACTGCTCCAGGTTACCATACGGAACGTGATCAATGGGTGAATCGTCATTGATGCGCCCCGGATCGCTCACTGGTTGACCAAAGAGCAACTGATCATGATATCGGCGTCAAAGTTACCTCATGGTGGATGGACCAGTCCTCACATCGTTAAAACAGACTCGCAGTCAAAGAAACATTGTCATCCTACTATTGAGGGAGTAAATAATCAATGCCAGCTTCGACCATGCCCTCAACCGCGTGAGCAACTTCAGCGAAACAAAAGGTGGCTAATTAGGACTGTAGAACACAAAACTTTTTTTTTTTTTTTTTACCTCCTGGCACAACATGTAAGATTGGCTCCTAGAGTAAGAACCAGCCTGAAGTAATCCCCCAATGCTCACATCGACTGGGTTCCAGGGCGTTGGCTCGATTTTTCTGTTTTGCGTTTCCTATTTTCATTATCTTCTTTTTGCGTCGGACGCAACAGCGCGGACAGACGAGTAGATGGGAAGCTTCTAGGTGGTGCTGTCGCTCGCAAGTTGACGCAGCAGCAATTCGTCCAAGTTCCAGCCTGCCGCACCCTAGCCGTGGCTGTCGCAGCGTTCTTCTCTCAGTCAGTCAGTCGTGCAGCTCTTTCGCTCATTGCCCTGTGGGTGATCCAGCGGACCAGCTTGCCTCATTCACCTCGGATCGACCAAAGACGGAGGACCTAGAACAAGTCGACGCCTGGTGAGAAGGCTCTGGCCAATATCTCCGACCACCGGAACGAATCCGACTATTGCGACACGCCTCTCCAGCGGACAGTAAAGCCTTTCCTCGTCAAAGAAGGCATCACTGTCAACAGTCCTGTTGAGCTCGCCGACTGAGGTCTTGCCAGCAAAACCAACGCCACCAAGCTCTTCTTCAGGATTAACAACACCATGGAACGCGCACACTCCTTGGTGAGAGAGCGAGAGGCGTGTTTCAAGAGGATCAGGGACGCGGAGGCAAAGATACTCGACGCAGCAGAGGCAACCATCGCCAGCCTCGCAAAGCAGCTCAAGGACGCCTCAACCTCCAACGACACAAACCCACCGTGGTACAAGCAGAGCAAACGCGCTCCGCACCCAGCAACCTTCAGTGGCAATCCCTGCAGCGACAAGACCGAGTGGCAAGATTTCAAGCTGCACATGCGTCTCAAGATGCAGCTCGACGGCCACTTCTATCCCACCGCCAACGATCGCCTGCTCTACGTCTTGTCGCGCCTCAAGGGTGGTGCCATCCGCCGCGTCCGCTCTTTCTACAAGGACGACGGTACGGTCAGGATTCCTGATAAGCCTCATGCCGACTGGACGGATTTGCTGGAGATCTTTGAGAACGCTGTTGGTGACCAGAATTACTGGTGAATACATGCCGTCTCGAATTGCAACTGGAGTCTATTGAGGAGCAACACTCGAAAATTTGCAAGTTCATAAAGCGACAACATTGGAGAAACTGGGGGGGGGGGGGGGGGGGGGGGGGGGGCTTCGAGGTATGCAAAGCGGCAGTGTTGATCAGGTGGCCCAGACGGCGATTTCGTGGTGATGGTAGAGCAGTGCAGCAATAGGAAGGACAAAGCGAGAGGAGAAGGAGCGAGGACGCGAGCAAACGGCTACACAGCTGATTGGGAGAAAACACAAAAAAGCTAGACAGATGGAAACGAGCCACCCAAAACGCTCTTTCATCACAACCTCTGCAGGTCAATCATGGTGTCAGTTTACAAGATTCCCATGATCACGCTCGCTCCGCACGCACCTTAGAGGTGAACGTCATCAGCTCTCAATCATCCCTCTCTTTCTCCCTCTCATCCTTCTCAGCCTGCGCCTTCCTAATCATACGGTACCCGTCCATTCAACACTCTCAACACGCGTAAACCACGCCTTAGGCTGCGATTTCTCCTCCTCCTCCTCCTCCTCCTCCTCCTCAAGCAACGCCAACAGCCGCCTATGCTGCTCCATGTCATTAACCGGCAGCTTCGAAAGCTCGAAGATGCGATCTGAGGGCTGCATATGCTCCCTGAGCTGCTAGGCGAGCGCGGCCTTCGCGGTGCGGATCGCGCCATCCATTTCCCAGAGCCTTGAGCGGAGGCGCGCCACCGCACGCCCACCACTGAGTCTATCACCACTCCATCTTACTATTTCTGTGTAACCATAGGGCAGCGATCGTCTGTTTCGAATGTGTTGGCAGGTTGTATGTTGGCGGCGACGCCGCCTGGAAAGCTTTGTTCTGCTACCATGGTTGCGATTCGGGAGCATTCATCTGCGGCTTCGGTCACTCTTAGAGAGTTGTCAGCAGACATCCAGCCAGCCAACCAGCCAGTAAGCCAACCACCATCAAACAACGTACCTGGTCTATCTATCAATAAGTCTATTCAGAGGGCGCCAAAACCACTCGTTCGTGGGAGGCAAACAACATAAACCGATACCCCTCGCCGCTTTTACACCCCCCCCCCCCCCCCCCCCCCCCCCCCCCCCCCCGCGACCACGTCCTCTCTCCCACACGCACTCAGCGCTCGCTCCCTGCCTGCCTGCCTGCCCGCCCGCCCGCCCGCCTACGACCTAACCCAACCCAACACGCCCATTGAACCACCCACCTACCCTCCCACCAACCCCACAAAACCCTCATCTCTCGCCCGACCACCCACTCCCCAGCCAGATCCCCGCTGTGTCACGTGAGTGTGTTCCCGCGCGCGGTCCCGTCAACTGAAGATGCGCGAAAAGTGCGGCGATCGCATCCCTGCCCGCCAGACCCAAACAAGCCTAGCTCTTCCTCCAGAAACAAGGATGTGCTGGCCGCCGAAGTAGGGCTGGCCAGGTGTGCATGTGGTGGCGGCAACCCCCCAACCCACGCACTACTGCTGCAGGGATGTAGCCGCCGCACAAAACGCGCATCGCCAGGTCGAACGGTTCAACCAACCGCGCGTTCGACTTGCTTGCCTCGCTTGCCTTGCTTGCGCTGTTTGTGCGGTCGCTGCTTCTTCTGGCCAGCCAGCTAGCCAGTCTGTCAGTCGGATGCATGGACCGTTGGGTAAGGTACCTAGGTAAGGCAGCTCTGAATGGGTGGCGGGCGGGTGGGCGATGATGAGTCGCGAGCGATCCCGCCGGTCTGTGTGAGGTGCGATCGACGAACGGCTGGTCATAGAGATGGTGGTGGTGCAGCGACATTTGTGCGGATGGATGGATGGTGCAGCGCGGCTTGGCTAGTGGTATGGTGGAGGGGGTGCGGCATGGAAGGACGCCATGTGAAGGTTCACAGTGTGCAATGTGTGAAGCTGCTTCGTTGAGCATGTAAGCCGAAAAGGTTCTCGAAGACGTCTTTTCACGCAACTCCAGTATGTCGTAGACGGCAAAAGCAAGTTGAGACAGTGCTTAACATCCATGATATGATTCTACCTCGATTGCTCTATTCAGTCCGTTCACTGACCCACAAGATCCCTTGAGAACCAAAGCCGTATCAAAGCTCTCGAAAGGCTCGAGGAGAGAGAAAAGGAAGAGAGCAACTACTGGTATCCCATCATAACAATACAAAAGCCTGTCAAAGCGGGCTCGCGAGCAGAGAAAAGAAACCGAAAAGCAAGAAAATTCATCCTTCATCGTCAATCCGTGCAAATAGCGGTCGCTGCCACAAACTGAGCCTTTTGAATCAATCTTCCTCCACCATCCTGGGTATCAACCATGTAGCGTTTGTGAGCGGCTCGTAGCGGATCCAATTTAGGAGACGGGAGCCTCGTTCTTGCCGCAATCGGCGCAGGCACATTGGCCAGCGGCACAAGGGCACTCGGAAGAGTTGGCACCGCAATTGCACTTGGTCTTGTTGGTGCCGGGAACATGCTCGAAGCCGGAGACGTCGCTGTTCTTTGCGCAGGACTCGCAAGCGCAGGCACCGGCGTCGCAGCCGCACTTGGAGAGGGTGGCACCGCAGTTGCACTTGGTCTTGTTGGTGCCGGGGACCGATTCGACGCCAGAGACGTCGCTGTTCTTTGGGCACGAGCCGCAAGCACACTTGCCAGGGGCGCAGCCGCAGGCCTCGGTGGAGCCGCTGCAGTTGCAAGTCGTCTTCTCGGTGCCGGGAACTTGGTGAATGCCAGACACCTCTGGATTCTTTGCGCAAGAGTTGCAAGCGCACTTGCCAGGAGCGCAAGGGCAGGTGGTGAGATTGGCACCGCAGTCGCACTTGGTCCTGTCGGTGCCAGGAATGGTCTCCATGTTCATGTTCATGTTGCCCGAGGAGGGTGATTTCTTGAGGTTGGCGAGATGACGAGCTTCGTTGTGGACGTCAATGACTTGCTTGCTGCCTTGTTCGTAGAATTGGCGTAGCTTTTGACCAGTGGGTGTACCGAGGGCTCTGTCGAAGTACGAGTTCAGACTGCGCCAGCCGGCGTTGGCCTTCTCAGTGACTTTATACTTGGAGTCGATAGTCTGGGCCCGTTCACTAGCTTTGAACTTGGTATCGAAATTGGTTAGAGCCGAGGTGAAGCGGGAGGATAACCCTTGCTTCTGGTCTAGCTCAAGGGCCTTTTCGATCGCCCTGTCACTGATGACGTATCCTTGGGCCAAGTACTCGGCAATGATGCGGGCACGCGGCTTGTCCTCTTGCTCAATGGGGTCTTCTTTGGGAAACTCTTCGCCGGCCTTGCCACCAGCGAGGTCGTCGATGCTCTTGGACGACGAGACCTTGACCTGGGCGGGACCGAGCTGCGTGTTGTCAAGGAGCAGGGCGGTCTTGGCAGCCGTCTCCTTCTCAAAGGTAACGGTCGCAGATTGAGTGCCCTCGGCGGTAGGCGTGACGGAGAGGTGCGAAATCTTGCCGCTTTTAGGCAGGGTTAGAGCTTGTTTGGGACGAGGAGGGGAAGGGCGGGCAATGCGCACCAGAAGCTGAAGAAGTCGCGAATCTCCTTTTCGCTCGTTTGAGCGGAGATGTGTTCAACGTGGACCGAAGTCATGGCGGGTTGCGGAATTTGTGCGGACGGTTGGCTTGGGAGCTAAGGATTGCGGACTGCGGGGCGACGAATGCGTTTGGTAGCGGTAGAGGGAGAAGCGTGGACAGGTTTATGTAGGAGGCTGGTCGAGTGATGTACAGGTAAGGTAGGCAGGAAGGCAACCCAAGGCAGGAAGCTCGGGGCACTGAGGGGCAACGGGGAAGCGAAGGTTGGAAGTGGAAAGGACTGGACAGAACAATCCAGATTCGCTCCACTCAACTCGCGTCGCTGTTGCTTGCGCCACACTGTGCCGACGTCATCGTTCGTCGCAGGCACTGTACCCGGACCCGACGGGACCGACCTGACCTGAGTGGCTGTGGTGGCATGCACGTGCCGGCAGTGGTCATCCCGTCTGCAGCAACCGCATCCATTCTCAAGCTTGCGAATTTTGTTGCCTGCCTGAAGGACAGGATGTTTCCCAGTGCGCACCTTGCGTCGCGTGGCAATGGTGCTTGTCTGCTTCGTACCCAACACTCTGAGCGGCAACTGCCTGGGCAACAAAGGGCTGCAGCACCGATGCTCAACCACCAAGGCAGCGGCGCGAGGAAAACCTGCTGAGGACGAGGACGAGTTTTTATCCTCAGCTCGATCCCCCGCTTTTGTGTTTTCTGGAGAAGCGTTAACCTATGTCAGTGCCCCTTATCGCCCAGCTCGGGGCTTTGGACCGGACCCCTTGACCCGCTGCAACCCCACCCCCATCTTCGCCTGCACTATCACCACAAAGTCTCCCCACCTACGATACGTGGAGGACAGACCATGGCACCGCTTCGTAGTGCCGATCCAAAGCAGCGACCATTAAGCCCCAGGTTTAAAATAACTCGCATCAAGATGCCTGATCCCAAGATCCGACCTTGCATGCTGCCGACACCGAGCATACCCCATCGTCGAGACGCAGTCCGGAAAGGCCAGCATCCTCAGCTGCAAGTACCACGGCTGGTCCTATGGCTTCAAGGGCAATCTCACCAAGGCAGGCTTCATCTGGGTGAACTTGCGAGGGAAATGTGGCCGGCGACTCCTTAACTGGTTGGCGAAATGAGAATGGGAAAACTGAGCGAGGAAGAAGCGATTTGCTCAGTTGGAGCGAGCGAGTCGCACATCACGGCAGGAGCTGGCGTGGTGACGAGAGGGAAAGACGACAGGCGACGTTGGAAAAAGGTGCGCATGTTGGATCAGGCGAAACACATGCACGTTCCTAGGTGGTGCAACTCCGAGGCGAGGTACCGAGCCCTATTTTGATTAAACACGCCACGCGCAGTGATTAGGAGTCGACTAGCCTAGCGCGTAGGTGTAGTGGGCCAGGCTGGCGGCGGGAGGACGAGGCCAGAGGAATTGAAGCGGGTGCCACGCACGAAGGAGAGGCGACATGGGAGACGGTGATCCTTCGGGGCCAGACTATGTCGGCAGTCGCACAGCAACAAGTGAGCGATTTTCTGGTAACATAAAGCAGCGGCAATGAATGGGAGATGACACGAGAGAGCTGATGCGACCGAAGGGCCTAGAGTGGTGGAGGACGATGTCGGGAGCAGATACGAAGGGTCATGGGATGGAGAAGCGTGTGTCAAGGTCGACGACTGGTACCGTGGATGACAGGTCGTAGCTTGGACCCTTGAAGTATAGCTGACAGGTGTTTTTTTTTTTTTTTTTTCTTTCCGAATTGGACCAAGTGGGCGCCATGGCGAGTTTTCCGAGCAACGGCGCACAGCTGCATGTAACAGGCGTTGTTGGACGGATGGACGTCGTCTCGACCGGATCATGGCGCCCGTGGCGGCTCTGCCGTGCACAGACGAATTGGCCTATCACGGCTCTCACAAAGACGCAGCCGGGACGACGCTACCTAGCGGCCGATCACCTGCCCTGGCACCCGGGACTTGGTTGTTGACTCGCGCTGCGACGACGTCCAGCAACATGAAAGCGTCGCAGTCTGTCGACGGTGGGAGCGAAGACGATGAGGTCTGACTGCGATCGCATGCCGCCGGCGCTGGCGATCGGTGAGCAGCAGAGCCATCGCTTGGGCCGTGGTTCGGGACGATGCGCGGCGGGCTTTCGTGAATCTTCTGCCGATGCAAGTGGGTTGCCCGAGTGGGAAAGCATCACCCGCACAGACCAAGCAAGCAAGCATGTGCCGTGGCCGCGCCGCCGGATGGAAACAATAAAACCTTTGCCCGCACTGCCAATTCTCGCGCTTCTCCTCCCCACTCCCTCCCTCTGCTTTGCTCTCGGCGCTCACTCCCACGTCTGCTCGACTGCGTCCAGTGCTCGCTCGTCTGCAAAAGAGTGTCCCCCCCCGTCAAGCCAAAGCCTTCTCTTCACCAGCCACATCCCTGCTGCAGAGTTCCGTTGCGTCTTGACACGATCGTAAGAGCAACAGGTTTTTGGAGAGACATGTTTCTTACCCAGCAGAGAAGATATCCTCGCGATCCCTCCAAATTTCCCACGAGCCAACTGTTCGTTCTCGGTACGTCTCTCCTCTCCTTCTGTCTGTCGCCTCCTCTTCGCTCACTCGATCCCCAGCCCTCGTCAGAGTCGCAGAGCCTATTGCCCTCACTTCCATCTTTCCCTATGCCTGGAAGCTCGTTCTTCACTACCATGTCACCGACGAGAACAATGCTGCTCTCTACTCGGGCATTCTCATCTCGGCCTTTGCCCTCGCCGAGGCCCTCAGCGGCATGTACTGGGGCGGACTGAGCGACCGCATCGGCCGCAAGCCCGTCCTCCTGCTCGGCTGCGCCGGCACTCTTCTTTCGCTTCTGGTCGTTGGCTTTGCTCAAAACTTTTGGGTCGCCTTGCTGGGTAGGGTCCTCGGTGGCATCCTCAACGGCAACATTGGCGTCATCCAGACCATGGTTGGCGAGCTAGTCCACAAGCCAGAACACGAACGTATGTTGACCTGCGCCCCATTTCTCAACCCTCACTAACATCTTCAAGCCAAAGCCTACGCCGTCATGCCATTTGTGTGGTCCGTCGGAACCATCGTTGGTCGTAAGTATCTTCCCTAGCTCTTGCAGACTGACGGCGCTTGAATCATCACCTCCTCTTCTTGATGCTGACTGAAACAGCCTCCATTGGCGGGTACTTTGCTGAACCGTGTAAAAATTACCCTGCCGTTTTCCCCGAGGGCTCCGTCTTTGACACCTTTCCTTACCTTCTTCCAAACCTCATTTGCACTTTGATGCTGGTTGGATCCATTGTTGCCGGGTGGCTCTTCCTCGAGGAAACTCACCCAGACATGCAGCCCTGGAGCAGCCCTCAGGATTTGCAGCAGACGTCGGCTGAGACTCCGCTTATGCCCACTGCTGGTGCGACTGCGCATGCTGCCGCTAACCTTGCCACCGAGTCCTACGGCACTTTTGACCAAGTTGACGTGCAGCAAGAGCAAAACTGGACCGTCAAGGCCGACGGACAATGTGTACAAGGCTCCCCTGAAGTCAAGCCAACCACCGTCTTTACTAGAAGCGTGGTGATGCTTGTGATTGCACTCGGTCTCTTTACCTACCATAGCATGACGTACGACACTCTGCTGCCCATTTTCCTGCAAGACAAGCGTGCCCACGAGGACGTCGCTGCCCTGTCTTCTCTTCCCCTCGCCGGCGGTCTCGGCATGACGATTCAGCAAGTCGGCGCCATCCTCTCCGTCAACGGCGTCATTGCCCTCTTCATCCAGGCCGTCGTCTTCCCCCTCATGGCTTCGTGGATGGGCGTGTGGCGCCTCTTCATCCTCGTCACCGTCGGCCACCCCCTTGCTTACTTCATCGTCCCATACCTCATTCTCATGCCATCCAACTGGCTCTATCCCGCCATTTATGCCTGCTTAATCGTCCGTAATTTCTTCTCCATCGTCGCCTATCCTCTTCTCCTCATCCTGATCAAGGAGGCGTCGCCTTCGCCTACCATGCTCGGCAAGATCAACGGTCTTGCTGCCAGCACCGGCGCCGCCTGCCGCACCCTGTCGTCTCCCATTGGCGGCTGGCTCTACGGCCTCGGCGCCCACTCCAACTTCACTGCGCTTCCCTGGTGGTTCAGCGCCCTTGTCGCTCTCATTGGCGCCGTGCAGGTCCCACTCTTCAAGCGCGAGAACAAGCGCCAGACGCGCGTTGGCCCGGCTGCCAGCTGCCGCCTCATGTCCAAGCCCGAGGACGAATTCAAGCACGAAGTCGTGCACATTACCGTCGAGGAAGAGGAAGAGGTGTAGAATGTCTTTCTGCCCTTTCATGCTTGATAAGGAAGACTTATGAAGATGTACGAAAGAAGAGAAGAGGTGGAATACGACAAAATGACTTTGTTTTTCGAAATTGATCGACGCAAAAAAAGACAAATGGGAGCGTAAGACTTTTCATCATGACATATCTTACGTCTGGGATTTGGGCTTTGGGTTTTACGACACTTTACGACCGCTTCTTTGTCTTGTCTGTTCTTTGCTCTTGTCTCCAGTTGTACACACGCACACGGTTCGCGCGTTGGGTCGTCGTCTCTGGTTTCTGGTCATGACGAGGAAGGGAACGGCATAGAAGGCGTTGGTCTGTTTGGTTTCTTCCGTGTTGGTCTTTACTTTTCTGCAAGGCGTCTGGGCTTTCCTGGGATTTCGCTTTTTTCGCAAGGCGTTTAGAGGGGCTACTCTCTTCTGGATTTTCTGGTCGCCTTTCCTTTTTCCTGCATTACTCTTCTTCTACTTCTTCTCGGACAGCGTAGGGATGGCATGGCATGGTGGCATGCTTCTGCTTGCTTGCTTCTCTTGAGCGATGACTGTTGTTGCTGTTGGTCGATTGCTTGGAGCGGTAGACAGACTGAATTTTTCTTCTTCTCTCTTCTCTTCTCCTCTCATGAAGTCTCTTCCTTTTTTCTCGCGTGGGAGCGTTGAGCGTGGCGCTACTCGCTTCATTGTCGTCTCTTCGTCTTGCGATCAAATTGCCCTGCCTTCCGTCATAATAGTCGTTCGAGCGTCTAAGAAATTGTTCCGTGCGAGGAGGGTAAGAGCGTGGACTGTCGTTGAAAGTGCTGCTTCTTTTTCTTTTCTTTACTTGCTTGCGTCTTGAAGCGTAATGTCTTTTTCTCTCGAGTCGGCGCCTAAATTGTCCTATCCGTCTAGCCGTCTTTTCGCCTGTCTAATTTGCTCTTTGGTTTACTGGGTAAAGCAGCGTAACGTAGCGATTCGAAACGGAATCGGAATGAAGAAGTCGTGAAAATCAGTCATTCGCTTTGGCCATTTCGCGGACGTCGTGGGTAAAGTGTGAGGGATATCATGTAGCCGGATCGGATCGGTTCCTCAGACCTCTTATATGACCGGCGGCTTGCTTTGCCGTTGAATGAGTGGGCGGCCAAGGTAATCTGTACCTGCCACTGCTCGTGTGACGCAGGACGGCGAGCACCTCACTCCACGTGCCATGGCGCCATATACAGTAGTGGTACGTAGGTGTCTGGTCTTGGTTCTCCCATATGGACAACGGCCAGCTCGCCAAGCGCACCTCAGTTGTGGCCGCGGACGACTGCTCCCAAGGCGAGGCGGGGCTGTGATGCCGGATGACTGCTCCCTGGGTAAGGTATGTATGTAGGGACGTCTCGCCTCTTCCGGCAGCCTCTGTGGATCATGTCGTCCAACTCTGACTCCCAATGTCGCTGACTTTGCACGTGGTGCCGTGCTTAGTATGTCAGTCCGTCAGTCGCGGGCTGCTGAAGCGCTTGCGCGGTATCTCTAGGTGGATGGGTCGGAGTAGGCAGATGTTGCTGTTTTCGTGGCCATGCATGGTCGTGGTCATGGTGGTGGTGGTGGTCTGGTGGTGGTGGTCTGGTGGTGGTAGGTAGGTACATAGGGCAGCAGGGGTAAGTGGATGTGATGTAATTTGGACACTTGACACATGGACAGGGACATCAAGGTACATACCTACCTACCTACCTACCTACCTACCTTACCTTGTACCATCATAAGTCCCCATACCCATCCATCCATCCATCCATCCATCCATCCATCCATCCATCCATCCATCCATCCATCCATCTGTCCATCCACAGTATCAAAGCAGGTGCCAAAAGACACGCGACGCTGTATCTTGCTGGGAACATCTCATTGCTCTACTACTACTACAGGTGACGACGCCAGGGAGCATTCATTTACCGCCGCAGCCGCGCCTAAGGAGCAGTTGTTCGAAAGGCAGCCAGGCTAGACTCAGGGCGTGTCATTTTTTAACATGCACGGTGCTGTCGCATGGTGGGTAGGTACATGTACCTTGTTGTCTGCACCAATGCATGTACCGGTAGTAACCTACCTGCATTCGTCACATCATGCGGCGTTGTGCCTCTCGCTGCGTAAGCACGCGCATGAGGTTGTGCGTATATATGAACGCGCGTTTGACGCAGAAGGATGTTTGCAATCAACTGCTGTGTATTGCTCACTTGAATGCTGAGAATGAAAGAGATATTCAGGAGATGCCATAACGCTTCGAGGCCGTACATCGTCATGCGCGAGGCCATGTGCAGTGCAGTATAGGCCGAGAATGGGTGGTATGGAATATGTGCAGTACAGTGCAAGAAGCGTCATTTCCACCGTGAAGGAATGATTCCTCCACTCCCCTGCTGACCTATGTACCTTCCCGAGCGAGGTCAGGTTGGCGACAATGACGCCCCCTGAGACTCCAAACGCTCGCCTACCTGCTCACAGCAATCATCCATCCATCATCAAATGCCTTGCCCAGCTCGTCAACGCCGCCCCCAAACAATGACGCTCGCGCCCTCGACCTCGGTGCCCCTGGCAGCCGCAAAGCCCATCCGGCTGCCCATGCCCTTGGCGCCGGTTCCCGACAGCGACAGCGGACGCTCCCTGACCACGTCGCCGGCCTCGTTGACGTACTGGTACAGGACCTCGGCCCAGAGGCCCTCGCGCGTCTCGAGCTGCGTCTGGCGGCGCGGTGGCGTCCTTGAGGCCAGCGCCGCTGCCCGCAGTCGCCGGCAGCTGGTACACCCACATGTCGTCCCAGTAGGCGGGCGGCTCCTCGAGGCCCGCGCAGCTCGCGCTCGGCCGTCGTTACCGCGTCTTGGTCTTTGCCGCCGCCCACCAGCAGCAGGTAGTGTCGCCCGTGGCCCGTCGCGTACTCGATGAGCGATGCGCCAGTCCGGTTGCCGTCTGGCCCCTCGCCTTGCTCGTGCGGCAGTATCTCCCAGTGTGAGTTCTGTGTCCGTGCTGGTGGCCCGCCTGCTTCGGCAAACTTCCACAGCCCGCTCACGTCTAGGGTGCATAGCTCTGATGGCACAACGTTGCCGCCGCCGCTGGTGTCGGGCGTTGCGGCTGGTCCGTTTGATCCTCCTATCAAATAGATCCGTGTTCCAACCATTGCCATTGCGGCGCCGATGCGTGCTGGGCCCGGCGGTGCGGCAAGCGAGGTCCATGTCCGCGTGCGAATGTCAAACGTCCATAGATCGTGAATGGGTGCGCCGCTGGCTACCGGGTTCGTGGTTGCGCCGCATGATATGAAGAGAGTGCCCCAGGAGCCAGGGGCCGGG